>NC_083692.1:56455000-57831666 GCF_033118175.1 Dama dama | reverse complement strand
GACTTTTGATAGTAGCCATTCTGATTGGCAAGTAATGGTACCTCATTGAGGTTTTGATTTGCATCACTTCTTAATGTGAACTACTTTGGTCAGATAATCAGGTGTTCTCAGAAAGAAAATTCAGGAAAATAGAAGTAAGTTTCAACTTATAGAAGAACTCGGGGAGAAAGTAGCCAGCCTATAAAGAAAGGACTTTGGGGCAACCAGATGTGTGTGTGTGTGTGAGAGAGAGAGAGAGACAGAGACAGAGACAGAGACAGAGACAGAGACAGAGAGAGAGAATATTCAGGAAAAGAGGAGACAGAAGGGTTAGAAGGAGAATTCTTGTTGGTTCTGTAACATGGCTCTGGTGATGTTCTCCAAGCCTGAATGGATGATTTGTAGTAAGGGTGGGCAAATTGCAGCCCATCACCTGTTTTTTATGGCTCACAGGTCAAGGGTTGTCTTTATATTTTTCAATAATTTTTAAAAATAAAAAGAATAGTATTTTATGACAGATGAAAATCATGCAAAATTCAAATTTCAGTGTCTGTAAATAATTTGGTTGACACACAGGCACACTGATTCATTTATGGATGATCTGTGGCTACTTTTGTGCTATAATGGCAGAGCTGACTAGTTACAACAGAGACCATATGGACCACAAATCTGAGATATTTACTACCTGCCCCTTCATGTACAAAGTCTATCAATTCTTGACTTTGATAAAGCTTTATGATTGGTTATTTTTAGCTTTAATGCTTTTGAGTAGCAGCCTTTTGTCATTTATAAAATGAGCAAATAATATTTCTTTGTTTTCATGGCCGACCATTTGGTATTGGTTTAAGTGTGGTACAATCGAACACAATCAAATGTTCTGGAATCATTTACTGGCATAGAACTTTGTGTCCAACATTAACTCTTTGCATGAACCCATAAAAATTGTTCCAATCAAAACTATGTTCAAAGATCCATACCAAAATTGAGACTTGCTATATCTGAGTGGTGGGATTACAATTGATTCTTTTCTTCCTTTTGCACCTCTGTATTTCCTATGCAATTTTCAGTGAATAAATATTACTTTTATAAAAAGGAAAAAATATTAATATAATGAAAAACTCTTTGTCCTCTGATGGATAGAGAAATAGAACAAAATTATAATACATTAGGTATTTTTCATCCTTCTCTAAGGGAAAAAATTTGAGTTTCCCTGGGAGACATTGAAGAAAGGGCCTTGGCATCAAATCCCCACCAGGATTCAGAAGCCAAGTGTGTGGGTCACTAGTTCTGTAATCTGGAGTGAACTGCTAACTCTCCCTGCAACTTAGTTTTTCTCCAGTAAAAAAAAAAAATAAAAAATAGAAATCCTCTTGGAGATTTTTCAAGCATTAAATAAGGCAATGCTTTCAAAACAACTAACAACTCATGTAGTGACAGGCACATTAGCTTTAAAAAAAAAAACTGCCAGTCTCCAGCATATTTTATGGAGAACATTTTCTCTAAAGATGTCTTTCCTTCTGCAGCAGCATCTTTGTGATAAGTCCCTAAAGTGAGGCAGGTAGATCAAGGAGCAGGGAAAGGGGAGGAATGGGCAGGAGGACAGCAAGGGCATGAGAATGCCAACTCTCCTGAGGATGAAGGAAATGAAGTGGTTCAGAAGAGCCCTGGGTTTTGTACTTTGGTCAGGAGGCTTTCATTTACACCCATAGTAGTTGGGGACAACTAGCTCACTGAGGGGAGAGAGGGTGGATGTAGGCAAAATGTAGACATGTGTGTGATGGATCAGGTCTTAGAAGAAAATTGTTCCAACAGTTCACCGTGGAGCTTGAGTGTTTTGAGTGTCCATTAGAAGGAAAGTGCCAGGCATCCTGGACTTCAGAGCAAGTTACAGTCCTTCATGGTGGATTGAGAGAGGGGACTTTGGGGAGAGATTTTGGGCAATTAATCTCTTGTGCATTCACATTTTCTAGTTCAAGTAAATGGCATTCCAAGGAGTGCTTTCACACTCAGCAAAAACAAAGTTTATTACAACAATAGATAGCTAGATATAGATATAGATAAAGATACAGATATATGATATGGCCCCACCACATGACATGTGGCATCTTAGTTCCCTGACTGTTGGATTGAACCCATGCCCCCTGCAGTGGAAGTTCAGAATCTTAACCATGCCTCTAGACTGCTAGGGAAGTCATACAACAGTATTCTTAAAATAACCTTGTTTTGAGGAAGTGATTGAGCCAGGGATAAAAAGAGTCACTAAAAGATCTAAAGATAGGTTAGAGTGCTAGATGTCAAGAGCTTAAGAGAATGGGAAAAGGTGAAGAGAAGATTAAACATCAAGGAGCAACCCTTGGGTGGGGTAATGCCAAGTGGAAACTAGAGTGTGCCATGTTCTTATTCTCCCTGTCCTTCTTGTTTCACAGGAAAAAGCTCACTTTCCACCTTTACTTTCTCCTGGGCCCTCTCCACATCCATTTGTTCCCAACCTCCTAGACTGGTAGTTACTCTTAACACTGACATGAGAATATGGCCCAGTCCTTGAGATTCTATGCTTGACATGTCAATGGCTTGTATGAGCTGCAATCTTGAGATACCTGAGGGGTGAAACCAAAGAAAACCAGCCAAAAACATAACGATTTTTCATAAACTTCACTCTATCTCTCCTTGTCCTGCATGGCCACTCATATAATACGTTACTCATTTTTTTCTATGTTATATACTTCTCTGGAGGTTTATTTACATATATTTACAAATAATAAGTTTCTTTACATATGTTATTCTAATTTTAGGATGGGTCAGGCAGGCCTTTGCTGTATCAAAGAAGAGAAATAAATCATCTTCTCTTGATGCATTCATGCCTGAAGTAGAGTCTCTGTTGCTCATGTCTTACTCCAAAAGATGCCTGTTCTTCTTAAATACTTATTCTCTCTCTGTATCTCTTGAGGATGCAGAGAGAGAATATATATCATGTTGCAAAAGGCACCCCAGTGAGGTGCAATACCCCCATCTGCAGGAAAGGTACCCAGTAGACCAAGACTGTAGGCTTTACTTATTTTCTACAGGATCCAGGAGAGGGCTCTTTCTATAGCCAGGCCCCTCTATGATTGGAGGTGGTATGTAGACCTTACAAGAATTGGTAATGAGACAGAGATTGTATTATATACTCAGAAACCTGTTGAAAAGAAAGGTACCTACAGTCACACCTGTTAATCCATCTGTAAAGGGGATGAAGGTGGGTGTGTCAGAAGGAGCTAGACCATCTGGGCCCAGAATTTGTGTCCTTCCCACTGCTGAAGCTGGATAATCTGAGCCCCTCCAGGGTGACTATAAGTTACCATTTCCATGCACTTGTCTCCAAAGGGTCAGAGAAAGTGGTGTCTTCATGGAATATTGACAATATAGCCTGAAGTTACCAGAGGCAAGTGTGTTCCCTCCACTGTAAAGTAAAGACTATTGTCAGCCATATCGCTGAGTCACAGCTGGGTACCTGGAAGACCTCTGCAGAGGAGTCAGGAATGTGTTGAGGTCTTCAAGCACCTTGCCACATCTCTTTAGGCTTCTGGCTCAGAGAAAGAGAGAGCCTTCCTTCCACACACACACTTACACATACACACACAGATTCATACGTTCAGTAATATACATATAAACATTCACAAACACACACTCACACATACACACACAGACTCACACACATACAGTAATAGACATATAAACATTCAGAAACACACACACACACACCCTCACACATATACACAGTTACCCACATAAACACGTACACACACATTCAAATGCATACATACTTATGCACACATATTCAGACACCAGCTGGGTACAGTGCAGACCCTCTTTATAGAACTATTTCTAACCCCCAGCCTTCATCCACCACCTCTGCCCTAGTGATATTCTGGCCTTGAGCGAGTATCCAAGTGACCCTGGCTCTCCTGGGTTCACTCTGTAGCTCTAGGGTTAAGTCTCTGAAACCAGAGCTGAAGGACAAAAAGGTAGAAGTAAGGAAAACCACAAGGGCAGAGGAAGGCACTGTCTTCCCTTCCTTTATCTATAGAAATGTTGACCCCAATGATCTCTTTATTGTCAGTGTTCGTTAGGCGTGGGAGGTGTACTATGCATCCTATTTAAAGTTGAGGGGACAGCTGGAATGTTTGTCATGACAATCAAAGAAGGAATTGGCAGTATCACTGAAGCACAAATTCTGACTGACAAAGAGCCAACAGGGGTCATCTCTCACTTTCTTTTCCTCTTTTTTAAACCTACTTGGTTTCATTTATTTTTCATTACCCAATAATACATGATTATCATAGTATTGTGAAAACTTCCCAAAAATAAGGGTTAAGCCAACATCTCTCTGGTATCTGCCCCCCTCCTCTGAGTCAGTCTGCAGACAGTGTATGGTCGTCTAGACTGTAGACTGTCTGTCTGGTGGCATTTTTCTCTGACACAAATGGTACCCAGTGCACAAACTGTCTTACAACTTGCCTTCTTCCCCCTTAATTACATGTCTTAAAAGTCTTTTTATTAAGTGTTTTATAAGTGATTTTTTTATATGAAACAAGTCAGTGAACTCTTAGGGGTGGGGGCTTTACTCATCTCTGCCAAATGCCACGCTGTACTTGCGGTTCTGTCTGAAATTCCCAATTCTGGGCTCCTGCTTTTTCCCATCTGATGGTTACAACACTCACTTTGCAGTGTCTCTGGGCTCCTGCCTGTCTGCTGTGGCCACGTGAAGGAAGCAGAGTCGTCTTACTGTAATTATTTGAGGTCTGGGCAGTTTTCTGTGCATCAAATCCAGTAACACAAAACAGAAGAAAACCATTATGCCCCAAACCCAGCTATTTACTCTCCCACACAGCGTTTTCTGGGAAAGGGAGCCTGCAGTCATTTGGGAAAGACTCAGCATCTTCGGCGGGGTCCCCTAGCTGTGATACCCAGCAAGAGCCAACCTCTGGCAAATGGGACTTTTTTCCAGGAACACTAGCCCAGTGATTAGAGCCACACAGATCCCAAATCCATTTTACCAGCTCTAGAACCTTGGTTAGATACTTATGTGGACACCTCATCTTTTCATTTAGAAAGTGGGTGCAGTAAAAATTGTAGCTATTTTTGTGGGAGGCTTATGAAGGGTAAGTGAGGGAATGCATGACAAGTCCTTAACGCAGGGTCTGGCACATAGTAATTCCTCACAAAATATTAACTGCTGGCTGAGCTCTCCCCTCCCCTTTCTTCTTTTCTGGTTCTCAGTGGATCCACCCACTTATGTCTGCCCTGCTTATCACCATTTCCCTGTTCAGGCAAGCTCACAATAGCTGGGACCCTGCCTGCTGCTCCAGTCTGGCCCTTTCCCTGGAGGAATACCCTGGGATCTGCAGTCACTCAGCTTTTCTACAAACCCCAGAACTAGTTACTGCAGAGCCTCGCTCAACCCCGAGCCCAGCCGAAGCTTGTCTTCACTCCCTCGTGGGTTCATTGTTCATTCTTTAAATAGAAATGTGTGTTAGCACCTACTCTGTGCCAAGCACTGTGAGAGGTGATGGGGCGGAAAGAGACACAGTCCCAGCTCTGAAGGAAGCCCAGCCTACTGGAGGTTAGAGATCCATCAACTGGCCATTACAATGCAGGGTGACAGATACATGCTCTGGTGGGAAGGCATGTCCAGGATGCCTCAAGAAAGGACATGCATACCAGCCTTGGGTGCCTTCTCCACTTTCTAAGAGCTCCTCTAACTCTCCCTTCCAGATCTCCTACTGATTTTTTTTTTGTCATCAGTTACATTTTTAATTTCCAAGTCTCCTTCCTAGTTCTGATTATTCTTTTTTCACAGTCGTTCTTTAAAAATGAGTAGGAATCAGCCAGAAATGTGCAGTTGGACCAGGACAGATTCTAACAACCTGAGCAAGGAGCCTGGTTATGAAGATCCAGCCTCTCAAGGTCAGGCTGTCGGTAAAATCCAAGGAGATATATGGCCACGTTGATAAATGCAGTCAATCCCGTCTTCATGCATTCCACCCAGTCACTTCACTGCTCCAGTGCTATCATAGTCTGCTGTTGCAGGTTATGGTTTGGGTGGTGAGGGCATGGTCTGTGCTTTCAAGAATTCACTGATGAATGGAAGAGAGAGCCCAGGAAGAGTTGCAACACCAAAGCTTAAGTGCTATGTTCACAGGTGAATGAAATTGATTAGGAAAACATGGAGGAAGAGACAGGGCCGGTGAAGGGGGCAGTGGGCACAGCAGAAGAGATGATTTTATTGCTGAGTCTTAAAGGATAAGAAGTATGCCCCGTTTAGAGCAGGACCTGAGGAAGTGGCAAAGGGGGAATAGCATTCTTGGCAGAGAGAAAGACGTGTATTAAATTAAAGTTGTAGTTAAGAGCTTATGGCTCTTGAGACTGGTGAGAAGGTCTCTGACTGGAACCCAGGGTTCAGTGAGTGTGGGAGGATGGATGGGGAGAGGACACTGGGAGGAGATGAGGCTCTGGAGAGGTCGGTGAGTCTGGACGTGCAGAACCGCACCTGTCATGTTAAGGAACTTGTTGTTTGTGGGTCTTAAACACTTATCATGGACCCTTCTGAAAATATGATGAAAATTATAGACTTTCTCACCCCTGAAAAATGCACACACACACGAGCTTAAAGGATCTGAAAATGATTCTTATCCCTCAACTTTGGTTGTGGGGAAGCCCCAGACACTTTTAAACAGGACTGTCCTATTCAGATGCATGATTGAGTTCTGACTCTTCCATTTCCAGCTGTGTGTGGCTATGTGTCATCTCAGGTGCCAGCTGCCCACCCCTGCAGCCCCCCTTGAATTGCAGCAGCAGTTGAGATGGATGGTTCTGTACAAGCTCAGACATGTCCTCACAGTGGCATTTGTGGCCCCAGTGACCTCTACAAGGCAGATCCTGACCTAGGGACCTAGGGGAGAGGGGTGTCCTTGCATAAATGCCCCAGCTTCCCTTTGTCCAGGTCACCATCCTTCCAACCACTTTCTGTCTTCCAGAAAATTCCAGAGTATCTCATAAGCTAATTTGATACATCCATCCCATTCTCTTTATACCTCAAAAAAAAAAAAAAAAAAAAAAAACACTTTAATGTGTTGTGGTTATCAAGAGGGAAAAGAAGTAAGTGCTTGTACTCAGTTGGCAACGACCAATGAGACATCTGTTTAAAATTTTTTGTACTACTTAGAGTAGAAAGTTTAAAATATAAGCTTTTAAAATAAATGTTTAAATTTAAAACAAATATCAAATTGAGGTTAAACATTGAAATAAATTCTGGAGAAGGAAATGGCAACCCTGTTCAGTATTCTTGCCTGGAAATTCCCGTGGACAGAGGAGCCTGGCATGCTCCAGACCCATGGGGTTGAAAAAGAGTTGGATATGACTTAGCAACTAAACAACAACAAATTGAAATAAATTAGAATCAAAATGGCTAAAATCAATAAAACTGGAGTTAAAGATGAAAACATTTAAAAATCACTTTTCATTGACCAAATAATAATGCCATGTGCCCAGTGTTCCATTATAACATTCTCTACAAAAGGCAAAATATACAGAGTATGTGCTATGATCCTAGTTTATGTAAAAAGGGAAAAAGTGCTGAGTCCTAGTTTTGAAAAAATGTATCCTCCTCCTCCTGGTCCCAGTATTCAGGATGGTTCAACACTCTGCAGGACTAGAGGGCCAAAGGCTTCCAAGTTAGCTCAGGTGTTTGTCTTTTTAGTGGTCAAGTCATTGAAAAGAAAACTGAGGAAAACAGTCCATGGCTATGACCTTGACTTCTCTGTTAACCTAAAAGAAAGTTGTGCCATTGTGTAGAAAGAAGTTCCCAAATCCTCTGGCTTGCCTAAATACAGACATATAGGAGAAACTGGATTTGGGGATTGAAGGTAGGAGAAGGTGCCGGAACAAATCAACTTACTGAGAAGAATTCTGCTGCTTCTTGGTTCTGTGATATAGGAAACTTGCTTCTTGTGGTCTCTGAGCAGGATGTCCAGAGTCTGTCGTAGACAGGAATCTCTTGGGAGAGGACCAAAAGGGAAAAGGAGGCTAGGGAGGGGCAGAAAAGAAAACATAAATGGGAAATTTAAAGAACTTTTAAAATTTAAATTTTCTTAAAAGCATTGTAAGGTCTTTGTTTCCATTGTTGTTCTCTTTCTCTCTGTCTCTCTTTTTTTGCTTTGTCTAGTTTTACCAGAATTTCCCATACAAATGTATAGGATGACCTTGTAAAAGGAAATCCAGCACTAGGAAGAGAGAGCTGCTGAAACATCTCATCAGTTTATGGTAGGGTCTCAGTGCCTTCTTCTGTGGCTTTTGAGCAGGTGGAAATCACTAAGGTAGCATTTAAAAAAACAGATGCTTTGGTCCCTCTGCTAGAGAGTCTGATTTAGGCTTGAGTGTGACCAGGACATCAGTATCTTGAAGATCTTTCCACGTGATCTAAAGTGCAGCCAAGGTTGAGAACTCCTGTTTTCACTTACCATCTCATACATATTATGAAAAACCTGGGTTTCTAGTTAAAATGCAGACTTGAATTCACTAGGTCTGGGGTAGGGTTTAAGAGTCTGTTTTGCTAACAAGCTCCCAGGTGATGTAGATGCTGCTGGTCTGAAGACAATACTTTGAGAAAGATGGACTAGAGATCTCTGAGGTCCTACTGAGCTATTATTCTACCAAGTTGCTGGATTTCATGCTTTTAAATATCACTCGGTTAGGACTCAAACAATTCTGATTATTATGGTATAATTAGTTGATGGACTATTATGCAGCCTTGAAAAGTTACAATTATATAGTAATAATGAAGGAATGTTTTTGTCATAATGGAAATGAAAAAATTATGGCAGATTAAAATTTTATATGCTCACAAGTATGTCAAACAAATAAAAGTTGCATCATTGTCAAAATGTGGTTCTTCCCACTAAAACATTCTGTTTCTCTGTGAAAATATCATCTTCATATCTGTTGAATAACTCAGGGAGCATCTCAAATTGTAAGTAGTCATGTGAGACAGGAGAACAATGACTCAGGAAAGTACAAGGACAAATTTATGTGTAATCTCACCAGGTAACTAGCTATCTATGTGACCTTGGGCACATTGCTTAAATGCAGTGAGGCTTCATTTTTCTCTTTTGTAAAATGGATATTAATATAAAAACCTAGTTCGTGGAGTATCATGAAGATGAAATGAGACAGGTCCTCAGTAAGTGATGACTCATGTCTAAGTGTCTTGATTTGCTCATCAGGCAATGAGAGAGCAGACTAGAAAATCTCTAAGATTCCTCAAACTCTGACTTATGAGAGTGGAGGGCTTTGGTTTTGGAAGATTTATAGAAACAAGATTACTTGGAATTGCTCTGGATATCCAATAAGTTCTTATAGTTTTTAGCACTGTACTAGGCAGCCCAGACAAAAAGTGAATAACTTGGAGGAGCTCACAGTGAAACAATTCAATACAATATGATGTATGACCTAACAGAGGCATATACAAAGTGCTTTGAGCATCTCAAAGTGGATGTAGAAGAGATGATAACGTAGTTCTTGAAAGGCAAAGGAAAGAAAAAGCGTTCAAGCAGAGAGAAGCACATGTTCAAAGACTTGGAGGCATGAGAGCAGATTGTATGTCTGGCGTGGCTGCAGTGTATATGTGTGGGGAGGGGGTTGGGATATAAAGATGAAACCTGGATTAAGACAGTTTATGGAGCACACTGTTAGCTACAGTGATGACTTTGTAACTTACTCTTTGAACTAGGAAGTAATGTAGTCAGATTTCTGATTTTAAAATGAGCTCTGCATTGAGGGAGATGATCTTGAAAAATGGAGGCAGGTGGGAGATTATGACAATAATCCAGGCAAAGGTGACAAAAAAACAAAAAAAGGTGTTTTAGAAAGATCAACAGGCCTTAATAGTTGCTTGCAGTGCTGGTGTGGGCAGGAAATGAGAAGAATTCAAAGATACCTGTGACCCAGATAGAAAATCAAGAGGGCAAGGTTGGTGGGAAAAGTGCTACAACAGACCTTTTTAGTTGGAGAATCCAGGAAGACAATGCAGATTTGTGGACATGTGTCCCTCTAAGACTGGAGGAAGAGAGATTACAGAATCTGTGTACCAATGGTGAAGTCATGGGTGCATCAATATTTGTTTCTGGAAACATCATCAGTGTTAGAGGTTTCCACAGCAGCCTGTTTCCAGTGTGGGCCAAGGACACCCTCACAAGCATCAGAGCACCCAGTGCTGGGCTTTTTGCTGAGACAGAATCTGCAGGATGAGAGATGAGCATTTATATCTCAAGTCTCTCTTTGCTCTAAGGAAAAGAGCTCTTTAAAAACTGATGAAATCTATAGGCACAGTACCATCCAATAGAAATATAAAGTGAGCTAGTAGGTAGTCTTGGTCTTTCTAGTGACTATGTTAAAAATTATAAAAATGAGCAGGTAAGATTAATTATTTTTTTTAATGGGATACATACAAATATTATAATTTTAACATTAGTCAATGAAATAGTTATTAGCGAAATATTTTACATTCTTTTTATAACTCTACATCTTTAAAATCTAGGAAGGATTTTTCTTGAGTTATTTAATTAATTTATTTATTTATACCTGTGCTGGGTCTTCATTGCTGCATGGGCTTTTCTCTAGTTGCAGCCAGAGCAGGGGCTACTCTGTAGTTGTGGTATGCGAGCTTTTCATTGTGGTGACTTCTCTTGTTGCTGAGCATGGGCTCTAGGGCACAACGGCTTCAGTAGTTGTAGCACGTGGGCTCAGTAGTTGTAGCTCCCAAGCTCTAGAGCACAGACTTGATAGTTGTGATGCATGGGCTTAGTTGCTCTGCGGTGTGTGGGATCTTCCCCGACCAGGGATCAAACCTATGTCTCCGGCATTGATAGGTGGATTCTTTACCAATGAGCCACTAGGGAGGCCCTCCAGTAGGGATCTGAACACAGCACATTTCAACTGAAGCTATAATATATCAGGGACTCAAAAGCCACGCAGTAGTGGCTACTGCATTAGACTGTGTAGTTAAAAATACCTCCCACTCCTTTGTTCTGAAAAAAACACATACACACAAAATTTTTTTAGAATTTCTAAGGATGCTTATATCTCCTGAAGCATATCTATACTTGATTAAGAACTCATGTTTTTCAGGTCTTTGGGCTTTTTGAGACTGATTCTGAAAATAGATGGCTTTCTTCAATATTGTGAGGTTGATTTTAAATATTCTAGTCATGTAGAATATAAAGAAAGGTACAGTGAAAAGTGAAATGAAAGTCGCTTAGTAGTGTCTGACTCTTTGTGACCCCGTGGACTATACAGTACATAGAAGTCTCCAGGCCAGAATACTGGAATGGGTAGCCTTTCCCTTCTCCAGGGGATCTTCCCAACCCAAGGATTGAACCCAGATCTCCCGCATTGCAGGAAGATTCTTTACCACCTGAGCCATAGGGGAAGCCAGTACAGAGTGATAAGAATTCATTCTTGCATATTAAAAAAGGATTAGATAAAGCTTTTTGTTTTATAGTTCTATAGTGGACTATCTACTCTAAAAGGTGGGTTTTTCATTTTCACAGGACACATTGTTGGTTACAGTCTTGACTTATTAACTCCGAGAATACCATTTCTAGGCTGGACAGAAACAAAAAGTTAAATGCAACATTTTCTAGGTGGATCATTTTAAACACGCTTTTAAATTCAGTGAATTTAAAAAATTGGTTTAGGTGGTTTCCTTTCCACTCGTCATGGTTATAGACATATCTCAGAGAAATGGCCTGAGGCATCGCTCCTTTTCCAAACTCCTAGGTACCATTGCTTTAAAGCAGCACTCTTGTAAAGAAGACTTCTTTCTGAGTCTCAGGCAGAAGTATTTTTAGAGAAATCATCACGTTGTATTTGAAAGAATGACCCTTCCTGTAATTGGCCTGTTGGGATGATTTGGTTGTGGTCTCACATAATTATAGACCCGTGCCAACGGTCTGAGGGCCATCAGCATATTTCCAAGACCTCTAAATCAAGGGTATTTGGTTAATTGCTCACAGGTGTTTTCCTGTGCTTATGAATACACGCAGTCTATGAATTTTACAAAACTTGGCAGAAGGAAGGGCCATGCAGCCAAGGAGTTTCTTAGATTTACTCAGCTAATTAATCAGGCAGGGTAGGGATTTGGCTATTCTGTTGAGGGAGCTAAGTGTTCGGAGTCCGACTGAGGAGTAACCTGTTCTTTTGAAGGAGAGTTTAAGAAGAAAACAAAAGGAAATAGGAAAACTTCAGTAAGCGGCTGCCGGCAGAGCTCAGCATGGTGACGCACCCTGCTCTGGCAGTTTTGCACAGCAGGGTCAGCTCTGCCTCTGCAAAGAAATGGTGCTGGCTTCTAAAATAAAGCAACTGTGTCAGGGTGTGAATTTTAACTTCTAAAACTGTGTCTAAAGTACAAGCCACTGTGTTGACTCTTCTTCCTTCTGGTTACCCAAGGTCATTATTGCTTGGGCAATGGCCTTGAAAAGTGTGGAAATTCTGAGCAGAGGATTCTTATATCATATTTGTTTAGAAATTCATCCTGAACAAGTAAATATGACAGTATTCTGTGGCATAATGTGAAATCCAAAAGAATGTCTCAATAATTGCTGTAAGTCCTTTCTATGACAGTCATTCATGGGAAAAATGTGTGGGGGCCTGGTTAGATGAAATTTATCTCCAGCCAGCCAGACCACATCATTCTGCCCAAGAAACTAGATAGAAACTAGTTTTGCATTTCTCTTCAACAATCATAGGTGAATTCCTACAAAAAAGCCAGGAAAGCCAGATACTGATGTTAAGAAAGATGAAAAGGACATGGTTTCTGTCATCAAGGCAGTTACATTTGAGGGGAAAGAAGAGAAAAATGTTTCAGAGGGTCAATTGAATGTACTACATACTATGGAAGAATCTTTATCCAGCGAGCGAATCTGGGACCCTTTTGTGGAGGGTGTAGCAACTGTGTCCAATTATGAAAGATAAGTAAGCGTACAGCTGAGAAAGTTTGGTATTCAGGGAGAATATTACAATAAAGCAAAGAACTCACCTCATACCTGTCAGAATGGCCATCATTAAAAAATCTACAAACAAAAAATGTTGCAGAGGGTGTGGAGACCCTCTTGCACTGTTGGTGGAAATGCAAATTGATACAGCCACTATGGAGAACAGAAGGGAGATTCCTTAAAAAACTAGGATTAAAACTACCATATGACCTAATAATCCCACTACTGAGCATATACCCTAAGGAAACCATAATTGAAAGACACATGTCCCCACTGTTCATTGTAGCACTATTTACAATAGCTAGGACATGGAAGCAACCTAGATGGCCATTCACAAATGAATGGATAAAGAAGTTGTGGTACATATACACAAGGAAACACTATTCAGTCATAAAAAGAAATGAATTTGATTCAGTTCTGGTAAGGTGGATGAACCTAGAGCCTATTACACAGAGTGAAGTAAATAAGAAAGACAAATATCATATATTAATATACATATATATGAAATCTATAAACATGGTGCTGATGAACCTATTTGCAGGGCAGCAATGGAGACTCACGCATACAGAACAGACTTGTGGACACGGCAGGGAGGGGAGGAGAGGGTGGGACAAATTGAGAGAGCAGCATTGAAACATACACATTGCCATATGTAAAGTTAGATATCCAATGGAAATTTACTATATGACACAGGGAGCGCAAATCTGGTACTCTGTGATAACCTGGAGGATGGGGTGGGAGGTGGGAGGGAGGTTCAGGAGGGAGAAGACATATGTGTACCTATGGCTGATTCATGTTCATATATGGCAGAAGTCAACAAAATATTATAAAGCAATCACCCTCCAAGTAAAAATTAATTAAAGACTACAAAGAACTTAGTGGAGAGTGGATAGATGTGAGGCTGAATACAGAGAGATAACAAGCTCCATGGACACCTTTTCAAAGACGAGGTGGGCTTAATCTTGCTTATAATCTAAAGGGGAAGATCCAGTAGAGGGGAAGAGATACAAGCAGGTCTTGGAAGTTCTTGGAAGTTACGTGTATAAAGGACATAGTTGTTCTGAAATAGAGGGGTGGCTCAACTACTATGACCAGAGAGAAAGACAGCAGGGTGGGGATGCATGCAGAAAAGCTTGTGAGCAGATAAGGAATTTGAGACGTTGGTGCTTTACTGCCTCAATTTTCTGATGAATTGGAAAGTTCTCTGCTTTAAAGCAATGGTTCTAATCCTTGGCTATACACTGGAATCATCTGGAGAGCTTTAAAAGCAAAACAAAGCAAAACTGATGCTTGAATCCCCTGCCAGAGAGTCTAATATAATTGGCCTGAGATGCAGCCTAGGCACCAGGATTTTTAAAAGGTCCTGGGGTGATTTTACTGGGTTGCCAAAATTGAGAACTCCTGGCTTAGACTAGAGTAAGGGGGCCAAGGAAAGTAGTGAAGAGGTCTAGAACAGCTGTTAAGGTCTGGAAAAGGGAGTTGAGGAGAAGCAAAATAATTGTGAGGCAATCTTAAAGCCAAGTGAATCTTAATATCTTACCTTGTGAAAGTCCCAATCTTCACCGGCTGATTTCTTCCCCCAGTGGCAGAGTTATGCTAGCCAATTAGGCTGGTTGTGGGGCTGGTTCTGAGATGGGCTTTACACAGGCTCCAGGCAACAGAAAAAGGGATCAGGTCATTTTCTGTAGTCTAGGATGGGCCTGGGGGAAAGTGAGGCGGGGAACAGCTCAGCCCAATTCCACCATAATCCTCTATCTCTACTAGTCGACGTTCTTATGAGCAGGAATTTGGACCAAAAAATTAAAAACCAAGTAAACAACTCCACTGGAAGAAGCCGGGGGACCAAACACTCCAGCACACATATAACTAATTGCTGAATAACCTAGAGGTGAGTGTACACATTGACTATAAATATATATGCGATTGCATGTCAGGAACTCATTTCATGCCCATCACTCTGAAAATCCCCTTTCATGCCCATGAAATAAAAAGTCAGGACATGGGTGCTGGTGGGTCAGGCTCTCCCATTTGTCACAGAAAGCTTATCCCAAGTCACAGGAGAGCTGTGTGCCAGCCCCCTTATTTCCCCTGGGGATGAGCAGCATTGCTCTCATGAGAGCAGTGACCTATTATTGAACCGTTTTGCATGTACACAGTGAGTCATTGTTCTGGCAGAATTCCCCGCTCTCCACACACATTTTTACCCACCTTTGGAATGTGGGAACACTGACCATGTATATAATAGCCTGGCAGAAAAGTGACTCTGTCAGAGGTTTTCCTACTAAACAGCCGGAGGGGAAGCCAGGAACATGAGAAGGGATGGGAGGGCAGCGGGGAGGGGGGGGGGGGCGGGGAGGGGTGGGTGGGGAGAGCCAGGTCAAGAAGTATAGAAAGAAATTTCAAGAGGAACCAGAAATCAGGCTCCCTGCAGTGTTTCTCACCACAGGAACACGCTGACTGGGTAAAACTCAATGTCAGCAAGATAAGCAACGTGATTATGTATGTGGAAAGCATTTACCATAATGCGCATATGTATATATTTAAGACTCAGTGAGTTACCTAACATCTAGTTTCTCAAAAAAAGAATATTACCTACCTAACACAGCTGTTACAGGTATTAAATGAGTTAATATTATTGGAACATTCCTGGAACATTGTAAGAGAGCAAAAAATGGCAATCATTGCTGTTGTTATTATTATTTTCTATGTATTAGGCAGCTCTGAACTTGAGGACATTGTTACCTTTCTTATTTTTTTCTTTAAATCTATTTTACTATCTGTAAAAGGGGGATAAAATCATCTGGTTAATAGGTACATAAATTTAAGGGGATTAGAACACTTATGTCCCTAAAACTAAAATAAAACATGCAGTGTACAAATTCATTACATGACAATCCATTTATCCACAAGTAGTTATTAAATATTTATTATATGCTTGCACTGAGCCAGGACATGAATGGTGTCTGCCCATATAGGGCTTATAGTCAGCAGGAGAAGCTAGACTTTACATATGATAGAATAATAAAATGTATATTATATATATTATAAATGTACAAATTTATAATTGTGATAAGGTTTTGAAAGAAGGACCAGTTGTTTTGTTTGAGCTTTACAACAGGAACTGCATTAATTTGGGTATAATACTTTTCTGAGTATGATATTTAGTTAAGACATGCTTGATAAAGAAAGTAGAGATGGAGGGGGAGGGGAGGAGGAGGAAATGTCCCGATCAGTTTACACACCGAAAAAGGACCAAAGGCAGCTAGGGTTTAAGGAGCCAAGTAGCAAGAGATCTAGGCTTACATTAAGGAATTTTAAATAAGAGCACAACTTGTTCCTGTTTTTTTTCTCCAAAGGTCACCCTGGTTGTTTTGAGGAGAACAGATTGGAGAGAGAAGAGGGTGGAAGAGAGAAACCAGGTTGGGGAAAAGAAATGATGGTGGCCTGGGAAAACTGGAGTAGATGGAAATGAGGAGCAGCATAGGCAGAGTCGAAACATATTGTGGAGGTGAAATTGGCAGGACTTGGTGATAGACTTGAGTGTGAAGGGTGAGGGCTGAGAGGTGCCGAGAATGGCTACTAGATTTCTATCCTGAGATGTTGAGAAGATGGTACAACCAGCAATGGAAATGAGGAAGTCTCCTGGACGAACAGGTTTGGTGGGGAATATGATTAGTACGTGTCATTTGTTTTCAAAATCATTTCATTGAAATGCAAATTATTTTAATCCATTGCAATCAGTAAAGAATTATTATAGAACAATTATTAACTTATGTTTTAGAAATTGTAATGTGAATATTATAACTTTTAGTATATAAAGTTGTAATATTAAGGAAATCTGAATGATTCTTGGACTCCATTTGTATAAAGAACTTAAAGGTGAGGTAAAAAGTAGAATCAATCATCTGATGACTTAGTACCCCTTGACAATTGTTTTGGCATCATTTAAACTTAAAGATTATAGCTCTGCAAATAAAACCAAAATTTCTCAAGACAGGAGTTCTGTACTAAAACCTCCTAGCCTTGATAATCTATAAAATGAAAAGTCTTCTTATATTTATATTAAAAGATGAATATTCATAATATCAACATGAAAGCTGGGCAAAATGAAGTGAAAGTGAAGCTGCTCAGTCGTGTCCAATTCTTAGCGACCCCATGGACTGCAGCCTACCAGGCTCCTCCCATGGGATTTTCCAGGCAAGAGTACTGGAATGGGTTGCCATTGCCTTCTCCAAAAAAAAAAATGAAGGAGCCCTTAAATTTCATCTATGCACATGAGTCCAAGGCTCAACAAAGTGGCCAACAGATATCAGTATCTCTTCCATAAGCTGTGGCTGTAGGTGACTGTTTATTAAATCACAGTTGAGCTTTGAGGTACAAGGAGGAAAAAGAGGAGGAGGAAGAGAAAAGAAAGAAAAAAATAAGGAAGACAAGTAGGAGGGAAGGGAGAGGGAGAAACGAAGGGTGGTATAAGTAAGGAGAAAGAGAGGGAGGAAGGAAGAAAGAGGGAATGAATGAAGGGAAGAAAATGAAGGGGGGCAGGGAATGAATGAAAAAAAAAGAAGAGAAAATCCCAACTTTTACTTCTAATGAATCTGAGGCCAATACATAAAGGAAAAAATACCACTTGGAAGAGTTGTCATAAATATGACAAGAAAGATTTCTTCCCCAATACTCCATACAATAGACCTCCCTACCATCCACCACCTTCAGTAACTACTCTTAAAGCACCAATGACAGATGGAGAGTCAGAGAATATTCCAGACTCAGAGCATAAAGGTTTACAGCTAACGGACAATTTATGACTGGAACTTAGGATGCAGATCAGTCCAGATGTTTGGGGAGTTTATAGTTTCCAACAGCTGGTCCCCTTACCTACCAACATTACACCATCGACTTTGTATACTTTTCGGAATATCTGAAATATCTCATCAGCTGGATTCCACATGTTCTCTTCAGGGATGTAACATTACTCCATGAAAACAAGTTAAAACGTGAAAAGAAAGATGAACTTGAGAAAAATAGATCAAGCTTTTGCTTATGACAGCTGTACTTAATTTGCCGCAGAAGACAAGCAGGTATTTTCCCTGTAGTCAACAGTGTCGCCCATGCCCTTTTCACTTTCAGGGGTGACTGGTGATCGGGCAGATTAATTCACCTTTACGAGCCTCAGGTCCATCGTTGTAAAACAAAGTGACTGAACGAAATGGGCTCCATGAGATCTCTTCCAGGTCTGTCCTTCAACTTTGACTGGCCTTCCTGGGAGCACTGTGTTTAAACCTCATGGGAATTGGCTTGACTTCTCTGTGGAGGTCATCCAAACCTGATTTCTACTCAGCTTGTCCTGTGACTTCTAGTTTTAAGTTGGCCTGGGAACTTCTCCTCTAAAATTTACAACTGGATGAAATAAATCCATCAAGGGCAGCTAATTAGAATGAATATCACTGCCAGCACTAACTTATGAAGGAAGTTCTGTGAGGATAAAGGGAAATGATTCTCCCCAGACACAAGGAAAGTTCCACTGATCTGGCACAAGGGTGGGGATCCGGTGCCAGGAGGTGGGGTAGAGAGGTGATTACTAGGTTATTTTTCTCTGAGAAAGGCACGATTCCAAAGGGGACAGGGATAAAAGAGGCCCTGTGTCCTTGTATTTAGGATGCAGTTAGACTTCAGCAGTCGGATATTTGCCTGGACCCCTGAAGGCAGGGCTTCCCCAGCCAGTGGCGAAAAGCCATCATCTTTACTTCCAGGGATGTCACCCTTCCCAGGAAGCCTTGCCCACATCACCAGCCTTTTTCAGGCTGAATTTCTCCAGCATGCTGAGCAGTGACTGTGCAGCCTCAGCAGGATCCAGCAAGACAAGGTAAGACACAGACTCAGGCCACTGCCGCTCCCATCAGTTTCCAAAGGTTCCCACTGAACATGAGTGACCACAGCTGCTATCGGCCAACATCCACAAGCCATGTCTCCAACATGTTGTTGTTGGTTTTGACTTTCCCAGAGACAGTTCCCAAGTAAGAAGCAGTAAATTCAGGGAGAAGCAGGATCTGGGCCAGCTGACTTACCAGTTTGCTGATAGAATCAACTTTGCTGCAATGGGGCTTTCACATTGCCACATTCCACTGCTACAGTATAATTACTTTAAACACAGAGTGGCATCTAACCACGCCACTGTTTACGTGCCCAAATCAGCACTCAGAGGACACTTTTTGATGTTACCTCGACATCACATGTGACTTTGGCCGGGAAAATAAGCCTGGTTTTTTGTGCTTGACGTCTGATTCAGAGGCTCTGAAGTGGTGTGTTGGATCCGGTAGCCTGCCCACCACAGAGCTGTGTGGCCGTCCTCACTGGTTCAGCCTGCAAACCAGCTCCATGTGGGGGCGGAGCTTTCCTGCCTGGTTTTCCTGCTTGTCTTTCTCTAATAGTGAGGAACTGACACAGCGTGACCCACCAAGACCAAGCTATTTCCGGATAACACTTCCTTAACTCCACCAGTGCATTCAGATGCAGTGTTTCACCCAAAGGCCAGACACCCAGCTGATCTTTTTAACTAGGCCTGACTGTCTTACTGCTCCACCCTGTAGGCTGTTGAACATGGGCAGATCTTCATGAAAGCATAACAGAGAGAAAGAACTAAAGCTACTGGATTAGATAGTATTACTTACAGATTCTTGGATATCTAAATGAAAGAGGGCTTACACATCTTTGACAAATGTTTTTAAGTCTTTTTTATATGATACCAAAGCAATGGCTTTTAAGAAGATAGAAAATACACAATAGGAACCTTCCTTACAGCTCACAATAAGTAGGTCAATGTGATTGTCGTTGCTTAGTTGCTAAGTCGTGTATGACCATTTTGCAATTGTTGTCTGACCCTTTTGCAACCCCATGGACTGTAGTCCACCAGGATCCCATATCCATGGGATTTCCCAGGCAAGAATACTGGAATGGGTTGTCGTTTCCTTCTCCAGGGGGTCTTCCCGATTCAGGGATCCAACCAACGTCTCTTACATTGCAGGAGGATTCTTTACCTCTGAGCCCGGGGAAGCCCAGGTCAATGTGATTACCCCCACTTTGAGACTGGGAAACAGATTCTACCAGACCTACTTGGGGCAGAAAGGCAATGAAGATGCTAAAGTTAGAATTGAAAGCCCCCACCTGGGACCAGCTTATGTGGCCACAGAAGTGTCCAACATAAATCGGGTGACCATACACTTTATCAGGCAAACCAGGACTGTTTTTTCAGAATGGAAAGGAAATTATCAAAATTTAAACATGGACCCATGTCTTATACCACTCACAGAAATTAACTTGAAATGGATTAAAAACTTAAATGTAAGATCTAAAACCAGGAAACTCCTAGAAGAAAACATAGGAGCAAAACTCCTTGACATGCATCTTGATAATGATGTTTTGGATTTGACACCTGAAACATAGGCAATAAAATATAAAATAAACAAGTGGGACCACATCAAACTAAACAGTTTCTGCACAGCCATCAATAAAATGAAAACACAACCTAAAAAATGGGGAAAATATTTGAAGACCATATATCTTTTAAAAGGTTAATATCCAATGCATATAAAGAACTCAAAACCCTGAATAACTCAATTAAACAACAGGGAAAGGACCTGATTAAACTTTTCTCCAAAGAAGACATATGAAAGGTCAACAGGTGCATGAAAAGTTGCTCAGCATCAGTGGTCATCGGGGAAATGCAAATTAAAACCACAGAAGCATCATCTCACATCTGTTAGAATGATCATCATCAAAAAGACAAAACAAGACATAACAAGTGTTGATGTGGATGTGGAGGAAAGGAAACCCTTGTGCACTGATGGTGCACTATGTAAACTGGTATAGCCACTCTGGAAAATAGCATGGAGGATCCTGAGAAAATTGAAAATAGAACTTCCATATATGATTCCCTAGTTTCCCTTCTGGGAATATATCTAAATGTAACCAAAGCACTAACTCAAAAATATATCTGCACCACCATGTTCATAGTAGCATTACTTACAGTAGCCAAGACATGGAAACAAGCTAAGTGTCCATTGACAGATGAATAGCTACAGAAGTTGTGATGTATATATAATATATACTATGGTATATTACTCAGCTATAAAAATTGAAGAAAACCCAATGTTTGTGACAACATGGAAGGACCTTGAAGGCATTATGCTAAGTGAAATAAGTCATACAGAGAAAGACAAATACTATATGATCTCACTTGCATGTTGAATCTGAAAATGGCAACATTAACAACAAATCAGACTCATAAACAGATCAGACTTGTGGTTACTAGAGGTAAGAGAGGGACTGGGAGAGGGGAAATTGGAGGAAGGTGGTTAAAAGATACAAAGGTCCACTTATAAGATGAGAGAGTTTAATACTTAGGATGTAATGTACAACATGACTATCTGAAACACTGCTGCCTGATGTTTAAGAAAGTTGTTATAAAAAGATCCTAAGCGTTCTTATCACAAGAAGGTTTTTTTTTTTTTTCCTTTATTCTTTTCTTGCTGCTTTTTATTGTAGCTAGAGGAGAAGATGGTTACCTATTGTGGTAATCATTTCACAACTGATGTAAATCAAACTATCAGGCTGTAAGCCTTATACAGAGATGTATGTCAATTATTTCTCAATGAAACTGGGAAAAAGACTTAAACAAGAATAACAGGCATAACCTGAGGCTTTCTGGCAAACCAGGACACACATCCAAATCACCCTCCAGCATCTCTGTCAGTGGTACTGCGTCTGGGTGAACCATGAATCCAATGAAGCATAAGTTTCAGGCTGCTCTCTTGCACCTTTATATGCTGGGAGGAAAGCAGGCTTGTAGTGTTACAGGTTGAAGGGAAAGCCAAACACATGCAGAGGGCATCTGTATGGAAGCAATGTTGGTAACTCTTCTAAGGATATTTTAGGAAAAGTCCCAGATCCCCAAGGCTTCAGATACCTATTAGGATTTCTTTCCTAAATAATTATGTATTTCTGTGTTTAATATTGGGCTTCCCTGATAGCTTAGCTGGTAAAGAATCTGCTTGCAATGCAGGACCCCAGTTCGATTCCTGGGTTGGGAAGATCCACTGGAGAAGTGATAGGCTACCCACTCCAGTATTCTTGGGCTTCCCTTGTGGATCAGATGGTAAAGAATCTGCCAGCAATGCAGGAAACCTGGGTTCGATCCCTGGGTTGGGAAGATCTGCTGGAGAAGGGAAAAGCTACCCTCTCCAGTATTCTGGCCTGGAGAATTCCATGGACTGTATAGTCCATGGGGTCACAAAGAGTTGGACACGACTGAATGACTTTCATGCATAATTTTTTTTCTTCTTAAGGATCCTCCTTTCCACCCCTCACCTCTACCCAAGTTATCTAAGCCTCAGGTTTCATATTTAGTACCAAGGGCACCTGCTAAGGTGGTGCAGTCTTGGGAGAGAAGTAGGGATCAACAGCATCCCACAGGGTACAATCCCCTGAATAATATTCCATTGTATGTGTGTGTGTATATATGTATATATATATATGCACCACAACTTCTTTATCTGTTCATCTATCAATGGACACTTAGGTTTGTTTCCATGTCTTAGCTACTATAATCATGCTGCTATGAACCTGGTGGTATAGATATGTCTCACTATGATTATATATATATTTCTTTTCCCTATGTTTCTTCTGATTTTTGCTTTATGTAATTTTGTTTCTTTGTTGTTAGGTGTCTAATGGTTTATGATATCTATCTTCTTTGTGAATTGTACTTTCGTGAACACCTGGAGAGCAAGATCCATGCCTTACTTTGGAATATTGTCCTTTCCTGAGAAAGGACATTTCTCTGAGAATATTTTATCAAGTGCAGAAAAAATAAGAATGGGAGCATCTTGGATAATGTCATTAATAATTTAAATAAAATAGATTTCCATTTACATTGATTTATATTATTCTTATATCCTACACAAATATACTTAAAATTTTGTATCTCATATGTTGTTAGTAGATGTCCCTAAGACATTTAGAAAAACTGGCAAAAAGATAAAGAGCTCTGTATTTTTAAAACCATCTGCTCGGCACTGCTTAGCCAGTGAGTGCAAGCAGAGTCCAAGGCTTCTTCCATCCAGCCCCAAGAGCCCAGAGGGATGTTTTTCACTTGCCCTTCTAAACTGTGGCACTGAGATAGCTAAACATTAGCACCAAATATTTTATGCTCAACAAATTAGTAAAATGAATTTTTTAAGTCCAAATTAGAGCCAAGGGGGCTTGGGAAATTTGTCTGGATGGCTATCTTGCTTTGTCAAAAGCTCACTTACAGGATTGGTCACCCTAACCTCGCACAAATTAAAAACTTTGTAATTAAAACATTAGAAAGTTTTCAAGTTGTCCAGGTAGCAGGAAAATCGTAATGACAATAATTATATTGTATCTAGAAACTGTGCTTGAAGACTATACAGTTAACGCTATGTCTTCCTGTTACACTAAAAGATGTCAACATTGTCATAATTTAAAAATTACATTATTTACTGCCCACCCTTACTCTAACATAGTATGAGCTGTAAAATAGGTATAGGGATGCAGCAGTGAAGCAGGGCAGTCTAGGGGCACTTTCATTACTAAAATCAGTAATGGGAAAATATCCTATGTCCAACAATCTGCATACTTAGAATTGGGTGAATTTGCTTGTGTGTTGGGGGAAGTGGTGATACAATTTTTTCCCATTTAGCAGAAACTGATTCAGAAGGGGTTCAGTAATTTCTACTGTTGCATTTCAGAGACGAAATGACTGAAAATGAAAACAGAACCCAGAAATTCTGACTTCTAAACCTATATTTGTCCCATGACCCTTCTGGGATTCCCCTTACTTTTTTTTTTTTTTTCTGAATGGGGGCAAAAAATAGACATATTTCTACTTATGACAGGAAGCCGTGCCTTGGATAACTATTCCCTTGACCCAGACTGGAATGTAACTTCTTCAATTTTATAACAAGCTGCCATAGGATAAATCGCTATAGTGTTAGAATCCTTTTGCTCCCTAGCACAAATTCCATCACACTAACCAGGCTGGTGTCCTTGCTGTTCTGGGACTCAGCATGCTCATTCCTTGTTCCAGGAATGGTCTTCCCTCTCTTCTCTGCTCATCCAACCTGTATCTTCTATCAGATTCACCGAGGCCTCACTTCATATAAGGAGGGTACTCCCCTTCTCATCAGCTCATAACTGGGCCCCTCTCTGAATTCCTCTAGCACTTACTCTCTACGTCATTCTTCTTAGAACTTCATTCTCTTCTCTTTTTATCTTCACTGAACTGTGAACGCCTGGAGAGTAAGGTCCATGCCTTACTTTGAAATACTGTCCTTTCCTATATTCACTAGGCATTAAATAGGCAACTTACAAATGGCTGTTCAAACAGCCCCCAGAATCATCTTATCCTTAGTGGTACTCCAAAGCTTGATGAAGAGTGAGAGAGCATGATGGGAAGCACATGAATTTTGAGTCAGACAGAATTTTTTAATCTCTCTTTGTCCTAGTTTTGTCTTTTTTCTGCTGTAAATAGGAATAAGAAGACCTAACTTAAAAAAAAAAGACCTAACTTGCCAAGTTGTCCAGATTAGAAATAATGTGAAATGTCAATTACACTGCCTTCTGTATAGTGGGCTGTTATAAGTGGAAGCTGTTATTAGTTATATAATAAGACCTGGGGGAAAAAATGATTTTATTTTGTATTCATTTGCCAAACAGATGAGTTTTGAGATTACTCTCATCAAAGGAAAATAAAAATTATTTGGCAATATTATTTGAACTCTTGATTAGAGAAGTGTGGAGGGAAAATGGGAAAGATTTTGGGCTGTGTGAATGTTTTTTTTACTTACTTACTTACTTACAACATCAGGCTCAGAACTGGGGTTTTCTGCATTGAACATACCAGCAGTCACATCTTCAGAATGAAAGGTTTTAAAGCATGTTCCTCTGCAAATCATTTCACTCTGTTCTCAGGATTTGTCAGGCTTCTCTGCTACTCTTGCCTAATGTCAAATTAAGAAGATAAACAATTTAAAAACATACCAAGGGAATATTTTAAAGGAATTTTGTATATAATGATTTCTCTTTAGCCAAATGAATAGTTTTAAATACTTAAGTAAATACTTAATTACTTAAGTAAATATGTGCATAGATCACCATGTGAGAATGTTCTTGATCCATAATCTCCTGTCTTTTCCTCAGTGGAACAGATGCCAAAATCTTTGCATTGACTGTAAACCAAACGAAGTTGCTACTTAATTAGCTGTAGTGACCTGGTAGCCTGAACACAAATGGTCCTTTTATTTTCAGCCACTCCAGTGATTTCCAGCAGATGAAGAGCCTGAAACGTTCTGCCTGTCTGGAGAACCTATAACTGAAAGTCAGGTGAGTACCCTCTAAAAGAAGAGAGTCCTCTTCAAGAGAGCCTTATAACCTGATGAGCAATTTATAAAACACTGAAGAAGAGGCCCACAAGCCTCAAAGACAGAAATCTATGAAGAACTGACTTGATGCCTATTCTTGGGTGAGTCATATGCCCTTGTCCCCTTTTGGCTCCTCCATTTGTAAAAATGAGGGTGATGTTTTTATGAGATATTATCATGAGGTCTATTTAGATGTGTGGCATAGTGACTGAGGACACTGGCTTGGAGTTGGAAAGACCTGAACTTAAATCCTTGGTTTATTACTTATCAATGGTCACTTTGATCAGAAAACCTCTTTATATCTTATTTTGTTGTTTGTAAAATTGGGGTAGTTATTGTTCCTATCTAATGGGGTCATTATGAAGATTAAATAAGGTGTCTGGAATATCACAATAACTCAATAATTATTAGCTATTATTTATAGAGTACCCTAAGCTTCTTATAGAAAAAAGCCCGTATAATTCAAAATCCAAAGTATTCTATTGGCAGATAGGTTTGGGAACTCGTTTTCAATTTTAAGTAGATTTAAATAGGCTTCCACTTTCAATGAGCACTATATGCTAAATTACCTCAATTTTCTGTGTGAAATTCACACATTTTCTAGTTATTTTTTATATGCTTGTAGAATTACAACCATCAAGATTATGTGATTATGTGTCACATTCATCTGCATAACAGTGCTCCCTCTCTCGTGATAATTTCCCTGTGAAATACTAGGACTAGATGAAGTAAAGGGGGGAATTATTAAATTATCAAGCCCTGAACTAGTCAAACTTGACTGTTCTTTGAGATTCTCACCCACATTCATTTGCAATAATGTAATTTCAAATTAATGATCTTAGCTTCTCAGGTATATGTTTGTGAATGAGACCTAGAAGGAAACTTCATAAGTAACTGAAAAGTGATGATTGAAAGATACAGTTTTCCTTGGTTTGAACTGTTACCTACAGGGGTTAAGACACTTCAGAAAGTCTAGGCAGATAGGACATGCTGGTGCACAGATGACTGAGAGACAAATAGATGGCAAAGCATAGCCCAGAGGAAGTTGGAAATGAGAAAAGGCAGGATTGGGAGAGGGTGGCTCAAAGAGAGACTGCTGGCCAAGACAGGAAGTGGCTGGATGGGCATGTTGGTTTGAAAAAGATCAGTCTATGCAGATGTGTGCTACCACCTCTGTTTCTGATGTCAATGAGCAGAAGTCGCTCTAGTCTGCTCCTCCTCCCTCTGTGGCCTCTCTACTGTGGCTGACATCACCCAATCCTGCTTCCTTCCTCCCCTCATAGCTCCATGCCTTACCCAGCTGGAAAGTTGGAGCATTGGAGTTGTTTACCATTAGATTCAGAGCATAATGAATATTTGAGCTGAAAGACAGATGCATGCCTATTCCAGGAATACATCCTGATTATCATATTCTCCACAACCACTGAATGCTACTTTTGATAAGGTGATCACCTCATGAATTACATATAACAATAAGCTGCTTATTTTTAACAGTTTTATTGAAGTATAATTGATATATCATAAAATCTATTTTAAATGTACAATTTAATGACTTTTTAAAATAAAGTCATACGGTTGTGTAATCATTACCATAATCCAGTTTGAGAACATTTCCAACCCTCCAAAAGATCTCTTATGCTTGCTTTCAGTTATTCCTCATTCCTACCCCTAACAACAGGTGGTCACCAATATGCCTTCTGTCTTTATAGATTTGCCTTTTCTAGACATATACATGAAGTCATCCAATATGTCTTTTATATCTTTCATTTAACATGATGTCTTTGAGTTTCATCCTTGTTTTTATCATGCATCAGTAGTAGTAGTTTTTTTTTTTTTTTTTTGCTAAAGAGTATTCCATTGTCCAAGCACACCTGATAGACATTTGAATTGTTTCCAGTCTTTTGCTACTACAAATAATGCTGCTGTGGACATTTACATATATGTCTTTGTGTAAATATATGTTTTCATTTCTCTTGGGTAGATTCCTAACAGCAAGATTGCCGATGGAGATGGTAGGTTTAACTTCTTAAGAAACTGCCAAATGATTTTTCAAAGCAAAAAATAAATTTTGCATTTCCATTAGCAATGAAAGAGGGTTCCAGTTTCTCCACATCCTTGGCAACACTTACTATTGACTGTCTTTTAAGTTATACCCATTCAGTAGGATCGTAAGCATCCTAAAATGACCAGAAGTCACTTATCAACTTGAAACAGGCCCTTTGGTGTCCATTTAAGAAGAAATGGAATGCTTATTTGATATTTCTTGTTTTGAT
The DNA here is from genome assembly GCF_033118175.1 of Dama dama. NCBI lineage: Eukaryota > Metazoa > Chordata > Mammalia > Artiodactyla > Cervidae > Dama > Dama dama. Next base: position 57,803,949 of record NC_083692.1, on the reverse strand, counting down.
CAAACAATTAGAATAAGAGTGTGTGTGTGTGTGTGTGTGTGTGCGCACACGCTCGCACACACACACACACACACCCCTAGCCCTTGATATGAGCAAAGGTAGAGGCTCAGCACTAATTGTCTTCTCCACCCGGCGAAGAGGCCAGCTTCTTCTCCTATACAGCTCCTCCTCTGCTCCAGAAAATTGAAACAGATCCCTTTAGGCTGAGCCTCTCATACCCCATGGTATTATTTCAAAGAAAACAATCAAAAAAATTCAGGGAAGTCATTTATTGATTTTCTTCCCATATTGATGGAATTAAGTGATAAATAATGCAAGCAGAAGCAAAGAGAAGAAAGTAGAGAACCCAACATTTGTCAATTGCCCATGTACTGAATATGAGATAAGCCTTTTCATATTTTTGATATAATCTTTGATATATCTTTTAAATCTTTGATATAATTTTATAAATCACCGTTTCATGGTCAAGAAGTGAAAGCGCAGAGGTTAGGTCAATTGCATAAGGTTGCACAGTGAGTGAAGTTAGGTTTTAAGCCCAGGTCATTAGCTCTGAGCTGATTTTATTTCACTATACCAACTGACAAGAAATAAACAGGAAAGGAAAATTTTAAGGAACAGGGAGCAAAAAGTTCATGTAAATGTTAACTACTGAGAGAATGTAACAAGATTTATAATGGTCTAAATTATACAACCAACAATTGGTTTGTGGTGCGGGGGTTCTGTTATTTCCCATGCTTTGATGCCTATGACATATAGAATCCAAACCCTGGGGACTAGGAATCAAACTCAAAGCTTCAGGAAGGATGGGGAGGAATGGTATTCCTGCTTACTGATTTTCTCCCAGCTAAGAAAAGATTGTTCATTCTGAGCACTTGCCCAGATAGTGCAGAGAAAATCCACAGAGACATTTTTACCACCCAGGGTGAGAAACTGAAAGGTTCCAGAATTAAACTAGTACATTTTTTTGAGTAACAGTTCTGCTTCCCTTGGATAAGCAGAATCTTTGCTGATGTCATCACCACCCACCACCACCTGGCATCCCTGCATGGTGGTGGTCCGAGCACTGGAGAAATGGGTGGAGCATTTAGAAGAGATTACTTGGAGGAGCTGTCTCAAAGAATCACATTTACAGATTCTACAGAGAGGCCTCCTTAATCTCTGTCTTTAGGAATAGTTGATGTATGTGTCTCTTACTCCATCTTTTTCCATAACGTTTATATGGTCATCATGAAAGGAAAAGTGGTTACTCATCTTTAGGATGCCTAGTTTCAAGGGAAATGGCACTGCCTCCTTTAGTCCTGTTCCTTAGAGCGTCAGGTTAGGGGTTGATCATGCTTAGGTTGGGGATATGTAAAGGGGACAAGGAATGAGCGATGAGAATATGAACAATATTCTGTGAAATTACCTTTTCTCTAACAGCCAATAAAGCTCTAGTATTTGGGGATTATTTAGATTTTTGCCAGCTAAAGTCTTCAAATTTTAGGGCTTTAAATTAAATCCTGACTGACAGCAATTTGTTACTCAGCTCATATTATCGATATGTACTTAATAGCTCTTATCTTTGAATGGTAATAAAAATACCAGTGTATGCCACAGGATCTCAGAGTGAGAAGAAAAACCAGCAAAAGAGGTTACAAGGTGCTTTGCCAGAACAAATGTTTATTGATGTACCCAATAAAAACACTAATAATAGTAGCACAGATCAATGCCACTTCCCAAACTAGATTCCAAAACATGTTAATAGGTGATCTGGGGTGGTGGGAAAACCCAACTCCATGATCAAAGATATTTGGGAAACACTGAGTGGAATTTGTGCAACACTAAAAAGACTTTAATGTATTAAGTGTGCACTCTCAGCCTTCAAAAGGGGGAGAGCATATGGGGATTTTCTGAGCTGCTTGAAAAGACAAACATTTAATCACAGGAACATGTTGTAAAACATTTGGGGGTAAAGATGACATGGAAAATTTGCTATTGCTTCAAGGATATATTTCCTTGTCTTATCCAAAGTTCACATATCCAGACCACTCTTCATTTCACCCACCTTCTGCCTAATATCTCCAGGAAGGACTCAGATTGGTAAACATATAGAGCATAGGGAGACACTGAAAGAGGAATGGTATCTATGATCCTTTCTAAATCTGAATTATCTTCTGAAAGCCGAGAGCCAGCCTGATTGAGGCACTGGTTAATGGTGGTTTCATATAAAAAGGAAATTCTTCATTAAAAACAAAACTAGAAAGCAAACAAACAAAAACTAACTTATATAGTAACTACATGCAGTGCATGGGACTTGTTTGGATCTGGATTCTAACAAACCAAGTATAAGAAAATATTTGGGGGATGAGTGGAAAGTTTGAAGTTTAAGGAATTATAATTATCGTGTTAAGCATGATAATGGTATCTGGTGCTCTAAGGACATATGCTTAGCAGTTTAGTGTGGAATATCATGATGTTTAGGATTTACTTTAAAATAACCCAGGGAATTCCCTGGAAGTCCAGTGGTTAAGACTCCTTGGTTTCACTGCCAAGGGTGCAATTTCAATCTCTAGTCAGGAACGAAGATCCTGCAAGTCATAAGGCATGGCCAAAAAATAAAAATAAAAAAATAGAGGAAGCAAATATGGCAAAATATTAATAACTATTCAGTCTAAGTAATGGAATATAGAGAGTTCTTATATTTTTTGTTAGTTTGAATATTTTTATGATAAATAGTTTTGTTTTTTTTTCCTTCTTAATGCAGATTTGTCAGTCCAGATCTACTAAAATCAAACTCTCTAGAGATTGGATCTAAAAGTCTGCTATTGTTTCCCTCCTCTTCTCTCTTACCCTCTTTTTAAAAAATCATGTGTAGTATCAGCTAGCTGAGATGCTAGCTTCCTCTGGACTGTGATAACCTTTGCACATTGCCCCGTACTTCACAGCCCAGTACTTGGCAGCCAGGTTGGTGTGTGAGGTGATTTTAACACAGGAGAAAGCCTATTGCAAGTGCTCCTGAGCAGTGCTTGGTATGAAACTTCAGGTCTTTTCAGTATTGAGTAGGCAAAATCTGTCATGGTCCAGTGTGTGGACCCAGAGCCATTTTGAATTACATGAGCCCAGGTACTAGAAAACAAAATCATTGGCATATAATAAAGGCTTTTGGTTTTTCAATTTTATAAGAAGTATATTTAGAAAGCAATTTAAAATGCTCTCATTTCCTTTAAAATTTTAAGTAAGTTTTTTCACAAGTCTGTACATTTAGCTGTTAAGAACTATTCTCTGTAATACACAGTTGCACATCTTTGAATTAAGAATAAAAAAGTGAATAATTACTTGTCATAATTAGAAGGTAACTATAAAATTATAATAAAAAGTAATATTATATTGTGCAAGGACAACATTTTAAAGCAAACAATATAATAACTCTAATCAATTTCTAACATGGGTACCTAAAAATTAGTTCTTTAAAGAGAATGGCCACTCTGAGTGATTAGCATAATTAAGTTATATATTATGCTTCACATACTAAATGACTGTCAACCTTCAGAGTTGACATTTTGATATATCTTTTAAAAGAACACAGTGAAGAACATAGAACTTCATAACCTGCAGAATCCATGCTATTAACCCACACCATCTATACTCTCAAAAACCCATATCGTCATAACTTTCTAAATATCCTGACAGAAGGCTTACAGAACATGCCTGAGTATCATGCTGTGGTACATATGGTCTACAGAAAGTGGATCACCAACATAATTAGCCATGTTTTAAGACATCACATCCATTAAATATAGGTTTGTGAGCTGTTTTCATTTTTCTAAAATACACTGAGATGGCCTCATAGCTGCCTTTTTAAACGCTTGTCTGTTACCATCTAAAATCATGTAGCATACCAGAAGTGGTACCTTTAATACACCTTGGGAAGCATCAATCTAATTTAGGTGCAGCAAAATTATATCAGATCCTCTGCTAATAGGAAAGAAATGGGGAAAATGATTCCTAAAGGGGAAGAAGTATGTCACATGTATTATATTTGTTTGACCTGTATCTAGAACAGTGCCTAAAACAAATAGGCATACAGTACAAGTCTGTTTGAGTAAATGAATGAATGCTCATCATGTCTCCAAATTATCTCTAGCCCCTATTCTCAAAACCAATTATTTGTCAAGATAAAGGCTTTAATCAGAGCTCTTAGCCCATGAAAATTAAATTGCTGAGCCTGGCCCCTTTGTATGAAATGTAAAACTCATGAAATTCAAGTACTCTTGGGAAATCCAAACACATTTTCATTTACCAGTGTATATAATTGAGGCAAAAATAAATTTAGATAAATTTATTTAAATACATGGATATTAGATTTTGATATTTCCTAAAACACTGGAAAAGGAAATGGAAAGGTCTCTCTCATGAGGATTTGGAGGCTACTTATTGTAACTGAAAGAATGCAGACAGAAATCCTGGGCTCGAATCCTGACTCTGCTACTGGTTAGCAGTGTATAACCTGGTAAAGTCACGTAATCTCTCCGAGCTTCAGTACTCTCACTTTATACAATGAGAAGGTGAGATTAAACTGTCTATAAGTTTCCTTCCAGCTCTAAAATTCTGTTTTCCAATTCTTCTCCCAGAGACTCCTGAGCAGTGCTTGGTATGAAGCTTCAGGTCTTTTCTAGTACTGAGTAGGCAGAGTCTGGCATGGCCCAGTGTGTGGACCCAGAGCCATTCTGAATTACATGAACCTGGGTATTGGCAAAGAAAATCATTGGCATATATGTAAAGGCTCTTGGTTTTTCAATACTGAAGCAAGTATATTTAGAAAACACTTTAAAATGCTCTCATTTCCTTTAATGTTTAAGTAAAATTTATCACAAATCAATACATTCAGTTGTTAAGAAATATTTTCTATAATCAGACTGTTTGGGACTGAATTGTAGCTTTAGAAGTTGGACACAGATAGATGTGCTAACTAGTCTTACTGTGGTAGTCATTTCACAATATATATGTCTACCAAATCATCACCCTCCACAATGTTATATGTCAATCACATCTCAAACCTGGGGAGAAGAGATCTTAGCACAAGGGACTTCTCCATGACTCAACTACCTCATCTTTTTAAAGTGATTCCAAAAAGAAAAAAAAAAAAGCTATCTCCTTAAGGGTTTGTGGGAGGCATAAGAGTTAAACGAAAAATGAAACTTGCAAGGCACTTCGGAGAGCACCTGACCTAGTAATCATTCAGTAAAGCAGCTACAACCGGTCTTTTCCAAACATCCTTCATCTAGGAAGCAACTTTTTATTTTAAAGAACACAATAAAAGTGTTCATTTGGTATGTACCTACCCCTTCATTTTGGAGAAGGAAATGGCAACCCCCTCCTGTATTCTTCATGGTTCATGGGGATGCAGAGTCAGATACAGCTGAAGCGACTAAGCACGTACCCCTTCACTCTGACCTATTTTTGTCACATCTGCAGAATAGTGAGAAAGGCAGGCAAGGATCATCACCTGACTGCTCCTGGTCTCTCCGGCTCTAGAGTTCTGTCCCTCTCTACAACTAAATAAATCGCTTTAGTCATCAAATTTACCTAAAGTTGACTGTCTGGTTGCATGCTATTGACCCATTCTGAGCAACTCTACAGAAGTGGCCATGTGAAATGCCAACTTGGGTTGAAAACGATGGTTCAGGAAGCCCGTGTCCTGTTTTTGTGAGGCCCATAAGATAATACCTGTGGTTTAAATGCTGCAAAATGCTTTTCAAATGCCACTTATTATACATAAGGTCCAATTTGAAGATAAAATCTAAAGGGAGAAGGCCAGATGTGAAATGTGACCTCTGGAAGATCTCTCATTATTATAAGGCACAGTGCTCATGTCCCATGGATCCCGGAGTGGCTGTCTCTCTGTACTGATTTGGCATAATGAGAGGGATGACCTGCGGGGGAAGAGCAGAGACCCCATTCCCAAGAGCGCTGGGAACAAAAAGAGGAGGCAACCATAGTGAAGAAATGGCCAGGTTCATTTTGAACTATTACCTCACATTCATAAACATTTTAAGTAAACAGTAATTGTATTTTACATTTAAAAATAAATGTTTTTCTGTAAAATAACTGACAGAAAATTCTTATGAATATGTCTCCTATTAAAGGGAACAAATAAACATTTGAATTAACAGCCATTAAATAAAAATCCTTTAAAAACTGGTTTTACTCTATAACTGATGTTTTAGAGTAAATGTAGATGAATGATGTTAAATATATGTGTCATTCCTTTATTTTAGAAACATATTTTTGCCATTTTTTTTTCTTTTTTAGAAGCAATACATAAGAGTGATACCACTGGCTGTAAATAGTTGCTGGGGGAAAACTCTGACATCAAGCAAAAGGCATGTAATCAGCCAGAACAGTACAATTAGCAGCAGTATTGTGCCCAACCACACAAACTTGCAGTGCCCTGTACCTAAAAACAAGTTTTGAGGGAATGCAGAACAAGGAAAACGTGTTTGTTTCTTTGTTTTTTTCCCTGTTAATTAGCATAAGTCACAAAGCTAAAAGGATTTTAGTTTGAAATAGGAATTACAGATAATGGGAAAATCTCAAAAACTGAGGATAAAGATTAAATTCACAAGATGAGTTGATATCTTTTTATCTTCATGAAGGTAATCCATAAATCCATCTAAAACCATTTAAAAAAAATCATTCCAATTTAACTTCTCTCTCCCCAAATCTCTTAAAAAAGTTTTAATGCCTGGCTTTTCCTGAAACTCAAGGATTTTTAGTTCTCCAAGTTGCCAAGAATAACAGAGAAATCTTTGATTTGAGAAATGGAACATTTGCCAAATTCTTTCCATGGGTTTGGAGTGAGATAGGATAGCATGGTGCCTTATCCTCATCTTCAACATCAGTGGGAACAGTAATTCAGTCCCTACCACCCCATTCAGACAGGGAGCCTCCAGCTGTGGGTGGTTCTGCATTTTTTGCATTCCTCCTAGAGGGCTGACAGTCAGTCACTCTGCTAGCCACAGTTGACAGTCGACTCCTGTCGCATGCTACGTTTTACTGCTCAGCTCTAGCAATGATAAACAAAACCAGAGGGACTAAAGGCAAAGGTGATTCCAGGACAGCCGTCAGTTCCCCACATGGACCCTGAAATGTCCAGCTCTCTCCTTTATGCTGTGTTTATGGCTCAGATGAAGTAACTGGAAACTTGAAGAGGAAAAGTTAAGCTGCCAATAGAATGCGGAGTAAGTAGCAGCTTACCTGAGAGCTTTGTCATTCTTTGTTCAGTTTATTAATTTAAAACCCAGGCAGACTTAAGCTGTTAGGGTGGAAGGGGTGCTATTAAGCACTGCCCTATTGACACCTTCTTGTTAAATGACATATAATTCTTTATAAGTTCATATAATTCTTTATAATTATTTAAAAACAGATCTATCCGTTGGAAACAGGACTGTGAATTTTGTCTCCAGCCTTTCTTCTCTCAAATCTGGGTTTCCATCTGTTTGAGTGGGCACATATCTTGGGTACTTCTACCCTGCTCTTTGAAAATTAAATACTTTACTAAAAAAGTGGACACTGCAGTGTCAGGTTTTTAAATTTTTCTTAAATGTAGGTGTTTCCAGTATTTTCATGTCACTTTTTCCATTTTGCTTTAAAACATTATTTAGAAACTCTAATACTAAGGGTCTATTTAAATTGGGGTATGTTATCTGTACCCTGGTTTCCTTATTTATAAAAAAGGAATTATGATGTTACCTATCTCATAGGGTAACTGTTATGATTAAATAGGATGATAAACATAAGACCTGACACAGTACCTACAACACAGTAAGTAATCAATAAACAATCAACTGTCATTACTATTTTAAATGCATTCCATTACCAGAAACCACTCTTTTGAAGTCACTTGTCATTCATAGACAAAATAGTATCTATCCATGCAACCTTATCTATGAGGTATCACCTTCCAAATCCCTGAGTGGGTCAGTTCAGTGGGGATGAAATTTATAGATATTTATTAGGCAGCATTAACAGAACAAAGGTATGAAATGGGAAGAAGTAAAAATTGGGATGCTTATATATTCTATTCAATCTATATTCTGTTTCTCAGAGTTGCCCTGCAACATACTTATGGAAATGTTAAGTAAGACTGTGATTCATTTATACACTATTAGATTCACATGGAAGTTTCTGGGGATTCAATATTATTGTGATGTTTCTGGGGATGCATTACTCACTTCATTCAATAAGACTAGTGGGCTCCATTGCTTTATCTTTAGTGGAATGACTTTGTAAAAATTAATAAACAGAAACCTCAATTAAAATAGAGTTGGGCTACAATGTGCTACAAGGAAAACAGCCCAAAAGGAAGAAGAAAGACTTCCTCTTCTTGCTTGAGGAGAGCTCAGCCAATGAGAGACTCATTCAATCAAAAGCCACTATACTTTGAATTCTCAATTCTTCCAATGGACTCCATTTACGATAATCCTCCCAACTTCCTTTTACCCTTTATAAAAGAGATATCCTCTTCCAGCTGTGTGGGACTTTCAAGTGCTTGCCATGGTTGCAGAGCCCAGATTGCAATTCTTTGCTAGTCCTGAGTAAACCCATTTTTGTTGGAGAAATAGCTGGCAGTCTGTCTGTTTAAGGTCAACAGTTTCTTATTGACCAAATTAACTATCACAGTTTTAGTTACTCCATTCACATCACAAAAAATTAAAAATAGGCAACCCTTCCTGAATTTGAATTGGATGCACTGACATCAATGTCTTTATTGTGAAAAAAAAATTACTAACACATCAACACGCTACCTCCCCTTTGTAATACACATTTTATTCATTGGAATAAGATGGTGAAGTAACAGTACCTAAAGTATTTGGGGGCTTTAAAATGAAACATTTCAAAAGTATCTTTAATCTGGCCTCTCCATTTAAATCTTACTTTAGCATCAGTTTTAATAGAACACCTACCCAAGTTGTCACAAATGGGTGTCAGAATAATTTGGTGAGTTTGCTGCTTTTTTTTTTTTTTTTTTGAGATTCCCAACTTTTTCACTAGTTCTTAAATGTTTCTGATCCATTTATAGCTTTGGAAACCATTATCTAAAAGAAATCAGCTAATAAGTCTTAGTGGAAATCAGGCAATATTTGTGAAAGGTGCTTAATTATGTCTTTTTACAGCTATTCTTCTTGGGTTTTGCTTTCATGAGAATTTGAATATATTAGAATTCATACATATATTCTTTATTATAAATGCTAGTGATAGTGATATAAAGAATAATGGAAGGAAGTAGAGAGATAAGGAAGTGGTTGGAGTATGTGCTCAACATGATTTATGCAAATAATACCCGATAGCCCTAATAATCCTTTCAAAGTTTATTTCTGTATAGTATTTGGCAGTAGTTATTTGTTCAAAACATACATTTCCAGTGTTTAAGCTATTAAATACGTTTCTACCACACTACTTTAAAATAAAACTTAGCACATTATTGAATATTTGCTATTGAATATATTGAACATATTGAAATATATTGAATATTGAATAATTACAATTATTACATATTGTATGAGCTAATAACTAGTCAGGTCTGGTTAGATTATAAAATTATACTTTATTAATGTAATTTTTCCTTAAGACTAATTTAAAGTTGATTCTTCACTGAAGTGGAAAGTTTTAGTATTTCCAACTTTTAAAAATGTTTGTTTATTCATTTGTTTATTCATTTTTGGCTGTGCCAGGCCTTCATTGCTGCATGAGGGCTTTCTTCAATTGCTTCAAGGAGGGGCCACTCTCTAGTTGCAATGCGTGGGCTTCTCATTACAGTGACTTCTCTTGTTGTAGACCATGGACTCTGGGGCTTGCAGGCTTCAGTAGTTGCAGTGAGTAGGCTCAACAGTTAAAGTTCCCAGGTTCTAGAGCACATGGACTTTGTTGTTCTGTGGCATGTGAGATCTTCTTGGACCAATGATTGAACCTGTGTCTCCTGCATTGGCAAGCAGATTCTTTACCACTGAGCCACCCTGGAAGCCCCTCCAACTTTTTTCATTTCTGACATCACTATCATTTAATATGAATTAAAATAAATCTTGCCTTACCTCTGCTGACAAAGAGGATGTGTTCTACCACCTTAGAAGTGTTATTGCCAGAGATAGAAATTATGCTAATACAAACAATGCTTTCAACAGATAAAAGCTTATCCTATTTTCTTTTCCTCTTCAAAGTCACTGTATACTTAAAGAAGTGATACAGGACAACATAAAATGTGTATCAAGGCTTGGGGCTGAGAAAGAGATCCAGGTAACATTAGAAGAGTAAATGGAGAACTGAGCCCAAATACCTCTCTCAGTTCAGTTCAGTCGTTCAGTCGTGTCTGACTCTTTGCAACCCCATTCTCTCTGTAGGTCCCAAATGATCCCTCATCTCTAGTGGTTCTTTTCAACAGAGCTTCAGCAGGATCAGCTAGCATCCTTGGATGGTAGCCTTCCCTCAACCCAACTCACGGAGCACCTAACTGTTCCAGTCAAGGTCACCCTTTAGATCGGCAATTCTCAACTAGGGGCAACAATTCTTTTTCTGAGGTGCCCCGCACTGTAGAATGTTTAGCAGCATTTCTAGCCTCTATCCACTAGATACCAGTAGCATTACCCAACTCATTCACTACCACCACATTATGACAACTAAACATATCTCCAGACACTGCCAAATATGCTTTTAGGGGCAAAATCACCTTCTGGTTGACAAGTGGCAAAATAGGGGTTTGAAAATTGCATGATCTCACAAATGTGTGTGCATGCTAAGTCGCTTCAGTCATGTCTGAGTCTTTGCAACCCTGTGGACTGTAGTCTACCTGGTTCCTCTGTCCATGGTATTCTCCAGGCAAGAATACTGGAGTGGGTTGCCATGCCCTCCTGGATCTTAAAAATACCTCTCCTTCTAATAATGCTGAAACTCCTGTAATAAGGACTGTGTCTTTCCTTCCACAGTCACAGAATACAAAGCATATACTTGTACCTTTTCTCATAGAGGTACCAGTGTGAGGTAACTCAGTGGGAATGCATTTATTTCACTGAAGTGCAACTAGTCAGTCAATAATGAAAAAGGTTGGTTTTCAGAACCTTCCCAGTTCTGCTCAGACAGAAAGGTAGTAAGAGCTAGAGGCTCATCTCAAATGACCCACTTTTCAGAAAGAAGACTAAGAACGAACTTCCAAACCTTGATGATCTTACCTGGAATTGTTCATTCACCTATCCAACACATACCTGCTGCTTTGTAAAGGGTGCTGCTGAATGTAGTATGAAATAAACAGTAACTTCAGCATTCTGTAAGTGGAAAGAAGGGTCTAGGAGAGGATCAGATTTTGGATATTTAATAGGGAGAATGGATAATTAAAATTTAACTCCAAGGTGGGAGATTAGGTCTCATTTACCTCTGTGTCCCCAACACCTAGCCCAGAATAGGTACTTAATAATAATTTGCTAAATGAATAAACAAATGCATGATAGATAAGGCCCTCAAGCAGTGGGGGGACTTGGGATACAGTTTTGGTAGGAGGAGATTGAGAAGAGTCAGGAACAAATGGCCCAAGAGGAAGATCCATGGAAGCTGGAAGGTAGAAGGGACTAAACCCCGAGTGAGAAAATGCCTGATCAACTCTGCACCAGCAGCAAGACAGTTTAGAGAGAAACTGTGAATTCAGATTTCTTGAGTTCAGATCCAGACATAACCACTTGTGTCCTTTGAGATCTTGGGCATCATAAACCAGGGATAATGACAGTATCTCCATCAAAGGGCTGTCATGAGGATTCAATGAGGTAATAATTACAAACCCTTTAGACTGGTGACCAGCCAAGAGTCAGTCTAGATTGACTGTTGGGAGTGGCAGTGTTTCAGAGTGGGATGAGGGTCTTGAGAACCATAAAAATCTAAAAGGTTATCATGGTGAAAGGAAAAGGGAGCAACCCAGGAGTGAGTAAAAAGCTGACCAAGCATCTGTGAGTGCTCCAGTGATGCAACTGTTGTCCCGGTGATGTGACTAATAGACTCATTTATTTGATTTTCTTTAATCTTCCTCAGTGACTTTAAAGCAAAATGGATGATTAAGTTGACCTGAATTTGGGGATTGTTAAGACCGCATTAAAAGATCAAGGAGATATGGGACAATGAAACTAGAGGGAAGATATAGTCAAAATTGTGAGCCCAGGTATTAAGCTCAAAGGGAAAGAAGGGAAGCCAAAAACAGCTATCAAACTGAAAGAACTGGGGGCAGGGGGTGGTGGTGACTGAAAGTCTCAAGGTTAAACAACAGCTCTGGTGGAAGAGGTGGAAGGTAGGACGTGGTAGACAGCAGTTTCCAGTATTTAGAGATGGAGCAGATGGCACAAGGGCCAGTGAAACGTCACATGGAGTTGAGGGGACTGAGCAAACAGCAGCAAGGCCACTTAGGTTCCCCTTGCTTAACTCAAACCACTCTGTCCTAAGGGTATCTCATCAGAACGTTTTTGCTAGCAAGGAATTCAATAATTGATCAACCGCTCTAGCAAAATCTTTCTAACATTTTTCTTAGTATCTCAAAAGGCTGTAGGGTGAGTATTTAAAGGCAGGGGGAAGGCTCACACAGAAATACAATATACATTAAGGAATATCAGTAGAGATAAAATATTGATAATTATATGTATATTTTTACCTTAAACATAAACATTAGGTGAACTGGCTGATGTATGAAGCTTCATTCAAATCAACCAAAAATCTTCTTAAGGGATTGATCTTTTCTCATCATTATCTGGGATATTTCAAAAAATGTTAATCCTCTCCCATTCTCATCTCAGTGCCTACCCTCTTTTCTCTACCCTGCTCTAAGGCAGCTGTGTACACTCACACACACACCCTTCTTACACATCGTTTATGGGATTCATTCATTCAACAAATATGTACCAGACACTGTCCTAGATGCTGGGGCCATGACAGTCAGAGAGGTTAGATCTGTGTTCACATGAAGCTTACATTCTAAACAGAGAGACAGGTGATGAACAAGTGAACGTATTTATAAATAATTTCAGATAGTGAAAATGCTACCAAAAAAAGTGATGATAATAAAATATTTTATATTCATTTGTATATTGTCTGTATGTCTATGAAATTATGATGTAGTGGGTATATATCTCCATTATCCTTTAAGAAATTGGAGTTAAAGTGGCAAAAATATTATTCAATATAGAACTACTGGCAGAAGAGAAAGTCATTAATTTGCTGATTCTGATTTTCTGCTCAAGAAATCATATAGAATATTTGGCTTAATGAAAAGTGAATCACAAATATTTTATTGAAAGTTTTTAACAGAAAGCAAGTTTAAGAAAGCCTATTCTCCCACAACCCCAAAGGGTCTTACCTTCAAAGCTAGATCTAGTTAAGAGTGCTACCAACTAGCACTTTATTCTTCTGGCCTGTCAAAACTGAACTTCGGAGTCTGAGGTCCTTTGGGAAGAATCTAAAATCTGTGATTTCTAACAGTCTAACTACCAGTGTTCCTTCTTCAAAGAACTCGAGCCTAAGAATTCTGTTTAGGCTAATAAAATGATACATTAAGCCACCCTTGAAAAAGAAAAATGGAACCATTGCTTTGCCTCTAGAACTTCTTAAGATTTTTTTGGCATTGAAGTTCCACAGCCAAGCCAAACAGTAGTGAATGTAGGTTTTGTTTCTAAACTAGGATCAGGTGAAAGGGAAACAGGACTCTAATGTGGGTGTTCACAAATACTTTTTCCTTTTTATCGTACCAGTTAATGCAACCTTGTGTTATAACCAAAATCTTAGCCACTGCAGATGAGTAGGGTGTCTCTTGGAAACCTGCAACAAAGTTCTTTCAGTTCAGTTCAGCTCAGTTGCTCAGTCGCGTCCGACTCTTTGCGACCCCATGAATCACAGCATGCCAGGCCTCCCTGTCCATCACCAACTCCGAGAGTCTACTCAAACTCATGCCCATCAAGTCGGTGATGCCATCCAGCCATCTCATCCTCTGTCGTCCCCTTCTCCTCCTGCCCTCAATCCCTCCCAGCATCAGGGTCTTTTCCAATGAGTCAACTCTTCGCATGAGGTGGCCAAAGCACTGGAGTTTCAGCTTCAGCATCAGTCCTTCCAATGAACACCCAGGACTGATCTCCCTTAGGATGGACTGGTTGGATCTCCTCGCAGTCCAAGGGACTCTCAAGAGTCTTCTCCAACACCACAGTTCAAAAGCATCAATTTTTCAGCGCTCAGCTTTCTTCACCACCCAACTCTCACATCCATACATGACCACTGGAAAAACCACAGCCTTGACCAGACAGACCTTTGTTGGTAAATTAATGTCTCTGTTTTTTAATATACTATCTAGGTTGGTCATAACTTTCCTTCCAAGGAGTAAGCATTTTTTAATTTCATGGCTGCAATCACCATTTGTGGTGATTTTGGAGCCCCCAAAAATAAAGTCTGACATTGTTTCCACTGTTTCCCCATCTATTTCCCATGAGGTTATGGGACCAGATGCCATGATCTTAGTTTTCTGAATGTTAAGCTTTAAGCCAACTTTTTCACTCTCCTCTTTCACTTTCATCAAGAGGCTTTTTAGTTCCTCTTCCCTTTCTGCCATAAGGGTGGTGTCATCTGCATATCTGAGGCTATTGATATTTCTCCCGGCAATCTTTATTCCAGCTTGTGCTTCTTACAGCCTAGCGTTTCTCATGATGTACTCTGCATATAAGTTAAATAAGCAGGGTGACAATATACAGCCTTGACATACTCCTTTTCCTATTTGGAACCAGTCTGTTGTTCCATGTCTAGTTCTAACTGTTGCTTCCTGACCTGCATGCAGGTTTCTCAAGAGGCAGGTCAGGTGGTCTGGTATTCCCATCTCTTGAAGAATTTTCCACAGTTTATTGTGATCCACACAGGCGAAGGCTTTGGCGTAGTCAATAAAGCAGAAATAGATGTTTTTCTGGAACTCTCTTGCTTTTTTGATGATTCAGCGGATATTGGCAATTTGATCTCTGGTTCCTCTGCCTTTTCTAAAACCAGCTTGAACATCTGGAAGTTCACGGTTCACGTATTGCTGAAGCCTGGCTTGGAGAATTTTGAGCATTACTTTACTAGCGTGTGAGATGAGTTCAATTGTGCGGTAGTTTGAGCATTCTTTGGGATTGCCTTTCTTTGGGATTGGAATGAAAACTGACCTTTTCCAGTCCTGTGGCCACTGCTGCGTTTCCCAATTTTGCTGGCATATTGAGTGCAGCACTTTCACAGCATCATCTTTCAGGATTTGAAATAGCTCAACTGGAATTCCATCACCTCCACTAGCTTTGTTCGTAGTGATGCTTTCTAAGGCCCACTTGACTTCACATTCCAGGATGTCTGGCTCTAGGTGAGTGATCGCACCATTGTGATTATCTGGATCGTGAAGATCTTTTTTGTACAGTTCTTCTGTGTATTCTTGCCACTTCTTCTTAATATCTTCTGCTTCTGTTATGTCCATACCATTTCTGTCCTTTATTGTGTCCATCTTTGCCTGAAATGTTCCCTTGGTATCTCTAATTTTCTTGAAGTGATCTCTAGTCTATCCCATTCTGTTCTTTAGCCTCAGTGAATTTCCTGTGAAATTCCAGAGCAACTACATCTTATTTGAACCTTTGTCCATCATTACTTTTTAAGCAACTAAAATCAAGCTTAAGAGCATGTTTGTTATGCCTATAATCTACTCAAGGTAATCAAATTAAAACAGACCAGACAGATTTAATAAATCTTCCTCATAAATGGAATTTCCATCAAGAAGATTAGCACTGACCAGGCTGTAAGTCTGTGTTTGTTTCCCCATTCTAGTTCAGTATGTTTCATGTGTCTCAGGCACAAATCAGTAAGATGACATTACATATAGAAGAGAAGTTCAGTGACATCTGTACTGTTATCATTTCTGTTTGAAAGTGATGCCACCTAGGATGCCACCCAAGATAAAAATCATCGGAGTGTGTGTGCCTGAGGCATAACTCAGAGTAACCATTCTGTTGCCAGAGCCCTACTTCCTTTCCTTTCTCATCTGTCTCCCCCAGTAGGGAGTGGAGAGTGTTGCCTCGCATCTCTAAGGGTTAGGAATATTTTCTTTTAGCTTTTTGTAGAGTAATCAAGGAATCTGGGCTGAAAAACTGCTCTAGGACCTTAAAGGCCCATTGCATAAACATAAGAGTGACATACATCAGGTTTTATACTGTAGGGAGTCTCCCTTATCTTCATTCTGCTAAACATTTTTTTATTCAAGGGCCCTTCTGCCTGTCCTCAATCTCCTCTAGAATGTGAAGCCCATACATAAGGCAGCAGTGCTCTTTTCACACTTAATTCCTCACCCTGTTTTAGTGGGCAGCAATATCCCTCAAGCCAGCACTGTCTTTGTCACTGTGCCTTTCAACTAGAAAACCTCAGGGCAGTTCTCCATGCTGGGCTGGCTGTCCTACCTCGTGTAGCTCATGTCTCCCCTGCACCCCTCAGAACAGCCTCTCCTGAAGAGTGAATGGCCTGGCCTGTGAGCCCCGGCACTGCCCCCCAGCCCTAGTCTTAAGGAAACTTTTGTCTGGAGTATTCAAGTATTTGAGCCCTCAAGGAACCAGAATGTGGTGTTTGTGGTGAAACTAAAACCATACTGGAATAGAAAGAAAGTAACTCTTCAAATATGTCTCTTGTAAAGTTTTATATACTGTATTAAAAGCAAACTTTGTCCCAGGATAATCAAGTTCAACTATTTTAAAATAGTGTCTCAAAACTTGATGGCCAAGAAAACAGAATTTAATGAATTTAAAAATTTTTCAATTTTGTATCTGTAAATTGGGTAAATCTTCCCGAGTTAGATCGGTACATAATATTAATTCCAGTGCTGTGAAGCCTCTACAAAACACAGCTGACCCTTGATCAACAAGGGGTGGGGTAGGGTGTAGGGGAACCCATCCTCCATGCACATAAAGGACTCCACGCAGTCCTCCCATGTAAAACTTATAGTTGGCCCTCCAAATATATACATATACCCTCAGTTCTCCATATTTGTGGTTTCTCTGTATCTGCAGTTCCATGTCTGCCTGTGGATCCTGTTGTTCAGTCGTTCAGTTGTGTCCAGCTCTTTGTGACCCCATGGACTGCAGACACCAGGCTTCCCTGTTCTTTACCATCTCCTGGAGCTTGCTCAAACTCATGTTCATTGAGTTGATGATGTCATCCAACCATCTTGTCCTCTGTTGTCCCCTTCTCCTCCTGCCTTTAATCTTTCCCAGCATCAAGGTCTTTTCTAAAGAGTTGGTTCATCGCATCAGGTGGTCAAAGTATTGGAGCTTCAGCATCAGTTCTTCCAATGAAGATTCAAGATTGATTTCCTTTAGGATTGACTGGTTTGATCTCTTTGCAGTCCAAGGGACTCTCAAGAGTCTTCTCCAACACCACAGTTCAAAAGAATCAATTCTTTGGCAGTCAGCTTTCCTTATGGTCCATCTCTCACATCCATATATGACTACTGGAAAATCCTGTAGTACTGTAGTATTAACTAGTGGGGAAAAAATTCACATATAAGTAGACCTATGTAGTTCAAACTTGTGTTGTTCAGAGGTGAGCTATAATTCTTTCTATTCCTGGTTAGGGACTCCTAGTACATAATAATGAGACAGCTGGATTAAATGACTGTTAATCAAGTCTCCTGACTTCCCTTGAGAATTAAAATCTCTTTTGGTGTTTTATCTTACAGAATATAAGTTATACACTAGCTGAGAATAATAAGTGCACTTTGAGTTTTTGTCAGTGAAAACCAGAACTACATCCCTGTACTGTTTGTTTCCATGTGTGATTCTTTTTTCTTTCAAAGTAATATATGTTAGCAAAAGGGCATTTGGGCTTCCCTGCTGGCTCAGTGGTAAGGAATCCACCTGCAATGGACGGATTACAGGAGACTCGGGTTTGATCCCTGTGTTGGGAAGATCCCCTGGAGAAGGGAATGGCAGTCCACTCCAATATTCTTGCCTGGAGAATCCCATGGAGAGAGAAGCCTGGTGGGCTACAGTCAGTAGGGTCGAAAAGAGTTGGAAAAGTGACTTAGCATGCATGCAAAGAGACATTTAAGACCTTCGAGTAGGACTTAAATTTACTTGCTTTAAAATGAATAGTTTTGCTTTTTCAATGAACTTTAGTAATTACCAAAGAGAAAAAGGAGCCTAATTTCTTTATTATGACCTTCAGTCAGAATGATGAACAGAATTTAATTTGGAGAAAGTATTCTTTAAAAGCTAATATGTCAATTTACTGGCTTCTCCCTTTGACTAGAATTTATATTTCAGCATTAAAACATATGGTAAGTTCCAAATTCTCTTGAATTATGTGTAAAAGATGAAAAAGAACTAGATTATTTTCTTCTAACATACTGAACTGAGCTTAATTCTTAAGGTACTCTTCTGGTGTTTGGAAAATACTTTGTATAGGGATGTAAATTATAGCAGTTCACATCTCTTCATTTTCTATGTAACTGTGTTTCTTACCTAAAAATGTGTAACTATCACCCACCAAAGCTTAAGCATGTTCAATTACAAAATGAGGCTACAGTCATTATCCTTTAAAACTATGCCTCCATGCACCTGCTCATTCTGTGCTCTTTTCCTGAGATACTGTAACCCATAGTTCCCACATGTGTCTCCATATAGAATAATATGGGCATCTTGAAAACATACCCAAGTCCAGGTCACATCCTAGGCTAATTAAATCATATTCCTGGAACACAGGCATCAGGAGTTTTTAAAATCCCTAGGTGGTTGCAATGTGCTACCAAGTTTGAGAAACACCACCTCAACCAACTTGTTCTCAAACTTGCATTCATCCTTCCCATCTCAGTTGATAGGCTATATCTGAAGCCCTCTCTTGGCCTTCCCATTATCTCTCCTGCATATCTCTACTATACCAAGCATAAAGTTCATCTGTTCCCTCAAACTATAATAAGATGCTATTTTTAGGTTTAAATCCCAGAGTGTAACTCTGTGCTTGTGTAAGGGAGTACTCAATAAATAAATTTATGGGACGAATAACCACTTCCTAATAAAACTAAAGCAAAAACATACAATATTTATATTGCTATGGAGAAAGTTTAAGATGTGTTTTAGGATAATATTTCACTTGATGGTAAACATCTCATATTTAGGAAAACATCTCATCATACCAATGAAAATAAATCCATATCTAAACATCAAAGAGAATCATAAAATATACTTTAATTACCTACAAAACTGCATTAGTTATTACAATAAGCACAGAAAAACATTTCCTGTGGTAAGAAACATCTAAAACAACTCACCCTTTCTCAGTTCCAGTTCCATCTTGAGTGGACTGTGTTGTTTTCCAAAGCAATCCTTCCTGAATTTTATGTTGTTTCAGGGGTTTATAAAACTGATTTTTAAGAATTTTAAAGTACTTAGTTTACAAAGTGTAAGATGTGAAGAGTCTATGTTTATCATGGTATTCATGCTAATAACATGATCATTATGATTTTAAATATTCATATAGTAAATTTTGCTATAATAAAATCCTAGACAATAAACCCAATCTTGAACACATGTTTTTTAAAAGTGGTTTAAAATATTTTACTCCCTGGGTTACCTAATTTCTTCAAATTGCAGCAATGCTTCACAATCCAACGTTATGCTTTATCTGATAGATTTTCATGCATGAAGCCTGAAAAAAATAATCAGATTTAGGAACTGTTTTCCATGATAGTGTTATATTTCTCACTTGTCTCATTTATCTTCACATATGAAAACTTGGGTTATCTCATTAGATATCAAATTAAGACCTTGTCAACTATTGTTTAATATGTACTGATTCTGAATGCACATTAAAGTCAAAAATGAGAGGAAAAAGTATAAACCTCCACTTTTAAATGTCAACGTTGCAATCAACTACTAAACAAATTTTTAAATTTAGTCTATTAATTAACACAACTAATTCAAACGGCAGTCCTTGGAACATAGTTCTTGTCCTCCTTCCCACAAAGGAGTCATGACTTTAAATCATGAGTGCAATAGCCTTAGAAACTGTTTTGCTTTATCCGAAATAAGCTCCGAATGGATTATACACTGCGGAAAGATAAAAAAAAGATCACCATCCCCAATATTCAGTTCTAATGTCATTGTTCCCAAAATGTAAAAGCTGTGAATGAAACAACTATTTCTAGTAAGCTTCAGCTGTGAGCACAAAACGGAATTTCTTTTGCCATGTAAACAAGGCACAGAGGCATACCATCAACAGGTAACTTTATTTTTGGATCAAACTGTATGTTTGGATAAAAAGAGCAGGGTAATTTTAAAGCTGGCTTCTGTTAGCATAAATCTGATTTGGGGTAGAGTCCTTTCTCAGGTCCTCGGTTTCCTTGTCTCCTTGTCACTTCCAAAGGCACCTCATCACTCCCTTAGTGAGGGGCCCCGTGGGCGTTACTGCCGCCCCTGGCGAGGGCTCACCGGATTAGCCCGCAACAGAAGACCTAGGAGGGTAGAAGCCCCGGCGCGGGGAGCGGGTAGTTCTGTGAGTTGCGGGCCTGGAGGCCAGGTGGAGGCTGGTTCTTCTCTCTTGTCTCCAGTCCCCAGAAGCAGGTCCAAGTGGCGCAGGCTGGCTGGAAAGGCGTAACCTACTCCTTCCCTAGACCCAACAATTAAAAGGTGGCCCCCCAAAATCTCCATCTCCTATCTTGAGTCTTGGTGCCCTAAAAATACCTTCCATTGGCCTTTTGCATCACTCCCTCGGCTACCCTCGGCTACCATCGAGAGCAGAGGGGTAAAAATAATGTCCGAGAGGTCACTGGCGCTAAAACCACAGCGGACAGAGGCTGTGTCTACCTGAAGACCTGGAGAGGCAGTTAGCAGGGAAGGCTCGACTTCCTCGGCGGGGCCTCCTTCATCGAGCATAAAACCGGCGAAAAGACCGGCGTCCCGAGGGGTGGATGGGCAGGTGGGTGCGGGACAGGAGGACTGGAGGAAGTAAGGAATCGCTAAGCCGCCTCCGCTGGGACCGCCTCCTCGCCCAGTGGCCTCCCCTCCGTCGTTCCGAATTACTAAAACGAAGCTCAGGCCAAACTGCCGCCCCCAGCCAGCCGGACTGAGCTCGGGAGGCAGAGATACCCGGGAGCGAAGGCCGGTGTCAGAGGGGGCCATTAGGCGAGAACTGGGGGGAGCCGACAGTGTTCCCTCGCGCCTCCGTCTCCGTTTTGCTGGGGAGCGCCTAGATGGCTGCGGTCCTAACATAGCATCCATCTGCGGCTCGCCTCTCTCCCCAAGACCCCGGAGGCGTGGCGAGCTCGGCTTTCTCCCGCCTCTGACTCGCGGCACCCCTCCGCGGGACGCTTGGTTGGGCCCGGGGCGGGGCCTGCAGGCGCTCCACGTGCGGTTGCGAGCTCCACGCTCTGCTGCTGCGGCTTTGCCACTGCCCCCGCCACCTCGGGGCGGGCTGGAGGCGGAGCCTCAGGGGGCGGGGCGGGAGGCGTGGGCGGGGCGGACGCGGAGCGCCCGTCTGGCTGCCCGGGGCAAGGGGCTGAGAGAGTGGGGCAGGCGCGGCGCCGACAGGAAGGCAAGGAGAGCTGGGAGTAGTCTGACGCCCGGCGCTGCGGACCTTCTCCGAGGTAAGAGCAGGAGCCGGGTACCCGGGAACTCCCCTGGCCGACCTCCAAGACCAGCCACCGCGCCCCGGCCGCTCATTCTGCCCCCTGCCGGCCGGGCGGCGGCGGAAGCTGGACGGGACCTCGGGAGGGCTTCTGGAAGTCGCGAGCCCCAGCCCAGGCGGTGTCCCCTTCTCCGCGTCTTTCTTCTCCTTCTCCTCCCTCTCTCAGCTCTGGGCGTCGGGCACTGGACTGGAAGGAAGGTCGCTTCTCGGCGAGTCGGAGCTCGCCCACGCCGGGAAGGGAGGACGGGGCCCCGGGGCAGCCGAACCGGGCAGCGAAGAAGGCGCAGAGCCTCGGGCAGCCTCCGCGGCGAGGCGGGAGGCCGACCGGGACTGCGGGCTGAGACCCCGGGATCGGTGCTCGCGCTCGGCTCCCGGGTGGTCGGGCTGGGGACGCCTGCCCGTCACGCCCCGTTGCTGTGTCCGGGCGGCAGGGCCAGCTCTTGAGTCCCGAATTCCTGGGTGCCGCCTGTTGTGCGCGCGCCGGCCCGGGCAGCCCGGCTGCGTGAGGGGATCTGAGCGCGGCGTCTGTCCCACCGTCCCCGTAAGTCCCTGGTCTGGGGAGCCGGAGACTGAGCTCGCGCTCGGCGACGCCGGAAGGGGGCCTCGGTGGGATGAGAGTGGGGGGCGCGGCCTGCAGTATTTGGGTTCCTGGAGGAGCTAGCGACGCGCAGGCCCGGCTCCGGGCCGAGGAGACCCCCAGCTTGTGCCCGAGGAGGGCCAGGAGCTGTCAGGGATGGACAGCTGGGGGCCACCCGAGTGAGGTCCACGGGAATTACAGCAACCCTCTAGTCCCGGGACAGCATAATCTAATGGTGTGGGCGTTTTCTTGAAGGCAGGAAGAAATGGAAAGCTGTCAAAATAAGCACATTTTAAAGTTGAGGTGAAAGTTGGCGAATTTTCAGGCCGTGCAGTTGTTTAGTTAGTGTCCAAAGAAATATTAGCTCCTTGACATCCTTTTCGTTTGGAATTCTAGCAAAAATCTGTTTTGCCAGTATTTCCCTCAGGAGTTGTGCATTGCCCACAGTAGGGAAGAAAAACTTAAGCAAGGGTTCTCAGGTTGCTTCTAACTTCAAGTTTGTGCTCCCTAACCTTTTTGAGTGTTCAGAAAAAGTATCTCTTGCTGGATTTCTCATGTAGATTCCGTCTTTTTCTCTCTGGGACCTGGCAATGTTTGTTTATTGGTTTTTATAAGCATCTATATAAATTTAGCCCTTGCACGAAATACTCCCTCGTTGCCACAGGGTGTAGTTTAGGGATTAGAGAATTCTATTGGAGAAAGCTGCTAGTGGCTTCATTTTCCAAGAATGTAAGTCATTTCCTTTCTGTGATTTCAGGGAGTTGATATTTCACAGCATCAAAACTTTGTGGGGAAAATTTTCCGTGATACATCTGTCATTAAAAAGGCTTTTGACTTTTGGATTTCTCTTCTTAGAGCAGAGCATAAGTTTAGGCTCAGCACTGTTAGAGGATCAGAAATTTTTCGGAATCTACAGCATTATGAAACTATTGTAGAAAGTAATTTTAACAGGCACCAAAACCTACAGACCGCCTGCCGGGTAGAAGGTGGGGGAGGGGAGAAGAACAGAAGAGAGAGGCAGGAAAACAGATGCTTGTGCTGTTGTCCTTTGTAGTAAAAAAAAAAAAAAACTTCTAGCACTTAATCATTTTTCCTTGGGTGTGGTTTTGAGAAATAGAAGTATTATGTTAAAAATGAAAATACTCCACAATATGAGACAGCTGACATTTGAATGAATGCTCTTTCAGTATGTTTGTAAATATATTGGATTTATATTTCATATTAAAATGGACTTCTGGGATTATTAGATGAGAAGGGTCCCCCAGGGAATATCTGCTATCCAGTTATCTGCGGGATATCTTTTCCAGAAAGCAGACTGTCTGTAATATGAACTAATTCTCCCCACCCGGCCAAGCCCCCACTTTGAATTGCTTGTAAGAGTGCCTGAGATCTGACACTGATGGACCACAGTAATCAGCAGTTCTTGCAGGGCCCCAAACACTCTAAGGGACAGGAAATCTTTCTCTGCTTCTACCCCCCTCCTTTTTGGGGGGCAATGGGGGTGGGTAAGCTACTAGCCTCAAATACATAATTTGAACTTGAGAATTAAGATGCTCCTGGCTCTACGGGAAAACCTAATGGGCCAGGATAAAAACTGTTGCTTCTGAAAGGGAAATGTCCATGTGCTAGGTACTAAGTTTTAGCTACAAGTTCTTTAAAAACTCATTCAAATGGACTAGCTAAATTGGAAGGGGAGGTGGGGAAGTGTAGAGCTTTTTGAGATTCTGAACGTTGTTTCCACTTTTAACTACACTTATAAAGTTTTTGGCTTTCAAAACTTATGACATAATAGACTCTGTAGCCTTTTGTGGCAGATGCTTGAAATGAAAGTTTCAAACAAAATTGTTTTTGACTAGGCTATCAAGTTCAGAGTTTAGTGTAAATGAATCCTGTCTCACAACTAACTTTTTTGATAAAGGAATTCTTTGTAGTTTTCAAGTTGGATGTTGCACATTTTGATTTCTGAGGCTGTGGGTTAAAAAAAAAAAAAAAAGCTAAAACCTGCAAACAATTATTTTAATACATGAAAGCCTATACCAAGGAAAGATTCAGTCCAGATGTAAAAATGTATGTGAATTTTAGATTTGTATGATCTCAACCAGTTTCCCCTTTTGTTGAAGAGGCTGCCTGGATCCCAGATGGCATTTGCAAATTATCCCTTAGGTGGTTTTCAGAGTTCAGAACTAAATTTCACCAGCCTTCTCCAGTCATTTTAATATTGTCTCAAGTCTTCTAAAGGATAGAAAGTTTTCTGCACTTATGGAAAGATGAATTTTTCCTACTACTCATTAATACCAACCCCATAAATGCCATGGTTTGGTAGATGAAGACTACGGGGAAACTGGAAGTATTAATTATTATTTTAAAATAATATATTAAAAATATATTATTAAGAGGTACAAACCTCCAGTTTAAGTATTATGTATCCTTTGGGCAGAGTATAGAAGCTTTGGGTTTTGTTTATGCAGTTACAACTTCTTTTAAGGAAAAAAAAGTTTTAAGTGTGTTTACAATCTTCAATAGAATCTTGTTGTAACACAGTTTGTGGTTTCTGATATAGCAATTTGTATGACATACCTCTACCCTTCTTTCTCAACAAGAAACAAGAAACACAACTTACAGGAAAACTCCAGTGTTTTTTTATCTTGTATTCCCAGTAACAGAGTTATAAAGGGTGTGTGTCATACATTAGCAATGATATATTTTTAGGAAGTCTTTGTCTGATTATAGAATTATACATTTTGAGTTGTTTGATTACATTGTATTTGTGTGTGAAATAATCTAGTGTAGGAGGAGGAAAAGGAAAGATTTAGTGAAGGAATTTATGAGTGGTAAAATTTTAGTTAAAATGTATCTTTCCTGAAACCCAAATAGGAAAAAAGGTATTGTTGGCCTCTGTAGTTAAACTTTGGTATAGGGAGTAGTTGAGAGGGCCTGTTGAATTGCACATTATCCTGAGGAAGAGGCTTTGGGGGCCTATAAAAATAAGTAGAAACAAGTTAAAGGGATAATTTGAGAGGAAGGAAGAAGTAGAAAACTGGACATTGAATTGCAAGGAAAATCTAAACTTAGAAGGATGAGTATTGAGGTAAAGACTGAAGTGGGGAAAGCTTTATATTTAAAAGTGGAAATTAAAGAATAAGGTCTTCTCAGCTGAGAGAAAAAGAATTAGAACTAAGGTGCACTATAAGGTCTATATACAACATGAAATAGTGCTTCTGTCCTGGAAACCTTGCCTGAGTTTGTGTTGAATCACTAGTTTGGTGTTATAAATATTGCATTCAGAGATTGGATGCTTATCACTGTCCTTTCTTCCCCTATACCCCTCTCCCACCACTTCACATTTCAAAGGCTGGAAGCATTTTTCATCTAAACTCTGATGATTTGAGAAATATTTAATTAGTTCTCTAGCATTTGAGAGATCTGCTAATGCCCACCCCCTATGCTCTGGGTCCAGAGGGATTCTCCAGCTATAAGGGCTGAATTTATCATTAAGTTTTGAGTGAAAACAAGCAGTCTGTGGTTCCAATTATCTTGTATAATTTAGTGGTGTAATTTCTTCTGATGGAACTTTGTGTCCTATCACTTTTCATATGTATCAGATGGGCCAGTCATGCAGTATACAGTACTGATCAAAGAGGGATCACAGAACATTGGGGAAGGGAAAGAAATCAGTGATCTGACAGCTGGTTGTATCACGTAAGGAGGAAAATGTTGTGCCAAAACGTTCACAGAGGTGCGAAACACTGCACAAAGGAGATGGCATTGTTTTCCAGAGCGTCCTTGGTGTTGTCTGTATCACAGCATTTTCTGAAATGCCTTTCCCCACCTATGTGACCTTACCCAGCAGAGTTTATCTATACAGCAAGAATCTAGGTAGAGATGTAGTCATTAACCAGGTCATTTCATTAGTGTGATAATGATAAGTCTTGACCAAAAGTATCTACTTCGAGCCTCAGTATTCCAGTTAGATTATCTTTTGATGTTTTCAGATGTTTTCTACTAACATTGCCTTTGTTCACAGATGTTATAGAAGTTTGAGCAGTCATGTTTTACTGGCATATGAAGATATATGGAAAAGCAATATTTTATACTCCCTTACAGCTGCAGTTTCGTGTGGGGGAGGAAATCATAAAAATCAAGCAAATTCTGCATGAAGATTTTAGAAAAATTAATGAAGCTTCTCATTTAACTTCTCAGGTAGTTCTTTGTCTGATTCACATTAGATGAAATGTAATTAACTTTCTCCCTCTCTGTTAGCAGCACTTATGCTGCCCAGTTTTAGTCCATGGCTTTTGTTTGAAAAGAGTGGGTGTCCCTGTGGCTTTATTTCTTTGAACTTGTTACTCAGTAATTACATACAGCCAGAAAAATGCACAGATCAGAAGTATACAGCACAAACTGATCATGTTTGGGCAACCAGCATCCAAGCCAAGAAACAGAACTTTTCCAGGTGCCCTTCGCCTGCCCCCATGCTTCTCCATGCAGTCTTAAACCTTGCCCCAAGGATGACCACTATTCTGACTTTTATTGTCATGTTGTCGTTCAGTCGCTATGTCTGACTCTTTGTGACCCCGCAACTGCAGCATGCCAGGCTTCCCTGTCCTCCACTATCTCCTGGTGTTTGCTTAAACTCATGTCTGTTGAGTTGGTGATGCTATTTTAACCTGTTCTTGGGCTGCATTTAAATGCAATCAAATGTAAGTTCTTTTTCGTGTCTTTAACTCAACATAGTGTCATGTCCAAATTGATTTAGGCAGCAGTACTTTTTTTTTCTTTTATTTCTGTGAATAAATATACTGAGTTTATTTATCCATTCTGTTGGTAGACATTGGGTGGTCTGGGGCTGATCTGTGGGGCATGACCTTTTGATGGCTCAAGAAAGAGCACTTTGGAATTGAAAGAATAACCTTAAAAATTAAAAAAGGGGCGGGGGGTAAGAGTAAGAAAAAAATGCATCAGAAACATGAGAGAAAAAAATACAATATCCCAGAAACACTAAAGGCTCAAGTCTCTAGATTCTGTCTAGGCCCACAGAACCCTAGTGTTTCGGGGACACATTTTGGAATATACAACTGGTTGTTGCATTTCACTTGAGAGTTGGCAAGAAGGAAGGGACCTTAGGTGACAGCTAGCCCCTTCATGTTTTAGAGGTGAGGGGAACTAAAGATCCAAAAGACTGAGTGACTCAGAGTCTCACGGCTCATGATCGCGCCAAGAGTAGAAGCTGCTTCTGACTTACAGTTTCATTTAGACTACTGCCATCTGAAGGCTGGAACTCAGCCCCTGACTCTGTGGTCCAAGCAGTGAGTCCACTGGCCTGGAGGCTGGGGTGCCCTTTCCTGAGCCACACAAAGGTATCCTATGGCTCTGTTCGGATAGAGGCAGACCTCCCCAGAGGAAAGGGGGCTGTGGCCAGTGAAGCAGAATTGCACTTCCTCAAGCCTGCTGTGTCTCTGCCCCTACACACAACCCTTGGAATTTTTCTTTAATCCCCTTTTCCTTTTGCCCTCTCTATCAGGGCTCTCCAGTGAGACTTTGGGTTGTAAGTGCCAAGTAGGTGATATCTTGAGATCCTCTACCTGGCTCATTTTATTCATCCATGAATAGTCTAGCGTGCATGCTAAGTCACTTCAGTCATCTCTGACTCTGTTCAACCCCATGGACTGTAGCCTGCCAGGCTCCTCTCTGTCCATGGGATTCTCCAGGCAGGAATACTGGAGTGGGTTACCGTGCCCTCCTGCAGCAGATCTTGCCGACCCAGAGATCAAACCCACGTCTCTTATGTCTAACCTGTGTTGACAGGCAGGTCCCTCACCGCTAGCGCCACCTGGGAAGCCCAAATGGTCTAGGATGGACCCTAATTTCAAAGGACTGCTTTCTAAATATTTTCAGAAGTTTATTCTTAAGAATAAGAGTATATGTAAATACACATACATTTTTGCTTCTTCCTGCCATTATGCCCCCTCTTCTATACACTTTTCTCCTCTATCCCCCCTCATCAAGTTATCATTTCTTAAATATCCTTGGAAATAGCCAGTTTCTGATTTCTGTCTACTGAAAACAACAGTGAATTTCTGATGCTGAAGTCTATGGCTGTCCCCAGGAAGCACTTATTGTAAAACATAGAGTTATGAGAAATCTAATAGATAAAGTGCTTGTGAAGGGAGACTTTTTTTTTTCTTGTGTCCCTCAAAATAAAAAAGACATTTTCATGTTTTAAGAAAAGACTCAGAATTTCAACTTAGACTCATTAGCAAGATGGGGGAAAGGTTAAAAAAAAAAAAAAAAACCTGAAGTTTTATAAATGGGAGTAAATAATATAGCCTGCTCAGATCAGATATTGCTTATAAAAGCAAAAACTTAGCATATATGATTTTAGAAAATAAAAGATACCTGGGAAAAGAATGTTCAACATAGGGCCTGACAAGCTACTCACTGAAATTGCTACAGAAAAGTGTAATAAGTTCTGAAGACAAAATGGAAAAGAGGCAGTAAAATATAAACGTTGAGAACAAGATTTTTGAGATTAGTTCCCTGGGGTCCAAATCTAGGCTTTACTGTTCTCCAGTGTGTAATCCTTAGGGAAGTTGTTTAACTCTCTGAATCTCTTTTTCCTCATCTATGAAATGAAGATAATAGTAGCAGCTATCTCATAGGCTTGTTTTGATTAAGTGAAATAACAGATGTAAAGCAAGTGGCAGTGTATGACATATAGTAAATGAAGTTAGCACTTATTTAAGACAAAAAGAAGTGATGTATAGGAAGATTTCTAGTTCTTGGAAGTCCCTAAGTTTCTGTTTACAAGCAATTGTTCACAGATTTTGTATTTTGATTACATTAAATAGGCAACAAATCGTAGTATTTCTCAGTCACAGATGTTGGGCAATCTATACTGTTGCACTAAGAGCAGCTGGCATGTCCCACTGATCTCTAATTGATCAAGTTATTTTTCCTAACTCCTATCCAGCAGTCTCATTCCCCCAACTTCTGCCTGCTTGCTAATGATTTCTTTCCAGCTGCCAAAAAGTAAATTCAGAGTTTAAAAATTCTCTTTGTAATGAATAATGTTATACAAAGTACTTTAAGACTTAAAGTACCAGTGGTCCATGTCTTTTTGTCTTGTACCCTGTAGATTTCATGTGAGTCCTTTTTAAGAAAGCCACTATTACTGGGATGAGGCAATTATTATTCCTCCAGCCCCAACCCCTACCATTATCACAGTTTATATAATGTTAGACCATGTTACGATTTTTTGTTAGGCCCAAAGCTTAAGATTTTTAAACCATTCATTCAAAAAAAAATTAATAGTCTGAAAGTTTCAAAGAGATATTTAAGCAAAACACATTTAAGCACATTAGAAAGACATTTACATCTAACTAGCTTAGTTACAAACCCAGTCAAAATAGGCACAGGGTGCTCCAGAATAATCATGGAGTATCGTTCATTAAAAGGGGAGCATATACCTCAGATAACCCTGTGCCCTGTTACATGTTGTATAATATCTTAAACTTAATAAACCTAGTACTTTAAAAATGTTCGCCAAGTCCATCAAAAAACAACTTCTGTGTGAAGTACTGAGTACTGTGCTGACTACTTAGTGCAAATCCTGCAGAGTTGTTTCTTATCTAGGTGAGAGAGCAAAATATATGTGTTTGGAGATGTATTAGATGTTTCCCAGTAAGGACTAAGTGGACTCCTGGAGGAGAACTAATGTTGGCCAAAGACAGGATGGCTCTGGCTTCCCTGGGGCTGCTGCATTTGTTTTGGGTCAGGAGGTCAAGCTGGGATCTTTGTAGTCTTCAAATACAAAGGAATTTTTTTTAGCAGCAACAAAAATGTTCAGGATTTGGTGAAAGTCTCAAATTTTAGAAGAAAATAATGAAATTGAAATTATTAAATGTTTAGTTAGATTCATTCATTCATTCAACATAATGCATGCCTTCTGTGTGCCTGGCATTGTTCTAGACCCCAGAGCTACAGACAGTGAACAAAATAAAGAAAAAAAGTCTGGCCTTTGTAGAGCTTATATCCTATTAGGAGATAAATGCTGAACAAACAAAGCTATATAGTACTTTAGAGAGTAGCAAGTGTGTTTGGAGAAAGATTAAGTAGAGTGAGGTAAGTAAGGAACATTAGGCTTGCTGAAGAAGGAAAGCAGGGCCTTTGGTGATTTCAAATAATGTGGTCATGGTAGGGCTCACTGAGAAGGTGATTTGAGGGCAGAAGTTGGCCATGCAGAGATACCTGGGGGAAGAGTGTTGCAGCAGAGGGACCAGGGAAGGCCTTGGGCAGAAGTGTGCTTGGTCTGTTCCAGGACCAGTGAGAAACATCAAATTATGGATGTTTGGGGGGCTCATCATGTAGGCCTGCCTGGTGGACCATTATAAGAACGTCAACTTTTACTCTGAGTGAAATGAGAAGTCACTAGAGAGTTTGAAGCAGAGGAGCAACGTGCCTTGACTTGGATTTTAATAGAATCACCAACCACTGTGTTGAGATAGAAAAATAGAGTGGGGTGATTAAGGCTGGAAGCAGAGACAAGTTAGCAGCTGTTCACAATAATCCAGTTGAGAGACACCACTACCAGTAGAGGAGCTAGTGAGAATTGACTAAGATTCATTTTACAGGTAGAACCAATAAGATTTCCTGGCCAACTCTTTGAGGAATATCAAAGAGAGATCAGAGGAAGGATAACACCAAAGCTTTTTGCATAGTTACGGAGTTGTCATGAACTGAGATGGGGCTCTGATGGAGGAACTGGTTTTGGAAAGATAACCAAGAGCCATTGTGAACATGTTATGTTCAGCTTCCAAGCAGAGAAGTTGAGCAGCTTGTTGGATTCAGGAATCTGGAGTTTAAGGAAGAGGTCCAAGCTAGAGATAGAAATTTGGAAGTCGCCAGCAGACTTTGGATGAAATCATATAGGTAGTGTACGTAGACAGGGAAAACAGTCCATGAACCAAAGCTTAGGTCATATCAGTATTTATAGTTTGTGGAAAAGAGAAGAAATTTCATAAAATTTATCTTAAGCCAAAGGAAATATGCACATATTTCTGACATTGTGGACCTAATTGTTTCCATTCTCTAAGTAATAGTGTTAATATTAGTAGATATTAATTCTGTTGACCCATACTATGGGAGGAAGGAACTATGAGTTACTTTTCCTGTGATGAAGGACTTGGGCTGAGCCTGAGGCACTTCAGGCTTTAGAGGATGAGTTGATAAGCTGCTAAGTTGCTTCAGTCATGCCTGACTCTTGGTGACCCCATGAACTGCAGCCTGCTAGGCTTCCCTGTCCATAGGATTCACCAGGCAAGAATACTGGAGTGGGTTACCATGCTCTGCTCCAGGAGATCTTCCCAACCTAGGGATCGAACCTGCCTCTCTTACATCTCCTGCATTGGCAGGTGGGTTCTTGACCAATAGTGCCACCTGGGAAAGAACAAGTAAAGATTACTAAGAAGGAGCAGTCAGAGGGACAAAAGGGAAATTAAAAGAATATGCCTGAAGTCAATAAAGAAGGAATCTCAGGGAGGAGAGAGTGAATCAGTGATATCATGTCAAGTAGCTTGAAGACTGAGAGTTGCTTATTGGATTTAGCAACCTCAGGGTCACTGGTGAACTTGACAAGAGTTATGATAGTGGAGGAATAGGGACAAAAACCTGATTGGAGTGGGCTCAAGAATGAAAAGCCAAGCCTCAGAATGGGAGAAAATAATAGCAAATGAAACAAAGGATTAATTTCCAAAATATACAAGCAGCTCTTACAACTCAATACCAGAAAAACAAACAGCCCAATCAAAAAGTGGAAAAAAGACCTAAACAGACATTTCTCCATAGAAGACACACAGATGGCTAACAAACACATGAAAACATACTCAGCATCACTCATTATTCTAGAAATGCAAGTCAAAACTACAATGAAATACCACTCACACCAGTCAGAATGGCCATCATCAGAAAGTCTGCAAACAGTAAATGCTGGAAGGGGTATGGGAAAAAGGGAACACTCTCTCTGTTGGTGGGAATGTAAATTGATACAGTCGCTGTGGAGGATGGTATGGAGATTCCTTAAAACACTAAGAATAAAACCACCATATGACCCAGCAATCCTACTCCTAAGCATATACCCTGAGGAAACCAAAATTGAAAAAGACACAAGTATCCCATTGTTCATTGCAGCACTATTTACAATAGCTAGAACATGGAAGCAACCTAGATGTTCATCCACATATGAATGGATAAGGAAGGTGTTATGGTATGTATACACCATGGAATATTACTTAGCCATAAAAAGGAACACATTTGAGTCAGTTCTAATGAGGTGGATGAACCTAGAGCCTATTATACAGGGTGAAGTGAGTCAGAAAGAGAGAAATACCGTATTCTAACACATGTATACGGAATCTAGAAAAATGGTACTGAAGAATTTATCTACAGGGCAGCAATAGACAAACAGACATAGAGAATAGACTTATGGACATGGGGAGAAGGGAGGAGAGGGTGAGATGTATAAAGAGAGTAACATGGAAACTTACATTACCATGTGTAAAACAGATAACCAATGGGAATTTGCTGTGTGGCTCAGGAAAGTCCGGGTGCTCTGTATCAACCTAAGAGGGGTGGGATGGGGAGGAAGATGGGATAGAGGTTCAAAAAGGAGGGGATATATGTATACCTATGGCTGATTCATGTTAAGGTTTGACAGAAAACAACAAAAGTCTGTAAAACAATTATCCTTCAATTAAAAAATAAATTTTAAAAAATCAGGAAGAAGTAAAATTTAAAAAAAGAATGAAAAGCTTATTAAGATAATTCTTATTTTCAGTTCAGTTTCTTATACTATAGATATTCAGTATTGTAAGTGAATATATTTTAATATGTCTGATAAAATGTGGGTAGGGTCTTCAGAATGCTGAAGGCTATGAGGGTCTTCAACAGGTTCTTCTGCCGGAAATGGGGAGCCTCTGAGTTTCCCACTAATAGAGTTATGGTAGAATCATTTTGTTTCTAGTGACATGTTCTTTAATTCAACCCATGATCATTTCTTATTCAAAGGATACAGCAGAGCCAAGGTGACACATGTGCTTTAGCTTTTTTTCAGTAATGATGATAGATTTGAGTTGACCAGTCTACACATCATGGTACCCTACAGGCCTGAAAACTTTCATTCATGGAGTGGATGACTCAGGTTAGGGGTTCCCAGGGACCAGAGCAAATTGAGTAGTAGAAACATTGCTTGTTTAATGTTTCTTTTATACTTTGATGACTTTCATTGTGAATATTATTTCAAGGCATGTGATTAAGCAATTTTCATAGTTCTGTATTTTATATCATAATTATGCACTAAGAATTTTCTCACTTGGGAATTACCTCTGAATTATAATTCTAACTTTCTGTAATACTGTCATCAAAACGAATCAACAAGTCTCTGATACTAATTATCTTTTCTTTCTCTAAGCTTATTGAAATGCTAAAGCATAGGCCTTTAATGCTTAAGTATTGTTTTTGGATAGTTAAAAGCTTATAGTGATTGGTAGAATTAAAACATTGTTACATTTATTTGAGTGCTGCTTGGTAATGAAAGTATACTGCATAGTAAGTCTTTAGAAAGTTGCTAATTATGGGAAAATGCTGGAAAGGGTATGCACTTTTCCTTTGTAGCAGATTAAGGCACATGTCTTTTGAGAAGTGGAGCTCCAGTAATTATATGTGTGTTTCTAGTGGGTTGTGGTATACACATATAATGTCAGCATTCTCTTAGGTCCTGCTCCATCAACACTGTTTTTTCACTGTCATTTTGAATGTTATTTCAGCTGAAGCTTATAAGTCACTCTTCAGTTAGTTAAATAAAAGAAATTGGCCTGTAACAAAGAAATACTTACACAAGACCAATGTGAAATAATTTCGCAGTGCTGAGTGTATTACATGACAAATACTGGAGTATGCAGAGGTATAAACCTAAGCAAATTATGAAATAAATGTGAAATCTCTTAAGTCAGTGACTGCAGGATGAAGTCCAGATCTCTCATCGTGGAATTCTACATGGCAAAGCGGTGTGGTAAGCCTGTGGTGCACCAGCAGGATTGGCTGCAAACATGTTTTGGTTTTAACAGGGTGTTGAAAACATTTATTTTTTAGCATTTAAAAACTGAGAAATTTTAAATTAAAAAAAAAATTGAATTTTACACCTTTTGTTAGAAAATTGGGAGGGGTGTCAGCGATCTGTTGGAGCAACATAACAGCTTCCCTTTTTATACTGGTGTGTGCTCCACAGTCCCCACTGTCCCCAGCAGAGATCCTCTTGCCTCCAACATTGAGGCCAAATGGCTGTTGGTGTTTTTCACCCTGCAGGCTTCACTCCTTTGTTAACTGCCCCTGTTAGTGAGTGAGTTTGCTGTCTTTCTGTTGTAGATACTTGTTTTCTAGTGTCATCGCAAAGCTCCTTAAGTCTATCCAGATTGTTCTCCTCTTTGCCCCGTCCAGCACATACACACTTAGTCTGGGTCCTGCTTCCTCCACTCCTTCCACTCAGCTGTTTATTGCCTGTATCACTTCGTGGGAACCTAGCATGTGCTGTTGTGTACAATCACTATACAACCTTTCATATGTATATACTGACTTCTCAACTGTGTTAGAAGTCTCGTGAAGGCAGCGACTGTATCTTTCGATTTACTAGTGCCTATCAAATTTTTAGATTTAATAGATTAACTATTGTTCAGATCTAGCTTCCAGTATATGGTCATGTATAATTATGATGCTGTAAAACAATGAGAAAATATAAAAATCTTGTATAAAATCTACTTCTTCAGATGGGCCTTTCTTAATTTACTGTGTCCATTCCTCTGTAGCTTTGTAATCACATTTATGTATTCTAATTGAGTATTAATTCACTAAACACCTCATTTATTGCCAATTCTCTGATTCAGTGACATAGATGGATGAAGTTTCCAAGTATATAGGTCATTATACATACCATTTTATTTATTTTAGATGTGCTTCTGAAGGCTATTATTGTTTTACACATCTTATTTTCCATTCATTTGGCAAATTGTGTGTCCACTATATGGAAAGCCTTGGGGATGTGTGAACCTGACAAACGATGGTACTGGCTCTTCAGAAGCTTTTACCTTTTAGCTGGAAAGGCGGGTTTAAATAGTGGAGTATATAACTATTCAATTTTGATAAGTATTACTAAGAAGTAGGGCATTCTCTGAGATCTTATAACAGAGCACTGTGATCTGGAGGCCAGGGCTATAGTACAGAGTATGACTCAACTGAATTCTAACCTCTTTTATTTTTCGTAATTCCATAGCAATTTGTAAAATATTCTGAAGGTAAAAACTTAACCTTAAAAATAAATAAATTAAAGGGTAATTTCTTTAACAAAATAAGAACTTTAAAAAAAAAAAAACTTTTCTAAAGGATATACCATTGGCTATAGATCTTTCATTACTAATAAGAAATTATAATTTAAAGCACTGTGGTCTTTGTTTGATACCTGAGTTGAACTCTGAATATGTAAGCAAAAAGAAGTGTGTTGGAAATTTCAGAAATAGCTGACTTGCAAAACAATTTTTGTTTTATGAAACTATTTCAAAAGTGTAGTAAGAACTTTTCTTATGGTTTTCAAAAATAATTATAAAAAACTAAATTGATTTATTCCTTTGAGACTAGTTAGTGGATAGTACTTTTATACTTCCAAGCCCATGACTGAGAAATATGAATGGGTTTATCTCTCTGATCTTGGAGTGAGGTAACGTGGTGTTGTGAAAAACCTTAGTACTATAGTCAGTGACAAATGTGAGCCAAAAAAGAGTGGAATTTTGTGTGGTTGCATATATTTTATTACAACAGACATGCTTTAAGTATTTTATTCTAAAGAAAATAGAATTTTATGCTTAATCTATCAAATATAGTGGTAAAATTAATTGTTTGCATGGTTTATTGTCACACTGAAACAAAGGTCAGCTGCACTGGTGCCGTTTCTGAAGTCTTTGTTCAGAAACTCATGTTACTTGTAATTATAGAAGACAGTTCAGAAAAATCAACATGATTAAGGAAGTTTTAGTTCAAATAAACCCAAGATTTTTAAATGTGCTCTTAAATGAAAGGAAATCAGATCAGGGAGACGTTTTTAGGAAATGTCAAATGTCCTGTGGAATTTAAAATAAATTCCAAATAAGTCTGTTTAAAATAAAATCTTTTTATCTTCAGATATTGATTAACTGAGCCCACAATCACTTTCAAATCAGTGGAAAGGCTGTTGAACTGATGATTTGTAATTTACTAAATTATTTGCTTTTACTGATGCCGTGAAAGTGAAAGTCGCTCAGTCGTATCCAACTCTTTGGGGCCCTGTATAGTCCATGGAATTCTCCAGGCCAGAGTATTGGAGTGGGTAGCCTTTCCCTTCTCCAGGGAATCTTCCCAACCCAGGGATTGAACCAAATTGTGGGTGGATTCCTTACCAGCTGAGCCACAAGGGAAGTCCAGGAATACTGGGTAACCTATCGCTTCTCCAACGGATCTTCCCGATCCAGGAATCAAACCAGGGTCTCCTGTATTGCAGGTGGATTCTTTACCAACTGAGCTATCAGAGAAGCCCAAATAAATAAATAAAAGGAAGGTAAGCATTTCTTCCCTTCAGCTAGATTTTCTAGCATCATAGTAACGTGTATCTGTAGCACATTTTGTATTTTAAGTGGAACTTTTGCTCGTTTACTTTCTTTGATCCTCAAAGTACTAGTCTCCATGTTATAGATAAGGAGGTTGAATGACTTGTATGACTTGATGCCTTTACCTAATTCAGCTCATGACAAAACCAGGTCTTCTGTCTCTGAGACCTGAACTTTTTTTTGCCACCTCAGTCATAGCCACTCTGTTGGTAAAACATTTCTGGAGTGTTTGCAACATATGATACAACATTTTGATTTGTTGTTGTTTTTTTAGCTGCCTTATGTAAGTTTAGTTTCTGGCAGATAGTAAATCAATTTGTGGTCCTGAATTAGCTTACAGTAATTTTACCATAGCGAATTTTTGGGTCACTCTGAGCTAGGCAGGAAAATCTTTTCAAACATATTCTATTTCCCGTGATAATGCATTAAACCTGGCACAAAATTGCAGATCATCAGATTTTGTCTTAATAAAACAAGATATGCATGAAATTTCACACTATCAATCCTTTGTTCAGAACAGCTATTATCTTGAAAAAACTCTATGAAGTTGTAGGATTGGTTAATAAAAGGGAAATTAGAGATTTTTTTAAATGATTGCTCATTATGTATTTAAAGGTGAGACATTAAATACAGTTGCCTGATTTCTCTTTAGAACTTTATAACCTTTAAATTGAAATAAAGAAGGCTCTGAAGCTTGAATGAATAGTGCTAATGTTTCAAGGAAGCATATCTACTATACGCACATCTGTAGGGAGTTTTACGTACATGTGGACTCCAGAAGAAACATAATTTAGCACAAGAACCTCTGCAATTCATCTTTTATTCAACAATCATTTATGTGCCAAGCAGTTTGCTGGAAATTCGATGATGAACAGTGCATGGACCTGTCCTCTATATAGCAGTCCCCAACCTTTTTGGCACCAGGGGCCAGTTTCATGGAAGACAGTTCTTCCCCAGGCCTCGGGAAGGTGGTTTGGGGATAACTCAAGTGCATTACATTTTTTTGTGCACTTTGTTTCCATTGTTATTACATAAGCTCCACCTCAGATCATCAGGCATTAGATTCCAGAGGTTGGGGACCCCTGCTTGTAGAAGTTAGAGCCTGAATGATGAGAGGAGAAAGACAAACAAATGAACAATTGTACCATGTGACAAGTGAAATAATACCTATTAAAAATTTGGCTATTGCAATTTTTGTTTACCAAGAAATTTTCTTTTGCTTTTCCAGAATTCTTACTGGATGATAAACTTTGTAAACATAAAAGACCAACATTTATTTTTACTTAGTATTCTTTAAAATTATAGATCTCTTTTCAAATCACTGTGACTTCCTACATTTTAATTCTAAGGTCTGTTTTAAACTTTTTGAAGCCATTGTTTAGCCAGTTTACCTGATGTAGTGTTTCACTTTTGTTTATACCCTGCATCATGCAGCAAAGGGTTTGAGATGATGTATTATTTAACCCCGAAGGCACTTTAGTGAACGTGTAGATTCATTAAAATTTTTTAAATCAACTTTATTTATTATTTAGATTATATACAATAAAGTCCACAAATTTTAAATAGAAAATTTTGTGACTTTTGACAGATGTATGTAATCAGTGTCACAATCAAGATAAAGATAATTTTTGTCATACCAAAAAAGTTTTTTTACAGCTCCCTTTTAACTTCTCCCCCCACCACCACTTCCTCTCTGCCTTTTCCCCTTACCTCCCCATCCCTGGCAACTTCTCACCTTTAGTTTTGCCTTTTATATAATTTTATATAAATAGAATCATATGGCATGTAGTTTTCTGTGCCTTGCTTTTATATCTGACTTCTTTCACTTAGCAAAATATTTTTCAGATTCATCGGTTTTGTTGCATATGTCAGTAGTTCCTTTTTATTTTTGGATAGTTTTCAGTTGCTACAATATGTTTATTCATTCATCTGTTATTAATAGATATTTGGATTGTTTCCAATGTGGAACTATTATGAATGAAGTTACTATGAAGATTCACATGTAAGTCTTTGATGGAATATCTTTTCATTTCTTAGGGCAAATGCCTAAGAATGAGATATCTGAGTTACATGGTAAATGAATTTAATTTTATGAAAATTGTCAAATTGTGTTCCAAGGTAACTGTACCATTTAACATTTCCACCAGTGGTATCTAAGAGTTCTAGTTGCTCTAAATTCTCAACAAGACCTGTTTCCAGTATTAGGGGGAAACCATTCAGTCTTTCACTGTTAAGTATAATATTAGCTGTAGGTTTTTCATGAACTGTCATGACTTCTTACACTCTTAGAGCAAATAATTTCCAAATTATAGGCGGATTAATTCCTAACCCTAACTGGAAGATATTTCTGAAAGAATCTTAACAGAATCTCAGGATTTTATCTCCTGAATTTCCTGAGACTTTTACTAAACCTGCAAGGCCAGTAGATAACTTACAAGTTTCTAAATCTTGTGTTAGAAAAGGAATTCTCCTCCAGCCTTCCCTAGAAAGCCCGTGTCTAGGACCAATACCATATTTTCTTAATTCACTCTTCCAAGTAAGAGTCATGAAGCAAAAGAGACACCTCTCTTCTAATGAGTGCTTTTTGAACACTTGAATAGTTTTGCCTCTGGACCTAAGATGAGATGATTCCACGGCAATTATTGGCAAAATATAGCCTTTTGTGGGGGTAATGCAGTGATGTACTATTGGTCTTATTCAGTTGTCCTGCTAGAAGTGATGGAGTGTGACCTTGGAATAAACTGCTCATCTGGTTTCTCTAGGATAAAAGTGTGTAGGTCAGTCTCAGGACTAGTTGCCTTTTCAGCATGGTCAGAGCTGTATAGAAAAGCAGTCCTGAGCAGAGACAGGGTGGTTTCTGTTTTTTTTTTTTTTTTTTTTTTCGCTTGTTTGATTGGTTTGCTTGTTTGTTTTTAACATCAACCTTCAAGACTGTGCTGTAGTTCCATTTTTCATAGAAGATTAACCTTGTTAGTGTAGGGTAAGGTGTAATTTTGATTTCCTTCCTCCACACCCTTTGAAAATCAATCTTTAAGTCTTTCTCACAGCTTTAGAGGACGATTACTGTAAGAAGGAGTGCTCTCTTTTGGCAACAGGCAAGGGGGGTACATAGCACAGACCAGAAAAATCCAATGAATAGGCAGGTCAAATTTAGTGACTCACTGCTGGGTTTTGTTGACTTCACACACCAGGAAACCTAGAGGTTCAGTGTTAAGTGGCTTTTATTTCTATTCCCTTTGGAATATGTGGGTAATAATTTCATTGACCTTGGTTCTTACTTTATTTCAAAGTCCTAGTTGAGAAGAGTTCCAGAAATAAGGCCTGTGGATTGGTATATGGGAAATAGAATGTTAGTATATAGGTAAGCACCACTGGAAAATGAGATTGCGCACTAGATGAAACTGACAAATTCATGGTAGCTGTCTTCCAGAAGCTACGGGAATTAAACACTGGATGGCAGGTAGAGGAGAGCCAGCTTCTCATTGAAGATTCCCTTGGGAAAAACCTAAGGCTGCAGCCCTGACTCCCAGTGAAGTTCCCCATAGCAGTCTTAACAGTCTTGGATTCATGTTTCTCCAGAGTAATACTGGCCACTTTCATCTCCTTAAAGTAGGTTGGCTAATGATCTGTTGATGTATCAGGGGAGTGGGGGGTGGGGTGTATGTGGGTTACTGTTGTTCAATCTCTAAGTCCCACTCTTCGCGACCCCATGGACTGCAGCATGCAGGATTCCCTGTCCTTCACTGTCTCCTAGAGTTTGCTTAGACTCATGTCCATTGAGTTGATGATGTCATCCAACCATGTCATCTTCAGTCACCCCCTGCCCTTAGTCTTTCCCAGCATCAGGGTCTTTTCCAGTGAGTCAGCTCCTCGCATCAGGTGGCCAAAGTATTGGACCTTCAGCTTTAGCATCAGTCCTTCCAATGAATATTCAGGGTTGATTTCCTTTAGAATTGAATTCCCTAGAGTCTTCTTCCTAGAGTCCAAGGAATTCCAAAGAGTCTTCTCTAGCACCACAATTTAAAAGCATCAATTTTTCGGTGCTCAGCCTTCTTTATGGTCCAGTTCTTGCATCTGTACATGACTACTGGAAAAACCATAGCTTTGAGGTCAGCAAAGTGATGTCTCTGCTTTTTAACATGCTGTCTAGGTTTGTCATAGCTTTCCTCCCAAGGAGCATGCATCTTAATTTCATGGCCCAGTCAACCTCAAGGTAGTTTTGGAGCCCAAGAAAATAAAATCTGCCACTGTTCATACTTTTTCCCCATCCATTTGCCATGAAGTGATGGACTGGATGCCATGATCTTAGTTTTTTGAATGTTGAGTTTTAAGCCAACTTTTTTCATTCTTCTCTTTCACCTTCATCAAGAGGCTCTTTAGTTCCTCTTCACTTTCTGCCATTAGGGTGGTATCATATGCATATCTGAGGTTATTGATATTTCTCCTGGCAATCTTGATTTCAGCTTTTGACTCATCCAGCCTGGCATTTCACATGATGTACTCTGCATATAAATTAAATAAGCAGGATGACAATATACATCCTTGAAGTACTCTTTTCCCAGTTTCGAACCAGTCCATGTCTAGTTCTAAGTTGTTTCTTGACCTGCATACAGGTCTCTCAGGAGGTAGATAACGTGGTCTGGTATTCCCATCTCTTGAAGAATTTTCCAGTTTGTTGTGGTCCACACAGTCTCTTGGACTGCAAGAAGATCCAACCAGTCCATCCTAAAGGAGATCAGTCCTTGGGTGTTCATTGGAAGGACTGATGTTGAAGCTGAAACTCCAATACTTTGGCCACCTCGTGCAAAGAGTTGACTCATTGAAAAGACCCTGATGCTGGGAAGGATTGGGGGCAGGAGGAGAAGGGGATGACAGGATGAGATGACCGGGTGGCATCACCGACTCGATGGACATGGCTTTGGGTATACTCCGGGAGTTGGTGATGGACAGGGAGGCCTGGCGTGCTGCGATTCATGGGGTCGCAAAGAGTCGGACACGACTGAGCGACTGAACTGAACTGAACTGAACTGACACAGTCAGAGGCTTTAGTATAGTCAGTGTGATGTTTTTCTGGAATCCCCTTGCTTTTTCTGTGATCCAACGGATGTTGGCAATTTGATCTCTGGTTGCTCTGTGCATGTATATGCTCAGTCACATCCTACTTTTTGAAACCTCATGGACTGTAACTCACCAAACTCCTTTTTCCATGGGCTTTCCTAGGAAAGAATACTGGAGTGGGTTGCCATTTCCTCCACTAGGGGATCATCCCAACCCAGGGATCAAACTTGGTCTCTTGCCTTGGCAGGCAGATTCATTACCACTGTGCCCCTTGGGAAGCCCTTTGTTAAGTTCAGCTTGTACATCTGGAAGTTCTTGGTTCACATACTGTTGAAGCCTGGTTTGAGCATTTTCTTGCTGGCATGTGAAAATGAGAGGAATTAAATGGTCGTTTGAACATTGTTTGGCATTGCCCTTCTTTGAAATTGGAATAAAAACTCAGCTTTTTCAGTCCTGTGGCCATTGCTGGAGGTGGGTGGGACTTGTTTTTAAAGTTTAGATTGTTGGTCTCTGGTAACCGAAATGGTACTGAAGTCTTTGTTAGAAATGATGTGTTTTAATGTATCAGAGATAAATCCCTGTATGACAATAGCAATGGTAAATATTTTATAAAACGATAATAAATCTAGAAAAGACATATATATATATATATATTGCATATATATATATATATGCATATATCTAGAAAAGACAAAAACTAGTTTAAAAAGATGCATGCACCCAAGTGTTCATAGCAGCACTATTTACAATAGCCAAGACATGGAAGCAACCTAAGTGTCTGTCAAATGGCCGTGTCCAGTTAATGGATAAAGAAGATGTGGTGTGTACACACACAGAGACAGACACACATATACAACAGAATGTTAGTAAACCATGCACAGAATGAAATAATGCCTTTTCTAACACCATGGATGGACCTGGAGATTAGTGTACTAAGTGAAGTCAGTCAGGCAGAGAAAGATAAACATTATATGCTCTTATATGTGGAATCTAAAAATTAATACAGATGAACTTATTTGCAAGGCAGAAATGAATTCACTGACATAGAAAACAAAGCCATGATTACCAAAGGAAAAGGGGAGGGTAAATTAAGAGTTTGGGATTAACAGATACACACTCTGTACATAAAATAGACAAATGACAAGGGTTTACTATATAGCAATGAGAACTATATTCAATATCTTACAATAACCTATAATGGAAAAGAACGTGAAAAATAATATATAAGTTTATGTTTAAATATATATTTAAATATATATGTATAAATAACTGAATTACTTTGGTCTACACCTGCAACTATTACATATGGTAAATTAGCTATACTTGAGTCTAAAAACGGAAGCCATGTGTAAAACAAACATTTATCATTTCTCTTAAGAGTCTTTGAAACTGTAAATCAGAGTTCTGAGAACGGTTTTTTTAATGATTAAAATAATCAGTTTTTCTTTGACTTTTTAAACTGATATTTTCAGGTGTCTTTATGTATTTGTGTGACAGTTTCTTTCTAACTTACATAGTTAGAGCAAAACCCCCAAAGGAATATTAAATTAAGACTTTTGTAGCACTATAAAGCCTCATTAGAATGTCCGGAGGAATCTTTTACTTTGAAGTCTATAGACTGTGCTTTTGATCTTTTACTGTGGAGGGTGCCTGGCCCTGTGAGTCTCACGTCACACCATTCTGCACATTTGACACATGCATAGTATGTGTGTGAGTGTGAGGGTGTGTCCAGGTAATGCTGCTCATTTGGGTGTGCCCCGAAATAATTTTGGCCCATAATTTATATGTGTAAGTGTAAAATTGGATTCTTAGCATTTCAAAGTCTTTTGCTGGCTTTGTAAAATTTTTTTTTTTACATATAAAATTCTAGAGCTAGGAGGATGAAAGGCAGGTTTTGCTATCATTTGGATATGTTGACTTTAGTGAATCATTTTAGCATGTTTCTTAACTTTTTACTCAAATGTATAAAATATGAGCTCTCTGAAAAGAGACTAGTTTAAATTGTTTCTTCCCTATGAGA
Organism: Dama dama; assembly: GCF_033118175.1. NCBI lineage: Eukaryota > Metazoa > Chordata > Mammalia > Artiodactyla > Cervidae > Dama > Dama dama. The sequence goes on along the minus strand of NC_083692.1, from coordinate 57,759,950 downwards.
GTTTTTGCTAGAACTTAGAGGAGAAAGACTCTGGAAGGAAAAGCATACCAGTTGCCTAAACCTTCCTGGTGTCATCTTGGCCCAGTCATTCTCTTGAAGTGTCAGTTTCTTAACCTATAAAATTAAGGAGTTGGACTAGGCCATCTTTAAGACCTGATTCATTGGTAAGATTTTCATTTGATTGCACTTTATTGCATTACTTTTTCGTTTAGTAGCAGAAGCCCAGGCACAATCCTCTGCTGACGAAAAAAAAAAACGTGAGAGTTGTGTGTTTCTCAGTTTAAGTTTTATTCTCACTGAGAACTGTATAGCCCAGGAAATAGCCATTCAGTAGCTCTGAGTAAACTGTTCTGAAGAGGCAGGAGAGGAGCCAGTATATATGAATCTGGGGGCTAGGAAATACAGATAGTCAAGCATACATCTTGGTAAAACATTACTACTAATCACAAAGAACAGATATCACAAGTTAATGATTCTAGTGTGTTTCTGAGAAGATACAAGAATCTGGGGTCATTGAAATTCTTCCCGAGATATGCATAGAGTTTGTTTATCTAAAACACAGAATGCCTCCTGTTTTTTCATCCTAAATTCCTTTCAGGATGCATTGTTGGTTGGTAACTACCTGAGTTCTGACTTAATTCTTGTATAACTTGTTGTTACATATCTTTTTAAAGTTTAATCAGTAGTATGTGGCTATTCACAGCATTTTAACATCAGTACCTCTGATTTATTTAACTTTGCTAAATTATGAAAGCTACATAGTAGAGTGTTTATAAGGTCTCTGTGCATTTTAAGCGGTAATAGTTATCAAAGAACACCATTGTATTTACTTCTAAGCTTAAGAAAAAGACTTTCTGTAGCACCTTTGCAGTCCCTGCCCGTTTCTGAAGACATTCCCTACCCCAGCCTCTTACATCCCTCAGGACCACTATTGCAATTTTAAAGTTAATTGTTCCTTTGCCTTTCTTTATAGTCTTACCACACAAACACACACACACATATTCCTAAATGAATCATTGGTTGTCTGTTTTTGAACTTTCTCTTCATAGAAAAGTATCATAGCGTATATAGTCTTTTGCAAGTTGGCTTTTTTTGTTCAGCACTCTTTTGGGGATTCATACTTGCTAATGTATAGCTATAGTTCATTGTTTGCTCTGAATTGTTTTGTGTTACTGTACTTCTTATTTTCCTATTCTGACAATGGACTTTTACATTTCCAGTTTGTATGTTTATTTCATTCCTGTTATTAAGAACCATTTCATGACATGTAAAATCATTTTGCAGTGTTATAAGAAAGCTAGCAACTTCCCAAACACTTAATTCATTCTTTAAACATCTCAACCAGATAATGAGAATTTCACAGCAAAATTATTATCTAGAAAACTGCAGTTCCTGTGTCAGAGGGAATTGAGTGCAAGTGCCATGAATGAAGGAATCAAAGATTTCATTGTGGAAATTAGAAGCAGATGCTTCTAAGTTGGGGGATTTTCCCTGAGAACAGCGCTTTTTGTTGGCTGTGTCATGCTAAAAATTCATCTTGGTTGAAAGGAATTTTTGCGCCTGGTTGCTAAACCTGATACGACTTTTGAATACAGATGACTAAGAAAAAATAAAGTTTATGTGGTTTGAAAGTCATGAATTTTCACCGTTGCGTCTTTTCTTCTTATTGGTTGCTTATCTAGCATCTCCCCTCATCTCCCAACTTCCCAAAGGTACCCATGTTTTTGTTTTGAGGTCCACACACTTCAGGGGAAGTTGCTCCCACCTCTGGCTCTGGAGGTGGGCCTTGGGAGGCCTCAGCTAATCTGTGGAGTCCATGTCCCTCTGTCCAGTGATAGAGAGCTTGTAACCCAAGACATCCAGTCAGACTGAGTATCAGTACTCTTGTTTGCCTCTGCATTCTGATTGATTAAGCTACTCTGAGAGATGCCAGCCTTAAAGTGGAGTTATTCCAGGGTACCAAGAAGAATCTAGGCCCTGGATGACATATTAAGCTACCATATCAAACCACCCACAAGCTTACCCATCCTACTTCTAAGCTTTAAGTTACTTTAGTTTTTATAAATTCCCCTTATGTCATTTAACTAGTTTAATTATCAGTAATTAACTCTCATATAGGGCCTGCCATATGCCTTATAGCATCCAGTAGATACAGTTATTATTTCTATTCTACAGATATGGAAGCTGAGATGTAGAGAGCTGAAGAGACTAGTCTAAGATCATACAGCTAATAAATAGTCCAGCCCAGGCAGTGTGGCTCCAGAGTCCGGGTTCAATTTAGGTATCTTGGATACTTGGAACTTAGTACATCCCAACCGGTGTATCTTTATATATGTTTGCTTTCACACGAGTTGGCTTACCCTGATACACATGGAGACTTTCCCCAAAACTACTTTGTTGACAGTACTGACATTATGTTTGTCCACTAAATTTAAAGACAAGAAAAAAAAGGTGCCCCCTTTCACCTGTAATTAACATAGAGAAAATATTCAAGAAGCTGTAACCAGTACTGACACCCTTTGCTGGGTTGGGTTCTTCTTAAAGAACCTAATTTTAATCTTAATTGCTAGGGAATTCATTAACATTTTTGGTGAATTTCTAAATAATTTATTCAACACACCTTAGTAGTAGTAATAGTTGCTCAATCGTGTCTGACTCTTTGCAGCCCCAGAGACTATAACCCACCAGGCTCCTCTGTCCATGGGATTCTCCAGGCAAGAATACTAGAGTGGGTTGCCATTCCCTTCTCCAGGGGATCTTCCTGACCCAGGGATCAAACTTGAGTCTCCTGCATTGCAGGCAGATTCTTTACCGTCTGAGCTACCAGGGAAGGGCACCTTTCTTGGGTGCTTATTACAGACCCAGGACTACTGTAGGCATTAGAAACATAGAGATGCTAGCAGATTCTCCCAGTACCCTTTGGGGAGACAGACTCACCAGCAAGTTCAAAGGTGATTAGGAATGCAGGAGAAACACTCCTCAGCTGCCTGCTGATATGGAGACATGCTTCGCAGACCCATCTCTTGAATTTTCCAGGGAGAACGAAAATGCTTTGCTTTTGTTCTTTTGGAGGTGGGTGAAATAATAGGCAAGGAAACACCGTGGTCAAAAGCATGGAAGTAAGAGAGCAAGACTTGCTCAGGGAACCATAAGGAAAAGAATTTTGACAGTGTAAAACTTGAGCGGTCACACTGGGGAAGAGGAGGACCTGATGAAGGAAGATAGCTGTGCCTCAGAGTTGAGATGGTGTCCTGTGGAGTTGCTCTAGTGCTGAAGTGTGTGAGCTGGGTGTGATATGCAAGTACAGTTTAATGAGGCTCACTCTGGCAGCTTTGCGGGGGTGATAGATTTAAAGAATGAGACAAGACATTTGGAAGTCTAGATGAGAACACAGTGAGGAGGTATGACAGCGGAGGTAACACGACTACAATGAGACTAGACAGAAGGCCGTTTTTTTTTTTTTTCTTACTAAGTTTATTTTTTAAATGTATATATAATGACTAAATCTCTCCCAGTGTTTCAGCCATTGAGGATTACTTGTTATCCTTCCTCTCTCCCACCTTCCTGGGTTTTAGGTTTGGAAAAACTGTCTTATCAAAATAAATTTCAGTTATTTGTTTTCTTTCTTTTTTTTTTTTAATTTGGCAGGTAAAACTAATTGTTCTGTCAAAATAAGCACTTAAAATGATATTAGGTTGATGCAAAAGTAATTGTGGTTTTGCAATGTTGAACTTTGCTGTATGATACTGGAATAGATTCTTAAATACATGTGGTTATGTTATACATCATTTGAATGCACATTTCTTGCTTTATGTTTTTTTTTTGCTAATGACTTATTACTTGCTATTTGTATTCTCTTAGACTGTATAAATGATGGTAGACAAAAAACAAATTCGAGCAGTTTTTTTATTCAGCTTCAAACTGGGTTGTAAAGCAGCAGAGACAACTCGCAACATCAACAACCCATTTGGCCCAGGAACTGCTAACGAATGTACAGTGCAGTGGTGGTGGTTCAAGAAGTTTTGCAAGGGAGAGGAGAGCCTTGAAGATGAGGAGCACAATGGCCAGCCATTGGAAAGTAACAACAACCAACTGAGAGCCATCACTGAAGCTGATCCTCTTACAGCTACATGAGAAGTTGCCAAAGGATTATCCTACAGTCGTTTGGCATTTGAAGCAAATTGAAAAGATGAAAAAGCTCAATAAGTAGTGCCTCGTGACCTAACCAAAAAAAAAAGTCATTTTGGAGTGTCGTCTCTTATTCTATGAAACAACAAACTGTTTCTTGATTAAATTGTGATGTGCAATGAAAAGTGGATTTTATATGACAACTGGCAACCACCAGCTCAGTGGTTAGGCCGAGTAGAAGCTCCAAAGTACTTCCTAAAGCCAAACTGGCACCCCAAAACAGTCATGGTCACTGTTTGGTAGTCTGCTGCCAGTCTGATCCACTACAGCTTTCTAAATCCCGGTGAAACTATCACATCTGAGAAACATGCTCAGCAAATTGATGTGATGCACCAAAAACTGCAACACCTGCAGCTGGCATTGGTCAACAAAAAGGAACCGATGCTTCTGCATGACAATGCTGAACCACACTTCACATAACCAACACTTCAAAAGTTGAACGAGTTGGGCTGCAAAGTTTTGCCTCATCTGCCATATTCACCTGACCTCTCGCCAACTAATACCACTTCTTCAAGCATCTCGACAACTTTTTGCAGGGAAAACGCTTCCATAACCAGCAGGAGGCAGAAAATGCTTTCCGAGAGTTCATTGGATTCTGAAGTATGGATTTTTATGCTTCAGGAATAAACAAACCTATTTCTCCTTGGCAAAAAAATGTGTTGTTTGTAATGGTTCCTATTTTGATTAATAAAGATGTGTTTGAGCCTAGTTATAATGACTTAAAATTCCTTGTTTGAAACCACAATTACTTTTGTACCAACCTAATAATAAAGTTACTTAAGTGAATGATCTTTTAATTTCCCTTGAGATATCACCATGGGTACATATGCCAATTTTATTAGACTTTTAAAAATATTTGCAAGAACTCTAAAGATCTGCGTTACTTCTTTTATGAACTCCAGAGGGAAACCATTGTAATTATTGATTAAAAGAATTATTACTGTTCTGTTTAGGGAGAGTATACCAGAATGGTGCTTTGCAGAAATATGTTTTTAATCTCACGTGTTTTTAAAAACATCAGCTGTTACCATTGTCCTTTGCTTTGCCTCTGTAATTGAGTGGATAAAATGAGTATGGTCATAGCAAAAAATAATGCCAAAGAAGGAGAAATTCAAAAGCCTAGGGTTCTGAATACTGCAGAGTGCAAAACCATTGCCAGAGGTAGAGCACCACTTTAAAAAAAAAAAAACGACCCACTGTGTGATGTTCCCATGACTCAGAAGCCCCTCAGGGTACTGAAGAAAGTGTCTTATGATGAGTGTTCCATGACCTGATTTCATCCATCAGGCCTTGCAGGGAGCCCAGGCTTGTCTCCTATCTCCCCTCCCCACCCAGGGTCTTAACTGTGTTGTTTTCCACCCTTAATTCTTTCTTGTCTCCACTGCATGCAAATCATTTCCCCTCCCTCCATGACATTGTCCTGAACGCTGCACTTCCCTCAGTTCTCAGGCTTTTCTCAAATCCCACAATCTTTATTTTACTGCTGAGTTTAGCATTTAACTTAAAATATAATTGTATTTCTCTCTATTGTTTCTACTCTCTTAATTTCAACACTTCAAAGAGCCTATAAAGTCTCTGAAGGCCAGATTTTAGAAATGGTGTGAGGACAAAAAGTTGTAAACTTTAATGAAGTACTTTGGACTCAAATCCAGTTAGATTATGATTGTTCATTGACTGACTGCTTGTGATACTTGTCTTTTTTTTCTCCCCCCACTACCTCCACCTCTTGGATTTAGAGACTGTTTTTTTTTTTTAAGTTCTTTATTCCTGAAAGTTCTGTTCTATAAGCAGAACTATATATGTAGTGAAACAGGGTAATTTTCAGCTGTAATTGGTATTTGTGATTTGAGGGGATTGTGCTCAGTAAATGCAGTTTTTACTATTGATAATACTTTAGATATACCATAATTTACTAATCCATTGTTGTTGTTAGACTATTTAGATTTTTTTTTCCAGTTTTTACTCTGATAGATAATGGTTCCCTGAGTGCTTTTGATCAAGTGTGGTGCTTTGGTTCAATTATTTCCTTCTTATACATTTTTCAAATTGGCTTACTGGATCACAGGATATGAACATTTTTATGCTTCTTACTACAAACTCATGCTGGTTGCAGTAATTTACAATGCTAACTGCAGCTTATGAGTACATGATTTTACTTATTTTTTTCCTTATTGCAATCCAAGGCTTCTTTGCCTGTCTTTCCTATATTCTCCCTTTTCTATAGCCAAAGACTAGCCATATAATTTTATTCAGTAAAGTATGATAAGTGGTACTTGGCACCAATTCACATCTACTTCAATTGGAAGGTTCTTTTCCATTCCCAGCCCCAAAATACAGCAAATCTCATTGGTTAAATGCAAAAATGAAATTATCTATTAGCTACTAATAGGAGAGAAATACTGTTTTTTTGTAGAACTCAAGATATGATTAATGACAGAATAGATAATGACCAACACACATTACCAAAAAGTAATTCTTCCACTTGTTTTCCATAATAGGAAATCAGGAATGTCACCTAGTAGTAAATGAGTAACCCAATTAATAATGTCCACAACAGTTCCATTTCAGAAGTGAGAAAAATTGACATGAGGAAGTAAAGAGTCTTGCCCAGGGGCAGTGGCAGGTGTCAGGGCTGGCATCCAAATTGGAGCAGTCAGGCTCCATGGTCCAAGCTTAAGCAGCACATTATATTGCTTCTTTCCTAACCTAAACTTTCTATTGATTCAATAAATATTTTCAAGTATAGTTATTGCTTGTATTATACATACATATTTACATACACATGCTATTTATGTAAAAATAATGTGGTTTCCCAGGTGGCTCAGTGGTAAAGACTCAGCCTGCCAAGCAGGAGAAGCAAAAGATGTGGGTTTGATTCTGGGTCGGGAAGATCCCCTGGAGAAGGAAATGGCAACCCACTCCAGTATTCTTGCCTGAGAAAGTCCCATGGGTAGAGGAGCCTGGCAGGCTACAGTTCATGGGGTCACAAAAAGTTGAATACAACTTAGTGACTAAACAAGAAATATGTATACTTACATATTTAAAATAGATACACACATATGTTTACATATTTTCACACTTTACATACAATAACTGTATTACAGTAACTGCATTTCACACACAGCTGCTTCTATAGTGTGTGGTTTTTGTTGTTCAGTCTCTAAGTCATGTCCTACTCTTTGCGACCCCATGGACTGCAGCATGCCAGACTTCCCTGTCCTTCACCATCTCCCAGAGATTGCTTAAACTCAAGTCCATTGATTTGATGATGCCATCCAACCAACTCATCCTCTGTTATCCCCTTCTCCTCCTGTCTTCAATCTTTCCCAGCATTAGGGTCTTTTCCAGTGAGTCAGTTCTTTGCATCAGGTGGCCAAAGTTTTGGACCTTCAGCTTCAACATTAGTCCTTCCAATGAATATTAAGGGTTGATTTCCTTTAGTATTGACTGGTTGGATTTCCTTGCAGTCCAAAGGACTCTCAAGAGTCTCCAACACCACAAAAGCATCAGTTGTTTGGTGCTAAGCTTTCTTTATGGTCTAACTCTCACATCCATACATGACTGCTGGAAAAATCATAGCTTTGACTAGATGGACCTTAGTTGGCAAAGGAATGTCTCTACTTTTTAATATGCTGTCTAGGCTGATCACAGCTTTTCTTCCAAGAAGCAAATGTCTTTTAATTTCATGGCTGCAGTCACCAACTGTAGTGATTTTGGAGCCCAAGAAAATAAAGTCTGTCCCTGTTTCCATTTTTTCCCCATCTGTTTCCCATGAAGTGATGGGACCAGATGCCATGATCTTATTTTTTTTAATGTTGAGTTTTAAGTCAGCTTTTTCACTGCCGTCTTTCACTTTCATCAAGAGGTTCTTTAAAAACACATAGTGGTCTTTAATAAGAGAGGACTAATCACCCACAAATTAGTATTCAAGATGAGATATTCTTTTGTTACTGAAAATTATTATTATGAATTAATTGTTCTGTATACTTGGTTTGCTTTAAATGAATGGGTGCATTATATATATGTTACCTGGTAATAATGGAAGTCTACTTACATAAGAAGATTGGCAATACACTGCATTAAAACTTGAAGTTTCAAGAAGGCTAAATTTCAAAACTGTTCTGAAGCTAGTGGCCTTGAACATTTTCAAGTGGTTGAAAAATTAACCAGATTTCTAAGTTTGAAACTAAGTTGCTGACGTTTAGTTGGAAAATGTATGTTTGGTAGGAGTTTGCTTCCCTGGTGGCTCAACTGGTAAAGAATTTGCCTGCAATGCAGGAGACCTCGGTTTGATCCCTGGGTTGGGAAGATCCCCTGAAGTAGGGAATAGCAGCCCACTCCAGTATTCTTGCCTAGAAAATCCCATGGACAGAGGCGCCTGGTGGGCTACAGTCCATGGGGTCACAAAAGAGTCAGACACGACTGACTAACACTTTTCTTTCACTGCTTAAAAAATTAACTAGATGGTAAGAACAGCCTGCTGTGACTCTGTAAGGAAACTTGTTCTCAATGATTGGTTCCCAGCAATGGGTGACTTTGCCCCCAATTTGATATTTGGCAATGTCCAGTGATATTTTGGGTTGTCACTGCTGGGAGTTGAAGGGGATTCTCGCTGTATCTAGTGGGCAGAAGTCAGAGGTGAACATCGAACATCCCGCAGTGCATGGGACAGCCCCTCACTACATACAGTATTTGGCCCCATAATGTCAATAGTGCCAAGGTTAAGAACCCCTGCTGTATAATCTTCCTTGTCCAAGGACGTGTGTGTAGTAAACCAGTCAAGCCACTTTTAATTAGTATATACTTATGTACCTGCCATTGGAAATTAAACACATAGACACACACACACACTCACACTCTCACAGACTAGGGACCCTGCTCTAAGAAGATCTGAATAGAGGAACTAGACCAAATAATAATAATAATAACAATTACAAGCTACTGAGTTATCCATGAGGCAGAACCTTGAGCATGAGCTAGTCACAGGGCCAGCTCAAATTCAAGAGAAGAGGGAAGTAGATCCTCTTCATGGGAAGCATGGCAAAGAGTTGTTGGTTTTCTTTAATGTACCATGAGTACTTAACATCAGCATTTGGCTCAGTGGTTGAGAATACACCTGCTGATACAGGAGATGCATGTTTGATCCCTGAGTAAGAAAGATCCCCTGAAGAAGGAAATGGCAACCCACTCCAGTATTCTTGCCTGGGAAATCCCATGGACAGAGGAGCCTGCAGGGCTGTAGTCCATGGGGCGCAAAAGAGTCAAACATGACTTAGCCACCAAACGCGACAAATATGTAGTCAATGTTAGCTATAGTTTTTACTGTTATGTTACCTTTTCTGAAGCATCAGTGAGCCTTGGCACTTATTTTCCCCTCTATTTGGAAAAAATTTCCGTGGGTTGGATGAGGGGAAGAGGGGAGAGAGGGAAGGAACGAAGGAAGGAAAGAAGAAAGGAAATAAATTACATCGCTCTCTTAATTCTTATATCTGCTCAAATATCAGAAATGCTTCCTCTGAATACCCTGTATGAAATAGCATCCACATGACCACACCACAGTCTCTTCATCAGCTCTCTCACCTACTCTGAATTTATTTTTCTTCACAGTACGTGTCACCATCTATGTTATATATCATCTGTCTCCATCAGAGTTGAGTATTTGTTTTATTCATTGCTGTGTCTTCAGCACTTACAACACCTGGGACATAGTACCTGTATATGCTGAATGAATGAATGAATGAATGAACAGCAACAAAGCCATTTTGATACCACTTTAGGAAAACATTGAGTAAAAGACTATATACTTTTTATTCCAAAGTGATGTTAGCCACAGTATTCATGCACCTAGTGCTGTCATCTGTTATGTCTTCTGGGAAGTGTCCATCAGAGTCTGTGTGCTCATGGGAAGGAGGGACACAATATCATTATCCTAAGTGTCCTGGCCCTGTTATAGCCCTAACTTGATGGTGAATTCGTGGGAGTAGGGGGCACATCTTCCGTTGCTTTTGTGTTCTGCTTTATGCCAAGTAAATACCACAATGCTGTGTATATAATTTGAGTTTCATGAATATATAGTGATTAAATTAAAAGACAGGGTTGTCTGCCACCCAGCTTTCCAAGATACTATTTGCCTTATTTTTTTTAAGTAATAAAGATACCTTATTGACTGTTGAAATATGCCTACTAACCATGCTGATGTTATAGTAATTTTCTTATCAAATTACCACCTAACTTTTTTTAGGGTGACAGTCTCAGAATTAAGGATCTTCCTTTGACTCCATTCAAAGCGAGGCTATACCTGTTGTATGAGGAGGAAATTTCTGGTGACCTAGAGTTTTTTAAATAAACTTTTTAACTTTAGAATGCTTTTAGATATACAGGACAGTGCATTTTAGATATACCGGACAGTGTTCTTCTGTACCCATGGTACCCACTTTCCCTGTTGTTAACCTCTGGTAAGAGTAGGAGATCTTCATCACAACTGACAGACCAGCTGATACATTATATTGAAGTAAAGTCCATACTTTACTTCCAAGGTGACACAGTTTTAAAGGCTATATCCAGTAGTTTTTAAAAACTGAAAATCAGCATTGAATGTCCATACCACATGTGAGCTTCCTGATTCTTAAAAGAAATGAAGTAACTTTATAATTAATGGGCTTATCTGGAAGTAAGGAACTTAAAATAATGTGGGTTTAAAGTTTGAGTAGGGAATTAACGAGTAATTTGAAACTTGGGTATTCATAAAGATGTCAGGAGAAATATTAACAACCTCAGATAGGCAGATGACACCACTCTAATGGCAGAAAGTGAAAAGAAACTAAAGAGCCTCTTGATAAGGGTGAAAGAGGAGAGTGAAAAAGCTGGCTTAAAACTCAACATTCAAAAAACAAAGATCATGGCATCCAGTCCCATCACTTCATGGCAAATAGAAGGGGGAAAAGTAGACACAGTGACAAATTTTCTTTTCTTGGGTTCCAAAATTTCTTGGAAAGAAAGCTGTGACAAATGTAAATAGAGTATTAAAAAGCAAAGACATCACTTTGCTAACAAAGGTCTGTATAGTCAAAGCTATGGTCTTTCCAAAAGTCATGTATGGGTGTGAGAGTTGGACCATAGAAAAGACTGAGCACCGAAGAATTGATGCTTTCGAATTGTAGTGCTGGAGAGGACTCTTGAGAGGCCCTTGGACTGCAGGGAGATCAAATCAGTCAATCCTAAAGGAAATCAACCCTAAATATTCATTGGAAGTACTGATGCTAAAGCTGAAGCTCCAACAGTTTGGCCACCTGATGTGAAGAGACAACTCATTGGAAAAGACCCTGATGCTGGGAAAGATCGAAGGCAAAATGAGAAAAGGGTGGCAGAAGATGAGATGGTTAAATAACATCACTGACTTAACAGACATGAACTTGAGCAAACTCCTGGAGATAGTAGAGGACGTGGAGGCCTGGTGTTCTGCAGTCCATGGGGTCACAGAGTCAGACATGACTTAGCGACTGAACAACAACAAAGATGGCAGGATGGGGTTTGATCACCGTATTAGCTATTCTTTTGTTGTTTGGGAAATATGGTATTATAACATGGTTTACTCTTCACAGTTAATCTATCCCTAGATTATTGAACACAAGATTATTGAACTGCCCTGGAGTAGGAAATATGCCCTCTTGGTACTGCTTTGGGACTTAGGATACAGAATAAGTAGCCAATGGCTCAGAGGCTAAATTCTATGGTTAAAATTGGTGTAAATTTAGTCTTGAGTCTTTCCCCTAGGACTCTCTAACTTTAAATTTTTTTTTTTTCCAGTGGGTTTTGTCATACATTGATATGAATCAGCCATGGATTTACATGTATTCCCAATCCCGGTCCCCCCTCCCACCTCCCTCTCCACCCGATTCCTCTGGGTCTTCCCAGTGCACCAGGCCGGAGCACTTGTCTCGTGCATCCCACCTGGGCTGGTGATCTGTTTCACCATAGATAGTATACATGCTGTTCTTTTGAAATATCCCACCCTCACATTCTTCCACAAAGTTCAAAAGTCTGTTCTGTATTTCTGTGTCTCTTTTTCTGTTCTGCATATAGGGTTATCGTTATCACCTTTCTAAATTCCATATACATGTGTCAGTATGCTGTAATGTTCTTTATCTTTCTGGCTTACTTCACTCTGTATAAGGGGCTCCAGCTTCATCCATCTCATTAGGACTGGTTCAAATGAATTCTTTTTAAAGGCTGAGTAATATTCCATGGTGTATATGTACCACAGCTTCCTTATCCATTCATCTGCTGATGGGCATCTAGGTTGCTTCCATGTCCTGGCTATTATAAACAGTGCTGCGATGAACATTGGGGTGCATGTGTCTCTTTCAGATCTGGTTTCCTCGGTGTGTATGCCCAGAAGTGGGATTGCTGGGTCATATGGCAGTTCTATTTCCAGTTTTTTAAGAAATCTCCACACTGTTTTCCATAGCGGCTGTACTAGTTTGCATTCCCACCAACAGTGTAAGAGGGTTCCCTTTTCTCCACACCCTCTCCAGCATTTATTGCTTGTAGACTTTTGGATAGCAGCCATCCTGACTGGCGTATAATGGTACCTCATTGTGGTTTTGATTTGCATTTCTCTGATAATGAGTGATGTTGAGCATCTTTTCATGTGTTTGTTAGCCATCTGTATGTCTTCTTTGGAGAAATGTCTGTTTAGTTCTTTGGCCCATTTTTTGATTGGGTCATTTATTTTTCTGGAATTGAGCTGCAGGAGTTGCTTGTATATTTTTGAGATTAATCCTTTGTCTGTTTCTTCATTTGCTATTATTTTCTCCCAATCTGAGGGCTGTCTTTTCACCTTACTTATAGTTTCCTTTGTAGTGCAAAAGCTTTTAAGTTTCATTAGGTCCCATTTGTTTAGTTTTGCTTTTATTTCCAATATTCTGGGAGGTGGGTCATAGAGGATCTTGCTTTGATTTATGTCGGAGAGTGTTTTGCCTATGTTCTCCTCTAGGAGTTTTATAGTTTCTGGTCTTACATTTAGATCTTTAATCCATTTTGAGTTTATTTTTGTGTATGGTGTTAGAAAGTGTTCTAGTTTCATTCTTTTACAAGTGGTTGACCAGTTTTCCTAGCACCACTTGTTAAAGAGGTTGTCTTTTTTCCATTGTATATCCTTGCCTCCTTTGTCAAAGATAAGGTGTCCATAGGTTCGTGGATTTATCTCTGGGCTTTCTATTCTGTTCCATTGATCTATATTTCTGTCTTTGTGCCAGTACCATACTGTCTTGATGACTGTGGCTTTGTAGTAGAGTCTGAAGTCAGGCAGGTTGATTCCTCCAGCTCCATTCTTCTTTCTCAAGATTACTTTGGCTATTCGAGGTTTTTTGTATTTCCATACAAATTGTGAAATTCTTTGGTCTAGTTCTGTGAAAAATACCGTTGGTAGCTTGATAGGGATTGCATTGAATCTATAGACTGCTTTGGGTAGAATAGCCATTTTGACAATATTAATTCTTCCAATCCATGAACACGGTATGTTTCTCCATCTGTTTGTGTCCTCTTTGATTTCTTTCATCAGTGTTTTATAGTTTTCTATGTATAGGTCCTTTGTTTCTTTAGGTAGATATACTCCTAAGTATTTTATTCTTTTTGTTGCAATGGTGAATGGTATTGTTTCCTTAATTTCTCTTTCTGTTTTTTCATTGTTAGTATATAGGAATGCAAGGGATTTCTGTGTGTTAATTTTATATCCTGCAACTTTACTATATTCATTGATTAGCTCTAGTAATTTTCTGCTAGAGTCTTTAGGGTTTTCTATGTAGAGGATCATGTCATCTGCAAACAGTGAGAGTTTTACTTCTTCTTTTCCTATCTGGATTCCTTTTACTTCTTTTTCTGCTCTGATTGCTGTGGCCAGAACTTCCAACACTATGTTGAATAGTAGTGGTGAGAGTGGGCACCCTTGTCTTGTTCCTGATTTCAGGGGAAATGCCTTCAATTTTTCACCATTGAGGGTGATGCTTGCTGTGGGTTTGTCATATATAGCTTTTATTATGTTGAGGTATGTTCCTTCTATTCCTGCTTTTTGGAGAGTTTTAATCATAAATGAGTGTTGAATTTTGTCAAAGGCTTTCTCTGCATCTATTGAGATAATCATATGGTTTTTATCTTTCAATTTGTTAATGTGGTGTATTACATTGATTGATTTGCGGATATTAAAGAATCCTTGCATTCCTGGGATAAAGCCCACTTGGTCATGGTGTATGATTTTTTTAATATGTTGTTGGATTCTGTTTGCTAGAATTTTGTTAAGGATTTTTGCATCTATGTTCATCAGTGATATTGGCCTGTAGTTTTCTTTTTTTGTGGCATCTTTGTCTGGTTTTGGAATTAGGGTGATGGTGGCCTCATAGAATGAGTTTGGAAGCTTACCTTCTTCTGCAATTTTCTGGAAGAGTTTGAGTAAGATAGGTGTTAGGTCTTCTCTAAATTTTTGGTAGAATTCAGCTGTGAAGCCATCTGGTCCTGGGCTTTTGTTTGCTGGAAGATTTTTGATGACAGTTTCGATTTCCTTGCTTGTGATGGGTCTGTTAAGATCTTCTATTTCTTCCTGGTTCAGTTTTGGAAAGTTATACTTTTCTAAGAATTTGTCCATTTCATCCAAGTTGTCCATTTTATTGGCATAGAGCTGCTGGTAGTAGTCTCTTATGATCCTTTGTATTTCAGTGTTGTCTGTTGTGATCTCTCCATTTTCATTTCTAATTTTGTTAATTTGGTTTTTCTCTCTTTGTTTCTTAATGAGTCTTGCTAATGGTTTGTCAATTTTGTTTATTTTTCCAAAAAACCAGCTTTTAGCTTTGTTGATTTTTGCTATGGTCTCTTTAGTTTCTTTTGCATTTATTTCTGCCCTGATTTTTAAGATTTCTTTCCTTCTGCTAACTCTGGGGTTCTTCATTTCTTCCTTCTCTAATTGCTTTAGGTGTAGAGTTAGGTTATTTAATTGGTTTTTTTCCTGTTTCTTGATGTAAGCCTGTAATGCTATGAACCTTCCCCTTAGCACTGCTTTTACAGTGTCCCATAGGTTTTGGGTTGTTGTGTTTTCATTTTCATTCATTTCTATACATATTTTGATTTCTTTTTTTATTTCTTCTATGATTTGTTGGTTATTCAGAAGCGTGTTATTTAGCCTCCATATGTTTGAAGTTTTAACAATTTTTTTCCTGTAATTGAGATCTAATCTTACTGCACTGTGGTCAGAAAAGATGACTGGAATGATTTCAATTTTTTTGAATTTTCCAAGACCAGATTTATGGCCTAGGATGTGATCTATTCTGGAGAATGTTCCGTGTGCACTTGAGAAAAAGGTGAAGTTGATTGTTTTGGGGTGAAATGTCCTATAGATATCAATTAGGTCTAGCTGGTCCATTGTGTCATTTAAGGTTTGTGTTTCCTTGTTAATTTTCTGTTTAGTTGATCTATCCATAGTTGTGAGTGGGGTATTAAAGTCTCCCACTATTATTGTGTTACTATTAATTTCCTCTTTCATACTCGTTAGCGTTTGCCGTACATATTGCGGTGCTCCTATGTTGGGTGCATATATATTTATAATTGTTATATCTTCTTTTTTGATTGATCCTTTGATCATTATGTAGTGTCCTTCTTTGTCTCTTTTCACTTCCTTTATTTGAAAGTCTATTTTATCTGATATGAGTATTGCGACTCCTGCTTTCTTTTGGTCTCCGTTTGCATGAAATATTTTTTTCCAGCCCTTCACTTTTAGTCTGTATGTGTCTCTTGTTTTGAGGTGGGTTTCTTGTAGACAGCATATATAGGGGTCTTGTTTTTGTATCCATTCAGCCAATCTTTGTCTTTTGGTTGGGGCATTCAACCCATTTACATTTAGGGTAATTATTGATAGGTGTGGTCCCCTTGCCATTTACTTTGTTGTTTTGGGTTCACGTTTATACAACCTTTCTGCATTTCCTGTCTAGAGAAGATCCTTTAGCATTTGCTGAAGAGCTGGTTTGGTGGTGCTGAATTCTCTCAGCTTTTGCTTATCTGTAAAGCTTTTAAATTCTCCTTCATATCTGAATGAGATCCTTGCTGGATACAGTAATCTAGGTTGTAGGTTATTCTCTTTCATTACTTTCAGTACGTCCTGCCATTCCCTTCTGGCCTGGAGGGTTTCTATTGATAGATCAGCTGTTATCCTTATGGGAATCCCTTTGTGTGTTATTTGTTGTTTTTCCCTTGCTGCTTTTAATATTTGTTCTTTGTGTTTGATCTTTGTTAATTTGATTAATATGTGTCTTGGGGTGTTTCACCTTGGGTTTATCCTGTTTGGGACTCTCTGGGTTTCTTGGATTTGGGTGGCTATTTCCTTCCCCATTTTAGGGAAGTTTTCAGCTATTATTTCCTCGAGTATTTTCTCATGGCCTTTCTTTTTGTCTTCTTCTTCTGGAACTCCTATGATTCGAATGTTGGGGCGTTTCACAGTGTCCCAGAGGTCCCTGAGGTTGTCCTCATTTCTTTTGATCCTTTTTTCTTTTTTCCTCTCTGCTTCATTTATTTCCACCATTTTATCTTCTACCTCACTTATCCTATCTTCTGCCTCCGTTATTCTACTCTTGGTTCCCTCCAAAGTGTTTTTGATCTCATTCATTGCATTATTCATTTTTAATTGACTCTTTTTTATTTCTTCTAGGTCTTTATTAAACAGTTCTTGAATCTTTTCAATCTCTGTTTCCAGGCTATTTATCTGTAACACCATTTTGTTTTCAAGATTTTGGATCATTTTTATTATCATTATTCTAAATTCTTTTTCAGGTAGATTCCCTATCTCCTCCTCTTTTGTTTGACTTGGTGGGCATTTTTCATGTTCCTTTACCTGTAGGGTATTTCTTTGCCTTTTCATCTTGTTTAGATTGCTGTATCTGGAGTGGGCTTTCTGTATTCTGGAGGTCTGTGGTTCCTTTTTGTTGTGGAGGATTAACCCAGTGGGTGGGGTTAGACGATTGGCTTGTCGAGATTTCCTGGTTAGGGAAGCTTGCATCGGTGTTCTGGTGCATGGAGCTTGATTTCTTCTCTTTGGAGAGCAATGGAGTGCCCAGTAATGAGTTTTGAGATGGGTCTATGTGTTAGGTGTGACCTTGGGCAGCCTGTGTGTTGACGTTCAGGGCTATGTTCCTGCGTTGCTGGAGAATTTGCGTGGTATGTCTTGCTCTAAAACTTATTGGCTCTTGTGTGGTGGTTGGTTTCAGTGTAGGTATGGAGGCTTTTGGACAGTCACTTATAACTTAAAGTTCCTTGTAGTCAGGAGTTTTCTGGTGTTCTCAGGTTTTGGGCTTAAGTCTCCTGCCTCTGGAGTTCAGTTTTATTCTTCCTGTAGTCTCAGGACTTCTCCAACTATACAGCCCTGATAAGAAAACTTCTAGGTTAATGGCTAAAAGATTCTCCCCCGTTAGGGACACCCAGAGAGGTTCACAGAGTCACATGAAGAAGAGGAGAGGGAGGAGGGAGATAGAGATGAACAGGAGGAGAAAAAGGGGGACTCAAGAGGAGAGAGACAGATCTACGCAGCTGTCTGTTCCCAGACTGTTCTCCGTAGCCCAGTCACCTACAAAGATTCACAGAATTGGATTGGGAAGAGAAGGGGAAAGGAGGAAATAGAGGTGTTCTGAGGTAGAAAACAGAGAGTCAAGATTGGGAGAGAATAATCTTCAGTTTAAAAATAGGGCTTCTCCTCTTTTTTTTTTTTTTTTTTGTAAGGTTATAGTGTATTGGAAATGAAAATTAAGGAGTAGTAGAGGAGTACTAGTGGACTTTAAAAGAAATAAGAGAAAAAGAAAAATAGAAAATAGAAGAGAAAAAGGAAAGAAAGAAAAAAAAAATTTTTTTTTTCCCCCTAGTTAAAAAATCGTAAAAGTCTATGGAAATGAAAGTTAAGGAGTAATGGGGGAGTAATAGGGGATTTTAAAGGAAAATAAAAGAGAAAAAATAAAAAAGAAAAAAAATAAATAAAAAAAAAAAGAGAGAAAAAAGTAAAATTATATCTAGGAGTTTCTCTGGAGCTGTTGCGGTCAGTGTGGGTTCGGCTCAGTTTCAGATAGCTCCTCGTTCCAGCTTACGCTTCTCGATATCTACAGGCTCCTCCAGTGTAGTCAATGTTTCCTAGAGAGATTTTAATCTGTTGCACCAGTCCCTTCTGAAGCGGTTCCCTTTGTTTATTTGGCTTCTGTTTGCCGGTCTCTTCAGAGCCTCATTTCCGCCCTGACACAGGCGGGCGGAGGTGGACTCTTATTCAGGTAGCTAGTTCCGTCGCTCTGCGGGGAGGGGCTGGCGCTGCCGGGAGGGGCTGGCGCTCTGGGGACGGGCTGGCGCTGCCGGGAGGGGCCGACGCTGCCCTCTCCGTCTGCGCCGCTCAGGCTCCCGGCTGTTCTATATGGAGCGCGCCCCGCGCTGCGCGAGGTTCCAGCCCTCGGGTGTTCCACAAAAGCGCGGAAGGAAAAGCTGCGCCCGCTCTCTGTGCCTTCCCCGTCAGAGCGGTCCAGGCAGCCAGGGGCTTGGTGGGCGCACTCTCCCCAGGTGTGGCGCGCCCCCTCCCTTCCGCGGACCCAGTCTCAGTTTCCGCTGGCGCCAGTCGGGTGCGCGCGCCTTCTGCCCTCCGCGTCCGCGTCCCCAGCCCCAGTCCCCGCCCGCGCCGGTCGGGTGCCTGCGCCCTGTGTCTCACTGCGACCTTCCCCTCCCCCCTGCCTCCTGCCTCCGGTGGGGGTAGGTCCGCAGCCTGCAAGCTCCTCTCTAGACCCTCTCGGTCTCTTTGTTCTGCGAACGGCAGGCAGTGTGTTCGGGCCGGTTAATTTACTCTCTCTCTTTTGGTCTCCCACAGTTCATGTTGGCAACTCACAGAAGCTCCCTCCGATTGTCCTCAGGGCACTCAGGCCCGGACCCTACCCCAAGCAATGCCGCCTAAGAGCTCCAGGGACGGATCTCCGTCCTTAGCTCTTTTGTCTCACTTTTTATCTTTTATATTTTGTCCTACCTCCTTTCGAAGACAATGGGCTGCTTTTCTGGGCGCCTGATGACCTCAGCTAGCGATCAGAAGTTGTTTTGCGAAGTTTGCTCTGCGTTCAGTTATTCTTTTGATGAATTTGTAGGAGAGAAAGTGGTCTCCCCGTCCTACTCCTCCGCCATCTTGGCTCCTCCCCCCTAACTTTAAATTTTATACTGAAGCATGTTAGAGATGGGGATTTTGCTATTTCAGTGGAACCTTTTAATCAACTTTAATGCAGGCTTGGGTAAAGTAAATCTTAATACTGTCTCTCTTTCAGGGCTTTACTAGTTTGCTATCCTCAAAGCATAAAAGCAGCAATGAACTGCTTCTTAACTCTGCTTTTATTAATTTTCTTTATAATCCTCTTCTAGTCCTTTTTTACACTGTACTATTGAACCATAAGCAAGCTAGTAAATAAAAATTGTACCCGTGGAGTTTTTTAATTGTTTTAATGAAGCTCTGGAAGCATCCCCTTTCAGAAGATATTTTTCCCTAGTTTGTTTTTTAAATTCTAGAAAGTAGGTCAGTAGAAATAAACCCCCTTTAATTGGTTTAATTAGAAATGGAAAATTATATGAGTAGCTCAATTTGAAGTGTAGATTTAAATAATTTTACTGGGATTAATATCACTTAGTGGTTTGAATTTAAGTTGCATTTAATCATAGCTTATAATCTGTTGAAAAGATTTTAATATCAGAAAAAGTGAAAGTGAAAGTCACTCAGTCATGTCCGACTCTTTGTGACTGTATAGTCCATGGAATTCTCTAGGCCAGAATACTGGAGTGGGTAGCCTTTCCCTTCTCCAGGGGATCTTCCCAACCCAGGGATTGAACCTTGGTCTCCCACCTTGCAGGCAGCTTCTTTGCCAGCTGAGCTACAAGAGAAGGCCAAGAATACTGGAGCGGGTAACCTATCCCTTCTCCAGTGGATTTTCCCAACCCAGAAATTGAACCGGGATCTCCTGCATTGCAGGTAGATTCTTTACCAACTGAGCTATCAGGGAAGTGTCTATTAAATATCTCATATTTAATATCAGAGAGGAGGCCTAAGTGTTGGAATATATCTATGCATAGGGAAAAAAGTTTGCCATGAAATATAATATTTGACTATGAAATTATTTAGAACTGTATTTCTCAGATAGTATGCCTAAGAATATCATTCTCAGCTCAGTCATGTCCAACTCTTCGCAACCCCATGGACTGCAGCATGCCAGGCTTCCCTGTCCATCACCAACTCCTGGAGCTTACTCAAACTCATGTGCATCAAGTCAGTGATGCCATCCAACCATCTCGTCCTCTGTCATCCCCTTCCTTCCTGCCTTCAATGTTTCCCAGCATCAGGGTCTTTTCAAATCAGTCAGTTCTTCACATCAGGTGGCCAAAGTATTGGAGTTTCAGCTTCAGCATCAGTTCTTCCAATGAATATTTAGGACTGATTTCCTTTAGGATTGACTGGTTTGATCTCCTTGCAGTCCAAGGGACTCTCAAGAATCTTCTCCTACCACAGTTCAAAAGCATCAATTCTTCAGCGCTCAACTTTCTTTATAATCCAACTCTCACATCCATACATGACCACTGGAAAAACCATAGCTTTGACTAGATGGACCTTTGTTGACAAAGTAATGTCTCTGCTTTTTAGTATGCCATCTAGGTTGGCCATAACTTTTCTTCCAAGGAGCAAGCATCTTTTAATTTCATGGCTACAGTCACCGTCTGCAGTGATTTTGGAGTCCAAAAAGAATTAAAGTCTCTCACTGTTTCCATTGTTTCCCCATCTATTTGTCATGAAGTGATGGGAGTGGATGCCAGGGTCTTAGTTTTCTGAATGTTAATTTTAAGCCAACTTTTTCACTCTCCTCTTTCACTTTCATCAAGAGGCTCTTTAGTTCTTCTTCACTTTATGCCATAAGGGTGGTGTCATCTGCATATCTGAGGTTATTGATATTTCTCCCAGCAGTCTTGATTCCAGCTTGTGCTTCATCCAGTCCAACATTTCTCATGATGTACTCGGCATATAATTTAAATAAGCAGGGTGACAATATACAGCCTTGACATACTCCTTTCCCAATTTGGAACCAGTTCGTTCTTCCATGTCCAGTTCTAACTGTTGCTTCTTGACCTGCATACAGATTTCTCAGGAGTCAGGTAAGGTGGCCTCGTATTCCCATCTCTTGAAGAATTTTCCACAGTTTGTTATGATCCACACAGTCAAAGGCTTTAGCTTAGTCAGTGAAGCAGAAGTAGATGTTTTCTGGAATTTCCTTGCTTTTTCTGTGATCCAGCAAATGTTGGCAATTTGATCGCTGGTTCCTCTGCCTTTTGTAAATCCAACTTGAATATCTGGAAGTTCACAGTTCACGTACTGTTGAAACCTGGCTTGGAGAATTTTGAGCATTACTTTGGTAGTGTGTGAGATGAGTGCAGTTGTGTGGTAATTTGAACATTCTTTGCCCTTGCCCTTCTTTGGGATTGGAATGAAAACTGACCTTTTCCAGTCCTATGGCCGCTGCTGAGTTTTCCAAATTTGCTGGCATATTGAGTGCAGGACTTTCATGCATCATTTTTTAAGATTGAAATAGCTCAGCTGGAATTCCATCACCTCCACTAGCCTTGTTTGTAGTAATGCCTCCTAAGGCCCACTTGAGTTCACACTCCAGGATGTCTGGCTATAGTGAATGACCACACCATCATAGTTATCTGGGTCATTTATACCTTTTTTGTATAGTTCTGTATATTCTTGCCACCTCTTAATACTTTCCACTTCTGTTAGGTCCATAATGTTTTTGTCCTTTATTGTGCTCATCTTTGCATGAAATGTTCCCTTGGTATCTCTACTTTTCTTGAAGAGATCTCTAGTCTTTCCCATTCTATTATTTTCCTCTGTTTCTTGGCATGGTTCACTTATGTCCCTCTTTGCTTTGGAATTGTTTAAAGTGTGCATTCTACAGCTGAATGGTTGGATTTGAAGTGCAGTTAGTTTGTGTTCATAGAAGACATAGGCCAACCATTCTAGCCATCCCATACTGGAAGGAACTGTAGCACTTTCCTCTGGTGACCCTGTAGGGTGATGTACTGGCTACAGCCTAATGTGGAACAATTGCCATTATGCTTTAAGTAATGTAGAATACGCCTACGGGGCTTTTGGTCTCCTTCCTAAGGAAATACTGTACATGTTTTTACTTAGCTTTGAGTAACTCCCTGGTGGATGGTATTTTATTTATACTTTAAAAAGAAGTACTAGTTTACATTTACTTATGGTACCATCTAAGAGTATATTCTCTCCTGTCTTCCTGCTGATAACAGATGGACATTGCACCTTAAACAAATAAGCCAAGATTCTGCCTCATTTATGCTTTGATTTATATGTGCAGTGATAATAGCTCTTCTATTAAAACTATATGGTTATGCTTTCTACTAGATAAAACTAATCCATATTCCTGGAAATCCCTACATACCCTACAAATGTAGCTGTAAAGGAACAATATAAATGATTACTACTGGTTTGACAGGCAAGTTGTCTTAACATACCTCAGTTGAATAGTGTTGTATTAGGAATAATATATGAAACACTAGACACATTCATTAAAAGTAGAAAATATCCACCAGTGTTTTAAAATTATTCTTAAAGTCTTGCCAATGCAGTGAGACATGAGACAGAAATAAAGAGTGTGGTTATTGAAAATTGGTGGTAAAGTCTTTAACTTGAAAGCAAAATTGTTTACACTGAATATCTGAGAGAATTTAAAAAGTAAAATTACATGGTTTAATAAACCAGTTAGATATGAGAAGTATCCAAAATCCACCATATAAAATAAATACAGATATTTATTATATACAATCATGTTATCTCTGTGTGTTAACTGGTTGGTGAAATAACAGAAAAATAAAGTTTGCATTGCCAGGTTAGAGAATGAGAAGAGAGGGCAGCATTGTAGAAACTCAGGGAGAAAAAGGTTGTAAGGAGGACTTAACAGCCTCAGTAAGTGTTGTACATACTGAGGTCAATCAAAGTGAATGCTATGGTTTCTCCTCATGGTCTTGAGATCACTGGCTTCCTGTGGTAAAGTCATGCTGGTTAGAAGAAGGAAATGGAAGCCAGACCACAGTGGTTGAAGAAGGAATATAATGTAAGATCCAAGACATTTGTTTGAGTTTGATTGTAATGGAAGAAAAACAGGAGAGGGATTGAGAATTGTGTTGTTATTGCTGCTTTGTCATTTTGTTCGTTTATTCCAGGACCCTTCCGTATGAGACTAGAAACTTCTCAAAGGCAGGCTCTGCTTTTGAAAGCCCTGCAGTACACAGTATCACCTTGAATGTAGAGGCACTCATTGGCTTTATGTTAAATTCATGACTGTGAATGTAAGTTTTCAAACACTTGGTAGTGGGCAAAGTACAGAGTACACACCCGTGCGTTCTCAGTGATTAGACGAGGCGGGCCTCACTGTGAGACGTGCTATGCCCTGTCCTGTTGCGGCTCCTCTCCCCATCTGTCTATTCACCAGTCTTGCCATCTTCATTCACAACCTCCTTCCTTTTGGACTTTCTTTTTTTTTACAGCTATGAAACCCACGTAGTCGAATATCACGATGCTTCTCCTGTAGGGAGTGTGATGAGGAGCAGAGTTTGGCTTTGGAGTGCCCGGAACCAGAAAAATTGCCGAGGACTCGGAGCCCAGCCCTGACCACTAGAGAGCCCACAACACAATGAACAAATTGAACTTCCATAACAACAGAGTCATGCAAGACCGCCGGAGTGTGTGTATTTTCCTTCCTAATGATGAATCTCTGAACATCATCATAAATGTGAGTAGATCCTACTTTAGAAGTGTTTAAATGATGATGTTCCCGCCAGTGACCACATTCAAATTATGACTTGGCTAATGATGAGATCCTCATAGAATGAGACCGTTAATAATGCTGGAGAATTGGGGTATTAAGGCTGTCTACACAGGTATAAATTTGAATGATAGCTTAAGTTCAGCTGTCTTTAGCATTCTCTTGTCTGGTAAAAGTAGAGAATATCTGTTACTATATTATATATAGAAAAGTAAACACTTTGCTTTTTAAAAATCTTTCATTGAAATAGTTTTATGGATATCTGAGTTTGCTTTTTAAATACTTTTGAGTTGTCACCTACACACATGAAATGGTAATACATAATTGCTAACTTTTTAACATGCATCTTGATCGTTGTTTTGATAGTAGGCTGTAGCCTAAGTCTAGCCAGTTTCAAGAATAGGCTGTGCATTTGCTCACTAAACTTGCTTATGGTTCGTGAGCTGGAGTTAACTCTTAGTTAACCTGGACATTGAGGAATATAATACTTTTTCTTTTTTGTTTTTACTTTTAAAGTTGAGTTATAATTTACTTACAGCAAAGTATAGGAATATTAAATGTGCAGCTCTGACTTTTTCCCAGTGTATATACATCCAAGTAACCATCATTCAGCTTGAGATATAGTAGATTTCTAGTGCCCCAGAAAGATCTTTTGTGATCCCTCCTAATCAATAATCTCTACCAAAAGATAGTATCTATTTCCACTTCTATCACAATAGGGTAATTTTCTTATTTCTGAATTTCATGCAGCTAAAATTATGTGGTGTGCTCACTTTAATATCTGCCTGTATTTTATATACTCAATATTTGGCCTGTGAAAGTTATCCATGCTATTGCATGTGACAGTAATTCTTTTTTTCATTATTATATTTCATTGTATGAGTATGCCTAATTTCTTCTCCAGCTTTATTGATGGGTATCAGGTTATTTTAAGTTTTGGAGGTATTACAAATAAAACAGTTATGAACATTTTATGTATATACATATATGTATATGGGCTTCCCAGGTGGCTCAGTGGTAAAAGAATCAGCCTGCCAGTACAGGAGACGTAGGAGACATGGGTTCAACCCCTGGGTCATGAAGAAACCCTGGAGGAGGAAATGGCAGTCCACTCCAGTATTCTTGCCTGGGAAATCCCATAGACGGGGAAGCCTCGCGGGCTACTGTCCATGGAGTTGTAGAAGAGTTGAACATGACTTAGCGACTGAGCATACACACGTGTATATACATGTCTGGGCTTATACCTGCAAGTGGATTGTGAATCATGATGTATGCATGTGTTGCACTTTGGTAGAGACTGCTGCACAGTTTTATGTGATCACAGTCATGCCTAGCATTTGTCAACCCCTCCCTATTGTTAACTTTCATGTTCTTTCTTTGTATTCTGTTGGAATTAAGGAAAAGATTTCCTTAGTTCATGCCTTGAATTAGTTCTTCTTGCTACTGTATTTTTAACCCAATTGCCATATAAAAAGAATATTTCTAAATGTTATATTGAAGCTATATGACATTTAAATAGCTCCATTAAAAATTTAAAGGAAAAGATTCTGCTTATCATAATTATTTTGGTTTCATTCTGTCAGTCACCACAGTTTCTTGATTTACTAATGTAGCCTTGTTTTTGCCTAAAGGAATTGTCTGAGTATCAAACCTGCCTATTGAGTGAATTTTATCAGTCTCTTAGGCAGAATTTCTATTGATTTAGCTCTTTTATACTCAGATTACCCAAAGTTGTTTTGGATGTGAAGTGATAAAACTGTTATTATTCCAGCATTTGGTTTTTAAAACCTAGTTAAAATTGGCAACATTATCTCTCTTTTTCAGTATGGGC
The DNA here is from genome assembly GCF_033118175.1 of Dama dama. NCBI lineage: Eukaryota > Metazoa > Chordata > Mammalia > Artiodactyla > Cervidae > Dama > Dama dama. Next base: position 57,734,060 of record NC_083692.1, on the reverse strand, counting down.
ACTGTCAGAATATATTAAAATATAATTTACATGTATACATGAATATACTGTTTGTGTTCTTTTAACAGTTACATAGAGAAGGTATCAACTAAAATTTTAAAATATACATAAACATATAGTATAAGCACTTAAGAAACTTCTCTCAGTTCCATTTCTGCTTTTTCACCTGGCCGAATATGTATAAATGTGTTCATATGTCTGTACACACATACAGTATATGGAACAAAACATTACTGACCTCAGGTAAGTTAGAAGGAAGACTAATCTTATTTCATGAGGAATACTAGGAGCTGGCTATAATTTTCTAAGAAATTAATTTATACTGAAATCTCAGTTGAAGAAGATAGTTACAGAGAATAGACTGACAGGCAATCCATTTGTTCCTATAGATCAGTGATTTTACAACTTGATGTCTAAAAAATTACCTGGAGAGCTTGATAAATACTCAAACTATTGAACTTCACTCCTTGGAGGTGCTGATGTAATAAGTCTAGGGTGGGACACAGGGACTACTTCACATCTGCAACCTTGGGCAAATTAGTTCTTTGCTTTGGTTTCCTCTTCTATAAAGTGAAAATAATCTGCTCTCCTCACAGGGACATTGTGAGGCTATAAAGACATAACATGTATACATGCTTACTGCTGTGTCTGGCCTCAGTGAGTGAGCACTTAATGGAGTAGCACTTGTTTTCATTTCTTTGAGCTGTATGCTCACTCTATTAATGAAACTCAACTTCTGAACACCATGTAGACCTGTTCTTATTCCAGGGTCCGTGGACAGCCCTGCGGTGTCCAGACTCCTCATTAACAAGCAAGCTGCTGGACCAAAGGAGGGAGGAGGAGGAACTGGGTTAAGTAGCTTGGGGTCCCCTCACTGCTACAAAGCCAACTCAGGCCTGCCAGAAGCCTGTCATTTTCTACAAAGTGTCATTTTTGTCTTCAGAAAACAGCAGTGATGTTTGTAGAGTTGTGGTAGAACAAATTAACTGTAACAAAAACTATTTCATTAATGGTCTCCTTTTTAAAAATCATTTCTAAACACTTTTTAAACAAAGAAAATTTATTCCCTGAGAGGTATAATGGATAGAATATTGCCTTTCTGCATAGGATAAATGTAGTTTTGATCATTTTTAATTTTCCATGAATTAAACAAATAGGGATTGTTCTAAATAATTTTAATCATCAGATAAATATTAAATATGGAAACTTGGAAATTTTTGGAAATAAAATTATGTTAATGTAGGAGTCAAAAAATTTTTAAGTGATATAAACTGTGGCTAAGAGATCATATCTCTTCACTGAGATGAGAGTGAACAATTCTTTTTCTGTAGCATATTTTAGACATTCTTGTTCAACAGGCCATTGACATTGAGAATTAGATGCTGTTTTTATTAAAAAGTTCCATACAAAGTATATTTTTAGATAATGCTTTCATTCTTATCCCTAATGCCTCATATTCTATGGCACCTTTTAAAGTTCCTATTGCTCCTGAAGATTAAAGAACTTGAAAAATTTCAGTCAGCTAAAATGTAGCCTTCAAGACTCATAATATACAAATGTAAAAAACTCAAAATTGTTTTCACAGTAGGTTAGACTTCAGGGCCACAGCCTTACTTACTTGCAGTTTTTAAACAAGAACATTGTATTTCCTTGATAATTGTTAGCCAAGGACTTCCCTGGTGGCTGAGACAGTAAAGCGTCTGTCTACAATGAGGGAGACAGATCCTTGATTTAAAACTAGTGGAACAATAATAATTATATAGGAGGTATGGAAGAAATGCACAGATTATTTGAACAACAGTTATACAAAGGTACAACATAGTTTATTTTGTATACACCGTGTGATTTGGAATTTTTCTTTTAACTTTTTAATCATATTTTATCCAAAGTACTTTGTATATGACATTTTAAAATACAGTCAAAGCTAAAGATTAAAGTCCTAAACTTCTTTAAGTCTCAAATTTGTAGTATATAGTTCAGTTTTATTTAACCTTAAATACTTTTCCCATAATTATATCATTTTCTTTATTTAAGCTTATTTATAAAGTGTTGTTTCAGTAATACAGAACTCAAATCCAAAGTCTTTTTAGTGAATGAAGGTAACACTGATTTCCTTTTGGCAAATGTATCCCCTCAGTACAATCAATTTGTATTGATAAAAATTCTTGAGTGGCACAGTATTAAATGATCTGCACAGTGGGCCAGAATACTGTAGTTTGTAGTCATGGACCAGAAGGAAGGTGAGGAACCCACAGGAGATCAGATCCTTGGCTTTCATTCATCAGACATTTACTAAATGCCTGCTGTATATTCTGAGTATAAAATAAGACACTGTCCCAGCTCCATGGAATTCCTGTTACTTCTAAACAGCTGAAGTGGTGCTATTTGGCCTTACATAAATACTTTTTGCACTTTCTAGTGGATAAGGTGCTTCAGATTGCATATGTTCTCAGTGCCTCAGTGGGTCTGACTCTGCAATCCTATGGACTGCAGCCCACGAGGCTGTTCTGCCCATGGGATTACCCTGGCAGGAACACTGGAGTGGGTTGCCATGCCCTCCCCCAGGGGATCTTCCCAACCCAGGGATCGAACCTGCGTCTCCTGCTTTGCAGGAGGTTTCTTTATTGCTGAGCCAATGTGAATTCACTATTCACATTAATAGTGAATGTGGAAAAGAGCCATAAACCTATCTTTCTTACTCCAGTTGACATTGTCACCATTCTGAATTGTTTGACCTTCAATTATTAAGAGATCTCAACATGTTTTATTTTCTGAATTTAAGTTATATATTAAAGTATGATAAAGAGTCATTAATTCAAAGTTAACTAATTTAGGATTTATAATCATTAAAACTGTAACTGGCATGATTATTGAAGAAAGAAGTTGCAAGTTACTAGTACAAATATGAGGGGAAATGCCACACATAATATATGTAGCTAGAATGAACTGTCATGTTGCACATATTTTAATAATATTTACATACAAAAATATTATAATACACAAATGAACAAAGTTCTGAGTTACTCTCTCTGATAATACTAACTACATGACTTTAGGCTCTCTGGGTTTTCTTTTATATGTCTATCAAATGAAGAAATTGACTTATATGGTCTCTTAATGTCAATCCCAACACCGATAAGCTTTAGTGGTTCTGAGTTCAACAAGGCAGACTCATTAGAATTATGTGTCCCCCAAAATACTTCATTCACTATTTGAAAAGTCAATAAAACTGTGTCTTTTAAAGACTGTTTTATCTTTCAGCATGTGACTTTTCAGAATAACTTAACCTTAACTCCATGTTCCAAATTAACATGATTTTATTATTATACTAGGACTCAGAAAAGAACCTGGTTTAGTACTTAAAAGATGTCAATGAAAGTGATTGATTAAAGTAAATAAAAGCTAGGTATTCACTCATTGTGTGGTATATGAGCATTTTGTTTAAACCACTATGATGAAAACTTTCCTTGTAAAAATACTTGCCAAATCAATAATTTTGATAATTAATTATTTTGATCATTTGATTAGATTATTTTGGTTTCCTTCTGAAATACATATTTATCGTGCACCGTGGCTATAGAGTACATCTTGTCCATTTGTCCTAAGATTTGTGAGTCTCGTACAAGATTGCACTGGCCCTTTATTACCATGTTGTAGAAATTTGTATTGTGATCATCATTACTGAAACAGCTGTAAATTAAAGTGATTTCCATAAACAAACTGTTGTTTTGCTAGTGTCAGCTTGTCCCTTTGGCGTATATTTAGGATGCATTAACATTGCCTGATTGTGGCTCACTGTTTGGACTTGGCTGAATTATTAAGTTGTGTTTGTTTTATTTTTGTCTTTTTTCCCCTAGGTCAAAATTCTGTGTCACCAGTTACTGGTCCAGGTGTGTGACCTACTCAGGCTAAAGGACTGTCACCTATTTGGACTCAGTGTTATACAAAGTAAGTCTCAGTCTCGTCTCTGATGGAGTTAGCCAACTGTCCCTGAGGAAATGGCATTTTATAGCTGTAACCTAATTGAGCATATTGTTGTGTAATTGTGATTGTCAAAGTACTTGTAATCATGGCTTTTAATCTAGTATTCATATATTAAACTCAACTGTTGTGTATTTCCTCTATGATTTATAATTTTAGGTCTTGAATTTATTATGGTTTAAACTCAAAAACTGGTTCCTCTTTACGAGTCTAGATTTTATGCATTTGCTCTTTCATGTTTTAATGAACCCAACTTGATTTTTGTTTCTTTGCACTATAGGAAATTACCTTGGTTATTTTTGTAATTTAATTTGTTTTGTAATTTTTGACATTAAAAGACATGTATGTAAATTAATTAGCCTCCAACTAATAAAAATAAATGGAAAAAAAAATGTAGACATAATAAACCTGACTTTTCTCTATTCCAGTTCTCTTACTGTTGAAGATAATAGTATAACAAAGTGATCTATTAATTTACTCTTATTTTCTTTTTTCCTTCCTTTATCCCCTCTCTTTTTTTCCAGTCAAAACATAACTTGGAGATATGGGATCGGTTTCTTCTGTATACTTTACATGGAGAAGATTTTCAAGTAAAGGGTTCCATATAAGCTTTCTCTGCCAGTGACACCTTAGTTAGAGTTAAGTTCCCAGAGTTTAAGTGTAGCCATCCCTTAAAGCTTTTTTCTTTCAAATCATACTTTAAAATTTCTCTAATTTAGTCTTCTAGATGCCAAAAAACCTTTCAGATCTTTGCTCAGATTTTCAAGGAAACCTTTTTTGTAACATGTAGCTGTATTTTGTATTTGGATATGAATTATTTTCTACTACTGATATTGGTTTCAATTTAAAGGTTTATGATATCTTGAGAATCTGGTTAGTACCATAAAATGCTCAGATCTCCCAAATTGGAAAGTGTATCATGATGAACTGATCAGTAAGTTTAGCTCCAAAATGTGAGCTGTTTTCTTTTATCTAAAAAGACAACTCTAAGAGGCTGGAGACTGTGGAGCAGGGAATACATCAAGAAGAAAGGAACCAACCATTTGCTCTTCAGTTTCTTCCTGTGATAGTGGAGGCAGCAAAAACACAAATGCTCAGCTCCATCTTTATATTGGTATACACCTCAGTCATTCTTTCAAGGAAGAGCCTGGGGGAAATAAGATGCCCTACAGAGTTAATTCTTCTTACTTCAGCTACAGACAGACTGTTGATCTTTGCTGTTCAGCAAGTCAGTCTCATAAAATCAGTTTCCTTGGTTTTCAAAATAAGAGTTTTTGAGATGTATTTTTTAGAAGAGAGATTGCAGGATGGTGCAAGAACTTTGGAACAGGCATCAGATGACCTGGTTCTGATTCAGGTTCTACCACTAGCTAGCTATGTGGCTTTAGACATGTCCCTTGCCTTCTCTCCATTACAGTTTTCTCTCATGTCAAATGGAAATCACTGCTTCACCTGCTTTGCAGGATTGATGTGTGCTTGAGAAAGTATACAGCTCTGGTCAAACTGCTGGATGGTAGAAACACAGTGGTAGTTTAAAAAACTATGTATGTGCCATTATGGTGAGCAATCTCAGTTCTATTCATTATGTTGCTTCTTCAGACAGGAACGCAAGCCAAAAACAAATCAGTTTCAACAGGAAGGTTGTCTGATCTTGTCCATTTCATGTTTAATTGGTAACATAGTAGAAATGGGAGATGGTTTTAGTTCATGTGAAAAATGGATTTTAGTAGCATCTTCTTATCTCTCGGGCTTCTTCTTTACCCCTTTCATCCACACTGGTTGACTTATTATAACATTCATTGACAAAGGGTGGCCTTACCCTTCCTATTCTAGTCAAATGTTTGACTTGTTCTGTCAAACTCCAATATTCAGTCATGAGTGATAGTGTGGGCATGTGTTATCCTTGGAGTGTCAGAGAGACACACTTTTCTTCCACAACGAGTACATTTTTATGCAAGACTTTCCATGAGCATGGTCCCAAGGTGATGGTTAGAGAAAAAGGAAGGAGTTTAAAAAAAAACAAGTTGAAAACTTTGTACAAGATAGGAATATTTTTCATAAGAGTCCATTTGGGAAATATGAAAAAATTTGCACTTTTTACTAGCTAGTTTTCACATGTTTAGATCATTTTTACATGGGTTACTTAGCAGTCTTATTTTCTGCTCATCTTAAGAACATCATTAATATTTTGAATAAATATTTTAGCATCCATTCTTGTTTTGCATAAGATTATTTTCTTCTTCCTACAAGGTCAACCCCAAAAGCAGTGCAAGTAATGCTTTATCGTTTTGTCATTCTGTGTTTTATGTGGATAACACAGAGAAGGAATAGTATTAGAGAAGTCTCTTCACAAAACACATGGGTCAAGCTCCTCACTTGGAAACAAATCACTTATTGTCAGGTTTTTTTTTAGTTTCTTACATAGCAATTAAGATGCTGTTTCTGCCCTTTTTTATTACTTTGCACTTATGAGATGAATCCTCTGTGAACCAAACAAAAGCATGTTTTTCTAAGACTGAGTAACACCCACAGTGTTGGAAGTTAAACTATAAGTTATAATGACCATGGAAACTAAGTAAAAGCAAGAAATAGGAATCTAACATTTCTTCTAAATGTTAACATTTTCAATGATACATGTTCTTTATTGCAAAAGCAAAATAATAATGTCATTAAGAGTTATCCTATAGAACCTTATATCTTTTTATGTTTTGAGTTTTCTTGGTAATATGTGTGTTCACAGTACATTCAGAAAGCTTGAGGCTTTTTTTTGAAAAACCCATTTCTTTGTATATTCTTTTCTTTTTAAAAAAATCTATCCTTTATCATCTGGTCTTTTTTTTTTAATGTGCAGATAATGAACACGTATATATGGAGTTGTCACAAAAGCTTTATAAGTATTGTCCAAAAGAATGGAAGAAAGAAGCCAGCAAGGTACGACAATACGAAGTCACTTGGGTGAGATTACATTTATCAGCAAAATTATTTTGATTTTAAAAAAGGTTTATTTTAGCTGTTATACATTAGGAAAACATCTTAACACTTTATATAGTAAAGATTTGGAAAGGGATATGAATTATAAGTTCTAAAATATCACATTAGTGAAGGATTAATAGCTTATAGCATGTAGCAAAAGATTTTGAACATCTGCTAAAATAATATTGGACAATAACTTTTCCATAACCTTGGGATAATGTTTTGAAATGAAAATCATGGGGAAAGTATTTGTTCCTCTTCTTTGGCCACATTAGTCGTCAAAACTGACTGTCTAGAAATTATTAGTCATTTTAAAATCTGCTTTTACTATCTTTACATTGATATTTTATTACTTTATTGAACCCGTGCCTTGCATTTGCATAGGAGAACATTCACTGGGAATTTACCTAGTGTTCTCAAGATCACCCTCACAAAACAGTAATAATCCCCAGTGTGTAATCCTTGATCCTCCAATTTGTATTTAAGAATTCTTGGAATAAACTGAAGCCTACTTCAAAGCCAACTACAAAGTAAGGAACATGAATGTCTAAATAAACAAACAGTGTGTTAGAATTTGGTATGTGGAATGTCAGAGGAACAGGAGAACATTGTAATGAGGAGCAAATGGTCACCACAGGGGACAGAGCTGGGAGAGGAGCTGGATCTCAGCTAGAACTTTCCACTGGCATTTATTTTTACCTTCCCTTATGTTGTCACTGGCATTACAGTGAATGAGTATCAGATAGTGATGATGCTTTATAACTTCCTATTTCTGCATGGACAAATGCATATCTACTGGAAGCCCCTACTCATTTGAAGTAGATCAAACCTTTCAATGTTTAAATAAAGTCTCTTGAAAATGATATTTGTTGTTTTTGAAACCCACTTTTGAAGTAACTAAAAACAGCCTGATTTTTACGTGTGTCTTTGTTTAGGGAATTGATCAGTTTGGACCTCCTATGATCATCCACTTCCGTGTGCAGTATTATGTGGAAAATGGTAGATTGATCAGGTATGAGGACAAGGAGAAATCCCAAACCTTTCCTTTTCCACAGTACTCATCTTCTAATGTATCAAATAAAATACTTGTGTTTATTGTTTGTCTCCACCTGCTAGAAGATAAAAGAGCAGGGAGATTTTCTTTTTTAATTAATTTACATGGCTGCGCAGGGTCTTAGTTGCAGCACCAAGCTCTGAGTTTCAGCTTGTGGGATCTTAGTTCCCTGACTAGGGATCAAACCTGGACCTGCATTGGGAGTACAGAGTCTTAACCACTGGACCATCAGGGAAGTCCCAAGAACAGGGGTTTAAAAAAATAAAAAAAAACTTTTGCACACACATGTATCTTCAGTCCCTAAAACAGAGGTAACAGTAGACACTCAATACATACTTGTTGAATGAACGAGTGGTAATGTTAGACTATCAGTGAAATTGTTAACAGTATCACCAGCTCACATTTTCTCTACTCCACATTTTCCATAACAGATCAGTCACTGAAAAGGTACTTCCTTTAAGGAAGAACTAGCACTTTTGTGAAAAGAGGAGAGGTTGGTTAATGCATTGTCTTCTTTTCTGGTGGTGGGGTGAGAAAAGGGACAGCAGCAAGAACTCTGTCCTATAAAAATGCATGGGTGTTTATATCGCCTGGTTTTCTTTTCACCTTTGGGGTCTTGCTTCTGTGCTTGGCAGTATCTTTAAAGCTAAGCTTACACCCAGTGTAGCTATCCTGTGAGAATCTTAGATGCAGTTTGGCAAGGGCAGGTAACTGATTCCTTTTCTGGAGGTGGGTGCCTGAATACTACTCTGCACATGATACAGACCCAGAAGTCACCAGTTCAGAAGCTCAGATTAACATTTGTATAGGAGGATTCAGGCTGGAAGACTTTCAGAGGTGATTTTGTGACCTGGTAGAAATTACTAGAAATGTGAACTCTGTGTTTCAGTTACTTATTTTTCAATTTTGAGAAACCCCATGTTAAAGGGACAAAGATACATTTAACTAATGAGTTGTATCTGAGATTTGCTCTTAATATTTATATTATTGCCACAAGCAAATTAAAAAGTAAAAAATATGAGCCCATATAGGATGTTTTTAAAGGCAGAGAAACCTTTTTAGCTATTCTCAGTTTGTATAAAATCTTTACTCAGTGTACATAATTGGAATGGAATGTGCTGGAAAGAAGAAAAGTATAGTATTGAGCCACTAATTAGCCCCCTGGGACTAATGAATGTTTCATTAACCCCTATACTTCTGCCCTTTTCTCCAGTGATGAGCTAGTCCAAATGCTGTGTACTCAGCATTATACAAAGAAGTGCTCTGAAAAGTACTCTGTCCCAAGGGGAAAAGATTACATAAATGCTTTATTTTTAAATTCTTCATTCTTAAACATGATCTTGGTTAAAATAAACCCATATGTTTTTATTATCATCAACTAATGAGCTATGAATCTCAGGTAAACATTCAACCTAAAATAATAGGGAGGCAAATACTCATTAAATACGTAACACAAACACACACATTTTTTTTTCCCTTGCCTTTTTACTTTGATCACAGAGGCGTCCTGTTTGCCTGTGACATTTTTTGGAGCTTGACTGTGTTTTTACCCAGTCAGCACTCCTTAGTGTATTTAATGGGAACTATATTTATTTCTGACCTCAACAGATTGTAATGAGTGCACTATTTCCGTTTGTGAGGACTACATGATTTTGTGGCATGTACATATAAAAGCACACCCATAAAGTAACATCTGCTTAATTTTCTTTTTTTAAGGATTTTAAGAGAGTTTTCAGTTCATTCATTTTTAGAGGGAAAAAAACTATAGTCAAGCAAATTTTTTCTAGTAGAGAATATAGAGATTTTTTTTAAGGGCCTAATGTATTTGTAATTTGCTCAGATGAAAAACAAAAAAAAAAGGATGCATGACATTAAAACCAGGATTGTCCCCAGATTTGTCCTTATTTATGTTGTGTGTGCAGCATCATGGTAGCAAAGTTATTTTAATGCAGACAATGAATGCCTAGGCTTCTCTTCTAATATGTGTTCAATGTAGTATTTATTTACCACATTGGAGTGGGATGATTCAGATCTTTTTTCCATCTTCTGAATGAATCAAATGCCTAGGCCTCAGGAAGTGTTGCTTTTGCAGTCTGGGTAGTCTGACTTGGGGTCCTGTCTCCCTGAGACCTGAGTAAGCAGCCATTAGGCAGCAATCAGGTGTTGCTGATTGTGGGAGAGGAGGAGGGAGCAGAACAGAAGAGCTCCTGTCCTCAGATGGACAGCAGGATTTGGGCTCTGTTTACATGCGTTTAGATTGTTCCATCTAAATGTGAGTTCTGCTTTCTTTTGTTTTCCTAGTGACAGAGCAGCAAGATACTACTATTACTGGCACCTGAGAAAACAAGTTCTTCATTCGCAGTGTGTGCTCCGAGAGGAGGCCTACTTCCTGCTGGCAGCCTTTGCACTGCAGGCTGATCTTGGGAACTTCAAAAGGAATAAGCACTATGGAAAATACTTTGAGCCTGAGGCTTACTTCCCATCTTGGGTAGGCACTGTTTTCAGATCTAAAGCGTTTTCTCTAGCACATTTTTAGTTCATTGTTCTAGTTCGATAGAGACATACCAACCCCTAAAATGTCTACCCTCATTGTGAGGCAGAATGGCAATGACAGAGAGACCAGGAGCGACCAGAAATAGTCAAACTACTCATGCAGCTTCAAGAACTGGAAAGCCAGGTGTTTGATGGCCCACACACCCTCCATGACACCCGGGCACACATTTCACACTTGAGAGCGTGGCACACACAGTCTCTCCACAGACTCGACCTGTACCTAGGTAGTGAGGAAGAGGATGGCTGTCCATCCTAAAGATGCTGGAACTGGGAATTTGTCAGCCTTCTTTTGAGATTTACTCAGCCTTGGCTTTCTTATTTACTCTTAATTTGAGCAGCATTTTTCCCTCTCAGAAAGAGAAAAACACTCTTCTTTAAAAAGTGACATCATTCACAACTTTTCCTGTGCTGAGAAAACAAATATAAGTGAACTGCTTGTGCTGACCACCATCTCCTTCACTATCAAAAGAGGAGCCACCCCCTTCCTCCAGCAAGAAAATGTAGGTTATTTGAGCACTGACTATCTCAGCCTTTCTTCCTACACCATACTCTGCTGACTTCACTTCCTGTTTTTCCTCCAGGTCTCTGCTGAGGCATCTCTCTCTTCTATATCTTCAGCCTCTACCTGAACTGATTCCTCTTAAGTTAGAGCATACTTTGGTTCACACCTCCCTGTCTTCAGGGGAGGAAGGAGGGAGGGAAAGAAGAGCTACCCATCTCTCCTTCCCTTCTCAGTAAAGCTTCTTGAAAAAGTGATGTAAATTTGATGTTTTAGCGTCTTTACTTTGACATCTACTCCTCAACCAACATCTATCTGCCTTCTTCCCTCAGCAGCCCCTCCACTCATGGCGTTGTCCTTAAGGCCACCAGTGACCTTTAAGTTGCCAAATCCAGTGGACACTTTTCACGTCTTTTCCTGGGTTTCACTGCTGTGATTGACACTTAGTCACTCCTATCCCAGGAGATCGCCTCCAAATTGATGCTTTTTACAACCACTTATGTGCTGGCACCTCCCGAATCTGTTTCCCTCCCTTATGTCTGTAAGACAGATGTTTACCCATAGGCACCTCAAACTCACAGTACCCCAGATCAAATTCATCTGCTTCCCACCTCAGTTCTGTGTGTTCCCACCTCTGTGTTCTTAAGCTCAGCCAGTGGCCCTGGTCACCTAGAAACTTGAGTCATTCAGGCTCTTCCTTAACACTCTTCTTTTACCTTGCCCCATCCAGTCATAAGAACATCCTCTAATATAAACCCTTGATTCCCCATCACCCAGCTTAGGAAATAAAATTCTCTTGTATTTTTGTTGCTGTTAACTTCCTAAACATTACCGCATCCCCACCCCAACCCAGGTCATGATTCCTCCCGTTCCCCAGGTGTCAGCTCTCGTCAGCACTCACCAGTGGACACTTGTTCCTGCTCTAGGCTTTACTTCACAGCTTGCAGAGAAGTCAATTTTGCATTTGATTTAAACCTTCACCTGCAGAGTGAAGGCCTGACTACCAAACATGACCTAGGAGCTTCCCAGCTCATGGTCCCTGCCAGATTTTGCACCTTCCTCTCTGGTTGTCCTGCACCTCCTGTGTTGTGCTCCGGCAACACCCAGCATTACTGTGTCTCCACACCTCCTATAGTTTCACCTTTCAGCCTACAGCTTCTTTAGCTGGTGAGGCACCCTCCCTATTTTACCTGGCTACTCCTGCTCATCGGCCCAGGTATGTTCTCTGGACAGACTGTCTAGGTGCCCAGGGCCCTTCCTCTGAGCTCAATAAGACCCTGAACAAAAGTATTTTATTTTAGAATGTTCTGCTTATCTCTTGCACCCAGTAATCTGAGTGTTTCTTAAGATATCCTAAAGAACAGGTGTAAACTTAACCTTTTCTGTTTCTTCAGCATTTCACATCATGGTGCTCAAGACAAGCTTTTGTTCATGGGCTGTCTGTGCTTCAGTTGAAGAAAAACCACAGAGGGTGTCAAGCTATTACATAGCAGTGCCTGTGGGACCAAAAGTAGCCTGTATTTCCATTCTCTAGTTATCATCGGGTTCTCATGGACTCTTGGTCTTTAAAGCAGAGCTTCCCGATTAATGTGCCATGGCGCCCAGGGTACTGAGAGACCAGCTTCCTTGACCCTTGTGATCACCAGAACCACCTATTTTATATACTTCATTGCCCTTTCAAGTACTATTTTCTAGGGGTTCTTTGACCTGAAAAAGGTTGATAAGTACTGATTTAAATGCTCTCCATGTAAAAGGAATCTAGAAGGAAAAAATCTATAATGAGTTATCAGCAAAACTTGATTATTGGCCAATAATTCATCATGTTTAATTCTCCTTAAAATATTCATAGGAAGAAAAAAATGACAATAACAATAAAAGCTGATAAAACTAAAAATTCTCTAATTTTTAAATTCTGATCGTTTTGAGCACTAAAAATGCTTTTTGTTCACTTTGCATACTTCTTTCCATCTTTTATAGTCTTCATGAAGTCAGCTAAGACTTTTAACTTATCAACACCTTTTATTTGAGCCTGTAGCTACTGGACACTATATATTTTTTAAATCTGAAAGCTTAGACTGCTGTCTGATGAAAACTGAAGTCGCAGTAAATTGTAATGAATATTTGAGTGAAATTGTTTTCTCCTAAGCATTTGAGTAGAGTGTTTATATCAGCCTCTTATGCAGAAACCAGAAATGTTTCTAAGAATTCCTTGCAGTCCTCTGCCTTCTTTGGATTAACATTGAGAGCCTCCCACTCTGTGGCTGTAATTTTAGAAGAGTTAAGTAAGATCCAGAACCTGAAGATGTGCTAACAGTAGCTGTATTTCATGGTACCAATAATTCTGCAAGTGTAAACAGTGATGTGGACAAAATTGTGCAAGTTTGCATGGTTTTTCTTTGTTAGTGATTTTAAAGCCAAGAGAACATATTTTTCCCATTTCTTGTGATTTTTCTTCTTAGATATGAAGTACTACAGCTAAACTGACTCTGTACCTTCTAGTATTAGTTTGTTCAGCCTAGTAACATCACAGATGGTCAAAAGAGAATCAGCGTGAGAATTTCCCAGTGGAAATCAGCCAGTTTCAATGGCCTATTTTCAGTTCTCGGCCTTTCATCATTTGCGGGGTGAGGGTCATGTTATACTTGAATCCTTCCAACAAATGTTGCATTGCGCTCCCGTTGTATCCCAACAGGTTGTTTCCAAGAGAGGGAAGGACTACATCCTGAAGCACATTCCAAACATGCACAAAGATCAGTTTGCACTCACAGCTTCTGAGGCTCATCTTAAATATATCAAAGAGGCTGTCCGACTGGATGACGTCGCTGTTCACTACTACAGATTGTATAAGGTACAAAACTGCAGTAAGTCTGCAGCTGTATCTTCTTGATCAGGAGAAGTTTTTTTTTTAAGTTTTGGTCGTTTTTAAAAGAGTTTTTATTTGAACTGCTGTTTGTCATTATAAGTCAGTCTTGGAGTCAGTGATGTTTTTCTTCGGGCCTGGGAGCAGGAATGAGTCTTTTTCATGGTTCTGATATTGAGATGACAAGTGGCTGTAAATTGTGCTTTTGGCTTTTCAGTAATTATGAAATAGTTATTTTTCTCCTTCCCAAATCTGCATTTCTGCCTTGGGGAGTAACATTTGCTATTTCTTTGATCAATAATTATTTAATAAGTGAAGCCACACCTGCATTGTATACATTAGTAATAAGAGCACCACCACAGCAGCTAATGTGTATTGAGTTTTGTATTTATGGGAACACTTCATATCTATCCTTTTTAAAAAAATACTCATAACTCTATAAGATAGGACTGTAATCTTCATTTTACAAACAGGAATACATACCAAGGATCGCAAAACTAATAAAAGACAGGAGTCAACCCATGTCTGCTTACAAGAACCTTTGTGCCTGAATCACTGACTTTCTTGCTTCTCTCACTCTGAAGTTTGTTCCTTCTTTTGTCCTGTGTCCTTGTGTTCTGTGTTCTTGTGTCTCTGGCCTCATTTTTCCATTCTGAGCCAGAGGTCACACATCCAATTAATAACTGGGGCGGGCCTTGCAGGGAATCACTGGCAAAACTATTCACCACATTCTGTCTTCTCTCCCTCTCCGCCGCCGCACTCCCCTCCCTATTCCACAAGTATCACTTCCATGGTAAGAACCCTTCAATTCCCACCTGAGTGTTCAAAGGCATATTTATTCTCCAACCAAATAGGATGAGGTGGTTCAGAGTGTGGTCTGTTGTATCCAGCTTGCTGGGATTAAATCCCAGCTTCAGCCATTACTGTGTAACCTTAGGCATGTTACTGTGCTTTGGTTTCCCCATAGATAAATGGAGATGGTAACAAACCCAATACATTCTGAGGTTTATTAAAGACTAAAGGAATTAGTGAGTGAAAAGTGCTTAAAACAGTGCCCAGCACTCGTTAAGTATGATGTTAAATGTGTTTTCTGTTACCATTATCTTTGTTATAATTAGGTTTGCTATCTCTGCTATACCCGTGTGGTAAGATAAGCATAATTAGGCCATTAGAGACTGGACCATAAATTGGACATATTGCTGGGTAATTTTCCTGGCTGGTTCAAAAAACTTAAAAAGAGAGCAAAGGATGTTATTTTTTCCCCTTTCATGCCCAAGAGATGCTTTGTTAATGCCCTGTCATCTTTGAAAGGCAAAGACTTCCAAAGATCTCTTCAGTTAAATTCCTAAAGACTGAGTTCTTGCTTTTCTTTTAAGAGAATTCATTGTGACACCTCAACTTATAAGAGAAAGTGAAAATTAATGACATTTTGACAATAAGTTTATATTTTAAAATGTATTAGAAGTATGAATGATACATTGGAGAGAGTATGGCTTTAGAATCAGATCATCAGTTAGAAACCCTCCACCAGCACTCACTCTTGCTGGGGATCCTGGGGGACTGTCGCTACAGTCCTGGGCATCTGTTCAGTGGGAATGATCCTATACATGTCACAGGTCAGGAAGGATTCAACAAGATGATGAATCTGAAATGGCCAGATGGCGTGCCTGGCACATTAGTAAGTGCTCAGTAAATATTGGTTGCTTTCTATTTGCTAGGGAAGCTTTGGTATTTTAAAGAATCATATTAAGAATTCTTTAGTAGATAAAGTAGATATCTCTGATTTATCTTTTATGTAAAATTTAATTTTTCAATTTGCTCAAAGTGTGCTACATTTACATGGCATAAAAATCACGCTAGCCTCCTTAAAACAAGATAATGCTAATGAACTCATTGAGGTGGAGAAATAGATAATTTTTTCCTTATGGAGAGAATTTTCATTCTTTAAAGAAATTAAGTGACTGCCATTAAAAGTGCTTCATTTAAGACCTGCTTATAAAATGGAGACAGGAGACAGGAGACAGGAAATTTAAAACAACAACAACAACAAACCTCTATACCTCTTGCCCAGTGATACATACCTCATACACATACAACCAGCATTTTTATGAACACAGTCTTATTTCTGAAAGCAATCAGAACAGCCTTTAAAGGGATATTGGCCTAAATACATAGTGATGAATTGGTTTCTCCTGTTAAACCTATACTGTATGTGCCTTTCTTGATGTAAAGGATATTAGTGCGGGAGAAAAACAGCCCCAGTAGTAAATATAGGCTCTATCTTCTCTTTACTATGCCAGCTGAGGATACATTTTCTAAAAATACTTCTTTCCATGATTATGCAAAAACTGGCACTGAACATAATAAAGAGGTGTACATACTCATTTTTTTTATTGAGAAATCTCATACTGAAAATACTTTAGTAACTTAGCAATTTTATTTTCTATTTTGAACTTTACATCTTACAGCCACTTGTTACAGATGAGTGCTTAAAAGATGTGGCTAAGTACAGTATTTTTCCCTTATATTTGTTGTGGTATATATATATATATATATATATATTTCCGTTTATAGTTTAGCTGGTTGAATGTATATCATATTGGCAGGTGATAATTGAACTTCTTAGAAATAAGTGCTTTTTCCAAACTAACATAATGTAAAGCTTTATAGCTCTCAACTATCTTCATGAGAGAACATTAACTATACAGTTCAGTTTAGTTGCTCAGTCGTGTCCAACTCTGCGACCCCGTGGACTGCAACACTCCAGGCTTCCCTGTCCATCACCAACTCCTGGAGCTTACTCAAATTCATGTCCACTGAGTCGCTGATGCCATCCAACCATCTCACCCTCTGTCGTCCCCTTCTCCTCCTGCCTTCAATCTTTCCCAGCATTAGAGTCTTTTCCAGTGAGTCAGTTCTTTGCATCACGTGGCCAAAGTATTGGAGTTTCAGCTTCAGCATCAGTCCTTCCAATGAATATTCAGGACTGATTTCCTTTAAGATGGACTGGTTGGGTCTCCTTGCAGTCCAAGGGACTCTCAAGAGTCTTCTCCAACACCACAGTTCTAAAGCATCAATTCTTCGGTACTCAGCTTTCTTTATAGTCCAACTCTCACATCCATACATGACTACTGGAAAAACCATAGCTTTGACTAGATGGACTTTTGTTGGCAAAGTACTGTCTCTGCTTTTTTGTATGCTCTCTAAGTAAGGAAGCCCATTAACTCTTCAGGCTTGCCTCTAACTTTTGTTTCAGAGTTGGGAGATTTAACCAGTTTTAAATATACAAAATCTACTGCACCTCAGAATATAACTATGACATTATATTCAAGATTCTAACATCTGAGAAAAGACGTTAGATAGAAGGTTGAAAGGAGCTTCTCAGGCAGTGCTAATGGTAAAGAACCCACCTGCCAATGTAGGAGATGTAAGAGACACTGGTTGGATCCCTGGGTAGGGAAAATCCCCTGGAGAAGGGCATGGCAACCCACTATGGTGTTCTTGCCTGGAGAATCCCGGGCTACAGCCCATAGGGTCACAAAGAGTCAGATACTACTGAAGTGACTTAGTGTAGCATAAAAGGTTTAAAAAAAAAATTGATGTAAAAGCAGCAAATAGTCTTACCAAAGTTCTCAGTAACACACGAATTTAGAATATTGTCAGATATGAAAGCGTTTGTAATATAGTAAAAACATTAAAATTCTGAAATCTCAAAGATTTAAAAAGTAGAAAATACCATTATCGATTTAATATGTACCCATGATTTTCTTGTATCTTAGAGGAAAAAAGGAATGCAGAAAGGCAAAGCTATTTCAAGTAAAAAGCTTTCTAATTCTGAAATGTATCTTTCATTCTTTGGTGCTGAATTGTTTCTTACAGAAGAAAGATATACTTTTTCACATAATTTTATTCCTACAGGATAAAAGGGAAATTGAAGCTTCTCTGACCCTTGGATTGACCATGCGGGGAATACAGATTTTTCAGGTTAGTTAATGGGGAATAGGTGTCAAATGGTGTCCACTGTGTCTTGACTCTGACAGTGTGCCTGCCTGGTCCTATGCTGTGCTCACTGGTCCTATTTCCAGCCATTGATTGGTTACTACTTCTTATTTGTCCAGCACACATGTGGATAATGTGAGATAGACAAAGTGAAACAGTCTGATCCTTGACATCAGTAAGTCCTCTAGAACAGAAAACAACAAACCAAAGATGGACCCACATTTATCACTCATAGATCATCAATATCCAGACATTTTTCTTTGTGTGTCATTAATTTTTAGCATTTTTTTTTTATCATCTGGTGCATCTGTAACTATGGAAAGAAAAATGACTTTGTGATAAAGTATCTGACCCAGACGTTTTAATTTCCGTTACAATTTTCTGATAAAACTCATCTGTTGAGTAAGTAGTTCCTGTCATCCTTCTGCAGGTGGGATGGAGTTATCATCCTGCCATCAACAGGGGAAAGCGGAGGTCAGTGAGACCTGGGAGAACATAAGGATGCCTTGTCTTTGGTATAGGCAAAATATTCAGTTATGGAAGTCTGAGTGCCTTATCTCATCTCTTGAATGCCTGAGTCTTCTGGACTTTTTATTTAAATTTAGAGATGGGCCAGAAGGGAAAAGATTACCTTGAAAGGCAACGTAGTCACTGAGGAACCCAAAGTGGCAGAATTGTATCATTTATCTTTTAATTACTGTCTGCATGTCTCTAAAGAGAGTTGGGGACCTCTTTCAGATTTTAATTACTGTATTTTAGTTTTCTGGGAAAGAAGTTAGAGCTATTTTAGGGTATCTGTCAGTTTCCTCGGTAACTCTATGTACATAACTTATATGAGTTATAAGTAACTCATCATTCTTTCTACAGAATTTAGACGAAGAGAAACAATTACTTTATGATTTCCCTTGGACCAATGTTGGAAAGTTGGTGTTTGTGGTAAGTTTAAAATAACTGACTAAAATACTCATCTGTTTGTTTTTGTGGACTTTCGTTTTTTAAACAAAATATTGTTTCAGGCACAAAACTTGATGTTTTCTCAGAATTGAAGATGAAAATAGTTAGCTTTCTTAGATTCTTACGAATATGCTGTAATTATAATCCTTGCCACTTTTCAGTAGTGAACCTAAAATCACAGAGTCTTACAGCAAAAGAAATCACCAATTTTAATTTGTGTGTCTGGTCCCCACCACTCTACCCTAGTTGCAGAAAAAATGTGATGGGAAAAGTCCAACATAAATTCATTAAACAATTATTTTCAATATGTACAGCAGAGGGATTAGAAAACAGAAAGCTGTAATCAGAGGGTAAATTATTCTTAGCTTGGGGGTTGGCCCGTTCTTTTGGAAGTTAACTTCTCTTGAATAGAGAATAAAGAGTGATATAAAAAGATGTTTCTATTAATATCTGTCTGTTGAAAATCATCATTATAAGGAAAGGGCTACAACTTTTAACAGGAAAAGTACTTTTGTTTTTAGATTATTGAGAACAATACACTTTCTTTTGTCAGAGCAAATTCTTGTTTTTTCCCAGCTGTTTCACTCTTTTGCCAGCTGTGTCCATTTTGGGGGAAAGTTCAAAGAATTACAGTTAATTATATGTCTTTCTAGTGGTCATTAAAATTCATAACTTCCCTTTGTTCCTAAATTACTGGAAGAAATATACAAAGAGAGGAGGAAGATAAGGATTAAGACACATGCTTCTTTCCAGCAGGAAGATGGCTTATATAAATAAAGAGCTCTATTGCCAAATCGCATTTGGGCACTGATCCCACACTGCCCTGTGAGTTAAAAGACCTGTTTCTGACTTTAATTCCTTGGGCACAGTTCAATCTGATTTCACTTTACTCATACCTTAAATGGAGCCTGCCTCCTCCTCACTGGCTCTTTCTCTTTCAAGCTTTTTGTGAAAGGAGTGGAGCTACTTGTAAATGAGAACATTTATTAACCCACTTTCCCCCTTCATGTCTCCAATTAAGTAGTAACAAAATACATTTATAGAAATTGAATTTTTAAGGGTCCTGCACCAAGTGGTTCCTGAATCTAGTTGTGCATCACCTTCATGTGAGGAGCTTGTTTAGGTTTCTGGGCCTCACCCTAGAGATTTTTGATTCAGCAGGTCTGGGACAGAGACTAGGAATCTGTTTTGGCAAACGTCCCAGATGATTCTTCTTGCAGCCAGCCCAGCCCTGCCTCGTTGTATGACTCTGGGCATGTCACTTAACATTTCTGTGACTTGGTTTCTTCCTTACAAAATGGGGATAATGGACCACCCCCTTGGGCTTCCGTCGTGGCTTAGATGGTAAAGAATCTGCCCACAGTGCAGGAGACCTGGGTGCTATCCCTGGGTCAGGAAGATCCCCTGGAGAAGGGAATGACTACCCACTTCACTGTTCTTGTCTGGAGAATTCCGTGGACAGAGGAGCCTGGTGGGCTACAGTCAGTAGGGCTGCAAAGAGATGGACATGACTGAGTGACGAACACTTTCACTGGCCGTAGACTTGTGAGGACTGAGTAAGTTAATACATGTTTAGTGCTCATGAAGTGTAAGTTATAAGCATTCTATCATAGTGTTGAGATCCAGTGGTGGTTCCTTTTAAAATGGAAAGTCAAGAGGTAAGAAATTCCATCCATGTCTGAATTGCTTTGTGCTGACTTTCAATGTGTAGTTAGAATACACCTCCCTCTTCGCTTTACCTGTCGTCTCCAGCTGAGAATCGCTGTGTCTGGAAGACTCCTTTCTGTAGTCCTGCTATCCTATTCATTATCAAAAAAGTTTAAGGAATTCATAATATTCTGTAACTGGAAAGAACTTTGCCTCACCCTCTCCCTGAACTTAGAACTTCAGGGTAATGTTCCCAAACCTGGTGAATGAGACTCCTCCACTGACAGGGAGACACTTATGCACCACTTGCATATCTTATTTCTCCTTCCTGTCTCATCCTTCCAACTGTCCATCTGGCTTCCAATTCCCTCTTTTATCTGACTAAAGAGTTTTTCATTTTTTCTAACCCCCAAATAGGTATCTTGTATTGTTTATTATAGTAACTCCTTGTTTATTTCCACCCCATAATTTATCATAAGCTGTAGTTATTTTATGTGTTTGTTTACCATCTCTCCCACCAGAATGTAGCAACAGGAGGGTAGGGACTTGGTCATGTGCACTGCTGTTTTCTCAGGAACTAGAAAAGTGTTTGACACCTTGTAAGCATTCAACAAATATTTGAATGCATTACTCTTCTAGAGCTTGTGGTCTTGTTTACTGAGTTAGGGTGTTGGGATTACATTTGAGAATGCTTTCATGATGGGCCCTTCTCCTCTCCATTACGTAAATAGCCTGGCCAGCCAGAGAAACCACAGATGGAACCAGAAGACCTTGGCTTGGCACTTCCCTGAATTTTTGGTAATCCTCTATCCTGTGACGTTTTTGAAAGGGAAGACAGTAATGTACTCCTCAGAGAACTTTGGATGGAGCCTTAAGCATCTATTTCTGAGTCTGTAGTTTTCCTTACTTACCAGGAAAGAAAGTGGACCTTGACACATCAGAGACTTGTCCTCCTGACTTGTTCTTTCCCTCCACAGGGTAAGAAGTTTGAGATTCTCCCAGATGGCTTGCCTTCTGCCAGGAAGCTCATCTACTACACAGGGTGCCCCATGCGCTCCAGACATCTTCTGCAGCTCCTGAGCAACAGCCATCGCCTCTACATGAACCTGCAGCCCGTTCTGCGCCACATCCGGAAGCTGGAGGAAAACGAAGGTATCACAAGATCTTGGGCGGGAAGCAGGTGGTACTTTCGCCACCCATGGCCTCTTACTCTATAGCTGCTAAGAACTGGGGCTTTAGTCTCCTGAAGAGTGGGACCTGGGGACCCCCAGCCTCTCCAGGTTCCCAGTAGCATTGCTTTTTCCATCTCGGCAGTCCTGGAAGGCCCACCCACAGCCTGATCAGCATATCTGAGATTATCCCTGCTATTTAACTGTCCTAGCTAACAGTCTCTTTAAAGTTTCCCTGCACTCAACTTGAAAGTCCGGAAAGCCACTGCGTGGAAGCACAGGCTAAGGTTTATCTGCTTACCAGCCTTTATCTGCATCTCAGAGCCTTGTTTATACACTGGTCCACCTAGGGGCTGTTATCTACAGGCTCTCTGAAATTCCTCCCAGTGTGATTATTTCTTATGTTAGAGTGGCAGTAAAGGTGGATATCTCCAGCCTCTTGTTGACAACTGGGAAGCCCCTTGTCTGGCTCAGCAAGACCAACAAAGACCAACAACGGAGAGAAAAGTTTACAATTGAGGATCTTGTCAGCCTGTCCTGTCGGGGAGCGGGGGCGGTTTGCTGAGATGCAGAATAGAGCAGTGCATTTGGGGCTTCAGAGTTCTGAGCCCTGAGAAGGGCAGGTCTGGTGAGGAGAGGAGGACAGGGTGGAGGCTTCTAACAGCAGACTTCAACTTCACAGTGTTAGCCTGGTGGTCAGCACTTTATCCCCTGTGGTTACACGGTACAGCACACTCCAGTTTTACACCCAAAAATGCTACTTTGCATGTTTGGTCTTTCAATGTCTTCAATTTTTTTTTGCAAACTCATGTTATAGTAATTGTTGGTAATTTGATTGGATTGGATTTGAGGTATTTGCATGAAGTAGGATTCAGATTCATATTAACTTAGGTCCATGTCAGAAGCACATTTTGACTTCTCAGACCTCACTTTTCCTATAGAAACAAGACAAGTAGCTGTCCTCTCTTAACAAACAAAAATCCTTATAGAGGTTTAAACACAACCTGATGGATGTTTCTCAAAAGCTGCCTCTCAATTTAAATGAGGCCCAGTTTGGAGATGCCATTGTAATTTAAGTAGCAATTAGAACATGAATCATTTTCCACTGTCTGCCACCAAACTGCATTTGTCTTTGGAGAGAGTTAGTCTCACTGTCTCGTATATTGGCTTCCCCTGCTGCCAGACTGCCAGTTCTTCCCCGTGATGACTCATCAGTATAACAAATGCGTGTATCTGTCTGACGCTGACATGAAGATTAGGAATTTAAATGGGCAGAAGCACCAGGAAAGCTTGTGGGAATAGGTGACTTAGGTGCAGAGCCCATCATTTGCCAAGTTGACTTCACTCCTGAATGGCCAGCTCGCAACTCTGGGAAATTCATTTATTCCAGCAGCTCTCTGCCCACAACATTTTAGTAAATTCTTGTTTAGGTGACTGTAATGTGAGCCCCTTGGACCCTGAAAGAATTAATAAACCTCCCCTATAGGTTCTAAAGAAAAATTACAAAGAATGTTGAGTTCTTAAGAGGGGAGGGCTTTGTCTGTTATCAAGTGTAGTACCAAGTGCATGTGAGGGCTTATGTGAATGGGGCAGTGAGAATGACAATGATGCAGATTGGATCTTTGATGTGGGTATGTATAGATACATTTTGCAGATATGGCTTTTTTTTTTTTCTTCCACATCTTTACTTTCTTCTGCTTAGAAATCCCCCCAGATCTGAGGAAAACCTAAAACTAAGTTCCTTTGGATTAACTTTGGCCTGAATTCAGTTATTTCACCCACACTTAAGGACTGCAACATTTTAAACAAACAAACAAAAAAAGCTATTAACATTAGCCAAAATCACAGCATGAAAAGAATCTTTATTTTTCTTAATTAGATTTCATCTAGTGTCACCTTGTCTGAAACACTATTTTTGCATTTTATAGTAAAAATGATCACAAGAATCCTATTGTTTTAAAAGAGATGGATAAAAAATGCTTTCTGTCATTAAAATCTTTTTTCAACTCAGTTTTACTCAATAGCTAGGGCTTATTCTTAGGTTTTATGTCAAGAGGGTGCATTGATTTGCATTATGGTCCAAAATAACACAAAAATTTTGGTTCTGTGGGCTTTTACAACAGATGATTTGCATTGTTGACACCAGTGATTACTAGGGGGTGAGCGGTTGCATTTTGTATTTCTTAGAATAAATTTCAAAATTATTTCAACATTTCCCTCATTTTGTAACTGATTGGTGTGAAACTTCTTAAATGTTTGCAGAAGGTCTAAGAGATCAAAAGCATGATGACGGGCGTAGAAGCCAGCACGTGGAACACCAAGGCTGTGCTGACATGTTGACAGGAAGTAATTCAGGCTAGGCTCTTCTTAGATAGAAGACAAGTTGGCAAAGTACTTGTTTTCTAGTGACTATGTGTGTGAGTATAGAATAACTAGTTGACTCCTAACCTGTCAGAAATTTGGGAGTAAAAGGGCTATTTTTAAAGATATAGAAAAGTTTTTTTTAATTATTAGAGCCACTGTTACCAATTTTCTTAGAGCTTAAGACCTTTTTTTTTTTTTTTTTTTTTAACTTTTTACCCTTCCAAGGGCCATGTGCCTATTGTGTTGAAACTACAACTAGAAAGCATATGGGAATTTTGCAAACCCCTTTTAGCTCTTCGTCTCACCTCCTGCTGCCTTAGAAAATAGGACTCATTAGAACCCAGCCTAGCCCTAAAAAGATGGGCTGTAGATGGATGTACTTTTGTAGCAGTGATGTGTGGTTAGGCCCTGATGTCTGGTTCCATTCTGCCTCACTGTGAGTATGGCTACACACACCTCTTTGCTTCAGCTTGAGTCCTTAGAAGTAACATGAATAGGCTAGAGCCCAGAAATGTACACACCATCATCTCCAAGCATTATTGCCATTTTGCATCCTGGAGTGCATATCTTCTCTTTCTGCTGATGTTCCTTTCTTCTCTGGGGAAGCCTGTGGTGATTATACTTCAGGCTGGATTCAGACATCAAGAGTACAAGTATTTTTAACCAAGAAACAAGACAAATCCATTAGCAGACCCTTGAGAACCCAAATAGTCTAGTTTAGTTAGCAGTTTCTGAAATAGTATCAATTCAGCATTCGCCAGGTGCACTCTTCCTTTTTAACATTGTTCTGATGTGATATTTCT
This sequence comes from Dama dama, assembly GCF_033118175.1. NCBI lineage: Eukaryota > Metazoa > Chordata > Mammalia > Artiodactyla > Cervidae > Dama > Dama dama. The sequence goes on along the minus strand of NC_083692.1, from coordinate 57,709,204 downwards.
CATCAGTATTAAAAATACAAGGCTTTTTCTTTGTTTTAAATTTCTGACCTCAAGCACAAAAATAGTATGTTTGTGTCAGTTGTATACCTGTAGCCCAGTTGTAAATTTGTGCCTCTATGTAATGGTTAGTTTAGCATTTGATAAAAGGAACTTTCCAGTATTGTGTCTTTGTCTGCATAATGATCTGCACCAACTTGTTAAATAACAGTTTTATCAGTCAGAGGCTATGTGGGTATAAATCATCAAACCAGAGTGATTACTATGTTTTCTTAATAGATCGTGAAGTCTCATTAGTTCAGCCTAAATGGAGAAAAGCAATCTTAATCCGTGAAAATCTCAGTTCTGGAATTTTTTGAAAGAAATTCTCAGAAAAATAGTTTTATCTTAAATTGTCTTCAACAGAGCTAAGCTAACAATGGACCAAACTGAACAGATGAACAAATTAAATGAAAGGCAGTTAGCATACGTGTACTTATGAAACCATTTCTATAGCAGAGTTTCTCAAATTATCTGTGGGGAAGGACCAAATTTTTAAAAACTTCTAATCCGGGGGGCCCTCTGGGTTCCCACCCAGGCCTCCCCCACGGGTCAGGCTCCAGGCGGCCTCTCCGTGAGCAAACCTTCTCACTTGCTCGGTTTGACCACTGTAAGTGCCTGCACTCTGTATCCTATTAATAAACTAAAATAAAGGGGAAAAAAAAAAAACTTCTAATCCACCGTGCACTGATACTTTTGCAAAGTTCAAAGTCTCATTAGTGGATATCCTGGCAATATCAGATCACTCTGATCTGAAAGTTTCTAAATGCTTAATTCCTAAACTTATTCCACTGTGGACAAATAACAGTTTTCAGACAAGAAGTGGTCTTAGCATCCACATTGAGTAGCATTCTTCTGCAGTGTTTGAAACTTTAAAACTCTTCGAGTAGTCAAATACCTGCCTCAGATCTAATGTACTGGGTTTTATTCATTTTATTCATTTATTCATTCATTCATAGGAACTTCTTACATAGAGTTCCTATCAGAATTATCAGCGCTTTCCAGTTACTCACTTCTGAATGTGAAATTGTACTTGTTCATGGCCTGATGACTGCCGTGGGCTAACCAACCATTCCTCCTGCCTTGGTTGACTGTAATGACAAGCTGTGTCCCTCACCACACAGAGAAGAAGCAGTACCGGGAGTCTTACATCAGCGACAACCTGGACCTCGACATGGACCAGCTGGAGAAGCGGTCGCGGGCCAGTGGGAGCAGCGCCGGCAGCATGAAGCACAAGCGCCTGTCCCGTCACTCGACCGCCAGCCACAGCAGCTCCCACACCTCGGGCATCGAGGCCGACACCAAGGCCCGGGATGCGGGCCCCGAGGACGCCTACCCCGGCAGTGCCATCCACCGCAAGCTGAAAACCTGCAGCTCCATGACCAGCCACGGCAGCTCCCACACCTCCGGGGTAGAGAGTGGCGGCAAGGACCGGCTGGAGGAGGATTCGCAGGACGACGGTAACCTGCCCCCCAGGCTCTCCAAGCTAACGGTGCTGACCCATCGTCAGGGCCCCTCTGCTTTTCTCTCCCAGTGCTTTCCCCAGTATTGGTTCCATAGGCTTGATGTCGTCATAGAGAAGAGGGCAACACAGCATTGGGTGCTTCACCCTGGGTTAAGGAGATAAGATGAGATCTATAGCCTGTATCAGCGTTCAGGTGCATCTTTTTTTATTGTTTTTCTGTTTCAAATAATTGCTATAGCATTCAGGTTTGGGGAAAAGATATACTTACTTCATTGAGGAAAACTGGAAAACATATGTGTGCTTACTATAGAATTCATATGCATCTCAAATCTCGTTGTTAAATGCTCCAGGAGATGGCACATGTGGGAGACAGAGAGCTTCATGCACTATTCATTCTGTCTTTGTCAACAGTCTGCTTTGGCATGAGCCAAATGACCCATCAGCCTCATCTGGCCCTTTGTCATCACAGCATGCTAGTACAGTTTTTCTTAAAGAGAAAGAATAGTTGATAGTCAGGTCATGGCGTTAGCAGACGTGTAGATAATACAACAGTCCTGAGAAAAAGAGAAGCAGGATCTTGTCCAGAATTGTCACTGGAATTTCCTATTGTGGAGTCTCATTAGCAACTTTATTTTTACATGTAAATAATTGCATAACCTCCCTCAAGGTGTGGCTATGAATGGTGACCATTTCCTTTCTGTCACTAAATGTCTTTCCCTTCTTCAGAAATAGAGATGTTGGTTGATGACCCCAGAGACCTGGAGCCAATGAATGAAGAGTCCTTGGAAGTCAGCCCAGACATGTGCATCTACATCACAGAGGACATGCTCCTGTCACGGAAGCTGAACGGACACTCCGGTGAGCTCCCGCAGAAAGGACCTCTCCTTCCCCAGGGAGTGGTCCTGGACTGGGAAGCAGGCGCCCAGGAAAATAGAAGGGTGGGTTGGGGGCTCCACGTCAGTGTCATAGACGGTGGGATCGAGTGCCTTCTGCAGAGGAAAAGGAGAGGGAAGCTGGAGAAGCACTCAGCATTGGAATTAGCATCCTCTTCCTCAAGCTTTGGACAAAGCTGTGTAATTGGGTTTTATCTTTCTTTCTTTGCTTTTTTAAATGATAATCAGAGAGTTATGTGATGTATCTGTTAAGAGGCTTGGAAACCCTTCAAACTGGCCTCCTCCTTTCCATAGACAAGAAAACCTATGGATTAGAGAGGACAGATGCTATGTGGCTGAAAACAGCAGTCAGGCCTTCAGGTTTTCTTTGTTTTCCCCCGTACTCTATTGTATGGACTTCCCAGGTAGCACAGTTGATAAAGAATCTGCCTGCCAGTGCAGGAGACATAAGAGATGTGGGTCTGATCCATGGGTCAGGAAGATCCCCTGGAAGAGGAAATAGCAACCCACTCCATTATTCTTACCTGGAAAATCTCACGGACAGAGGAGCCTGGCGGGCTTCAGTCCAGGGGGGTCACAAAAGAGTTGGACACAACTGAGTGTGCGCGCGCACACACACACACACACACACTCTATATCATATAGGGTGTAGGAATCTGGAGAAAAAGTGTTAAAAAAGGTTGGCATAAAAAAACTCTTAAATTCTATATTTGATGGCATCTTTAAATGTATTCACTATAACCCTTTTATAGAGTTATATAATAATATATATATTTCTCTCAAATGAAAGTTGGCATCTTAAAAAAAAGCAGTTTTTTTTTAAAAAACCTCAGACTTGTAATTGCTTTTGTCACATGTCATGAATTAGTCTCTGTTCTTCAACGAAAATGCCTTTGGAGCCAACACTGTCGAAATGACTTCAGTGCTCGTGTCTTGCCGCTGAAAGCACTGCCTGAGTGAGAGATCCTCCTTCGGCTGCAGTGACCTGGCATTGCCCTGTCATGACCCACAACCTCTGATTGTGATCCTCTGCCATGCATCAGGGGCAGGGAATTAGTGATGAAAAGGTTAACAGACACAGCCTTTGTCATTCTGGCAGTTCTCTAAAGAGTAAGAGGAACCTTTGATGGCAGAATTCCACTTGCTAACCTAGCAGACCCATGGCCGTCAGAAGCTTAGCCAGAAACAGACCTGCCCATGATCGCTGAGAATCACTCTGAGCAACAAAGACCCAGGAGGCTGATTGCTGTAGCCATGCTCAGAGTTCTTGTACCAAACTTTGCCCCTTTTTGTCCATTTACTTTATTATGTTGAATTTTTTCCTTACAAATATGTTTTAATATATATATACCACATTATAGCTGTATAGAGAGCATGTCATCACTCACTGTGTGTGTGTGTTTGTGTAAAGAAAATTGTCTAAAGTGGGCCTCTGGGATGGGGAGATGAGGCAAGCAGACTTTTACTTTCTGTTTTTTTATTTCTGTTTGATTTTTATAGAATTAATTTTGTAATTTTAATTTTAAAATGTAAACAAGATGGCTTTTGAAAAGATTTATATATAAAAATTGTATTGAAATGTCAAATATAATAGCAAAAAGAAAAAAGAAACTAAAGTTTAACAATGAGTAAAGTTATGTTCTGTTCATGAAAGTGGAATATTATAAAGCCGTTCAATAATGAGATTTTCTTTCAGAGGATACTTAATAATATAAGAAACACAGGTAAGAAAAACAGTATAAATTGTTTAAATAGCATGATCTCAGATTATAAAAATGTTTATACATATATGATAAAAATATTAGTAGCCTTTTCGCTGGATGATGGGGTTATAGATGTTTTTATTTTCTTCCTTGCATCATCCTTGTTTGCCAAAATCTCTACAATCTGAGCCTTTAAACATTGTTTTAAAAACACAGAGCTAAGATTAAGTGGTGATGTAGTGTACTGCTCTATCCTTCATTCTTATGAAAGTTGGCAGGAGCTGGTTCAATGTTCTGATCATCAGGCTTGATGCTGAGTTTTCTAGTGCTGGTTCTGGGTTTCAGAGCAGATGATTTACAGGCAACTAAGGGCACATTTGGGCTCCCCTCGTGGCTCAGACAGTAAAGAATCCGCCTGTTTATGCAGGAGACCTGTGTTCAATCCCTGGGTTGGGAAGATCCCCTGGAGAAGAAAATGGCTACCTATTCCATTATTCTTGCCTGGAGAATTCCATGGACAGAGGAACCTAGCAGGCTATAGTGCATGGGGTCACAAAGAGTCAGACACGACTGAGCGACTAACACACACACACACGGGCACATTTACAAGGAAATCCAAAAGGAACCATACCAAGTGCCAACCAGTACCCTGGTCCACATCTTCTTCCTGTGAAGATTCACTCAAAAGTTTAATGCTGGGACTTCCTGGTGGTCCAGTGGTTAAGAACCCATTGATTGACATGAGTTATATCTCTGGTCTGGGAACTAGGAGCCCACGTGCCACAGGGCAGCTAAGCCTGTGCACCCTAGAGCCTGTTCTGGGCAACAAGAGAAACTACTGCATTGAGAAGCCCACACACCACAACTTGACAATAGCCCCCTCTCAACACAATTAGAGAAACCCTGCACAAAATATCAAAGACCCAGCACAGCCATAAATAAGTTAAAAAAAAAATTTTTTAATTTAATGCTTTTTAAAAGATTATGACCTTTCTAGAGAAAGATCTTCTGCTCAGGCAGTTGGTACCAACCCCAAAAACATGAGTGTCATCTGAGAATAAACTGTCTACATATAAGCCGAGGAATGTACGTATATCATTTTTTAATTGAACTAATCATCAAACACTTAATACATGCCAGACACTGAATTATCATGAGACCCTTTTAAAGAGAGAGAATACAAAAAGTCATTTCTATGGATTACTAGCAGTGGCTGAATAAAAATCATCTTACTTACTCAAGGTTCTTTTTTTTAATTGGGTGGAAATGTACTTAAGCCATTTAGCCTTAAGGCTCTGGGACTTGACTGTCACTTGCTCCATCTGTTTGCAAGAAACATGAGTGGTTTTCACTTACATCACCAGTTCTTGTTGACAGTTTTACCTCCTTAAATATTTTTTTCTGGATGCTTTATTCCTATGCCACAGTCGCTTAGGGAAGTTTTAGCCCTGGATTTCTGTTTCTAAAATACCATCAGGCCCCCTGAGCCCTCAGTGACAAGGGGCTCTGGTGATCTCAGAGGTCCAGAGCTGACTTCTCACTGTAGCCTCCCATTTTTGGTGTCAGGCCAGTAAAACCTGATGCAGGAGGCCTGTGCCGTGGCCCTGTCTTCCCAGAGGAACCTCGGGAACGGAGTGTGTTCCACGTGCAGGCCCCGGACCTCGCTTTGAGGGCATTTGCTCTTCAGTTGGATGGGTGCTGTCCTCAACCCCACTTGTAAGAGGACGCTGGCCAGGACACACAGGTCCTTACTTGCCTGGACCCAGTTCCCATCCATTTACCCACCACTCATTTAAGCAGAACCAAGCCCAGAGGCTGCGCACTGTTCAGAGAGTTATATTCAAAGTCAGTGTTGTATGGAGAGTAGGGGAGCTTTAGTGATATAGTAAAGAAACCACTTTCACCTTCAGCCTTTGTTTTTGTTTCTAACTGCATCCTCAACAGCTTAATCAGCAGTTTTTGTTTTAGAGAATGCGGTTTTTAACCTCCATGCTATGCTTTAACCCCTCATGGATCTCACCACTCCCTGCAACACAAGGAGTGGTTGTGATCCATGCCTGTCGTCTGCCACCAAAGGGCCACAGGGAGATTCATCAGCACTGGCTAATATTTGCACTTTAGTTCTTGGTAGTAGGGTTGCTCAGCGGTAAGGAATCTGCGTACATTGCAGAAGACACAGAAGACCCAATTCAGTCCCTGGGCCGGGAAGATCCCCTGGAGAAGGGCACAGCAACCCACTCCAGTATTCTTGCCTGGAGAATCCCCATGGACAGAGGAGCCTGGCAGGCTACAGCCCATGGGGTCACAAAGAGACACAACGGAAGTGACTGAGCATAAGCACACAGTAGTTCATGTCAGATGCGTGGCAAGAAGGGTAAATAATCTGAGGTCTTCACTGGTTTTTCCTCTGTGTTTTACTTTAGGATTGATTGTGAAAGAAATCGGTTCTTCCACCTCCAGCTCCTCAGAGACGGTAGTCAAACTGCGTGGCCAGAGCACCGATTCTCTTCCACAGGTAGGGAGGAGATGGAAAACTTAAATCAGGAGCTGAAGTTATAGACAGTTTTAAATAGGGGCTTACATTTATAATTATGTAAGTGAGCAGAAATTTAAAGCCTTCAGGAAATGATTCCTAGTAGATACATACTTTCTAGTTTTAGTCTGAATTTATTTCCGTTTATTTGCTCGTTCCATTTCTCTTGGAGTGGGATTTTCATTTGGATGAACTGTGTACTTTGTTTCATACTTCATATGGGTGAGAAGCCTATGGTCTTTAGGTTTCAGGTTAACTCTGTGTGTGTGTGTATCAACAACTGGGAGAGTAATTTTCTTGTCAGGTATGTTGTGACAGAAGTGTTCCCACACAGTTAATTATTCCATTCAGTTTGAATTTTCAAACTGTGCTAAGCTAGAGTATTTGATAACCTGTAATCACTGGTTAGACGATTAAGCTATCAGAAGATACAGACAAATTAAAATACTCTGAAACTCACTGTTGCAGGATTTGGATGGAATCTACAACTGATACTCACCTCTGACTTCTGAGCACTCTCTTTCTCTCTCCTTGTATGCCGTCTGTCTTGGGTGCTCTGTGGATCTCTTGTTCCTTCATGATGATTAGGAGTACAAGGTCCAGGGTCACACTGCCTCAGTTTGCACCCCACCCCTGCCACTCAATGTTTGCTCTTACTGTACATGAACATTGGTGGGGCACAGCTAGGGATCCGATTCTACACCCATAAGATGGGGAGATGGGTGCCTGCCTTGATGCTTTGTGGCAATGACCTGATGAATTCTGTGTGAAAGTTTTGGTGGATCCTCAGAAGACACCATCAGTACGAGGATCATCACCTTTGGGGGACTCTCAGATATGGCAATTCCAAGTAAAATGTTGTTGGGCTCAGACTCCGTTCTCTTTTGCTGGTAGCAAAAGTGATATCCTATCCTTAACAAGGCTGGCCTTTGTGGTTTCAGCAGCAAAAATAGGTTAGAGCTGTAATGGCTCCTTTCCATAGGTAACCCATTAAGGATCTTCTATTCATGTAATTACTGGAACCATTTTTTAACCTGCTTATATTTTCAGCCGGTACCACCTCTTGGGATAATGAGTTTGGAAAGTCTGTAACCTGCTGTGTGCACCATTTGGCAGAGTACAGCCTCTTGCAGTGTTTAGGAGCAACCTCTTCATCCTGGGGCTGCCTCCCAACCTTTTCTACACCAAGAACACTTCATGTTATTTTTCTACCCAAGAATTCTAGCTTTTTAAAAAAATAGTGTTTTAAATTGTGTTTCTTGAGTAATAATTGGTTTGTTTTCCCATCTCGTATTAAAAGAATAACAGACCTCAGCACAAGAGTGTTGCTATGCTGAATTGCCATATCCTCATGGAAAAGCAAAGAAACAGTACCTTTACCACTGCAACCTGATTTTAGGAGAACTGCCTGGTTTCTGAGATGCTGGAGACAGTTGGATTCATGTTGCATTGACTTTTCTGAGCCTTGGGTTATTCTTCTAGGGAATGGGTGGGTAAGATCATTGAGTTCCTAGGGCCTAGCACATAATAATGGCTCAGGAAATGTTAGCTACTATAATTGGTGGTAGTAGCATTTTTTCCTCACAGGGTTTCAGGGCCCAGAAAGCACAGATTGGAAGCCACCCTCTAACAGCTAAGGATTCCTTAACATTTTCTGATTTAGCAGCTTTTCTCTGTGCAAGGTACAGAGTGCTGAACTTTCACATTGGTCTATACTCTTAAAGTCGTTTCAACCTTCCCTTGTCTTGTAGACTATATGTCGAAAACCAAAGACCTCCACCGATCGACATAGCTTGAGCCTCGATGACATCAGACTGTACCAGAAGGACTTCTTGCGCATTGCAGGACTGTGTCAGGACACTGCTCAGAGTTACACCTTTGGGTGTGGCCATGAACTGGATGAGGAAGGCCTCTACTGCAGCAGCTGCTTGGCTCAACAGTGTGTCAACATCCAAGATGCTTTTCCAGTCAAAAGAACCAGCAAATACTTCTCTCTGGATCTCACCCACGATGAAGTTCCAGAGTTTGTTGTTTAAAGGACCTCTGTGTGCAGCTGTCTGGACAGCCTGCTGCTTGCTAGAGGCTGTGAAAGCCATGGGTTCTTTCTTTACCTATTACTTGTGCCATATTTTCTTCACCCCAGACATATCTTTTTCTTTATAATAGTTGTGATGGAAATAAAAGCCGTGGGACAGTTGCACTTTAAGTATTACACAGGAGGAAAAGGACTACAGAGAATGTATAGCAAGACAAGTGCCCGGAAGTTCACTGATCCTTTGAAAGGAAATGTGCTTTACTGGTTACCAAACCTTCAGGATATCAGACTGCGGTGTGTGTATGCATTGTTTTGTTTTCCAGTTCAATTACGTGTAACATCACTTTTTTTTTTTTATCATGTGAAAGATGTTGTTGTGTTTCTTTGTTTGCTTGTATGTTTTTTTCCTACCACTCCCTCATGAAATGCTGGTGGTTTGAGGGAGGAGAGAGAGAAGAGGCTCTCATCTTTTTAAGAGAGAGACAGTTGCCCAGTCATAGCCATTGCCACCCCGCTGGGGCTGTCCCAAAGTGAACAGGAATGAAGCAGTCGAATCAAGTGGTTCCAGCACGCCAAAGATGCATCATCACAGAAGTGCAGCCCAAGGTCAACAAGATGTGAATCGAGCAATAACCAAAAGATGGTGCGGTGAGGCCTGTGACTGCTTCACGCTGGTGAAGTGCCACGTCCTTCTCCTGCTCTTCCAGAAAGCTCTAGGACTCAGCCGAGTCCCTTGTCCAAGTAACAGATTGGTTGTGTTCATGCCACAATTAATTTTGTGGAGTTTCCAAAACCAGTTTCTGTTAAAACTGTAGAAATGTTTTAGAATATGTTTATACTTGGTGGTTTGTTTTTTTGAATCAAGAATAAATTATGGTAATGTTGGTTTCTGCCTAACCAAAATATCCCAACTATACATATATGTGATACATATATAAATACATAAGATTGTGTGTTTATATGTGTCTGAAGCTTACCACCTTTTCATCTATGAAAGATAGACAGCTCCCATATCTGTCTTACATACATGGTCTTTCTTGTTGGGTGCAGAGGATGTTTGGTGTCACTGAATGAATGATGCCTACAGACAATCAGCTGATAGATACACAGTTAAGAATGACTATTTTCTCATGGGTCTTTTGCCATAGTTCTCAACCCTGGTTGCATCATGGAATTATCTGGGGAGCTTTGAAAAAACTAACAATGTCTGGGTACCACCTCAGATGAATTAAATCAGTGTCTTGTGGTGAGACCCAGGTGAAAATTGCCTTTTCTTTTGAAGTTTCCAGATGGAGCTAGTATGTAACAGGATTGAAAACCACCAATCCCGAGGATGTCTTTTTTATTAACTTTGACGTATATAGAAAGTGTTAGTGTTTGAGAAAAGGTCATCTTTAGGACAGTTCCTGCCACTGCTGTTAGGATATATAATAAAATCAAGTCAGGAGCGTGAACTTACTCACCTACAGATGTACGGTAACAGTGTTGCTTGCACTTCAGGAAAGTACTTTAGCACAATGTCTTTCTATGAGATGTTTTTAATGATTTCATATATTTACAACATTTGTTTACCATATTTTGATATACCATTTTTTCTATCTACCAAGTTTTATTAAAAAAAAACTATATTATTTTCTAAAGAAACAGTCATATTTTTATACGAAATTAAGTTTTCAGGTAACAAAGAAATAGTCTTAGGGTACAGCAGAACCTACAGTGTTCCCCATGGATGGGGGTCAGTATTATAAACACGTGGAGAATGAGAACAAGCTCTACCTGCATTGCCCCTCACATTTTTCCCCCGTGTGGATGTGAAAGGGCAGCGGGTACACACAAGTCTGGTCAACTTGGTTTAACTTGACACTTTAAAAGGAAAAAAATTCTATAGAGTGCTATAGTCAGGAAATTATTTTGCTTTTATCAAATGTTTGAAAGAACCAAAGTTTCAGATATCAGAATGTATTAAAGTATCTCAAACTTTGTATATAAAAGGATGAAAGTATGAAAGGATCATCTAATGACTGTTACTTGTAAGTCATTAAATAATCTACCATTTCTTATAGATGCTTAAGAGACAAATTCTGATGAAGTTTGACCCTAAAAAGCCCAGATCATAAATGTGGTGCATTTCCTTAGCTCTTAGTGTTTCTTGTTTAAACATCAAAAAAAAAATATTTAATTAAGTACATAATGCTTTATACTTTTATTTTCTCTCTACTTCAAACAGAATCAGGCCTTTAGGGTTTTGCCAGCATCGTTAGTGGTTTTGCACACCCTCTTTCTAATTGGATTTATGAATAGTCTTGTGGGTTTTCAAAAATGAGACATGCTAAGGACATTTTTGCTTTTTGATCCATTGCGGCAGAATTATATATATGTATATGAAAATCCATTTTGAATATCTACATTTTTGTATTTGGAAATTGTTTTAAAAAATAAAGGAAAAGTATAAACCTGATATTTATTCTGCATTTGTTAATATCCATTGCTAGTCAGTATACCAGTTTGGTATATATTGCCTCTACACGTCTGCATTTGTATTTGCAACAATGAACTTTATATCTGCATAAATTGTAAATAATCCTTTCTGTGAAAGGATCATCATGTTAAGATGATACCAAAAGTGTGTTTAAAAAAACTGCATTATTTTGTAATTATTCTTATAAGGATTTCATGGTAAGATTAGCAGTCAATAAAGTTACTTTTTATTTGTCTTTGAAGTGCCTTTTTAAAAATTATTATTAGAGTTCTCCATTATGCAAGAGTGACTGTTCTCTTTATGTTCTTCTTTCCTATAATAGCGCACGTTTAAGGACAACCTGATAGAATTCTGAGCAAAGTAGTCCTTGTGTTGATGCTAATAGCTGAAGCCAAGCCCTGCCGTGTGCCAGAGCCTGCTCCACGTGTGTCAGAAGCTCACGTGCTAACTGTTGAATCCTCATATTCCCGTAAGGCAGGTACTGTTATTCTTCTCAAGTTAGAGATGAAGGAAACACGGTTCCCAGGGGCTCACGGGTGTGGCAGTCAGCCACTGTTCAGTCCCAAAGTGTGGGGCGTGAAAGTCTCCACTTCTTTATTTTCATTTTTTTTAAATAACTACATTACCTTTTTCCCATTCAACTGTCATTATTGGAATGTTCTAGTTTCAGAAAAACGAGTGGTTGCATTTAAAAACATGCATTTACAGATCGAATATGAGGGTAGCATGGCATAAAACATAGCGCCCAGAGCTTAGAGTCAGTAGACAGGATTCTGTAAAGCCTGGCTCACCTCCTAAAGGAGAATCCAGAGTCTTGTCTTTGCTCCAGCTTTCTTAGCTACAAAACAGGAATAATTCAAAGGACTGTTGTGGATTAAATACAGTAATGGGTACAATACGCCCCTGATGACTAGGGTGGGAGAGAGTAGAGTTCTCAGATCTTCTAACAAACATTTAATTTCTGTAGAATTGAGTCATTTGATCATTTTGAAGCAAACAGTACAAAAACAAACTTTCCAGTGGGGTGTCATTCACGAGCTTTGCAGCATATCTGGTAAGTTGTAAGTTGGAGGCAAGGGGAGAAAATATATGGGCACTGTCTCTGTGTCTGATATTACACACATATCTAATCCTCACAACTATTCAAGGTGTTGTCACCCACATTGTGCAGCTGAGGAAATGGTTCAATTTGCCCAAGATCCTGTAGGTAGTAAGTGACAGAGCAAAGTTTTCAACCTAAATTTGTCTCCAAAACCTTTGCTTTTTTTTTTTTTTACTGCATACACCATGTTACCCACTTAAGAGAAAGCTCAGAATCTAATAGGAAGAACAAAATTACAATTTTGATAATGTGATAAATGGAATTTATTTGTTCACAAACTTTTTTTTTTTTTTTTTGAGCACCCACTGTCTGCCAAACATATATAAGGCTTAATCAGACATTGCTTGGCACAGACAGTGAAGACCTCGGAGATGGGAGTGGGAGGTGGGAAGAGCAGAGAAGATTTATTCAGAGGAGTCTTGAATGGAGACTTCTGGCAGAATGGGTGAGGTGCAAGCTGGCCTTAGAAGCTGGAGACAGCAGTGCTCATTCAGGGACCTGGGAGGAGCCCTTTAACTCGAGTAATGACCCCTCAGCCTACTTGTGAGAGGCTTTGAATGCCCAAATGAAGACACTTGAGTGTTTGCACAGCAGAGAGCCACTGGAGGGGGTTATAAGAAGAGAGACATGTCTGGGGTTTGAGAGAAATAATGGAAACAGTGCAGGTAGCAGTGAAGACTAGGGAGAAGATGAGGATTTGAATTAAGAATGTGGCAGCAGGCAGGAAAAAGAAAAGATTCAAAAGCTACATAGGAAGCAGAATAGCTGAATTTTCTCTCTGTGTGTCCCTCTCACACATACACAGAGTTGTCACCTCCAAAGCTAAAAACTGGAGAAACAGGCAATTTTGCCATACTTGGCAATAATCTTGAGAGGACTGTAGAGAGAATTACTGCTTTATATGATGAACTAAAATCTACTCTGCATGAATACTTTGAAAATTGACACAATGGCTTCAGTCAACTACTCTAGTCTCCAGCAGTGGTTCTCAGCCTTGATTGCACATTAGAATGACCTGGAGAACAATGCCTGGGGCCCAGACCAGAGCTGCTAATTTATTGGGTATGGGGTGGGCATGGTGCTGCTAAAAGTTCTGCAAGTGATGCTAATGTGCATCAGGGTTGCAACCCAGTGGTCTGTAGATAAGCCCAAGCAATATGGACCAACCAGTTATCTGCTCCTGAACTGTGATCCCCACTTGGGATGGTGTGTTGCCTTTTGTGAGAGCGACATTGATTTCTTTTTGCCAACGTAGCTGTCAAGGAGTGAACCTGTTTTCAAGTGAAGTACTGAACCCATTTCTGAAAGTCTGAATGCACCCATATCCTAGAGCCCTGGGTGTTATATACATATGACTGACTGACTAAGTATGAGGGTGGAGGTTATATGAATACCAGGAAGATATTTTAAAATCTCCTCCCTGTCACTGTTTTATTTGCCTCACCATTTCTCTGACGCTTTATCCAAGTTGATCCCCACACAGAGGTGTAATGAAAATAGTAAGCTAAATTCCACCCAACCCTTTGATTCTTACATCATATAGTTTGACTTAATGGAGCAGCCTGTGCTCTGAAACATCCTGCTTAGATGCTATGAGCCACTGTAGGTGAAGGAGTTACATACGCTCAAAAGATTAATCAAAAGTCTATAAACATGGCACAGCTATAATGAACCAACTCATTATTTAGGCTGGGTGTTTACCCATTTGGTGTCAGCTGTTGTCAGTTAAGGTCCCTTCAATTTATTACTGTCATTATGGCAAGAGGTGGATTTCATAGGAGGAGATAGTTCCTAGCTTAGGAAGGCATTACATTCCAAGTTTGCTCCTAAATTTGTTGTTTGATATTTAGAATAAACATCCCCAACTTCCATAATTGGCCCACAAATGCCTGTTTGTCTTAGAAATATTATTAGAGATGATTTATTTTCTGTGCATAAGGAACCATCTATCAAAGGAGAGACCCAGTGTATAAACAAGGCAGATGGAGTGACCCCACAACTAGATAGAGATGATAGCAAAAGTTCAGTAGACCAAAAGTTCAATCCTTAGGTTCTTCTCAAGAGTACATTCGTGCCCAACTATACATAAAAGTAGAAGCAAGCTTCAGGCAAACCATGCCAAAATGGAGCAACTCTAAGCCAGTTTCTCCCTTGGGTTGCATGAGGCATGATTCTAGTGTTTTCTCATGCATACTCCAGGCTCCATTCTCAAGCTGCTCAACCCTAACCTGCCATCATGAGAGTCAGCTGGATTGAGGCCAACTCTAAGATCAGGTCACAGGTTCTCTTCTGATCTACAGGCATGGGATGAAGTGGGTCTGTATAGGAGCTTCTTTGCAAAGCAGAAGCCCCTGGTCATCTTAGACTCTATCCCTTATTTGCCATAGGGTATTAACAAGGTGCTGTAAGAGAGAAGGCAGGGAGTCTATACTGGGACCTTTAAATGCAACAACAGTATAAATGTGGAAGACCATAAAATCCACTGGAGAAATTAAAAGAAGGCCTGAATAAATTAATATATGATGTTCTTGAAAGACTCAATAATCTGTGTTGATTTTCCCCATCAATTCCAATCAAATCCCAAATGAAACATTTTAACCATAATGGAATAATTGGAACCAGTTTTACCCTCTTACCTTAAACAGATAAAAACCCACCAAAGTCATATAAATGTTTTTTAACATTCAACAGTAGATAATGCAGTAGAATAAAGCACCCAAAGGAGAAACAGACAAACCTTATCACTGCCCCAGCTTACTGCCTGGAGAGCATTTCCAAACCACAATGAGAGTGGAGTGGTCTCTGAGAAGGCAGAGTGGAGAATTTGGGAATGCTAAGGTAACTAGAATTACTCTGGACAGAGTATGAGAGAAGAGAGAGCTGGACAGAGCAGGAAAGGGGAGGAGAGAGAGTATGCTCTAGAGAGAGATTTGCAGAGGGGCCCCTCAAGTTTTCAGCTGAACACTGATCAGCATGTACATGTGAGGGAAGCACTGTGGAAAGGGACAAAACCATCTCCTTATATAGGACCAGAAATAGTTTGTGTTCCCACCAGCTAGAGTGAAAAAACCTTGCGATACGTGGGGCATCTTATAAAGTACTCAGAAGGGTATTTTCCAAGACTAAAGGTTGTTCTGGCCCTCCTAACAAAGCATAAAAAGCAAGCCTTTTTCAATTTTGAAAGAAAAGTATTGTCAACTTAGAAGTCTATACTCAGCAAAAGTCTCTTCCAAAGAGGAAACTAAAACTTTTTCAGGCTTACAGATGATGAAAAAATTCAATACCAGCAGATCCACACAAAAAATGTTAAAAGAAGTCTTTGGGGCAAAAAGAATATATCAGATGAAAAATTTTATCTGCACAAAGAATGAAGAGCCCCAGAAATAGCAAATATGTAGTTAAATATAAAACACAATTTTTCACATTTAGATCTAAAAAGATAATTGAAAATAATTGATAATTGAAAAATGTTGACATAACTGATGATTTAAAGCAAAAGTAAAAATTATGTAGTGTGGGGTTTAAAACACATATTAAAAGTAAATTGTATGGCCATAATGGTAAAAAAGACCAGGCAGGGAAGAAAAATGAAAGCATACTCTTATAAGTTTCTTATACTATACTGTACTTGAAGTGATATAACATTATTTAAAGGTGGATTATGATAGCCTAAAGGCATATCATATAAACTCTAAAACAACCACTAAAAAAAACCAAAAAGCATAAAATAGAATAATAACAATTACTAAACCCAAAAGAAGACAAAGAAGAAAAAAAGGGACCAAGAACTACTAGGACAAGTAAAAAGAGCAAATAGAAAGTTGGTAGACTTAAAGCCAACTGTATCAATAATCAATTAAATGTAAAATTCACCCAAACACATTTGTAGGGAATAGCCAAAAATTTTTCCAGAATACAGACCCAGTGAGAAGATCCAGCTGCAAAATACACGATAGAGGTCCTGTTACTGATAATACTGATGCAAGGATTGGCATTTTTTTTTTTTTTTTGTAAAAGACCAAATAAATATTTTAGGCTTTGTGGGCCATATGGTCTGTATTGCAATTACTCAACTCTTCCATTGTAATGTGAAAGCAGCCATAGAAAATACGTAAAAAAATGAGCATGGCTGTGTTCCAATAAAACTTTATTTACAAAACAGACAGCAGGCTGGATTTAGCCCACAGACTGTGGTTTGCCAATCCCTGATTTAGAACGGAGAGGCCAGAAGTGGGCCAATCTGTAAAAGGAACTTAGTTTATAAAATAGGTGGCAATTCAGATCATAGGATACTGAATGATACTCAGTAGTTAGTGTCAGAAAAACTTGCTATATCTTTTGAATCAGTCACAAAAACAAGAGGTAAGCATTAAAAGTGAAAGTGTTAGCCACTCAGTTGTGTCTGACTCTGCAATACCATGGACTGTAGGCCACCAGGCTGCTCTATCCATGGAATTCTCCAGGCAAGAATATTGGAGTGGGTTGCCATTTCCTTCTCTAGCATTAAAAAAAAAAACAAAAAAACTATAAAAGTAGAGGAGATTGGAGAAAAATCTATTTATTCACTTGGGGTGGGAGAGGCGTTCCTAAAGTAAACACAATAATCACAAGGCACAGAAAAGAGTTGATAAATTTGAATACAAGAAATATTTTTAGACTTTCCTGTATACCACCTACAGGTAGGAGAGACAAAAGGAGAAAATATCTGCAACTTTTTAAAAACAAATAATTGGCATTTATAGTATAAAAAAGGTATAAATCAATAAGAAATTGCAACAGTAGAAATATGTGGGAAATATTATTGGGAAATTCATAGAAGGAGAAATTTTAAAAAACAGCTAATATTATAAATACATGAAAAGTCGTTCAACTTTACCAATAACAAAGTAACCCAACATTAATTAATATACCTTTAGTCTTTTTTTGGCTATTGGCAAGTTGGCTGACCAAATTGGCAAAAATTAAAACAATCGATAATATCCAATAATTGTAAGACTGTGAAGAAATAGATCCTTTCATAATTTTTTACAGGAGTATAAACTAAATGTTTAACTAAATTTTTTACAGAAGTATAAACTAAATGTTTAGTATAAACTAAAGGAGTATAATGCTAAATGTCCTTAGCATTATAGGACAATGTTGAATAAAGTTAACTTACAACCAAGCCACTTATTTCTAGATATTTATCCTATAGAAATAAAACATATTTTAAAATGAGACTTAACAGTTTTGATTCAAAAAGAGAAACACATAATGTGATCTGAATGTCAATTAGATATTGGCACAATCTTATTTTAGCATAGTTTACAATAATAAATGCTTTAGATGTACAGACATTAAAAGATCTTCAGCATATGTTAAGTATGAAAACAAAGGCTCAATGCAACACATTAGTGTAGCATGAAAAAGGCAAGGTATGTAATTATATGTACATGTTTAAACTAACCACATGAAAAATGACCTTGAAGAACATCTAACAAACTAAACTATGGGTAACTGAAGAGGAGAGTGATTAAAGACAAGGTAGGAACGGGAACTTAGCTTTTTTTAAGTCCATACTCTTAGAAAACAAACAGATACTTCAGGGATTTTTTTTAAATCTGGAAAAAACAATGTATTGTTAGTATTCTCAGAGAGGGAGAAAATATTGCACTCAGAAAATTGGAAAAAAAAACTATGGAAATAGACATAGAATTGTAAGAGCTCTTTGAAATATGATAGCCAAAGTAAGTGTTCCCATGAGGGGGAGCTGGAACATAAAAGTAAATCTCTCAGAAAGCAGAATAAAAACATCCAATCATAGATGTTAACATACCTGCATACATATGAATAGATAGCTTATGTACATATGTGAAGAAAAAAGAAAAATTTTCAGAACCAAAGCATATGCATTTCCAAACTGGAAAAAACATGCAAGGAATGCCCATAAAATAAGTAATAAAGACCAATCCAGGAGATATCAAAAAATCTTAAATACTAGGGATAAAGAAAAGATCCTAAAAGTATCCATACATTCCCTCCCTCACCCCTGTTTGACTTTATTGGGGTGGGGGGAGTTTTAGGTTAACAGCAAAAATGAGGGAAAAATACAGAGATTTCCCATATACCCTCTGCCCCTACACATAATAGATTTTTTTTAGGAAAAAAAGGAGGGCAAGAAGGAGGAAGGAAGGGAGGGAAGGAGGGAAGGAGGGAAAGAGGGGGACAGGGGAAGAAGAGAACAAGAGAAGGGAGGAAAAGACTGAGAGAAAAAGAAAATAATCATATGTAAAGAATCCAGATACGTAATGAAATTAGTGTTTTCAACATTAACACAGGAAACTGGATGCCAATGAACAATGCTTTAAAAATTGAGGGAGGACTTCCCTGCTTGTCCAGTGGCTAAAACTCTACACTCCCAATTCAGGGGGCCTGGGTTCAATCCCTGGTCGGGGAATTAGATCCCACATGCCACCACTAAAGGTCCTGTGTCTTGCAACTAAGACCCAGTGCAGACAAATAAAAATAAATTTTAAAAATTGAGGGAAATGTTTTCAACCTAGAATTGTAGAATAAATTAAGTGTAAAAGTACAATAAAGACATTGAAGTCTTTTAAAATTTATATTCCATATCTTCATACCTAGAAAGCGACTGAAGGATATACTCCCACAGGATGAGGAAGTGAGTCAATTGAGAGGAAGATAGATGAGAGATCTGGGAAACATGAAACCAGTACAGGAGCAAAGCCAAGGGAAGACGAAGATTGTCAGCCATGCAGCAGACTCAGGGAGCAGCCAATCCACACAGAAACAGGAAAATGGAGTGTTCTAGGAGAAGCGTCTCCAAGGAGGAAAATAAACTGACAGCTTACTCAATGACCAAGTAGAACCAAGTACAACAGGCTGTTTTCTTAAAGAAGTAAAACTGTCTTTATTCACAAAAGGCATGAGTCCTATATATAGAAAATCTGAAGGAATTCACTGAAAAAACTTAGAATAAACAAGTTCAGCAAGATCATAGGATAGAAGAGCAGCATGCAAAATCAATTATATTTATATACATTAGCAACAAATGATCCAACAATGAAATTAAGAAAACAATTCCAGGAGGGGAACAAGATGGCGGAGGAGTAGGTGGATGTGCAGTACATCTCTCTCCATGGATACATCAGGAATACACCTTCAGACACAGAAGTAACCTGCAGAACACCAGCTGAGAGTGGACAGGAGTACCTGACCAGCAGTAAAGAATATATAGAAACACACAAAACTCGGTAAGATGAAGGAACTAGGGGGAAAAACAGGAGTGTTAGTAGGATTGGACCTGCCCTCAGTGGGTGGGGGAACTGAAGCAGGGGTCTGATCCCCACATCAGGGCAATTGTCTGAGTCAGAGGAGAAACATTTAAGGCTGAAAGTGAAACAGCTGATCAATGGCAGCCTAAATGGAATAAGAATCAGACAGTCCTTGCTGCAGCCATACATACTCCAGACAGGGATGCAGGTCCCCTGGAGGGTGCAGCAGCTAGGAGATGGAGTTTAGGGATTGTGGAACAATCCCAGGGCAAGAACTGCTGTTGACTGTGGAGAGACGGATTGAGGGGATGTGAGGGAGGAGATTGTGGTAGGAAATGCCTGTGGCAGGAAAGCTGGGAAGCCATGGAAGCAAGGCCAAAGTGCTGAGTCACGTGAAGGGGGTGGAGCCATCACCATAGCCTCTAGCTCCCCACACTGCCAGCATCAGCAGCTGAACAATAGAGAGGCTGGCCCACCAAATGCCTGACTTGCCGATGTACGGAGTAGAACCCCAGCCAGGGGAGCCCCTCTATGTGCCTGACGTGCTGAGAAACAGAGAAGGACCCCAGGCAAGGAAGCCCTCTAAGTTCCTGAACGGGCAGAGCTATGGAGAAAGACTGACCAAAGAGGCCTTCTGATCGCCAGCTACAAGAGGCTCGAAAAAAGACTCTGATAGGGTCATAACTTTTGCAGTGGAGGCAGTCCATGTCCCTGCACAAATGGCGCCGCCAGTGTCCCTGCAAGCCAAGCAGCTGTGCCACCTTCATGCTCAACTTTCACTGGGGCAGAGCTGCCACTGGCAAAAAATGTCTTGCTTCTCTGCATGCAGGATTGCTTCAGTAGTGTCTGTTTGCGACCCTGTAGGCTGTGGCCTGCCAGGCATCTGTGTCAGGGAGGGGCGGTTCTCCAGGCAAGAATACTGGAGCGTATTGGCCAATATAGGTTGCCATACCCTTCTAGAGTACTATATTTCTCGCTGCTCTAACCGCCAACTCCCCTGAGTACCTGGTGCTGCCAGAACCCCTGCGACCCAAGCAGCTGCACCACCTCCACACCTGGCCCTCACAGGGGCAAACCCCAGTCCTCCAGGGCAGCCTCAGGAGCAAACCCCAGTGGACGACCCACATGCAGAGGTGAAAATAAAACCACAATTGAAACTCAGGGGCAATGTGGAAGAAGGAAGAAGACCCAAACCCTTTCCACCAACTCTATAAGCTGCAGATTAAATCCACATGATCAACTAGGCAGACTCTGTGTCTGTGGAATATATAAGGTCATTGAGAGCTCCCACAAAAGAAAACGCATTAGTTCTGATAGCTGTGGACATTGGAGGCAAGAACACACAGGAGTGGGGCCAGATTAGAATCTGAGCAGCCCCACAGCAGGTCCAGGGGTCAGCACAGTGTTGGAGGCATCCTAGGGAGGCGAGGTGGACTGTGACTCCCAGCGAGGGAAAGGACTCTGACAGCAGTGACTGAAGAAAAACATTTTTTATTCTTATGTTTTGATTTGTTCTGTAGATTCTTTTGGATTCTTTCCTTTTTCTTTTCCTTCCCCGCCTCAACGTTGTAGTTGTTGATTTTATTGGCACTATGAAATCTAATTAAGCTTTTGATCTTTTTTTTTTTCCTCAGTCACATTTTTTATTGTTGTTATAAACCTCTGCCTTACGTTGGGCTTTTGCAGTTCTGATGAGTTTTCCTTTTTTTTCTCTCTCTTTTTTAAATTTTAATTTTTAAACATATTATTATTGTTCTACATTTATTCCTTTGTTTGCCTTTCCTACTGTTCATTTCCCCTCACAGTTAATCTTTCATGTATGTAAATCTTCTTCATCTATCTCTATTTAACTTTGCATGTCCATTCTTTTTTTTCTTTCTGTTCTTTTCTCTCAACATATTTGTTAGTTTTGTTTTCATCACTTCATTCCCCAATTGACACCTTGCTTTAGTTTTGTCTTCCAGTTTGTGCTTTAGTAAGTTTTGTTCTGATAGATATAATTTTTTATTTCCTTTGTTCACCAGGTCAATCTGTTGTACTGTATTTTTGTTGGACTGTTTTGATTTTGTTTATGGCTGTATATATATATGTGTGTATATTCAGTCACACTTTTTATTGTTGTTATAAACGTCTGCCTCTACATTGGGCTTTTGCAGTTCTGTGTTTTCCTTTTTTTCTTTTTTCTTTCTTCTTCCATTTTTTTCTCTTCTCTTTTTATAATTTTAATTTTTTTAAACTTATTATTTTTTCTACATTTATTCCTTTGTTTGCCTTCCTAACTGTTTTTTCCCCTTGCAGTTAATCTTTAATGTATATAAATCTTCTTCATCTACCTCTATTCAACTTTGCATATCCTTTCTTACCTTTCTTTCTTTCCTTTCCTCTCAACATATTTGTTAGTTTTGTTTTCATTGCTTTATTTTCCACTTGACACCTTGCTTTAGTTTTGTTTTCCAGTGTGTGCTTTAGTTAGTTTTGTTCTTAACTGGTAAATCTAATTTTTTATTTCCTTTGTTCGCCAAGTCAATCTACTATACTTTATTTTTGCTGAACTATTTTGACTTTGCTCATGGGTATGTATGTGTATATTCCATTATTTTAATTATCATTTGCCCGATTTTGTAACTGCCATTTGTCTCAGGTTCATCTTTGGTTTCTTGTTTTTGGATATTTGTTTTAATCTCACTTAATGCCATAGCAAACCACTTGTGGAATCTTCATTCCTGACCAGAGATCAAGCCCTGAGCCTTTGGAGTGGGAGCACTGATTCCCAAGACCCTAGACTACCAGAGAACTAACCCTAGGGAGTATCAAATAGTGAGAACTCACACAAAGGAAACCACTTGAATACAAGATCTGGCATCACCCAATCACTAGTAACACCCTGTGCAGGCTGCTGCTGCTGCTAAGTCGCTTCAGTCGTGTCTGACTCTGTGCGACCCCATAGACGGCAGCCCACCAGGCTCCGCCGTTCCTGGGATTCTCCAGGCAAGAACACTGGAGTGGGTTGCCATTTCCTTCTCCAATGCAGGAGAGTGAAAAGTGAAAGTGAAGTCGCTCAGTCGTGTCTGACTCTTAGTGACTCCATGGATTGCAGCCTACCAGGCTCCTCTGTCCATGGGATTTTCCAGGCAAGAGTACTGGAGTGGGTTGCCATTGCCTTCTCCTACCCTGTGCAGGACGCCTCTGCTAAACAACAACAACAACAAAAAAAAAAAACAACACAAACCCAATCATCAGCAGACAGGATTACCACACCACTCAGCCTTGACCATCAGAGGAATAACAAACAAACAAAAACTCAGCACAAATCTCACCCTATAGGAAGCTTACACAAACCCCTGGACCAACCGTGGAGGGCAGAACCCAAAAGGAGGAAAGAATTCAACCTTGAAGCCTGGGAAAAGGAGACCTCAATCACAATAAGTTAAAAAAATAATAATGAAAAGGCAGAGATATACTACACAAATGAAGGAACAAACTAGAAACACAGAAGTCCAAATAAATGAAGAGAAAATAGGCAAACTACCTGAAAAAGAATTCAGAATAATGATAGTAAAGATGATCAAAAACCTTGAAAACAAAATGGAGAAAACGCAAGAATCAGTTAACAAAGAGCTAAAAGAATTAAAGAATAAACATACAGAGACAAACAACACAATTACTGAAATTAAAAATACTCTAGAAGGAATCAACAGCAGAATATCTGAAGCAGAAGAATGAATCAGTAAGCTGGAAGACAAAATGGTAGAAATGACTTCTGAAGAGCAGAATAAAGTAAAAAGAATGAAGAGAACTGAGGATAGTCTCAGAGACCTCTGGGACAATATCAAATGCACCAACATTCAAACTATAGGGGTCCCAGAAAAAGAAGAGGAAAAGAAAGTGTATAAGAAAGTTTTTGAAGAGATTATAGTTGAAAGTTTCCCCAACATGGAAAAGGAAATAGTCAATCAAGTCCAAGAGGCACAAAGAGTCCCATACAGGATAAACCCAAGGAGAAACACGCCAAGACACACTAATCAAACTATTGAAGACTAAACACAAAGAAATAATATTAAAAGCAGCAAGGGAAAAGCAACAAGTAACATACAAGGGAACCCCCTATGCTTAACAGCTGATTTTTCAGCAAAAACTCTGCAGGCAGGCCAGAAGGGAAAGACAGGATATATTTAAAGTACTGAAAGGGAAAAATCTACAACCAAGATTACTCTACCCAGGAAGGATCTCATCCAAAATTGATGGAGAAATAAAAAGCTTTTCAGACAAGCAAAAGTTAAGAAAATTCAGTAAGACCAAACCAGCTTTACAACAAATGATAAGGGACTTACATAGTTGAGAAATATAAGAGAAGGAAAAAGATCTACAAAATCAACCCCAAGCAATTAAGAAAGAGGCCATAGGAACATATACATCAATAATTACTTTAAATGTGAATGGATTAAATGCTCCAACCAAAAGACACAGACTGGCTGAATGGATACAAAAACAAGACCCATATATATATGCTGTCTACAAGAAGCCCACTTCAGACCTAAAGACACATATAGACTGAAAGTGAGAGGATGGAAAAATATATTCCATGCAAATGGGAAGCAAAAGAAAGCTGGAGTAGCAATCCTCATATCAGACAAATAGACCTTAAAATAAAGATGATTACAAGAGATAAGGAAGGACAGTACCTAATGATCAAGGGATCAATCCAAGAGGAAGACGTAACAATTGTAAATATCTATGCACTCAACATAGGAGCACCTCAATACACAAGACAAACACTAACAGACATAAAAGGAGAAATTAATAATAACACAATAATTGTAGGAGACTTTAACACCCCACTCACACCAATGGACAGGTCATCAAAACAGAAAATTAATAAGGAAACACAAGTCTTAAATGATACATTAGATGAGATGGATCTCATTGATATCTTCAGGACATTCCATACAAATGCAGAAGAATACACTTTCTTCTCAAATGCACATGGAACATTCTCCAGGATAGACCACATCTTGGGTCACAAATCAAACCTCAGTAAATTTAAGAAAATTGAAACCATATCAAGCATCTTCTCCGACCACAATACTATGAGACTAGATATCAATTACAAGAAAAAAACTGTAAGAAACATAAACACCTGGAGATTAAACAATGCATTTCTAAATAACCCAACAGGTTACTGAAGAAATCAAAAGGGAAATCAAAAAATTTCTAGAAACAAACAACAATGAAAACATGACAACTCAAAACCAATGGGAACAGCAAAAGCAGTTCTAAAAGGGAAGTTTATAGCAATATTATCCTGCCTCAAGAAATAAGAAAAACACTGAATAGACAACCTAATTTTACACCTAAAACAACTGGAAAAACAAGAACAAAAAAACTCAAAAGCATTAGAAGGAAAGAAATCATAAATATCCAAGCAGAAATAAATGAAAAAGAAATGAAAGAAACAATAGTAAAGATTAATAAAACTAAAAGCTGGTTCTTTGAGAAGATAAAAAAAATTGACAAACCTTTTAGCCAGACTCATTAAGAAAAAGAAAAGGAGAAGAATCAAATCAACAAAATTAGAAATTTAAAAAGAGAGCTTACCACACATAATGCAGAAATACAAAGAATTATAAGAGACTATTATGAACAACTATATAGCAATAAAATGGATAACCTGAAAGAAATGGACAGATTCTTAGAAAAGTTTAATCTTCTAAGACTGAGCCAGGAAGAAATAGAAATTATGAACAACCCAATTACAAGTACTGAAATTGAAGCTCTGGTCAAAAATCTCTGCAAAAAACAAAAGCCCAGGACCAGATGGCTTCACAGGAGAATTCATTCAAACATTTCAAGATGAACTAACACCTATCCTTCTAAAACTCTTTCAAAAAATTGCAGAGGAAGGAACACTTCCAACCTCATTCTACGAGGCCACCATCTCCCTGATACCAAAACCAGACAAAGACAACACAAAAAAAGGAAACTACAGGCCAATATCACTGATGGACATAGATGCAAAAATCCTCAACAAAATTTTAGCAAACAGAATTCAGAAACACATCAAAAAGCTCATACACCATGATCAAGTTGGGTTTATTCCAGGAATGCAAGGATTCTTCAATATAGGCAAATCAATCAATGTGATACAACATATTAACAAATTGAAAGATAAAAACCATATGATCATCTCAATAGATGAAGAAAACACCTTTGACAAAATTCATGGTTAAAAGTCTTGATTCATGATTCATGATTAAAACTCTTCAAAAAATGGGCATAGAAGGAACCTACCTCAACATAGTAAAGGCTATATATGATAAGCCTACAGTAAACATTATTCTCAATGGTGAAAAACTGAAAGCATTCTAAGATCAGGAACAACACAAGGGTGTCCACTTTCACCACTATTATTCAACATAGTTTTGGAAGTCCTAGCTACAGCAATCAGAGAAGAAAAAGAAATAAAAGGAATCCAGATCCAAAAAGAAGAAGTAGCTCTCACTGTTTGCAGATAACATGATGCTGTACACAGAAAACCCTAAAGATAGTAACAGAAAATTAGTAGAGCTAATCAGTGAATTTAGCAAAGTTTCAGGATACAAAATCAATACACAAAATCACTGGCATTTCTATATACTAACAATGAAAAATCAGAGAAATTAAGGAATCAATCCCATTCACCATTGCAACAAAAAGAATTAAATATCTAAGAATAAACTTACCTAAGGAGACAAAAGAACTGTACACAGAAAATTGTAAGACACTAATGAAAGAAGGCAGGTCCGTCTAGTCAAGGCTATGGTTTTTCCAATGGTCATGTATGGATGTGAGAGTTGGACTGTGAAGAAAGCTGAGCACCGAAAAATTGATGCTTTTGAACTGTGGTGTTGGAGAAGACTCTTGAGAGTCCCTTGGACTGCAAGGAGATCCAACCAGTACATCCTAAAGGAGATCAGTCCTGAGTGTTCATTGGAAGGACTGATGCTGAAGCTGAAACTCCAATACTTTGGCCACCTCATGTGAAGAGTTGACTCATTGGAAAAGACCCTGATGCTGGGAGGGATTGGAGGCAGGAGGAGAAGGGGACGACAGAGGATGAGATGGCTGAATGGCATCACCGACTCGATGGACATGAGTTTGAGTAAACTCTGGGATTTGGTGATGGACAGGGAGGCCTGGCATGCTGCAATTCATGGGGTCACAAAGAGTCAGACACGACTGACTGAACTGAACTGAATGGAAGAAATAAAAGATGACATAAACAGATGGAGAGATATTCCATGTTCCTGGATAGGAGGAGTCAATATTGTGAAAATGACTATACTACCAAATGCAATCTACAGATTTCATGTGATCCCTATCAAATTACCAGTGGCATTATTCGCAGAATTAGAACAAAAAATTTCACAATTCATATAGAAACACAAAAGACCCTGAATAGCCAAAGTAGTCTTTTTTTTTTTTTTTTGGGGAGGGGGGTGGTTTGTCATACATTGATATGAATCAGCCATAGAGTTACACGTATTCCCCATCCCGATCCCCCCTCCCACCTCCCTCTCCACCCTATTCCTCTGGGTCTTCCCAGTGCACCAGGCCCGAGCACTTGTCTCATGCAGCCCACCTGGGCTGGTGATCTGTTTCACCATAGATAATATACATGGTGTTCTTTCGAAACATCCCATCCTCCAAAAGTAGTCTTGAGAAAGAAGAATGGAGCTGAAGAAATCAATCTTCCTGATTTCAGATTATATTACAAAACTACAGTCATCAAGACAGTATGGTACTGACACAAAAACAGAAATATAGACCCATGGAACAAGATAGAAAGTCCAGAAATAAACCCATGCACCTATGAGTACCTTAAATTTGACAAAGGTGGCAAGAATATACAATGGGGCAAAGATAGCCTCTTCAATAAATGGTGCTGGGAAAACTGGACAAGCTACATGTAAAAGAATGAAGTTAGAACACTTCCTAACACCATATACAAAGATAAACTCAAAATGGATTAAAAACTTAAATGTAAGACCAGAAACTATAACACTCGTAGAGGAAAACATAGGCAGAACCCTCAATGACATAAATCAAAGCAAGATCCTCTATGACCCATCTCCTAGAGTAACGGAAATAAAAACCAAAGTAAACAAGTGGGACCTGATTAAGCTTAAAAGCTTTTGCGCAGCAAAGGAAACTATAAGCAAGGTGAAAAGACAACCCCCAGAATGGGAAAAAATAATAGCAAATGAAGCACCTGATAAAGGATTAATTTCCAAAATATACAAGCAGCTCATACAACTCAATGCCAGAAAAACAAACAACCCAATCAAAAAGTGGGAAAGAGACCTAAACAGACATTTCTCCAAAGAAGACATACAGATGGCTAACAAACACATGAAAAGATGCTCAACATCGCTCATTATTAGAGAAATGCAAATCAAAGCTACAATGAGATATCACCTCACACAGAATGGCCCTCATCAAAAAGTCTACAAACAATAAATGCTGGAGAGGGTGTGGAGAAAAGGGAATGCTCTTGCACTGTCTGTGGGAATATAAATTGATACAGCCACTATGGAAGATGGTATGGAGATTCCTTAACAAACTAGGAATGAAACCACCATATGACCCAGCATCCTACTCCTAGGCATATACCCTGAGGAAACCAAAATTGAAACAGACACGTGTATCCCATTGTTCATTGCAGCACTATTTGCAATAGCTAGAACATGGACGCAAACTAGATGCCCATCGACAGATGAATGGATAAAGAAGTTGTGGTACATATACACAATGGAATATTACTCAACCATAAAAAGGAATGCATTTGAGTCAATTCTGATGAGGTGGATGAACCTAGAACCTATTATACAGAGTGGAGTGAGTCAGAAAGAGAAATATTGTATTCTGCTGCTGTTGCCGCCTCCAAGTTGCTTCAGCCATGTCCGACCCTGTGCTACCCCATAGACGGAAGCCCCCACCAGGCTCCACCATCCCTGGGATTCTCCAGGCAAGAACACTGGAGTGGGTATATTGTATTCTAACACACATATATGGAATCTAGAAAAATGATACTGAAGAACTTATTTACAGGGCAGCAATGGAGAAACAGACGTGGAGAATAGACTTATGGACATGGGGA
This sequence comes from Dama dama, assembly GCF_033118175.1. NCBI lineage: Eukaryota > Metazoa > Chordata > Mammalia > Artiodactyla > Cervidae > Dama > Dama dama. The sequence continues at coordinate 57,680,548 of NC_083692.1, read as the reverse complement.
GAGGGGAGGAGAGGGTGAGATGTATGGAAAGAGTAATATGAAAACTAACGTTACCATATGTAAAATAGAGAGGCAACGGGAATTGCTGTCTGGCTCAGGAAACTCAAACAGGGGCTCTGTATCAACCTAGAGGGGTGTGATGGGGAGGGAGATAGGAGGGAGGTTCAAAAGGGAGGGGATTTTTGTATACCTATGGCTAATTCATGTTAAGGTTTGATAGAAAACAACAAAATTCTGTAAAGCAATTATCCTTCAATAAAAAAATTAATTTAAAAAAAATTCCATTCTCAACAGCACAAAAAAGCAATTTAGGAAAAAATTTAACCAAAAAAGTGCAATACTTGGACACTGAAAATCATAAAACATTGTTGAAGAAAATTTTGAGAGGTTTAAATAAATGGAAAGATACCCTGCATTCATAGATTGAAAGATTTAATATTGCCATGATGGCAATACTCTCTAAATTGATCTATAGATTCAAAGCAATAACTATCAAAACTTACCAGCTTTTTTTTTTTTTACAAAGGTTAACCAGCTGACCCAGCTGTATTTGTGTGAAAACACAAAAAAATCAAGAGCCAAAACAATCTTGAAAAAAGGACAAAGCTGCTGCAAAGCTACTATAATCAGGACAGTGGTACTGGCATAAGGACTATCTAGATCAATGAAATAGAACTGAGAATCTAGAAATAGACGCAAACATCTGTGGCCAATTGATTTTTTAAGAAAGGTAACAGACAATTGAATGGAAAAATAATAGTCTTTTTAGTAAATGGTGCTGGAACAAATGAATATCCATATGACAGATGATGAATTTGAATGTTTACCTCACAACATATATGAAAATTAACTCACAATGGATTACAGATCTAAATTTAAGAGCTAAAATTATAGAATTCTTAGAAAACATAGGAATAAATCTTTGAATTTGAGCAATGATTGAATTGAGCAAATCTTGAACTGAGCAATGATTTCTTAGATACAACCCTGAAGGCACAAAAAACAGAAGAAAAAAATCTGACAAATTTGGCTTCATCGAAATTAAAAACTTCTGCATTTCAAAAATAAATGAGTCCATTCTGATATTTCTAGTTCAAATTTTATATTACAGAGTTTCTTCTTACTTGGTTTTATAATTGTGCATCTTTTCTCTTACTGAAAATCTTGGTCTCTAACATTGTTATAATTACATTTATTTTATGTTATTATGAATAGTGGTAAAATAACAATACCAATATTATTAATAATAAGATCAGTTCAGTTCAGTCGCTCAGTCGTGTCCGACTCTTTGTGAACCCATGAATTGCAGCATGCCAGGCCTCCCTGTCCATCACCAAATCCCGGAGTTTACTCAAACTCATGTCCATCGAGTCGGTGATGCCATTCAGCTATCTCATCCTCTGTCGTCCCCTTCTCCTCCTGCCCTCAATCCCTCCCAGCATCAGGGTCTTTTCCAATGAGTCAACTCTTCACATGAGGTGGCCAAAGTACTGGAGTTTCAGCTTCAGCATCAGTCCTTCCAATGAACACTCAGGACTGATCTCCTTTCGGATGGACGTGTTGGATCTCCTTGCAGTCCAAGGGACTCTCAAGAGTCTTCTCCAACACCACAGTTCAAAAGCATCAATTTTTCAGCGCTCAGCTTTCTTAACAGTCCAACTCTCACATCCATACATGACCACTGGAAAAACCATAGCCTTGACCAGATGGACCTTTGTTGGCAAAGTAATGTCTCTGCTTTTTAATATGCTATCTAAGTTGGTCATAACTTTCCTTCCAAGGAGTAAGCGTCTTTTAATTTCGTAGCTGCAGTCACCATTCACAGTGATTTTGGAGCCCAAAAAAATAAAGTCTGACACTGTTTCCACTGTTTCCCCATCTATTTCCCATGAGGTGATGGGACCAGATGCCATGATCTTAGTTTTCTGAATGTTAAACTTTAAGCCAACTTTTTCATTCTCCTCTTTCACTTTCATCAAGAGGCTTTTTAATTCCTCTTTACTCTCTGCTATAACTGAATGCAATTTAAGATTCCTTTGATGCACTTCTTTTCCTAGGATATAGTACACTGATGATATATACAGTCAAAATACAAGGATTTAGAGATACTAAAAATAATTCTTTGTGTGATCATGGCCCAAACATAATATAGTTAGGTTCATTTGTTTTCTGTTTTAAGAGCTGTTTTTTTTTTCTTTTTGATCTCATTTTGTTTCATAATCATATTAAACGCTTAAATGGTTCCAAACTATAAACCACAAGCATTCAGATAAGTCCTAACTTTCATTCCTGTACCCTCTCTACCCAGCTGGTTCCCTTCTTCCCATTAGCAATAACTTTTATTAGTTTTTGGTTTATCTTTCCATTATTTTTTGAAAATGTAAAGAAATACACAAATATGTTCACAAGCTCATTTCTTCCATAAAAGGTAGCATACTGTGTACTCTCTGTCCTCATCTTGCTCTTTCACATAATATATCCTAGAGATAACTCCAGGAAATATTAGCTATCTTCCTCAAACCCTTTTATAATTACATAGTAGTAATTCACTGGGCATACTTTATTCAATTTATTATCAATTTATTCATAATTTATCCCCTCTCTAATGAGCATTTGGATTGTTTTTAGTCTTGCCATTACAAATACTGTTGAAATAAATAGCCTCGTTCCTGCTTTATTTTGTACTTTTGCTAGTTAATTTTGAGGATAGAATCATGAAAGTACGATTGCTGATCAAAGGGTAAATCACACATCATTTTGCTAGATGCTGCTAACTTCCCCATAAGGTTGTAACATTCCTGACCACTTTTCACCTATTTTCCCTTTTCACTCTTGTCCACCTACAACTCTCTCTCCATTGCATCTTATAAAATCTTATAAGATACAAATTGGGTCATATAGCTCTTCTGCTTAAAACTTCAGTGGCTCCCCATTGCATTTAGAAAAAAATCCAATCTCTTCACAGTACCGATAAAAACTTAGACAATGTGGATGCTTCCTCTCTATATCAGTTAGAATTGGGTCTGGACTATGAGCAAGAGAACCAAAGAAACAACAGCTTAAATAAGACAGAAATTTACATCTCTGATACATAAGTCTGAAGGAAGACCAAACAAGGCTGGTGCTGAAGTTCAGCTTCAGGAAACCCTCAGAGGGGCTTGCCTGATGGTTCAGTGGTCAAGAATCTGCCATCCAATACCGCGGATGCAGGTTCCCTGGTTGGGGACCTAAGATCCCACATGCAGCAGGGCAACTGTACCCACATGCCACAACTAGAGAAGCCTGTTCTCTGCAACGAAGAGCCTGCATGCCGCAATGAACAACCAGCAAAAAAAAAAAAAAAAAAAACAAGTCCTCAAGGCACAAACTCCTTCCAGGCCACACTCTGCCATCCCTAGGACCTGACCCCAGTGACCTAAAAAAACCAGCTAGAGAACCAGTCATTATGTGCATTCCAAACAGCAGAGTTGGAAGAAGAATTACAAAGGACAAGGGGTCCATGCCTGCTGTTTATTAAGAAGATTCTTTGAAGATCTATATGACACTTGCATTTTTATGCCATGGGTCAGAACTTAGTCATATGACTATATCTACCTATAAGAAAAACTAGAAAATGTCATGTTTATCCTGGGCAGCCACATGCCCAGTCAAAAACTGGAAGATAAAACACCATGCTAGAAGTCTCTGCTGCACCATCTCTGTAGTTTCGTCTCATGCATACCACTCCACCCTTACCCGCCACACTCCAGCCACTCAGACATCCTTTGTTTTGTTCAAAGAAGCCAGGCTCTCACCTGTCTCAAGGCCTGGCTCTTGCAGTTCCACCTGCCTAGCACATGCTTCCTCAGATCTTCCTACAGCTGGCTCCCCCTCATTATCATTATTCAGGACTCAGTCAAATGTCACCTCCTCAGAGGGAACAGGATATTGAGAGGGGCTTTATAGTTCTGTGCGGAATATGGGAAAATTTGTTGCTCTACATACAGAACAACTGAGCAGACAAAAAAGAAAATTAACTCCAAGAAAAACAATTAAAGAAAAACGTATTGTAATATTTTACAATTGGCCCAACAACACTTGCATAAGCATAAAATAAACATTGTACAATATTGATTTAACAAAAAATATGATGTCGCTATAGGGAGGAGAGAGTGGTGGGACAGTGAATGTAAAAGCACTTTCTCCTCATCTTCCATGATAGGAAGTTGACAGAGAATATTCCTGATTGGAAAAGCAGTATACACATATTATAAGGATGTTATTGAGAAATATGAAGGCAAACACTTTTCTTCTTAAACCACCTTAAGAACTGAAAGTGTTAATTTAGCATTTAGGGAGGGAAAGGAAAGGTTCTGTTGTTGTTGTTTTTATTAGAAGCTTTAAATAGTACATTCTACTGTCAAATTATGTAAACGTATATTACTTAAAATTTTTAAAAATTCTTTTAAAGAAGATAAAACTAATTTCAGTCACCAGTGTAGAACCCTGGGTTCCTAGAGACCCTAAAGAGTACAGAACTCTTCATTTTGAGGACTGGGTTGTAAGTTTGCAGAGAGTAATGGGTGCCAAGCCCAGGAGGCGGAATAGGAGAGGGAGAGCGGGGCTGTTGTTCTGTGGACGTGGGCTTTTCCTGACAGCCCTCGCAGGCTATTCTGGGGCTCGAGGGAGTCACGTGGGAATTGTTTGCAGTGAAGGCACCAGAAGGCGGAGTGGATCTCCCTTCCTCCCACACTCACGCTGGCAAGTGTGGGGCCGATGCCCAGTGAAAGTGATCTGCCCCCCCCCCCCCCGGTTCCCTTGGTGAGGACAGCCAGCAGATGGGTGTCTGGTAACTGAACCCCTTCATTGAACAGCCCTGGGTCAATTACTCCACCTGGCCTGGTGCTGACTCAGGTTTCAGCCCCTGGGGGCTAAAGACCGAGAGTGGGGCAGAGGGAGACTGAACCTGAGGAAGCCCGGAGACACGGAGGATGTCAGGATGGAAGGAGAGCTAACTAGGGGACTGTTGATCCTCCCCTAATTCAAGGGTTCACAAACTTGAGTGACTTTCAGAAAGACTCACGGGAGCCTTGTGGAAGGATTCATGTATTTCCAGGCCTCACACCACACCTGATAGAACCTCCAGGGGAGAGCCCAGGGTGCAGATGCACACATTCACCCCCTCTCCGGCCGTGGGAGCCCTGGTGCAAGCTCGTTCCAGACCAGCCCTGCCCATGAGGCCAGGCAGTCCTCACTGTATTTGAGCTGTGCCTCTCTTTTCTTCCTGAGGAGCAGTTCAGATGCAACAGGAAGTCTCTGAAACCCAGGAGGGGATGTCAGCTTTTAGCAGGGGTTTGACAGCATCTGTCAGGTATGAATCTGTGTTGTAGGAGAAGCAGCTGCTTCCTGGGATGCACAGGAGCAAAGCTCTCCTTTAGACTGTTGCCAACTTTATTCCATCATTCATCTTCAGTGAGAACCTCTGTAAGGCGACTAAGAGGTTCAGAAACAAATATTTCTATCCCTGTGACAGCCCCCAAGGTCTGAGAAGAGCGGGCAGGGGGCCGTCAGGGGCTGTGTTTCTGCTTAGCACCAGGAGGGGACACCAAAGATGATGATAATGAATGGACCAAATTCAGTTCCAGAAGATGTGAGCTCTGTCTTTGGAACCGTCTCTTCTCACACAGATCTCACAGTCCAGGATGATATGAGGAGAACTCTGAGAGCCAAGAGCCACAAATGGGTGGGGAATGGTGGGGATTTTTTTTCCATGCCCCCAGATGCTGTATTCAGGCTCTTGATGGTTTTCCCATTGGGACCTAGTGTTTGTGGTCATAAAGCCCTCCCCATCAAAGCCATCCTAATTCACAATCTAAAATATATACCTTGTGATGAAGAAGATAAGCGGTAAATGTAGAAATAGAGGGCCAGCTGAACTTTATCTTTAGAAGTTGCACCTGGTTGTAAACTTCTCGGGGGTGGAAAACATGTCTTTCTTGCTTACAACTGCGTCCTGAGGGACCAGCATCCTCTGGCATAGAAAAAGGTGCTCAATAAATGCTGAGCTCAGCGAAGAATGCTAAGTCTGCAGCCATGGGCCAAGGCGCCAGACAGGCTTTGTAGAAACCACATGGAAGTCCTCTCCACCCAGAAAACTCTTCCTCTGGTTTTTCTCTGTGTATCAGTCTCAGTTCCATGTTGTTGATGTTCAGTTGCTCAGTTGTGTCTTGCTCTTTGCGAGTCTGTGGACTGCAGCACGCCAGGCTTCTCTGTCCTTCCCCATCTCCCGGAGCTTGCTCAAACTCATGTCTGTTGAGTTGATGATGCCATCCAACCATCTCATCCTCTGTCGTCCCCTTCTCCTCCTGCCTTCAATCTTTCCCAGCATCAGGGTCTTTTCCAATGAGTAGATTCTTTGCATCAGGTGGCCAAAGTATTGGTGCTTCCGCTTCAGGATCAGTCCTTCCAGTGAATATTGAGGTTGATTTCCTTTAGGATTGACCCCTCCTCAGAAATGGTCCCTGAATACCATATCTGAAATCAGCCTCTCCGTTATGTCTCTACCACACAACCCTGATTGGTTCTCTAGTAACAAATGTCACTATCTCTAACTCAGATTCTATAATTCATTTTTTATTCTTATTTGACAACCTGCCTTCTACGCCACCACCTCAGCACTGCTCAACCCTCCGCCCACAGCACCTGGAACAGGTTCTTGGCCCAGCAGGCAGGCACTCTGTGAGTTCCAGTTGAATGAACAATGCAGCATTAGATTGTGAGAACAAGAGAGATATTTTTCTCCATTTTATTGATGCTGGATCTGTGCTGCATCTTACAGCCTACGTGTGTGTGTGATGTTGCCTTTCACTCTCATCCTCCCTGAAAAGCTGTGAGTGCATCAGGGTGCTCATGTTGTAGACTATGTCTTAGCACCAGTGTAGGACAACAAGCATTTTCCTGAGCTCTCTAGCTTGGCTGCCTCTAAATCCAGGATGCTTTTGCTGAGCAGTGAGGAGGAGGGAGGCACGTCAAAGGGGATAAAATAAGGAAGCCAGAGCCCAGAAATAGTCAGAAGGAATGAGGGACACACAGGGCATCTGGAGAGGGTGTGGCGGGCTGGCAGCAGTCTTCCTCTGGTGCTGGGCAGTACCAGTTGTCCTTCTTCTCCTGCCCCCTTCCTCCCTCCTTGGGTGTTTGTTAATGTGCCAGGAGTAGCTGCATCACTGCTGGTGTGCCAGAGCCCAACACGTGTGATGGCTACAGCCCCGGGGTGGCAGGGGATGTGGGCCTGGTCTTCTGGCTCCTGGAGTCCTGGACGTGATATGGGGACGAAGGCTCCATGTAAGGACGGCTTGGGTCAGAACAACAGCTTCAAGCATTCTGCCTCAGTGTGGTCCTGCAGTGACTGCGTCAGAACTAGAGTTGGCCCATTGCGGATTCTCAAGGCCAACCCTCCACCCCAGAATCAGCTCCAAGAATCTGCTTTTTCATAAGCTCCCACCACCCCGACCCTCCCACTACCCTCACTGCATGATTCTTCAGGTGAGGGGTTCTCAGACTTAACAAATGAACTTGAGGGAATGATATGATCTGCCTGGGACCTATCCCAACTCCAGGCAGCTCCTCTTACAAACAGAAGGGGAATCCCACAGGCCACTGCTGATTCACTGGGTTGGGGCTGGGTGAGCTCCAGGCCAGGCAGGGCAGGGCCTGGGGGACCAAACGGAGCTTGGCTCTGGGGTGTCCGCTGCCTGTTCCTGGCTCTAGGCTGACCCCTGGTGGTCAGAGCGAGTGGTTTGGTAGGAGGGACCCAGAGTATTTGCAGCAGGGGTAAGTTATAATAAACACCTGTGCGTGCAAAGGCTCCATTGCCAAGACCGGGATGATTTGAGGAGGGGGTCATACGCAGGTTATAGATTTTCCCAATTCCTTGTTTTGCCCCCATTGTCGGCTCATTTTGTCAGTGTTCCTCCCCAATCACCTCTGGGTATCATTTTAGCTGCATTTCTGCATCTCATTGGAGGGGGCAGAGGAAGAGAGAAAAGGACACAAAGTTGGGTGTTTTCACAACACAGTCTCTTTTTTAAGGTTGGGGGCGTGGCCAAGGTAAAAAAGAAGTAACCAGACACAGGTGTGCCTCATTAGCCCAGGTCCCACTTTGCCTCTCTGACCGGCGCCCCTGAACCCACTGAGGATGGAGTAAGATGGGCAAGAGGGCTGCACCACTCCAGCAGACCTTCCTCTGTCCCTTGGGGTCTGGAGTGACTCACTCAGCTTCTGGACACTGAACCTGTCAACTTGCTGAAACTCAGTCTCTCCCAGGATGGAAGAGGCCATAAAAACAGGTAATCTAAATAAGTCCTTCCAGTGGTATATTGCTGTCTCCTTTTCCTTTTTAATTCTTGGACATTTATAACCAACAGAAAGAGATCATTTGATTTGAATGATGAATAATAATTTGCTTTTGCATTTCCAGAACTGAAATACAGACCTAAATCTGGGAGTCTTTCATCCAATGACTGCAAAACAAGATGAGTTAGTTTAAAAAGGGTGGCAAACGCAGAGAGCAGAAAGCTCGATCCAGAGAGTCAGGAAGGGAAGCGACCTGAGAGGCAGGACCCCTAACTGTTGCAGGGTTGACCATGTGCAGTCCAGTTACTCAGGCATTTAATACACATGACCAAGAGCCTTCTAGGAGGAAGAGACTAAGCTAGATGCTAGGAAGACAGAGAAAAGTAAAACGCCTGGCTCTACCCTCAAGTTATTGTCAGTCTTTCAGGAGACAGTGAAAAGACACATAAGCCAAAACATCAAACTATTTGGACTGTGAATTTATCTGGAGTGTTTAGCTCTCTGATTGGCTGTGTGATCATCATCATCACTCTCATTCACCAAGTGCATAAAATTTCATGTAATTCTCACCATAATCTTTCCATTATTTATTATTCTCCCCATTTTATAAATGAGGAAACTGAGTCCTCAGATCAGATAGCACGCCCAAGGTCAAACAGCTGGGAAGTGGGGGGACTGGCATCAACTTGACCCCAGAGCCCATAGTCACCCACCAGGTGACAATGTCCTCTGGGGCCTCCACCTCTAACCTCAATTCCTGACACTCTCTTGCTTGAGTCCACTTCTCACCTCTCACTTACACTTATCTCTTCCCACTCACCCACCCTAACATCCTTTCCTCCTGTCTCCAAGGATAAGGCACGCAGCAGTCACAGTTCATTCATCACTCCACCCCTTCTTCTCCAGCCCTTAGGCTTGTCCACTTGCCTCCTTTTTCCTGCACCCTCAGTTCATCACTGCTGCTTGCTTCTTCCCCTCTGCCCCCAAACGTGTCAAAGACTCTCTTTGCTAAACCCACAAACAAAACAGCACAACAAACGCTTCCTTTATCATATGCTTTACCTGGGTCTCCCACATTGCAGGCAGATTCTTTACCATCTGAGCCATCAGGGAAGCCCTATACACCTATTAGAACACCTGTTAAAAACAACTCAAATAAAAAAACTAACAATACCAAATGCTGGTGAGTATATGGAAAAACTAGATCTCATAAATTTCCTGGGAATGTAAAGTGGTATAGCCTTCTGGAAAATAGCTTGCTGGGTGACACGAGTGGGAAAGAACCTGCCTGCCGATGCAGGAGACGTAAAAAACTCCTTTTACGGGTTCGACCCCTGGGTCAGAAAGATCCCCTGGAGAGGGAAATGGCAACCCATTCCAGTATTCTTGCCTGGAGAAGCCCGTGGACAAAGGATACTGGCAGGCTACAATCCATAGGGTCGCAAAGAGTCAGACACAACTTAGCATACATGCACATAGAAAACTAAACATATCCCTGCCAGATAATACGGCAGTTGCAACCTAGGCATGTATACCAGAGAAATGTGAACTTATGTCACAAAAGTGTCTGCATGATGTTCATAGCAGCTTTATTTCTAATAGCTCCAAACCAGAAACAACCCAAATGTTTTCAGCCAGTGAATGTCTAAACTAAGTGGTGATAATCATATAATGGAATACTACTCAATAATAAAGAGAAACAAGCTCTTGATACTTGCAATGGTATTGATGGATCTCAAGGGTATTATGCTGACTGAAAAGAGGAAGCTGGTTTTGGAATGTTACATTCTATATGGTACCATTTATATAATAATTTCAGAATGACAAAATCAGGGATGGTGAACAGATGCTTGTCACCAGGGATTGTGGCAGTATGGAGTTCTTTGTGGTGATGAAATAGTTCTGTATTTAACTGTAGTGGTGGTTACACAAATCTATGCAGATGACAAAGTTGTGTAGAACTGTTCATACACACACATGAATGCATATAAAACTGTTAAAATTTGAATAAGATCTGTTCAGTTCAGTTCATTCGCTCAGTCATGTCCAACTCTTTGCAACCCCATGGACTGTAGCATGCCAGGCTTCCCTGTCCATCACCAACTCCCTGAATTTACTCGAACTCATGTCCATCAAGTCAGTGATGCCATCCAACCATGTCATCCTCTGTTGTCCCCTTCTCCTCCAGCCTTCAATCTTCCCCAGCATCAGGGTCTTTTCAGATGAGTCAGTTCTTTACATCAGGTGGCCAAAGTACTGGAGTTTCAGCTTCAGCACCAGTTCTTCCAATGAATATTCAGAATTTATTTCCTTTAGGATGGACTGGTTGGATCTCCTTGCAGTCCAAGGGACTCTCAAGAGTCTTCTCCAATACCACAGTTCAAAAGCATCAATTCTTTGGTGCTCAGCTTTCTTTATAGTCCAGTTCTCACATCCATATATTATTGTAGCAATGTCAGTGTCCTGGTTTTGAAAATGCAATATAAGATGTTACTATGGGGGGAAACTGGGGACCAATACATGGAACCTCTCTGTACTGTTTTTGCAACTTCCTGTAAATATATAAAATTAAGTTGTTTTTTTGTTTTGTTTTGTTTTTTTAAAGTACATGTACTTAAAAAAACAAAATGAAAGTCACTTAGTCGAGTCTGACTCTTTGTGACCCCATGGACTATACAGTCTGTGGAATTCTCCAAGCCAGAATGCTGGAGTGCATAGCCTTTCCCTTCTCCAGGGGATCTTCCCAACCCAAGGATTGAACCCAGGTCTCCCACATTAACAGAACCCCAGAGCTTCCATTACTCTGTACCCAGTTCAGCCCCGCTGGGTCTCCACCCCGTCTCTCTCCCCTCACCCAGGCCCTCCGGAAGCTAACCTTCCCTCACCGTCTCCACATCCTTACCTTCCACTCACTCTCCAGTCTCCCGCAGTCTGACTTTTGCAGCCCGCCCCCCCTCCATTGCCAGATACTGTGGAAAGTTTGCAATCTTTACCTTGTGGGCCTCTCTGATGCTTTTGAAACGATTGAATCCTTCCTCTTTAGGGGGTCTTTAATCATTTGGTGTTTATGGCAACGCACTTTTCTGTTTCTGCTTCTGCCCCTCTGATCATTATTCCTTCTCTGTCCTCTGTATCTAGCAGCGCCCTATTGCAGAGGCTGTTTTGCAATTAATTTCACTCTCCAACACAACAGAACTGCCTGTGAGGGTTGCTTGCATTTGGCTGTTCCTCCCTCCCACCCATCCTTCAGTGCTGTCTGAGAATGCCCTTCCTCACCCCAGCCCCACTCCTGCACCCACCTAGACTTAACTAACTCCTGCTCAGTCTTTGGAAACAATCTCTCAACCATCCTCTCCACCCCTCCTGTTTACACTGCAATTAATTGTCTATGTGTCTAAAGTACATTTCCTAAAAATTTAATAGGAAAGATGATGATAGATTTAAATGCAGGTTTTTAAATTACTTTAAGCAATTAAAGTTCCCTGGTAGCCCATAAGGTAAAGAAACCTCCTGCAATGCAGGAGACCTGGGTTTGATCCCTGGGTTGGGAAGATCTCCTGGAGGAGGGCATAGCAACCCACTCCAGTATTCTTGCCTGGAGAATCCCCTTGGACAGAAGAGCCTGGCGGGCTACAGTCTCCGCGGTCGCAAAGAGTCTGACACGACTGAGCCAGTAAGCACAGCACAACGTGCCTTTCATAAGCTAGTAAGAGGGTGAAGGACCTGGGAAGATGACGGCCCTACCAGCAGAGGGCGACATAGAGCCGAAGCTCAGAGGCTAGGCAGGACCACTGCCGCTCAGCTCAGGCTGGATATAGCCAAGGTGAGACGGAGATTAAAATTCACTCCCATCATCCAGTATCGGCCTAACAGCAACAATGGATAATGTCTGAAGTGGAGGATATGCAGCAGCAGAGAACATAGGTGAAGTGTAAAAAGCATGCTTTTGTCATTATGAGAAAAGAGATAAGAAACAAACTCCCATCTTCATGCGCGTAGAAGAGGAATTCAGAATTTTTAATCTAGTCAAGGCTCAAATAGGCCCTCGATCAAGAGACCCCAAGTGTAGCTCAGTTTTGGAGTTAAGAGCTTGGCAAGAATATGGACAAAATGGGAGGTGACAAGACCAAGCGCAAACACCGAGAAGACAAGTCTTTCAGCTTCTAAGCAGCCCTCCCGGGTCTCCCCACTGCAGTCTCCCCGTCTTCCCTCGTCTCTTGTGCCTTAGCAGAGCTCCTTCATGCTCTTTGCTTTGTTCTTACCATTTTAAGAGTGAGGGAGGCCGCTCTTTAAAATGAGTGCATTTTCATCCGATTTGAAACGTGCCTGCTTTCCAGGCCTCCAAAGGCTTTTGCTCACTTTCTCTTCTGAAAGAAGAGAGTTGTGTGCCATCTTGTGGCGGAGGGCCGCCATAACAACAGCGATGCGCCCGCAGCACCCTGCCCGCTCCAGCACCAGAGAGGGTTCTGAGTCCGGGGTGAGAGTACTCAAAGAGATGGTGGGAGCTGAACTGGTCATGAACAGCACTGGAGTGGGGTCCAAAGGGATTTGTCCTGATCTCCCAACCAATATGATTTTAGGCACCATTTTTTCCCTTAGTTGATAAATGAATTCTGATCTGTGATGTTTTTTTTTTTTTTTAAATGACCTTGCGCAGTGGCAAGAGCGCCAGACTGAGCTAAGACCTCCGGTATCTAATTGCTGCCCACTCCCGCTTCCCCATCATACACTCGCCAGGCAAGCTAGCAACAAAGAACAGTGAAAAAGGAATCGAACCGGGGTCAGGAGCTTTCTACTCAAGAACTTCTGCAATCTAGGGTGTTACCTTGGGGAAACCATGGTACTGAGCATCTTCCCCGTGTCAAGTGCTGCCAATGTACTTTACCTGTTTCTTCCTCATGATCATCCTATGGGATAATGGATCTACACATGAGGAAACTGAGGCTCAGCAAAGAGGAAGTGAGCTGTCCAAAGCCACAGACCCAGGGAGTGATGAGTCAGGTGTGACTCCAAAGCATATGTCTTTTTTTTTTTTTTTTTAGTATATTTTCTTTTCATGATTTTTGTCATGTGAGTGTCGGGGGTGGGAAGATCACACAAAGGCTAGATAGCTTGAATTTATTGTGTCCCTTGATGACAGGGGAGTGCAATTTTCACCTGAGTACTCTGCAGAGCTACAGATGCTAGGCTGTTGCTTTTTAACCCCTTGTGTGTTATTTCTCCCCAACTGACTTTGTTTATAAAGACGTTTTAAGAGGTTGAACCACCTTACTTTCAAAAATCACATCCTATGACCGCTGAAGATAAAAGATAGGCCCTCAAGAGAGAACCCCTGTCTGCAGGATCAATAGGAAATGAAACGTTTTACAGAGAGGACAAGATGCTCTCCCTGCGTGATATACTTGCCGCTTCTCTAAGGGCTGTTACTACAGGGTCTTGCCTGATACAGATCCCTGTGGGTGTGAGAGTCTTGTTGTTAGGGTCTCCATTTGATCCTCAAGGGAACTTGGGTTCAGAGAGATTAAGAAATGTGTTTGATGCTATGTATAAAGTAGATAAATAACAAAGACTTATTGTATAAGCTCAGGGAACAAATCAATATCTTGTCATTTATAATGGAAAAAAATCTGAAAAAGAATGTGTGTATGTATGTATGTATAATTGAATCACTTTGCTATACATCTGAAATTAATGTAACATTTAAATCAACCATGGTTCAATTTAAAATGTTTTTACTTTAAAAAACTGTTTAAAAGCAATGTTTTTGAGATCATTCAACTATGATTAGAAGTCAGACCTTTTAAAAAAACTTTATTGAAGTATAATAGGCCTACAATAGACTGCACGTATTTAAAGTAAAACAGTATGTTTTCACATGTATAATATGGTGAAACCATCATCACAGTCAGGATAATAAACATGTCCATTATCCCCATGGATTTCCTCGGGCCCCTTTGGAACCCCTCCCCCTTCCTTACCCCCTGCATTCCTCTCCACCCCCACACTGCCTTTTCCAACAAAGTGCATTCTGTCACTATAATTTTCATTTTATACAATATTATATAAATGGAAACATACAATATACACTGTCTTTTGTCTAGCTTTGTTCATGAAGCGTAGTGTATCAGTACATTATTTTTTTTCATAGTTAACTTTGGTTTAATACTAGTATGTTAAAAGTGAACTTTTTCCCTTTTTTTTAATGTATTTATAATTGAAGAATAATTGCTTTACAGTATTGTGTTGGTTTCTACCAAACATCAACATGACTCAGTCATAGGTTTACCCATGTCCCCTCCCACTCATTATTTTTTATCATTGAGGAATAATCCCTTATGTAGATATACCACAATCTATTTACCTATTTCCTTGGTCATGGGAATTTGGATTATTTCTATTTGGGAGCTATTATAATGGCTGTGAAGATTGATGTGCCAGTCCTTGTAGTGAACACAGGCTTTCATTTCTTTTAGGCAAATACTCAAAAGTGGAATATCTGGGTTCTGTAATAGGTACATGTTTAACTTTTAAGAAGCAGGGAAACTCATTCCCAGAGTGGCTGTACATTTTACAGACCAGCAGTGTATGCGAGTTCTCCACATCCTTGCCAACACTTGATATGGTCAGTCTTTCAATTTTATACATTCTGTTAAGTATGTAGTAATATCTCATTGTGGCTTTAATTTGAATTTCCTTGATAACTAATGATAAGTATCTTTTCATGATAACTGATGATAAGTATCTTTTCATCTTTTCATTCATATATCTTCTTTAGTGAAGTGTCTGTTCAAATCTTTTGCCCATTTTAAAAATTGGGTTGTTTGTCTCTCAAGAGTCACAGCCCCTTTTTCCCTAGTGATTGTATTTTGAAAACCATTGTTTTATTTACTTTTTATATCTTTAGGCAGGAATTGTAACTCTAGTTTGTGTTATTTCATCTTGACTGGAAGTGGCAGACTAATAGACCAAGGTCTTGAGCCTTGGTTTTTTGTTTTTTTTTTAAGAAGCCTGATATAAGAGAAAGTGGATACAACCTCACCTTTACAAAAAAAGGTTTCATAAAAAATTGTTTCTCTCCTTATTACTACCTCCAATAAAAGCTTAAACCCCATCCCTCACTCCCTGATGAGAGGTTACTAAAAGTAAAATTTTAAATTCTCAAGTTTTGATTCTCATACATTAAATCTATTACTTTGGTTCAGTTTTTCATTAAGGAAAGTCATTTAAAAAATCTCATGTTGAGTTTATTCATTTGAAGGTGATGGAAAAGGAGCTGTTTCCTCTATAGTTCTGATATTTTGTTGATTTCCTAGTATAGAGGATACAAGCCATTTAGTGTGAAAAGGACTAGTTTTTCTGATAAATTTTATCTTGTCCCCAAGCAGAAAGCAGAATCCAGAACTGTGAGACATTGGTAGTTCTAAACAGAAATACTAACAATTTACTGTATATATTGGGCTTTCCCTACCATCATGGGGAAAAACCAAACGAATTTTTTGGCCAACCAAATATTTAGCTTGACTTCATTAACCTTTTGGAAACAAACCTGTTGGGAAAGCTAATCTAATGTCATCCATTAAATAAGAAATATAGAAATTAGATCATTAAACTGAATGTGGCTGCTGCCAAGGTGAACATAATGAAAAATGCATTATTACTCTTCCTTATTTCAAAGCAGTCCTTTAATTAAGGTTTATTCCTCCGACAAAACTAATTTCACAAGTGTGTACAGCCAGCATATTTCAATTTACACTTCTAGAAAGTGGTCCCTTTGCATTATAGGAAATTTATTTTTATTATCCAGGAAGGAAATGAGGCCTAAGGGCAAGGGAGACACCTTAGTATGGTGGGGTGGCAGCTGTCCTCAGCCTGGGCAGACACAGATTGTAACATTTTCAGTTCCTTGGACCCAATTTATTATTATCTATTTTTTATATCAACAGCCGCTCTAAGAAATATTATTGACGGTATCAGGCTGGTGCTGGATTTTATCACTCCTTAAATGTGTTGATGAAAGCAGAACCCGGAGTACCTGTCACATTTCCAGTTGCTGGCTTCTGTAAAGATAGAGTGGCTGAAATTCAATAACTGTTCAGAATATTAATTTAAGCTTCAACCTGACAGCCAGTGATCACTAGAACATATAGTACTGACCCAGCTGCTCAGCTCTCCTAGAAATGACTTAAGTACACAGTTGGAATAGTTGCTGGAGCCAGCCAAAGATGCTGGGAAAAGAAAAAAAAGGAAAAATAAGGCAGGATTAATTTGTGGTCTAACTCATTAAGACCTCCTGCTGTCCTCCTCTGCCAAGCCACTGAACCTTCACTTTTTAGAAAACAATCACATACTTCCAGGTACTCTTTCTAGTTTCCATGATTTTGCTGAAATCATAACACCTACTCCCAGAAATTGTTAAAAGCTCTGAAGCATGTAATTTGTTCAGAGTAGGAAAAACCTTCCCAAGGAGCCCAGTGATGGTCCACAGGTGGTGTTAAACAGTGACTACACATGCCCAAGGTACTGGTCACATTTCTCCCATCCTCCCCTCCCTTCTTCTTTTCTCATCTGGTTTTTTCCCTCTTCATTCCATTTTCCTTTCCACCCTCTGGCTGCTGGAGAGAGGCTAAAGATAGGGTGTCAGAGACATAGCCAGATCTGAAGCTTCTGTCAATGAACTTACTGAGTGATCTACTTACATCACTCATTTAATCTTTACAAGGACCTTAGGAGGAAGCACTTCTCTCCATTATGCAGGTAGAAGAACTGGGGCTTAAAAAGGTTATGTCATTTCTATAAGGCAATTATATGGAGGATTACACCATTTCTTTCAGTTTTAAAACCTCCCTGCTCTGCTCTGTAATGTTGAGGCTGGGACTCTGAAAACCACATCTCTGCTTTGTCCAAGGCTCTTTGTAATCATATGAGAAGGACAGGCTTAGGCTGGATGAGAAAGAAGGGGCTTTCTTCTTGTTGTTTGCTCCCTGGTACTGTCAGCATCACCCCAGTAATGTTTTTTCACTTTATTTTTTTTTCATTTATTTTTATTAGTTGGAGGCTAATTACTTTACAATATTGTAGTGGTTTTTGCCATACATTGACATGAATCAGCCATGGATTTACATGTGTTCCCCATCCTGAACTCCCCTCCCACCTCCCTCACCATCCCATCCCTCTGGGTCATCCCAGGGCACCAGCCCTGAGCACTTGTCTCATGCATCCAACCTGGGCTAGCGATCTGTTTCACACTTGATAATATACGTGTTTTGATGCTGTTCTCTCAGATCATCCCACCCTCGCCTTCTCCCACAGAGTCCAAAAGTCGGTTCTATACATCTGTGTCTCTTTTTCTGTCTTGCATATAGGGTTATCTTTACCATCTTTCTAAATTCCATATAAATGCATTAGTATACTGTATTGGTGTTTATCTTTCTGTCTTACTTTACTCTGTATAATGGGCTCCAGTTTCATCCATCTCATTAGAACTGATTCAAATGTATTCTTTTTAATGGCTGAGTAATATTCCATAAGGTATATGTACCACAGCTTTCTCATCTATTCGTCTGCTGATGGGCCTCTAGGTTGCTTCCATGTCCTGGCTATTATAAACAGTGCTGCGATGAACATTGAGGTACACATGTCTCTTTCAGTTCTGGTTTCCTCGGTGTGTATGCCCAGGAATGGGATTGCTAGGTCATATGGCAGTTCTATTTCCAGTTTTTTAAGGAATTTCCACACTGTTCTCCATAGTGGCTGTACTAGTTTGCATTCCCACCAACAGTGTAAGAGGGTTCCCTTTTCTCCACACCCTCTCCAGCATTTATTGCTTGTAGACTTTTGGATAGCAGCCATCCTGACTGGCGTGTAATGGTACCTCATTGTGGTTTTGATTTGCATTTCTCTGAGAATGAGTGATGTTGAGCATCTTTTCACGTGTTTGTTAGCCATCTGTATGTCTTCTTTGGAGAAATGTCTGTTTAGATCTTTGGCCCATTTTTTGATTGGGTCATTTATTTTTCTGGAATTGAGTTGCAGGAGTTGCTTGTATATTTTTGAGGTTACTCTTTTGTCTGTTTCTTTGTTTGCTATTATTTTCTCCCATTCTAAAGGCTGTCTTTTCACCTTGCTTATAGTTTCCTTTGTTGTGCAAAAGCTTTTAAGTTTCATTAGGTCCCATTTGTTTATTTATGCTTTTATTTCCATGTTTTTTCACTTTAGCAGCAGTAATTTTCCACATTCCTAGAGCCAGCCCCTCGGAAATACTGGCATCAGTTAACCAGCACCCTCTTCCCAGAGGTCTGGGTCCCAGTTATAAAGAACCCTACTTCGAGCTTCCAAGTTCTAATAACCTTATTCTTTCCTCTTTGTGCCACTAGCCTTGGGTGCAGGAGCTGCTTCCTAAAGTTTCTCTCTGGTGCCCCAGTCTCCTTTTACCTGTTCAGGTCTCTGATGATATGCTTTTAACCAATTCCCTCTATTAAATTCTTTTCTGTTCAAATTACTAGTTTGGTTTCTGACTAATACACGTAGGAACAGTAAGATTCAAAACCAACTATGTCTGCCTCCACATGCAGTCCCTTGGTTTTTGTTCTGTGCTCTTTCCCCTACTTCCACCCCCATTTGCAACCTGGTGATAAAGATTCTTCTTTTGACCAAACTTTACTCAGGCTCCTGAACCTTCTCCTAGGCCCCCATGCACTGCCGTGGTAGTTTTACCAAGAACCTGCTAAGTCAGTTTAACCAGATTCGTGCCCTGCTTGATATCTGGTCAGTTCCCTCATCTTCCACCACCTCCCAAATGATGTCTGATCACCCTGGCCTGCTGTCAGCAAGAATCCTCTTAGACAAGTTTAGCCACAACCCCCTTTATCCCTAAGGTTCCCTCTTAATAATTTTCCATCCACTGACAACCCCTCCCACACCTGTCCTTAGCTACAAATCGCACTTGCCTTGAGCCCGGTCTGACTGTAAAATCCCTTTGCCGTGGTCCCTCTACCCTCTGATGGTTCTGCATATAAAGTCTGCCTTACCGTCTTCAACAAGTGCCATTAAATATTTTTTCATTAACACTGACAGCCAAAAATCACTTTGAATCAAGTGTAACTAAGAGCTCAAGTTATAGTCTTTCAGTTCATTTTGGGGGGAAAGTCCTAAATGTTGCATTGATGATTGAACATTCCACCCAGGGTTAAATGGTTTGGAAAGCACCTGGTTTACCATAAGTGAATATTATCGCCTCAGCTAAATAGGATGGAGTGCTGATTAATATGTTCCTAAAAAGATCACAGAATTGACACATTTCCAAGTCATAGCAATAATAGGAACTTAGCAGCCCTCTGAGTTTCAAACTGGAAATCTCATTTCTATAACAGCAGAACACATGACCTTGTCTTGCTGATAATTTCATTTTACTGAGGAAGAGGAAGAAACCAAAGGAACTTCTCTTGTAGATTTAACTCTGACCTCCCAGGAAGAACTGCTTATTGAAGCAGGAATGCAGGAGCCCAGGAGACTAGGAATCAGAGAGTATCTTTCACATGGGGGATTAAAATGCCCAAGAAAAGCAGTTTGGAGAGGCTCTGACACGAGTCCTAAATGTCAGCATACAGCTCTCAAAAGCTGAGAGGAAAGTGTAGTCTAATCCCATAACTAAACAATCGAAAAGGGAAGATGAGAAATGGCAAGATCTCAAAAATAATATTCTGAAAATGTAAGAGTGTGGCTCTTGATAAAGAGTGAAGGGGATTGACCAGTGTGACTGCCCAGAGAGCCGTTTGATGGGCTTAATGTATTAAAGGGCAAAAGATGGAAGAAGTATACAGCTGATGATCTGTGAATGCCTCTTTGTTTCAGGTACTGTCTAGAGATGAGCAACCCAGTTCCAGGAAGAAGACAGACAATAAGCCAACAACAACAAAAACAAACTACCTGTAAATATACAAGGATGACAAGTAAGTACAATAATGTTATATGTGTGCGCTGAAACAACTGAAATTGACAATATGCTTCCATTTTGACCTACAAGAAGAGCAGTTTTGTATAGCGGCACCTGCAGTACTGTGAGGAGGAAGAGATTCTACATAAAGCTGTGAGGACAGGCCTCTCAGAGAAGCTGGCGTATGAGCAGAAACCTGGACACAGTGAGAAAATGAGCTGTGTAAAAACTAGGGGAAGAGCATTCCAGACTTAGGGGCAGGCAGTTACGAGATTTTGAGACGGGGATGTTGGGCCTTTGGCAGGAACATCCAGAGGCCCAGTGTGGAGAATATAGGGGTGCGGGAGCTAAGAACAGTAAGAGATAAGATGCCAGTGGCTGGCAGACACGGAGACAGTTCACATAGGGTCTTACATGACCTATAGGCCATGACAAAGACTTCGAGTCTCATTCTGGGAATAAAATGAGAAGCTCTTAGAAGTATGAGAACAGAGGTGATGTAATCTGATTAATATTTTTTTAAAGCTCAGTCTTGGGAACCCTATGGAGATTTTCCTATAAAGGGACAAGAATGGAAGCAGATGCCTACTTAGAAGGTCACTGCAGGAAGCCAGGAAGGAGCTGATGGTCACAGAGGAAGGTGGTTAGGAGTGAAGGAGGCGAGATGTGGTCAGCCTTAAGATGTATTTTGAAAGCAGAGGTGGCAGGATTTGCAGATGGAGTTAGACCTAACAGCTGAGGGTGAGGAGTCAAAGACTACAGTAAGAACTTTGACCTGAGCTGCTGGATAAATGATAGAGTCATTTACTGAACTAGAAAAGAAAGAAGGTGAACATTTACTTGGGTAGAAAAAGACAAAGCATTTGATTTTAGGAATGTTCAATGCAGCATTCTTCTCAGACAAGCAGTTTGAGGCACTCTATTGGCAGTTGGATAAACTAATTTACAGTTTTCAAAGGACAAGATAAGATATACATTTGGGAGTTATTAGCCTACAGATTTATTTACTGCACAGGCCTGGTAGAAATCACCTAGGGAATGAAGATAAATAGAGAAGAGGTCTAAGAGTGCCAGGGACCCCAACATGTAGAGGCTGTGAGGAAGCAGTCCAGCACAAAAGCCCTGTTTGGAAAAAGGTCTCTCCAGAAGACACAGGGAAGCTAGAGGAAAGGGGAATCCTCAGGCTCCAACAGTTCAAATAAATATGAGTGCTCAACTCCACAGAGATGCTCCCTCCTGTGAGATAAACCCCTGTGCTACATCACTTCTCCCCAAGTAACAAAAGTCATATCTACACATCAAATAAGCCAGTCTGTCAGCCCGGATATTTCAGGCATTAAAAAGCCCTCTGAGAGGACCTTCCCACAGTCACAACAATTATAACTAACAAATACACATCAAAATGCAGGTCACCCTCTGAAAGTTTTTCAGAAAGCAGCTCCCTGCCCAGGCTGTGAAAGGTCTGGGTACAAGGAAACCCAGAAGACATATTCTCAGACACGTATTGGCAAAAATAAGAG
Organism: Dama dama; assembly: GCF_033118175.1. NCBI lineage: Eukaryota > Metazoa > Chordata > Mammalia > Artiodactyla > Cervidae > Dama > Dama dama. The sequence goes on along the minus strand of NC_083692.1, from coordinate 57,658,765 downwards.
ACAAATGATTAAATTAATTAGAAGACTAGACGAGGGAGGAAATAGGAGAATTCGACTAGACAGACTGTCAAAGATGAAGTAAACTGCAAACAAAGAGCCAGCCTGGGCAGTGCTGTTTGGAGACCACCCCTAGAATAAACCTACAGAAAAGCCCTCCGGAAGAGATCAGATCTCTGTCACTTAGAGCAATTAAGTATGTCGCCAGGACTTGCCCCTCTGGCTACAGAGCTGAGCAGGAGAGCTACCTGCCCATCCCAAACTGCCTCAGACACCCAGAAGAATAAGAGACTTGCAGAAAGAGAGGAGCCAGGTAGGTACAGATAGCAAGAGAAGAGCCAGTCAAGGTGCCATTCAAAACTGCCTCTTGACTCAGGGTGCTTCCATCAGTTGCAAATTAATGTTTCCATTCTAAATACCTATGTAGGTAGATAGATAGACAGACAGACAAGTGCTAATCTTAGGGTCATGTTGTTGTTTAGTGGCTAATTCATGTCTGACTCTTTGCGACCCCATGAACTGCAACACACCAGGCTTCCCTGTCCTTCACAATCTCCTGGAATTTGGTCAAGCTCATGTCCATTAAGTTGGTGATGCCATCTAACCACATGGGATGTGTACAAAAGATATTCAGAGTTGATAGATTTAAAATACAAATAAAATACAGTATTTACCTTGTACATGAGTGATGGAAATGTAAAACAGTATAGCCTTATAGAAAACACCATGGCAGTTTCTCAAAAAAATCAGATATTACCATAAGATTCGGGAATTCCACTTCTAGGATTCTTTCCACTTCTGTATTTGTATACCCATGTCCATAGCTGCAATATTCTCAATAGCCAAAAGGTAGAAGCAATATAAATGTCCATCAACAAGTGAATGGATTTTAAAATGTGGTATTCACATACAACTCTTTGTGACCCCATGGACTGTACAGTCCATGGAATTCTCCAGGCCAGAATACTGGAGTGGGTAGCCTTTCCCTTCTCCAGGGGATCTTCCCAACCCAGGGATTGAACCCAGGTCTTCCACATTGCAGACGGATTCTTTACCAACTGAACTATCAGGGAAGTGTACACACATGCAATGGAATATTATTCCACCTAAAAAAGGAAAGAAATTCTCATGCTTGCTACAACAGGGATGAAACTTGAAGAGACCATGCTAAGTGTATTAAGCCAGCTACAAAACACTGTATGATTCCATTTATATGAGGTACCTAGAGTGCTCAGATTCATAGAGACAGAAAGTAGAACAGTGACTGCCAGAAAGTAGAGTGGTGGGATAAGGAGGTATTGCTGCTGCTGCTGCTGCCAAGTCGCTTCAGTCGTGTCCGACTCTGTGCGACCCCATAGACAGCAGCCCACCAAGGCTCCCCCATCCCTGGGATTCTCCAGGCAAGAACACTGGAGTGGGGTGCCGTTTCCTTCTCCAGTGCTTGAAAGTGAAAAGTGAAAGTGAAGTTGCTTAGTCGTGTCCGACTCTTAGCGACCCCATGGACTGCAGCCTACCAGGCTCCTCCATCCATGGGATTTTCCAGACAAGAGTACTGGAGTGGGGTGCCATTACCTTCTCCAAAGGAGGTATTAGGGAGCTACTGTTTCACAGGAATAGAGGTTTAGTTCAGGAAGATGAAAGAATTCCGGAGCTGGATGGTGGTGATGGTCACACAGCAGGATGAATGTGCTTAATGCCACTGAGTCATACACTTAAAAGTGATTAAAATGGTAAAAACAAAATTATAGTATTCTAAGAGTATAACCTTAAAAAATGATTATTCATTAGGCAAAGGTATCTCAAAAAGTTATTAAAATTGCTTGGTTGGAAATAAAAATCCCATTGTTAATATTTGCAGAAGACATCTTTAAAATATATGCAGCAGTATGTGTGTGCAAAAAATGGCATGTATGTGTTGACACATAATTTTTGTGTACATTGCCTTTAAGACTATTTCTTCTCTTTGTGTGAGTGCTATAAATGCATCAATGAAAAATTACAGATTTCAGCATGATTCTGATAGCTCGGGGACAGGTATGCTGGGGGAAATAAACTGGACTTTAAATAATTAAGCCAAAATGATCATGTTAATTAACTTATATCCTTAATCACTAATTTCTCCCCTGACTTTTGGGGAAGGAATAGTTTTTGTCTCAAAAGCAGGCTTTAGTGACCTAACAGTTTGAAAGGCACCTAGAGATAATGAGGCAAGGATATTTAAATGGAAACATGCCACAATTACTAGTTAATTGAAAGCTTTTATGATTTTGGACTGAACTCAGTCCCTTTTCCTGCTGGGCTATAACATGGGTGGGGGAAGAGTAACAGCATTGTTTCTCTTTTTAAGTGAAAGTATCCACTAAGTAATTTTGAAGCTTTTATTGACTTAATAAGGTAAAGTCAGTAAAAACAAATATTCTAACAATTTAAAAATCTGTCCTATTTCAGTTGAAGGATTTACTTTCCTTTCTTTTCAAACTGAGATATAATTGGCATATAACATTGTATTAGTTTAAGATGTACAATGTAGTGAGGCAATATATGTATAAATATACTGTGAAATGGTCACCACAATAAGTCTAATTAACATCAATCGCCACACATGGTTACATGTTTTTTCTTGTGATGAGGACTTTTAAGATCTACTCCCTTAGCAACTTTCAAATACACAATTCAGTATTTTTAGCTATAGTCACCTTATTATACCTGCTACCCCTAGAACTTTTTTATAACTGGAGATCTGTATCTTTTGACCTCCTTCATCTACTTCTCCTCCCCACACCCATCGCTGGCAACCACTAATCTGTTCTCTGTGTCTATGAGTTTATCATTCTATGTAAGCTTTCTGAGTAAGAAAATAACCTTGTATTCTGTAATCTTGTATGCATTCACTAAAAAAAAAATCTTTATATGCATTTTATTACATTTCAAATTAACCTAATCTGCCAAAAGAAAGCCTTTTGAGCAGGATTTGCTTTGCCTAGTAGGTTATACTTCTACATTTTAAGTTTCTGAGGAAAAAAAAATCCTTTATTTTATATCTTTAGTGCCCTAACAACTGATCGTTAAAATACAATACTCCTGATTTTAAAAAAGGAACCAAGGGTGAATTAACACAGGCTCAAAAATAAAATAAAAGAATGTTACCCTAAAAATTCAGATGTTATAAAGACTCCCTAGGGGTCAGGATAGGAAGAAAGAGGAAGTCTTTATACAGCAAGGAAAACAAAAAAGAATGGAAAATAAAACACCACACAATGGATAGGGCATTGATATTTTACAAAAAAAATGATATCTAAATAGCCAAGCACTACATGAAAAGATGTTCAGTTGCATTCACCATAAGGAAAATATAAACGGAAACCACGTGGCAATCCACAATGTATCCACCATTATGGCTGAAAAGAAAAATATGGAAAATATCAAGTGTTGGTGATAATGTGGAGCAAATGGAACTCTGACATTCATGGACGGTGTGTAAGTTGGCACAACCAATTTGGAAACCTGTTTAGCATTATATACTAAAATGAAACATTTGCTTACTTATGACCCAGATATTCCACTCCTAGGAGCCAACAGCAATGCATACATGTGTTGCGCATGTTCCCCAAAAGATATTTACAAAAAGGTTTATAACAGCACTATTTGAAGTAGCCCCCATAGAAACTGTTCAAATGTTCATCAGCAGTGGGATGAATAGTGTGTTATATTCATACACTGTGATACCCTACAGCAATGAGAGTGAGGAATCTACCAGTTAATAAACAACAATATGAGTGAATCTACAAATATTAACATTGAGTGGCAGAAACCAGACACAAATGAATACATCCTATATGATTCAGTTTAGTCGTTCAGTCGTGTCCGACTCTTTGCACCCCCATGGAAAGCAGCATGCCAGGCCTCCCTGTCCATCACCAACTCCTGAAGTTTACTCAAACTCGTGTCCATCAAATCGGTGATGCCATCCAACCATCTCATCCTCTGTCATCCCCTTCTCCTTCTGCATTCAATCTTTCCCAGCATCAGGGTCTTTTTCAATGAGTCAGTTCTTCGCATGAGGTGGCCAAAGTATTGGAGTTTCAGCTTCAGCATCAGTCCTTCCAATGAATATTCAGGACTGATCTCCTTTAGGATGGACTGGTTTGATCTCCTTGCAGTCCAAGGGACTCTCAAGAGTTTTCTCTAGCACCACAGTTCTAAAGTATCAATTATTCAGTACTCATCTTTCTTTATAGTCCAACTTTCACATCCATACCTGACTACTGGAAAAACCATAGCCTTGACCAGATGGACCTTTTGTTGGCAAAGTAATGTCTCTGTTTTTAATATGCTGTCTAGGTCGGTCATTACTTTTCTTCCAAGGAGTAAACGTCTTTTAAATTTCGTGGCTGCAGTCATCATCTACAGTGATTTTAGAGCCCCCCAAATGATTGCTTTTATTTAAATGATAAATATTGTTAAAGCTAATCTATGCTGTTGGCTTCCCTGGTGAACAGTGGTAAAGAATCTGCCTACCAATGCAGGAGATGCAGGTTTGACCCCTGGGTCAGGAAGATCCCCTGGAAAAGGAAATGGCAACCCACTCCAGTATTCTTGCCTGAGAAATCCCACAGATAGAGGAGCCTAGTGGGCTATAGTCCATGGAGTCGCCAAAGAATAGACACAACTTAGGGACTAAACAACAACAACAAAATACAATCTATGCTGTTAAAAGTTACTAGAAGTACTCTTGGTTGGGGTTTGGGTAGAGACTGAAAGGGAGTGCCAGTGGATTTCTGGCTCCAGACATGGCCATGTCTCATTCTGGATGCTAGCTGCACAGACACACTCAGGTTTTTAAAGTTCATCAAGTTACATACTTACGTGCACTCTCCTGTGTATATGTTACAGTTCCAAAAAATGTTGAAAAACAAGGACAGAATGAAAAAATGACACTCCTAATAGAAAAACATAGAAATTTTTTCCATAACAGGGGCTCTTCTTGCCAAGGCTGCCTGCCCTTAAGATTCCCATGGTGCCCTGGGGTAGGCTGGGTTTTGTTTTCCTTTTCTGAAAGCTGGTGCTGCTCTTGGTTAGCACCAACCAGGAGATCATAGACTCTGCACTGTTTGGATTTAATGTCTAGACATCTGAACTAGAAGTCAAGAAGGAAAGGAGAAAGAAAGGAAAAGAAAAGCATGACCACCACACTTTCCCATGAAGTTTCCATTATGGGTTCTGTTCATACATCGTATTAGTCAGCCTACAACCTAACATGCAGCTGTACATGCTGGTTTATGCAATGTGGAGATTCTCCCTCCCGTTCTGGGTAGCACTGTAATTCAAATACAGGATTTGGTGTGATACTGTGTAGTACAGTGTCAAATTTCATAGGAGTATATACAATCATGTATATATATGTGTAAGTATATACAAGCAGGTTGGAAAGTTACCTGTATGTGTAACAAGATATTGTAAAACCAAAGGGAGGGAACTAGAGCAGGTATTGATGCACTGAAAGTATCCATATGAGCTAATACTCTAGGCAATTTCTCATCCTGAACACTACTGACATGTGGAGCCAGATAATTCTCTGTGGTGGTGACTGTCCTCTGTGTTGGAGAATATTTGACAGCATCCCTGGCCTCTATGCATTAGAGGCCAGTAGTAAACCACCCCCCAACCCCCCAACCTCCCCCCCCGGAAGCCTCATTCAAGTCATGTAGAGTAAAAATGTTCCTGGATAAATGCCTCCTGGGGGACAAATTCACTCACATTGAGAACCATGTACATTGCTGCTGCGTTGCTATCAATGCAGTCAAAAGTCATGCTCACGCCCGAGTGCAGCATTGACTCCACCTTCTGACTCGTCTCATTATTTTCCACCGAAAGGAGCCGGTGTTCCTTGGGGGATGTGGAACCTGTATTAGAGGGAAAGCAAGATAGGATGAAAACATTTTGAAACTGTCAGAAAGAAAGAATACTTTTGGAAAGTTCTAGACCAGCATTTGAAAAAAAAGAAGATTACCACTGTTAAGGCAGGAAAATCTAAACAAATTTACAATAATAATTACTAGTGATAATAGTGGTAAAGTCAGCTGGAATAAGTTATGTCTGTCAAAAGCATTATGATTCAAAAATAAGCAGGTAATATAAAATGTATATAAGGGAGTTTGTGGTATACATAAGTTTCCAAAATTGTTACCACTTCCCCCAAGCTATTAATCCACTTAAACTTGTAAAACTTCTGCTCTAATTTTAGACAGTATTCATTATGACAGCCACAAATGGTAAGTAGAAATAGGATGGGAAACATTTTTAGGGTTGCTTCAGACGGTGAGGAATCCACCTGCAAAGCCAGGATTGATCCCTGAGTTAGGAAGATCCCCTGGAGGAGGGCATGGCAACCCACTCCAGGGTTCTTGCCTGGAGAATCCCCATGGACAGAGGAGCCTGGCGGGCTACAGTCCATGGGTCACAAAGAGTCGGACATGATTGAGGGACTAAGCACAAGCACAATACAAATCTTACAATTTTGAGTTGCTGATGAGTCTTAAGTGGGGGATTACTAGGACACACGTTGACTATTCAGAACAGAAGTGAAGTTTGGAGGGCAAAAATTGCCATAGCCATTTTGATGCCATGAAGGGAACAGGCACAATGATAAAGAAAAAAACAAAAGATATGAAAAACCAAGACTGAGAGTTTAAATCTCTAGATCTTACTGTACCTGAAGCCAGAGGTAAATTTGGACTATTTCGTTATATATGTCAATTTTCTCCCAAGTTTTCTTTTAAAATTTAAGCCAGTATGCAAAGCGTTTTTGATTACTTGCAACATAAAGATCCTAACAAATACAGTAACTTCAGGAAAATTTTAGAAGGATACACATAAAACATGAAGCTCAGCAATACAGTTGCCTCTATGGAGAGTCACTGGGAGTCTAGCTTAGGAGGAAGACTCACTTTCCATTGTGTAAGTAAACTATTTATATTTTTTTATTTGCTTTTTACTATGTGTGTAAATTCTTTCATATTAGAAAAAAAGTAGGCTAAATTTATAATAAACATGTCTTGAATCTATGGTTGCCTAACTTAGGGCTAGTTGCATCCAGATCACTTCCATGTTTACACAGTCACTCAGTCGTGTCCATACAATTCCCATGGACTATAGACCTCCAGGCTCCTCTGTCCATGGGTTTTCTCAGCGATAATACTGGAGTGGGTTGTCATTTCCTTCTGCATCCAAATCACTTCCAGGAACTAGCTTAAACCACAGGTTCTCCTTTGGACAATCTGATTCAGTAGGTCTGGGGTAGGAACCAAGACCTACAAACTTTTAAATTTCTCTCACTGATTCTGAAAGTCAACCAACATCATTCGAGAGGGTGGTTCTCAGCCCTGGCTGCACATTAGAATAGTCTGGGAGAACTTCCAAAAGTACCAGTGCATGAATCCTGCCTCAGGAGAATCACATAAGACTCTCTGGGGATGGTGCCTTACAGTGCTCCGTGCGCTTACTCACTCAGTCGTGTCTGACTCTTTGTGACCCCATGGACTGTAGCCTTCCAGGCCCCTCTGTCCATGGGATTCTCCAGGCAAGAATACTGGAGTGGATTGCCATACCCTCCTTCAGAGGATCTTCCCAGCCCAGAGATCAAACCCAGGTCTCCCACATTGCAGGTGGATTCCTTACCGTCTGAGCCACTAGGGAAGCCCATACTGCTTCCTAAGCATAATTTTTTAAATTGGAGAAGACATAGAGGATCTTGAACTCTCATACACTGCTAGTAGGAATATAAATTAATATAGCCATTTTGGAAAATGTTGGACAGTATTTACTAAATATATGCTTTCCTTCAGTCAGTCAGTCAGTCAGTTCAGTCGCTCAGTCGTGTCCAACTCTTTGTGACCCCATGAATTACAGCACGCCAGGCCTCCCTGTCCATCACCAACTCCCGGAGTCTACTCAAACCCATGTCCATCGAATCAGTGATGCCATCCAACCATCTCATCCTCTGTCGTCCCCTTCTCCTCCTGCCCCCAATCCGTCCCAGCATCAGAGTCTTTTCCAATGAGTCAGCTCTTTGCATCAGGTGGCCAAATTACTGGAGTTTCAGCTTCAGCATCAGTCCTTCCAATGAACACCCAGGACTGATCTCCTTTAGGATGGACTAGTTGGATCTCCTTACAGTCCAAGGGATGCTTTCCTTATGACTGAGCAATTCCACTCCTATGTATATGCCCAAGAGATTTTGACACCAAGACATGCACATATTTATTCACAGAAGTTTTTTTCATAATAGCCCCAAACTGGAAACAATACAAATGTTCGTCAATAGTAGAATGAATTTCCAGAATCAAGACACAAAGATTTAATTTTTTTAATGGTAATTTTTGAAGTATAGTTGATTTACAATGTTGTGTTAGTTTCTGGTATACAGAAAAGTGATCAGATATAGATGTAGATATAAATATTCTTTGTCATATTACTTTCCATTATGGTTTATTATAAGCTATTTAATATAATTCCATATGCTATATGGGCTTCCCTGGTGGCTCAGCTGGTAAAAGAATCCACCTGCAATGTGGGAGACCAGGGTCCAATCCCTAGGTTGGGAAGATCCCCTGGAGAAGGGAAAGGCTACCCACTCCAGTATTCTGGCCTGGAGAATTCCATGGACTGTATAGTCCATGGGGTCACAAAGAGTCGGACATAACTGAGCGACTTTCACTTTCACTTCCTATGCTATACAATAGGACCTTGTTGTTTATCTATTCTGTGTATAATAATTTGCATCTGATAATCCCAAACTCCCATTACAACCTTCCCCCTTGATTGTCTCCCTACCCTCTGCTCTGAGAAATTATAAGTCTGTTCTCTCTGTCTCTATGTTTCTGTTTCAAAAATAACTTCATTTATGTCGTATTTTAGATTCCACATGTAAGTGATATCATGTGGTATTTGTTGTTCTCTTTCTGACTTACTTCGTTTAGTATTATAATCTCTGGGTCCATCCATGTAGCTGCAAATGGCATTGTTTCATTCTTTACATGGCTCAGTAGAATATTCCATTGTATACATGTACCACATCTTCTTTATCCATTCATCTGGCTGTGGACATTTAGGTTGTCTCCATATCTTGGCTATTGGAAATAGTGCTGCTATGAACATAGGGGTACATTATCTTTCTAAATTGTAGATTTGTCTGTATATATGCCCAGGAGTGAAATTGTTGGATCATATGGCAACTCTATTTTTAGTTTTTTGAGGACCCTCCATTCTGTTTACCACAGTGGCTGCACCAACTTACATTCGCAGCAACAGTGCAGGAGGGTTTTCTCTTCTCCACACCCTCTCCAGCATTTGTTACCTGTAGACTTGTTAATGATGGCCATTCTGACCTGTATGAGGCAGTACCTCATTGTAATTTTGATTTGCACTTCTCTAATAATTAGTGATGCTGAGCATCTTTTCATACACCTATTGGCCATCTGTATGTCTTCTTTGGAAACATGTCTATTTAGGTCTTCTGTCCTATTTTTTATTGTTTTTTTTTTTTTTTATGAGCTGTTCATATATTTTGGAAATTAAGTTGTCAGTTGCATCATTTCCAATTATTTTCTCCCAGGCTGTAGGTTGTCTGTTTTGTTTATGGTTTCCTTTGCTGTGCAAAAGCTTTATAAGTTTGATTAGGTCTCATGTGTTTATTTTGCTTTTATTTCTATCACCTTGGTAGCCTGACCAAGGAAAACATAGATATGATTTATATCAGGGAATGTTTTGCCTATGTTCTCTTCTAGGAGTTTAATGGCATTGTTTTATATTTAAGTAAAGAAGACTTAATTTTAAATGTTTAACTATTTATATGTATTATATATAGCAAATACATTGTACAAAATCAAGAGCTACAAAGAGTTGTATATAGATAGTTTGAATTTCTGTCTCATTCCTGCTTTATAGTCACTCGTTTCCCTTCCCAGAGCAATTGTTAAATTTCTTCCAGCAATATTCCATGCATATATAAACAGATCCATTTGTTTTACCCTGAAGAAAAGTCAAGTGGTAGAATAAACAAATTGTGGTATAGTCATGTGTTAGAATGTTAGAATATGACACAGCATATATAGTATATATTACATATACTATAAAAGTACAAACTATATATACAACATTGATGAATCGTATAATTATCTTTAGTTTAAAAAAGGTGCATAAGAGTGTATATTGTATGATCTTATTTATATGAAGTTTATGAGTGGGCAAAATTATCCATGGTGATAGAAGTCAGGAGAGCAGTTATCCCTGGGGAGGCTTCCAGGGTGCTAGAAGTATTCTATATCTTATCTGACTGTGTACACAGGTATGTGCCATTATAAAAATTCAATAAGCTTTCCACTTAAGATTAGTGTACTTCATGGAGAATATGTCATATTTCAGTAAAAAGTAAAAATAAAAACATGAGAAAGCACTCTAATAGCAACCCACTCCAGTATTTTTGCCTGGAAAGCCCTATGGACTGAGGAGCCTGGTGGGCTGCAGTCCATGGGATCAGAAATAATAAGCAACTGAACAACAGTGTGCGGCCAGAATTGAAAACCACTGTTTTGTAGCCTCCAGCCTCAAAACAGCATTTAACAAATAGGTCATGCTCTGCTTTGCTGATGGAATTTACTTTGTACTTCTTATTTCTCTGAGATCCTTCCTTCATTCAACCCCACTGAAACTTGCCTTCTTGTGTATTAATCCCCACTGGCCTAAGGGTTAGTAGGGAGGACTGAATTAAATGCTGAAATCTCAAACTACTTCTCTAAACTTACATTTTGAATTATAAGAATTTCTTGTACAGTGATACCACTGAAAGAGAAAACTGAAACTCAAAATTTATCTGGATATTTTCTTCTTCTGTGGTTATTTTCTAAACTGCAATGTGGATGATGAGTTTCCTTTTAAATGTTGTACAGTGAAGAGATTTGTTAGCATCATTGGCTGATCAAATGCAATTGATCTTAAAATATCTATATCTGATTTCAAATTATGCTCACAACTGTCTGACTAGGATGCCAATTTCATTAACAGCATTACAACCCCAGCTCCAGCACATTCTTGATAAAGTGCTGTATTTCAGGAGGAAGCCAGTGTGGGCCTGCCATTGCTTGCGATTCTTAATTCTACCCAGTGTCAATATCTGACAAGAAAACAAGTAGTCACATTTTACCTTCCAATTAAAGATGCCTGTCCAGTCCCTGGAATGAACTGAAACCCTGTTCAAGATGGGGATTATGAAATTCTTAAGACCTCCACTATTTAAGGTTGGAATCTTTTTTTTCAAGTAGTGGGTTCATCACTCACCTTACTCTTCCCTTATTTCAACAATAATTACAGCAGCTACTCTGTGTAAAGCACCGTGGTCAGAGTACAAAGCAAGAAAGGCCCAGCCTTAACCCTCGTGTGGTTCATCAGGGTCGTGTGACAAGTGCAAAAGTAATCTTACTATGACACAGACTAGGCAAGTGTTAAAACAATAACAAAAAAGTAGTTCAAATAAAGTGCCCTGAAGATTCAGATGTGGCTGAGATCACTTCAATTTAGGAGGAAATGGCCAGAAGCCCCTCTTGCCAGGCTCTGCCTCATGCTCCATCTAAACAAAGAGTAGTTAGAGGGCAAAAATAGCTGAAGAGCCATCCAAACACTATGGAACCTCTTGAAAAATGTCGAAGAGAATACAAAAGATTGACTAGGGTAATTCCAGTGGCCCTCTCCATTTATATTTCTGACACTTTCTGACTCCAAGAGCCAAGCAAGCAAGAGGATGGAGAATGAGACAGGCTGAGCCAACACTGCGCTAATTACTCTTCTCCTGTAACAGATGGCTTATGTCATCTTCTACCATAAACCTTTGATATTGTTGCTCCTCCTTCCTCTCTACCCATCAAAACAATAAAAACGCCAACAACTAGCACTTGGGTGGTACTATGATATGGTTAGTCCCAGTATTTTATTTTCATTTAATTTTTATAACCACCCTGTGAGGTAAATATAACTCATGTCCACTTTATAGATGAAGAAACCAAAGCATAGAGGAGTCAAGTAGCTTGGCCAGAGTCACACAGCTGATACATGGGATAGCCAGACCCTGAATCTGGAGTCTCAGCCTGTGTTCTTCAACCTCTAAGTTATATCCATAATGCAGGGTGCTGCTTCTTGAGAAAGGCTCCTATGACCACAGGAGCTCACACTTAATGATTCATATTTAGTTAATCTCAAAGTATTTCCTTACATTAATCTCTTTGCCTTAAACCAAAGCAATCCTAAGCAAGAAGAACAAAGCAGGAGGCACATATGCCTTGGTTTCAAAATATGCTACAAGGCTATCGTAATCAAAACAATATGGTACAGGCCTAAAAGCAAATATTTAGAACCCCAAACAGAATAGGGAACACAGAAATAAATCCATGCATATACAGTCAACTGATTTTTGACAAAGATGCCAAAAATACACAATTGAGAAAGGATGATTTCTTCAACAAACAGTGTTGAGAAAACCGGATATCCACAAGCAGAAGAATGAAATTGTACCCATATCTCACATGATATATAAAAGTCAACTCAAAATGGGTTAAAGACCTAAACTTAAGACTTAAAACTACTAGGAGAAAACAAGGGAAAAGCTTCTTGACCCTGGTCTGGCCAATGAATTATTTTGGATATTACCCCAAAAGCAAAAATAAACAAATGGGAATGCCTCAAACCAAATAGCTTCTACACAGCAAAGGAAGTAATCAGCACAGTTAAAAAAAACAACTTACAAAATGAGAAAAAATATTTGCAGACTGTATCTTTTGAGAAGTTAATATCCAAAGTATATAATATAAGGAACTCAGCTCAAAGCAAGAAAACAAGGTTATTAACCTCATTTAAAAATGGTTAACGGAGGACTTGAATAGACATTTCTCAAAAGAAGACATGCAAATGGACAACAGGTACATGAAATGTACTCAGTATATAGTTAATCAACAGGGATATGCAAATTAAACTTACAAAATATAGCCTCACACCTGTTAGGATGGCCATTATCCACAAGACAAATGATAAGTATTGAGGATGTTGAGAAAAGGGAACCTTTGTGCACTGTTGTTAAGAATGTAAATTAGTACAGCCATTATGGAAAACAGTATGGAGGTTCCTGAAAAAGTTAAAAATAGGGCTACCATAGATCTGGAAATTCTGCTTCTGGGTATATATCCAATGGAAATGAAATCAGTGTTTTGAAGAGATATGTGCACTTCCATTTTCACTGCAGCATTATTTACTGTGCCAAGATATGGGAACAACCTAAGTAACCAACAACAGATGATATCCAATGGAAATGAAATCAGTGTTTTGAAGAGATATGTGCACTTCCATTTTCATTGCAGTATTATTTACTATGCCAAGATATGAGAACAACCTAAGTAACCATCAACAGATGAATGAATAAAGAAAATATGTATATGTGTGTGTGTGTGTATACATACATATATACACATATGCTCTATATATGTGCTCTCTCTCTATATATATGTGTGTGTGTATATATATATATATATATATATGCTCTAATATTATTCAGACTTTAAAAGGAAGGAACTCTTATAATTTGTGATAACACAGATGAACCTGGTGGACATTATGCTAAGTAAAATGAACCAGACACAGAAAGACAAATACTGTATGATGTCACTTATATACTGAATCTAAAGAAGTCAAACTCTTAGAAGCAGAGTAGAATGGTGGTTTTCAGGGACTGAGGGGTGGAGAAAATGGGGAAATGTTCAAAGGATAGAAAGTTCATATATGCAGAATGAACAAGTTATAGAAAGCTAATATACACTATGGTGACTATAGTCAACAATACTGTATTGTAAACTGAAAACTGCTGAGAGTAGATTTTAATCATTCTTATCAAAAAAAGAAAAAGTAACTGTGAAGAAATGGATATGTCAATTAGCTTGTGGTAAACATTTTTTTTCATTTATTTTTATTAGTTGGAGGCTAATTATTTTACAATATTGTAGTGGTTTTTGCCATACATTGACATGAATCAGCCATGGATTTTAAATGTGTTCCCCATCTTGAACCCCCCTCCCACATCCCTCCCCATCCCATCCCTCTGGGTCATCCCAGTGTACCAGCCCCGAGCATTTGTCTGTACATATATCAAAACATCATGTTTTATACTTTAAATATGTTTCTATAAAGCTGGAAAGAAATACCAGTAACATAAATAGGCTACTATTCATGTGTGTACATGCCATCTCCACTCTACATTAAAGCTATTGAGGACAGCCTATTACTTCCAGGGCCCATTAGAAACTCAATATTGTCAGGGTGCCTGACCAGAGTATGGACTCAATATCTGATCTCTCTTCCTCTATCCCACGCCACCCAGTGCCTAACACAGTGCTATATCTGTATTTGATGCTTCAAAAATATAACTTGAAGACAATAAAGTGAAAGTTGCTCGGTCATGTCCGACTCTTTGCGATGCCATGGACTATACAGTCCGTGGAATTCTCTAGGCCAGAACACTGGAGTGGGTAGCCTTTCCCTTCTTCTATTCCAGGATACAATAAGGACACAAAAATTTTATTTCAGAGTTTTAGGTCTAAGCTCTACATACTGCTTTCATCTCTCAGACTACACTTTGCCTATTTTGTACTGTAAGACAAATAATAATTGCAGGAAGGCTTATTACAGAACTTTCAGATAAATTAAGGTAGATTAATAGCAATCTTATTCTGAAATAATATCTGAATAACATCTGAACTAATGCATTAATATGATTACCCTCAGCCTCTGAGTGAATTTAAATGATTTTTCCCTCCTCTCTCTCTCTTAGAGCAAAGATTAACCTGTTTGCAAAAGAATGGGGCTGGAAAGATAAGACTCACAGGCACAGAAAATGACTAATGGTCAGAGAGATGGGCTAGCAAGGTCCACAGAGGTCTGCTCTTGGCCCCCAAGTCATTCTCCCCAGCTCTGCCCACTCCCCTCACCACACAGTCTGTGTGTTGGGGGTTCTATGTTCTGTCATGGATTTCCTGTCCAGACTCTGCTGCTATAAATCATGGCTGCTCAGGGCTGTATGCTGTGTGCCAAGATCAGAATTGTCAGTATCTAGAATCCTGCCGACAACTTCTGCTGTAGGCTTCTCCTTTGGATTTTGAAAAGTGCCCTTGTTTAAAAACAGAAAGAAAGAAAAAAAAGATGTTCAAGTATTGAAGGGTCCAAAACTTGCTAAGGATGAAGTTGAAGCACTATTAAACCAGGAAAACTGAAATTCAGACGATTTTGAGGTTACCTTTTGGGGCATAGGTTTTGGGATTCAGCATTACAGACATAGTGGTTCTATCTCAGGGGAACACTTTCAGAAGCTAAGAAAGAAACACATAGGTGCCCTCCCCTGCCTGAAATAATCCTCACGTAAATCAACTAAGTCAAGGCATAATGGTGTAAGAATGGCACCTTAGGGATTGTATGTATGTCTTCCTCTAATACCTCTGCCATGGAGCCTAAACACCAGGTCCAGCCTGACTCCTCTGTGTTCTGCACCAACTAAGAAAAATTAGGTGAACCAACTGTCAACAATAAGTGAAAGTCACTCAGTTGTGTCCGATTCTTTGTGACCCCATGGACTATACAGTCCATGGAATTCTCCAGGCCAGAATACTGAAGTGCGTAGCCTTTCCCTTCTCCAGGGGATCTTCCCAACACAGCAATCGAACCCAGGTCTCCCACATTGCAGGTGGGTTCTTTACCAACTGGAGCCACAAGGGAACAGATAGCACTTATAAAGCACTTACTAAAGCCAAACAATGTTCCAGCACTTTGTATTCACTCATTTAATTCTCACAACAATCCTATGATGTAGGATTTATATCCACCCTGCCCTCCATCCCCCAACTTATGGTTGAACAAATTGATGTATAGAGAGGTATAGTAACTTGCTCAAACTCATAGGTAGCTGGTAGACTTGGGATTCAAATATAGGCAAGTCCAGCCCTGGGACCCACCTGAAACACTATAATGTGACTGTGCTGAGAAGGAATATTGAGTAGAGGTGGGGAGAACAAGGGGAGGACACATGGAGAAGGTAAAAGACCGCGTGGGTAATTAAGGATGGTCGCAGATTCTTAGCCACTCCTCCCTTCAAGAGATAATATCCATCTGGACTGGCCCTGCGGTTTGCTTTGGCCAGGAGAATGTAGCAGAACAGACATTGTGTTGGCTACAGGCCTAAGTGTGAAAAGGTCCAGTAGCTTCTGCTTTTCTCCTCTTGGAAGCCAGCTGTAAGGAATTCTAGTTTATCCTATTGTAGAGAGAGAAGCCACATGGAGGAGCCTGGAGGATGAGAGAGACACCTCATGGATGGAGCCCATATGGAGGAGCCTGGAGGCACCCTCGCTGACAGCATACAGCCGCCAGTCATATGAGAAGGGCCTTAGTGAACTTCCAGTCCAGCCCAGCTGCCAGCCAAGAGGATCATGAGTGGCCCCAAGTAAGATCAACAGAAGAACCACATAATCAACTCACAGAATGATGAGAAACATGTTTTAAAACTCTAAGTTTTAGGATGGTTTGTTACATAGCAATAGTTAGCTGATAGAGATGGTTGTTGAATTACTTGACCTTAAAGTTCCTTCTTACCGTGAAAGTTTGTGAATCAGTTAAAGGAGATAAGCAAATTTGGTTGGAGCAGAGTGCCTGTGTAGGAAAAGAAAGGTTAGGAGTAGGTGAGAAATTTGAACTTTGGCTGGTAGGTTTTAAAGATGGAAGTGAAGGAGAAGGTCTTTATTTTAGGCAGACTATTATAGTGGAAGCATATAGAACAGACTTGTGAACATATAAGACACGTGTGAAAAAAAAGCAGTCAGGGGAACCTGGTTGCTGAGGCAAAAACATGCAATTAAAAATTACTGAGCAACAAGGCATCAAATGCAGAATTGATCATTAAGTCTTTAAAGCACAGATGTTTTCTGTTTTAACTACAGAATCTATCAACTCTTCCTTCTTTCCAATTGTAAGTGTTCTTGCATGGGAAAATACATGGAATGTGATTAAGAACCTGGGTTTTGTTTAAGAAAAACTTGGTTTGAAGCCTGTTCTCTGCTACCTTCTACCTAAGTGACAGTGTCTTAGCTTCCTCATAGTTAATTGGGCCTAGTAAAACTTGCCTTACTAGGGTATTACAAAGATAAGAAAAAGTAATATCTGATTTTGGTAAATAGCTGAAAGTGCCCACATAATGCAAATGCTCTGATGACTGTGTCTGTTTCACAGAACACTTCATGTTGGAGTGTCAGGTATGGGGGTGGCTTGTCCTATCTCCATGTAGGAACTCTTGGTAAGAGCCTTCTTCTACACATGCCTTCCAAGGTTATTGAGGTCATGACCTTTCCAACTGGGAGGGAGGAGGATGAGTATGGAGGAGCGTAAGAAGTTGTATGGGGCTGACTCAGAAGTGGTACATACTTATACTCACATTCCATTGGCAAGAACATAAGCACGTACCCAGGTTGCAGAGATGGCTGGCAAGTCCCAGCTACAGTCCCACTCAGTGGTGGACAGAGGCAAGCGAGAACTGGATAGTAGTTAACATGACCAAGCTATGCAACCAGCCTAACAATATCTGCCACCAGAAAACACCCAGGACAATTAAGTCAGCGTCTTTTCAGAGCATCAGAATGTTTTAAATCTCCTTGAGTGACTCTAATGTGCGGCAAAGTCTGGGAGCCGGCTTAAGCCACCCCTGCTTGGGTTTTTGTACTTGCAGCTGAAAGCATTTCTAACTTACTGTTTCTCTGGGGCTGTGTTTCTCTATCTTGTATGCACAGTATACTTACCTAAGTATGTGTGCTCAGTCATGTCCAAGTCTTTGTGACCTCGTGGACCATAGCCCACCAAGCTCCTCTGTCCATGGGATTTTTCAGGCTAGAATACAGGAGTGGGTTGCCATTTACTTTTCCAGGGGTTCTTCCCTACCCAGGGATGGAACCCATGTTTCTTGCATCTCCTTCACTGGCAGGTGGATTCTTTACCACTAGCGCCACCTGGGAAGCCCTATACCCACCTGGGGATCTTTAAAAAATTTCAGTGTCCAGATTGCACTCCAACCCCATCACATCAGAATTTCTGGGAGTAGGCCTCAGGCACCAGTGGTGTTTAAAGCTCTCCAGGTGATTTCTGTGTCCAGGCAGGTTTGAGAATCGCCATACTCAGAAAAGGAAAATTATTAGAAACTTACCTTTGCACTCTTCTCTATCTCATGGTTTAAGATTGCACTTCTCAGGATTTAGTGAACATAGGAGTCACTTGGAGTCCTTGGCTAAGGTAAGATCTGCTAAATGTCTCCCTTGCTAAAGGAACATCCTCTTTCTTGGCAAATAAATATTCTGTCTGTACAATGATATTATCTAGTCTCTCAACTACCTTTCACCTGATAGCTTTAGCATCCACTGATCTTTCTTGCCATAATCAAATATTACTTAGAAGTTAAAAAACAGTTAGTTTTCTAACTATCATTATGTCAATATTTCTTATCCAGCATGTCTTCTTTCCTTTTTCCCTAAAACTCTCTTTTTCTTCTGTCATAGTCATTCAGCATGTTGTCATTAATTATAGTCATTATTATTTTTGATGTTCTCATTGTTCTAAATTTAGCCAGTGGGAGCCCTTTGAGCCAGTTCCTGGAATCTTTTGACACAATCCCATTTGTCTTTGAGTGTTCCCATACTTTCTGAAACAGCAGTATGTCAAAGCTCACCTTGTTCTTTTTGTGCCTTAGACATGGACTCAGCCATTTCCCCCAAAGAGCCTTAGTTCTTTTTACTGGAGAGTGAATTTTTTTGTTTTCTGATATTAAAAGCAATACATTTTCATTTCAGAAAAATTAGAAAATAAAGTATAAAGAAGAAAATGAAAACCACATATTACTCTACCATTTAGAGCTAACCACTCTTAACATTTACTGTGTACTTATTTCCACAGTTTAAAAAATATGTATCTATAAGTGCATATTTTAAATTTAAATTTTCACTTAATATTGTATATTCTGTATTATACTGTGCTTTTTTATCAACTATATCCATGCCATCAGATATTCTTTGAAATCAGGATTTCAGTGGTTTTTATTATAGAAACTATGCCTTAAAGTTTTTGAATCTTTTCCAGAGCATCACAGCTATCTATTGTGGTAAAATTAAAACCATTCTGCACCTATTAAGTTGCATTGTAAAGCCTCATTGAGGAATTAGAGCATTAGCTGAGTATTGAAAAAATAATAATGCCATGCAATGAAGACATCCTTTTAGGAAAAAAAAATCTAAAAGGCAATATATTCATGTGAAATTTACTCTATTAGTTACTGTGAGTGGATACATTTCCTTGAATCTAGGTACTTTAGTGTCTTAAAGACAACCACCTAATAAATAAAACACCAGGGAATCTAAGTGCCCCCAAACTGAAATCAATTTTTTAAAAATATGGTTGACTGACAAATAAAAAGAGATGACTCTTCTACTTATTCCTTGCTGTATGATGTTGGGAATGTTATTTAATTGCTCTGAGACTTGGTTTTCTAAGTCTGCAGATTAATGCTTTCTCCTACATAGCATTATTATGGCAACTAAATAACAATTAAAGTGCTTGTCATAGTATATGGCTCAGTAAATGTTAAGTGTTAGAATTATCACTGCAAACTAGAATGGAGGATAGGATTTGAGCTAGCATTAAAGGAAGAGCAGGATTTAGGCTGATAGTGGCTGGACTGAGGGGCATTCTGGAAGCAAGAGAAAACCCTTGCACAGAGTTCAGAACACCAAGTTCTACTGAGTGAAGCTGTTGAGCTGGATGGGGATTTCTGTGTGAACATTAAACAAACTTGCTCTCACTGATACCAACCAGGGTTCTTGGCCTTCTCTAACCAATAGAGGTTGACTAGAGGCCAGACAGGAGATTCACACAAGGTTTTATTGGGGCCCCAAGTAACAGATTCCCTTGTTTACTTGCTCCCTAAGTGTAGGGGGAGGTGACAAGCTTGCTCCTTATATGGGGTGAAGGTAGGGGTGTTTCCAGGAGTCAGTTCAGAGAGGTGTCTTAGGTGTTTTTCCCTCCTGTTAGGTGATGTTGAGTTCAGGAGCATGTGCAGTACCTTACTTTTTTGCTCCAAACTCTTCAAAAGTGGCATCTGGGTTTTTTGGTCTCTTTCAATCTTTTGTCCAGAATTTGCCCTCACTGAACATGCATGCAGTTATTTTTAGTCCCATTTAGTTTAGTCCCATTTCGTTGCTCAAGGAGAAATGTGTCCAGGTGCAAGCACTGCAGAAGAGCCCCAGGTCCCAGCTTGTTTCATGGCGATAACCCTGCAGTACAGAGGAATCGTTTACCTCCCATCCTTCTTCATCTTACATAGATCTATCATTTCTGTTGACTTAGATCAAAGCATTGGAGGCATTTTTAATAGGGAAAGAGTTGAAAACGTCTCATTGGAAAGCAGACAAAATATTCGCCAAGCCCATGCCTGCCTGGATTTTAATAGTACCCAAAGCTCCAGTGGCTCACTGGTAAAGAATCTTCCTGCAACGCAGGAGACACAGGTTCAATCCCTGGGTCGGGACCACCCCCTGCAGGACGGTGTGGCAACCCACTTTAGTATTCTTGTTAGGAAAATCCCATAGACAGAGGAGCCTGTCAGGCTACCGTCCATGGGGTCACAGAGTCAGACACGGCTGAAGTGACTGAGCTCGTCAAAGAGACTTTAGCAGCTTTGAAATATTTTCAGTGTTTATCTCCTTCCATGTTCCCTCTACTCTTCTTTGCTCTTTCATAGCTGATGAGGTTCTTAGAATTACCCTAAAAGGTGACCCTGGTCACCCTGACCGGGTTATAAAGTGGTCAAGCATATCATAGCTGTGTGACTACAGGAAGATTAGTCTGGGTCCTGACTATCTCATCTTTAGAATCACAACAATAGTGTCTACTATATAAGGTCATTATAAGAATGAAATGCAATGTCATATATGTAGCATCTAGTACCGTGCCAGCAACTCCTATGTATATAGGATAAACAGCCAACAGTAGCATTTATATTTATGGTGATATATTTAAGACTGAACATCCTCTACTTCCTGCTTTCAGATCCTCCCTTCCTTTGCACTGTTTCTTATCAAATTTGTAAGTTATAATCTCTGTCAGATACATTGCCTTACATATGAGGTAAACTCCTGTGTCCTCCTACTCTAGTTATCCATGCAGTTTGTTCATTAATTTCACAAACATGTATTGAGTATTGTGCTTCACTGTGACAGATCCTGGGCATCCACAGAAGGGCACATGTCATGTCTGAAAAAAGGAGAAAATAATCAAGCCCCCATGACTATGTTCAGGGTTGAAAGTGGGAAATATATGTCTAGAAATGCTGCTTATTAAGCAAGTGTAAAATTAGAATAATTGTAAGATTTTAGCCATTTAAGGAGATACTTCTTGCAGAGAGCCTCAAAGCAAGGTGGGCATTTGATAACTTTATCTGGGAACACACCCTCCAGATTATTTCACCACAAGTGGGAGAGACGTGGCTATGTACCTGAAACGTTTCCAGTTCCTTCTGGAGCAAAAGTGAGAGTCTTACACAGAGGTCTTCCCAGAAGAGCATGACAGACTTGGAAACCAGAGCCAGCAATGCATATTTAAATTCTGGGTTGCAATATTTTGTGAAGTGTCTTCCTCTAGCCCATAGCTTCTAAAAATGTCCTCGGCTTTTGGTTCAGGGGATTAAGACATTATACTGTGAATCTTTCTGAAATAATTCAGTGAGCCCAGACAGGCTACTCCAAGTCACCCTCAACCACCTGCATAGTTCAGCTATGTTGCTATGTACATATTTAAACAAAGAGAAAACAAGTTATTGGATTAATGGTGGAGGAGAGAAGGATATAGAAGTGGTACCACTTGCCTCGCATCCCTCATTCACCCATTAAACACCAGGTTTTGAGTGCCTTTTGTGTGTCAGGCACTGCGCCAGGTATATGAACCCAGCAGGTTTCAAAGCGTTCCTCTCCTAGGGATGAAATGACTTTTAGACCCAGTGTTAACTATCAGCATTAATTGATTAGTATTCATTGTACCAGTCACAGATCATTTGCAGGGTCCCCATCTTTATGGTCCCAGAGGAAACTGGGAGAGGGTTGGGGATCAGGGAACACCAGCTGCAGCAGCCCCAACTCCTATGAGGAAGGGATCACTGGTCTCTCCTCAAGTCTCCGCAGAAGTGAGCATGTTATTTCTCACTTGCTCGCTGACCCCTAAAGCCCCATCAGTGAGAAGATCATCTATTATTATTGGCTCAATTTCTCTACCTTCTGTAGGGACACAAGTTTAATAAGTCTGAACATTCTTCTGGCTGGGTCAAGTTGACCATGCTAGAATGAACATTCGCTTCAGGATACATTTTGATCTAAACCATTCTCTGTAGCTAAAGTTTCAAGAGGGAGGAAATAGCGTCATACTCAACATTGGAAAATGCTATTAATAAACACACAGGCTGAGGTTTTATCTACCTTTTCTTTTAAAAAGCTCAAGTTAGATAGTCACAAGCAAAACTTTTAAAAATACCCTCATCATCTGTAAAGATGCTTTCAGGAGTAAGTGACAAAACCTCCAATTTAAACTCCATTGAAGAATAAAGAATGACGTTGCGGCAGCACAGCCAGTGCAAGGGGCAGGCAGCCTTTGAGGCTGGTTGATTCAGTGGGACAACAATGTGTATAAGGATCTGGGCCATTTTTGTCTTTTCACCCATCATCTTCTGTGTTGGCATCATCCTCAGAGGAGTAGCAAGGTGATTACAACAGTTTGGTTATGAAACCTAGACAGCAATATTCACGAGAAGGAGGACGAGGACAGGTCTTCTTGCTGCTATGTCATCAGAATGTTTCCCCAGAAGCCTTAACAGACGTCAGCTTCCATGTCTCATTGGTTCCTTAACTCAACACTAGCAGAGGAAATGGGATTGCACTTGGCCTATGGATACCACTCCTGGAACTGGAGATGGAATCGGCGTCACCTGGGGCACCTAGCTGTATAGGAGAGGGACGGAGATCTCAACAAAGCTGGGAGTCTCTCAGCAAGAAGGTGGGGGAATGGGTGCTGGGTAAATTACATTTGTTTGCTGGAAACAGAAAACCTAACTTACAACAGACTTAGGCAAAAAAAATACTTTTGTCTCATAAAGCAAAGGATCATGTTAGCCAGCTGCGGTCATTGATGCAGCAGCTTGGTGAGGTCACAGATGGAAACTGGGTGATCCGTTGACCTTCCCCTCCCTCCTGTTGGTCACTTCTTGACTTCCAGATGGCCTCTCAAGTTCCATACATCACGTCGGGATTCAGAGCAGGGAGAAGGGGAAAGGGGATGGGCTGTACAATGTACCGTGTGCTGAGATTGACAGAGAAGTAGATTTAACCCCACTGTCTTCCAAGGGACTACAGTTCACACAGGGGAGCAAGACACACAATGTCAGTGTCAAGAGAAGGATGCAAACAGCTATCAAGGAGCACCAGAACGCACATCAGGGCTGCCGGCCCCCCCACCCCCGCATCCGGTCCCCCACTTCCCCACTCCACCCACCCCTGCTGTTACTGGCCTTGCTTCAGCTCCAGGCATGCTCCCAGAAATCATGGTCTGCACACTCAAAGTAAGCAGATCTTTATCTACTTATCCTTTAAAGGGACACTGCTTTTTCTGCTGGGAAGAGAGATAAATAAATGAGCTGGAGGCTCTAGGATGACAGTATTGTCCTGGCAGAGGTCCACGGTGGCTGGGAAGAGATGACATTTCTTGGGTCTGGCAGCAGAACAGTCGAGGTGTGTCTGAACGTAACAGGGGACTAGGACCTGTTTGGTGATGACACTATCTGAGCTTAGGTGAGCTCGGGATTCAAGTTTCAGAGGGTCAGGCATCTCTTGTTGGCAGCCATCCAGGTGACATGTTACATTCGGTAACCATGAGGTAAGTTTGGAAGAAGGTTAAGGAAAGTGTAGCTATTTTTTAGGCAGTCCCTTGGGTGTTGCCTGTCTCCCCTAACATCTTAAATTCGGGCAGCCCGGGAGAGGTGTGTCTTGCTTGCCTCGAGGCTATTACCCTAACCTCTGGTGCGTGGGCTTCCTCCTGCCTTTAGGAACACACTCCAGGATCCTCCCGTGCCTTCACATCACACTGCCCCCTTGCTCTCCCCAGACTTCGTCGTCTTCCCCATCTCTCCAGCTTCTCTTCCTGCCTCGCTCCCCCTTCATACACAGTTTGCATAAGGAGTTCTGGTTCCTGAAGTGGCCCTTCAGCTCTCATTCTCTGGCCCTTTTCACTCAGCACCACGACTGCAGCTCCCTCCCCCTTGGCTTGTAGACCTCACTCTCTCCTGGGTTCCATTCCTTGAGCAGTTCTTATCAAGTGCCTCATTAGATGTTTGTTTCGCTCTGAGTGCTGTCGCAGACTCTGCTTGATTTCTCACTCTTCCATGTCCTGCCTGGGTCCTTCATCCAAACTTAGAATTAAAGCCTCTGCTTCTATCTCCAGTGCAGCTCTCTCCCCCAAACTCCACATAGATCTCCACTGGCCCAGCCCACAGATACACTGAACTCAGCAGGGCCAAGACTGGGGACAAGCTCCAAGTGAGATCCCTCTCTTTCTAAAGGACACCAGCACTTGTGAGCCAGAAGCCTGCAAGCCATCCTAGAAGCCTCTGGGTGTACATCTCATGAAACAGTCACCCTTATGAAGACGCTGCCATCTGACTCTGTGGGATACTTAACCCTTCCTCCAAACCTTCCATCACAGTGTCTCATTGTTTGGTGGCCCTCATGTGACAGGAGCTTCCCAGGTGGCCCACTGGATAAAAGAATCCTCCTGCAATGCAGGAGACGCAGGCAGACATGAGTTTGATCCCCGGGTAGGAAGATCCCCTGGAGGAGGGCATGACAACCCACTCCACTATTCTTGCCTGGAGAATCCCATGGACAGGGTAGCCTGGTGGAGCTACAGTCCATGGGGTCACGAAGAGTCAGACATGACTAAAGAGACTTAGCATGCATGCATGTGACAGACCCCTTGCTGCCTCCTCCCCTCGGAGTGACCTGAGTGAGCCACCCTGCCTCTGGGACCTAGTAGCACCAATAGCCCTCAGCCTCTTCTTGTGTAGAACTTGTGATTCGATTTTTTTCATTTTATTTTAATAACTGTTTATTTTGGGGCTGTGCTGGGTCTTCACTGCTCTACGGGCGTTCTCTAGCTGTGGAGAGCCGGGGCTGCTCTCTAGTTTCAGTGTGGGGGCTTCTCACTGCGGTGACTTTTGTTGCTGAGCTCGGGCTCTTGGACACAGGGGTTTCAGTAGTTGCATCACATGGGCTCAGTAGTTGTGGCTCCCGGGTTCTAGAGCACAGGGTCACTAGTTGTGGGGCATGGTCCCAGTTGCTCTGCAGCATATGGTATCTTCCTGGACCAGGACATGGAACCCGTGTCTCCTGCATTGGCAGGTGGATTCTTCATCACTGAGCTACCAGGGAAGCCCTGTGATTATGTGTGTGTGTGTGTGTGTGTGTGTGTGTGAGATTAAATATTTTAATCATGGGTTTCCTTCTTCCTCGCCTGTACTAGGCTGTGATTTCCTCCAGGATGACTCTGTCATGACAATTTTGAAATCTCCACCAACCAGCATCTTAGGGCCTGGCACACAGTAGTTTGTTGCATGAATTAGTCAACAAAAGGCTGACAAGAGTTTTATACTATAAAAGATCATTATTATATTTTGGTCCACATAGAAAGGTCTTCCTAGGTGGCTCAGTGGTAAAGAATCTGCTTCCAATGCAGGGGATTCAAGAGATGGGGGTTCAATCCCTGGGTCAGGAACGATCCCCTAGAGTAGGAAATGGCAACCCGCTCCAGTATTCTTGTCTGGAAAATTCCATGGACAGTTGGACCTGGCAGAACTACAGTCCATGGAGTCACAAAGAGTCAGACACAACTGAGCACACACATATCACATAGGAAAGGAGAGAAAAATGCCACCAACAGTCCCATCACCCAAACATGAACTATAGTAACATTTGGGTATGTTTTCTTATCTTTAGTTCTATGGATAAGACTTATTTTTACCTAAGCATAATCATACTGCACTTGTAATATTGAATCCTGCTTTTCTACTACAATTACTTATTTTTTGTATGGTTAAATATATTTTCCAGCTTTATTGAGATATAACTGACATATAACATTGTATAAATTTAAGGTATATAGCTTGATGATTTGGTATTCATATGTATTGTGAAATGACTACCATGATAATACTTCTGTTACCTTACAATTATCTTTGTGTGTGTGTGGTGAGAATATTTAAAATGTTCTTAGCAACTCCAAGTGTACAGTACAGTATTGTTAACTAAAGTCACCCTGCTGTGTATTAGATCTCTAGAACTTATTCATCTTCAAATCATAAGTTTGTACCCTTCAAACAATATCTCACCACTTCCCCTTCTCCCCAGCCCCTTGCTACCACAATTCCACTCTGTTTCTATGAGTATAACTTGTTCAGATTCTACATATAGATGACATTGTACAATACTTGTCTTTTCCTGTCTGACTTACTTCACTGAAGTATAATGCCCTCAAGATCCATCTATGTTGCTGCAAATGGTAGGATTTTTCTTTTTTATGGATGAATAATATTCCCCTATATATAAGAAGATATATAACATATTATTGTTTACTGTTTAATAACTTTACTTATGTATGGATTTTGCAGTTTATGTAGTCAGTTGACTATTTTCCTCTATGATTTCTTCTATTGATTACAACCTTAAAAAGGACTTTTCTATCCATAATTCAGACACATATTTATTCATCTTTCCTTCTAGTATTTTTATGTTTTGATGGACTGGTATGTCTAATGCTTTTATCCACTTGAATTTGTTTTGGCGTGTCACATAAAATAAAGGTCTAACTTGGTCTTTTCCTCCTTAGAGTTAAACAGTCAGGTAAGCATCATTTTTAATAAGATTACAATATTTTACATCGTATTGCATTTCAAAACAAGATTGTAAAAGGAACTCCTGATAATGGTTCTAATGAAATAAATCTCATAATGTAATTTGGAACATGAGTTAAGTGTATGATATTCCAGAAGGTGGGGGCAGGGTGGGGCCAAATATGAGCTAGGCCTTGGAAATGCAAACAACTCCTTTTGGGAGAGTGTCTTTTAGGCTGGTACATGAGCAAAGAGAAAAAGCAGGAATATGGTTATGGACCCCTTAGCCCCAGGAACATTCACATGTACAAAGGATTGGTTTAGTAAGGCCTACATATGATGCTGCCACTTCCATTTTTGTGTGTTAGTTGCTCAGTTGTGTCCATCTCTTTGCAACCCCTTGGGCTGTAGCCTACCAGACTTCTCTGTCCATGGAATTCTATAGGCAAAAATACTGGAGTGGGTTGCCATTTCCTTCTCCAGGGGATCTTCCCAACCCAGGGATTGAACCCAGGTCTCCTGCATTGCAGGCAGATTCTTTACCATCTGAGTCATTAGGTCTATAAATACAATATGATACAAAGAAGAGAGAACAGATGGTGAAGATATTATTTTAAATTTGCATCACTTCATATTCAAACCTCATATCGCTTCATATTCAATCCTGACCCTGTGTTAAACAATGACTCATATCTCCACAAGTTGCTAATTATTTTAAAGACCATAAGAACCCATATAAGCTGAATACAAATTGGTCTGCAAAAATCTAGGCTACCATCATTAACATGTTCAATTCATATATTTATTCAAAAGTCATGGTGACTGTCCAATAGGAAAGGAATCACTCATGAGGCCATGCCCTCCCCCACAGTGTGAATCAAGAGGGTCAGTATGCACAATGGTGGTCTGCCTTCACTTTGTAGATCTGGGTTTTATTTAGAAACTCAAACACAGCACTGAGCACCAAGGGCCTCTGGTTGATTTAGTAGCATTAGCTAAGCCAATGTGCCCATGCACAGTACTAGAAAATTTGCCTTGTGCCCTTTTTAGCCATCATAACAGAAAGACTTTACTTCTCATAATATCAGCATTGTCAGTTTGCAGAACTGAGTGTATCAGCAAAAAAAAAAAGAAAATTTTGCAGCTGAGCGTGTGCACACACACACACATTTGGCTCAGCTTTACTGATGAGATCTTGACTTAGAAATGAAGTAATTTTGTCATTCATACAACTTATAAAACAGACCCCAAACCATCACTAAATAAATAGTTGTCACAGAACCATTGCAAATCCTTAAGCTACTCAACCACAGCCTATATTCGAGCTATCCAGATTTTTCTCTAAAAAAGTGGTCAGAAAAAAAAAAAGTGGTCAGATGTTCAAGTTGGAACAAGGAAGGGATGCAACTCCCTTGTCTTACATTTTGAGGTTTTCAACTTGATTTTACAATGCCTTTTATTGTTTACTATTTATTAGCTATCTCTGAGCTCTCTTTCCCAGCCAGGTTCCAAATTCTTTGAGTGTGGAGGATGCCTCATCTTGGTGGTGTGGCTCTCCCACCTAGGTGCCTCGTGCATGAAGGATGCCCAGGGGATGTAGAAGTGCTGGTGCTTCACTTACACCTTTCAGCACAATTCCAGACAAGAAAATACTGGGTTGGCTGAGAAGTTCGGTAAGTTTTTCCATAGCATCTTATGAACTTCTCGGCCAACCCAATACCCAGTGATACATCTATTAATAGTCCATGTTGTTTGATGGCCTTTAAGGATGAACAAGACAGGCTTTAACAATAATTAATATATGATGATGGTAAAACTAACTGGCGTCTGGCAAAAAAATGAGTTAGCTACCTTATTATTCAAGAATGGTGGTCCAATTTGTGGATTGTCTGGGCCACTGGGTCTCCTGCCCTTTGTAAGTGGAACAGAGGAATGCAGACTTTTCAATCTGGGTGTAGACACCAGTTCCTCATATCGGGTTGGCCAAACACAGCTCCTGGAAGTCCTTTCTCTGTGTGTGGTCCATGACAATCAGGGTTTGGGAGAAGGGGTGATTATTTCTTATGCCATCTTTGAAAGTCTCTACTCATGTTTTATTTCTAGGAATTAAAAATAAAAATTTGGCTTACTGGTAATTTAAAGAATTATGAATTATTAAGTGTTTTGAAAGATAGCTTTATCAGGGTATAATTAAAATAATCTAATTTTAGAGCACTGCTATCACCTCAAAAATTTTCCTCATGCCTATTTACTGGTATCACAACTCCCAACTCTAGCCCTAGGCAACCACTGATCTGTTTCTCCTTCTGTAAATTTGCCTTTTCTAAACACTTCATATAAATGAAATCAGACATACAATATACAGTCTTCTGTGTCTGCCCTCTGACACTTAGGACCATGTTTTTGAGGTTCATCCGTGTTGTAGCATGAATCAGTAGTTCTTTTTATTGTTGAATATTATTCCATTGTGTGGATTTACCATAGTTTGTTCATAAATATTTACCCTGGTTACCAGTTGATGGATGTTTTAATTTTCCAGTTCGGGCGATTATGAATGATGCTCCTCTAAACATTCATATCTGTATCTTTTTGTGGACATATGCTTTCATTTCTCTAGTGAAGATTCCTAGGAGTAGATTGCTAGATCATATGGCAAGTTTATGTTTAACTTCTTAAGGAACTGCCAGATTGCTTTCTAAAGTGGCTATATTATTTTGCATTCCAACCACCAACGCGTGAAAGTTTCAATTTTTCCATATCCATACCAACACATGGCATCGTCTTTTTGATTCTAGTCATTCTAATGGCTGTGTAATTGTATCTCATTGTGATTTAAATTTGCCTTACCCTCGTGAACAGTGATATTGAGCACATTTTCACGTTCTGATTTCCATTCATACATCTTCTTTGATAAAATGTCTATTCAAATCTTTTGCCCATTGAAGAAACTAGATTATCTTCTTGTCATTGAATTGTAACAGTTCTTTACTTTTTCTGGATACAAGTTCTTTACAGATATATGATTTGTAAATATTTTCTCCCAGTCTTTGGCTTATCTTTTCATTTTCTAAATGGTGTCTTTGCAGCACAAAAGTTTTTAATTTTTTTTGTTTTTTGATGTGGACGATTTCTGAAGTCTTTGTTGAGTTTGCTAAAATATTGCTTCTGTTGTTTATGTTCTGGTTTTTTGGCCACAAAGCATTTGAGTTCTTAGTTCTCTGTCCAGGGATCAAATCTGCACCCCCTATGTTGGAAGGCAAAGTCTTAAATACTGGACCACCAGGGAAGTCCCAGAAGTTTATAATTTTAAGTGTGAGTCACTCAGTCATGTCCGACCCTTTGTGATCCATAGATTTTAGCCCACTAGGCTCCTCTGTTTATGGGATTCTCCAGGCAAGAATACTGGAGTGGGTTGTCATTCCCTTCTCCAGGGTATCCTTGATAAGGTCTAATTTAGCAATTTTTTTCTTTTAAGTATCATGCTTTTGATGTCAACTGTTTTTATATTATATTAAATTTTTATATAAGTATAATTAACATTATATGTAAAATATGTGATTTTATGTAAATATAATGTTTAATCTTATTTTAAATATATGTTAAGAGGAAAATTAGTACCAAAGATTTCTCTGTTTTTTCCTCCTGATTTTTATTTTCCTCCTACTTTTTATTTTGAATAGAAGCAACAATAGTCCTCTTTACAAATCAGTGTTAAGGCTTTGCAAATCCACAGTGAAAGATAGCCACTGTTTATCACCCAGCCCTGGAGCCCCAATCTGCCACCTGGGCCCCAGTACCAATGCAAGGATACTTCCTAAACCCAGCTTGATTTAATAGTCAAGCAAACAAAACACCAGACACTTCTATTCCCTGTTGCTTTCCTTCCTGTACTGTGCTTCCGGTGTGTGTATTTTTTCATTTTCCTTCATTTTCCCCCCTGCCTCTGCTGGGGTTGTCACCATGTGTGTAGGAGACCCTCAATCCCTAGACAATTGGTTTCCCTCATGGCTGATGGATTTGTTGTTTTTTCCTTGTGCTGACAGAAGCTATTTGCCTGCCTTTTGTCGAACATTAAATACATGCTGGAAGCAAGAGTATCATTAATATAATGCTGTATGCTTCTGAGACAGCTTTCTCATTAGTGTCTAGAATACTGAGCAAAGGAGTCAATTTCTAGAAATAAAGAAAAGTGTGGTGTTGACAGTGCAATCAGAGTCTCCTTTTCACATGGAAAAACAAGAGAAAAAAAAAAAAAAAACAAATTCTAAATACCAAATCCAAAAACCTTTACTGGAGGCATTTGGAAGAATTTACTCCTTGCCCTGAATCAGCCATCAGTGGACAGCTAGAGTTGATGATTGGAACCTGGGTTAAGTATGAGAGAGAAGAAAGAAAAGAGGGACAGTCAGAGCCTAAAGAGATAAGAGCTGAAGCAAAGGGTCCAGAGCTAGCAGAGAAGGGGTGGTTGAAGATTTATGGAAAGAGCACCTTGCTATTATGGTAAATGCCAGCAAAGTGTGGTGATTTGTCTGGGAGTGTAGAGGCGCTGACCTTGAATTGGAGTGGGAATACATCATCTAAGCTCAAAGGATAAAAAGAAAGTGGCCACAGATAACTGTGTTATTTGGGTGGAGTATATACAATGGAAAGAGAGCATGCCTGATGGAAGCAATTTTACTTGATGAAGTTGGAGGTGAGGTCATCTGGAGTTCACGTAAGGGAATTGGAATATGAAGTTTGGGGATTATCAGTTTTGGGATTACTAGTGATTATCTCTAGTCTCCATGTCTAGAGAGAACCAAGGTTAAGTTAAGAGATCAGTTAATGAAGACAGCTAGGATGAGCCAGAGAATGAGGGGGCTATGTAGTTTTTTCCAGCCACATTTGATAGCTGGTATTTAGGAGCAGTGGGAAAATGAACTGACCCAGGTTTGAGGGTCCCTGGGGAATAAGGCTGACACAAGGATACACAAGATGGGAGGTATAGTTTGGATGATTAACTGTATCTTCCAGATTGAGTAGGAGAGTTAGGGAGGCTAGAAGATGTTGATACTAGTGATTTCCAAACTTATCTGTACATAGCATCACCTGTGCATGCTTGCATGCAAAGTCACTTTAGTTGTGTCCAACTCTTTGCGATCCCATGGACTATAGCCTGCCAGGCACCTCTGTCCATGGGATTCACCAGGCAAGATACTGGAGTGGGTTGCCATGTGCCCCTCTAGAGGATCTTCCCCACCCAGGGATTGAATTCACGTCCTCTTACATCTCCTACATTGGTAGACAGATTCTTTACCTGGGAAGCCCCACCTGAGGATCTCTAAAATTCCAATGCCCAAGCCACATTTCAGGTGAATTAAACTACAATCCTGGGGCATGGGATGCAAGCACAGACATCCATACTTTCTGAGGCTCCCCCAAGGTAATTCTAACATGAAGATAATTTGGGAATCACTGACCATATATACTACGACACTGGTTCTTAAAGTGTGGTCCACACATCAGCAGTGTCAACATCTCCCTGGTACTTATTAGGGATGCAAATTCCTGAGCCCTACCCCCTAACCATCGAGTCAGAAATTCTGGGGTTGGAGTTCAGCAATCTGTGGCTGCACAAGTCTTCCAGGTGATTCTGATGCTTGTTGAAGCTTAACTAGCACTGAATTAGGATGAAAGGAAGGAATCTTAGGCTTGGCCATCTCTTGAAGAGCAGGTGTAGTGAGAGAACTTGAAGGTCTGGTATCCTTTGTTGCTAAAGATTTTCCAACCATAACTAGCTCAGCTTTGAGACTTGAAACGGTCAAAGAACTAAACACTAGTGAATTGGATGATCATCCACAGATAGGTTTAAACATCTCAGAATTAGGTCAGGATTTGGCATGGTGAGAAGATGTCTACAACACACGTCTAGGTCTTCAGTGTTTGTAGGAGATAGAAAATGGTAACCTCAAGCGGCATAAGCTTTGTTGGGGTTTGTGCAGCACCAAGGAGCTGGGTAAATCCTGACCCCAACCCCTGCTTGCTGTCTCGGGGCGTGTGAGAGAAATGGCAGCCTCCACCAGAGATGGAAATCAGAAAACACACACCTCTGGGAGAAGGTAGGCTTCAGTTGATAGTGGAAGAACACCATAGATTAGAAAATATTGAAACACTCATTGTCTGAAATGGTGGCTCCAGAGGGGATGATGGAAATGGGTGAAGGGTTTGGAGAGAGGGACTGACTGTGGAGGAGCAGAAGGAAGCATAAAGCTGTGGAAAGTAGAGAATGACACAGGCTTGATGTTTGGGTGTGGAAGAATGGGGAGGAGGCAGGTTCTACTTGCCTTTGGGCCAGTGGCTAGGGGTCAGTGGTATAAAAGGCCTTGGGAGAAATGACTGGTTTCCTCCAACATGAGTTATTTGGTGCCTGTGTGGTTGATGGTCCCCAGACAGTCTTGTCCCCATCCTTCAGAGAGCTGAGTCACCGTGTGGTGAAAGCCACAGTCTCCAGCAAGGCTGCTTTGTGTGAGGTGGAGAGGCAGCAAGCCTTGGGAATCTGCCTCCAGGTGGATGGGGAGTCGAGGGGCCTGGTCTTCCATGAGCTTTTTCACCCACACAACTACCCCTCTCCCCGGCCTCTCGCCCCCCAAGCTCTGGATCTTGGTTCCAGGGCCCAGTTGTTATCGTAAAGGAAAGCAGGACCAGGAGAACCTTGAAATCTCTTAGATAGTACTTATCCTGGCTCTGACTGATAAGTGAGGCTGGAGGAGAAAAGGAGGAAGGAATCAATCAAGGAAACATTAACAAAAGCAGAGGAAAACAGGTCCTTTTTGCTGGGCTAAGTAGTTTGGCTGATGATTTCTGTCTGACTCACAGCCACACTGGGGCTTCTGGAATGAATTATAGCCAGGTATGAATCAGGCATCCTAAGAGCCACAAGATCCAGCTTCGTTTACAGACCAGGTTCAATTGCTTGG
This sequence comes from Dama dama, assembly GCF_033118175.1. Lineage (NCBI taxonomy): Eukaryota > Metazoa > Chordata > Mammalia > Artiodactyla > Cervidae > Dama > Dama dama. The sequence goes on along the minus strand of NC_083692.1, from coordinate 57,624,778 downwards.
GCTGGTCCAAGGGAAAATTGTGAGGCTGGCTTAATTTGTTCTGGATTGTGCTCAGTTTGGGGGCCTTTTGTCTTCCTTGAGAAATCTTTTGCCTTGGTTTTTTTTCACCCTGTAGTGCTGCACCCACCCTTTAGGAGAATCCTCAGGGGCTCAGGCGAGGGACAGCTTGGAGGTTCAGCCTCCTCCTTCTCCCCTCAGCAGGCAGTCATTACAGACCCTCCCTTCCTGATGACTTGTAGCCCACCATTGTGCTCTCCAAACATCCCAGTCCAATTCTTGCAAATGTCACGTTCACAGTGGTGAGGTTTTCAATTCTTGGACTCAGGACTCATCCTCAAAACATTTAACAACTCATAGGGCAAAGGCACTAACTGATGAGTCAGAATAGACACCAGCTCTGAATACTTCAGCAAAGCAGCAAGGTAGATACCGGCTCTGGAGCCACACAGCCTCTCAGCCCTGCAGTGGCCTTGGACTCTCCTGCCTCCGCTGTCCACTCCCACGGGTATTTCCTGGGCTTGTCATTACGATCAAAAACGACCCTTTCTCCTTTCTGACTTGATCATCCTCTACTGACCTTTCAGCTTATCTCCCCCCATCCAAGAATGATTTAATTCCAGCAGCTTTCCAATATACCTACAAGCTGTTGATCCTACCAATTTTTCTCCAGCCCTCCAACCCTCCCTCCCTCTTATCTAGCTCAGATTCCATAGCTCATCATTATTATCACTCCTTCATACTCTCATCCTCCTTACCTCTCTTACTCCAGTGTACTCAAATGGGTAACTGCCATTCTAGTTAAACCCAATTCATCACATACTGCAGACTCATGTTTGCATGATTCCTGTTTCCTGCCATATAAAAAACAACCCCCACCTTGATCCCACTTCACCTTCTAGCCACTGACTCATTCCTCTCCTCCCTTTTATAGTAAGATCCCTGGAAAGAGTTGTCTATCCTCACATCTCCGATCTTTCCTTGCATTCTGCCTTAAATCCACTCCTATCGGGATATTCCCCTCCACCATTTCCACAACTCTGCTCTCATCAGAACCACTAGCTATCCACTACAAAATCCAGTGGTCACTTCCCAATGTTCATCTTGTTGGATGGATAGGTAGTTTCATAGCTGATCACTCCCTTCTTCTTGAAGCATTTTCTTCTTTTGATTTCCAGGATTTCACACTTTCCTGATTCCCCTCCTCTGTCATGAGTCAGTCCTCCTCAGTCTTTGCTCCCTCTTTTTCATCTTACTGAGTGCTAGATAGTCAGATGCTTCAGAGATGGACCTCTTCTCTATCTGCACTCACTCCCTGACTGAGCTCATCTTTTCTTATGGCTTTAAATATGTTGCCTTGATGATTCCCAACTTTATATTCCTAGCAAGGACCACTCACCTGTATTCCACTCTCATATGCTAACTGCCTGTTGGGAATCTCTACTTGATAGATAATAGGTGTCTCATATTTAACATGTTCATAATGAAAATTTTTTGACCTTCCAGTGGTTCCTGCAGTAGTTCTCACAGCTCAGAAGGGTAGTAACTCTATCCTTCCAGTTACTCAAGAAAGAAATCAGAGTCATCTATATGTCTTTTCACTCTTAGACCCTGCATCTAATTCATCAGCAAACTTCAGTGTATATCTAGAAGCTAACCACTTCTCATCATTCCAGCTATTTCTGCTATGGTCCAAGGTGACAATGTTTTTTGAACCTAAATTATTGCAATAGCTTCTTAATTGGTCTCCCTGCTTTCATTTTTTGCCCCTCATCCAGTCTAATTTCAAAACAGTGGTGATTCTTCTCAACATTAGATGGCAAAGCTCCCTCTTAAAAACTCCCCAAAGTATCTATTTCATAGAAACCAAAAACTACAAATTATAATGATTGACAAGGCTCCATAACACCACCTGTTTCTCACCCCCCATTCTCCTCTGACCCATGTCTTACTGCTCTCCCCTTTGTTCATGTCACACAATGGCCTCCTTGCTAGTCCTCAAATGTGCCAGGCATGTTTTAGCCTCAAAGCCTTTACACTTCCTGTTCCCTCTGCCTAGAATGCTCTTCCTCTGCTTTCCTAGTTCCTCAACTCCAAAAACTGTTTCGCTCTAACAGCTTTAATGTAACGTTCCCATGGACCACTGTACTTAATATCTCAACGTACTGCCTCATCCTCTTTGCTGGCACTTCTCATCCCTCTTGGCTTGAAAAACTTCCCTGCAGCACCTAATCATCATCCAACATACTATCTTTACTTGTTTGTTTATTTCAGGTGTTTCCCAATACAATGTAATCTCCATGAGGACAGGGTAAGAACTGATACCTGTTTAGAAGAATCTCTAATATATATTATAAGCTTAACAAGTATTTTCTGAGTGGATGAATATTGATGCAAAGGACAGCAAGGAAAGCGTTGATCCATAAAACCTAGATTATCAGTATCAGAAACCACAATCCACAGGGAGAAGGATTATAGTAAAAAGGGCGACAAAAGAGTAATAGGTTGCATGAACAAATGATCCTCAGAAAAGGAAGGGAGAAACTAATTTCCTTCTAGCAGTCAGATATAACCTGGTGCTTTTTCCTTCTCATCTCCCTGCCTGTAGGGAGGTAGACTTCAAATATTAACCTGAACTCAGATTTAACAAAATCTGGAGAAGACTTTATATATAATCAAATTACCTCATGGCCAGTGCCAACATAGTGTTACATACATAAGAAATCACAGTGTAACATCCAAAAAGTTTTTTCCTCCATCTTTGTTGAGATATAATTGACATACAGCGCTATCTAATTTGTACAGCACAGTGATTTGACATGCGTTATGTATTGTAAAATGATCACCACAATAAGATTAGATAATACCCATCATCTCATACAGTTAAAAAAATTTTTTTTCCTTGTGATGAGAACTTTTAGGGTCAACTCTCTTAGTAACTTTCAAATACACCATATACAGCATGTTAACTAGGGCTTCCCTTGTGGCTCAGATGGTAAAGAATCTGCCTGCTATGCAGGAGGTCCTGGTTCGATGTGAACTAATCAGCATGTTGCACATTACGCCCCTAGTATTTATTACTGGAAGTTTGTCCCTTTTGACCACCTTCATCCAATGTATGCCCCCTTTCCACTTCTAGTAACCACAAATATGTTGTGTCTGAGGCTTTTTTTCTTAAGAGTTCACATATAAATGAGGTCATACAGTATTTGTCTTTCTCTTTCTGAAATTTTGTGGCTCAGCTGGTAAAGAATCTGCTTGCAATGAGGGAGACCTGGGTTCCATCCTTGGGTTGGTAAGATCCCCTGGAGAAGGGAATGGCTACACACTCCAGTATTTTAGCCTGGAGAATTCCACAGACTGTACAGTCCATGGGGTCTCAAAGAGTCTGACATGACTGAGACTTTCACTTTCTTTCATTTTTCTGAAATTTTACTTAGCATAATGCCCTCAAGATTTATTCATGTTATAACAAATAGCAAGGTTTCCTTTCTCTCACTGAGTGTGTGTTTGTATGCATATCACATTTTCCTTATCCATTCATCCATTGATGGACTCTCTGGTTGTTACCATGTCTTGGCTATTGTAAATAATGCAGCAATAAACATGGTGGGGGGAGGGGTGTGCAGATATCTCTTTGACATAGTGATTTAGTTTCCTTCAGATATATATCCAGAAGTAGATTTGTTGCATCATCTAACAGTCCTATTTTTAATATTTTGAGGAACCTTCATACTATTTACCATAATGGCTGCAACCAACTTACATTCCCACCAATGCATAAAGGTTCCTTTTCTCCACATCAACACTTACTTTTGTCTTGCCAACAATAGCCGTCCAAACAGTTGTGATGTAATAGCTCATTGTGGTTTTGATTTGCATTCCCCAATGACAGTGATATTTAGCACTGTTCTATGTACCTTTTAGCCATCTGAATATCTTCTTTGGAAAAAATATAGTCAGATTCTTTGTCCATTTCAAAAATTGAATTGTATTTTTACTATAGAGTTGTATGAGTTTTTTAATATTTTAGATATTAACCCCTTATCACATATATGATTTGCAAATATTTTCTCCTTTTTCATTTTGTTGATCATTTCTTTGGTTGTGCAAAAGCTTTGTAATTTGACATAGTGTGTTTAGATGGCAAATTTAAAAAATTGTTGCCAAGACCAATATCAAGGAGCTTACTCTCCTGTTTTCTTCTAGGAGTCTTACTTTCTTCTAGGAGTCTTCAGGTTTTATATTTAAATCTTTAATATATTTTTAGTTAATCTTTAGTTATTTTTGTGAAGGGTGTAAGATAGGGGTCTAGTTTCATCCTTTTAAATGTGAATATCCAATGTTTAAGCACTATTTATTGAACAGACTATCTTCTCTGAGTATTTCTTGGCTCTCATCAAATAGTAGTTGACCATTTAAGCATGAGTTTATTTCTGGGCTCTTCCCCACCCCCTCACCGCCCCACCCAAATTGGTCTATGTATCTGGTTTTATGCTGATAACATACTGTTTTGGTTACTATAGCTTTGTAATACAGTTTGAAATCAGAAAGTGTGATGCTCTCAGCTTTTTTCTTCTTTCTCAGAGTTGCTTTGGCTATTTAGGGGTCTTCTGTGGTTCTATATGAATTTTAGAATTATTTCTCCAAAAAGTAAATTTTTATTGAAGTCTCACAAAGAGATATCAAAGTGAAATACATTACACAACAGGTGGCATAATTCCTAAAGATTCTCTTCACTGTCAAAAGTAATTTTCAATTTAAAATAACAATTCTTATAAAAATATATAGTGATTGTGGGTCAAAGTTTTTTTTTTTTTTTAATCATCAAAATGATGATGAAGTCACTTAAGGATGATAAGAGAATATACTGAATATTTAGTTAGCGAAACCATAAAATGAATGTTTAAGAATAAGACTACTAATACAAAACTAATTTATTTACCATAGGACAATAAACCGTTATCTTTGGGGTTCTCTTTTCTACTTTCAGAAATAATTTGTGTTTCTACAGCTCAAAAATTATTCTCCATAGGTGTCTTAGCTCAGGCTCCCATAATAAAATACCATAGACTAAGTATCTTAAGCAACAACAATTTATTCTCTCAAAGTTCTGGAGTCTAGAAGTCCAAGGTCATCATGTCAGCTTCTCTAGTTTCTGGTGAGATTTGTCTTCTTGGCTTAAGGATGCCCATCTTCTCCCTATATCCTCAAAAGTGAACTCTAGGGTATCTTTTCTTATAAAGCCACTAATCCCATCATGAGGGACCCATCCTCACAACCCCCCCTAAATAAAATAACCTCTCAAATGTTCCATCTCCAAATAGGATCATATTGGGGGTAGATCAACATATGAATTAGTGGTGGAATGGAGACAGTTCTTTCCATGGCTGTAGGCAAAAACATTTGCATTAGCAGTTTTATTTAAATTTTACACTTATAAAATGATAAAACATTCTAATAAATAATAGTAAGTTGGGTTCCCCTGGTGGCTCAGTGGTAAAGAATCCACCTGCCAATGCAGGAGATGTAGGTTTGATCCCTGGTCTGGGAAGATCCCCTAGAGAAGGAAATGGCAGCCCATTCCAGTATTCTTGCCTGGAGAACCCTATGGACAGAGGAGCGTGGTGGGCTATAGTCCATAGGGTTGCACGGAGTTGAACACGACTTAGTGACTAAACAACACAACAATTAGTAAGTCAAACAAAGTTACACGCTTCTGAATTCAGATGACCCTTATGAAGACTTATAAAAAGGACCCTGGCATGACAGGGAAGGCATTTGCCTTTTGGGACTTGGACAGTTTTTCTTAATATCACTCATTTACTTTGAAGACCTACTCAAAGTTCAGATTTATGAATTCTGAAACTTACACAGTTTGGGAAGGAGGGATATTCTGTATATAGAAGAATATAAAGTGAGCATATAAATATAGTACGTGGGTGCCAGGGACTTAGGAGGAATCTTTGCTAATTAGAACTTCAAGGAAAATCCATGTCCAGTCCTCCTCTTCATAGCAATTTCCATCGTTTCCCTTTAAATCTCTCTACATGTTCCATGAAAATCTTCATCTTTCACTGATTCTTCTTTCCCCACTCAAGACTCTTTTCCAGCTCCTTTTGGCCCAATGAATTTCTTCTAACATCTTTCTAATATAAATCATTTTAACGTCTCCAGGTGTCTTTTAATTCTTGGTACCCAATATCTCTATAGCAAGAGGCAAAAAGAGTCCTAAGAACCAGGAGTAGGGGAAGACCATGAACACAAACTCAGTCATATTTATTCCTTCAACACCTAGCTTTAGGTAAAGACCATTACTCCTTTTCACTAAGGTGGAGATGGCTGAGGAAGCCTAATGGCTATCTCCCTAAGGAATTTTTAGCAATAGTCAGGAAGACTTAAATAAAAAAAAGTGAAAACCATTATTTGTGCAATTTCAGGCAGAGGGGATGAGGTCTGTGAGATTTGAGGGGCATAAAGAATGGCTGTATTGATTTTTAGAAAAACTCCCAGGAGCATGCATTCTGCAGAGCATCACTCACCTGTCACTGTAGCCAGTTCATCATAGCATGCTTCCCATGTGCCACCTGCTGGGACTATGAATGAAATGATCATCACATCAGTACTGCTACCAGTCCCCCCATCATTATTTCCCTCTTGTTATAATGATATTGGTGGCTGTGTGGTTAGCATGGGATATAATGTTTTCATGGCTTACAGTACCTGGCTTGAGACCCACTCAACGTGAGTGTCAGAATGCCTTTAAGACCCCCTCACCGTGCAGTACCAGTTGAGTTAGAAATATAGTCTTGCTCTCTGGAAAATTATTGGAAGAGACAAAAAAATTGTCAGTTACAAAAATTTGTAGAATGCTGACTTCATTTGGAAAGTGCATTAAATAAATAACGCACTGCACTGAGCCTTCTGGAGAAGGCAGAAGGAAGGTGTTTTAAGGGCTGACAGGAGAAAGGAAAGCAGGAATTACCTCAGAGGATTCTTGTCTTTCTGTTAGCTAGAAGGATGCAAATACTTATTTTTCTATATATAGAAAATCCTCCAGAGTGTGCCTGGCCTCAGCGTGTAGACTTTGCACAACGGTGTGGGAGTGCCAGCCATGCTCTGGTCTCCATCCTGGGGCTTGCCTGGCTTCTGTCTGCCCTGGGTTCCCTGCTGAGGTCACAGCCATGTGGAAGCCAGGCCTTCCCTGTGACTAATGACAGAGCTTGTCAACCAGCTGGAAGACAAGAGTCAAGTGCTGGGGAAAGATGGCAGATGAAAGGCTGGCTTGCTGCTAATGTGACTCTCTCCAGAGGGTAGCAAGTCAGAAGAAAGCCTTCCCTGCTTTGTGCAAAAGGCCTTGTGCTCATGTGCTGTATGGATGCCCATGTCTCTGAGTGGTGCTTAAGGAGAAACACATGCTGCTCAACACTGAGGTCATTAAAGCTACTTTAATTTTCTAGGAGCATCCTTCTCACAGGAGAGAAGGAAAGCATATGGGATGTTGCCCAAGTGGGTTCTGAGAACACAACTAGGGCTGTAACAAACGCAAAATTATTGAGTACATGGCCTGAAGTGCTCATTAATAGAATGCAAATGTTCTGGAGATAGATTTTCTTTCCCATTCCCTTTAGGGCATTCCATTTATTTCTGCTATGTCCAAAGAGACCCATTTTCCTCTGTAACCCATGGGTTACAGAGCAGGTAACCCATGCTCTGAGTTACAACTCTATTATATGCCTAGTTTAAAGATAGCCTAAATGTCCACCCCACTACTGTATATAAACAGACAATGATAAATTCCTCACTAAAAAGAGCTGGGAACTCTGATGGTCAGCAGGGTCTTCACCTAAGTAGAAGAACATAAATGAACAGAAGGTCAGTTATGTAGGGTTAGACTTTCTCTCCTGGAATTACTAGCAAGACTCAGCTTCTTTAATGCTCTCTCTGAGGGATGAGCCAAAGAGACAAGAGAAAGCTTCAGGCTAACCTTATGTTTATTAATGGCTGAGGGAAAGAGCTGAGGGTGAGATTCAGTAATTACTATGGGAAGCAGAAAGGAACACTGAACTAATATAGCAGATAAGAGTTATAAAGCACCAGAAAATACAAAATGAAGACAAAGCATTCAAATTTTTTATTCTCTCCAAACCTAACTTCTTACATCATTTCTTTTATCTTCAGAAGGAGGAAAATTACTTTTATATTCAGATCTCCATATCTCCCGGCTCTCTTTATGCATAATATTTTAGAGGTTCATGGCTATCTAGGTAAATAAGAGGAGTTTTCATGTGATCCATCCTGGTTCCCTCTTCCTTCCCCACAGTTCTGGAGCATCACCCACCATTGGTTTGAGATAGGCTGACTCAGGCATATCAACCTGCTCGTCTTGCCCAGGCTCTGCGCTCCTCTACCCACACTTAAACTGAAGTACCTAAAGAAAAGCGTCTTGGAGGATGGGATAGGATGGCGGGGGGTATATTTTAAGGCAAATGAATAGGATCATCCACTCCTGCTCCTTACCTGCAACTTTCCAGTTAAGGAAAGACCCAAATTTATGAGGCTCCCAAAGTGTCTTCCTTTCAGAATGGGAAGTAAATGTAAACACAAACATAAAATGAGGAAGCAAAACATGAAGGCCCATGGAAGAAAAAGAGTAGGCAGAAGTGAGAGGCAAATGAGAAAATCATTCTGTAGGAATTAGGAGATCATTGTGAAAAACAGACATGCTTTCCAGCATGCAGGTCTGGGGACAGATTTGGTGGAATGCCCTTCTTTAGGGCCATACAGAAACAGTGGTGATCTCAATGACAGCCCCCAGATAATGTAAATTCTGTCACGAAAAAAGAGTAGATTGTGTCTAGTACATGAAATAGAGAAAAATACATTTAAGAATGATGTTGAATACAAATTAACTTCACACGCAGTACCCAGAAAGTCCCATCAAGGGAAACATACAGATTTCTGAACATTCTGCCTCAGGAAGTTTTTATTACACTGCATGTTATTTTCCCATTGTCTGCAAGACCTCCTTTTTTGTCTCACCTATGATGTCATGCCTATTTGCCCTCTCCTGACCTAAACGGTAATGAAGTCTTTAAAAAAAGAACTCTCCTTTTCAGAGCCAGGACACTAAAAGCTTGTTCAGATATGAGACAATTGTCTCGATAATATCTAGTCTAGACACAGGGACTCATGAAAAGAAGGTACAGTTACAATCTTTTAGTCTTGAAGTTGATGTCTTCAAATAAGTTTTCTAAAAATCTGATGTTAATATGTGTTATTTTTATCAAGATGACGAGAGAGCAAACATCTTTCTCGGGTCTTCACCAGAGCAGTTAATTATCTCTTCTTTCTGCATCCTCTAGAATTGTCAAAGTCAGTAGCTGACCCTGTGATGGGTAGGCAAGATGTCTCAGGCAGCAGCTCCAGGGCTCTGAGCACCTAAACAAAATGCTGAGAATCTGGCCCCTCACCATCCCAGTACAGGAGAGGCGCTTCCTGAGTTCCCACCAGCAGAAGAGTCATGGACCTGTTTAAGGTCCAAATTAATTTAACAAGATGTCAGCTTGGCCTGTGTTGCCAGAGGGATGGCCCATGTGTGACCATTTTTCACAGAGCACAGGTATTTGCCAGAATTGAAGTCAGGAAAAATAAAGTCCTCTTCCTCCTGATATCTCTGCTGCTAATCTTGGTGCCACTGAAGTAGCAAACCAAGATGTTCCCGTAAAAGGCCCACCCATGTTCTTATAAAGCAGAAGAGATCAACAACCCAGTTAAGTTAGAATTAGCTGAGCTATATCAAATGCTGCTAATCAACACCATTCTTACTATAAATCACAGGGAAGGTCTTTAGGACAAAGAGACATTGCTTTTATATTAATGCAAACAAATAATTGTTGAGTGGATAGGTGAAGGCACACCCATCTACTCTGGGTGTTTACTCCTGAGAGTACTCCTTGCCTCTTCTTTCTTCCCCTCTCTCCCTTTTACCTTCTCCCAGACGTCACCAGACACTTGACCATTGAGTGCTGTGGAAACCACTCGAACATTTTGTGTGTCTACTCTGCTCTTGCCTTCCACCCTACTCTCTTTCAAAGCCAACCCCACATTGTCACAGAATGGTTTTTCCAAAATACTAACCTGATCATATCAGCCCCCTGACTAAGCTCTTCTCTGCTTCTTCCTTTTCCTGCAGTGGTTGAAATGTCCCAAACTGCCCCCAGCCCACTTCTTCAACCCACGGTGGGCTCCACCAACACATCCCAGCCATTTGTTCCCACTGTATCAATCCCTCATGGCTCTGTCCCACATCACAATCTGAACAGGCAGATACCTCAGCCTGAAGAGTCCCCCTTCTCCTACTCAGCCCTCATTCACTGTCTCAACTGCTATTTCTGTTCTAAAGACTCGCCTGGAAGCCCAGGCAAAATAAATTCATCTCCTCCCTATGCTTTCTCTTCTCAATTTCCCCTATCAGTGTTCTAGTAGGGTTTATGTGGCTGTTCCAGCTACTCAGCCAGTCTAAAAACACTCAAGCTGGTGAAGTACAAACATGGATCTGTTTTATCTTTCAAGTGGCTTCTACCAGCTTTGTTGCAGTTGACTCTCCTTTCCTCTGGGCAGCAAGTTCCCTTAACGGTACTTCATTCTGTCCCTTCAGTCACTTCGCATCTCCCTAGGGCAAGCAGGACCAGGTCAGGGGGCGCATCTGCTCTCTGACATAGCCCCTTTATGCATAAAGTATTAGAGTAAGGAGCAGTAGAAAAGGTTTCTTTTTCTCATTGACTTCAGCAGTGGTGAGGTTGCTGACAGCTGGTAGGTGGGGGTCATTGTATACATAATCAGTGTGGTTCGATGGAAGCCCTTAAATGTCCACTGAAGAGGACTCTTTTCCCAAAAGATACCCTAAACATTAGCGGTTCCTTCCCAGGTGAATCAATAGCAACTTCCAGCTGACACCACTCCCCTCCACTCCCCTCTGCTCCCCATCCCCAGAGGTATCACTCACATCCCTCTGATGTCTGTTCCTCTTTGCCTCTTGATACAAATTTGACTGAAACAATTGGGAGCTCTTTGGAGTTTATTGTTAGAGAAAGTTGCCTGTTAGACCTATGGAAACTATAATAAAATCTTGAAAAGAAAAATATGTGCTCTTGTCCTTAGGTTTAAAGTAAATATTCTGAAAGTCACCTGATTTACTGTAGATCCTTTTTATAAAATTCTTTTTTTCTTTCTCTTGCTATCTTAGGAATCTGACTACAGGCTAAATTAGATAATCATATGGAGCCAATCACTTTTTAAAATCTTGTCATTTTAAATCCTATAAAGCCATATGTCTTTAAATTACAGTTAGAGAAATTAGGCCCAGCATTTCTCAAAGAACTGCTGAAGAACTCAAGAGATGCTCTGTGAAGACATGGCTCAGTGGTCAAATACATTTGGGAATATCATATTCTCTAGGGCCTCTTCCTGTTCTATGCTGTATTCTATTTATTTTCTCCAGTCACCATCAATATTGGCATATCAAAAGCTCTGAGAAGTTCTGCATCAAATGAACCTGTGATTTTGAACCTAAGATTTTATAAAATTATGTGTGCTCTGAATTTCCTGCCCCAACTTTTTACCCTGTGTGACACCTATGACCCAGTTTGGCTTTTGTGATGAGGCAGAGTGGAATGCCAGAAAGAGTATTAAGAAATGGCAGTTACGGGGCCGGGATCTATCCACCTTGTACCCTGGAGCACCCCCTCAGTGTCACTTCTCTGGCATTTGTAAAATTTGGCATGCTTCAGCTCACTGAAGCTCCAACCTTCCATAAGACAGGCATTCAGAAATGATTTCATGCTTTTTTATGGCTAAAAATAGGAAAAAAAAATGATTTCATGATTCAGCTCCTGATAACTAATAGTAAAGCATGTTAGTAAAAGCATATTAGTCTAAACTAATAGTAAAGCAAATTAATAGTAAAACTAAAAATAATATTTATACTTATGTGTGTGTTTTTTAGCAAGTCTATGAAAATGCTGCCTGATTAGGTTTTTAAAAGCTTTATTTGTTTTAAAATTTGTCAAAAGCAGAAAAAATTCCTAAAGAATAAAGATTAATTTTAAACCATTTGAATCTAAGATATGAAAAGTCAAGAAAGTAAATGATCAGCAAATTTAGTTTTATGTACATAGAGTAGTATGAAATATATTTTACATGATTTTTATATACTTGTGCTCTTTGTGGTTGGGTTTAGTTGCTAAGTCATATCCAACCCTTGCAACTTCATAGACTGTAGCCCACCTGGCTCCTCTGTCCATGAGATTTTCCAGGCAAAAGTAGTGGAGTCAGTTGCCGTTTCCTTCTCCAGGGGATCTTCCCAGCCCAGGGATTGAACCTTGCATTGCAGGCAGATTCTTTATCAACTGAGCTATCAGGGAAGCTCTTTGTAGATATTACTAAAGACAGGAAACACCCAAGCTATGAAAACCATCAAAATCTGCATTAATCAATTTTTGAATGTGGTTTTATCAGGGTGTTACAAATTTTTTAAAAAAGAAAAAATAACTGCATTTTGTTGTTTCTCCAAAGTTACTGGATAGAAATAAAAATCCAACAAGTGTTACAAGTTGGAGCATTTGGGATCTTAATTTTAAAATCATGAAACTATACAAATAAGAGTAACTCTAAAAAGTGTCCATGAAACCTCTTTTTTCTGTTTTGTTTTCAATCTAACTTAATTCTTCCACCCCAGTTAAATATTTCAGATTTCCTTACAGTGGGCCTCAGGCTCATTATTGAAGGGTTCTAGCCACCTGAGAATGGCATCTGTCTTCCTGTCACCATGCCAACTCCTTGGGCAACAAATGAGGGATTTCCCCTTTTTTTCCCCTAGTTTTGCCTCCAATGAGCGAGAGTTATGCTCCTACTGCAGGAAGAGTACCATTTCTTATTACAATTGATTCCTTTCCTCTGCTTTGTGTGAGAGAAAGGCTTGAGATGAAATCCTTTGTCTTTTTAGATATGATTTTTGTTTTCTCACTATTCTTACTGACGTCTTTGTGTGGTGCAGTGGCTGGGATCCCACGGCATTTACATGGCAACCAGGAAATCAGTCATTCACAGTTGCCATGGTAACCAGAGGGGGCAGGGAGGAGAAGTCCATTTTATCACAGTCGCTGTGTCCCTTCCTGGAAGCCTACAGAATTTTTAGACAGAGGTCATTATGAACACGACAACAACAACAACAACAAATGCCTGTTGGCATCAAGACAGCTGTGTCCTGGCATCACAAAACATCCTGTAGAGGAGGGTGTGGGTGAGGCAAACATCACAAGGAGGCCAAGGGCGTTGCCTTCTGCGCTCAGAGCTCAGGGTGCTGACTTGGTCTCTGAGCAAGTCTGTAGAGGGAGGGCTTTGAGCACCAGCTCCACACTGAATTGACCAAGCTTCTCTCTAAAGCTTCAGTCTGGAAAAAAAAAAAAAAAAAAAGCAGGTAACCACTGCTGATAGGAGACTTAGGGTCTCAGTGTGGGTGGGGAAGCACAGCTCTGTTCTTATGGTAAAAGGAGCCCCAAACTGCGGAAGTGGGGCAGAGGGTGCTGTCCCAAGAAAAACGGAAGTGTCTGTTAAGTTGTTTCCTCTCGCATCTGCTTCTGGAATTGAAGGTCGTCATATTTCAAATTTTTTTTAAAATGTCATTTGAGATGAACCAATAAGATTATCTTTTACAAGCATGATTAGAATCCTTAATCGATAGTCAGATGATGTTTTATAATAGACAACAGAGGCCGTGGTCTCCAGGAACAGACTTGGTTCTTGCATTCATCTAGTCTCCTCTTTGGGGAACCAGAAGTGACCTATGAAACAATCACATTTATAACTGAAGTTGAGAATGCACTACTTGATTTTAAAAGTCTTTAAGGGCACTCTCCTAATAGGCTAGGAGATAGAAATGCTGCGCTATGTATGTAGATCCTTTCCTTTGCAAAGTGAGGGGAGGACCTCTCATCTTCCTTTTTTTAAACAGCAGAATGTTCTCCTTTTCCTCTTTTGACAATGAAATGAACAAACTCTTGATTTCCACCCCTCCTTCCTCCAAATTGCTCCTCTCCCCACCCCCACCCCCCAACACACATTCCCTTGTGTTTGTCTCAATAAATAGCTCCCGGCTTCACTTTAGAGTCTTCCTTACTTTTACTTCTCCCACATTCAATTTAGCAGCAAATTCTTACAGGTCTAGTTTCAAAATATAACCTGAATTCAGTCATCTCACCACCTTTATTCATCATACCCAAGCCTCCTCATCTTTGTAAATTCTAAAAGACTCTCCTTACTGTTGCCTGAGTTGCTATTATGTCTACCTACATCTTGGTCTCATAATGCAAGTCAAATCATGCCATATCCCTGTTCAAACCACTCCCCACTCACCCATAGCTGTACCTAACACTCAGAACACAACCATAACCCACAGAATGCTGCCTGACCTGGCCCCTGACTGCCTCTCCCCTTCACTTTCCTGTTTGTGGATTCTCTTCCACTGAGGCTGACCTCCTTGCTGTTCCTTGAACACATGGAACATTCCCTCATCCTAGGGGCTCTGCATTTGCTGGAATGTTCTTCCCCCTACTTTAGGAGGTCTCCAGCCCTGCAAGTCTCCAAATGCTGGCTCCTACAAGGAGGCATTTGTATCAGCCCAAGTCTTGGTAGGAAATAAAAAGCACACAATTCTTAAGGGGATGAAGGGACTCAGTACGGAGGTGTGTACATGGTTAGGGAACCCAACAGCAAGATTTGATGCCACGACTGGGCTTGAAGGGGCAAAGGGAAGGAAGAGTGTTGCAGAAGCGCTAAAAAAGCTGCAGTTCTGGAGGCCCCTGGGGCTGCCCAGAGGGAGCTGTGGTGACTGTGGGCGGAAACTCGGACCAGAGCAGAATGTGGAGGCACAGACACACTCGCCTCACCTTCTGTGCGTTGGCCAAACACAGCTGGAAACCAGAGTCCAAGGCTGTTGGGTACTATACAACTTTTCTACTGTTGCATCACAAATTACCCCAAAGCACGAGGCTTGAAACAATAAACATTTTTTAATCCCTTCCAGTTTCTGTGGGTCAGGAATTTGGAAGCAGCTTATCTTGGTGCTTCCAGCCCCAGGTCTCATATGAGGTTGCAGTCAAGATGTCAGTTTTTTGAAGGCTTGTCCGGAATGGAAGGGGGCTTCCCATGGACAGAGGAGCCTGGTGGGCTATGATCCACAGGGTCACAAAGAGTTGGACACAACTGAAGTGACTTAGCATACACATACACACAGCACACTGGAGTGGAAGATTTGTTTCCGAGGTGGCTCATTTAATGTGACTGGCAAACTGTTGCTCATTTTTGGCAGGAGGGCTAAAATCTTGCCCCCACAGGGGCCTCCACATGGCTGAGTGTCCTCATAACATGGTACCTGGCTTCGCCCAGAGTGAGTGATCCAAGAGCCCATGGTGGAAGTTAAGAGCCTTTTACAACCCAGCCTGGGAAATCACACATTGTCATCTTGGTCCCATAGATCCACCTGTGGGATGAGACCACACCAGTTGTGAATAGCAGGAGCCAAGAATAATTGGGGCCGTCTCAGTGATACCACTGGGCACAGAACACAGCAAAGAGGGCAGAGAATGAATTGAAAGGAATGGATAAAATGTGGAAATCAGGGACTAATCAGCAGCCTTCCTGACCATCCCACTTAAGATATTGTATACAGTCCTGCCACTCTGTTCCCCTTTGTTATTTTTCTCCATAAGACAAAGCTACCTGACATACCAAATACTTATTTGTTTGCTTTTATTATTTGATTCCCCTACTATCATATAAACTGGCTGGTACCTAGTAAGCTTCCAATAAACACTTGTGTGTTTGAATGTATAAATTATACCCAATTTGAGATAAAAAAAATAAATAAATAAATGCTTTTTATTAACCGATTCCAGTGACATGCCCACATTTTTTAAACTAAAAGTTTATTTTACCCCCCAGCCCCTCGCCCACCCTCCCTTGCCCAAAGGATCCTGTTTGGTGAATTAGAATTTGCCTCTGGGAGTCTTACAAGCAACACACTTGCTTCTTGGTCCTTTCTTCCTCTTCATCTGGTGGTGGTGATATTTTTCCCTTCCTTTCACAGTCAAGTTTCATCTATTTTTTTTCTTCCTCTTAAAAATAAGTTACATTGTCTTTTATTTATTTGGCTCTCAGTTGAGTTCTGTTTTCAGAAGTCTTATTTTTAAAAATGGCTCCTATAAGAAAAATAAACCCTTCTCTCTTAATCTTTCCCCCTTGTTTTCCCCTCTTCTGTTTATTCCTGAAACCTGCTAAGGGCACCTGTGGGGACTTCTGCGGCACCTATGAGGCTAAAGAAATTGCTGGCCTCTGGTTACCGAGGGTCCAAAGAGAACAGGTTGCAAGCAGAGAACATTTCTCCTGGGCCCCCTGGAGCCCCCATGTTCACGATATTTTTCTCCACTGACTGACCATGAGGAAAAGAAGTAGGCAGCCCTAGGAACTCTCTGCCCAAATCTAGGATGCGTGGAGGATGGCTTTTCTCCTCCAGCAGCCCTACAGAGTGTATTATTAACACCTTTCCAGAAATGAAGTGGGAGAAACTAATCCCTTATGTCATGAAGCAGCTTCCCTTGGAGTGGAGGAGTAGTAAAGTGGTAAAAAGACATGATTTGATGCCACGTGTGCACACGTATCATTCCACACAACATCTACACAGAAGCATTCACTCATAATTCAGTACACCTCGTTTCACCATCCATACCAGAATCGGCAGCTTTCATCTCTTGTTAATACTAAACCTAATCCTGGCTGCCAACTCAGTTGGTTAGAGTGTGCTGCTATTTCATAAACCTCATCATTTACATATATTATAATATAAATAATGAGTAATTCTTGTAAAATCCATTCATTCATTTAACAATTTTTTTAGTGAGTGCTCACTGTGCCCTCAAGATAAGCAAACAGTTATCACTCTAGAAATTTAGGGGTAGAAAGGTGTTTTTATTTTCCCATCCAATGAGTGTTGTAAATGGTGGGACTTTGAAGAATTTCCTTAGATTATTATTCCAGAATAAAATGGGAGTTTGTCTTGAAAACCCATTCATTCTGGACACGTTAATTTCTTCCTTAAAATCTCATTTTTCTCTAATGGTGTCCCCTCAGCTAAGGGTTTCCCTGGTAGCTCAGTTGGTAAAGAATCTACCTTCAATGCAGGCGACCCCGGTTCGATTCCTGGGTTGGGAAGATCTGCTAGAGAAGGAAACAGCTACTTACTCCAGTATTCTGGCCTGGAGAATTCCACGGACTGTATAGTCCATCTATGGGCAAGTACAACTTTTTTCTTTCTTGACTATATTAGTTGAGGTTATTGTTGCCACTTTGTTCAGATGTAAAACCATTGATGTATGTAATCCCTAAGTAAAATTCAGGTCATGTAGTTTTCCATGCTCATATCACAGTACCACGTGTGTTTATAAGGTATTGGTGGGATTTTTTTTTTTTTTTTAGTCATATTTATGCTGTCAGTTTTCAGATAATATAACTCTACTTTCTAGATGCAGAAATTTGATGGTGGAAGGTTAGGGGGGATGTCTGTAAATGTTTAATAGCAAACAGATGTCTTGGCTGTGGTCTAATCAATTTCAGTATTTTGTGCTGGGAAGGAATCAATGACAACCACTGGTCTTGAGTAAGTAACCAGTCTTTACACTTGAAAACAAAACCATTAATGGCAATGTGTAAATAATGATAAACTTGCTTCCTAACATGATACTATAGGAATTTTTTTGGCTGTGCCGAGACATGTGGGATCTTAGTTCCCTGACCAGGGATCAAACCTGGGACCCCTGAGGTGGAAGCATGGATTCTTAACCACTGGACTGCCAGGGAAGTCCCAGGATGTAATTTTATTTTTAATTATAAATAAAACTACAGATGTTTGGCTTATAATCCTCCTCCTAAAATTAATCTCTGTACCTCACTTGAAATGCTTTTGACTTTACCCATAAATGCAACAAATATTTATTGTGCACCTATTATGGCTATGTACTGAGCATTTATTAGAGACACAGCATGAGTAGGACATGACCTGTGCATTCTAGAATTCCACACATGGTGGAGGATATAAGAAGGGGAACATGCAAGGACAATACAGTGTGATGAGAGCTATAACCAGGATACGCAATAGGGGATTTGTGGAGGAGCAGGGTAACAACTAACCCAGCCATTTCCTTTTAGAAAACTGTACAAGTAAAACTAGTAATTTGCTAAGAAATCTTATTTATTGACTACATTTGCCAAGTCAGTCATTTGAGATTTTCAAATTTACTATACACCATGCAATTCCTTTCTGCTGAAATTACCTGTGTGATCATACAAGTAATACTTAAAGAATGTTGAATAACTTCTTACAGAAGTAACTGAAATCATTTTTGTAACATTTCATTGGAAGTAATAGCAAATTCTTCACATTACTGAAAAGGCACCTTCCAAGTTTACAAATTGTAAAAAGAGCCATCAACTGACAAACCTTCATAAGAGCTTTTTACATATACTGAGACTTCATTATCATCTTAGTAAACAACAGATATTGCTTCCTGATTTAAGATTCTTATTTGGTTGGTAACTTCAGGGTCTTTCCTGTTTCAATATCAATAGCACATTTTCCTCCTTGCCACATCCTCTTCTCAATTTCTGATTCCCAAGGACATTTTGGGTCATATTTTAAACAGCCTTGGTGGTTTATTTGTTCATTTTCTTAGAATTTTGTAAAATGTATGCTCTTGCATCTTGAAAGTAGTCAGTAGTACTCATAACTTTCTTCCACAGGACCTAATGGTTTCAATTCACTTAAAGTTAACCAACTTGTCCTGAGCACACACAGTTTAGAGAGAGCAGAGACACAGCCCTGCCCTCAGGAAGCACTCAGTCTAGTTAGCCTTCAGTGGACTTAAGAGTAGAGACAGATTCACCACCCAGCACTCAGCATCACAATGCTCTCCTCACCTCCTATGGTTCTGTTTCTGAAACTCTATCACAGGAAAATCCAAGGTGAGAAATTTAAGACTTAGGAGAAAACTAGAGCTGGGGAGACCAAGGTCATAAGCAAACCTGTGAATGTTCTTTGCAATAGGGAAATCACCTAAAACACAATGACAGAAGGTCCTTAAACATCTTTTATTGTCCAGCCTTTTGCCAACTTATTTACCATCCAAATAGATCATCCTGTCTGACAACGCATTTGGCAGAGAAGAATCAAATCTTGCCCTTCTGCCTTGTCTGCAAATTATTGGAGTTATTATCGTATAGCTTTTCTTTCAAGATACTTCAAAATGATTTACTTGTGTGATATTAATCTCCCTGGTTCGTATCCTTTAATTCTGACCTTTTCAAAGGCTTGTTTTTCCCAGGCTTTGCTCGTGTACAGGGTTCTCTAACCTCTGCCGTACTTGGTTGCTGACTCCCTCCTCTTGATCTTGTTGCTTGTTTCCTGCTGTTTCTGTTTCTTTGGAGACTTTTTAGAGGGGATGAGTTGTACTTTGCAGAATCATGCTTTGTTTTTATGGTAAGAATGCATTTGGTTCAAACTCTTTCATCACCCTGATGGACAGCCCAGCTCTACTTTCCACTGGTGGAGGGTTTGAAACATTTTCTGCTTCTGGGAAGACAAGAAGCAGGCAACATCCACTCAGGGAGTATCTGGCCTTTGTCCCTACTTTTGCTGGCCAAGCACTCCCTATGCACAGCTGTTTGGATCCACAGCCAGGCCTCTATGGTTGTATGGCTCTTTCTTGCCTGCTTCCAGCTCTGACTACTTCCCCATCTCTTGCCTGCTTCCTGCCATTGTCCCTTCACACCCCGTGTCTTCTTCAACAAGATCTCCTGCTTCACCATTAGCCCTCCTCCAGTCCCCCTCAGCTCCTGTCTATCTTTGGCCTCTGAGCCACACCCCCTGGCCTTCCCTTCCCATCAACACTCGTATTTGTTGGAGCTGTTGTTCTGTCCTCAGTCGTGTCTGATTCTTTGTGACCCCATGAACTACAGCACGCCAGGCTTCCCTGTCCTTCACTCCTGGAGTTTGCTCAAACTCATGTCTACTGAGTCAGTGATGCCATCCAGCCCTCTCATCCTCTGTTGCCCCCTTCTCCTCTTGCCCTCAATCTTTTCATTTCTTGAACTCATGGATCCCTGTCAACCACTCCAGGGCTGTATGTAGTACAAACATAGACACTTGAGTTAACAACCCAAATGGGTTCAGTCATGGTGACATGTCAGGCAACTTGAGGGGAAAATCGGGGAGCATTTAGCCCTGCCCAGTGCAAGGGAAAGGAGAATTCATGCTTCTCTGGAGGAAGAAGAGGTGGCCATCCCTCGGCAAACCCCTTGTCCTATTAACTTTTGGGCTGGGATTCACTGCAGAGACCAACATGTCCCATTTGTGAGAGTCAGCCACTCTCTCAAGAAACAGCGGGTGGAGAGGGAGGTGGGAGGGGGGGATCGGGATGGGGAATACGTGTAAATCTATGGCTGATTCATATCAATGTATGACAAAACCCACTGAAATGTTGTGAAGTAATTAGCCTCCAACTAATTAAAAAAAAAAAAAAAAAAAAGAAACATTAGTTCTACCCACCCTGACCCCTGACTCTCTATGAACCTAATACGATTCGTCCCCTTGGCTCCTAGCAGCTGGGGGTAGGCTCAGATGTCTCGGGGGAGGGAATGACCATGTGATACACAGATCAGATCCTGATTATGCCTTTTAAAAAAAAAAAGCCTTTAGAGAGACTTCTGTTCTTCCAGTTAATCCAAGAAATGCCTGGAATTCTGGATTTTCTATGATAAGATAATGCTGAATGATTCATTTATTTATTCTTGATTATTATTCAGCACCACAATTAAGCCAGTAAGTGTGCCATTGGTGCATGTAAGTGGACAGGATTTGTTAACATACAACTTCACCTTCTTATTCCCGTTTTGCTTTTCCCTCTCCAGCTCAGCCCACACATGGCTTCCAGGAGCTGCAGTGTTGGTAGTTTCTGGTTCCTTCCTAAAACAACAGAATAAGGAGGGGGAGACAGACCCAGACTGAGACATGGACGGAAAAGCAGAGAGGGCTTAGCCAGAGAAGGCAAGTCAAGCAGAATAGTAAAGAAATAGTTGGGCAAGGCGAAGGGAGAGGACAGAGGGAGGAATAGTATTTAATGAGATTAGAGAGGGAGTTTGGAGACTGAGGGGCTCTGGGACAGCTGTGAGTTGGCAAGTCAGAAAATGCAGGAGGGAATGTGACAAGGGTTTCTGGCTTATAAATTAGTCTCTTTTAAGTTTTTCCAGAAATGCAAGTAAAGAATAGCTTTCTTTTCTTTTTTTTCTTTCCTGCTTCTTTTTAAAATTTATTTTCTAAATTACATTTTCATTGTGCTTCTTTATAAGCAATTCAATGCAGAAATGAAACCAGGAGTTACCCCAGATTCTTCAGGGTTACATAGAGTACAAATATTCAGAATATATGTATGTTGCCTTTCTGCAGACAATTTGGGGGGAAAAAAAAACAAAACAGTAGAGCGATTCTTGTTTCTTACCCCATGACCAACTTCTCAAATCAGAAACTTCCTTTTCCCCTCTCCCCCATGCACCCAAAAGAAAACAAGAGCACTTTTGGAATCTCTGCCAATGATGTTCTTTCATTACACAAGCATCTGTTAAGTACCTGCTCTGTGACAAGTAAAAATGAATGGACCATGGCCCTAGCCTTTAGGGCTAATATTGATGAGGGAGGTGGACTTTCATAACTCATTAAAACACTGCAGTTAGTGCTGTTATGGAAACAGAGGCTAGGCCCTGTGCTCGTGAGGCAAGGAAGATAGCCCTGCTTGCCTGGTAAGTGGAGGCTTCTGCGAGAAGCTGAGTTTACAGGGGTAAGTGTGAGTCACCAACAGACAAAATGGAGGAAAGAATAAGGGCTTCTGGTGAAAGGAAGAGCATGTGTTAAGATGTGGAGGAGAGACGAGCACGACCACAGGAGAAGCCATGAATGTGGATCAGATTGTAACTGGTTAGCTAATAAGGTTGGGATAGAGGTGGGTGCCATTATAAGAGGCCCACTGTGCCATGCAAAAGAATTAAGATTTGTATCCTGCAAGCAATGAGAAAGAGAGATTCTGAAAAATTATAGCAGGGATGTGACTTGCTCACCTCTTCATTTTAGAGATGTACTTCTAATGAGTATGGCTTAGAAGAGAGACTGGAGGTAGGGGGACAAAAATTAAAGCATTGCAGTCATCTAGGGAAAACCAAAGCATTGTTGCCCAGGGTAATAGACAGGAGGAGTTTGGTTGAAGAGCTAGTTTCATGGTGGGTATGAAGGATGAGGAACTTTAAAACCAGACTTAGGGTTGAAAAGACAGATGGTTCTGGCACTGTTCTTATATTCCTGCTGAGGGTGACTGGTTTGTATTCCTCGCTGCATGAAATAGAGAATATAGAAAGAGGAACAAGCTTTGGATGAGGCAATGTATATAATCTGGGAAATGCTGATATTAAAGAACTCCAAGGAGCATCCAGCTAGAATGCTCAATAATACAGTAGAGATAACAGGCCAAAATCATGGCCTCCTTACCACCTTCTCTGCCAAGTAAATGTAAAAAGTACAAGGTATCCGCGCCTACAAACAGAGCCACTGATGACCGCTGAAGCATTTTTAGAGGCTTCTGTCTTATGTGTAGGCTCATGGTCATTTACTGATGGTGTGAACGTGTCACCGTGAGATGTAATTGTATCTCCTAAGAAATGGACACCCTGCAGACTCAGTGTGTATATTTCCCATGATTGTGTTAAGAGCTCCGAACTAGGTTCATCTCTCTTGACCCATCTATACCCCATTTTTCTTTCCAGAAAAAGAAGCTATTAGAATCCATTGAAAGCACTGAGATTAATGACAGAAAAAGATCTTAAAATCTAGTTTTTAGCTTTGAAGAGAGATTGGTTACTACTTTCTAGCAATGGACAGGTTAACGCACTGTCTTGGGGCCAGAGATGGAAGAACTGATCAGAAGGCAGAAGGCCAAATTCCTAGAGGCTTTAGTGTCTGAAAGAGATTTCCCTCTGTAGACATAAAGATGAGGACCAGCCACTCTCATGGTTGAGAGACAGAAAGTGAGAAGGGTGGGAGAGATGATTTAAGCAACACTAAGAAAAAGAGACCTGTTTGAATCCAGAGTTCATGCCAGCATTCACTGCTAGCTTAAAACTGACCAAAGATTTGTTTTAATAATCTCTCCAACCATTCATACCTGTGCTTCTCATTCTTCTTAGACTTGATATCATATATATTTAAATTTTCATTTAAAAGCTTCCAATAACCTTTGGCACCAAGATTCCTGACTTGGAGGTAGTCTATGTCTGATCATTGGGCTATAGGAGGCTGTGGGGATTTAATGCAATCCTCTCACGCTACAATTCTGGTTACTGGTGGTTCAAAAGTAGTTCCCCATTTAAAACCTTGAAACAATCCATTCATAATTTTCTGATGTTAATGAGTTGATTTCAGGGTCCTTTTTGATAAAAGATTTCTAGGTAGAAATAAGAAAACTCTTATTCATGGAATATCAAATCAAAACAAAGGGTATCCTGGGGACTGTCTCAGAACATTTCATAGAAACTGAATTCTGTATCTTCCAGGCTAATGTGCTGTGGTCCTCTAGGTGGGATAGGAAGCCTCACCTGGTGACTTCCCTGATGATAGAGTTATCCTGCATCAGCCCTAGTTTTCCAATGTTCCTTGTTAGTTTACTTGCTAGAGGGTAAGGCAAGGCTGGGTTAAAATGTAGAGTTGAGAATTCACTCTGTTGCCCAGGAATAATAGCTTTCCAAGCACTGATTCTTGAGGAGAGGTTTCTTAACTGTTGCCTGGACACTAGAAGGACTCCTCCCTCCCCTATCCTCAGCCTGTATTTAATTTGTAGCTTCCCCAAAGCACCTTGTGTTCATAATGAGGAAGAATGACTCACAAGATGAATAAATTCAGAGCCCCAAGAGCATTGAGGTTTGGTGGTGAATATACTAACCATGGGGAATCAGGAAGCCAAGCGCTGGTCCTGGTTTGGCTGCAGAC
The DNA here is from genome assembly GCF_033118175.1 of Dama dama. Classification (NCBI taxonomy): domain Eukaryota; kingdom Metazoa; phylum Chordata; class Mammalia; order Artiodactyla; family Cervidae; genus Dama; species Dama dama. Next base: position 57,600,645 of record NC_083692.1, on the reverse strand, counting down.
TGCTAAAGTTACTCACCATCTCTGAGCTTGTGTCCTCTAAAAACAAAAAGAGCTCTTATATGTCAAACATATCTTATGTTTTAGGAAAATATTATCATCATTTTGTGCATCATTTCATTTAATCCTCAGATTTCTGCTGTGGGGTATGACTCTGTGCTCCGTTGTTTCAGGCCTGTCCGACTCTTTGTAACCCTATGGACTGTAGCCCGACAGGCTCCTCTCTTCATGGGATTCTCCAGGCAAGAACCCTGGAGTGGGTTGCCATGCCCTCCTCCAGGGGATCTTCCTGACCCAGGGATTGAACTTGCATCTCTTGAGTCTCCTGCATCAGCAGGTGGATTCTTTACCACTAGTGCCATGGGGTGTGACTTTAATCACCTCTATTTTTGCATATAAGGAAACTGAGGAACGTTGAGGTTAAATAATTTGCCCAAGTTCATAGCCAGTAATGACAGCTTGGGCTCAAATACTGGTGGGCAGCCTGCCTGCAGTCTCTCCCCTTATTGCTAACACTCCACCACCTCCTAAAGTGAAGGGAAAGGCCAAGAGAATGCTGAGGGTCCTTTTAGTCCTGCTAGTGTAGGGCAGAGGGCTCTGTTTCTGGGGTGAGAAGATCCGGCATTCAGCCCCACCTCGTTCCTTCCCACTACTGAGAATCTTTCAGGGAATACGTCTTCACTACTAGGTCACAGGTAGCATTTCAGGACTTGGCTTATCTCCTATGCCCCACAAAAATACATATTAGGGCCATTCTTTTCTGAGCATGTGGGTTAAATCAGAGCTCAATGGTAGTGGGGCCTTGGAGAAATGAAGCATCGGGAATGTTGGCCACAGAGAGAAGTGTTTCAGCAAGAAGCTGCAAGCTCCCAGCTCACTGGCTTGGTAGGGACCCCAGTAAATCAGCATAAGCCATGGGGGCTGGCACTGGATCTCGGGGGCAGAATGTGGTCAGGGGTGCGGACCCCTCAGCCCAACAGCAGCAGCAGCAACAAACCAAGTTCCAGCTAAGAAAGCAGACTGTGTGCGGGGAAGGGGGCCGAAAGCATGAGGGAATGCGGGGGAGGAAGGGACAGACAGGACCAAAGGGACCTGGAACAAAAGGGGGAAGAGGATTCTAGTCACATCGGCCAGAGGGAGGGAAAGGGCTCCAGTGAGCCCTGAAATGGAAGGAGAGGGAAAGAAGTAAGCAGCTCACAGTAAGCTAGAGGAGGAAGTGGGAGATGCGCGGCTTCCTGTAGAAAGACCGATGACTGAAGACAAAGCTGGGTGGGGACTAGTCCCTGGGCTGCGGGCGCTGCTGCTACACATACTCACAACGGCTGCCGCGCAGTGGGCAGCTCCTACTACTGCGGGGCTGGGCTGGGCGGGCTGCGCCGGAGCTCGCCTGCACTCGGCGGCGCGGAGGGCGGAGGAGAGCCACTCTGCTCGGACGGCCTCGGGAGCCAAGGTAAAGGAAACGCTTTTCGTGTTGCTCCTTGTTAAGTGAGAAAAATGACCACCGCCAGCGGTTTTAAGGGCAGATTTCGAAGGGAAGAAAGGCACACTGTTCGGGGATGGGAGGAAATGATCAGGATGGGTTCTGTTAGGAGGACTTTTGAGAAGGACCAAATTTGTGACACCTTGGTTTGAAGAAATAATCCTCATTAGTGCTTAGCTTCCGTGACTCATCAGGAAAACACGCTAAATATTAAGAAGCTGTTTGCAGAGTTCTCTTGTAAGAAAAGCAGAGCCCAGGCGAAATCAACGGGGGCTGTGAAGCTGTGGGCTGACCATCTGAGCGTCGCAGTCCTGTTTCAGGGGTGTAAGTGGTGTAAAATGTTAATTGCATTATCTTTCTTACACAGAGCACTGGAGTGGTCTGTTTTGCAGCATAAGGATTGTGATTTGGCTTTTTATGTAGTTTCTTTGGGGAGGGTAAATCCTTTTGTACTCAGAATTTGCCAACAAAGGCTGGAATTGCGTATGTGAGGGGCAGTATTTACCATTTAAAACACGGTGTCTTCCTCTCTCTGCGCTCTGCAGCTGCTCTCAGGATAACCCTAGAAACAGCTATCAGTTGCCAGTAGGTCTTATCCTAAAGTTGCATCCTTTCTCAAAGGAGTGGGGCGAGTTTAACTTGTCTAGAATCAGATAGGAGTGTATATATGGATTTTATGTTTATATAGATTTTATCAGCTCTAGGTCAAGGTACACATTAGCCTCAGTAAGGGACAACATGTTAAAGTGTTGCCGGAGTTGTTCCCTTACCTGCATATGCTGTGCATGGACAAAATCGTGAAAGCAGAACGTGATTTTTGTTTGATTTTCTTGAGCAATGGGTCTTCTTATTAGGAGTCTGTGGCCATGGCTTGTTCATATTTGTGAATGCTACATACAAGTGCAGTAAATAGGTCTAATGGATTAGAAATGAAATTGTGAGATTCTTTTCGCAGGGGATGTAGGAGGAAGAGTTTAATATCCCAACATAGCCTGATTTTAAAAATTAACCTTTGTCTCTAATAAGAAGTATGGTTAGGCAATAAATGATCATTGATAAAAACGTTTTGTCTTGCATTTTTAGAATGAAAGGAGATACATTTTCAAAGGAAAGAAAGAACTGCTTATAGTGGAGTAAAAATAATAAAAAGGTCATATTTAGACACTGATAAATTTTTTAAATGTGGGTTTTAAATACTAAATATGCCATGGAGAGTGTATATGCTTCTTTTTTTATCATTATTCTCAATTGTGAAGTTTCTTTTAATGTCGTCTTTATGAAATTGATTTGGCTTCTCAAAATATGTAGGGTAACAGCACATTTCAGAAATAAGAATTTTTGGGTCCTTAAGGAAGAAAATGTCTAATTTTCTGAGCTTATTTTTGATGACTAACAGGCAGTGTATTACTGGTGTTGAAACCATGGAGCTCCCCTGACAGATCTGTTGAATTTAATCAAACCTGTGGGCAAAACAAGTCATGCCACGTATTCCATGGCTCCAGTTCCTATATGTCTCCTAGAGTAAAATATATAAAGATCATCTTCCCAAAGAAGAGATCTTGGGTGGATCTTGGATCCAGAATGCCCCTAACTGGAGCTATATGCTCGAGCTGTCTGTCATGAAATGGAAAGTTGGGAGTCTGGGCTATATGAATGAAAATGGGACTCACCCTCTGGTACTTACTCATCTACAGTCTGGATTCACTAGGTAATGCCAACACCCTGCTTTGTGTGGGGATGTGAAGACAATCTGCCTTACTTCTGTGTTTCATAAAAGAGTAAGAAAATGAAACCTTGGGTCATAGACACAGGGGAGTCCAGAAACCCCCTGCTCTGTTTTAAAAAGACGTTGAACAAGAGATGCCTATTTGTGCATAGCCCAAAACATTTTCTTAATTGTTAAATTCCTACTTGAAGCACAACATGAATGAGTAACAGCAGATCAGTAACTATGATGGTAGGAGGTTTAGGAAAAAGATGAAGAAACTCCTAGCCTGTAAAATGGGACTATATCCACTTCTTCTGGCCATACAGAATATAAAAAGACATACTGCTTTTGTCCAGAGTGTTTGGAGTCAGCCGACACTGAAATTTTAATTGTGTGTGTGTTTTTTTCCCCTGCCATATGGCTAATGGCAGAGTGGAAACACGACTGCATTATTTCCTGGCCAGTCCTGGGCCTCATGGTGGGCTCCTAGTGAATGCATTTGGTTGACTGACTTTTTTAGCGTACTTCAGAAGGCAGGCTCAACTTTTAAGTATAAAAGCTCTATAGTCAAAGCACAAAGCCTCTTCAAAGACAACTGTGGGAGCAGAAAACAGCATGGTGGAGTGAAAAGAACACAGGCTTTGAGAGGCAGGCAAATTTGCCTTTGAATACTACCACTAGTTCTTACTCCTTGACCTTGTACGTTAATTTATGAACCTTGCTTTCTTCGCAGTAAAGAAGGGTTAATAATCAAGGTATTTTTTCATCGCTGTTTGTCGTGTTATGGTTTTATTTGGTTTTTGCTTTTGTGTATGATTTGTGAGTGCCTGTCAGGTACATAGTAGGTACTCATGTCCTTTTTTCTCCTGCATCAGGAAAAGTTAGTCTATTCTTAATCTTTGCCACTATCTCAAAGATTCCAGGAGACATTTTTTTAAATTGTAGTTAAGTATATATATAAAACATAAAATTTCCCACTTTAACCATTTTTAAATATGCCATTCTGTGGCATTAATTATGTTGACATTGTTGTAACCATCACCACCATTCATCTCCAGAGCATTTTCATGTTCTCAAACTGAAAATCTGTTGCATTAAACAGTAATTTTCCCATTCCCTCCTCCCCCTAGCAACTACTATTTTACCTTCTGTTCATGAATCTGACTACTCTAGGTACCTCATATAAGTGGAGTCATGTGGTATTTGTCCTTTTGTGATGGCTTAATTCATTTACCAAAATGTCTTAGAGGTTCATCCATGTTGTGACACATGTTGTAATTTTATGCCTTGTTTAGGCTGAATAATATTCCATTTTATGTGTATGTTATATTTTCTAATCCATTAATCTATTGATGGACGCTGTGGTTACTTCCTTGTTTTTGCTTTTGTGACTAATCCTGCTATGATCATGGGTGTACAAACATCTCTGTGAGTCCCTACTTTCACTTCTTTTTGGGTGCCCAGAAGGGTTAAATGCTGTATTATATGGCAACTGTGTTTAATTTTTGAAGAATGGCTATACTGTTTTCCATAGCAATTATGGTGACACCAGTGGGAAAGAAATCGCCTGCCAATGCAGGAGACACAGGAGAGGAGGGTTCAATTCCTGAGTCAGGAAGATCCCCTGGAGGAGGAAATTGCAACCCACTCCAGTATTCTTGCCTGGAGAATTCCATGGACAGAGGAGCCTGGCAGCTACAGTCCATGGGGTCACAAAGAGTCAGACACAACTGAGCAGGCACCACAATGTAACGGACACAACCTATTTCCATTGCAGTACATTAGGGTCCCAATTCACATTTCTCTGAGGATTAGTGATGTTGAATGTCTTTTCATGTGCATATTGGCGATTTGTTGTCTTCTGTAGAGAAATGTTTGTTCAAGTCCTTTACCCATTTTTTTTAATTGGGTTGTTTTAAAGGAGATGTATTTAAACGGTGGCATCTCTTAACATGGTGTGTCAGAAAGATCATGACTATAATATTTGTGTTTAATCTCTTGCATGCACCAATATTACCCCTGCCCAAGTGAAATACTTCTCTCAAAAGTAACTTTTAAACTGGAAAGGAGAAAGAAGATCTACATAGATCCTCATAATTGGTAACATCAAGAACTGGGTAGTGAAAATTCAAACCATTATTGTAGATCAGTGATCCTGCTGGCGAGGCTGCCACAAAGGAGGCAGGAGGGACCTGTCACTTCTAGTCCTAGTCTCTACACATTACCTTCAGGAGAAAAAAAGTGCCCAACAGGTAGCAAGTTCAATTAGAGTACTAAATTTTTCTCAAACTTTTTCTAACAGAGAGGGTTAATCTTGGAAAGGGGCTATAGTAGTTAAACAACAACAGATTCTGAGAGAAGTTTCTACTGACGAAATGTGATCCTAATCCACATTTCACATCTTAAAATAAAGAACCCTGTGTTTCATTCTCCACCACACATTTCACTCTCTATTCCAAAACCAGAGAGGCAGGGTATGGATGGGGCTGAGGACATCTGAGCAGAATGATTAGGGAGGACTCTGATGAACAGCAATGATACCTGAGATGGTGTGGTTGAAGATGTTGACCTTGAATGGTTTGAAGAGCTCCTGAAAGATTGTCTCTTAATGTGTATGTTAATTTTTTGTAATACACTCTCTGTGTGTACTAAGAGGTTGGATAATGGCCCCCAACTTTTTAAAATTTGCAAATCTGTTGATTCTACAGTTACTGGGAAGACCTATAATTGGCTTTACTATACCCAGATGGGAGAGGGGAATTACAGCGCTGGGTTAAGTGTTTGTCCCAGTCTAGGCTAGGACATCATGGAATGAATGGTAGAGCTAAAAACTACCTGGGAACAAACCTATCCTGTATCACCCCCTCAATGATGGATTACAAAATAGACCCAGAATTTACCTTTCTGGCACTGAACAATTGATTAATACATTTCTCAATTCAATTTCCATTTTACTTTCCTCCATCATAGAGGAAAGATTTAGAGAAAGTCATTATACTTTGTCACTTTAAAAATTGTTTGGAATACCATATTATTTTGTTTAAAAAGAAGGTAATGTTTACATTTTATATGCTATGTTTCTCTGTTCAAATTTGTTCACATGTAAAGATGTCACTGTGGAACTGAGATTCAGATTTTCAGGTAAGAGCATTAGAAATATATGTGGTTCCCTAAAACTCTTATGTTAAAAAAAATGAGTTATGTTTAATGGGAATAGAGTTCATACAGTGTTCAGAATCTCCAGAGGACTTCATTAAACTTTAAAAAAGAGAGAGTTCAATTCTCAAACTCTAGTAGTAACGTGTTTCTTAGAAGTGAAGATACAAAACAGAATCAGCCCTTTTATCTCTTGGCAAATATGTCTAAACGGTCAGCCCTTAATGTTTGAAAGATTTAGAAAAACTGGGTAGTTGACCCTTCTGCCCCATTTCTTTGGCCTTCCATTTGTCCCCTTGTCAGCCTGGTTGTCAGGGTCATGCTTTCCCATGATCTTCTGCCCCAGTCACCCGGCAATAGAACTGAAGATGAGGGTTTGGAAACTGAGGTGATGGCTTCACTTCAGAGTCCTTGCAACAGCAGCAAGGACTTTGCTGTTTTTGGAAAATCCTTTTCTTTTTTATTTCACTTTTTTACTCCACTCTGCGTTTTCAATGAAAACAATGATATCCAAACCCCCACTTCCTTTTTTCATTGCAGGTCACTTTTTGTTTTTCAGAGAATGTATGTATTATGGAAGTCTTCAAGCTCATTCTTTACCACCTCAAAATTTATCATAGTTTCCTTCATTTCCTTCTCCTCCCTTCCTAGGTTGTATTAGCATAGCCTTTCTTTCAATCCAGAAGTCAACTCTTTACTTGGAACTTGTTGGTTCATTTCTTTTTACTTCCTAGGGGGCTATGTTCTGATAATAATTCTATCTCTTTCCTACATATTTGGTTTCTTCCTTTTATTGACCCTTTCCTCTGCCTGCAAACTTGTTTCAGTTCAGTTTAGTTCAGTCGCTCAGTCATGTCCAACTGTTTGTGACCCCATGGACTCAGCACACCAGGCTTCCCTTTCCATCACCAACTCTTGTAGTTTACTCAAACTCATGTCCATTGAGTTGGTGATGCCATCCAACCATCTCATCCTCTGTTGTCCCCTTCTCCTCCCACCTTCAATCTTTTCCAGCATCAGGGTCTTTTCCATGAGTCAGTTCTTCGCATCAGGTAGCCAAAGTATTGGAGTTTCAGCTTCAACATCAGTCCTTCCAATGAACATTCAGGACTGATTTCCTTTAGAATGGACTGGTTGGATCTCCTTGCAGTCCAAGGGACTCTCAAGAGTCTTCTCCAACACCACAATTCAAAAGCATCAATTCTTCAGTGCTGAGCTTTCTTTATAATCCAACTCTCACATCCACACATGACTACTGGAAAAACCATAGCCTTGACTAGATGGACCTTTGTTGGCAAAGTAATATCTCTGCCTTTTAATATGCTGTCTAGGTTGGTCATAAGTTTTCTTCCAAGGAGCAAGCATCTTTTAATTCAAGGCTGTAGTCACCATCTGCAGTGATTTGGAGCCCAAAAAAATAAAGTCTGACACTGTTTCCACCGTTTCCCCATCTATTTGCCATTAAGTGATGGGACTGGATGCCATGATCTTAATTTTCTGAATGTTGAGTTTTAAGCCAACTTTTTCACTCTCCTCTTTCACTTTCATCAAGAGGCTCTTTAGTTCTTCTTTGCTTTCTGCCATAAGGGTGGTGTCATCTGCGCATCTGAGGTTAATGATATTTCTCCCGGCAATCTTGATTACAGCTTGTGCTTCCTCCAGCCTAATGTTTCTCATGATGTACTCTGCGTATAAGTTAAATAAGCAGGGTGACAATATACAGCCTTGACTTACTCCTTTTCCTATTTGGAACCAGTCTGTTGTTCCATGTCCAGTTCTAACTGTTGCTTCCTGACCTGCATACAGATTTCTCAAGAGGCAGGTCAAGTGGTGTGGTATTCCCATCTCTTGAAGAATTTTCCACAGTTTGTTGTGATCCACACAGTCAAAGGCTTTGGCGTAGTCAATAAAGCAGAAGTAGATGTTTTTCTGGAACTCTCTTGCTTTTTTGATGATCCAGCAAATGTTGGCAATTTGATTTCTGGTTCCTCTGCCTTTTCTAAAACCAGCTTGAACATCTGAAAGTTCACGGTTCACATACTATTGAAGCCTGGCTTGGAGAATTTTGAGCATTACTTTGCTAGCGTGTGAAGTGAGTGCAATTGTGTGGTAGTTTGAGCATTCTTTGGTATTGCCTTTCTTTGGGATTGGAATAAAATCTGATCTTTTCCAGTCCTGTGGCCACTGCTGAGTTTTCCAGATTTGCTGACATATTGAGTGCAGCACTTTCACAGCATCATCTTTTAGGATTTGAAATAGCTCAACTGGAATTCCATCACCTCCACTAGCTTTGTTTGTAGTGATGCCAAGGCCCACTTGACTTCGTATTCCAGGGTGTCTGACTCTAGGTGAGTGATCACACCATCGCGAGTATCTGGGTTGTGAAGATCTTTTTGTATAGTTCTTCTGTGTATTCTTGCCAACTCTTCTTAATATCTTCTGCTTCTGTTATGTCCATACCATTTCTGTCCTTTATTGTGTCCATCTTTGCATGAAATGTTCCCTTGGTATCTGTAATTTTCTTGAAGAGATCTCTTGAAGAGATCTCTAGATTTCTCATTCTATTGTTTTCCTCTATTTCTATGCATTGATCATTGAAACTTGCTTAGTTTACACTATAAAGTGTAAGTGAAGTCGCTCAGTCATGTCCGAGTCTTTGCGACCCCATGGACTATAGCCTATCAGGCTCCTCCGTCCATGGGATTTTCCAGGCAAGAATACTGGTGTGGGTTGCTATTCCCTTCTCCAGGAGATCTTCCCCACCCAGGGATCGAACCCAGGTCTCCCGCATTGTAGACAGACGCTTTTCAATCTGAGCCACCAGGGAAGTCAATTTACACTATAACTAAAATTTAAATAAACCTGTTGCCAACAGAGCTTCCCTTTGACTTTGGTAACCTTTGTTAACTTTGTTTTCTTCCTACCTGTACGGGAAGAAAAATAGTTTTCCCTTCGCCCTTCTCAGTTCTAGGAAGCCTGTAACAAAAGGTTAAGGGAAAAGCAAACAGACCTTTATTAACTTGAATACCTCATCTATACATGGGAGATATCAAGGAAGAATGAGTAGCTCTCAGAAGCAATTTAGAACTCAGGCTTAAATACCACCTTGAGCTAAAGACAAAATTGAGAGGGAGGAGTGGAGGGGGTCAGTTATGGGGAGGTGGCCAGGAAAATTGAGGTAAATAAGAGTTAAGAGTTGATACGCATATTTAAGTTGGTGCCAGTCCTTTGACTAGAGTCTCTATCAAGTTGATTATCCTTCTTTCTTAGGACCAGAGAGGGAGGCATTCTTACAAATGAAGATTTCCTTTATAAATGTAAATTTCCCTTACAAAAACGTAATCTAGTCTGTTTTCATAATTTCTTCTATTTCCCAAAATAATCTGCTCAAAATAATTCTTATGCCAAAGAGACATATTTTGGGGTGGTATATTCTCCCACCCTTCATGCCTGTCTGAAGGCTCCCAACTTTGCCATTAACTCTAAGTTCTGCACCTCAAATATGAGTGTTCTCAAGATTTGATTCTTCTGCCACTTAATTTCTCCCTCTTCCTTTATCAAATCCTTTTCTAAGATTTCTGTCATTGTCACAGGGGTGGAGAGCAGTTCCAAATCTAATTCTGCATCCTGATCTCTAACTTACTCCAAGTTTGCACATCAAGCACCTTACGAACTTGCCAGAACACGCCACCCTCTGAAATTGAGGCCAGAATCAGTGTTTGCCGTTGCCTTTCCCCACTCAGAACCAGCTCTTCACCTGACTCCATGACTGTTAATGACACCGCCATTCTCTTAGTCCCTCAAGTAGGAAAACTCAATTCCGTTGTTTTCCTCACCAGTCAAGTTGGAGTCAGTTGCTCAGACCTTTGCATTGTTGTTGGAAACATACCTTGATACTCTCTGCTCTTTCCCATGTTGATAGCTGGTGTCTTAGTTCTGGTTCTCCTGACCTCCAGGTGGGCTGATTGGTTGTTTTCTTTCCTCTCCCTAGAAGAACTTTCCTGCTTCCCCTTCTACACTTCACCTCTGTAGTTTTGCTTCTCTGCCTCACCAAATTCCTTTCATCCTGTAAGACTCAGTTCAAATGCTACTTCTTCCATAAAGTTTCCTTGGTTTCTTCCTTCCCCAGTAAAAAGCAGTCTTTACTTCCCCTGAAGTCTTTTGTTCTTTTCTCTCAGCCATTAGTGCATTTTAGTGTGTATAATGGCAATGCAGTCTTTTTTCTTTTTCTTTTGCAAGCTCTTTGAGGACAGCAGCCACACCCAGTTTCATCTTTGTCTTCCTTACAGCACATGAATACAGCTTGGGTTTTTGTTTGGTTTTAATTTCAGTTTTAATGAAGTGTAATTGTCAAATAAAATTATAATATATTTAAAGTGTTCATCATGGTGATTGGATATACATATATACTGTAAAAGTATTCCTCCCAACTAATTAATTAACACATTCATCAACTCATATGTATTTGTGGGTTTGGTGAGGTTTTTGCCTCTTTTTTTAGTGAAAGCCTTTGGGTTCACAAATGCAGTTTATCGTTTGTTTGATGAACTTTCTTGGGTCACTTACTTTTTGATGCAGAGTGGGCTAGATATTCTAGGAGCTCATAAACTACTGGGGAAACAGACAAATACTGATAAAATTACTATATAATTAGTCAGTCTGTCCTCAAGTCTTAGCTGAATGTTTGCAGTATGCCTTCTGGCCTTTAGGGGCCAAGGATACTTGGATGAACAAAACAGACCAGTTCTCTGTTTTCTTGGAATTTATATTGTAGTGTTGGGAGAGATCCAGTAAACATGTAAATCAGTGGTTTTCAGATCTGGCTGCACATTAGAAATCACTGAGAGGTACTTTGAAAAAAAATATCTGTGGCCCAACCTCAACCCAGACTAATTAAATCAGAATCAGCCAGGATTGGACTCCACTGACAAAAACAAATGACAATACAAGAAAATACCAGGCAGTGATAAGTGCTAAGGTGGATTAAAATAGAAATAGACTAAATGATAGAGATTGTGCATATGATGGTATAGTCATGGCGATTTTACTTTTGTCGGGTAATCCCTGAAGGCCTCTCTGAAATGACATTTGAATGAGACCTGTATTATGGTGAGGAGTAAGCCATGTAAGCAGCTTTGGGTAGAGAGTTCCCAAGCAGGAAGTACAGGCATCTTTCTGAAATAAGGGTGAGGTGGACTTCCAGCTGAAGTGTGACCCTTTTCACACACACCTGTGCAAGAATCAGTAGAATGTCTTTCCTCTGCTGAAAGCAGCTTTTCAGTTTAATTAGGTAGACTCCAAATGCAGAACACTTGGCTTCTCTATTGAGCATATGTGGGTGAGATTGTATTTAGATCAAAGTAATTTAGTAGTCAGAGTAGTCAAAAGACTACTCTGTCTAATAATATTCTTTTACATTGCCACCAGCACTACAGGGCTTGTTGTTGGAATTAAACACCAATCTTACTGTTTAAAATCACCTTAGCTTTTGGGTATGATCTCTTAAATGAAGAAAGTAGAGAAAGTAGTGACTTGTGCCCTTCACTATACTTGGGGGAATCAGGGAAAACCTTACAGGGGAGTCAATCAAACTACACAGTACCATGCACTCACTCATGTCCGGGTGAGTGAAGATCAGTGTATTTCAAGAATCAAGTCGAGAGCTAGCATTTGTTGAGCATTCTGTTTGAGCTTCTGCGCACTGCAGACTTTATATATGTTACTGTTTTCCATTAGCTTTTTCTTTAAATTGAAGTATAGTTGATTTACAATGTTGTGTTAGTTTCTGGTGGATAGCAAAGTGATTAAGATATACATATATATATTTCATATTCTTTTTCATTATGGTTTATTATAAGATATTATAGTTCCCTGTGCTATACAGTAGGACCTTGTTTATTTTATATACAGTAGCATAGATCTGTTAATCCCAAACTCTTAATTTATCCCTCCCCCACCTCCTTTCCCCTTTGGTAACCATAAATTTGTTTTCTATGTCTCCGTTAGCTTTTAAAGTAATCTTAGCTTTTAAAGTAATCTTAGCTTTTAAAGTAATCCTATGAGATGAGAACAGTATTTTGTAATATTTTTCAATCAGGATACTTTTGGATGCTGGTGAAAGAATACCCTACCAAAACGGTGTGAACAATAGGACATATATTGAGGACCTCCTGAAAGGAGGGTGACTCCAGTGTTTTTCCTAGCTGGACGGTGTTCCTAGCAACCTTAAATCTTTTTCTCCTCCTATTCTGACATCCTGAGCAGGTTGGTTTGTCTTCTGAGGCCAGCTCTCTTCACTGTGCTGAGATGGCTTCCACTACATTTTCAAAATTATAGGCTGATTTCAGTTTCACTAGAGGCACAGTGAAGTGCCCATATACCTCTTCTTAATGTTACAGAAAAGCTGCCCGCAGCAGAATTCACCTTCACAACTCACTGTGCCTTCCCTATTAGTAAGTAGCAAGGCCAGCAGAACTGCTGAAATTGGCTAATTTGTTTTCTTGTGAGGCCATGGCACAGCCCTGCCTCTCTGAAGAACATGGTCACCAGACCCCAGACAAAAGATCTGACTCAGTTAACAAGGATGAAGGGTGAATGATTATTGAGTGGGCAGTCAACAGAGTCTGCCGCTATATTATTTCCATCCTGTACATGAAGATATCAAGGCTCAAAAAAGTCAAAATTATCGAGATCACACAACTTTGAGTTGAACTATGTTTCCATGCATTCTCTTTTCAGAAAAACAAACACAAAGTATACACAAATGAAAAGCTTGTTTTTGTTGATAGTCATGATCTACGTAGATTAGAGAAAGAGTCCTGGAAGAAAATACAAAATGGCTGCTGTGAGACTAAGCAAAAAATCACCTTCTAAACAAATGATTCCAGAAGAAATTACAACAGGTCCTAGTAAGCAATTATACCAGGTCCTGGTAAGCATTAAGAATGGCATTTAGTTTAGACAACCAGTGCTACATTTCTGCATTGTAATTTTATATATATTTAATTGTATTGAGTGCTGCTGGCTGGTCATTAAAATCAATTTGATCTAAAGAAAATCCACCCTGGACTAAGAAATGAGCTAGAGAGGTCAAGAGTTCTGAGTATGGTGTCTTTCAGACTTGAAACTGTGTTTTCTCTAGAAAGCTATGCATTTTGTTGATGATGGTGTGTGTAAGGGAAGAAAGAATAATCTCTGACATTTCTAATTATGAGTTATTTTGAAAGTAGGTTTTCACTTTCCAACTCCAGAGTCAACATGCATTTCGATTATTATTGCATTTGCTTCATGGTTTCTTCACTTCCCGTATGATATTTCATTTCAGAGGTTGGGTTTGTAAGACAACAGTAGTGAAAAGAGAAATTGCAGTGGAGCTGCTGTCATCACAGTGTTTTGACGGCTTGCCTCTAGGTGTATTTCTGTGCATTTTCATTGTAACAAGTTAGTGTTAATGGTAGGAATATCTTCTCTGTAATAACTGATTGAGTGCTTCCTACTCTTCTATTTGCATTTTTAAACAGGAAAGTAAATGTTAATTTCTAGGCTTTTCCAACAGAGCTGTGTTTAAGAAGGGTATTTATCTGATCTGCCCAGAGCCATATGAGAAAAATTGTGAAAAAATTTAAACACAAAAAATAAATTAACTGTCATTTTAGAGTCTTTGATGGAGAATTGAATTGATCCTTCGAGATTTCTTAAAGTTTATGAATTATGATTGTGTTTAGAGACCATTACTGTATATAAGCATTAATTTCACTGATAGTTTTATTATGACTTTTTCCTTTGGGGGCAGAAACCTGATATCAAGCAGTCCCAAGATTTTCTTTTAACTAAGCTAACAAAAAATTTGAGTAAAAAAAAGTGAAAATTGCTAAGAAAAAAGATTTTTATTATGTTTTAAAATAATCCCAAAATACTATAGTGTAGAAAATAATATTCTAAGACTTAATTCATAGAAGATCATAGTAGTTAAAGAATATTGGTTTGGAATCAGAATATCTTGGACAAGTTCCTTATACTATTTGTGCCTCTGTTTCCTTATCTATAAATTGGGATATAATGACAATACCTACTTTACAAAATTGTCAGGAGAAGATTATGTAATGTGTATAAAACATTTATTTAACATAGTGCCTGACAAATAGTAATTAACTATTCAGAATTGTGGCTATTATTAGTGTAATTATTATTGTTACCACAAAGATGGAGGCAGGTATCTTTTATTCTAGCTTTGGGGTTCTTAGCAGGTTTTAGCAGAAACAATTATGATCCAGTAAGAGCCACAGGTGCTCAGAACTTAAAGAATCACCCAAGGAAGCCTTCTTCCCTGGCATAGTCAGATGTTAGTGTTTTGACTTTAAGTGGTAGTCTCAAGCTTGTGTTATTTGTTCACCAGTGCATGTGCTTAGTTATAAATATTTCCAGTTTTCCTTCCCAACTTATGATAGACTTACACATCTCTGTCTCCTTTAGTTCAATGTAGTCATGTGTCTTGCACTGGTCAGTGAAACGTGAGCAGAAGTGATGTTTGTTACCTCTAGGAAAAAGCTTAGAAGAACCAGGATGTAAGTACATTCCTTGGCAATTGACAGTGGTAGAAGCACAAAAACAGTGGCTGAGCCCTTAGGCCTGGTTCTTAGAATAAAGACAACAGAAATGGTCTCTCCACTGACCTACAATGAACATGTAGAGAGAGAAGAAATGAGTTTTTCTTCCTTAAAGGATTTGGGGGTTGTTAGTTATGACAGTATAACCTAGCCTGTCCTAACCAGTACACTCTGGTTATCCCTTCAAACTCTAGAGAAAAAAATATTATTGGCAACAATACATAAAATATGTCGCACTTTGGAGAAATTAATTTTTAATGACTATTTTGTGTGTCTGTCTGTCTGTCTGTGGTAAATTATACCCTAAGTAAGCCTTAGGATACTTCACATTTTAATTTAAATAGATTTGTATAAAATTTATTTAAGTCTCTTTTAAAATAGGGTTTATTTCCATTTCAAACAGAGGAAAATCAGTATACCAAGATTACCGACATCTGTTTTTCCTTGAAGAGAGTCACCTGTGATGTCCAAGTCAGGACTGTGAATTCTGGACCCGATGTGATCACTGGGTCATGGTTCCTCTGACTTAAAGCTCATCCAGAATGGTGCTTTGTGACACAGAGGATCTTCTGAGAGAAGCTAAGGGACTAAACCATGCCTGTGGCCTTTGTCTCCAGTAGGAAAATAGTCTTCCCTAAGTTCTATTGCAATGTTCAGTTATAAACAATGGTGCTAAGGACATAGAGGGTCTTAAATAACACGTATTGATAAATGGATGGAAGTGGTCTACAGTTCTTCCAAATATTGGACTCTCTCATATTCGCTTTTTAAAAATGAACCTTTGTTTTAGACCTTGGTTTAAAAACGTCTTGGTACTAAGACTTACATTTACCCTAGAATCAAGTTATATTGTTATGATTAGACAGTGTTAAGGAAAAGAAAATTCATTTTAATAAAAAAGACATTTATTCTTTTAAAGCATTTTACTTGTACACACAGATGCAGGCTATTTTATTGGATATTTTTTACTACTGATTTTTTCATATGATTATTACATTTGGGTCTCTAAAACTGCATTATGAAATACCTTAATTATTTAAATTAGGAACAGATTCATTATCTCCAGTGTACAAACTCAAATTAATTTCATTATTAACCCGAATTTTAAATTGATTAATCTTGGAGTGTTTAAGGAACCAAGAGGGATTTTTTTCATCCTTAAAGAAAAGGACATATTGATTTGATGACTCTCTCTCCATCACATCAGTTATGCTACAAAGAGCAAGAAATTTGTAAGAAACTTTGGATAGATTTTATAAACCAGCCAGAAACCTGTTTGTCTGGGGCTTCTAGGGGAACAATCTGTGAGTCATTTTAAAAAACAAACACACTCATAATCACAGCGCATGTTGTTACCATGGTTATCAGGCCTGTGGAGTTGGGTTGCTTATGTTCCTGTAAAGGGAAGAGGGGGAGAGAAACTGAGAATTCTGAGCTTTGACTATCAGCTTCAATTTGACTGTTGCGAGAGAGAGGGTGTAAGGGTTTCTCGAGAACATGCTGGCTCAGTCATCCTGAGAGGGAAGTGAAGAAACTCTGGCATCCTCCCTTTGTTACTGAATACAAGTTAATCATATTAGTGTTAGGTGTTGTGATTCACAGGGGAGAAAAGGACCGTTGGGCATACTCTTGGGAAGATGGGGGAAATAGGTCCCTGATCTGCTATATAATTACATGCAAGTCTCCAAGGTCTACCAGGGAAGTGTCTGATGTGCAGCTGCACAGGGCTTTAACGAGCCTCTAAAAGGTGCCAAATGCCACTGGCATAATATTATTACAGATTTAAAGGATCCTTAGTGCATTATTCTGATACAGTTAGAGATGGGTTTTAGTGAGGCCATTGTTTCAGATCCGGTCCCCAAGTAGACCAGGTCTCTTTTCTCTATTTTATGGAGGGAATATGTCTCCTTTGTCTTGTACAGTCATCTTATAATATAGGCCTCTGGGTCACAAAGGTGACCAAGGAGGTTATGTGAACTCTGCCAAAACTGTTATTCCTCCAGGGGAAAGTAAAATTAATATGCATGGGTTTTTGTTTTTGATGGACAGTCAACAAAGTGGGATTACTGAGGAATGATTCATCATGATTCTATATGGAGAACAAACAACACCCTTAAATTAAAGGTATAAGTTGGTACACATACAATACTGGTTTTCAAGAATATTTTAAAATTTAAGAAGCTTCAGCATCCTCTTAAATGGAAAAGTATAATACATTGACCTAGAGGTTTGTTTTTTTTTAACCTGAGTTCCATCCCTGGGTTGGGAAGATCCCCTGGAGGAGGGCATGGCACCCCACTCCGGTGTTCTTGCCTGGAGAATCCCCTTGGACAAAGGAGCCTGGCGGGCTACAGTCCATGGGGTCTCAAAGAGTCGGACACGACTGAGCGACTAAGCGCAGTACAGAGGTTTTTTAGAGTATTCCTTATGCAGACTTTATTTCTATAACTTTTCTTTATTAAAACTATTTTTTTAAAAGCTTGAAATGAAGTGCCATGGGGTGTAATTAAAGGGTGATTCAAATGCAGGGAGTTTGTGTATGATTTTGCCCTGGCATATGGTGTAATAACTATTTCTCAAAACTAGATTTCATTTCTCTTTTCATATATAGGAAGAAGGCACATGCTATCCAAACTTCATTCTATACTGTCTTAATTTTTTTTTAAGATTAGTAAACAATGCTTGAACGTTTTTTCTGATGATGAATGTAATTCATTGAACATTCCAAAAATACTTAAAGTGTAAAAAGTAACCTAAGACTGACCCTTTCCATTAATCAGGTTGTTGGTTGAACTACATGTGACAGAGATCTGATTTCACAGTGACTGACAAAAGCTAGAAGTTATTTGTCTTTCACATAACAGTCCAGAAGTGTGTGGTCCAGGGCTGGTAAGGTAACGCTCCTTGACAAGATTGCCCAGGGACCCAGGTTCGTTCTGTCATACTGTTAGATCATTCCTATCATGTTTCCCTTGCTTTGTGGTCTAAAGTGGCTTCTTGCCATAAAAACCTCTCTGTAACCAGTAGGAAGGAAGGAAGCGGGAAAGGGGAGGGCATGACCCAGAAGTTGCAGGGATCACTTTTGCAGCCTTCCCCTTGAACTTTGTCACATGACCGCATACCTAGTCACAAGGGAAGGTGGGAAAAGCACTTATTGTTGACTTAAATGTGTCTAGCTTCGAATGGAGGAAAGCAGATATTGAGTCATATCTAGCAATTTCTAGTACTTACATTTTCTGGGCATAAAGGACAATACACTGTTAACATTTTGATGTGATCCTTCCAATCTTTTTCTAGAAAAATATGTATCAGAAAGATGTTATGTATAATATTTACTAGGAAATAGTATATATGTTGTACTAGGAGAATATTACATATGAAAAATATTAAAGAAAATATTAGAGAATGTATGTATAATGTAAATATTAGAAAATTAGCTGAGTTCATACTATATATATAATTTTGTATTCTTTTCACATAAGTTTATTTCATGTGTATTTTCCTCAGCATTTAAATCTTTTGTATTTGTCCTTTCCAAGTTCCACTGTGTGTAGTTTTTTTGTTTTACATAATAGGTTGTATTATTAATATTTAGGCTATTTCTAACACCTTGGTAATAATTATTTGTGTATATTTAGCATTTGGGGGAATCACATCAAGAAGTGACCTCACTAAGACAATGGCTGAGGACATATTTGAGATCTTGATATAGTGCCCAACTACCTTCCAGAGAGATTGTACCAGTTTATGCTCCCCCAATAGGGTATGGGCTTCCCTTGTGGCTCAGCTGGTAAAGAATCTGCCTGCAATGTGGGAAGATCCTCTGCAGGGGAGAAAGGCTACCCACTCCAGTATTCTGGCCTAGAGAATTCCATGGACTGTATAGTCCTTGGGGTCACAAAGAGTCGGACACGTCTGAGTGACTTTCACTTCGCAGTGGCGTATGAGAGTGCTACACTCAGAGCTCCCTTCAAGGCTAATTTTGCAAGTCCCACTTATCATTGTTGTCCCTAGGGTTTATTCTCTGGAAATAGGTTGTTTTTTTGCCCTTGGCTTGTTTTTGTTTCCTTTGCTGTTATTAATCATGAAATAATAGTTTTCTGATAACATTGGCTCATTTAAAAACATATGGTCCCTTATAGTCATCTGGGAATATGAGCACTTGGGCTGAGATTTTAGCACACATGTCAGTCTCAAACAGTGGGCAATCTCTAGAGACATTGATGTTCATTTGGTCTTAGGACCCAACGTGAAAGTGATTTCCACCCTCAGTCATAATACTCTAGATGCCAAATACCTCTTAATTCTGAGACATAACAAAATAGGAATGATAGAACATACCTTGAGCCTTAGGTAGTTCCCTTTGAGCTGACTGCTCGATATCTTTTCAGAAGCTCCTCTACATGGGAGCTTCCTCTGATATGAACCCACTCGCACTTGGCAAAACTAGGCCAACTCTGCTGAACATCTTCAAAGGTCATTAGTAGCTAGGGGTATAGGTATTTCTACCTCTTTATTTATTCTTATTTTGGCTGTGCTGGGTCTTCATTGCTGTGCATGGGCTTTCTCTAGTTGCCTTGAGTGGGCTCCTCACCCCGGGGGCTTCTCTTGTTGCAGAGCACAGGCTCTAGGTGTGTGGGCTCAGTAGTGTGGTTCCGGGTCTCTCGAGCACAGGGTTAGTTGCCATGCAGCATGTGGGATCTTCCTGGACCAGGGATCATACCAGCATTCCCTGTGTTAGAAGGCAGATTCTTAATCACTGGACCACTAGGGAAGTCCGTGTTTCTACCTCTAAATAGCCTTTTGCTTTGGATGCTAAAGATGTTTTTTAACCGTAAACTTATTTAGTCTACCCTCTCAGAGGGCTAGATGCACACAATGGAGCCCCACCTCTGTCCCTAATACCTGACAAAACAGCACATCTGCACTTTGGTCCTGCTGGGAGCTAATCGAGTTAGTTCAGGAGGAAAGTGTGTTTCCTGTCACCTGTACACAGCCTCTCACCAAGAACTCTGCTTGCCCTAGGTTTCCCAGGGTGACTTTCATGTTTCCTTGTAGGCTGGGGATGTTCACAAAGAAAGGGAGTCATATTTTCACAAATCTGTTTCTTCAAAGAAAAAGAGTTAACAAAATGTTTCTTGGCTCAGAAATGTAAACCTGTGACCCCCCTGCCCTTCAAACTATTTAGCCATCACCACCAAACTGTTTACAGAAACATTTATTTGCTTGTTCAGCTTTTATGTATCATGTTGTCTCCTTTTTTTTAATAAAACACTTTTCCTCTCTGTTTTCTCAACAGCCAGATCTGCCAGTGAGCCTCAGGCTTTGGAAATTGAAGAGGTAAGAATTCTGAAACATCTTCTAGGATCTTAAATCTAACCAGAACTTTAAGAGGAAAAAAAGCATCTTAAGTAAACCTATAGGTGAAAGCATTTAACATGAAATGTTGATCAAGAAGAAACATTTATAGTCTTTAGCAATGTTGATTGCTGAAGGGGATTTAAAGGGGAAAGAAAAGACTCTCTTTAATAATTGTTAAAGATCAGATTTCTCACCAGAAACCACTGCCCTCCTCCCCCCTTCGCCCCCCACTTTTTTCTAAAAACCTGAATTTGGAGACCCTTTGAGATGACTGCCTTAACAAAATGTATCCCTATGGCACCAAACATGATTAACTGGTGGCACCCATGGAGGATAATGAAAGACAGATGTCAAGAGTAAATTAGACTGGAGAAGGATAGGGAAAACCCTGTTTTTAACTGGTTTTGATGTTACAAGGGCTTTTCCAGCAGCAACAACAGTAACAATAAAAGATCAGTTTAATACTGGTGGGGTTTCTTGAAGAAACTGACTTGGCTTTTGAGACTGACGGAAGTCATTTGAATCTAGCTATAGACTTGAAAAAAGTGAAAGTTGCTCAGTTGTGTCTGTCTGTTTGCGACCCCATGGATACATCCATGGAATTCTCCAGGCCAGGATACTGGAGTAGATAGCCTTTCATTTCTCCAGGGGATCTTCCCAACCCAGGGATTGAACCCAAGTCTCCCACTTTGCAGGCAGATTCTTTACCAGCTGAGCCACAGGGGAAGCCCTAAGGTCACCATATTGCTGAGGCAGGTGGTAATGTATTCGCCCTCTCCAACCAAGAGACATAATTCCACCTTTTGTCCTGATGTGGAGTTCCCCCCCTATTTTAAAATTTAACTTCCTTTTGATAAATTTCAAGCATGTACCCAAATAGAGAGGATAGTATAATGAACCTCTATATCCCTGTCACTCAGTTTTCGTAGTAATTGACTCATGACCAGTATTGTTTCTTTGTACCCCTATCGGCTTCTCTTCTTTCCCCATTGGATCATATGGCAATGGCTTAAATATGCTGTTGGATTTTTTATTGTTTATTGACATAACTATTAGTGGCTACAACAAAATGCAAATAAAAAAATAAAACCTACTTTTAACCTTAGTTTACTGAAGGTAGCCATTCATCCCTTTACTCATTCAGCCAATATTTAGTATTTACTAGTGTCAGAACCTTCTTAGGGGAAGAAGTTGAGAGAAACCTCATGCAACGGAGACCAGTATATATCTTGTGTTGGGAATGATGGGCTGGATATGTAAGAACTGATGGAGTTGCTGGTTAGAGAGGAAGGAGCAGAGGACATCTAGAAAAACTGCCAAGTTTCTCTTTTGGGAGATTCAGTGGCAATGATAACTGGGCTACAGATACAGGAAGAGAGGAACAGATTCAAATCTGTGGAGTGGCCACATCCAGATGGGTGTGTCCAGTAGACCGCTCGTGGATGGTACAGAACAGTGGTTCTCAGTCCTGGGTACACCTCAGAATCTTCAGGGATGTGTTTGAAAGTACTGACCAGTTGAATCAGAATCCCTTGGGGTAGGGGTCTGAATATCTGTAGCTTTTAAGAGCTCCCGGGTGATTATAATGTGTAGTCAGGATGGAGGATTTCTGGTCTAGAGATTATTAGAAGGAAGGTGTACGTGTGTTTTGTGCTTTTAAGATCATGCAAAGCTTTTGCTACCCCATAATGAGATTTTGTTTGAAGTATTTAATATCTTCAGGTGAGCCATCCCTACTTTGTACCAAATACTATTAATAATGAAGATTTTTAAAACAAATACTTCATGTTCTCTATCTGATTTGGTGTTGATTTCTTTCATACTAATGAATGTACTTAAATGTTTCAAAGTAATTCAAGTGGATTTCTCAATGGGAGTTGCTGTCCTGTTGAATGGGGCAATTCATTGTATTCCTTGGTATCCTGCCCTTGGCTCACAAAAGGCCAGTGGCCTCTTCCAGCAATCTGGTATCCAGAGTGCCCTAAGGATACATTGAGGACTGCTGTGTCTTTACACACCTTTAAAGAAGTTATTTGTCATTTTCACTCTTCTGTACAAGCACTTTTGCTTCATACAAAATTACTGGTTTCAGTTATGCAAAGAAACTCCTTATATAAGTGGTCTCTGTGCTAACAAACTAAAGAAAGAAACTAAACAGACATAAAAAAATATTGTTTTGCACTGTTGGAGGGATTTTGAGCATATTTGTTCTAGTACCAAATCTAATTTTTATGTCTGTACAGAGATGCAAATTAAGCAGTAGGTAAGAAATGGTCAAATATTGAGATTTAAAGCAAAATACTGCTAAAGTGTTACACAAATTGAACAGCAGTGATGAAGATGTATTCATTTCTTGTTTGCTGCTATAACAAGTTATCACAAACTTTGTGGATTAAAATAGTACAAATATATTATCTTACAGTTCTGCAGGTTAGGTTCTATAGAGATCTCACTGGTCTAAAGAACTGTGTTCCTTTCTGGTGGAAAGGAGAGAAAGAATTCTGGAGAGAATTCTAGAGTCCTCCTTCCTCCTTTTTCAAAGCCAACAACCTTGTATCTCCATGTGTCTTTCACCCATAGTCGTTCCTCTGAACTGAGCCAGTAGGTGTTCTTTGACTTTAAGGACCCATGTAATAAGATTTGGCATATCTAGGTGATTCAAGATACTCTCCCCATCCCACGGTCCTTAATTTAATCATATCTTCAAAGTCCCTCTGTCCATGTAAGGTTATATACTCACAGGTTCCGGGAATTAGGGCATGGACCTATTTGAGGGCTATTATTCTGCCTGCATGCATGCTCGGTTGTGTCTGACTCTTTGTGACCCCATGGACTGTAGCCCACCGGGCTCCTCTGTTCATGGGATTCTCCAGGCAAGAATACTGGAATAGGTTGCCATGCTTTCCTCCAGGGAATCTTCCCTATCCAGGGATCGAACCCACATCTCCCATGTCTCCTGCATTGCAGGTAGATTTTTTACTGCTGAGCCACTGGGGGATGCCCATTATTCTGCCTACTACAGAGTAAAAAAAAAAAAAATGAATTGTTCAGAAAGGTAGAAATGCTTCAGGTAACAGAGATCGAATTATCTTACATTTCATTGTATAGGGTTGAGAAGGTTTAGGGTTCCCGAGTTGATTAAGTGAGTTCTTGTCTTGACTCTGCAAATCCTGTTTTGCGGATACGGGCACTAAAGGCTTTTAGTTTTCTTGGAGTATTTGGCATTGGATCAAGTGGACAGGTTGAAGTCCAGTGGCTCCTCCCTTGGCCAGACTTTCTGGTGCTGTGGGTGTGGCCTCTGAGGACTGTGCTGCTTTTGGCATTTCTCCAGTTCTGGAGAGTTTGCCTGCAGTGTGCAAGTTCCAAGGTCTTTGAATAGCACCAAAGAAATGTGAGATTTTTATATTATGCTGTTATGTCTGCCTGTCACATTATGCTATATTTATTAGGCTCTAACCTGTGGAAATTGGAGGAAAAATAATAATATTCTAGAACTTTACTGTAGTGGTATTTATCCTAGCTAATTTCTAAGTGTGGTTTAATTTCCATACATTAGGTAGGTCAGCCCCACAAAGCATAAAACCATTGCTTGCCTAGTGAATGAAATGGATCACTGGGTTATTTTTTAAAACCATCTCTGCAGTAGGATATAGCCAGAAATTTTTGGTGGAGATTTTAAATGTTGCAGCTAGTTTTGTAACGAGTCCCCTCTCTATCCACTTCTAGACAGGTCAGCAATACAGATCTGAAGGTTAAACTTAGGGCTAGCTGTAGAATAACAAACCATCCTGATTTTGGCCAAGACTGAGGGATTACTGGGGAGTTGGGATCTTTAGTGCTAAAACTACTAGAGTTCTGGGCAATTAGGGACAGTTGAGCCCAAAGATATTTAAGAACAGCTCTTGTAGAAAGTGATTGTTATGCTGATGAATTGTGAAAGTAGAAATTTTGATTGAACAAAATAATGACAGTAACTTCCAGGGTTTGGGTTGAGGATGAGGGTGAAACCTAACTCTTGAAAAATCTGTATCCACATACATATGTTTGCCCCAAGTCATCTTAGAAGAACCAACAACATTTATGAAGTGTTAGATTTCATAGCCCACTCTTTCATTTTCCCAGTGTTACCTGTATACCCCTGCATGATGTCTATAATGTAAGTAAGTGGATGCATCTTGTTGAAGACTCTTATTCAGCTTTTCCTCCCTTCTCCGTAACGCCTTGCCATGTCCTCACCCACAGCGAAGTCAGACTGAGAAATCAGGAATACTAAAGACACTAAAGCCTCATTGATTATATTTCTCTGACATTTATTTGGAGATTTTTATTCTCTAAGCCACTGATTCAAAGAGATTGTAAGTGTACTTAAAAGAGCAATTCATTAGCTTCCCCAGAATAGAATTTGACTTTTAGGAGCTTTTTTAAAAATGTGTTTGTTTCCTATCTTCTAAATGGTTCTAGCTGGTAGGTACAAGGAATTCTTTTTTTTTCTTTTTCTTCAAAAAAAAAAAGATTGAGCACTGTCTGTCGTAGAAGTAAGATCTGGGTTTCTGATGAGAATACAGCTTGAATAGATTGTGAGTTAACTCTGATATTCTTGTCAATCCCTTTTTGGGGTTCCTTCCTTCTAGGACTCTCAATCCTGGTTTCATTTTGTTAAGACTAACTTCTTTTCGTTTTTGAATCTCAGCTGGGTTGTTTCGTGAATCAAACAAACTCTAGAAGAAATGAAAGGAGATGAAATCCTTATGCTGTTGATTAAACTCAGCTTCTTTTATTCCTTTCCAAAGAGAAATTACAGAGTCAATGTAAATAGGCGATCCAAATGACTCAAACTACCCTGCATGCAGGGTTTCTTTGGGAGTAATAGGAATGTTTTGGAACTAAATAGAGATGATAGATATTCAACGTCTTAAATGTACTAAATGCCATTGAATTGTACACTTTAAAGTGGTCCATGATTAATTTCATGTTTTCTGAAATTTTACCTCAAAATAAAAATGTTGAACTTCAAGAGGAAGGGGAAAAAAAAGACTGTTTCTCCCTATTCAAATTCTGGAGGAAATCTCATCCATTTTAATACACTCATGTTTTTAGATTTATAAACCAAAATTGTTGTCCTGTCCTATGCCATTACTGGGAGAAGATATTTGGACTTAAAAGTGTCTGCCAGCAGAGCCAGTCAGGAAATTCAGAGTTAAGACACTAGTTGTTTATTATTAAGATACATATTTTTGTTGCTTAATTATAAACAGCCTATAATTTACAAAGCTGATTGCAATAAAAATGTTTTTTAAGTTTAACAATTTAAAACACTGGACTTTTTCCACTTCTCATGGGATAGAAGTTATATCAACTAAGTTGGAAACTTTTTTGATAACCTGTAGTAGCGGTCTGCAATTGGGTATGACAAAACAGAAAGAGTCCAGATGTTGCAACTTTAATGAAATGTGAGCATGGTAACAAATTTCATATATAGAAATGTCTTTTATTAAAACATCTCCTTAGATATTCCCAAGTGCTGGCAGCTGATCAAAGTGCTACAGGCACTTATTTTAAGGGATGTCTACATAGGGGTAAAATGGTAAAACTTTAAGGTTTTTAATTCCTTCTAGATTTAGAGACAACTTTTTTGACCTTTTGCAGAAATGTAACTAGGCAACCAGTATAGCACTTAGCTGGTGCGCAGCATCCAAGCTTTGTAGCTGTTGCATCATTTTTTTAAATGCTATTTAAATCTGTCTTTTAGTTTTGGCATATGCTGCCATGTAACCTTTAATTCCTTAGAAATATCATACAAACCTAAGATAGCATGGTTCCTAGAAGCCTAGCATCCTCTGAGGTTAATAAACAGCAGTAACAGAGTAGAGAGGTAGCCGAATGTACTGTTTTATAATTGGACATTAAGAAGGTAGTTTTTAGTTTTGGTGTGTAAAGGTGTAAGAATTTAAAACCATATCCTCAGCAGGTGGTTATGAGCATTCCTCACAATATGATGAATGGAAAATATACTTTCATAGAGATTAGAGCTGGCTTTTAGTCTAGTGAAGTGGACTTGACTTCGCTGGATAGGTGGTAACTAGAAATACTTAGTTTGATCAATAAGCAGGAAATATTGAAAGCTTCTTAAGTGTCACATGCTATATTAGATGTATACTATGTTCATTTTCTGTAGTAACCTTGTAATTTTTCAATGTTTTTTTTATTATGAAAGGAATACGTATGTAAGGTTTTTAAAATTTTGAGTAGTAAACACAGGAATAAGTAAAAAAGAGTTCTTTCCAAACACCAACTTATAGCCCACTCCTTGGAGATAACCACTCTTAATAGTGGTCTTGTGTGTCTTCCAAAAATTTTCCATCTCTTGGTTAATCTGTACTGAGAAGGTACGATGAGTGCCATTAAACCATCTGTTTGTAAACTTTTCTTCAGGACTAAATCTTTTCAAGACACCATTTGATGCTTTTTAAAGAGTAAAAATGTCAGAACCAATGTGATGCTAACAGAGGGCTGGTGGTAGGGAGAATGATGACTGAAGACTGTTACTGTGTAATTTTAGCTTCTGTAAGATTTACATACAGAATGCAAGTAATAAACCTTAAGGTAGTTCCTTATCATTTTCAAAGTCATCTGGAGTATGTTGTCACCCTTTATCCTTTTGATGACCCTGTGATGCAGAAATTGTTTACCTTGCTTTGCAAAAGAGGAAGCTGTGGTTCCCAGAGGTTAGGTAACTTGCCCATGAACACAGATGACGAGTGACAGGAACGGGACAAGAATCTGAGGTCTTTTCCAAGTCTTGAACCAGACTGCACTGGCAACTGTGAGGAAGAAAGAAACTCTGTAGGGCCCCTGTAGTGAGAGGCCAGACGCGAAGGAGAGGATGTTAGGCTTACAGTCTGAAGATCCAATTGTGAAGTCATCCTGATTCTGCTCCTTGGGGAAGACGCAGTCCATACGCCCTGCTCACAGTTCCCTAACTCGCTGTGTCTGTTCCTGTTTTGTTTGTTTGGGGAGTACTGGCCAGAGGAGTTGGTTCAAAGGGTGGGCCTGCAACCCAGCAAGGGTCAATAGAGTCTTTCTTTGAAATTTTTCAACTCAAGTTGAGGGAAGAGAGGTCCCATCCTTTGCTGCCTCAAGGTAGTGAGAATCACTAAGGCGATGTTTCAGTCTCCTGAGAGAGTAAAGTCTGATGCACAGAGTGGAAGCAAAAGAGAGAAAGACAGAGAGATAAAGGGAAGGAAAGAGAGCCCAGTGAGAATTGGAGTCCATCCATCCAGTTGAAGTGAGCCAGTATAGTCCCATTTTTTTATCTAACCTAATTCAAGTTGCTACTGAAAGAATCCTATTATCTTGGGGCCTTAGTTTCCTCATCTGTAAAATGGGGGTTTTAATATTTTCTCTGAAATACTGCAAAGGTGAGTTGAGATAATGAATAAGAAAGTTCTTTGTAAATTTTAAAGTCCTATACAAATGCAAGATAGTATTATTCATTGATATGTCGTATTGAGCTAGGGAAAAGTTGAAAGAATGAAGCTACCACTCATTTAAAAAATAAGAGTTGAGAGCTTTGTAAGAACCATCTGATGTTATATAGAAGTTAATGAAAGCTGCCAGAATTCCCAGATTTTCTTTTGGTATCCCTTTTCAAATACTCTTTAAGTTCTAATAAATACCCATCGTAAATACAGGGGTAGGTCTTTCCTCACTGGCTCAGGTTAATCCAGTGAGTTCCTCTTTTCTATCTTCTGTCCTAATCTATGGTAAATACACACACACTAACACAAACCAAACAAAAATGAACAAAGCATCGTATTAATATTTCAACATTTTATCCTTTTCACTTAAAAGAGCTTTACAGATTTTAAATGATATTTTGACATCATCAAAGAAAATCAACCTTAAAGTAGTTATTCTGTTTAGTTATGACATAGTTGAGGCAGTTCTTGGGATGGGAGGTTAGTTTGGGGCTTAGATAGGGTCAAAATCCATCTTTTACCTTAATAGACTTATATCTTTGATATATAAACTCTAATCAAAGTCTACTTGAGATTATATCTTATGCATGTCACAGGAAGCATCACTTCACCTCTATAGCATTATTTGCTGTATATAATACTGTCTCTCAATGAGAGAAAACAGATGGCACCTCTGAGATCTGTTCTCTTTCCTCGATTTGCTGTTTAGGCAGTTTTTATTGTAACAAATATATCTTTCTTTATATTTGACCATTAAAACAGAAAGAATGGTTTAAAGTCTCAATCTCAGTGGAATGTCATATGTAGGAAGGTTGAAGGCACCATAGAAGTATGATCAGTAAGTGTAAAGCATGACATAGCAAACTGGATATCAAACATCTCTCATATTTTAAAAATCTGAGAGATACATCCACCACCTTCACTGTTCTTACAAATTGAAACTTTTGCCTTACAGAATCGCCAAGGCAGGAAGGGCGAATTGGTGCTGTTTGACCACCCTACTCCACATCTCACCTTGCTGTTATTTATTTTTGTCTGGGCTTGATTTCAACCCCATGAATGTCAGTGTTTTCATATAAATTGAGAACTTGGAATAAGTTCTTCTTCTGAATAAGCATAGTCTTAACCGTCAGCAACTGTCAGTTGCACTGAAAGCAACGACATCCTTAAGTCAATTAATTTTACGAGAGCTTAGTAAAGAGAATATTTATAGGGACATGGACAGAGTCTAGGGAAACCACAAGGGAGGATGGACCTTCTCAGGGCTCCTTTACCCCCCTAGACCTGGAGGGATGAGGGCTAGGAGGAGAGGACCCTCCTGCGTGGAACTGTGGCCTCCAGGAAAGGGGTGTGGCCCTATTATAATGATCCTGCCAGCAGGGGTGCTGGGAAACAAATACCCTGAAATCATTCTCCTCTCTCCTCTTATCTGCTTGTGCTCACTATTGACCAAACTCAACTGGAAGACAATGAACAAGGAAGCCGGCTGCCGAGTCCACAGTTTAGTCTCTTAGGGTGTAGAGCCAGGTAGAACGGAATGGAGATGGGTTTGGAGAGGCAAGTAGAAGGTATTTGCCACAGTTAATCATCATTGTGAAGGTCTTGCATGAAAGAAATAACACCCTCTTCTCCCCCAAATCTAAGCTGTCTTATCAAAAAATTGTTTTAACCAACTTTCACTTTTTCATTAATTGTATTTAATCAGTTTCCTAGTCCATGTTCAAATGGACCCAGATGCGATCGGTAGCATTTGGAGAGACTTTGTTATTTGTGTGGTAAAAACATGATCAGGAGGAGGTAAGGAGGTGATGAAACCACCCTCGTGCTTGTCCTGCTCAGACTTGGGATGGCAACCTCAATTCACAGTTCAAGTTTAGAGGAAGGGGTGGTGAAAAGTAAGTAAACTCCTCAGAGCAACTCTGAATAGTCCACATTCTTGGGCCTCTCATAATCAAAGGAGTGACTTCTGTCCCAGAGAAGTACAGCATCCACCTCTGGTGGGTTGAGTAGGCAGTTTTCGTTTTTGTCCAGCTTGCTTTTAATCTCAGCTGAATTATTTTCACTCCTTTGACCTAGGGACCAGGATTACTTGCCTTGATCTAATCCAGATTAACCACTCTGATCCACTGGGAATGAGTAAATCAATTGAATCGGATAAATCTCCATAATTGGAAAGGTATTTGTGGCAGCATAAAATGATGGGCAAAAGAAAACAAATTTGGAGTACCACCCTAAAACATACAGTTCTGTGGACCAGAAACTCCCTGACTTGGGAAATGCTTGGACCAAGGATCCCAGAACAAAGTTGGGTCTATAACAGAAATAGTGAAAGGCAGTGTGGTGTAATGAAAAGGGCGTGGATTTTGAGACCTCAGCCTGGTACTGACTGTGACCATCTTGGAAAACTTCTGTGCTTTCACATTCTCAAATATCCTTGTGTGTAAAATGAGAGTAATTTAACTTGTTACAGAATTAATCGAAACCGTATCTGTAAACTAAAGGTAGTGTTTTCCACATGCTCACATTTTTTGGTGCATGCTTATTTGCTTCAATTGTGTCCAATTTTTTACAAACTTTTGGACTGTAACCTGCCAGTCTTCTCTGTCCATGGGATTCTCCAGGCAAGAATACTGGAGTGGGTTGCCATGCCCTCCTCCAGAGGATCTTCCCAACCTAGGGATCAAACTCGTGTCTCCTGTGTCTTCTTCACTGCAGGCAGGTTCTTTACCACTGAGCCACTGGGGAAGCCTACTTTTTTTTGGGAGGGGGGTGGTATATTCTGTTTTTAAAAAATAGTCTTTCTTAACAGCTCTGTTGAAATATAATTGACATGCAGTATAACAGATATATGATAAATGATATGTATTTAAAGTTGAAGAATATTGGCTGCATACATCCATGAAAGCATAGCCACCATCAAAACAGTGAACAAATCCATGTAAAAGTTTCTTCATGCTCAGTAACAATCTCTCCTTTCCCTTCCCCATCTTCAGGCAACTAATGATCTGCTTTCTCTCACTCTAGAAGAGTTTGCATTTTACAGAGTTTTATGTAAATGCAGATATATATTATATTTACTTTTGCCTGTCCTCTTTTGCTCAACATAATTACATGGAGATGCATCCATGCTGTATGTATGAATATGTTATTCCTTTTATTACTTAGTAATATTCTAGAATATTGGTATGCCACAATTTATCTGCTCACCTATCAAAGGAGTTCACTCAATTATATTTTAATTCTATTTCCCTTCTTCTTCCCTCAATAATAGTATAAGAAAAAATTTTATATCCCATGTTAAGACTGCTGACATTTCTACTAACATAATCTAGGAGTAACATGATTTATAGGAATGGAGTGTAAAAGCAGGTATCACAGTAGTTGTCTATTAATCCCAGGCTTAGGTTTAGTTCTGAGCTGAAGGCTGGTTCCTTCTGCTTTCTAGACTTTCTTTTGTTCTTTATCATAAATTAGCAACCCAAATGTCCATTAACTGATGAATGGATAAAATTATGGTGTATCTATACAATGGAATATTATTTGCCATAAAAAGGAAGCACTGATTTATACTACAATATGGATGAACCTTGAAATCATTATGCTATGTGAAAGAAATCAGGCACAACAGGCTATGTAATCTATGATTCCATTTGTCGAAATGTCCAGAACAGGAAGATCCTATAGATACAGAAAGTAGTTTCATGGTTGCAAGACCTGGGGTGGGGGAGGGAAAAATGGGGATTGACTGTTTAAAAACTATGGGTTTTCTTTTTTGGGTGAAGAAAATGTTCTGGAATTTGTTGGTGGTGATGGATGCACAATTTTTTAATTTTCTAAAATCACTGACTTTTGTATACTTTCAGTTCAGTTCAGTTCAGTTCAGTCGCTCAGTCGTGTCCGACACTCTGCGACCCCATGAATCGCAGCACGCCAGGCCTCCCTGTCCATCACCAACTCCTGGAGTTTACTCAGACTCATGCCCATCGAGTCAGTGATGCCATCCAGCCATCTCATGCTCTGTCATCCCCTTCTCCTCCTGCCCCCAGTCCCTCCCATCATCAGGGTCTTTTCCAATGAATCAACTCTTTGCATGAGGTGACCAAAATATTGGAGTTTCAGCTTCAGCATCAGTCCTTCCAATGAACACCCAGGGCTGATCTCCTTTAGGATGAACTGGTTGGATCTCCTTGCAGTCCAAGGGACTCTCAAGAGTTTTCTTCAACACCATCGTTCAAAAGCATCAATTTTTCGGCGCTCAGCTTTCCTCACAGTCCAACTCTCAGATTCATACATGATTACTGGAAAAACCATAGCCTTGACCAGATGGACCTTTGTTGGCAAAGTAATGTCTCTGCTTTTTAATATGCTGTCTAGGTTGGTCATAACTTTCCTTCCAAGGAGTAAGCGTCTTTTAATTTCATGGCTGCAGTCACCATCTGCAGTGATTTTGGAGCCCAAAAAAATAAAGTCTGACACTGTTTCCATTGTCTCCCCATCTATTTGCCATGAAGTGATGGGACCAGATGCCATGATCTTAGTTTTCTGAATGTTGAACTTTAAGCCAACTTTTTCACTCTCAAGACTCTTTCACTTTCAAGAGGCTTTTTAGTTCCTCTTCACTTTCTGCCGTAAGGGTGGTGTCATCTGCATATCTGAGGTTATTGATATTTCTCCCAGCAATCTTGATTCCAGCTTGTGCTTCTTCCAGCCCAGCTTTAAAAGGGTAAATTTTTATGTGCATTGTATTTCAGTAAAGCTGATTTTTAAAAAAGCAATCTGTGCAACTTTGCTGAAGGAAATGTATTCAGGCACAGCAATTAATTTAATTTCGCATTTTTCACTTGCTAAAGAGATAACTTAGAGCTGCTTACCTCATTGATCATGCTGTACCTGCATTTCCAGGTCATGAGCATGAGGTGGAACTTTCTAGCATGAGGAAGTAAAAATGTCACATCTGTAAATAAGTCATGTTTGGGGAGGTAGTTCAGTATCATACTGTTTTGGTTTACTTGAGATGGTGAAGGGCCTGGAGCCACTTTGACTTTTGTGTCTTTTCCTTTCCTTTTAAAAATAACATGCTTTCAGATTGTCTCACCACTCTTTCCTCTAGCCTTAGTTAACCAGATACAGGATATCCTGTCGGTAAAACATCTTAGCTAAATCAGATTATTTACCAAACTCCTAACAGCAATAGACAGAACAGAGTGACAAAGTAGACGTCCAAATATTCAAAATAATCCTTGGGAAAGGAAAGAAGCCAGTAGCATAGAATTAGCAGTGATTCAATTAGAGGAACAGCTTTGGTTTCCAGCAGCTGTGGAGGATGGGAATAAGGACAGACTTCCTCCCTTTCTAATTGTCT
Source organism: Dama dama (assembly GCF_033118175.1). Taxonomy (NCBI): domain Eukaryota; kingdom Metazoa; phylum Chordata; class Mammalia; order Artiodactyla; family Cervidae; genus Dama; species Dama dama. The sequence goes on along the minus strand of NC_083692.1, from coordinate 57,567,497 downwards.
TCCTTCACCTGGTAAAACACCACCTTATATAGAAGGCTTTTAGCTGCTCCACTGCTGTGAATCAGGACCAACATTGTAATATCTGGAAATAGAGCTTCATCTGGTCTATTCCAAATAAACCAGTGTTTCCTGGGTACTCAAGCTTTGTAGTCGAGAAATGGCATGCTTTCCCCCTGCTTTTGAAAATCTTACTTGCCAAGGCTTGAGTTTTGGTGTCATGTAATTTAAATTAGAAAGTAAATCAAAGGATTACCCCAGGGTGAAAGTAAAACCCATGTAACTCTACCCAGAAATGTTCCCTTTGCTTTTTGCTGTGATTTAACAAAGTTTTCCCAAGGTGATTTGAAAATTTTTATGTCAGTGTGTGTGTTTATCTTGGATTTTCTGATACAGTCTTGCCAGTTTCTGGTGCACTACAAAAAATTGTGTAAGAGAAATTTCCACTTTACCCTGACTCTGGAAGAACATGACTCCCAGGGCTGTTCCTTTTGAGTATTACTCTAAAATATATCTGTTCATTTATATAGTAAACATCTGCAATGCAAAGCATTCCTGTAGGATGATTAAGTGACTTCTCTAGCAATAGGATGGGCTTTGTAGGCATGGGCAAGCATAGCTCTAGATTCTGTGTGCACATGTGTGTGTGAGTGAAACATACCATACATCCTGAAAATATATGGATGTATATACATATACACATTAAAGACTATTAGTGAAACATACATACATTTCCTGACTTTTCTCCCTATCTTTAAAGACTCCTGTTTGCTTCTCCTTCTTCCTGGAAAGCCATAATCTGGATTCTTTTTCTTTTACCTGTCATTCCCCTGCTTTTTCTTAAATTGTTTAGTGTCACCTCTTTTTGAAATGGAATCATACTTTTTCTCTGGCTTAGATTTTTACCCAACATTATATTTTGAGATTAACTAGGTGGATATATGCAGCTGAAGTTCACTCATTTTCCCTGCTATCTAGTATTAATTAGTACATCAGTATTTCCTCCTGTGTATGAAATATCCCCCACTTTTTCTCTTAAACCCATTTGGGACATTTGGGTTGCTTCCAGTTTTTTGCTGTCATGAAAATGCTGCACAGTACACTCTGTACAAGTGTCTTAGTCCTCATCCAGGAGTTTTTCTAGGATGTATACTTTGGAGTTCAGTTGCTAGGTCATACAATATGCAATGCTCAACTTTATTAGGTAATGCCAAGTCATTTGAAAGTGATTACACCGATTCATTCTTCATTAGCAGTGTAAAAGTGTGACTTTTGCTCCACTTGTTAACACTTAATGTTCTCTGAATTTTTGTTTTTATTAGTCTTATTGCAAATTCTGAAACTTGTTTTGCTTAACAAATATTTGGGTGGGTTTTTATTTTGCATTATCTTATTGAAAGAGACAAGAAAATAAATGTGTTTGTTCACTACATTTGAATAAAATTAAGTGGACCATTGCTAGATTCTGCCAATAGATATATTTCCAGGTAATAGCCAGCCTGAGAGTCTTGTTCCTTTCCTGTTTTTTCTTTAAGTTTTTCTTTATTAGATATTTTTGATATGCAAAAATTTCAACAGGTAAAACAGTGCAAAGATGTATGAGGAAGCTAATTTCTCCTTTCCCCTTTTACCCTCCCCCCAGCAGGTTACCAGTGTTAATGCTAGGGTGTATCATTCCACATTTTTTTCATATTCATAAGTATGTAATAGATTTATGTTAGCTTGTGACTAAGATTGGCATTTTATTAGATCAAAAAGAGTTGAATATCAGCAGTTTCATACAGTTCAATCACACATGCACACATATCCTATCTTTGAGGATTTTTCAAATGTAAGCATTACCATGCAACTATGTTTTCATGATAAATGTCACAGACATTCATCTAGCTCATAGGCGTGGCTCTCACTCATTCCTGTTAATGATTGCATCATGTTCACTCCTCTGTCCCTGTGGAGAAAAATTAACATCTCCCTTGGTTGCCTTATGGTGCTTCACCCTGGTTGAATCCCAAGATGGGGGAGGGACAGGGGCCTGAGTCAAAGGACACATGTATCTCCAATTTAAAAGTATATTGCCAGATTCCTTTCCCAAAAAGTTGTAACAGTTCAGGTTTCCCATTAGCAAATGTGAGAATGCTTGTTTTCTGTATTTAGTCATCACTGAGTATTATTACTCTTCTGGGTGAAAATTGGTGTTCTATTTTTACTTATATTCCCATGAATTTTGTTGAGTTGAGCCTGTTTTCACGTTTTATTGTTCTTTTGCTTCTTCTGTGAATTGTTATGTCACATCCTTTGCTCATGCCTCTAAGATGATTTGACTCCTCAGTTTGTTGGGAGCTCTTAGTTTATTAATGATAGTAATTTTTCATTTGTTCTATATGATACAGTTGTTTATTTCCCAGTATATTATTTGTCTTTGATTTTGTTTACATTATATTTTGCTTTCCAAAAATTTTTTAGTATTTAGCCATATGTATTTTTTCCTTTATGGTTTCTATCTTCGGAAGGCTTCTTCTGTCTAAGCCAGTACCCTTCTAATTCTTCTTCTAATGCTTGTATTGACTTATTATATATATATATATATATATATATACATATACATATATATCTATCTGAAATATATTTTGTATGATATATGAGTATAACTTTATGTTCTTTCAAATGTATAGCCAGTCTGATGACACCATTTATTTTATTTGAGTTCAAATGCAACTTTAGTCCTATATTGTTTCACATATACATCTATTAATTTCTGTACCTTGTATTATATTTCCTGGGTCTGTTTTCTATTCCTGTATCAATATGATACTATCTTGATTATGATAGTTACATTTTAGGCTTTAATCTATAGAAAAGCAACTGAGTCCTATTTTACTCTTCTTTTAAAATGTTTCTTGGTATTATTTGGCATTTTTTCCCATATAAGGGTTAAACTGATTTTGTTTCAATATAAAATGTCATTGGAGATTCTGCTTAAGACAGAATTAAACTTATATATTAATTTGGAAAGGATTAACTTTTTTACATGCAGTTTTTTCCATCCAGGAATCATGTCTCTCTGTTCAAGTCTTGTTTTATATCTTCTAAAAATACTGTCAAATGGTTTTCAAATAAACACTGAACTTTCTTCTAAAGTGTGTTCCTCAGTATATAAGAGTTTTTATTTCTTTTGGATTTGGAAATTTGGTTAAATGGTTAGATAAAAGATAAATATAAATAACTTTTCTATTCTTAAGGCTAAAACTTATTCTCAGGCTAAAATGCAGAGGAGTCCCTAGGTCCCATCTCCAGGGATGGATGTGGTAAGCTGACTTAAAGACTGTTAAAGGAGGGCTTTGTACCACCTGACCTCATTCCAGCTTTGCTGCCATGGGGCAGACAGAGGCTGTGCTCTGAACTTTGTGTGGTTAGGTACATCGTTTCTTCTCCCAGTGCTAGACTGGCCGTGACTTATTTAAAGGTGGGTCTTAGAGGAAACTAATGACTGTATTTGCATTTCTGTTTTCTTTGAAGTATACTTTTATCTGTTTGTACAGAGGTTCATTTGAAAATAAAATCTCAAGATATGAAGTTGATGAGGAGTATTACTTATTGGATAATAACTTATCATCAGTTTAAAAAACATCTACAGTACTCCTGTATTTACTTTTAAAGGTTAGCGTTTACATGTAGAAGTATTTTTACTTCTTGGAAAACACTAGCCTAAGTAGCAGTGTAGACAGACTTCTTCATATTAAACCCATTAAAATGCCAATGAAAATGTCACAAAGAAAAATTTTCAGTAGTACAGCCTCAGTATTCAGAAAACAAATCAAAGAAGAGTTTTCAAAATAACTAATTTTTAACTGTTAGAATCACGAGGAACAAAATTACAAACAAACAATAAACTTTAAAATTGATTCAGAACAACAAAGTCTCAGAGTTCAAAAATGATTCAACTATGCTCTAAATGATAAGAAAGAAGATATAAAGCTGTGATGCAAAGGCCATGTAGTGAAATTGCAATACCATAATTAAGGACATGTCTAGAAGTAGTAAAGAATACATTGATAACTGCTAAATATCAATAGTTAATTAGGGAAGTATGCTTATTAACTACTAAATGAATTCCAAAATTAGGTTGCTTAAATAAATGTGCATAGACAGTGGTGAATCAAAATAACTCATTTATAGAAAATTGAGCATAGAATTTCAACTTAAAAATAATAAGTAAGTACATGAGCCAATTAAAGAAATACATTTTGAAGAATAAATAATTTAAGGTAAAAGTATTTTCAGAATTGATTAAAGACTTGGCCTATAAATGAAAATGAATACCCTGAGAAAGATATCAAGACATCTACTATTCATAGTATCTTCAATCTTCGGTAAAAAAGAAATTTTAAAACATTTGGAAAGAAAGTCCAGATAACTTTCAAATAATGATATCAGATGCAGCCACAATTAAGACCATGGACTCCCCAAGGAAATGAAACAACATCTGCTGTTCTTTTTATGGAAAAAAATGATCTAGGCAAGATAGCATTCATTTGGGAAAGCTAAAGAAAGATTTTCACATATCCCACCAACCCCAAATTGTCACTGACCTTACACTTTGATCCAGAACAAGAGCTTTATATTGTAGCGGCCTTATCAACTCAAGATGGGAGACTGAAAACATCAACTGAGGAGAGATCAATGCTTCTGACCACACCATCCCATTTCAGAATAAGATTGTGATCTAAAGCTTAAAAGGAAGAGAAGAAGGGAGCTAGTATTTAGGGAGCAACTACCATGTATCAAGTTCTTTACATTTTTTCATTTACTCTTATAAAACCCTGATGGTATGATCTCGTTTCAGATGAGAACACAATTTCAGAGAGGTTTAAGGAACTTGCTTTGATAAGTGAAAATGAAAGTTGCTCAGTTGTGCCCGACTCTGCGACCCCATGGACTGTAGCCCGCCAGGCTCCTCTGCCCATGGAATTCTCCAGGCAAGAATACCAGAGTGGGTAGCCATTCCCTTCTTCAGGAAATCTTATCTACCCAGGGATTGAACCCAGGTCTCCCACATTGCAGGTGGATTCTTTGCTGTCTGAGCACCAGGGAAGCCCAAGAATACTGGAGTGGATAGCCTATCCCTTCTCCAGGGGATCTTCCCAATCCAGAAATTGAACTGGGGTCTCCTGCATTGCAGGCAGATTCTTTACCAGCTGAGCTACCAGGGAATCCCTGCTTTTATAAGTAGTAGAACTTGAATTCATGTCTTTCTGACCCTCCAGGAAAAGCAGAAGTTTCATAGTAACAGTTAAAAACTAAGAATAAGGTAAGACAGGTGAGGGCTGAAACCTGTAACTCATTTTTTTTTTTTACTTATGCAATAAAAGTCTAAGGCTATATGTAGAAAAGAACAAAAATTTGATGATTGTCATGATTGTGTGTGAGTTGGTGTACAGATGTGGTTTAAGTGAAAATCGTTTTACTCAATGCTTTCCAACAAACATATTTCAAAAGAAAGGAGAAAGAAGTATGGCATGTATTAAGCATAAATAAGAAATAGCAAAAACAAGGTGAAATAAAGAAAGATAGTTGATTGTCCAAGCTTAATTAATCTGCATAAAACAGATGTACTTAAAAGTTCGTTAAAATATAAGGCAGAACTATGATACATTAAATTATAAGGAAATGGAGAATAATAATATCTGAGAATATCACAACAAAATGAATAAAGGGGGAAACCTTTAGAAGCATAAGGAAGAGTGTTGTGGGGTTTTTGTTTTTTGTTTTTTTTTTGCATTCGTGGTCAGTTGTGTCTGACTCTCTGCAACCCCATGGACTGTAGTCCACCAGACTCCTGTGCCCATGGAATTTTCCAGGCAAGAATACTGGAGTGGGTTGCCATTTCCTACTCTAGGGGATCTTCCCAATCCAGAGATCAGACCTGCATCTCTGGCACCTTTTGCATTAGCAGGTTTACCACCGTGGCACTTTACCACTAGGGCCACCTGAGCAAGCGGTGACACAGGCGAGGTCTCTTCTTGGTGAGGCAGCATTCTGGGAATGAAGGTCAACATCATCGAGTATGAACCAAGAGCCCTCGGGCCAGGGAAAAGCTTTAGCCTTTTGAAATTTAAGAGTAAATGTTGTATGCCTCTGGGTTTACCAAGTAGAGTTGGAGAGTCAGGCTTTATCTGGAGTGGATATAGTTGAGTCAAACTATTCATTCATTTATAGTTAGGAAATGTATACATTTCCTTGGCTTAATCATTTTTGGGAAGAAGGAGATTTCTTAAGGTCCTCCAGCTGTAAAAGTGATGGCTCCTGTAGCTAATAAGGATGAAGACAGTTGTGGGAGGCAGGGTTATGTCGCTCACAACTCCAGGGGGAGTTGTGGGAATGAAGTTGTGATGTTAAAAGGATAATGTTAGAATTAAGAGATGTCTGTTGAGCAAGGTTTACAGATGGAATCAAGTTTGCAGTTGAATCAGAACTCTCATGGTCACTTCAAGAAGGAGAGATGGATTGAGAAGTTTAACTGATGAAAAAGTTACTGACTGGGTAAATGAGTGATCAGATTTGCTTTCCAGGGACATATGCCTATTTGTAATATGGTCTGTATTTCCCTGAGGAGATTATTACCAGATTGCTTGGGTCCCTTCTTATCTGGTTTTGGAGGAGCCAGGGAACTCCTTTGGTGAAAGGCTAGATGGAACTCGTTGGGGTCAGGTCAGAGCATGGCTTTGGCCCTACCATGTTTGAGGCCAGGATCTCATAGCTTATAACAACAGCATGTCCTACAGTGTGTTGAAGAATAATGTTTTAAAGGAAGACCATGGGAAATATCTGCATAATAATGATGTTCTTTCCTAGTCCTGCCTTGAAATGAGGTTGTTGGGAGGCAGGTCAGTATGAAAGGGAGAGAGACCCTCTGACTATGGATTTAACACTCTGAGTGTTCTCTATAAGGTTCTTGCTCTCAGGGTATTGTTTCCATTTATTTTATTTTCCATCTATGGCCCTGGTTTCTCAAGTGAATTGTCTCTGTACTGTGGTAACCTATGTTAGAGACCACAGATTCTAGCTTACAGATCTCATATTCTGAAAATTTTGGAGTGGTATTATTCCAACCTTTGAGGCTAATATTACTGCTTACAAATGATTGTGAAGTATTTAAATTATACAGGAAAGGACAGAGAATTTCTTTCTTTCTAAGTGGTTCTTTTGAAAGACTTGCATGAATAATTTTAAGGATAGAAATAGCCCCGCCATTTAGGTTTTGCTGGGTCTGACGTAGATGTGTGTTGGGGTAAGTATAGGCCACAGATCTGGCCAGGAAGAAAGATTGTTCCCAGAGTTCTTTCCTTGCTTCCTCATCCCTATTTAATAAAAAGTGAAAAATACAAGAAAGTAACATGAAACAAAGCTGAAAAGATAACTCGTTTAAAAACGAAGGGACTTGCGCAGCAGTGCAGTAGTTAGGATTCCATGTTTCCACTGCAGGTGACACAGGTTCTATTCCTGGTCGGGTAACTAAGATCCCACATATGGCAGCGAAAGAGAGGGAGGGAGGGGAGAAGAAGTAAAGAAGGAAAAGAAAGGAAAATTTGTGAAAATAATAGCTCCAACAAAGCCCAATGGGCCAAACAAAATAGCCACAAAAGACCAGGGAAGGTTCTTTGTCTGATTTAAAAATAGTAACAATAACAGCAACAACAAAATGTTAGGAAGTGCATTGAATACAAATGTTCATTTCATTGCAGAGTCCTTCAGTTCTGTAAGTTTGCAGCCTCTGCCACCACAGGGAAGCACTTACCAGACAAGTGTTGCTATGGCCAAGTCACTATACCTTGCTTTCTTCTTTTTTTATTTAAATTGAGACATAAATAATATATAACACACTGGTTTAGAATGTATGACATACAATGTAATGATTCAATGTATGAATATATTGCAAAAGAGTCACCAAGACAAGTCTAGTTTACATGCATCACCATACAGTTACGAATTTATTTTTCTTGGGATGAGAACTTTTTAAGATGTTTTTTAGAAACTTCAAGATATCCATTACAGTATTGTTAATGCTAGTCATCATGCTGTACATTACATCCCAGGACTTATCTTATTACTGAAAGTGTGTACCTTTTGACCATCTTCACCCATTTCACAAACCCCGTGTCCCCCTCCTCACCTCTTAGCAATCACCAGTCTGTTCTATCTGTGTGTTGGGGGAATTTGTTTGTTTTATGATTCTACTTATAAGTGAGAGCATCCCGTGTTTCCTTCTCTGTCTGACTTGTTTTACATACTGTAATGCCCTCCGAGTCCATTCATGTTGGCATGAATAGCAAGATTTCGTTGTTTTTTATGGCCGAATAAGATTCTTTTGTATGTGTATGTATCACATTTTCTTTACCTCTTCATTGAGGGACATTTAGGTTCTTTCCTTGAAAGTCTTTGTTGTTGTAAATAATACTGCTGTGAACATGGGGATGCAGATATCTTTTCAAGTTGATGTTTTTGTTTCCTTTGGATAAATACCCAGAGGAGGAATTGCTGGATCATATGGTAATTTTATTTTTAATTTTTTAAAAAGGATTTATTATTTATTTATGGCTGTGCTGGTTGTTCGTTGCTGCACATGGGCCTTCTCCAGTTGTGGTGAGTGGGGGCTAGCCTCCAGTTGTGGTGCATGGACTTCCTGTGTTGTGAAGCATGGGCTCTACATGCACGGGCTTCAGTGGCTGTAGCAGGTGGGCTCAATAGTTGGGGTGAACGTCTTATGGTTGGAATATTCCCAGGCCAGGGATCAAACCCCCATTCCTTGTGTTGGTGGGTGGATTCCTCACCACTGTATCACCAGGGAAGCTCCTCTTTTTAATTTTTTGAGGAACTTCTTCCTACTTTCTTTGATAGTCCACTACAGCACATAGACATTGTCAACTCTGCCTTCTAGGTCCTGGCTGTGATACCATGAGGATTTGGTGAAAATGAAATAGAAAGAGTGATCCAGACTGCTAAACCCTTAATATTCTGTTTATTTACCCTTCAGCTCCTGTGAGGAATGGCAGGAAAAAAGGGGAAGGAAGGGTAGTACGTGTATAAAATCTCCACCTCTGACAGTGCCTCATCAGCTTTCTGGAAATCTGTCTCTACTCTAGAATTCATCTTCAAGGACTAGACTGTTTGTGAGACTTTCCCCTGTCTCTGCTGCATGATTCTGGTCTTGAAAATTAGCTGACAAATAAGCTTTGCTTCAAGGCTCTTTGAGGGGCACTCAATGTCTTTCCCTCTCCCAGCACATTTCTGCCCATCAGCTTTTGCTTGGCCTTGCCTCAGCTAAGGTTTGGCCATTCTCTGGTTGAGCTCACAGCCTCTGAACAGCCTCTTTCCTGGGACTTGGGCCATCCCCAGCCCAGGCCTAAGCTGGAAGGAACTGAAGCAAGGACAGTACCAACAGTAAGGCAGAATTATTATGATTTATGACAAAATTAAAGGTAGAGAAAGGGAAATAAACATCTTGGGTTTTTTGAGGTTTTTTGTTTTGAAATTGTGGTAAAATACACATAACATAAAATTTACCATCTTAACCATTTTTAAATGTACAGTTCAGTGATCTTAAGCACATTCTCATTGTGCAACCATCATCCACTTCCAGAACTCTTTTCATCTTGCAAAACTGAAACTCTGTACCCCTTAAACAGTAATTTTCCATTCCTTTCTGCCCCTAGCCCCTGGCAACAGCAATTCTACTTTCTGTCTGTATAAACTTGACTATTCTAGGCACCTCATATAAGAGTATGGAAAGTGGAAAATGTTAGTCGCTCGCTTAGTCGTGTCTGACTCTTTGCAACGCTATGGTCTGTCCATGGAATTCTCTAGGCAAGAATACTGGAATGGATTGTCTTTCCCTCTAACCCAGAGATCGAACCTGGGTGTCCTGCACTGCAGGCAGATTCTTTACTATCTGAGCTACCAGGGGAGTCCATATTAGGGTATATATACAGTATATTTGTTCACAGTAATTTTTTTGTGACTGGCTTATTTTACTTAGTATAATGTCTTCAAAGTTTATCCATGTTATAGCATGTCAGAATTTCTTTCTAAGTCTGAATAATATTCCATTGTGTGTATGTGGGTATCAAAGTTTATTTATCCATTCATCTACTGATAGACACTTGTTTGCTTCCAACTCTGGGCTATTGTAAATAATGTTTGAGTATATACATATATATATATATATATATATATCTTCAAGAATTGTTGGATCATATGATATATATATTGTTAATTTTTTGTGAAACAGCCATACTGTTTTCCATAACTGTATCATTTTATATTCTCAGCAAAAGTACCCAAGCAAAAGTATATGAGTGTCACTGAGCATCTTTTCAAGTACTTGCTGACCACTTCTGTATCTTTGGAGAAAAGTATATTAAGTCATTTGCCCATTTCTTAATTGGGTTGTTTGTTTATTATTATTGATTTGTAGGAGGTTTTTTTTTTATATATTCTGGATATTAACTCATGTGATTTGCAAATATTTTCTTCCACTTTATGAGTCTTCTTTTTACTCTGTTAACTGTGGGTTTGGCTGCACAGAAGTTTTAAATTTTGACATAATCCAATTTATTTTTATTTTTGTTGGCAGTGGAAATATTTTTCTCAGACATATAGGAAGTTTCAAAAGTATATTCTTGAACACATAGAAACTCTCAATAGGGAAAAAAATTTAGAAAATATATGTCATAGTTTATGAACATAATACAACTCACCCAAAAGTATTTGTAGTAAAAATTCTGTATATAAAATAATTAGATCATAGGCAAGAAGTACAAAGGGAGAAATTTATCACTTTCAGGATTGTTTGATTCTTTGTTTCTTCCTGGAAATAAAGAAAACTGTTAATCAGATGGGAAAGAGGAGGGGCTACCATGTTTGAGAATGGGAAGAAGGGAAAAGGCAGTGGTGTTCTGAGTCATCTGCAAATTGACAGGTGATTTGCATATGTTGTTTTACTAATTTCTTATACCAGGCTTGTGAGGGAGACATTGCTGTTGCCATTTCAGGCCAAGGCTTGATATCTTGCACAAAGTGACAGAGTTACTGAGCAGTAGAGTTGGGATGGGAATCCAAGACCTCTTTTTTCCCTAACCCCTCACCAGGTGAACTAATAGTTAAGTAATAATTACTTTGTGACAGGACACTTTATGGAATATAGCAAAATTATTTTAAAACTTAATTGGTGAGAATTAATTTTCAAACTATCAAAAAATAGCAAGGATGATTTAAAATGTCTCACAGTTCAGAATGGTGTGATACAGAATTAAAAATGGAAACATAGATTATTGTGACAGAGAAGACCTCAAGAATAAGTCTTCATTTATGTAGGATTTAATATTGAATACTCTGAGTATAAACAGTTATTGGGGGAAAAGCAGCTCATCCTTTTATCAAGGCTGTGAGTTCTATACATCCACAGGTAGAAAAAGCAATAGACTGGGGCCTGACACTTGCCAGTAGAAATCTCGTTTGACTGGAGATGGGTGTGTATCTGTATGTGTGTGTGTATTTGAAGGCTCCTATGTGGAACGTTGAGACTACAGTTTGCCAGGGACTCTCCATTTCCTTAGCATCCTCATCTTATCAAAATTGCATCTTTGTCCCTGCTTGGCCCCTTTGCCATTTGGGCTTGTGGTTTCTGATATGTACTAATTCTCGATGAGTGAGCCTCGTAAAAATGAGCAAAAAATCACAGTCACCTCAGGTCTTGTTAAAACACAGATGGCTGGGCCCCACCCCAGAGTTTCTGCTTCAGTAGATCTGGGATGAGGCCCAAGAATTTGCATTTCTAACAAATTCCCAGATGAAGTAAAGTCCCTGGACCTGAGAGAAGTACATAAATTGAGCAACTTTTCTACTTTTAAAAGAAACTTCTATATTGCAGAGCAGTTTGGATTCTGCTGAATCTAATGATTTTTTTAAAATGAGCCTACATTTTCTATGGCTCTTTTAAAATTGCATTTTCCTGGAAATGTATTTATATTAAATTTTATAGAAGTATTGGTCCACAGGGATTGAAAATCAAAAACAAACAAGTGAACCAAAAACATGTCCAGAACCACAGAGAGTTTGAGAAGCCCTGTCACCAGAATTATGACCAGCTGGCATTTCCCTTGGTGGGATCACATGTTCTGGGGTCAGCCACAGCTTGCAGGCCTAGAAACTTGATCTAGTTGAAGAACCAGAGTTGATTGAAGTCACAACACAGACACACGCTGTCAGGTTCCACAAAGAACTGGAATCTAAAACCACATGCCAATGACAATTTACTAATCTACAATGAAAAATGAAACTACAAACTGGCTGGGTTACTCATGTTGGCCTGAGCAGTGAGTCAGTTCCCTGCCTGAGAAACCATCTTATAATCCAGAGGTTACTCAGTGAGCATGAAAATGGGAAAAAGGGAGCTCAGTATATGGTTCGAATGTTGGTGGCATCAGGCTGATAACCTACTGAAGACACAGGCATTTACCTGCCAAGTGGACCACATCCCCTTGGTCATTGCTTTGATGGATGGACATTTACTTATGAAGCTTCCACTGCTGGCTCACCCATTTCCCCTTCCTAACTGACAGGTAATGATATTAATTCAGTCAAGTCAATGCCATCAGTCTAGTCAGATCTGTCTGAAAGTACGTAATTCTGTCTCTTTGATGATGTCTTTGCAAATCTCCGCTGCACCCGTTAAGCTGTGACTGTCAAAGTCAATTTTGAAAAAGTTAAAAACATTAATCTCATCCAAATGCATAGTAAGCACATGTCAAAGAGTTAATTAGCTCATTAAAGGAAAGAGTGAATGAAAAAATTGATATGAGAAGTATGTATAGTCTATGAGAGAAAGAATGCCGAAATAAGATTTTCAAGTTATATATTAAACTGGTTAATATCCTATAGGGCAATAAAGACGTAAGCTTTGGTGTTGTTTTTTAAATCAACTAATGTGCATCTCTACCAGAAAAAAATTCCATTTGTAATTTACTGATTTTCTACAAATGACTGTCTAGCTTTATAGAGTCAGGCCCTAATCAATAGTAAGTAGGGGGAAAAAAAAGCTGTCCTTCTTACAGTGATCAAATGAGCTTTTAGACAATGCTCTTGTATGACATTGAAGGGTACACAGTAATCATTCTGCCTTATTTCTGAGTGTTGGAAGACTTTTCTTAACATACTTAATAGTTTTACTCTCAGAGCTATCCTGTTTCCTTGTCTCCAAGTTCTCTGAAAGAAGAGAGATCATCTGGGGAAGAGCAGAGAGACACTGCTCAGTCACGCAACTTTCACTGTGCTCAGTTCTTTCCTGCTAATGGGACTCAACCTTAAAGAATTTGGATCTATTGGTTGTCTAATTGCAGAAAGAGGAACTCAGTATTCACAGTGTGCCTCCTGGCAATGAAATGTTCTCATCAGCTGACATTGGGCTTGGTTCATTTGGGTCAGATATTCAGCCAGTGCATGCAGAGTTCAAATATGGAGCAATTTAAGGATGATTCCACTGTGTTCCTATATCCTGCCAAGTTGACCATCTAAAGTATTTGGGAATGTTTAGGATCTGTTATCTAAACAGGTGTCAAATCTGCAGGAATTATGTTTTTGAAAAATCATTTCATGTAAAACATATCTTATGGAGTAACTAAAGCTAATCATCAGTTGATACAGCAGAGCTGCCTTGAGTGTTCAAATACTGCAGTGCTTTTGTATCAGTTGGTGAAGAGAAATTATCCTTGGTTGAGGTTATGAGAACCTAACGATGTTGCCCATCAGTGGCTGTGGAGGTGGTAATGGACCGGGGAGGAGTGTCAACTAGAGGCTGGTGTCTGGGGGGCAGTAGGAGAGGCAGGTCCTCTCTTTGGCCCAGGGCTCCCGAGAGTTGCAGTGGTAGCAGGGCAGACAGAGGCCATCCAGCAAGCATTGGCATCCAGCTCTCTACGTGCAGTGAAGGGCCTGTAGTGTGCCTAGCTGCAATGAAGACACCAGAGTTTTTGTGACTGCCAGTATCATGGAGACGTCATTGATGTGGATCTGTAGTTTGAAGAGGGGCATCACTTAGCTAAGTGACAGCTGCATCAACTGAAGAGCACCACCACCATTTGTAAAAAAATCAACAATTGATTTGGAAATTTCTAGAATATTTTGGTAAATCATTTTCCGTATAACATATCATTTATGCATATTTTAAGATGTACTTAATTCAGCAACTAAAAGGGATGTTAAATATATTTTGGTTAAACATTTTTGGCTTATTATATATTAATATTTTATCTTGCCAGTTAAATATTTTGACTATGATTCATTTCTGGCTATTTAAAGTTAAAATTATTCAACTTAACCATCAAAATTAAGGAAACAAGTTAGTTGGGAAGCTATTGGCATTATAATAGGTAAAGATTTATTGTTTGAATTTAGATAAGTGTTTATTCAAAGTTTAAGAGATGACACAGCCTCCAGTAGTCAGACAGCTGAATTTTAATAGGCAGTTTGTATAAAAGTAAAGGCAGGCAGAGGGGAGGTTCCCAAAGGGCAGAAACTGTATCTGAGTAAACCTGGTCTGTTGGTTGCCGGGTAGGGACTTCATAAATGTTAATTGACTAAGTGAATGACTGAATCAGTATATGAAAAAGCTCTTTATCCTCATCAGTAATTACATAAATACTAACTAAAACAATCATGAGATACAATTTCACAGCAATTAATTTAGCAAATTTAAAGGAATAGAAAACCAGTGCTGAAGAACCGTTGGGGAAACAGGAAAGCTCCCTTTCTGAAGAGACTTAGTTACTAATTTATAAAGAGAAGTTGCTCAGTCGTATCCTACTCTTTTTGACCCCATGGACTGTAGCCCACCAGGCTTCTCCAAACATGGGATTTTCCAGGCAAGAGGACTGGAGTGGGTTGCCATTTCCTTCTCCAGGGGATCTTCCCTACCCAGGGATTGAACCCAGGTCTCCCTCATTGTAGGTAGACGCTTTACCGTCTGAGCCACCAAGGAAGTCCTCAGTTAATTTATAGTTACTAGTAATCAAGGATGCTTACTTTCTTCACCCATTTCCTGAGGAATTTATTCTCAGGAAAAAAATGTTTTTAAAAAAAATGAAAACTTTTCTTTAGAAATGTTTCAGTTCAGTTCAGTTCAGTCGCTCAGTCGTGTCCAACTCTTTGCAACCCCATGAATCGCAGCACGCCAGGCTTTGTATTGTAGAGCTATTTAAAATAGCAAAACTTGAAAGTGAAAGTGAAAGTCGCTCAGTCATGTCCGATTCTTTGCAACCCCATGGACTATACAGTCTGTGGAATTCTCTAGGCCAGAATACTGGAGTGGGTAGCCTTTCCTCTCTCCAGGGGATCTTCTCAACCCAGGGATTCAGTTCAGTTCAGTTCAGTCACTGAGTTGGAAGCCATCAAAACATTTGACAGCTCGGTGGAATATTGTACACTCGTTTAAAATGATACACATGAGAATTTCATGGAGAAGTTTAGAAGTAAACTTGGTCTGTTTAACATTAGAAGAAATGTTAACTAATACACATAGTCTGTTTGCAGCTGTGTTTAAAAACAAAACATCTATTGAGTGAAAATGTGAGAGGCAGTAGGAAGCATCCAGATGAAAAGCTGGTAGGATGTCTTTATTAATAAGTTCCTTTTTAATGGATAAACAAGAAATCTTAAAGAAATATTTGCCTCCCTATACAGATTCCTAATATAGAAATTACCACAGATCATTCTTAGCACATTAAAATTTAACCCCAAATTAATTTTCTCAAAATTGAGGATGATTTTCTCTTTGCAATTTACATTGCTCCTACAGATTCATGACACATAAATTCAAAAGGGTGATGTGGGATAGCAGTGTTCAAAAGCAATCCGTGGTATGTAGGAATATTTCTGGGAACAGAGCACAGTTGTTCCTTTATTTGCAAATTCCATATGTGTGAATTTACCTACTTACTAAAATTTATTTGTAGTCCCCCAATCAAAACTCAACAGCATTTTCACAATCATTCACAGACATAAACAAAGGAGGAAAAATTTGAGTTGCTCAACATGTATAGTCCCAGCTTAGGCCAAACCAAAGAGACACTCTGCCTTTTTGTTTCAGCTCTCATACTTTAGACAAAGTGTACTTTTCATGGTCTATTTAGTGCTATGTTTTTCACATTATTGTGCTTTTTTTGTTGGTGGTGGCAGTGATTATACTATTCAAAATGTTGCCCAGAGTATAGTGCTGGTGTGCTGTCTAGCATTCCTAAGTGGAAGAAGTCTGTGATGTGCCTTATGGAGAAAATGCATGTGTTAGATAAGATTCCCTCAGGTACGAATTGTAGTATTCTTGCCCCTGATTTCAATATTAATGAATCAACAATAATATATTAGGGACTTCCCTGGTGGTCCAGTGGTTGAAACTTCATCTTCCAAGGCAGAGTGTGCATGTTCGATCTCTGATCGGGAAGCTAAGATCCCACATGCCTCAGGGCCAAGAAACCAAAACATAAAACTGAGCAATATTGTAACAAGTTCAATAAAGACTTTAAAAATGGTCCATATAAAAAGCCAATCTATATACTAGATAAGATGTGTTAATAAACAGAAACTACATAAAACAAGGTTATGTGTTGATCAATTGATCAAATGTTGTGACCTGAGCTCCCAGGAACTTAATCCTGTATTTCCCTTGGATACAGTGCTTCAGTATTTGCTCGCTTATTATTTATGGCAACTTAAAGAACACACTGCCATGAACAATAAGAAATGACTGTATATGGTTCTAGTGGGAGCATAGATTTAATGTATTCACATTTGGTCAGGTGTCATCAGCGATACTGAAAATCTTGGGCAAAGTGGAAAAAGACATCTGTTTTTAGGTTATTGTAATTTTTGCTCCCCCTTGGCAGTGGGCACACACGTTTCCAGACCCGCATGGTTTTTAGCCTTTTGTAGAGTTTTTCAGATCTCTTGTTCTCTTTTTTTTCCTCTAAGATCAGCGAGAATATTGTTAGTCAAGTAGTGTAGACGTGCACAATAAGTTCTAAGGAGATGGCAAGAACTCAGAAGATGTATTCAGTATTTTTCTTTATGTCCCCACAAGATCAGAAACTGAAAAGTACTACCAAGTCTGTAGTTGGGAAGAACTCAGTCACATAGTGGCTATAACCTGACTCCTAATCAGGTGGCCCATGATGGACATAATGAAGACTCAAACCTCAGAGAACGGTGTTCTGTTCCCAGGTCTATCCACTGTGGGCATTCTTAGTTAAAGCAGTAGTAACTAACTTGGGCATTTAAAGCAGTAGCAACTAATTTGGGCATAAAATGAATTTACCAAAAGGATAGGTAGCACTCAAAGAATCCCTGGGAGAACTGGAGGATCTTTACATATGGAGCATGCATACTCAGACGTGCACCCAAATTATACTGTAGAGCTGGTCCAGAGAAGACGCTACTACTGCTTCTACGGGATGCAAACACGAGTTCACACAGCTGGCACCTGACACTGGGAGCTTGAATTCTGCTGCTAAACTGCTGCCATAGCTGCCTCAGAAAGCCCAGAGTAGCTGCCATCACACCCACATCCAGCAGATTCCACTCTCCACATTGCTTGCTTCCTTTTTAGATTTCTAAGCAGTAGCTTCAGTGATATACCCGTACAGTGGATTTTTTTTCTAATTTTTATTAAAGTTTAGTTAATTTAAAATATTAGTTCCTACTGTACAGCAAAGTGAATCAGTTATACATATACATATATCCACCCTTTTAAAAATTCTTTTCCCATATAGGTCATTACAGAGTATTGAGAAGAGTTAACTTTGTCCCCTGTGTTATTTGATAGGTCCTTATTATAATAGTTATCCATTTTATATGTAGTAGTGTGTATATGTCTCTCTGTCTCAAAGCATGGGAAGAAGCAAGGAAAAGGAGGAAAATGAGCAATAAAAGTGCCTTACCATCTTACACAGTCCTTTACAAAGAGGGGTTCACTTGTGGTGACTCAGGCCACCATAGAGACAGACACATTTTCTTTCACCCTTCTAAGCCAGTAAACACAGGTCCACTAAAGTTTCTAGAATCTTCCGTATGAGGCAGGAGTTTCTACTCTCTGCCTTCCTACACCTGGCCCTTAAAGGCCATATTCTGTTTCTTCTTTCCTCCTCCTTCCTTCTTTATTTCACAATTTCATATGAAATTTTTTTACCCAGTAGGAAATATGACATTATGATACATTTTGTATGCCATACTTTATAATGAAACTGCTCTTCTTTCTTCTAAAGTGTGTATTCTGTAAATGTAAATTTATGCATAGAGCATGATTTGCTTTAATCAATGTACAAGATTTTCACATTCAAGCAGTGAGTGAAAAATCAGAATACATTTCAATGGAGAACAAAAATCTTTTTAATCTCCCTGTAGCATTTCTAGAACAATGATTCTCAACACGTCAATTGGAAAGGCCATATTTTAAATAAAATTTTACAAATCTTAGTAATAGTATGTAATAGAAGCCAAACTTTTAATATCTAACTCTTAATTGAATAGTGTTTTTAAACGAATTTGCATTTGATGTATCACACTGTCATCTATGTATTCTTGTGAAAACAGAACAACATATAGGTACAGAATATGCTTTATGTGCAGCCAGTTGTAGAACCCTTTGTGGGGACTCTGACTTTGTTACTAGGTCACACCAGAGGCACAGGCATGACAGTTCCTGGATTGTAGTCAGGCTGGCATCCACTGCCAAGTCTCCTCGGCCCAAGCTGGCAGCAAATTGATGGTGTCTTGGGAGAGGTTGGTTCCCCCGCCCGAATATGCTGGCCTTGCTTTCCAGCCTCTCACTGGCTTTTGAGGTGGTGGTTCATACATTTTTTTTTTTTTCCAGTTATGCAAAAATGCCTACTACATATGCAAGCCATTTAGAAACAGAAAATAAAAGCCATTCCTAGAATAATTTAAACAGATGCTTATGACTAGATTAAAAAAACATTAAAAATAAGAGTCTTGAGTGGAAGCACACTGACAAAGCAAAAAAGACTGTAATGGTGAAAGCTCATTTCCCTCACTGCACTGGACATTGAGCAGAATTAAACCCACGTATGAAAGCAATTCATTTCTTCTTTCATCAGAGACCCTTACTTACAAGGAAATAACGGACAGTTCTTTCAGCTCTTCCGTTCTTTTCTCTTTGTTATGGATGTCGTCTTGTGAGATTTGAGTCACTACCTCAGTCAATAAAGTAATGGTTTAAAAAGATGGAAAGCTTTTTAAAAACACAATTTTTTTTTTGTAGCAAATTCAGTAGAGACTTTTTTTAATCTGTTTTTTCCCCTTTTTTTAATTTATTTTTATTAGTTGGAGGCTAATTACTTTACAATATTGTGGTGGTTTTTGCCATACATTGACATGAATCAGCCATGGATTTACTTGTATTCCCCATCCTGAACCCCCCTCCCGCCTCCCTCACCATCTCATCCCTCTGGGTCTTCCCAGTGCACCAGCCCTAAGCACTTGTCTCATGCATCCAACCTGGGCTGGCGATCTGTTTCACGCTTGATAATATACATGCTTCAATGCTGTTCTCTCAGATCATCCCACCCTCGCCTTCTCCCATAGAGTCCAAAACTCTGTTCTATACATCTGTGTCTCTTTTTCTGTCTTACATATAGGTTTATCGTTACCATCTTTCTAAATTCCATATATATGCATTAGTATACTGTATTGGTCTTTATCTTTCTGGCTTACTTCACTCTGTATAATGGGCTCCAGTTTCATCCATCTCATTAGAACTGATTCAAAGGTATTCTTTTTAATGGCTGAGTAATATTCCATTGTGTATATGTACCACAGCATTCTTATCCATTCATCTGCTGAGGGGCATCTAGGTTGCTTCCATGTCCTGGCTATTATAAACAGTGCTGCAATGAACATTGGGGTGCACATGTCTCTTTCAAATCTGGTTTCCTCAGTGTGTATGCCCAGAAGTGGGATTGCTGGGTCATATGGCAGTTCTATTTCCAGTTTTTTAAGGAATTTCCACACTGTTCTCCATAGTGGCTGTACTAGTTTGCATTCCCACCAACAGTGTAAGAGGGTTCCCTTTTCTCCACACCCTCTCCAGCATTTATTGCTTGTAGACTTTTGGATAGCAGCCATTCTGACTGGCATGTAATGGTACCTCATTGTGGTTTTGATTTGCATTTCTCTGATAATGAGTGATGTTGAGCATCTTTTCATGTGTTTGTTAGCCATCTGTATGTCTTCTTTGGAGAAATGTCTGTTTAGATCTTTGGCCTATTTTTTGATTGGGTCATTTATTTTTCTGGAATTGAGTTTCAGAAGTTGCTTGTATATTTTTGAGATTAATCCTTTGTCTGTTTCTTCATTTGCTATTATTTTCTCCCATTCTGAAGGCTGTCTTTTCACCTTGCTTATAGTTTCCTTTGTTGTGCAAAAGCTTTTAAGTTTCATTAGGTCCCATTTGTTTACTTTTGCTTTTATTTCCAATATTCTGGGAGGGGGTCATAGAGGATCCTGCTGTGATTTATGTCAGAGAGTGTTTTGCCTATGTTCTCCTCTAGGAGTTTTATAGTTCCTGGTCTTACATTTAGATCTTTAATCCATTTTGAGTTTATTTTTGTGTATGGAAAAACACACACTTTTAACTTGAGGGTCTGGGACCAGATCAGTTCCAGGCTCTGGTGACCTCCGTTGCACTCAGTCCCCCTTCCCTGATCATTATTGGACCCCTCCTGAGGACAGAATAAAATGCCTGATACTGACTGTCGTTGCTGTTGTTACCAGCTCAGGGTTGATGCAGGGTGGGAACCAATGTGAGATTAAGTTTAGAGCTAAAGATGGTCATTTAAAAGGTGAGGTGATACATGTAGACTGGGAGACAGGCACTAAAAATTACATAGCTGATTGGGTCCTGCATTAGTTATCCATGGCTACATAGCAAAATAACTCAAGCATAGTGTCTTCAAACCACAGATGTTGATTATCTCACAGTGTCTGTGAGTCGGGCATCTGGGGGGTGCTTAGCTGCGTGTCTGTGGCTCAGGTGCTCTTAGGAAGCGGCAGCTTAGGTGTCAGGCGGGGCTGCAGTCACCTGAGGCTTGACTAGACAGGAGGATCTGGTTTCAAGATCATTCACGTGACTATTGGCAAGAGGCCTTAGTTCTTCAACCCAGGAGCCTCTCCATACAACTGCTCATGACATGGTTTCTCCCAGAGCAAGGGATCTGGGAGAGAGAAAGCCCAAGACATAAGCTGTAGTCTTTTAGGAGTAACATATCACCATTTTGGCCACACTCTGCTGATCTCTCAAGGGTGTGAGTACCAGGAGGCAGAAATTATTGCAGGTCCTCCTGGAAGCTGGCTACCACAGGTCCGAATGACCACCTTTTTTGGGAAGTACGATTGGATAGCTACATTCTTCATAAGTCTAAGAAGAGCTGCTTGACCAAGTTAATAATAATCATCTATCATATTTTGAAAACAAATTTTATATCTTGGTTTGAAAATGTAGACTATTATTATTATAATTAAGTAAAATACAGTTATAAAGCTTGTAAATAACAGATAAAGGTGTACAATATAGAAGTTTAAAGTTTCATATAAACTTATAATCACAATAGTTACTATAACATATGTTTCGCCATAATAATGTATTTATTTTAAAAACTATAGTTAATAATATTATATAACACTATAAACCACAGCTAATAGCATACATTTAAATGTCACTATAAAATAAAATTTATTTTTAAAACTTTTCTCACTTAATAGTATTTTGTAAATGTCTTTCAACGTTAAGATATAAATTCATTATTTTTACTAGCTGCATAATATTTATGATCATAATAGGATAACTGTATCAGAATTATCTAACCACTTCCTACTGTTGGACTGTTGTTTTTCTCTCATCTTTTGACAAAATAAGCATCCTGTTTGTAATATATCTTTGCATGTGTGCATGTGTGCTCAGTCGCTCAGTCGTGTCTGATTCTTTGTGACCCTGTGGACTGTAGCCTGCCAGGCTTCTCTGTCCATGGAATTTTCCAGGCAAGAATACTGGGGTGAGTTGCCATTTCCTTCTCCAGGGGATCTTCCCAACCCAGGGATCAACCTGCATCTCTCACATCTCTGCACTGGCAGGTGGATTCTTTACCACTTTACCACCTGGGAATCCCATATCTTTACATGCTGTGTAAGAATTCTTCAGGGTAAAATTTCAAAGTGAATTCATGAGTAAAAAGATATGAGCATTAAAAATTTAGTAGATACCGCTGAGTTGTCTGCTGAAAACCGTGTACTTACACGCTTTCTAGTGGTGACAGAACCCCTGCCCTCTAATGTCTGCGTTTTTTGCCTTTGCTATACTTTGCAGTGATTTTGAGGAAGGCGTTTCATTTGGCAGAGAAATCTGACAAAAAGGAGAAAGGCCCACAGTGAGACCAGGGCAACCATCAGGGAGAGTGAAGAGGAGCCATGAGTGGCTTGTCCCCCAGGTAGCAGAAACCCCTCTGCACATAGATCCAGAACCCGAGTTTGGCTTCTCCACCTTGAGTATGAACACTGGGAATGTGTATCCCTTGCTGAGATAACTCTGACATCTTCAGGTGTCTGTGCATCGGTGAGGACTGGACTAGAATAGACGAGAAGAGCGTTACAGAAAGCAGTTTCCCCAGTTCTCGTCAACAGCCTGTCACCATTCCTGCTGAAAACCTCACTATCGCTTTGCTTGACACCTTGAATGCAAATTATCTGAGAAAAGTAATTCATTGATACCAGCCACTAATGTGTAAGTCGAGGTTAATGTTTCACATTAGCTGAAGAGACCATTCATTCATTGATTCATGGGTTCATTCACCAAATAATACCTATTTGAATACCCACATAGTCTCTGGGTATATAATTGTGATCCAAAACAGGGATCAACATGGAACTGTTAGTCTAGTGGAGAAGATGGACAATGATCAAATAATTCCAAATTCAGTTACAAACTGTAACTGTCTAGGAATAAGCCCTGAAGGTGGAAACCTAAAAGATGAGTTGAGGTCAGTAGTGTTGACTGCTAGACAGAAAACAAAGTAACAAAAAGACAGCAGCAAAGGCCTTGAGGTGGGAAGGCATTTGACTGTTTTGAGAAACTCTAAGAGGCCAGTTGGGGGCATAGTGAGAGATGAGACTGGAGAAGGGGCCGGGGGCCACGTCATGCAGGACCTATACATCTCACTAGAAGAAGCAGTTTGAAAAAAGGAATTCAGAATTTGGAAATATTCAAAGAGCCAGACACAGGGATTGGAGGGGAGTGATGCACATTGGGCTGGAAAGGAGAGATGTCACCTGGATAAGAAGGCCCCAACAGCATCCTTAGCCACGCCCGTCCTTCCCCTCATTAACCACCTTGGCTTTGTAGGCAGAGCACTGTTGGGCGAGGACCCCCTACTGCTCATGGCACTCACTGCAGAGGCAGAGCAGACTTACCAGCGCCGTCCTTTCTACCCTCATGGACTTAAAAGTCTGCGCCCCACTTTGCCTTTCAGCCGCCTGGGAGGATTCCAACAAAAGTCCATCTCTAATTCTGTTAATTGAATTACAGAGGAGATGCCCTAGTGCATTCAGCAAACCTTAATCCAACTCCACGTAACCTTAGAACGCTCCATGTTTTAAAAAGCCCACTTTAGCATGCCTCTAAAGCGGCACTTAATTGACATAATATGGGTCACCTGTCTACATGGAATTAACTAGCAGAGCTTCCAGAACAACCTACTTTCCCTCCCTTTGGCCTCTAGTTCTTGAACTTCTGAAATGCGTGGCTGCCACTCGAATCAGTTCTGAGTCATTAAGTAACAAAGAGGCGTAAGGTTGAGAACGCCTAACTTCAGAGTTGGTCCAGCGATGCTGTTGAGGGGTGAGAAGGGAATGTGGTCAGGGGCTTGGGAACGGGGATAGGGGCCTGTCAGTGCAACTGATCAGCTTCAGCTTCTGTAAACACACAAGACAAAAAGCATCCCATGGCTTGATGTGCTGCTTTCATGGTGTCATGCCTGTAATGTCAGGCTTTACTAAAGCTTGTGCACATGTATGTGTTTAGGGTGGGGACAATAAATGAGAAAATTCTGTTATGGGGCAGGAAATGGAATGCTCAAACGGCCCTGGAGAATAGAGTAGTCCCTGAGCGTTACCTTGGTATCCCTGTGCCCTGACCTGGGAAGTCACAGAACTGAACAACCAAGTGTGTGTGGCCTGGGAGATCCACCATCTGAGCTCAAATCCTGGCTTGGACCACTGCTCAGATTCTTAACCGCTTTGCCACACTGGCTCTTAGCCGTATATAAATGTTAGCTTTCATTATTATTGGGAGAGGGGTAAGAAAGGATGGGGGAACTATGGCAGAAATGGCCAGGAGAGGAAGGCGAAAGTACTAATATCCCTTGGCAGCACTGTGAGCCTCTCTGCCCTCCACCACCACACCTCTGACCCTCTTCACCCCCTACCCCGAAGTCTCTTAATTCTAGTGGGTCAGACCAAATACCGAGTATGACTTGAGAGTGTTACACCCTCACTGAAACCTCCTGAGCTCACCTAGGTGAGGGAGAGACTGTCACTTTCTGCTGTTGCTGCAGCTGCCCAGATGAGTGAAGGCTGCCAAGGGTCTGTCCAGGGGCTCCTGCCACCGTGGCCAGGGCAGAGCCCCTTTTGTGGGTTGAGTCATGTTCCCTTTCATTAGCCAGGAGTGAAATTCTCAGAACAGAATTGCAAAATTGACCAAATCTGACATTCTAGAGAAGAGTTATTCCCTGCAGGGGTTACCACATAGATTCTTTCTTCTAATGTGTCAGTAGTTCTAGTATAAGGCCAAAGTTGCCACACAGGGGAACATCATATGGGCAGTTCTTCCCAAGAGTCTTACACCAGATATCTTGCTGCAGTCTGTATCTCAGCTACTTGGCTTGGTTTTGTTTTTATTCCCTGAGGTGGGAGATGGCCTTGGAAAGGCTAAAATAAATATTTAGATAAAACTGGTAAAGTTCATTCACTCTGCTGGGAGTTTGCTTAACCTGTAATCTTAAGAGCTTTGCTTTCAAAGGGATGCCACTGCTGAAATGTTCAGACATAGAGCTGTCTGATATCTGCTGTCTCGTTTCACATGGTGGGTAGGGAGACAGAGAAGGCAGTTGTTAAATCTAGGTGGATGGTATATGCTTTTGTTCTTTCAACTTTTCTGTATGTTTCCAATTTTAAAAAATAAATTGGGATATCATATAGTATTGCTTATATGTGAAATCTAAAAAAAAATTATACAATTGAACTTCTATACAATACAAAACAGAAATAGACCCATGGACATAGAAAACAGGCTTACAGTTACCGAGGAGAAAAGGTGGGGAGTGATAAATTAAGAATTTGGAATTAGCATATGATATCTATACTATTATATGTAAAATAGATAACCAACAAGGACTTACTGTGTAGCAAAGGGAACTATAATCAATATTTTGTAATAACCTATAAGGGAAAAGAATCTAGAAAATATATATGTGTGTGTGTGTAGCTAAATCTCTCTGCTGTACCCTTGAAAGTAATGCAACATTGTAAGTCAGCTGTGCTTCAATTAAAATTAAAAAGTTGGGAAAACATAGACACATATAAGAATAAAGTTTATGGGAAGAATGTAAAACCACAGTTACTACTGATGGGCTCTGTAAAGTGGAAGTGTGATACAGAGTTTGGTGGTCTTTTCTCCTGTCATCCACAGAACCAGCAGAGACCTAGAAAGGCTGTAGGGAGGGGATGCAACAGATGGAAAAGGGGTGCTCCAAATAAAGAGATGAGTTTCATGGCTATTAGTACTGCTGCAGAACTGTAAATTTCTGTGGGAGTGAAGTTTACAACCTTTAAGTAACATTTTTAAGTCTAATATTAAGATTCAAGCCTTCCATATTCTCTTGAAACTGATCCAACAACAACAAAAGTTTTGCACGTATATATGAAATATTTTTTCATTGATGTGTTTCATTTCAAATACATGAAAACTAATGGAAAGAATGCCATTAAAAATTTATCTCTACGTGGTAGGATTAAAGATGCTTTTTATATTTTTCATATTAAACCTCTGACTTTTTCAGATTTTTTTTTCAAGTGACATGTACTATTTTATAATCAGGAAAAAGTTGGTATTATATGAAAAAGAAATGTCATATAGGTATTAATAGTATCTCTGTTGTTTTCTATGTAGTTACATGGAAACTATCCACAAGTTTCTATAACTATCCACAAGTTTCTATGTAACTTGTTTTCTATAATTACCACTATTAATAACTACCACATCAAGTGGAATGTATCTCTTTTATTCAGAAATTAAAATGAGAAATTTCCAGAGAGTCTGTCCAGTGTCTTAACAGGAGTTGATAAGTAAACCTTCAATGACTTTATTCATACTTTTAATATTATGAGTTTTAACCACCTTAAAAATTTGCCCAGTTTTGAGGCATTTTTCACATTTACTGATTTTAATGGTGTTTTGGCCAATAGCTACACAATTTCACCCGTACTTTCTCTTTAAAACTCTTGAGTAGAACCATCTTGGCCTGGTAACTTCTCTAGATGCAATTAGTCAGTCCAGTCAAGAATGTTATGTGCATTGACCACTGTTTGACTGAATTGCTCAAGCATTTCTCTTTCCCAAGATTATTTTCAGATTGAATCTCCCGAGTGGTTTCCTCAATAAAGACCAGTGCCAATAATTCATTTAGTTTCTTGACAAACATATTTTCATCCCTAGGCCCATGTCATGTCTACAAATAGCCAAATGATTTATTTTTAATTTGTATGAATGAATTTTATAAGGGAGTCACAAAATTCTTTCTGGCCCAATTTCAAATTTTTACCCAACTTGCCATATTTAGTAAATCTATTTGAGCTATGTTTGGGTAGGAATTTCCAATTGTGTGCTTAATACTGGGAGTCACTGTTTTGAGTATAAGGTTTAGAGCTTTTTGTTTTTGTTCAGGGTTTTGCTTGCTTGCTTTGTTATCTACTTTGGCAAAAGGTATTTAAGTTGCCATCATCTTGTTTCTTGAGGATGTAGTGGTTCCATGTTTGCTGTCCTCTGTGTCTGTCTCCACTCTTATTCCAGCTAGAGGTTGCCAGACATGGCAGCATCATTGCATAGGGGTCATTGGGCAACAAGAAATAGATATCAGATCAAGATAAAATGGAAGAGGGTTGCCATCCTAGACAA
Source organism: Dama dama (assembly GCF_033118175.1). Taxonomy (NCBI): domain Eukaryota; kingdom Metazoa; phylum Chordata; class Mammalia; order Artiodactyla; family Cervidae; genus Dama; species Dama dama. Next base: position 57,540,223 of record NC_083692.1, on the reverse strand, counting down.
CTTCGGTAGGCCCAAAGAGATGTGGATAAAGAAACACTGACCTCAGTGACCATAACTCCTGCTTAATCCTGTCTCCTTGAATCTTCTTAAAGAATCCTTCCTGCTAAGGATGCCCAGGATGGAGAAGAAATTTGAATAAATGGAAACTGTTTTGACAGGAAGTTTGGTGAATCATCTTGGGTGCTGAGCCCCATGTAACACTATCTGAAAGTAATGAGATGTCCTCAGTTTTTATGTAGCTAAAGTCTTAAATAGACTATGTGAGTAACGTACTTCAGGTGCTTATCATTCACTCATTCATTCATTTGTAAATGGAATACCTAAATAAAGGAGTTTAAGGGAGCTCCTTTGTAGCTGTGATCTGGTGCGTCCAGTAACAGAGAGAAATGTTACTCTAGGCAGATGAAATTTGTTGGACAGATTCCCACTGGTTAGTTAGCTTGATCACACTTTATTTGAACATTGGTTTGGGGATTTTTTCTGAGTATAATACAGGTTTGATTTGGTCTTTAATATTGACCAGAGTCACTCACATATTCATGGCTTTGGAAGAAAGCTGAAGACAGAATGATTGGAAGCTCTTTCAGTAAGACGGGGGAAATGGACAAAAGATACCCATGGCTTCCTATCATGGCTCACTTCCTTGCCCTCTGCCATCAAGAAGGGCCGAAGAGCCTATCACTTCATGATTTCCCCCTTGGGTTTAACTTCAGGGGCATTTCTTCCTATTTATGAGTTTGCTTTGCTTTTGCCTTGTCAGAAAACTATGCAACTCTAGAAAGTACTCACCGTTGTGCCTCAGCTATTCAGAAATTTTGACCATGTTTAGAACTTGAAATATATTAATCAGTTCAGTGATCTGTTCCCTATGCTCCCTTTCATCTTTGTTCTTTTCTTAGAATAAGGACCTCATCCTTAAAGGAAAAGAGCCTTGTCAAAGCTGTTGACTAGCTTATGGGTAAGAAAGGCAAACTTATGTTTTATCTTAATGTGCCTCTGCTCCATTATGAGGGAAAAGGAAGCATTTGAGTATAGCAATTATGACTGATTTACAATGTGTTTTGTTCCTTGTAAATTGCTACTGCCTCAAATAAAATGAAAAGAACAAAGAGCATAAATGAATTCACAGAAGACATCTAAGTTGCTCTCAGGATATGGGGGATTTAGAGAAGCAGCAGGAAAACAAATTAAACCTAGGATAAATGGAAAATTAGGGGGAAATGGGTAAATATGATACATTAACATCTGCCTGTTCTCTTCTGTAGTAGACTTGTCGATATGGGGTGCGGCTCACACCACTCTTCAAGCAAGCTCCAATCCTTGCCAACACCGTCCTTCCTAGCTAGATAAAGTGATATTTGTATTGGGAAAAAAAACTTTCTATGAATGTTAGGCCCTTAATATAATTTCTCCTGAAAAAATATTAATGTTTTTCTAAAATGTTTTGTGATGAAGTGCTATTTGGAAAAATTCATATTGTTCTGAATTAGTTCTTTGAAAGGAACATATATTTAGCATGGATTAATCATTTTTGCGTGCATCTGTGAAATAAAGGTCATCTTCTTAGAACTTTGGAACCAAATGCTATATTCTTTTTCTCAGGTAGAAACACACTGCAGAACTCCACCTCTGGGCTTTTTCATTCCCCTGGGAGTGTGACAGTAGGTGACAAGTAACAACAGTATTTATTGTAAGAATAACGTGTAATTACTGTCATTTTTAGAGAAGGAGGCATTAGAAATACAAAGGATACAGTGGCGCTGTAAGAGAATATAAAACTCAACCTCAAAGATAAATTCCTTGAGAATAGGAACTCTTCCTGTTTATTTCTTTGTTTTCTACTATACAACATACTACATAGAGTAGGCATCAAATGAATAAAGAATGATTCAGTTAATGAAATCAGGCATCGTTCTATCTACATAATCATTTTATTTCTATATGTAAGTTCCTTGTGTTGAGTGGTAGCTGATAGTGTTTAACGAAAGACTAATTTTAGCTAGAAAGCCATGTTCTAGCTCTATTATTATTTTAGACAGAAAAAAACACAGAAATTGAGTGGGCGCTGGAATGTCTCCATTATTTGCCCCCAAAGATGTATGGAATAGCTGAGAACAGTGCCCCGTTGGCAGAACATGGTAGGAAAATTTGCATATTGGCTTCCCACAAGGACCTATTCTGTGCTGTTATCTCATATTTCAGTCTCCAGGATACCAATGTTGTAACATCTTAAAGTGCTAAAATTTTACCACCAAAATAATTCTGAAAAAGAAAGAAATGGAAATTAATCAAATTAAACACATTCCCCTGGGAGAACAGGATTTGTGGCTAGTGCAGCTTCATCAGAGGTCAGTGATAGAGGAGAAAGCCAAGAGCATAGGAGTGGGACCCAGGGAGACCCAGCTTTCTGCTGTGTGGTGGGGGCAGGGCAGGGTGCCTTGGGCCACAGTCAAGTTGGTGTAGGTATCCCAGGGGTGCCATGCAATGAACCGGGGATGTCAGGCAGTGAATTGTGTCAAGGTTCCAGGCCCATCTGCCAGCTTGAAAGCTGCTTGCTATCTGCTGCTGCTGCTGCTGCTAAGTCGCTTCAGTCGTGTCTGACTCTGTGTGACCCCATGGACAGCAGCCCACCAGGCTCCTCTCTCCACGGGCATTCTCCAGGCAAGAATACTGGAGTGGGTTGCCATTTCTTTCTCCAGCTTCCTATCTAATAGCATTTATTAAGATTCAGGAAGGAAGGTGGGGCCATTGGGGGTTGAGGCCAGGCAGAAGGCCCAGCCAAATGGGAAGGATGCAGGGAACATTACTTGGATGCCCCAGGTGTTCCCTGTTCATGAGGCTTAAGAAGCAAAATCTATTTCAGACCTTACCCATCCCTGGAGATCTGATTTTATATACACTGCTACATTTGTCCAGGGCTACTTGGGTAACAGGTAGGCAGAGTCTGCCGAGAGTAAGGCAGATTTTTACTTACACAAATGTATTTTCTAAAACCCAAAGAGCAGTTGGTAGCTAGAAAGGAGGAGGGAGTGGCTAGGGAAGGCACGATCTAATGGATTTCCTTAAGCCTTTGGTAGCCCTTTGGCATGTGAATGCAACTTCAGGTAATCCCTCTCCCTTTCAAAATGATACTGCCTTTCTGAAATTTCTTCATCAAAAGTTAAAACAGTCCCCAAACACTCTGGAGTTGAAATGCCAGCAGTAGCAACACTTCCCAGCAAAACCCAGCCACTGCCAGAAAGAGCGATGGAGAAGGATTGATTTTTCCATAGATGTACTTGCTAAGCCCCAAGAGGAAAGCACAAGAAAATGACATCCCATTTGTTGGATGGCAATGATGTGGTTGGTTTCCTTCATTCTGCAACATCCTCTGGCATCTTCCTGCAAGACACAACACATTCTATGGGGTTAGAGCCAGAAACTTAACCTGGTGCTTAGTTTATTAGAACTGTGTCTTTTTTATTACTTAAAATTGGCCAGGCTCCTCTGTCCAAGAATACTGGAGTAGGTTGCCATGCTCTCCTCCAGGGGATCTTCCTGACCCAGAAATTGAACCCACGTCTCCAGTGGCTTCTGCGTTGCAGGTGGATTCTTTTATCACTGAGCCACTGGGGAAGCCCACATAACATCCAGAGAATGGTATAAATCTTGCATGTACTGAATGTTCTCTAATGAAAGGCATTTAGAATTAATCAAGGGTGTTTTCTTGTTCCCTGAAAGTCAAAATCAGGCTGTAAAACAAAAACCAGAACCATACCATTGAGCAATTTAGCCATATGTATTTCAATCAAAAGCAAATCTGGATTTTTGATCATTTATTAATCATCAGACACACTATATTATATTAAAAACTAACAACCAGGCCCCACTTTTCTCTCCAGAAAAGGAAAGAAGACTGAAGCTACAGGGTAATGAGCCAGAAGTGATGGGGAAAACAGTTGGATACAGTGAGATAGAAGTGATCCCCAAAGCATTTTTATTTGATGGTGTCAAAGGCAGCTGCCAACGTTGTGACCTAGTAAGATTTGGCTCTATCATCCAGATGTGGTCATACACGTTGGTAAAGAGCTGCACTATCTCTGCACTGCACAGAGCAGCTTTCAGCCAGTTCTGCTGCTTAGTAGTTCCCATGTTAACATAAGTCCCAGGAGAGAGCACTTTTAAAAATACAAAGTTGACTCCTGTCTTCACTTTAAAAAGAGAGCAGACTTTTCAGTTTCACCTGGATGAGATGAGGCTAAGGGATGAGTCTAAATTTTTTAAATATCTATCCATCCCAACTAATTCAATGGTATTTTCTTTTCTTGATTTTTTTATATTTTTTACTTCATTTTTATTGGAGTATAGTTGATTTACAGTGTCATATTAATTTCTGCTGTACAGCAAATCAAAGGTATTTTCTAAAAATAAAGGCAATTGTTCATCTTTGGCAGGGTCACCATGAGAGAGTGCTTACCTTATGTTTTGTAGACTCTCTTCCCAATAATTTGGGCTTGCCTGGTAGCTCAGCTGGGAAAGAATCTGCCTGCAATACAGGAAACCTGGATTCAATCCCTGGGTTGGGAAGATCCCCTGGAGAAGGGAACAGCTACCCACTCCCATATTCTGGCCTGGAGAATTCCGTGGACTATACAGTCCACGGGGTTGCAAAGAGTTGGACACAACTGAGCAACTTTCAGTTTCACACTTTCACGTTCCAATAACTTACACTTTTCAAAATAAGTAACTAAATAAATGTACTAACACATATTGCACAAAAATAAGACAGCTTTTACTCAGATCCAGCTATAGAATAGAAACTAAAGCATATTGGGTACTTACACACAAAATTAACACTGCTTGTTTGACTATGTTGTCTTCATTGTGAAAGAGTTAAAAAACAAGGCGTAATCTTTTGGAGAAATTTTTTTTTTCTTTTTTTTTTTTAATTTTTTTATTAGTTGGAGGCTAATTACTTCACAACATTTCAGTGGGTTTTGTCATACATTGATATGAATCAGCCATGGATTTACACGTCTTCCCCATCCCAATCCCCGCTCCCCCCTCCCTCTCCACCCGATTCCTCTCGAAACATCCCACCCTTGCCTTCTCCCACAGAGTTCAAAAGTCTGTTCTGTATTTCTGTGTCTCTTTTTCTGTTTTGCATATAGGGTTATCGTTACCATCTTTCTAAATTCCATATATATGTGTTAGTATGCTGTAATGTTCTTTGTCTTTCTGGCTTACTTCACTCTGTATAAGGGGCTCCAGCTTCATCCATCTCATTAGGACTGGTTCAAATGAATTCTTTTTAATGGCTGAGTAATATTCCATGGTGTATATGTACCACAGCTTCCTTATCCATTCATCTGCTGATTGGCATCTAGGTTGCTTCCATGTCCTGGCTATTATGAACAGTGCTGCAATGAACATTGGGGTGCACGTGTCTCTTTCAGATCTGGTTTCCTCAGTGTGTATGCCCAGAAGTGGGATTGCTGGGTCATATGGCAGTTCTATTTCCAGTTTTTTAAGAAATCTCCACACTGTTTTCCATAGCGGCTGTACTAGTTTGTATTCCCACCAACAGTGTAAGAGGGTTCCCTTTTCTCCACACCCTCTCCAGCATTTATTGCTTGTAGACTTTTGGATAGCAGCCATCCTGACTGGCGTGTAATGGTACCTCATTGTGGTTTTGATTTGCATTTCTCTAATAATGAGTGATGTTGAGCATCTTTTCATGTGTTTGTTAGCCATCTGTATGTCTTCTTTGGAGAAATGTCTGTTTAGTTCTTTGGCCCATTTTTTGATTGGGTCATTTATTTTTCTGGAATTGAGCTGCAGGAGTTGCTTGTATATTTTTGAGATTAATCCTTTGTCTGTTTCTTCATTTGCTATTATTTTCTCCCAATCTGAGGGCTGTCTTTTCACCTTACTTATAGTTTCCTTTGTAGTGCAAAAGCTTTTAAGTTTCATTAGGTCCCATTTGTTTAGTTTTGCTTTTATTTCCAATATTCTGGGAGGTGGGTCATAGAGGATCTTGCTGTGATTTATGTCGGAGAGTGTTTTGCCTATGTTCTCCTCTAGGAGTTTTATAGTTTCTGGTCTTACATTTAGATCTTTAATCCATTTTGAGTTTATTTTTGTGTATGGTGTTAGAAAGTGTTCTGGTTTCATAGGAGTATATCTACCTAAAGAAACAAAAGACCTATACATAGAAAACTACAAAACACTGATGAAAGAAATCAAAGAGGACACAAACAGATGGAGAAACATACCGTGTTCATGGATTGGAAGAATCAATATTGTCAAAATGGCTATTCTACCCAAAGCAGTCTATAGATTCAATGCAATCCCTATCAAGCTACCAATGGTATTTTTCACAGAACTAGACCAAAGAATTTCACAATTTGTATGGAAATACAAAAAACCTCGACTAGCCAAAGTAATCTTGAGAAAGAAGAATGGAACTGGAGGAATCAACCTGCCTGACTTCAGACTCTACTACAAAGCCACAGTCATCAAGACAGTATGGTACTGGCACAAAGACAGAAATATAGATCAATGGAACAGAATAGAAAGCCCAGAGATAAATCCACGAACCTATGGACACCTTATCTTTGACAAAGGAGGCAAGGATATACAATGGAAAAAAGACAACCTCTTTAACAAGTGGTGCTGGGAAAACTGGTCAACCACTTGTAAAAGAATGAAACTGGAGAAATTCTTATATATCATCATTAAGGAAATAGAAGTTAGAAAACTATTTATGATTCAGCTAGAGTAAAAGCATTGTTAATTTAAATTCCATTAATTCATAGTTGGTTTCATTTTAGATAGTGACTGGATTGACATTTACTTTTACTCAGCAAAGTTTTTCTTTGTGGATAATAATGCAAGTGATTATAATGCGGTAATGTGTAAGCAAGATTGTAGGAGTAACATTTAAAGTATTAAAAGAATAATCTGGTTTTGAAGATCCTTAAGGTCTTTTGAAACAGCTCTTTCTATATAAAGAGTGAACATACCAAACACAAGTTATTTTATCTGGTCTTTGAAGCAGGTCTTCAGAGAAATATCAAGCAGAAAATTCTGCTCACATACTTTAAGTTACCCTGAAACTTAAAAGTAATACAGTTGACCCTTGAACAATGTGGGTTAAGACTACATGGATCCACTTATAAGCAGTTTTTTTATAGTAAATCTACAGTACTACACAATCTGTGATTGTTTGAATCCTCAGATTTGAAACTGTGGATGCAGAGGAACCCTGTGTAGGAAGGGGTGACTATAAGTTATACTCGATTTTTCAACTGTGAGGAGGGTTTACTCTCCAACCCTCAAGCTATTCAATGGTCAGTTATACATTTTCCTCCCAGTATATCCATGACTTAGATGTTTTAGACTGGTCTTTCCAGTTTGATGATTGAGGTTTAACAGTATAGCCAGTCCCACTCAGTAGGTTCCTGGACCAATAGATTTGTGAGCCATCTAGGCCTCTGCTACTTAAGACTTTGATTTTAGAACATGTTCAGCCTTGGGAGTGGATGTGGTCTATTGACTGGGTAAAGGTAACAGGCACTGAAAAACAGATGTCTGTTAGGCAAAATATGGAGCAGCCTAACATTATCTTTTAAAACTGTTGCTGAGTTTTCATTGTATGTTCATTTAACAAATATTAATTGGACACCTGTATACCGGGTTCTAGACATTTATAGGTAAATAAAAACAGATAAAGCCCCTGTCCTCATGGAGCTTACAGTCATCTTATCCTCTGACGCCCTCTTCTCCTTCTATCCTCAATCCTTCCCAGCATCAGGAACTTTTCCAATGAGTTGGTCTTCCTAGATCCTTAGGAAGACCTAAATTCTCTGTGCATTAATTTCCAAAAATGGAAGATAATATTAGTACCTACCGCATAGCAGGAGAACTCTATGAATTAAGAACTTAGAGCAGTGCTGCCTCATAGTAAGTGCTTAATAAGAGTGTTACTATTATCAATATCCTCTGAAAGAAAATCATCTCTAAAGGATGAGACTCCAATAGAAGCAGAATGCTCAAGACACTGGAGTGAACATATAAACAGAACAGTGTGTTGGTTCCAAGATTCACATTTCCGCTATTCCTATCACGCCTCCCTTTGTTTCAGCATGTTTAAAGGGGCAATTTCTTATTGCTGGAAGAAGGGCTATAACCATAGAATGCTCTGTTGGATGCCCATAGGGCCTCTTCTTTCTTAGGACACATGAAGATAATTAAGTCTCTGGGTATGGGATATGTACAGGATATTAAAGTGCTTACTTCATAATTCTGTCACACATGCGGTGCAGCCAGTACCATAAGGCAGCAGAGATAAATGCCAGGACCAAAGGTACTGAGATGTGGATTCTTTTAAGGCAATGAGTTTTTTTCTTTTAAGCAGCATAATGAGACCTCATTAATTGAACTTGGGAAGGAGTTTTCAAATCACAAAAAAGTTCATTTAAAAATTATAAGCATTAACTTTAGCTGACTTCTATCTGCTGCAGATTAAGTTGTAATAAGCAGCATCATTTTTCTCTTCATTTCTTTTTTTTTTTTTTATTAGTTGGAGGCTAATTACTTCACAACATTTCAGTGGGTTTTGTCATACTTCTCTTCATTTCTTCCTGCTTTTAAATCTCTGAAATTGTATCATTTTTTTCTTTGTACTATTTTCATAAATACTACCTGGATTCAGTTGGTACCTGAATTTTTATGAATTATTTAATTAATAAAGAATGAATTGATAGCTTGTGTATATCTTTTTTCCTGTGTGCATATGTGTATAATCATGTGACAGCTAAATAAGGCAAATTGTAAAACTCTACACAGCCTTTTCCTACATATTCCTTAGATTGAGGGATATCCAAAATAGTTTAGAACAGGGGTTCCCACCTCTGGAGTCTAATGCCTGATGACCTGAGGTGGAACCAATGTAATAATAGTAGAAATAAAGTGCTCAATAAATGTAATCCACTTGAATCGTCTGAAAGCCATCCCCCAGAGCCCGGTCCATGGAAAAATTGTCTTCCTCAAAACTGGTCCCTGGTGCCAAAAAGGTTGGGGACTGCTGGTTTAGAAGATCTTGCTTCTTTAGTAAAAAGAGACAAACTTGGATAGTATGATGGAAAGAAAATTGTTTGAGAATCTTGTAAAATTTAATATGTAGTAGCTTTCCTGGTGGTCCAACGGTTAAGACTCTGCCCTTCCACTACATGGGGTAAGAGTTCGATCCCAGGTTGGGAGCTAAGATACTGTACGGCACTGCTGCTGCTAAGTCGCTTCAGTCGTGTCCGACTCTGTGAGACCCCACAGGCGGCAGCCCACCAGGCTCCCCCATCCCTGGGATTCTCCAGGCAAGAACACTGGAGTGGGTTGCCATTTCCTTCTCCAGTGCATGAAAGTGAAAAGTGAAAGTGAAGTCACTCAGTCGTGTCCGACTCTTAGCGACCCCATGGGCTGCAGCCTACCAAGCTCCTCCATCCATGGGACTCTCCAGGCAAGAGTACTGGAGTGGGGTGCTATTGCCTTCTCCGACTGTGTGGCACAGCAGGGGGAAAATGTAGTTTTTTAGGTAAAAAGCAAAAAAAAAAAGATAAACAATTAACTCTACTTAGAGAAAAACTAGTTGCCTGACATTTTTCTGGAGACCGGGGCACTAGGGCTCCTCTTTATTGTTCCTTGCAGAGATCGACCTTTTTCTGGGGGAAAAAACCCTGAGTGATTGTGACCAGCCAGCACCTCCTAGTCCTGACCACACACCAGGACCCCACTCCCAACCAGCCACCAGACACGGGAGCATTTACTCAGAAAAGCCTTCGGTACTTCCCACTGCCCCTCCATCATTCCCAGTCGCGTAGCATCTCTGATGAGCCTCCTCCCCATCTTCAATTTCTCCTCCCTCTCCAAAGACTGTTCACAAGGAGCTCAGTTTTTCCTAAAGAGAAAGAAACAAAAAAGTCTTTATGTGAGAGTCTGCTTAAGAAATAACTGACTCCAATTTATAAAGGCCCCTTTCATTCTGTTTGCTGGCCTGTGCTTCCTGAGCAGCCGCGGGTGGGACAGCTCAATGGAGCCTAGTCACAGGCTGCAACTGCTAATTTCCATCCAAGACTGCGCCGGGGAGGAGGAGGGAAGGGTGCATGCTGCCCTGCAGACGCCCTCCCAGAGCAGCCCTAGGAGCTCTGCCTTTAAACAGACTCATGCATGTTTCCTGACCAAGGCGGTCCTTTCTACCAAATAACTTGCTTTAATGGTTTCCCGTGTACAGAGTGACTATTTTTCATAAAATGCCTTACTTAAAAATAACAACCGATCAGAGAAAATAATAGGTATTAGGTAGAAAATGGTTAGAACCTAAGGTTTCTTTCTGCTGCAGGTCTGCAAAATGGTACCCTGCTAAACTAGTCTGTGACATTTCCTGTCGGAACCATCAGGGTGATGCCCCAAGTGAGGCAGAGCTATTCTGAGAGAGTTCCCTCTTGGTCTTGGGTCTTAGGTTAGAATTACATAGAAGTCATCACACAGTCCAGACCTTGAATCTGAACTGTGGGGGTAAAGAGATGGGTTGGTTTTACTGACTCACAACATTTTTTTGGAAGCTGTGAAATCAAATAGTTTTACTTTTTCATACATATACAATACATATGTATACACATTTTCATTTTTCCATTCTATATTGATAAATATATATTTTGTATCTATATTTAAAACAAATATATAAATTTTATAATATATAAAATATGTAAACTTTTAAAATATATTTATATATTATGTGTATGTTTTAGATTTAGATGAAATCACATTTGTATGTGGGACTCCAACTGAATTTCATAGCACGTTTATAAACTGGGAGAATGCAACCATGTACCAGAATTAATATGGTAAAAGTTTCACTCTATCTTATTTTTAAAATTTCATATTAAACATGGAATAGAATGCAAAATGGATGAGACTTTAAGATAAAAATGGAATGTAACCCTTGCTTGTAGAAGAAAAGGCCCAGATTTTTAGGGGCACAGATTTCTTCTTTTCTCTCAACCCCAGCAGATACCCTGAGACACTGGGAAGCAAAAATCAGAAAGATTCTCTGCTCAAAGGCAGTTAAACCCTCAGCCCCACCTTCATTCTGTAATTATACATTCTATAGTCTTTTCAGGTCTCTCTTTTTAAAAATCTCTTTATTTACACTGTTGGTCCTTCATATCTTTGTTTCACTATGTTGAATTACTTTAAACACCAGCTTTCTGTCATGATTCACTTCTCAGACCAACCCAGAAGCCCCGAGTTCCTAACGTAGGGTCCACTTAACAGTTTTATGGACTAGAGGAAGTCAGTTCATTCATTTAAACCCTAGTTTCCTAGTCTGAAAATAGGAATGATGGCATCTGCTTTGCCATCCCAGTACAGCTACGAAGTCAAAATGACATAATGTACATGGGAGGCCTCTTGTCAGTGATGAAGTATTACTTAAATATCAGTCATCCCTATGAATAATTTTAGTCGAGATTGCACATCATCATACTTAGTAATACACTTTACTAATGTATTAGTTAATAGATGAAGAAGAACTGTGTAGGGGGAGGAAATTTTGAAATATAAGCCGTCTAAGAAGATCAGGTCTATAGTGTTACCTCAGTGAATGACTTCAGTATTTGAAATTATCACGTATCAGGAGAGAGAAGGATGAAGAAAGAGATGAGTAAATGTCAGAACAAAGTTCTGCTCTGTGGTTCAGCATTGGGAACTTGAAGTCAAAATAGCCCCTGATGGCCCAAGTCGCTATAGAGGGAGAAGTCCTTAGATGATACTTACATTCAATTATTAGACAACCCCAAGACACAGACCATGGAGTTCTGAGTATAATATTTCTCACAGCAAGGATCTGCCCAAACTGTAAATGGGTCAACACTAGCCCCACTTAGCTTTCAAAATAAGTAATGCTCTTGTCTACTTCTGCTGGTGCAGCCTGTCTCTCCTCCCTGGTTTCACAAGAACAACCAGAGGTTGTTAAGCATGTACTGTGTATGGGGCACTATTCTAGCACTGTGCAAACATGACTCATTTAACCTCACAGCAACCCTAAGAACTAGACACTTTCATATTTCCATTTTACAGTTGACAAAACTGAGGCTGAATGTTTAAGAAACTCAACCAGTGAATAAGGGCAAAGGATCCAACTGGAAGACAGTAGTGTGACTGAACCTGGATGGGTCTGTGTCTCCCTCTACTTCCAACCAGTGCCATGGCGGCATGGGCATTGCAGAGAAAGTGCGGAGGACATGCCCTTCTTGGGGCCTGCTGTTCAGATTCTCTTATGCAAATTCTCTTATCAAAAGCTTTAAGTATACTTGGAGAGGGGAGGACAGAGTAGAGCCCCAAAGGGAAAGGATCCAGTTAAGTGATGGATTGTGTTTTTATTTTGGAAGCTAAATGAGGGTTTGGGAAGAACAGAGATCTCGGAACGTTGAGAATGAAAATGTCATTTTTTAAAAAGTGATCTGTTCATATTTAGTGAGCTCTTAGATCTGCTGTTGGCCATGATAAGTTACACTGGGTTGTTTTGCTGTCTTCCAAATCTTCTGAAATCCTCAGTTTGACATTATGTTTGCTTCTAACCCTCTGCTTCACTGACCGCATTTAAGTTTATTTGGAGAAAAATCATGAAGAGCAAAGCAAAATAGTGGATTTTAGATATTAACTTTTAAAAATATCCCATCTCTTCCCTTCTAAACAAGTCATAGAAATTATAGGCAGAAGTAGATTCCTATGTTAGGATAACAACAGAAGGTTTATATCTGACTCTAGAATGAGCTTTGGACTAATGGGTAGGGGGGGAGGTGTAGTAGGTAGATACGTAGGCCAAAGTTTCATGCTCCAGGGTATGACTGACCCAAAATGGTCTTTGGCACAGGAGCATGGTGACTCCAGTGCTGATCCCTGTTAGAGATTCTGATTTTTCTGAATGGTTACTTTTGTTACCCTTCATCAACTATTGATACGATTTTTAAGTCAATAAAAATTACACTAACATTTATGATAGTTATAACAGGGCTTCGCTGATAACTCAGACAGTAAGGAATCCGCCTGCAATACAGGAGACCTGGATTTGATCCCTGGGTTGGGAGGATCCCCTGGAGAAGGAAATGCTGCCCACTATACTATTCTTGCCTGGGAAATCCCATGGAGAGAGAAGCCTGGCGGGCTACAGTCCATGAGGTTGCAAAGGAGTCGGAGACGACTTAGCAACATGCACTTTCACTTTTCACTATAATAGTCTTGGTATTAAAATCACCAAAAGATAATAATCCATTTGAGAAAACACTTGGATATAAGTGCCAAATGTCTGTATTTCTCTGTTTTCAGGCTCATTCTTTTCACTCATGGTCTGATCAGTAACTCAATGTGTGGGCACCTTTCATAAGGTCTTCTCCAATCAGAAAGAGGCAGAAGGTGGAGACAGATATGCTGTCTGAATTTGGGTCAAGTTGCCAAACATACTTCATCTGATTCCTTTCCTTGGGCTGTTAATGAAGAGAAGAGTCTTCTCTCCTTCTGGGGCTGTGCTGGGCTCATTTTTTGTCTCCTCTGGCCATTAGTGGTTCCATTTGGTCAGACAATTCTGAGTGACTAGTCAGTTCAGCAATATGGGAAATAGTTTTGTCTGAGATCAAATGTCTGTTGCTTATTCGGTGCTGAGGTCATGTCAAATTATAATCACCACTCTTCTCTGATCCCTTTTCCCAATTTTACAGTATTAAAAGTCTTCTTCTTCAGATTTTCTTGTGTCATTCAGGGTCTCTGGTTCAATTAAGACCTAGCTGCCATTGGAAAAGTAACAGTAAACAATATTAGAACTCCAAAGTCAGGAGGGTCTGATTCTTCGTGTCACTGGCTCAAATTGCATTTCCACTGGTTCAGTTTGTCTTGATCATGTATGTGGCCGAGGATCAATTATCAGTTTATTTCCAAAGCTGGAAAAGACTGTTGGCATCTTTCTTTTCTGCTTCTCTTATCAGCTTTTGTCACATACTTAAATTAAGTTCCATGCCTTTCTCACTTTCACTTGGACCATTTCATTTAATTATATGACTTGGTCCAGTCATGTACTTGTGTACTGAGCGTGCTGTCAGTGCTTTGCATTTATTAGCTAGAGGAAAATTATTCTTATTATTTTTTGTACTTTAGTGTTTTATTATTCATGATTGAATCACAATGTCCCCAACACAGGTATTATGAAACAAGTTTTTACTAGTACTTATTTTGTTTTCCAGTGGGGCTCTTTATGTACCAGATTCTTTTTTTCTAGCTTTATGGAGTTGCAGTTTGCATATAACATTGTGTAAGTTCAAGATGTACAATGCAATGATTTGATACATGTATAACTGTGAAATAATTAACACAATAAAATTAGTCATATCTATTGCCTCACCTAATTACCTTTTTTGTGTGCATGTATGTTCTAAGAACATTTAAGATCTGCTTTCTTAGCAATTTTTAAGTATATAGTTCAGTATTGTTAACCATAGTCACCATGCTGCACATTAGATTCCCAGAACTTATTTGTCTTATAGCTGGACGTTTATGCGCTTTGACTGATGTCCTCCCATACCCCTCACCCCCAGCCCCTGGCAACCACTACCCACTACTTAGAAATTCTTACTTAACAGATGACTGTATTTCATGTGAGTACTATAAACTCGAATTTTTTTTTTTCTTTTTCTCTTTCTGGAAAAGAAATGTGTTAGATGCCCTTCCTAGGTGCCTCTGTTATACCCTGGGCTTTCTCCTATCATAGTGCAGAAGATGCTGTGTTGAAATTGCCTATTTATGGGTCTGTCTTTACCTTTGGAGTGTGACCTCCTTGGAAACTGAGTTGTGTCTGGTTCTCTGTTCTACCCCTGGCTGCCAGTACTGCTTGACACATTAAGTAGGCAAACCCGAAATCTCTTGATTACACTGGGATTCCAAAGGAAATAGTGCCAGAAGTCTGGCAAGATTTCTGTGTAATAGACAGTTACATTAAATCAGGCCACCCAGTTGTTGAGAAAGAATGATCTGTTAGGTAAAGGAAGACTGGAAGTTTCAGAACTATGTCTTTTTGGTGTTCCTCATAAATGACAAATAGATCCCCTTGTGTAATTAAATTCATAAGGTTTTGTCATGACACCAGAACACTATATGGAAATGCCAGGTCTCCTCTCAAGTCCCTGTTGGGCGTTTGAGTTTGCCAGCGTTTGTACCATCACGGTAAACGGTATGAACCAAACCACCATTCATATAAACCGTGTGCTCTCTTTGTTCTCACCAGACCACAGCTTTAGTAACTTTTACAGACTTTTATGTAAGATTCTGTTCTGACATTGGTATATATGTGGAACTCTTAGAATAAAAAGCACTTCACAAGCAAGTGGGACTATTGGTGTTAGGGTTTTTTTTGGACCAAATCCCAGGAATTTCACTGTCTCTGTAATGTCAGAGTATTAATTAGACTTCTATGAGATGAATTGGGTTCATTTACCTAATGAGGAGTCACCTGAATGATGGCCAAGCAAGTAAGCTGGGGTAGATGCAGAGCTAGTTATTGTTTCTCCTCCAGCTATTTTAAATAGCTGCATTACCTGGGCCACTGACCACTTCTGTTCATCCCATTCTTGTCTGCTCCTCGGTGGTGGGTGCACTGCATCTGCATGACCCGTCTGACATTTGCTGAAGTGGAAAGGTGTGCTAGTGGTAAGAATCCAGTCACTCACTAAGCAGCCTTTCAAGACACACAGCGTTTCTGAAAATGAGTGTCTATAAACCGCAGAATTCTCTAGCAGCTCCAACAGAATTTGCTTCTTCAACCAAGGCAAAAGATAAAGAAAAAATACCCAGGCATTAGTCATAAATATAAGCCTTGTGTTCTAGAACCCAAAGTACTTGAGTGTGGGTAAGGTTAATGAATATCCATATGTTGAAACTAAAAGGATGTCTGCCTCGCTTTTCCACTCAGTTTTGGTGTGATTGTCATGGAAATATTCTTCAGGATGAGAGAAGACCACATCCCCTGATCCTTCTATGCTTGGTAGGGTGAAAAATGCAAGGAGGAGGGAAGGCTGGTTTTGAAAGATGAGGCTGGCAGTAGTAATTGATGTAGGTTGCTCTGATGCCAGTTTGACAGATAATGAAAGTTTTTATAGGAGATTTTCAATGCCTCTGAAAACTATTTCCTAGGATGTTGTTATGTTTTCACCAGCCAGAAATAAATGTATCATCCTAACTTTAAACTCACCAGCAATGAAAGCATTTATCTCAAGAAATTCCAGAATATGTTTCTATACAGACAGCTAATCACCATGCCTGTCTGTAAGTGGCCCATTTATCTTAGCTTCAACTGCATGACCGTGTACGTCGCCCTCAGCCAAGTGAATAATGCTCTAACCAGGCATGAACAGCTCTTCTAACTCTTCCAGGCATACTTGCTTTGGTGTGTTTGGTTAGCACACTGTGCAAGTATGGTCTGAACACTCATTCCTCTTCAGCAGAGTCAGCATTGAGTAACAGAGACTAACAGGACCACAAAATGCTTGTTCAGGCCTGTCCTGCCTGTGCGTTGGTGATGGAGGACACAGTAGCCATGAGCCTGACCCATCCTCAGCAGCATGAGCAAATGTCATGGATGTGAGCTCCGTTTGGCCCGGCTTTGTGGAAGAAACTAGTCATTTTCACAGGAAAGACCTAGTAATAGGATTGTATTTTCTGGGGTTTTCTAGTGAAAGTACTAGATCTCAGAGACTTAAGTATTGACTTGCTGTCCTCATCTGTGACCTTGGTCAGGTCATCTGATCTCTCTGTTGTTTCTTCATCTGCAAATCTGTTTCTGGTTTGCCTCAGAGGTGTTTCCCCAAATAGTGGAAAATACAATATGAGTTCTTGAAGGTAACTTTCCACTGTTGTACTTATCATTCTATTTATATTGATATCCTAAAATTAAATGAAACAAGCCTCAGGAGTATCACCTGGAAGTTAGTGTCAAATCCTCTCACCTCCAGGTAAGGGCAACATTTAGATCGTCCATCAAAAAAACCTGATTTAAAGCTAACGTCCTGTAATTTTTTTTAAGTTCCAAAATACAAAAACTCTCAAAGCCCATCTATAGGTGATGGTACAAAGCAAGCCCCTTTCTGGGAAATGATTCTTCGAACAAAAGTATTATAGGTGCTTCATTCATTCACTTTACAAAGAGTTATTTAAAGCCTGCCATGAGCCAAGCACTGTTGTAGGCACCAGTGATTCAGCAGTGATGAAAACAGACAAACTCCCAGTGCTCGGAGAGCTTATATTTTAGAAGGCAATACGAGCCATAAAAAATAAAGATAAAATGCATCAGGTTGTGATAAATGCCATGAAAGAACATAAAACTGGGTAAACGGGATGAGAGGTGTAAGAAGGAGGGGTGATTTTTTTTTTTAGACAAGAAGGCCATGGAAGGCCTCTGATAAGTTAGTGTTTGAGCAGAGACCTGAATAAAGTGAGGAGGTCAACTCTAAGAATAGCATTCTAGAGGGGCCGGGAGGTACAAAGGCCCTGAGACAGGAGTAGGCTCACCATTTTTAGGAAACAGCAAGGAGACACTGTAGTTGTATTGGAGTGAAAAGATGAAAGATGAAATCAGAGAGATGCCAATGGGCCTTGTTATTCAGCTCTTATATGCCCTGTAAAGAACTGAGCTTTTACTCCTTGTGACTTACCTTTTATTAGCAAACACTCTAGTTGCTACATGAAGAGTAGACTGCAAGGAGTAAGGGCAAAATCGAGAAGACAGTGTCATATGGAAATGGTCCAGCAAGAAATAAAGGTGGTTAGGCCATATGGCCGCAGTGGAAGGGAGGAGAGTGGGGAATGATTCTGGGATTCTGGACGTAGTTTGAAGGAACAATTCAAGGATTTGCTGGTCAATTGGAGGTCAGATGTAGTTAACAAAGAAGCAAAAAGGTTCAAAGTTTTAATCTGAGCAACCAGAGGAAGGGAACTGCCATTGACTGCCATGAGGAACACTGTGGAAGGAGCAGGTCTGGGGGTAGAAAATTAAGAATTTTGTTTGGGACTTATCAAGTCTGAGATGCCCATTCATGTGGAGAGATTGCGTAGGTAGTTGAATATGTGGGTCTGCAGATCAGTAGCAAGACTAGTAACTGAAATACGGATTTGAGAGATGTAAACAAAGCATGGTACTTACAGCCGTGGGTCCGAATGAGATCAATGGGGATCAGGGGTGGGATGGGGTGGCTGTTGAGCATAAACATAAAAAAGTGCCAAGACACCAAGACCTAGGGATTGAGAAGATGAATAAAACCAAGAGGGGAAACTGAGGGGAAACTGACAGTAAAATAAAATAGGAATCAAGAAAGACAGAAAATGACAAGTGTTGGCAAGGAGGTAGAGAAATGGAAATATAAAATAGTACTTCTGCTTTGAAAAACAGGATGGAGGGTCCTCAAAAATAAAAAATGGGATTAACATATGATCCAGCAATCCCACTTCCAGGCATATCTCCAAAATTGAAAGCAGGATTTTGAAGAGATATTTGTACTTCCGTGTTCATAATAACATTGTTCACATTAGCCAAGAGGTGGCAGCAACTCCAGTGTTCATCCATGGATGAATAGATAAAAGTAATGTGGTATATGTATATATGATGGAATATTACTTAGCCTTAAAAAGGGTGGAAATCCTGCCACATGTTGCAATATAGATGAACCTTGAGGACATTATGCTAAATGAAATAATCCAGTCACAAGAAGTCAAATACTATATGTTGTCACTTACATAGAGTATCTAAAGTAGTCAAACTCACAGAAACAGTAAAATTGTGGTTGCCAAGGGGTAGGGGGGAGAGGGAAATGAGCAGTTGTTCAATGGGCATAGGGTTGCATATTTTGCAAGATTAAAAACTTCTAGGGATCTGTTGTACAACAGCGTGAATATGGTTAACACTACTAAACTGTACACTTAAAGATGGATATGATGGTAG
This sequence comes from Dama dama, assembly GCF_033118175.1. Classification (NCBI taxonomy): domain Eukaryota; kingdom Metazoa; phylum Chordata; class Mammalia; order Artiodactyla; family Cervidae; genus Dama; species Dama dama. The sequence goes on along the minus strand of NC_083692.1, from coordinate 57,521,211 downwards.
ATTTTGTTATGTACCTTTTGCCACAATTTTGAATGAATGAATGGTCAAGAAAGGGCCACTTCCCTGAAGTCAAATGGAAAAAGTGTTTAAGAAGAAGGAAGCAATATAACTGTGTTAAATGTTGCTATAAGGTTTTAGTTGCTGAACGTTGTTGTTGTTGTTTAGTTGCTAAGTCATGTCTGGCTCTTTTTGCCACCCCATGGACTGTAGCCCACCAGGCTCCTCTGTCCATGGGATTTCCCAGACAAGAATACTGAAGTGGGTTGCCATTTCCTTCTCCAGAGGATCTTCCTACCCAGGGATCAAACCCGTGGCTCCTGCATTGGCAGGCAGATTCTTTACCACCAGGGAAGCCCCCATAGTTGCTGAATAATGGCCCTCAAAGATATCAAGTTCTAATCCTGGAATCTGCAAGTATTACCATATAAGGATACAGAGTCTTAAGGTTCTTGACAGGAAGTCATCATCCTAGATTATCCTGGTGGAGCCAAAATTCAATGTTAAGTATCCTTACAAGAGAAAGGCAGAGGTAGATGACACACAGAAGAGGAGGAGGAGGCATGGTGACCACAAAGGCAGACGTCAGGTTGATGTGGCCACAAGTCAAAGAATGCCAGCAGCCACCAGAAGCTGGAAGCAGCAAGAAATGGACTCTTTCCTGGCAAGTCCAGGGTAAATCATGGCTCTGATTTCCCCTTAGTGGCACTGAGTTTGAACTTCTAGGTTCCAGAACTGTGTGTAAATTTCGGCAGTTTCAAGCCATGATGTGTATGGTAATTTGTTACAGCAACCACAGCAAGCTAAGACCAAAGTCAAGTAAGATGAGGACTGAGAAGTGACCATTGGATTTGATGAACTGGGAACTGGACCTGCTGGTGACCAAGACAAATGTAGTTTTTACAGAGTGCTGGAGGAAATGTTATTTGGAGTGAATAGAGGAAAGAATTGGAAGAAGAGAAATGGATACAGAGAGGCCAGAGTAGTTTTTCAGGTCATCTGTAAGGGAAAGCAGAAGAATGGGTTTGCAGAGGGCATGCAGAGTCATGGGACAAGTTTTATCGTTGTTGTTTTTCTGAAGATGGGAGATGTTTTAGCATATTTGTATGCTGATGTGATTGCTCCAATAAAGAGGAAAGGAAAATTGGTGCTGCAAGAGAAAATGGGAAAAAAAATGGCAAGGATCAAGTCCTTTAGTAGATAAGGATGGGAGCCCAGGCTGAAGTGAAGGGGCGCCTCACCAAGATAGAGAAAAAAATCAGAGCACGGGCAGTTCATCATCCAAGAGAAGGCAGTTTGTTAGCATAGAAGTGCAGATACACATAGGTTGGGAGGGTTGGTCAGAGTAGACTATAGGTGTTCTTCTCTGGATGCTGCTGGTTTTTCAGTGAGATTAGAAGGTTACCAGCTGAGAATGAGGATGGAGAGAGCGAAGAAGTATTAGAGATTGAAGGATGAGGAGAAGGCATGAGAAAAGTCACTCAAAGTTGACTAAGGAAATGTAGAAGAAAAGCTGGACAACCCTAAGGACCCACTTTGAGTTAATGTCTGTGAATTTGTGATGATTTGTTTACTCAACACTCTTAGCTGCTTAAGGGTAGTTTGGGAGTTGGATTCAACCAGGGTTGGGGATTTTAGCAGCTGGTGTGATTGAGGGAGAAAGAGGCAGAGTTGCTGTTCATTTAAAGGGAGTGACCTCATGCTATACCATGGAATAAAAGCCAGGTAAGGTGGCATATGAGGACATGAGGGTTTTGAGCAATAGTGAAAAGGCAGCAGGCTCAATGGATGAGTGTCCTGAATTCTTAGAATCTGGGTGCAGTGAGAGTAATCTGGAAAGACAGGAAATGAACTTGATAGAATGGGAAGCTTGAAATCCTTCTTTCAGGAGACGCTGTTCTCTTCATCATGGGGCTTTTCTTCATGTTTATCTGCTATCCTTGAACATTTAGTTTTGGAATTTGGGTTGAAACTTAACTAGGTTGTAAGAGTTGTAGAGCTGTGGGATTTAATGATGAGAGTGACAAGAGTGAAACTACTTGACTATCTCTTGAACAACAAGCAAAAAGAACTAGAAAGGAATCACGCAAGCATTCACCTCAATCTTCATTTTACAGAAAAGGAAACTGAGGCCCAGAGGAGCGAAAGGACTTCTTTCTGATCTCTTGGCAAAGTTGAAACTTGCATCCAGACCTCTAGCCTCAGAACTGACCGCTTTCTGTAATATGCCCCCGCTGGTTCTCACATTTTCTTCATGAACACCATGAACACCTTGGAGAGCCATGACCGACAGCTCATTAAGCATCGTCATGGCCTGTTACTTCCATGCTCCTCTGTCTTTCCCTCCATATTTCCATCCAGAGACACCACATTTACTAAAAAGAGATTGCCTCTAAAAAAGTCCTTGGAAATCTACACAATTATCTGTTTCTCCCTTCATGCAGCATTAAACCTATTTGATTAAAATGTAGAGATCTGCTTAGCAAATACTATTCACTCACTAATCAAGGAACCTTTGTAGTCAAATTTGCTGGCTATTTACATTCTTTACAAAAATAGTACAAAATATAACTAAGCTGGAAAAATCAAGCTGGTCTGATCCATTAGAATGTCTCACTGTTGGGTAGTGATCACCATAGGGTATTGAGGGGTCAGGTGAGAGAAAGATATTTTTATTTCGTTGACTCCCCACTTCCCCTCCCATTCTCCTAATAGGGTTTCTCTGTGGTGACCACACATGGAGGGTGTGAAGGCTGTGAAACTTAGTGAGAAATCTGAACCTTTATAATGCTTCCAATGTAGGGGGTACCAAAGCATTAGAAATACTCAAGAAACAGTGAAAAGTACATCTAACCAGGTATCTTAAAACCAAATATAAGTTCTCAGTTCTGACACTGGGTTATAGCTGCATTTTCTAAGGCAGTTCATTTTGTTTTGTTTTTTAATCTGTGAAGTTAGGGTCTTGGTTCAGAGGGTTTCAAATGTCTCATATTTGTGTGTTATGTGTGTTAGTCATTCAGACATGTCTGACTCTTTCTGACCCCATGGTCTGTAACTCACCAGGCTCCTTTGTCCATGGGATTCTCCAGGCAAGAATACTGGAGTGGGTTGCATTTCTTTCTCTAGGGGATCTTCCACCATATTTAAAGTCTCACATTTAGCCTCTCTTTAAGGGTTAGTGGCATAAATTTGCAGAGGAGCCATTTTCTAACTTGCTCATTCCTAGAAAAATCTTCAGCCCTTATCCTGAAGAAGACTTCCTTTTATGAGCCCCCAGGGCCTGCCAAAGCTGGACCAACTCGTTAAATGAAACCCAGGACCACTCTGTGTTCCACATGTTTATAGATATTTCTAAGCCTGTGTCACCAATGATTAAAGTATATTAAATCAGTGGCTATAAAAAAGATTTCTGTTTTGGGTAGAGAGTTCTGCAAGGTAACTTCTGAGTCCTGCTTAACTCTGAGATTTAATAACACCATGAACTCCATGGTATATTAAGTAAGGTCAGTCAAGTTCACAGCCTTTTCCTTTCTCAGAACTGCTCTTAGTACCTGGGGACCAGTCTCAGAAGTGTTCATTCTGAGGGCAGGCTAGAAAAGGAAGAAAGTGAGCAGCCAAGGTGGTTAAATAGCTCCTAAAAATAGTGTGTACAATTGAAGTGGTTTCAGGACTATATATACACAATGGTCAAACCGTTTCATCAGCACATGAAAAAAATGAGTGAATTCTAATGTGTATAAATTATACCTTGATAAATCTGACTTTTAAAAAAAATAGAATCTGTAAGATTACTGTTTCCCAAGTCAACATTTTAGACAGTTCCTTGCACTCTTTGGAGATGGCAAAAAAGAAAAAAAGTTGTCCGGTGGAGAAGAGTCCTTTTCTTGATTCTCCTCCCCTCCAGCCCAGGGTATTTTTGAATCAGTGTGGGCAATTATTGTCCTTACTTTGTGACAAAGTAAAAAACAAAAAAAGGCTACTTGTCCCTTTCTCTTTAATTTCTTACATTTTTCCTCTATTCACTCCATGTAATCAAAGGGATTTTGGAATGGCAATGTATTTTATGCACCTAGGGCAGTAGTTTTAAAACGATGTTGGCTAAAAGAAGAAAAAATGACTCTGTACTATGTATCAGAGCTGTGTAATGGCCTTAGAAGATGTGGTATAAAGTTTGACAGTTGAGTAATGGGGAAACATTAAAATAACTTCATTTTCTTAAGAATGTGGGGGCTGGTGGGAAAGGATAAATCTTGCAGAATGGGTAATGAGAGAACATCTCAGAAGGTCAGCATTTACGCAGGTCCCAGCAAATGATTATATATATTAGTTAATATTATCTTCCCAGCATGATATTACACACCAAAAATAAGCACTTCAAGTAAAGAAAAGGCACTTGAAAATTACTGTGAAGGTGAACTTGGTTGTCTTTGGTGGTAAGATTATAGGAGATTTTTGTTTTCTGAACCTCTGTGTTTTTCAGCTTTTTAACGGCTATGTATTTCTTTTAAAAGAAAAAAATATATAGTTTTTTAAAAAGTGAATTTTTCCCTGCTGCCCCTGAAACTCAACTAATAAAAGAGAGATGAGTCCTTCTGGTTTCTGTTCTCAGGGCTGCGGGGATTCTTTCTTGAGTTGAGTGGTCACAGACTGGTTGAGAGGGTGATTCAGGGCCAGTGCTACAAAGGAGCTCTCAGTGTCAGACTTATGTTTACACTTTCAAACTGAGTGTGTGTGTAATTTTGCACCTGGGAAAAGTTATTGATGATTTAGATGTTGCCCAAAACAACCCCAAAAATGGTGAGAGGGAAGAATGTGCACCAGTCTGAAGCTGCTCTTTTGCCCCTAGAATAGGGATCCCTGAAGATCAGATGAGATAAGAGTCTGGGAGGCACCTTTTGGGGAAACATGCTATGTAATCTTATTTGCTCCTAACGAAAGCCAATATAAGCAACCTGTATCGAGGAGCATCTGTTTGATGGAGCTGCAGTGAGAGGCATGGATGATGCTGTGTACCAGGCAGTCCTCCTCAGAAGCAGCAGACCTTACTGAGGATCTAACAGGTGCTGGGTATACAATGGAGGACTTACATTTAAAAAAAAAAAAATAGTAGATGCTCAAAGTCATTGAGCACCTATTTTGCTCTGCGTTAACATCAAGAGGAGGAGAGAGGCTGATGGTCAATAAATTGATTAGATAATTCCAGATTATTATAATAATTGACAATAAACAGGGAGATGTGCAAGAAAATGACAGGCTAGAAAGGGGTCCTTTGGATAGTATGATCAGGAGGAGACTTGGTGTTTGGATATAGGTCAGAAGAAGAAAGTAACAGCCATGGGTGTCTATACCCAGGAGCCATGCAACATTGTAAACAGGGGAAATGGCAGCTATGGGGGCCCTTGGATGAGACCTAGCTGAGGCTGTTTAACCAGTAGAGACAGATTTAGAGCAATTTTGGAGATAGAGTAGCAGGTTGAATAAATATTTATGAGAACAATGGTTGGACAAAATAAAGATAATTATGAACACAGTCAGCATGCTGTATTTTTTAAAGCCAGAGAAATAGCTTGAATCATACTAGCACAGGCACCTAGACTGGTGTGGCCTTGAGAGGGGCCTAAGGAGGGTGATGTAGTCACTGAGGAAGATTCCTGAGTGAAAAGATCTGAGCTGTACAATGCAGATGTGTGTGGAAGATGAGAGAGATGGCAAAGCCATGGCCGCTGAGGGCACGAGCTGTGCTGGGAGCACAGAGAACAGGCTGATCTGACTGAAGACGAGGGCTGGTGATGTGGAGCGGCAGCAGGCCGTGGACGTTTTGATGGAAACAGTTGCTATGTGTGCACAGATACTCTGCTGGCTTTACATCCAGGAAATTAAATCAGCCTGAGGAGGAGGCAGAAACCAGTCAGCCTCAGGTACTAGGCTTGCAAATTTATTCCATGACCACAGAAAACCTTTACAAGCAGTATAACTGGATAGGGCTTTTCTATTCAGAAGATCCCGATGAAAGGAAGTGCCATCCTAGAATTATGGAGGTGGCCCGTGCACACTCACATTCGCCCAGTGGCTGGTTTCCTTAGAAACTTATTGAGCGTAGCAAGTGCACATGCTTCTGGGTCACGCACATTAAACGCTCAATAAATCCTCGTTAACTAATTTTATGTCACAGTTGATTTTCAGATAATCACATCTCTTTAAGGTTGTCAACACAAATCGGAAATTTCAAAATTGGTTGTAAAGATTTACCCACCCTCCTCCCCCCACAAAAAAAGGTTTCCCTCCCTCCTTGGATTGTTTGTTGAGTTCTTGCTTAATAATCACAGTTGGTCATGATCATAGATTTTCCCCTTTGCCTTTCTTAGTGCTTGATTTCCTTTCCATGTCCCTTCTTGTGAGAATTAGACATTATGTATGTAATCCTTCTAGGACACAGTGCTTAGTAATTGCTAAATAAAAGATGCTGGTCATTCTCTCTATTCCTGCCTGCTCCTTGTATGGCACCCCACAATGTTCAAAACGCTGTCACAAATGTTAGACACATGTGAGCAGTCTTGGAGTTATTAGCTCCACTTGACCGCTGAGCCATGGAGGCCCAGAAAGATCAAATGATTGCCCTGCTGTTAACAGCTGGGAGTATCAACATGGACTAAAATCCAGATCTTCTCCTAGTTTCTGTTTTTCTACTTTTTTACTGTCTCTCATTGGCATCACTGGAAATATTCCCAAACAACACCATGATTAAAAGCAAACTTGAATGGAGGAGGTTTGGTTGTTATTAGGGGGCTGTAATGGGGAGCTCTGGAGTGAGAAATGGCAACCCACTCCAGTATTCTTGCCTGGGGAATCCCCATGGACAGAAGAGCCTGGGGGGCTGCAGTCCAAGGGTCACAAAGAGTTGGACTCGACTGAAGTGACTTAGCATGCATATATGCAATGGGGAGCTCAGCCAAGGGACTTCTGGTGTTACCATTTTGTAACGAGCCATATGAGCAGTGGCCAGGAAGTCCAGGGGTGGCAAGTCTTCCTTACAAGATTAAAGCTGTGGGTTTGTTGTTTTTTTAAGGAAATTAATTAACCAATAGATAATTTCCTACAAAAAAAAAAAAGAAAGAAGGCTGCTGCCTGTCCAATCTGCCTTGCCTGTTGTGGTGGAGTATTAGATGTCAGTAGGTTCACAGAGCCATTTCTATGGAAACAGTTTCATTATTTCTCTTTTGTTGAAACCCTAGCGGTTCATGGTCTGGACTTCCATATTAAGAAGAAAAGAAAATCTGACATATGCCATATAAAACACTAATCTTGTTTCCTTGGAGTGAACAAAGCCCATCTAACATCTAAAAATGTCGGCTCCCATCTGTGGACACGAGCCGTTTCCTTGTCCAAGACTCAGATAAGAACTAAAAGCTTAAATGTCATTTCTTGAGCTGCAACATGGCCTATTCACTCCTGTTTCATTTTACAAAATCCTGTGAAATCCATGACTTTGAGTCAACGTTTTTCAAGAGTTTCGTGTTTGTCAAGGTCATTAAAAGCAGCTAACCAGTGATCCTCTTTGCAAGAGGAAGGCTTGTGTCTATGGAGACGTTGTTTTGAAAACATCAGTTTACTGCAAAGTGGAGAATTGTCATTTCAAATAATGTTTTCTGGCAGCAAGTGAGAGAGGGAAGCTTGCCATGTCTTACTGTCCACCTCCACAGCCTAGACAGTTCCCGTGCTGATTTGAGGAAGTCAGACATGATCTCGCCTTTCTCCCATTTGGAAATCGGCACCATCCCAGAAAAACCACATGGAAATAGTACACAGTGGATTGATTGCTTCCTTGGTTCATTCTCTTCCCTCTTGGCCCCAGAGCGTTTTTGATTGGTGCGGCTTCCACACCAGCCCTCATTTGCCTTAGCTCTCCCTGTAGCTGCACAGACAGTAAAAATCACTGTTTGTGGCCAATGGCTACAAATGGCCAACCTATGCCATAGCCCCCAGACCAGGATCAGTCTGCTGCCTCTAAAAATGTGAACTGAGATAGGCCAAAGGAAAAGCCTTTCCCTGGGGAGCTTGCTTTAGAAACAGCCTTGCTCACATTCTGACTTAATCTTAGTCTCTTCCAACTAGGGATGTGGTGCTTGTTACTTCCCCTAGGATTGTTATGAGGATTAAATAGAATAATGTTCTAGAGCACTTGGCCCAGTTCCTGGCACATGGCAAGCCCTTGGTTTATAAGCTAATATTCATTTTTAGTCTGAGTTCCTAGTCCTCTGCTGATAGAACAGAGATTTAGGCTTGTAAAATCAATTTCTCAGAAATAGGAAGCCCTTAAAGATAGGGACAGGAGGAGGGGAAAGTCACTTGGAGGGCTCCTGTTTTGTATTGTTTACAAATTCTTCACTTAAGCCGGTAGTGTGGAGTCTGGCTTTCATGATTCTGGCTGCCAGTGAACTCCTTGAGGCTCCCAGTCCCTGCCCCTCCCCACCCTCTCCCGATGCTCACCCGCACCTCCTGGAGTCCATATTATTCCACAACCTCTGTCTCCAAGTCCTTGCATTCCTAAGCCTGTGTGCACATGCCCTACCCTACCTCCTCTGTTCCCCCCACTTGCTCTGTACTTATCTCCTTTCTGAACTGTATACTGCTCCTCAAAAATGTGCAAAGGCGAGTGAAAGTCACGACACTGTGACATCCAAAAGAAATCTTTGCCACGTCTCCAGTTGTTGAAACACGTGATTGGGAAAAAGTGAGTGAGCAACATCAATTCTATCCCCAATGCCCTGGGCCTTGAAAGTATCGAGGGGAAAGCAACCAGCTTCACAAATAAATCCTGTATTGATTTTAGATATCCCTTGTGGCTGGAGAGCCAAAAAGTTTGGTGTTTGCTGAGGAGTAGAGATTGCAATGTGCTCTTTTGTTATTTTCAAGTCAAATGGTCAACTGGTATGAGAGGATAATGCCTGTCAAAAAGCTACCCTGAAACCTGGCAGGGTATTTTACAATTCTTATTTGATTCATTGTGTAGCCGCTATTCATACATTTACTAGTGTTTTGACTCTGAAGGACTTTTACAGGAAAGAATATTTAACAGTCCTTCCTATAGCAAATCTAATCCATTTGATGATGACATACTTACTTGTTGCAGAATAAATTAGAGTAAGGATCAAAAAATGAGTCACAGAATGACCAAGCTCAAAGTTTGGTTGTAGGTCTGAACAGTTAACAAATACATTTTTTTCAGGTGACTAATTGTAGTAACTCTGAAAAATTCTAAATTGGAATAGTTTGAAATTGTGTGTTATGTGTTAGTTGGTCAGTCGTGTCCGACTCTTTGCGACCTCATGGTCTGTCCATGGAATTCTCTAGGAAAGGATACTAGAGTGGGTTGCCATTTCCTTTTCCAGGGGGTCTTCCCGACCCAGGGATCGAACCGTCTCCTTTGCAGGCAGATTCTTTGCCCTCTGAGCTACAAGGGAAGCCCAGTTTGAAATTAGTCCTCTAATTTAAAATTAACTACTAACCAATCACCAATGTTAGGGCTAACTGACAAATGAGAATAATATAGATATCATCAATTGACTGGAAGACTGGACAATTGACTGGAAGAGGTTTATAAACCTCTAATTTGTTTTCTAGACTTAGAAATTGTTTGTTTTATTCCCAATGTAATTTTAACCTGAAAATATACAAAACAAATAAATCAAACCCCCTCAGCACCTACTGCAAATATCAAAACACAGTTCAGAGAAACACACAGTTATAATTAAAATGAAAGGCCTCAGGGAAGCCTGCCTGGATCCATGCTTAAAAAACACCATTAAAGTATGAAAAGAATGGAATCCTCCACAATTAACCTACAGTCTCCAAGGCAAAGATCCCTCGATCTTATTTATTTTTGTGCCACAGGAATAAGGGGTTGTGTGTTTATTCCCAAGCCTAAGTGACAAGAAAATGTATAGTTTCTTAACAGAAAGTTTCCTCCTAAAAGAAATTAAAATACTGGATATATTTTTAGAGACAGAAAACCATCTGATGGTTATTATTCCGTAACAAGCCTGACCCTCAGGGATGGAAGTCTACTGTTCTCAGTTGAAAAGAATAAAATGTATTCTGTTATTATTCTTGGGTTTGGAATCCAGGTGGGATAATTAGGACATTCTTGCAAAATTCCACTGATCCCTCACACACAAGCTAATTGTTCTAGGGGTTTTTGTTGTTTGTTTTTACCCTCGCTGGCAGATATAACTCAGAATAATCTCATTCCACCAGTACGTTGCAAAAAAGAGACTATGCTCTTTTTAAAAATGAACATGGACCAAATATCCGTAAAGCAAAATAATGCTAATGAGAATTATGAGCACTTATTCTTCACTGGGAAGGTAATAGGGATCAGAAGACATAAGCATAAAAGCCCAGTGAATTGAACCTTTTCTTACGGTGTTCTTTCTTTGAGCAGATTTTTTCATGCATGGCTCTATGGCTATTTTTTCAGAGTCCTTTCTCATTGAGGGTACTGTGGACCTTTTAAACAGCGTGATTCATTGTTGCCTGGCATCCTAGAGGGCATGACGAGTTCCTGCCTCTGCTCACTAAATGCCGGTGGCCCCTCGGTACCGTCAGAACCCACCCACCCCACACATTCCAAACGCCTCATGTTGGATGATACCTCCCTTGGCCGAGAACTACTGCCTGTGGTTCTAGTGTGAGGCTTGGAGAATAGACTGCATTTCGAATTTCCTGAGGGTAGATTTTTAGAATTTTAAGAAAAGATACTGGCTGTGGGATTCTGAAAGAATTTATCTGCAGCGTTATATAGTTCCTGATTCAAATTCATCGATATGTAACCACTCATATTCTGTGCCACAACTTGGTTGCCAGGCTGGACCCCTGCAAAGGTAAACTGCAGGACATCAGAAAGCAGTCCAGACTAGGCTGATAGGGTGAGGGGGAGTGAAAATGAAAGTGAAAGTCACTATCGTGTCTTTTGCGAGCCCATGGACTTCTCCAGGCCAGAATACTGGAGTGGGCAGCCTCTCTCTTCTCCAGGAGATCTTCCCAACCCAGGGATCGAACCCAGGTCTCCCACATTGCAGGCAGATTCTTTACCAGCTAAGCTAAGGGAAACCCAGCAATACTGGAGTGGGTAGCCTATCCCTTCTCCAGTGGATCTTCCTGACCTAGGAATTGAACCGAGGTCTCCTGCATTGCAGGAAAATTCTTTACCAGCTGAGCTACCAGGGAAGCCTGAGGGGGAGTGGTCTATAGAAATTAATCTCCCTTTCTTATTAACTAAAAGGGTTTTTTGTTATTGTTGTTTATTTTATTTTATTTTATTTTTATTTTTGTTGTTTATTTTTAAGAAATGTGTGTGTATTTTAAAGCTTTGTCTGCATGATCTTTTCAGCACAATTTTACTTTTTCTTTTAGCTATTTCAGTTGTCAGTGTATTTCAACCATTCCCTTCCCTCTTAGGAAAATAGTTTCCGCCTAGTTTGGGTTACAGGTAAAATGAAACAGAAACATTAGCAAAGAATATCAGTGCTTGCCTAAGATGCTTGTCTAAGTTGAAACTGCCCAAGCATCTAACAGGATTCTGTCAACACTTTTTCTTGGCCCCATTGTATTCACAAGGCACACCTCTCCTCAACAACACTTCTTGCAAGCAATTACTCTCAACTCAGGTAACTCAGGTAGGGGTGAAGACAAAAGAGTTTCCTCTTCCCCTTTAAGAATCAGTGGTGTAGCTTTTCTATACACTGATGATAAGCAATCTGGAAAGGAAATTAAGAACACAATTCCAGTTCCAATATCATGAAAAAGAATAAAATATTTAGGAATTAAATAAGGAGATAAAAAACTTGTACAATAAAAGCTGCAAACATTGCTAAAACAAAGAAGACATAAATACGTGGAAAGACATCCCATGTTCATGGATTGGAAGACTTAATATTGTTAAAATATCAGTACTGCTCAAAGCAATCTACAGATTCAATGCACTCTGTATTAAAATTTCAGCAATATTTTTTATAGAAATAGAAAAAGCCATCTTAAAATTTGTATGGAATGTCAAGGGACCTGACTAGCTGAAAGAATCTTGAAAAAGAACAAGTTGGAGGACTCACATTTCACAGTTTACTTACAACAAAGCTAAAGTAGTATAAAAAAGTAAGGTACTGGCATAAAGATAGACCAATATAATAGAATAGAGAGACCAGAAATAAACTCTCACATATATAGACAAATAGTTTTCAACAATGATGAGACCATGCAGTAAAGAATGAACAATCTTTTCAACAAATGGTGCTGGGAAAACTAGATATCCACATGCAAAAAAAAAGTTAATAATAATAGAGTTAGACCCTTACCATATACAAAAATTAACTCAAAATAGATCAAAGACATAAACGTAAGAGCTAAAACTATAAAATTCTTAGAAAAAAATGTAAGGGAGGAAAACTTTTTACTATAATTACCTCCATTTCTATGAAAGATAACCATAATAAGACTAACTTGTTCACAAGTTAAGTATAATTTCAATAAACTTTGCCTGATTATTTACTTAAGTGCAGCAAGAATAATATTAACCATATAGACTCTTTCAAAGTTTGCTTTGCTGAAACTTTTTATAAAAAAATCTCAGATTAAACTCTTAAAAGCCTCTCTAGGCTAGGAAGCCATGCAAAAGATTTTCCATCAAACTTTGCCTGCAGTCCCTGTAGATTTGGATGCATTTTTCTCTTTTTGAGATCTGCAAAATATCCTAAGGTTCCCAGGCTTGCCAGGAGGTGACCTTCCTTACTCACCAGACAAGGCTGCCAGGAACCTTGTAAACAGGATTGGCTAATTTTTCCAAAGGGTTTTATTGGTTCCATAAAGTCAACCTTAATTCCTTAAAGCTTTCTGGTCCTATTTGAATCTGTGTATGTCTCTCTGAAATAAGACATTCTAATCAAAGCCTTGTAATATAAACAATGTTTCTAACTGTGTCCTATTAATAAAGAGAACAAATTCTTACTGAATTTGTGCAAATAATTATACTGCCATTAAAATAGGAATACTCACTGAGAATTTCTTAATTCTGGAGGGATGAAATAGGGAGAAAAAGTAAATGCTCCATCTTTGTTCACAAAGTTATACTTTACCAAATTGCTCTAAGTCTTGAATAGCTTGAGAAAAGAAAAAATTTTTTCTTTGAATCTGGAAAAACAAAGCACTGAAGAACTAGCAATGTTTCAAACAAAAAGTCATAAAAATTATAATCGTCTTCATTCCATCCCATGTAGTTAATTCTTGATTTTGATCTTTGGTTAGCAGTTTTATGAATCCAGTTTTCCTTAGAGTTCTATAAATCCCTACCTGGTTCAGTGGTATGATCTGAAAGTTGTCAAAAGCCCGTAATCCACAGAACTCCTCAGAGCCCTTTCCATGAATTTCTCTGAATATGAAACACATTTGTGAAAGTCATCAAAGTAAAACAATAAGTGTAAATGACAAAAGACTTTAAAATGTCCAGGCTTAAAGATCTAATGTTAGCTCATTACAATACTATTAATAAGGAAATTTTGTTATTTCTGTAACATACATTCTAAGATAATAACTAGTGATCGTATTATGCCTGGACATACCAGGTTTCTAGAAATTTCATATAATTTCTGGAATATACCTATGCATATATCATAAAACACACTTGTATGTTTTATGACATACAAATATAACATAGCATACAAATATAAACACACCAGATGAAGCACAAGCTGGAATCAGGATTGCTGGGAGAAATACCAATAACTTCAGATATGCAGATGACACCATCTTATGGCAGAAAGCAAAGAAGAACTGAGGAGCCTTTGATGAAAGTGAAAGAGGAGAGTGAAAAAGCTGGCTTGAAACTCAACATTTAAAAAACTATGATCATGGCATCCGGTCTCATCACTTCATGGCAGATAGATGGGGAAACAATGGAAACCGTGATAGACTTTATTTTGGGGGGCTCCAAAATCACTGCAGATGGTGACTGCAGCTATGAAATTAAAAGACACTTGATCCTTGGAAGAAAAGCTATGACCAACCTAGACAGCATATTAAAAAGCAGAGACATTACTTTGCTGACAAAGTCCCTCTAGTCAAAATTATGGTTTTCCCAGTAGTCATGAATGGATGTGAGAGTTGGACCATAAAGAAAACTGAGCACCAAAGAATTGATGGTTTTGAACTACGGTGTTGGAGAAGACTCTTGAGAGTCCCTTGGACTGCAAGGAGATCCAACCAGTCCATCCAAAAGGAAATCAGTCCTAAATATTCATTGGAAGGACTGATGCTGAAGCTGAAACTCCAACACTTTGGCCCCCTGATGCGAAGAACTAACTCATTTGAAAAGACCCTGATGCTGGAAAAGATTGAAGGCAGGAGTAGAAGGGGATGACAGAGGATGAGATGGTTGGATGGCATTGCTGACTCAATGGACATGAGTTTGAGCAAGCTCCTGGAGTTGGTGATGGACAGGGAAGCCTGGCATGCTACAGTCCATGGGGTTGCAAAGAGCTGGACATGACTGATTGACTGAACTGAACTGAATTTTACATGAGCACACTATTAATATTAAAGCTTGTTTTTTAAACTCATATTTTAGCCAACTTGATTGCACAAGATAAAATTCTCTCCTTCTTACTTCCCAACTTTCTATTTTCAATTTAGTTTGTCTTTGTTTCTCTTTCTCCCGTTGTGAAATAACCAACCTTAATTTAGGATAAAATTATCTTCATTTCTCTTAACAAAAATGCATCTTCATACCTCATACCATTTTTTACCTAAATGCAACCAACTTTCCTTGCATAGAGGTGTTTTTCTTATTATCTTCAGTAATTTCAATTACATTTGTTAATTAGAGTTCTTAATTCTTAAAAACATTCAGTTCAGTTCAGTCGCTCAGTCGTGTCTGACTCTTTGCGACCCCGTGAATCGCAGCACGCCAGGCCTCCCTGTCCATCACCAACTCCCGGAGTTTACTCAAACCCATGTCCATTGAGTTGGTGATACCATCCAGCCATCTCATCCTCTGTCATCCCCTTCTCCTCCTGCCCCCAATCCCTCCCAGCTTCAGGGTCTGTTCCAATGAGTCAACTCTTCATAACTAGAAAAACATTAATTTCTAGTAAAAACCAAGAAGTAAGCAGTTAGGAACTGTGCATTATACCAGTATTCTTGGATTGGCAAATTTATGAATACACTTTATAATTTCTGGAAACATGTTTCTTTGTATTGTAACCTTTCAGTGTGATACATATGTTTACTAATAGACCCAAATATCTTTTTGGTTTCTCTGTCATAAGAAACCAAAAGTTCAAGAATTGATATTCCTGTGTCTTATCTCATTTGGAAATTATGTGGATAGTCAATAAATTTCTATCATTTAATTTAACTGAGCAAACTCTAAGAATGTAAGTTACCAAAGGGATTTGGGGAACTATTTAGGATGACATCTTAAAACATAATTATTATTGAAAAGTTCACTTAAAAATTTGTATCCTACTTTACATTTATTTAATTCACTTGTTCCCAACAGTCATATCTAGATCACTCATGAAAATTTCATAAACAGCAAAACAGCCAGCCATCATTTTAAGTTATTTTTCTTGTTTACAAATTTTTCAGCAGGGATATCATGAGCTTACTTGGCTAGTAAACCCAGGTACAGAGGAGCCTGATGGGCTGCAGTCCATGGATTTGCAGAGTTGGGCATGACTGAACGACTAACACATGCAAACCCAGGTAGAATAAAAGTTGCATGTCTACATTATACTTAATGCTGATAACTCTGAAGACATGTCTACTTTAATTAAACCAACAAACTTAAGCTAGTGTTTACTTAGCAAAGATTATCCCACATCACATGAACCTGAAAAACATTTGAGTTAGTTTCTATATTTCTGAGTTTTAGGGATGCTTAATTCATAAGAGCTAAAGCGTAGGCCAGTTAAATAGAGCTCACTTGCAAACTGATTCTGTCAGTACCATACAGAGGTAGGAAATGGCACATATACATAACATATTTTTATAGACATATGTAAACATGCAGACAGATTGCAGACTATAGTTTTTGTTCTAAAATTTGAGCCATGAATCAGTTACAATAAAATAACACTAGTTTATAAATAACAGTTGAATTCAAATTATATCTCTGTCAAACAGAACGCGTTAAGGTTACTCTCTCAAATGGCTAAAGCTTTCTACTAATGTTTGTGCAGAAGACTTTTAAGTTTGTGTTTGTCCTTGACAAGATCATCCTTGACTGTCTTTTGAACACTGTGAACTTGATTTAGGCAAGTGAGTTTTATAGCAGTTTATATTTTTAAAAACCTCCCCCACCCCCTTTTTATCTTCTGTCTTAGGCAGTTGTGAGCAGTGTTTTATTTACCTTCTGAAGTATTTTCATTATAAATACATGATAAGATTTATATTTTCAAGGGACAGGGAAAGAATCTAAGTTTTCTCCTAGGAATTTTGGTGTATCTTTATTATCAGAAGTCTAGGATAATTGCTGTTTAATTTTTTTCTTCTTTCCCTTAAGTCAGGACAATTGTACTTCCAGTGTCCTGATTTTTTTTTTTTAATAATATCTGCAAACACCTGAAGGCAAATAGGAAAAGGTCTAAGTGGACTTTGAGTTGCTTTCAAAGTTATGCTTTTGTTTTTCTAAAGATTCAAGCAGATAAATCAAGTATTGTTGATTGTAATTCCTTTTTTCTCCTGCATTCCTGCAAGCTATCTTTAAAGAATTAGGTGGCTGCTTCTATCACAATGCTTAGAGGTTGACTATCCATCCAGGACTTTTGAATTTGCCTTGTTAAATTTAGGAGAAAATTTCCTATTAAGGAGGAAATTGAAAGATTTCTATATTCTGGATCTTCAGGGCTTAATGCAGTATGCCTTTGAAAAGTCTGTACAAAGCATGTTACAAAGGCCTTTGGATGTTCTCCTTTTTCTAAGCGTATAACTTAACCTTAGACCAATTCATGTTGGATGGAAAAGCCGATACCTTTGCACATAATATATAAAAAGATGTAATACTGATACATTTGCTAAACATCAGCCTCCAGCTGATCCATTTCCTGACCATTTAATAGGAGGGCCTGGGAGAAATTCTGGTCATCTGTTTTTCTCTGTAAAAAGGGTTGTAAATGGCCACTAATCTTTTTAATACCTCTTTAAAATTTGGTAGGATCTTCTGAAGGTGGAGATTAAAGGGTTTTGTAATTTGAAAAATCTGTTGCTCTCCAGGGGATATGAATTCTTTGTGGTGTCCATGGGGTAGGGGTAGGTATGTCCAGGATACATCTACAAAGGGCAAAGGACATTGTATGGAAAGACCTGAAGCTGGCAGAGCCTGATGATAGAGTCCCAGAAGGCAAGGAGCTGTAAAGGATAGCAAAGAGAACCTTACTCTCCATCCTGGGTGCTTCTGTTAAATTTACTTCTCAGCTTTCATCATTTACAAGAGTAACCTATATATTTGAGGCCTAGAAATCAGAGTGTTCTCTATAAATCTTTTAGAGAAAGGGAGGTTCAAACAGTCAGCTGGGTGTTTAAGGGATTTTCTGGGAAATATGGAGGAGTTAGGGAACTAAGAGAAGTTGCTGAGGAGATGAAGGGGAATTTAAGTCGGATGTGGTCTTTAATTTTTGTTCTAAGTCTAATGTCTGTTCTTTCATCTTGCTAAGAGAGTCCCTAAGGCTATGGCCATTGCGTTCCATGGCGTTCTCTTTTTAATTTGGTCTTTCCATAGGCACCAGTAAGACGTTGTTTAGGGTGAGAGCCTCCTTAAAAAACTTTTTTCGAACATGGCTAGTTCAAAGGATCCTTTGTCTGGTCATTGATGAGTAGGAACTTATATTAATAACAATAGTGACTCAAACCAAAAAGCCTTTATATAGTTTAACTGTGGATGCAAGAGGCATCCCAAAGGAAAGTGCAAAAGATACAGCCCTCAGAAGATCCAGAAAGTTTATTCCCAAATTTAGCCTAAGAAAGCAAAGACTTTTGTTGTCCCAGGCAGTAATAACGGTGTATTACAGAGTATTACAGAGTGTCTCTAGTCTCTGACAAGGACACAAGGCTGCTTTAGTCACAGACCTACTAAGCTGCAACACCGGGCAGGCATTGATAGAATGAGACTTCTCCAGCACTAACTAGACAACAAAGGCTGAGATGACAAAGACCCCTTATGGACGAGGACCCTTTATGACAAACTCCCCTGAAAGCTGAAACGGTTGGACAAAGAGCACAATGCCTGTGACTTCATGCCTTGGAATTCAGTCTATTCAACTGGCCACCATATGCAAGCTATTATTTGCACCCTCTGGCTAGCAGAAACCAGAGAATATTCTTACTGGTCAGAGTCACGCTCTCAGGATATAGAACAAGATGAAAGAAAAACTTTACTCTCTGACATTAGAGAGCCCAGAGCAAAGTTTGTCTAAATAGATGCCAGTCTGATAAAAACCATGAACTCACCAGGGTGTGAAGGCAGCTCAAACAACAGGCTTATAGAACTTATGCCTGCATTCTACACTGTGATTTTTCTCCTTATGAGAAATGACACAAAAGTTGGAGGAAAAGGAAAACAATCACCATCTCTAGAAGAAAAGGAATCAATAGATAGCAAGCGTACTCATAACAAATCTTTACAAGTTGCTATACCCAAAAAACTAACTCATACAAATATTTTCTCTTACTAATCTGAATTTAGAAAAAAGAAAAGCACTCTTATCATTCTCACTTCTACCATATGTTGCAGGCAGAGATCTGGGAGACTGATTTGGTAAGAATTCTTTCCTTCTGCCAGCACTTGTCAGAGGTCCCAGGATCTCTCCACTGCAGCAGCCCAAAGGTGAACAGTGTTCAGCAGGGGAAAGCCCCACGTTGGGCACCTAAGTTGTAGAGGATGAACACTTTCCCCTTCTTCCATTCTTAATTCTTTGATTACTCTAATAATTAAATAGAAATCAGATTAACAGGAGAAAACCAAATTTGATTTTGTACATACAAGAGCCCATAAAGATATGAGACCCAAAGAAGTGGCCAAAACAGGCAGCTTTTCTACCTTCTAGTCAGGGAAACAATATGTTTGTGAAGAATTGACTAGACAACAGAGTTTGGGTTTGGGGTAGCAAATTAAGGAAGAGGTTACAAGGTCTGTTGATACAGCCCTCTTGGCCCTGAATTCCTCATCTCTGGCAATGAGGATAACTGTAGCTTCCTGGTAGAGGGTGGGTACTTTCACATAGGAGATTTATTTCTTTGTTTCAAGGGGACAAAGAGAGTGAGAGTGTTCTTCTTTCATGATTTTCTTAAGTAACTTTAATTCAATATCATCAATATACCATCGTGATATATTTTGAGGTTAGTATAGTCTCTCCTTCAAAACAGTGGAGCATAACCTTCACAGCTTTGGAGTTGGCAGTGATTTCCTGGCTCCAACATCAAAGGCATAGGCAACAAAAGAAAAAATAGAAAAATTGGACTTCACAAAAATTAAAAACTTTTATG
Source organism: Dama dama (assembly GCF_033118175.1). Classification (NCBI taxonomy): domain Eukaryota; kingdom Metazoa; phylum Chordata; class Mammalia; order Artiodactyla; family Cervidae; genus Dama; species Dama dama. The sequence continues at coordinate 57,501,684 of NC_083692.1, read as the reverse complement.
CATCACAGTACACTATTTCCAAACCATATGTCTGATTAGAGGTTAACATCCAGAATATATAGAAAACTCCTAAAGTTCAACAGTAGCAAACCTGATTTTATTGTAAAATGGGCAAAAGGCTTAAATAGACATTTTTCCAAAAAAGATGCCCAAATGGCCAATGAACACATGAAAAGGTGCTCAACATCACTAATCATTGAAGTGCAAATCAAACTGCATGAGATACTACCTCACACTATTAGGATGTCTACTTTCAAAAAAAAAAAAGAAAGAAAGAAAGAAAGAAAATAATGTGTTCATGAGGATGAGGAGAAACTAGAACCCTTGTGCACTTTTAGTGATAATGTAAACTGGCACTGCTGTTGTGGAAAACAGTATTGCTGTCTCTCAAAGTATTAAAAATAAGCTTACCCAATGATTCAACAACTCTATTTCTAGGTATATACTCAAAAAAATTATAGCCAGTCAGTCAGAAGTACAACCTGGGCTTGCAGTTGAGATCTGACTGTGTGTTGACATGCAGGTACCCTTCACACCAATAAGCAATCCTCTCATGCAGTTGACTGTCCTGCAGTTTAACTTAATTCTTTAATTCTCAACTGTCTGCCCAGGGACAGCATCTGGTTCCACAGGTTAAGGGTTAAATCCTACAAGACTGCCTTCTCCCCACTCCCCCAACCTGGTTATAAATCAGAGGTTCCCATGACCTCCTCCTTGGTTTTGATGATACAAGATGATATCATCAATGGTTTCTATCAAATATTTAGCCATACACTAGTATTACACAATACCCTCCAGAAAATAGAAGAGGATGTTCAGTTCAGTTCAGTCACTCAGTCGTGTCTGACCCTTTGCGACCCCATGAATCTCAACACACCAGGCCTCCCTGTCCATCACCAACTCCCGGAGTTTACTCAAACTCATGTCCATCGAGTCGGTGATGCCATCCAGCCATCTTGTCCTCTGTTGTCCCCTTCTCCTCCTGCCCCCAATCCCTCCCAGCTTCAGGGTCTTTTCCAATGAGTCAGCTCTTCACATGAGGTGGCCCAAGTATTGGAGTTTCAGCTTCAGCATCAGTCCTTCCAATGAACACCCAGGACTGATCTCCTTTAGGATGGACTGGTTGGATCTCCTTGCAGTCCAAGAGACTCTCAAGAGTCTGCTCCAACACCACAGTTCAAAAGCATCAATTTTTTGGCACTCAGCTTTCTTCACAGTCCAACTCTCACATCCATACATGTTGTAACTCTTCCCAATTCATTTTAAGAGGCAAGCATTTTCCTGACACCAAAGCTAAGGAGAGGTAGGAGGATAAGAAAGAGAGAGGGAGAAAGAAGGAAGGAATAAAGAAAAAGAAAAGGAAAGCTGAAGAGAGCAATAATCTCATGAAGATTGATGCAAACATCTTTAACAAAATACTTGAAAATATAAAGTACTTGGATTTGATTAATTTACTATTACAGAACTCAGAAACATTTTATATACTATGTTACCAGTTGATTATAAAAGAATGTAACTCAGAAACAGCCAGATGAAAGAGCTGCAAAGGGCAAGATGTGGGGACATTGTGCAGAGCTCAGTACCCTCTGGAGACCGCCCTTCCAGGATCGTCACGAATTCATCAACCAGGAAGCTCTCCACACCGTGTCCTTTTAAGTCTTTATGGAGCCTTCTTTATATAGTCACAATTAATTAAATCATTGGCCACTGGCTATTGATTCAACCTCCAACCTTTCTCCATTCCAGGAAGTTGGGGTGGGGGGAGGTACTGAAAGTTCCAACCCTCTAATTACATGGTTGGTTCCCCTGGCAAACAGCCTCCCCCCACCCCCCTCCTGACCCCCCACCCCCACTGCCATCCCCAGGTTGCTTAAGGGCTTTCAAAAAGTCACCTCATTAACATAACCAAAGACCTATATTCCTATTACCATAGGAGATTACAAGGTTTTAGGAGCTCTGAGCCAAGAACAGGTCAAAGACCAAATATATTTCTTATAAATCTCAATATTACATACTTCTTTGGAACACTGGTCTAGGACTCTATAGTTTTGTCAGTTTTTGCGAGGGGGATTTCTTCATCGCTTCTGTGGGAAAGCAGCTGAAGGTGAAAAAGAAGAAAATAACACTAAGTGATTCTAAAAGCAGCTCTAGATTTTGGGGGGTCATATGGTAAAACAAAAACATGCAAGATCTTTCTAAAACGAGAGGCACACACCAAACCCCTTGTCTACTTTTTTTTCTTAAGACTGATAGGGATAGAATAGCATAGTTATACAACTAGTTGTAGAAGTCCTGGTAGGAGACTATAGATAGAGAAGGAAACCTAGGAAACTTTAGGAGGCCACTGTAAGTTAATGATCGCTCAAGAAACCTGTTGGAATAGGTTCAGTGAAGCAGGCTTGCTTAAGTATAAAACCATGAGCAAAACAACAATATATGCCCCAGGCCATTAGATGGAAGAAAAACGTTACCCCCCCTTCCTGCATACCATAATTCTAGACCTCGTAGGGCATGCATGCTCAGTTGCTTCAGTTGTGTGATTCTTTGCAACCTTATATCCTGAAGCAGACACAACTGAAGCGAATAAGCAGCAACAGAACTGTAGCCTGCCCGGTTCCTCTGTCCGTGGGATTATCCAGACAAGGATACTGAAGTGGGTTGACATGCCCTCATCCAGGGGGATCTTCCTGACCCAGGGATGGAGCCTGCATCTCTTATGTCTCCTTTCTGCATTGGCAGGCGGATTCTTTACCATTGGCACCCCCTGGGTAGCCCGTGACCTCATATGGTCAGACACTTTACTGCCTAATATGAAGGAGGAGCTAGTGATAGATGCCTATGTCTGCATCTATGTCTACTTGAAAAAGGGGGAAAGACCCTTTTTCATTATAAATTGTAATCCACTCAGTCCTCTGGGCAGAGCTCCCTTTCCTGCCCATTGGCATCTCTTACAAGCATCCTATATTAGTAAATCTACTTCTTGCCTGTCACTTTGCCTCTCACTGAAGTCCTTCTGCTCTGAGACACAAAGAACCCGAGCCTCAGTAAGTTCAGACATCAGGTAAGTGTGTTCTAATTAAAAGATCGTGAGTTCAAGTCCCAAGCAGGGTTTTGGCTGGATTAAAGTCCTGGCCATGTGGGTTTGAGTCCCAAACTAGGTTTTGGCTAGGGTCAAATCCTGGCATATGGGTTCAAGTCCCAATGTGAGGTAAATGGTTTCAAGACCATTTAGGTTTTCTGTATTCTTGCCCCTGCATTTCTAGACTTGTGTCCTGTCTCATCCCTCTTCTTTTCCTATCTCAACACTCCACCTTCCCACTTTCCTTCTCTACCTGCACAGAGGTCTCCTTCCATGGTAGATAGAATAAAGGCCCCCCAAAATGTCTGTGTCCCCGTAACTGGAACCTGCAGATTGTTGTGTTACATGTCAAAGGGGATTTGAGGTTCAAATGGAATTAAGGTTGCTAATCAGCTGACCTAAAGATAAGGAGATTATCCTGTATTATCAGAGTAGATCCAGTGTGGTTACAATGGTTCTTAAAAGTGGAAGAAGGAGGCAGAGGAGAGTCAAAACAAGAGGTGACTACAGAAGAGGTCAGAATGATAAAGAATCAAAAGGAGTCAACTCACTCTTGTTGGTTTTGAAAATGAAGAAAAAATTCAAGAGCCAAGGAATGTCAGCAATCTCTAGAAGCTAGAAAAGGAAAGGAAACATTTTGCCTTAGACCTCCAGAAGGAATATCTGCCAATATCTTGATTTTAGGCTAGTGGACCTATTTCAGACTTCTAACCTCCAAAACTGCAAGATAATAAATTTATATTCTTTAAGCTAGTAATACTAAATTTACAGTAATATGTTACAGCAGTAATAGAAAACTCACACGCTTTCCATCTCATCCTCCTAAGGACAGCTATGCCTTTTCCAGGGAACATAAACAGGCATCAGGACATAGACTTTTCCTGGATACCCAAATGAAAATAATGGGTCATTTAATCAGTTAATGGCAGATCTGTTAGCTAACAGCAGAGAAACCCTTAATAATAGTGGTATAAACAAGATAGGTGCTTATTTCTGTTCATGTAGATGGCAGCCAGTTCACAGCTGACGCTGTGGCTCTACAGTATCAATAAGGACCATCCCTTTCTGCTCATCCTGGAGTGTTAGGCCAGATGTTCAAAGGTGGAATCCTGTGCTGAACATGACTACCTTCCAGGCCAGCAGCAAGAGGAAGGGGAGGCAAAGAGCACATCCCTTTCCTTCAAGGACACTTCTGCTTATGTCTCAGTGGCCATAACATAGTCAAATAACCATATCAAGCTGCAAGGGAACCTGGGAGTGTATTTTTCAGCAAAATATACTCAACTAAAATTCAGGGTTCTTGTGGTCTTTGTTAAAAAGAAAAAAAAATGTTATCACTGATAAAGACAAGGAAAAGCAGTATTAGAAGCAAGCTGTGGTCTCTGCCACAAGTTACTGTGTGATCTGGTTTAGAGTCAAAGCCAGCATCATAGCTGACCAGTCACTCACAGCTCCCTCAGGTCCAATGAGGATTTGGAAATTCTGTGATAGTCTGTATCCTAGTGTGATAATTCTAATTTGGAGGAAATATTAACTTCCCAGAGCAGTTTCCATGGTCCTGTAGATCTTGACTCCTTCCATCTTTGTATGAATGGAAGAGTTATGCTATGCTACTGGATAAGTGGGTTCAATCCCTGGGTTGGGAAGATTCCCTGGAGAAGGGAAATGCTACCCACTCCAGTATTCTGGCCTGGAGAATTCCATGAACTGTATAGTCCATGGGATCACAAAGAGTCGGACACGACAGAGCAACTTTCACTTTCTTTTGCTTGACCCTGTGACGTTTTACGAGGCTGTAAGATGTTTGTTTGATTTAAGGCATATAATTTACCTGTGGGTTAAATTATTTTTAAATGATTCCATCCCTAACCATGCTGATGAAATCATTGTTGTTGTTAAAGCCTCCCTTTTGTTTATTTGTTTTTATATGCAATATCCCTCCCTTGATCTTCAAGCATGTGAAACTAGAGTTCAGAGATCTTCCTGGCTTCAAAATTCTTTCAGCCTTCCTTCCCATTTTATTGTCTCAAAGCCCTTTGAAAATAAATTGAGAGAACAGTTAAAAAAGTGTTAGTCACTCAGTCATGTCCAGCTCTTTGGGACCCCATGGACTGTAGCCCACCAGGCTCCTCTGTCCATGGAATTCTCCAGGCAAGAATACCGGAGTGGGTTGCCATTCCCTTCTCCAGGGGATCTTCCTGACCCAGGGATCGAACTCAGGTCTCCTGCATTTCAGGCAGACGCTTTACCATCTGAGCCACTAGGGAAGCCCCTGAAACAGTTAACTATCTTCCAACTTATACTGTGTTGGGCTGGCATTTGCAGTATTCTTTATAAAATAACATTCTCTATGCAGAGACCTCTTTGTTCACAGAGAGTTCTGTCTAATTACTTCTATTGTCTTGAAGAACTAGATATCAATAAATAGAAACCAAAAAAAAAAAATAATTTGTAGACTTTTGCTTTTTTGGTAATTAAATAAAAATTGTTTCCTTATTTTCATGAATATGTAAAAACCTATGTACTGAATTTATTATGGATTATTTTTCTTTCTATAGGTTTTCTATGTGACTTCTTTCCCTTTTGAAATTGTAGCTTGAGCCTACTTTATCCCTAGATAAAAATATTCCCCAAAGCTAGTGGAAGTCATGGTTTTTAATATAATATCTTCCGAACAAGACTCAACTGGTATTGACTAAAGCAGTGTTTAATGCTTCTCATTTATGGGGTCATGCACTCTAGTTAAATTGCAGCTCTCAGACATTGCTTCAGTGACCTAAAGGGCAAATTTACAGTCCAGAAATAGCATATGACACCTTGACATGGAGGAAGACCTGATCAGAATATGGGGGAAGTGGGCACTGAAAATAAAATAGGATACTTTCTGAGGTGAACGGCAAGAATAAAGTGAGATGGGAGGGGTCAAGAAATAATTAGAAGAGAAATGAAATTGGGATAGGATTTGAAGGGGGTGGACGGCAAGGATGGAAAGAGTTCTGGCAGAGCCAGAGACAAATAAACTATCTTACCGTCTACATAGGTACAGAACTCCACTCTCTAAAACAATATCTAACAATAGCAGTACCCAATAAATAACAACAATAATTATGCATACTGTCACCCTTACTGTTTTGAACTTATTTCATAAACTTATTTCATAAGTTCAGTTCAGTCACTCAGTCATGTCAGACTCTTTGCGACCCCATGGACTGCAGCATGCCAGGCTTCCCTGTCCATCACCAACTCCGGGAGCTTGCTCAAACTCATGTCCATTGAGTCGGTGATGCCATCCAACCATCTCATCCTCTGTTGTCCCCTTCTGTAATAAATTTCATAAATTAAGATAAATTTGATAACTTGCTTTCTTCATGTGGCAGTTCTTCTTAGCTGATTTAATGATTCCCCCTGAAGAAAGAATGGAAGGGGGAGAGATAGGGAGGAAGAAAAGCAATCCTCATCTCTCTGGTCTGCTTGCCCCTCAGACACAGTGCTGGATTGGGGATGTAGATGGCTGGAGAAGCCTGGCCTGACTGCAGTCATTCTTTTGGGATCTCCCAGTTATGGTGAACCCACACATTTGGCAGCTGGTGATTTCTCTGATGTATTTTTCCTCCTTGTTTTCTTTCCTAGTGTATCTGAAACCCGCCCAGCATTCCAATGGCCAGCAACAACACCGCCAGCATAGCACAAGCCAGGAAACTGGTAGAACAACTGAAGATGGAAGCCAACATCGATAGGATAAAGGTAAGGATGGCATCACCCACAGGCTCAGCTGGCCTTGTCAGGAGCATGACTTGTAGCCAGGTGTCATTTGACTATTCTATGGAGAGCGATGAAACCAGAGATGGTGGGAGAGACATTTAATAGTTAGGCAAAAGTTCATTTTCTAATGTGCCTTTGCCCTCTCTGGAATTTTCCAGAATAAAATGATAGTATAAATTAAAACTAGTTCACTGAGTAACTTCAAAGCAGAATTTAGGTTCATGGCTGAATTCTAGCCAAAGGATTTGGAGAACCCACAAAACATAGCAATCGACCAGTTCACTTCTCTGACCTTGTAAAGAAGTCCTTCTCACTTGGGTTTAATTTTTTCTATCCTGATGTATGTTCTAATTTTTAGTGTCTATCTTTAGGTCTAGTCCTTCTATCCACCATTTTTATTTTTACTTTTTTCTCTTTTATACTCTTGGATTTTTTTCTTCAGAACACAAAAACCACACATGGTCTCGCTGAGAAGTCAAACAGCGTAAAGGTTTCATGGAAGTTAATAATCTACTTATTTCTTTCTCTCACTCCCCAGATCTAACCTGATAGCTTTGCCTTAAGTTGGACCTAACATATTGAGCCAGGACTTTATATAGAAACCTTTTGTTGGCAGATTTTCAATGTAAATTAACCCACATAGATAGCTACCACAGGTAGTAAATTTTTGTCAACTATCAAAGCTTCACTTCCTCAGAAGACCTGAGCATTTTATGACATGGAACTCAGCAGCATATTTCATTTTACTAAAATTGGAACATTTTTCCAAATGCCTTTTTTAAACTGAAAGATTTGTCCATACCTGCCTTAGGAACCTGAATAATCCAGCCCTCCTTTGGAATGTGCTTCTAGAGCAAGGGTCAATAAATTATGGCTCATGAGCCAAATCCAGCCCACTGTCTGTTTTTGTCAATAAAGCTTTATTAGCACACAGCCCCATATACTCATTTACATCTTGTCTGTGGCTCCTTTGATGTTACAACAGCAGGGTAGAATAGTTGCAACAGAGACCACTTGGCTCAGAAAGCCTAAAACTTTTACTCTCTGGCCTTTTAGAGAAAAACTTTGCTGAACCCTGGTCTAGAGGAGTGATTCTCAGCCCATCTGTACATTCAAATCACCCAGGGAATTCTATAAAAAGAACCACTTCTAAGACCACAGCATAGACCAGTTAAATTAGAATCTATGATTCAGACAACAGTAATTTTTTTTTTACATTATCAGTTAGTTTTAATGTATAGCTAAGGTAGAGAACCATGGTCCCATGGGAAGAGGTTTGCTCCTTATAACTCCCATCAGGTCTGTGCTAGAGTCTGAAGGGAGAGCTTATTTTCCTCCATAGGTAAGCTGAGCAAATAACCATAGACATTTTCCCATCTATCCTTAATCTCCTTTATAAAATTTGAATCCTAGTAATGAGCCACAAAATATAAACAGCTTCTTTCTTGCAATTGCTCTAATTCTTCTTTATTTATAATGTGATAAAGGTTCCTTAACATCTATTTTGCACCTTCACTACCTTCCTCTTCTCCATTTTCCCCTTGACCTGTTCTTTTTTATTTCCTTTCTTAAAAAGTATAATGTGGCAAGTGGGCATAGTACCTGCTGGGAAGAGTGAGGTCACGCAAAGATTGTGGCACCAAAAAGAGTCATTCAGTTCTTTTCCTGCTGTTAGATGTTCTGCGTGTGGGCCTCTGGAAAATGCCACTTTGCCTTTTGGGGTGGCCCAGTGAAGATGAAAGTGTTTGCCAAGCCCCAATATGGTTGGCATTTTCTGGTACAACTCAGCATCCCCAGGCCCAAGTCCTGAAGCAGGAGGTGATGGTATAGGTGGTATGAGAAGCTGACAGTGGGAGGAACAGGGCAGAAACAGACCTTTTCAGCCGGAGGTCAGACCATCATCACCTCTCACCTGAACTCCTAACTGCACAGTGCACTTAGCTGACCTCTGCAATCCCTTCTCAACCCCAGTCCATCCCCACCATCACTTATCCTCCATGTGGCTGCCAAAGACCACTTGCTGCAAGAAAAGCTCATTAGGTTCCTTTCTTGTTGAACATCTTTTCATGACTCCTATCACCTTGAACTTGAAGTTCAAACTCTTCAGCAGAGTGTGTGTAAGGTCCTTCTGACCCCTGCCCTTCTTTTCAGCTTCGGTCCCTTCCCCTCACCCCCATGCCATATTGAACCATTCTTAATTTCCTTGATGGGAATTTCAAATGGCTGGAACATTCAGTCTCCTCCTCTTTGCATTTCTCCTTTCCCAACTCCCCTGACTCCTTGAAGACTCAGTCATTAGATCCTTTAAGATGTTTTACCAGACTTTCATCATAAGAGTGGATTTTTGCTATTTTTATGTTATTTATTCCTTTATCCAATACATATTTTAGTGAGAGCTTTCTAAATTGCCAGGCCCTGTTAGGTCTTAGAGATATAGAGCTAGATAAAGATGAAGAAATGATTCTTGCTCTCAAGGATCTCCTAGTCTAATAAAGGGTTACCAAAAAAAAAAAAAAAAAAAATGAACAAGACCTGTTACTGATACAAGTTAAGACATCCAAAAAGCATAATTACCAAGTGTCATCAGAATGAAGCCAATACCTCACCCTGATTACCTTGGTATACTACTTGTGAAGAGACCAAATAAATCAGTATCTCTTTGAGACATAAAGCATTGGCCTAATAAACTGAACAATGAGTGATTGCCTTCCTCGCTGATTGTAACTTTCAAATCTCTCAATTCCTCTTGACATCATTGGACCTAAAATTGTTGGAAATAACAGTGGCAGCCTATATTTCAGCATTTGTTCTGCACATCAGAGCCAGGCAGGCATGCTATGGTGAAGTGTCAGGTTATTTTTAGTTTAGCTCTTGGAATAAAACTGTCACTGGTTTAGGACTAGTTTATCTGCCTTTCGGAGTCCCTTTCAGGGTTTTGAGCGTTCAGGTTTCTCCACCTACTTTCCATGCCTGATCCTGTCAGCAAGAAGGAGCTTCTCTCTGAAGATCCCAGGTTTGTGATTTTTGGAATCACAGCAGTGGCCTCTTCAAGCTGTAAAGGCTGCAGTGGCTTGATGTCCCTCTGGCAGAGCCTAGTGTAGCTGAGGCAATAGGGAACAAGGAAAAGGGAGCACAGCTGACACTGGGGGTGTCCAGGGTCCCTTCTGCAAGGAGTGGCCTTATCCCTCCTGTGGCCTCCAGAATATCCTTGGCTGCCTGGAGTAGGCTTACCATGAGAGGGTCTGAAGAGCATATTCCTTTTTAAGCCTTCTTGTTTGCTATCCCTTTGTATCACAGATCCTGGGAGATTTGGGCTAATGAACCCATTATCTGTTCATAAGCCTCAGGCATATATAAATTATACTCCCAGCCTCTCTGTGTTTCTTTGTTAGCATTTCACTCAAGGACAGAAAGGAAAGGGAAGCCAAGGAAAGTTGGGATGGGCTCTGGGGAAAGGGGCAGAGAGAGGTTTTGGAGACTGTGACACTCAGATGTATGAAACAACAAGATATGCTGCTGTTGACAAAGGCCAGTAAAAGAAAGCTTGTCCTGAGAGTGTAAGTCAAGAGAGCACGTGTGAAAGCAAAGGACAGTAAGACTCCAGTGAATCTATTTATTCGTCACTATATTAGGACTCTGGGTTTCTAATAATAGCAACCTAACCACAAGCAGGCTTAAGCAGAAAGAAGGGATTGATGATAAAAGATACAAGGCGTCTCAGAATCTGAGAGCAGAAATGTAGCTGAGTGAGCATGGGGAGTCAGAACCGGGAGCAGTCAGAACTGGAGCCAGCAGGAACTGTGGGTGCTCTGGGATGTCTCTGCTTCTCTCAGCCTCTTTCCTTTCCCGGGAGGAATAGATTTCTCAGCTGCCTGTTGCATGTGGTGGACACAAGATGGCTGCCCACAACTCCCAGGATCACACATCACACTTTCAGCTCCATGAAGAAAGAGGTAGACTCATGTCATCCCTTTTAGTCTCACTTCCTAGAGTGGTACATTTGTTCTACCAAGGATGAGCCATCTGCAGCTTCAATCAACTAACGCTCAAATTAAAGGACATTGCACAAACATGGCTCCTAGGAACCCACCCACCCGTAAGCGTGGGAAGGATAGTTAAGGAGGGGTGAGAATCATCATAAGCTGAAAAGAAGCCCTTTAATGCATGGCATTGTTGGCATCATGAATAATATACATGTAAGTGCAAAAGAAAGCCAAGGCCAGGAGCATGGGTGAAATGATTGCTTCTTAACTGATTGGATGCTCCTTATATTGGCCTAACATATAAATGCCAAAGTTATTTCTCAGTTCTCCCAAATGGTTCCAATAGACCTTTGCAACTGGCGCTCTTCACTATCTAAAGAATATGCCGTGCAGAGTACCATCTCTCTGGTTATTCTGAATCCCTCAGTGAGAACACCCTTCCCCTTATTCTTTTTCTATATGTTGTTATTGTTCAGTTGCTCAGTCATGCCCAACTCTTTGCAACCCCATGGACTGCAGCATGCCAGGCTTCCCTGTTCTTCACCCTCTCCTGGAGCTTGCTCAAACTTATGTCTGTTGAGTCAGTGATATCATCCAACCATCTTGTCCTCTGTCGTCCCCTTCTCCTTCAATCTTTCCCAGCATCAGGGTCTTTTCTATTCTTTTCCTATTTATTGTTGACTAAATGTTTGTGTCCCTCCCCATATTCATACATTAAAATCCTAACACCCAATGTGGCAGTATTTGGAGATGGGGCCTTTTGGAAGTGATTAGGTCATGCAGGCAGAGCCCTCAGGAATGGAATTAGTGCCCGTATAAAGAGGCTCAGCAAGCTCCCTGGCCCTTTCCACCTTGTGAGGTTATAACAAGAAGATAGGTATCTATGAACTAGAAATCAAGACCCAACAGACACTGAATCTGCCGGCACCTTGATCTTAGACTTTCCAGCCTCCAAAACTGTTTTTTACAATCCACCTGGTTTGGGAATTTTATTAGAGCAGCCCAAATGGAATGGGACAATATCAGAATCTTACTCCTCTATTACAGGTCAGCTTAAATCCCCACTTGTTCACGAATCTTTTCCATTCTGATCCTACTTATTAGTCAGTTTACTAAATAATTTTACCTCCATCAGATAAACTACACAGTCCTCAACATCAAAGACCTTATTGTCTACTTCTTGATGATGAGATAGGCAGGCAATGAAAAAACACTTTTTTTTAGTGGATGGCTTTAAGTTCATATCCTAAGCGTGTCATATAACAAGACATTAAGAACTGTATTTTGGATGACATTTCCAATTACATTTATGGTTTGGGAAATTCCAAGCATGATGTCACTGGCCAAATAAAACTCATCATAATAGGAGAAAGTTCAGTAAAATGCCAAAAAGAAGGGCAGAATTGATCATTTTAAAATAGGTAAATTGCTTTATGTCAAGTATATGAATATAAGTAGCCAGTATTTATAGTATACCTTCTTTGTGAAAACAGCTCAATATAAAAAGAACAGACTGATTTTCATAACTGACAAAGTTGTATAATTGTTGAACCACATATAAATGTTTCTAATAAGTAAATCATCTTTCTGACAATTGACTCATAATACATTGGAACTGAACTTCAGGGAAAGTTGTTCTGAGACACAAGTCCGTTAGACATCCTGCTTCATTTAGACAGGGGACAGACATCCTAGGTTTGGGACTTTTCAAATACTTCTCCAGTGTTTGAATCAAAAGTTTTAACATCTCTTCCCTAAAATTCTTGCATTCAGTTTATTAGGAAGAGTAAGTTTCAACCTTACATATAAGCCAAACTGAGACTATTTTCAGGGTTAACAAAATAGGTACAGTATGTCTGGAACTTATAGAAGAAAAGGCTCTGTTCAAAGATATCCAGTTTTAATTCATTTGATTTGCTGAAAGTGGAACAAAAATTTTAAATTGAACCCAGGCATATGTTAATAATTGAGCATAAAACTTCATTTTTATGAGGGTTGATACAATTTTCAAAATTCAGTAGATGTTTGTTAAGCACCAAGTATATTCTTAGCCTTGTGCATTATACATGGGAGCTAGAGAAGCAGTACTGCTAAACCTTGATAATTCAAAATCCCTAGAAAATGAATTTTTCTGAATAACCTAGTTTTCAGGCCAGAGGAAGCTCTTCCTTCTTCAAAATATAACAACTTTGGATAATTTTGAATGTCTTTTTTTTAACTAAATTGAGTAAATTAAATATCATGTACTTTTCTTGATGACTGTTTTGAAAATTAATTCTTCTATTTCCTTTTTTAAAAAAATCCTATTGATGTGTATCATCAGTTTAATATCACCTTGGACAAACAGGGAGGGCAAGATTATTTAGAATATTTACACTGTATTTTACAAATTTAAAATGCTAGGTATTTCTTCATACAATTTTACTTTCTCTAACATCACAATCAAAGTTTGATCTTGGGTGCTTTCCACGGTCATAATGGAGAGCTCCTTTAGACTCACCTTTGACCACCAGCAGTGATGTGGGCCCCCTGGTGATACGGGACATCATGGTGGCATGCTGCTTTCCATTTCTGGCATTCCTAATGTTGCTCAGCATACCAACTGTTGTGTTTTCAGTATAATTCCAAGGCACAGGAAAAAGTACAGACATTTCTTCTGCATTTACTAAGGATCAAACTAGATGTTTAAATTTTCCCTTACTTGAATTACATTATTGATAATTCAATGAATGATGAAGCCTTTACTGTAGCCAACAGCTTTTGACCTGAATAAAAACATCTTTCTAAACAAGTGCAGGTCAGTTTCTCTAATGTGAAAATTTTATGATCTCTTCCCACGGGTGTTACAGTTTCTTTTGCCTTCAGCTGTCTTACCAGGCTTGTGACAGGCAATGTTCAAAGTTCAGAATAACTTCTCGTTCTAAGTCTCCATCCCAGTGTGATCTTTGAAGTCCTTTTAGGAGTCAGTTTGAAACTGTCAATCCTGGATGGCTCCAGTAGTGCAGGCAACACAACTGAAGGAGTGATTGAATGATTGGTACCCTTAACACATAGGCAGCTGTCCGTGGGCACAGGCAGTGATGACCCATCCGTGAGTTGCAAGCATTTTGCAGCGTTAATTCTAAGGTGTGTTTCAGGATGTAATGAAGATGGAGCCTACTTAAGCCTTACTTACAGTTTAAATTCTCGGGTCTGGTTTTTATTCTTACTGACAACTTCTGCTACTCAGAGCTGTAAAGGTGTCTGCCTAGAGTAGATTCCTGTTTTTCAGAGCCCAAGATTATAATTTGGTGGTTTTTATTGGGACTGCTTAGAGCCCCCCTTCCCTTTCTCACTGATTCTCAGCCCCAGTCCAGTTGGGTGAAGTGGCTGGGTAGCTGGGTTTCAGCAGCTGTCAATCTAGGGAGATACTTGCTCTTATCAAAAGTAAATTCCTTCATTGCACAAGAGATCTCATCTCCCTTATCAGGGACATGCTCCAGCAGTTTGCTGCTCATTCTGAATAACCAGTTTTGATTCTTTATTTCATCATTTCCATCATCATTCAAGTATAGTGTTATTTGTACTTCTTAAATAAAATTTAAATTTCTTCTCTTGAACCCCTCATTTCCTGCTCTAGCAACTGCCTCATTTGTTTGCTCTGCTTTGAAGCTTAACTTCTTGAGAAAGTTATTCATACTCAGTATTTCTAATTTCTCTTTTCTTTAGAAAAAATATTTTTACTCTGGAAATAACCTCAAAGGTACAGAAGAGTTTCAAGTACAATGCAAAGAATTTTGTTTTCCCCTGAGCCATTTGAGAAGAGTTGTCAACAGGTGCCTGTTATCTTTGGATACTTTAACATTTCCTATAAGTATAAACATTCTTTTCCATAATCATAATCATTATGTACAATTAACATTTATACATTTATACATCACCACCTTCTACTTCTCAAACCCCACTGAAGTATTTCAGATCATCCCAATAATGTCCCTTTTAGCAAAAGAACCCAGTTCCAAATCATGGGTTGTATGTAGCTATCAGGCACAGTTCCTTAGATGTCCCTGACTCTTAGGACATTGACAGTTTTAAAGATTATAGGCCATTATTTATAGAGTGTCGCTCAATTTCAGTTTGCCTCGTGTTTCTTTATGATTTAATTAAAGTAATAGAAATTTGACATTAATATCGGAGAACTGGTAGGATATCCATCACACTGCTTCCTTCTGTCGGTGATACATGATTTCAAATTGTCACTTACTGGTGGTGTTAACTTTAATTATTTGATTAAGGTGGTGTCTTCCAAGTTTCTCCATACAAAGATATTTTTTCTTTGTAGTTTACCCTGCTGTACTTTTCATTTTCTTGTAAAACAGACTCTCATCTAACATCCTCTATAGCTATTTATAATGTTTTATTTTCTGTTCTCTCCATCCTTCTACTCAGATACTACATAAGCAGTTTGATTATGTTGTACATTGGTATGGTTTGACTCATGGTTCTTCATTTGGGTATTGAGTTACTTGAAACTGTGGATTTGTAGTTTTTATCAAATTTGGAAATTTTCAGTTATTATGTCTTCAATTACTTTTTCTCTCCTTTCGTCCACACACTACATTCCTTCTCTCCTTCATAGACTCCAATCGTATGATTATTAGGCTGCCTGAAGTCGGCCCCTAGCTCAGTGGTCTCCGTTTGTTTGTTTGTTTTCCGTCTGTTTTCTCCCTGCGCTTCACTTTGGAGAGTTCCTGTTACTGTCTTCAAGTTCATTATTATCTTTTCTTCTGCAATGTCCAATTGGTGCTAATTCCATCCAGTGTGCTTTTTAGCTCTAAAAATTTGATTTGGGCCTTTTTAACATCTGCCATGTCTCTTTTAATCATGTTTTGCTTTCCTCTATTTCCTTGGTCATGTAGACAATATTTACAATAGCTATTTTAATAGCATCCTCATCTATTTATTTTAGCGTCTATGTCAATTCTTCATCTTTTTCTCCTCAATGGGATTAATTAATTTGTATTAATTTTTTCCTCATTATGGGATATGTTTTTCTCCTACTTATTTGTATGCCTGGGTTTTTTATTAGATTCCAGAATTTGTGATTTTTTTTTTTTTTTTTTTTTTTTTGTGGCATACTGAAAGTTTTTGTAGTCTTTAAATATTTAGAGGTTTTGTTCTGTGGTCCAGTTAAATAACTCGGAAACATTTTGATCTGTTCTTTTAAACTTTGATAGGTGGGTCCACCTCAGCCTTTAGTCAAGGCCTACTTGGCACCACTACTGAAGATGCCCTTTCTAAGACTCGTCAATCCCCTATGTGTATGAGATCTTTCTACTCTGTCCAGTAGAGACACAAACAACTCCAGCCCTGTGTGATGACCAGGGACTACTTCACTTGACCCTTTCTGAAATTCATTTCATAGTCTCAAGCAGTTTTCTCCCACATATGTGCTGACCAGTATTCAGCTAAAGACTCGAAAGAAATCCTCTGGAGGCCTCCAGAGTGCGTGCTTGCTCTCCATCTCTCTCTCTCTCTCTCTGTCTCTCGTGTGTGTGTATGTGTAGGTTTTTCTTCTCTGTCACTCCCTCATCAACTCAAGGAGGTTTCTGAAATCGGTTTGGGTAGCCCCTCCCTGTGCTATGGCCTAGAAATCTTTTCAAGCAGTAAGCTGGGGCATGGGGCTTATCTTGCCTCCCTTCTCTCCGGGATAACTGTCCTGTGCTGCCTACTGTCTAATGTTTTAAAACACATTTGTTCATTTTTTTTCCAGTTTTTAAGTTAAAGCAGGAGGATTTAATTGGTCCCTGTTCCTCCATCATAGTCAAAATTGGAAGTCTAGAATACTACATTATTTCCACAAGGACAGGAATCTATTTTGTTCCCTAATTATTTCAACTTTCCAGAACTGTGACTGGCATGTTAGGTACTCAGTAAATATTATTTGAATGGAGTATTTGTTGATTAAGATTATATTTGAGAATTTTTTTCAGCAATTATTTGAGTCTTTCCTATGTGCTGACACTGATGACATAGTGGTGATTAAAATAGATATGATTCCTACCTTCAAAGAGCCGAATGCCTGAAGGGAAATATCAAACATCAAATAAACAAGCAAGACTTGTAATTATAAATTGTGATAAGTATTTTTCCATGAAGGAAAAGAGTAGGGAGACAGAATAGTTGAGGAAAGTGATGACCTCATCGTTATCAGATAAGATCATCAGTCAAGACTGCACAGAGGCAATATTTCAACTGACTTCTGAAGGGAGAGGAGGAGCCAGCCTGGTGAGGAGATGGGAAGATGTTCCAGGGACTTGTATGTGTGAAGCTTCGAGGCAGAAAAGAACTTGGAGCTTTCACAGAATTAGAGGAGACAGTATATGGGAGGGGAAAACGCTACAACGTGAAATTGGAGAGATGGCAAAAGTAGGCAGGACCCACAGGCTGTTTTTGTGATGTCTTGGCTTTCTACAAAGTACAATGAGAAGCTCTTGAAAGTTTTAAATAGGGAGTAATATGAGCCAGTTTATATTTAAAACTATTTTTTCTAGCTGCAGTATGGAGAATACTACTCCTGGCACTGTTGTAAAAGAGAAGTTATTTACAGCTGAGATTCTTAAAATTTTTTGTGCCCCTAAGTTTGTTTGACTGTCTGCTGAAGCATATGGTCTCCTTCTCAGAATAATGTTTTTAAATTACAAAGGAAATGAATTATATTAAAATATAGTTCATCAGAATATTTTTAGGAATACTTTTGTGATACAGTTAAATATATATATTTCTTTATTAACTTATTATGTAGGATATAAGAGTGGGTATGTACTTACAAAATGAAAACATAAAATGTTGATATATCTATACTAACTAACATGATGGAAAACATATGATTTTTATTGGTGACTAAACCACAGACACTGTTAATGCTACTTGTATTGTCTATATCTATAATGGAAAGAAATGTTAGATTTCCACTTGAGATTGGTGAAAATAACTATTTCATTTTTTTTTTATCTTTGAACTTCACAGACCACACCCTGAATTCAGTTCATCAAGCCCATCTTAGTCCATTTGAGCTACTATAATAGAATGCCATACACTAGGTGGCTTATGAACCACAGAAATTTATTCCTCGCAGTTCTGGAGGCTAGAAGTCTAAGATCAAGGTGCCATAGATGTGACATCTAGTAAGAGTCTGTTTCCTGGTTCATAGAAGACCATCTTCTCTCTATGACCTAACATGGGTAAAGGGGCAAGGGAGTTTTCTGGGGTCTCTTTTTATAAGAGTACTAATTCCATTCATGAAGGCTCTACTCTTATGACCTAAAAATGAAAATGAAAGTCGCTCAGTCGTGTCTGACTCTTTGCAACCCCATGGACTGTAGCCTGCCAGGATCCTCTGTCCATGGGATTCTCCAGGCCAGAGTACTGGAATGGGTAGCCTATCCCTTCTCCAGGGGATCTTCGCAACCCAGGAATCAAAAGTGAACCAGGGTCTCTTGCATTGCAGGTGGATTCTTTACCTGCTGAGCTATCAGGGAAGCCCCTCATGACCTAATCACCTGCCAAAGGCCCCATCTCCAAACACCATCACATTGGGGATTAGATTTCAACATGAATTAGGGGTGTGGAGAGGAGACACAAACATTCAGTCTATAAAAGATCCCTTGGAAATTTTTAGTTAAGAGATTATTTCAGTCATTGTGGAAAAGAAGATAGAGACTTGGACTAAGGCATTTGCAGAAGAGGTGACAATAAGGGGACAAATTTGAGATGTTTTTGTGGGAGCATCCCTATACAGTGTGAATGTACTCAATGGCTTTGGTAGGAGAGCTGGATTTGGCATGAACACAAGTCACATCTTTCCTCAAGGTGTGCTGGCAGCTGTCACCTTGGTAGGAGGGTAGGGTTGGAGGTGAAGGGGATAAGACCAGGGCGAAGGAGAAGCCAGGGCTTCCCGTCTGCTCACTGGCTGTCACTGCCCTAATGGGGGTGCAGGCAGGTCCCAAGTTGCTGGGGCAGAAGCTCTGAGGGTCAGGTCCAAGCAGGCTCTATTCCCTTGAAATGTGAACTCTTCCCTATCCCAGAACCAGCACCCTTGGGAGCAGTGCTGGAGCAAGAGGGGCCCATCTGGGCTCTGGACGTCTGTCAGGGCACAAGCTGCAGTGGTCCAGCCTCAGAGTTCAAGGCTGCTTCTGAGGCACGGTCTCTGAGACTGCCAGGAATGGCTGCCTCCGCCCTGCTCACACAGCGCTTCTGGTCAGAACCAGAAGCGTCTTAGAGCAGAGTTTTCTGCCATGCAGCCCTCACTCCAGCATAGAGCTATGACATGAATTAAGCAGGACTAGAACATTCACTCAGCTCAAGCTGGGGTGCTCTGGGGCGGTCATGGAAAACCAACCAGCCACCAATGCAATTTCAATCAGCCCTCTCCACTCTGCTTCAGGAAAAAGTGAGTGCGTACATGCATTCCTCCCAAGTAGACGGTGTCTGGGCTTCCCACAGCACTCATGTTAGTCCTTCCAGTCCTCCAGTCTGTCATGGGAGCTTGTCTTCACTGGGCCAGACCTCAGGACTCATGCCTGCAATATGTAGCTTGAACCATTTACTCCCCAGGGAGAATCTCTACCCCTGTAATCTCCCTTTTCTTCTGAGACCCCTGCCTGAGCCACAGGTCCTGACCTGATTGCTTCTCTTCCCTTCCTACCCAATTCTGTGTAGATCTTTCTTTCAGCCTTGGTTGTATAGGAGACTTTGCCAGTTTCCAGTTAGTTTTCAGTGCCAGATGTAAATGTATTTTTGATGTGTTTGTGGTGGGAGATAAGTTCCAGGTCCACCTACTCTGCATCTTGATCATCTCTAAAATTTAAGATATTTTAGTAGGAACAATCAACAGAACAGAAAAGAGAGAGGTTACCTAAAGTTATTGGGGAAATCTTCACGGAAGAACTAGGCCTAGGAATGTGAAATGTGAAAGAATCTCTATGAGAAATGTTAGCAGAGATGGTTAGAAAGCCAGAAGATTTGCCAGGCGGGCTATCGTTGTAACTCATTGAAAGGTAAGGGTAAAGGATACTACTAAGAGTTAGAAAGAAAGAGCATTCCTAAAAATTAAGTCAAGAACACTAAGACTCATGACTCTGGTACTCACAAGCTGTGAGAACTAGGGCAAACACTTACCTAATGAAACCTCAGCTTCACATATTAAAAGTGAGGATAATAATAATAGCTTGTGACCTATAGTGTTGTTTTAAGGATTAAATAAAATCCTGTGTGTAAAGTAACATGTATCAAGGGCAGATAAATATTAGCCATTGTTCTAATTACTGCTAGGATTCTGACATTGTATTAGACCATCACCCACAGGAGATTGCAATCTAGTTGAGGAAACATAATAAAACACATAATATATTTCAGAAGGAAATTGTTTAGAATCAAGTGTTCAAATACAAGATCTGAGCAACTCTAAGCTATTAACACATTATTGACCAGAGACATATTAATTCATCTTTTGTTATCCAAATGTTATAGACCAGAGATGTTTCAGTATTCCCTTACATAACACAACGCAGAGTACTAACCACTATACAATCACGGCTTCCCTTACATAACAAATCACCAGCCACAGGCATTAGTTTCTGCAAAAATTACTCTGTCAATAATATGTTAAATTTTGCCCAGTATAGTGTTTTCTGTACCATAAAAAGACTGAAAATTCCTGCTGCACATTTGTATGTGAGCATTGCAAATGAGTAGAGACACTGCTGTATCTCTTGTTAACAAGGAAGTTTTAGATATTACTATTGTCTAGTCTCTGCTGCTTGCATAATAATGACTATGACTCAAACAATTAAAAAACCAAAACAATAAAAGTAATTGAGATTCTAAAAGTCTGTTCTTTGCTTTCATTTAGAAGAGCTAAGACAAGAACAGGCTGTTTCCTTTCATTCTGTCATAATAGCATTTCAAAAAGATGCACAAAGAATTTCAATTGACCTTTGGAACTAGCCCTGCATTTGAGTAGTTTGTATGTAAAAGGCTGTTTGAGTTGTTTGTATATAGATGGCTGTGGCTTAATGGCTAAACATTAATGTTCAGATTCCTTTTTCTGCAGCATACTTTGCTATATGACACTGAACCACTCCTGCAATGTGTTGAGCCTAAATTTTTAATCTATAAAAGGAGGATAATAGATCAGTAGAGAAAACTTAATATCTGTAACAAAATAGAAACACAATAAAGATACTTTAATAATCAATGTAATGCCTATTAAAGAGTGAGGATTTAAGCCAAAAGTTATAACAAAAGACAAAGAAGTTTATTATATAATGATGTATGGGTCAATTTACTAAAAGGATACAACAATTTTAAATATATATGCATCCAAAATCAGAGTGCCTAAATATATTAAGCACATATTAACAGAACTAAACGGAGAAACAGATAATATAATCATAGTTGGAAACTTTAATACTTTACTCTCAACAATGGGAAGATCATCCAGACAGAAAATCAGTAAGGAAATGTTGAACTTGAACTCTACTTTAGACCAACTGAACCTAAAACCTATATAGGACGTTACATCCAACAGCTTCAGAATATACATTCTTCTTAAGTGCACACAGAACATTCTCTTGGATAGGTCAAATGACAGATCATAAAACAAGTCTTGGCAAATTTAAGAAGGTTGAAATCATGCCAAGAATCTTTTCCAATCACAGCTGTATGAAACTAAAAATCAGTAACAGGAATAAAAATGGAAAGTTCACCAATATGCAGAAATTTAAAAACACACTTGTAAACAGTGAGCCAATGGGTCAAAGAAGAAATAAAAAGAAAAGTTAAAAGGTACCCTGAAACAAATTAAAAAAAAAAAAAAAAAAGGAAACACAACATATCAAAACATATGGGATGCAGCAAAAACAGTTCTAAGAGGAAAGTTTATAGTGATAAACACCTGTGTTAAGAAAAAAATTTTTAAAGGTATCAAATAAACAACCTAACTTTATACCTCAAGTAACTAGGAACCAATTTTAAGCACAAAGTTCGTGAAAGGAAGCAAAAACAAAGATCAAAGCAGAAATAAATGAAATAAAGACCAGAAGGACAAAAGTCAGCAGAGCTAAGAGCTATTTTTTGGAAAAGTTAAACAAAATTGACAAACCTTTAGCTAGACTAAGGAAAGAAAAAAAAAAAAAAAAGAAAACTCAAGTAAAACTGGAAATGAAAGAAAAGACATTATAACTAGTATCACAGAAATACCAGGATCATAAAAGACTGCTGCTGCTGCTGCTGCTGCTAAGTTGCTTCTGTCCTGTCTGACTCTGATGAATCATTAAATGCAACAAATTGGATAATCTAAAAGACACGGATAAGTTTCTAGAAACATGTAACTTACCAAGACTGAATCATTAAAAAAAGAAATAGAAAATCTGAACAGACCAATTACCAGTAAGGAGATTGAATCAGTAATCGAAAATTCTCACCAAAGAAAATCTCAGGACTAGACGACTTTCCTGGTGAATTCTACCAAACATTTAAAAAATTAATGCCAATTCTTCTAAAACTCTTCCAAAAAACTGAAGAGGAGAGAACACTTCCAAATTAATTTTACAAGGTCAGCATTACCCTGATAGAAAAGCCACTTAAGGACACTATAAGAAAACTGTAAGCTGATATCCCTAATGAATATGAATGCTAAAATTCTCAACAAAAATATTAGCAAACCAAATTCAACAGCATATTATGTGCTAAATCACATTAGTAGAATGAAAAATAAAAATCACATGAGCATCTCATTAGATACAAGAGAAAATTTAACAAAATACAACATCCTTTCATGTTAATAACTATCAATAAATTGGGAATAGAAGGAATGCATCTCAACATAATAAAGTCCATATATATCAAGCCCACAGCTGACATCATACTCAATGGTAGAAGATTAAAAGTTTTTCTTGTAAGATCAGAAGCAAGACAAGGTTACCCACTCTCATGACTCTATGTAGCATAGTACTGGAGGTCCTAACCGGAATAACCAGGAAGGGAAAAATAAATAAAAGGTATTGAAACTAAAACCAAAAAAGTAAAATTGTCTCTGTTTGCAGATGATGATCTTATCTAGAGGAATCCTAATAATGTCACCCCCTCAAGAAAAAAAGAAAAAAAAAAAAAAACCTGCTAGAACTAATAAATGAACTCAGTAGCAGAATAAAAAAATCAACATACAAAAATCAGTTGTGTTTAAGACTTTGATGGCAAACTATGCATTGGTTCTTGAAGCCTCTGCCTCAAAATGACTCATATCACTTCTGCTTATGTCTCATTGAGCAAGTCTGATGCCTTGGTTGGGTATGTATAACCCACATGTAGGAGGGGCAATGAATCTTTTCAGAAATAACCCTGTCTCCCCACTCTTAGAAAGGACTATCTTCCAGTAGTCACTTTGAGTTGCTGTTGTAGTAGTCCACTGATGTGGGAAGATGTTTGTATTGATTTCTAGAGCAAGTATATTACGTCTTGTAAGAGACTGACTCTTGACTTTATGGTTTTTGACCCCCAGATGGCATTCTCTGGATAGATCATCATCCACCTAGGCCCAAGATGCAGTTACAAATGACTTGTAATTTATTTCCTCATATTAAATTCCCCTTCAGTAGTGAAAATTTGCCACTATCAAAGCTCATCAAAGGAAGGTACTCCAGAAGACATGCAACAAGGAGCTACAGAAATGTTGTGAGAAATGACAGCATCACTGAGATCACTGACCAGCCTCCCAGGGGAATTCCTTAAAGCATGTGATGCTTGGTTGAAGTAACACATAGAATATGTGTCATAAATTACATATAATATTATCATATATATAAAGTTACATGAGTACATATATAATACCTCTCATGTATTTGTTAAAAAGAAATCAACATGGCTTTAGGCATCCCTAGCTCAATTTCTGAAGCAGAGAGCTACAACTACAGAATGATAATAACGGATAGCCTGTGTGAAAAGCTTATAGTGTTCTAGGCACTAAATGATTTATGTGGTTTACCTCATAAGCCCTTGCAGCCAGGCTGGGACTGAGATGAGGGAAGTAGGCTCCTGCCTGCGGCATGGGATTTAAGGAGATGCCCGGACAAACACAAGGTTGATGCTTGCTTGACCCTGACCATGAATGCCTCCTTCAGTTTACTCCCAGTGCCTCACTCACCTCAGCCTAATCCCGGACCTGCTTATAGCAACCCTGTAAGGTCAAGGTCATTAACTCCCTTCTTCACAGATGAGGAAACAGTGGCTTTTGAGGATGAGTATCTTGCTTCACTTGAACCCAGGCAGCGTGGACACCCAAGTCTGAGCCTTGACTCCCTGAACCTGCATCAGTGCCTTAGTCGACACCTCATCTAAAGTTTTGGTTGTTTTTGTCGTCTTTTCCAGGTGTCCAAGGCAGCTGCAGACTTGATGGCCTACTGTGAAGCGCATGCCAAGGAAGATCCCCTCCTGACACCTGTTCCGGCTTCAGAAAACCCATTTAGGGAGAAGAAGTTTTTCTGTGCTATCCTTTAAGTCTTCGGGAGGAACCTGAGGAGCCTCGGGGCTCCAGGGACACTGATGTAGAGTTTTTAGCAAAGTGGGCGCCTTTCTAGTCCACAGCATTTAAAGAGAGGGAGGAGAACCATCCTGGAGTCTCCAGGCTTATGCATGTTTAAAGAACTGGTCCCCTTTATGAGTATGAAAGCTGATCCACACCCCAAGTTAAGAGATCTGATGTCTGGAGAACTGCCTAGAGGAGGGGAATATGTAAAGATAAAATTGATGTCATTTCTTTCCTGCTGTCCCTCCCCAAACCTTATGTTTCTGCTTCATATTTAAAAAAAATAAAAATTAAAACAGACAGCTGTACTGAACTCAGATATGTATGACCTTCTTGGAATGAATATTGCCTTTAGAATACCCTTTGACAAGCTGAGTCGTCCAGTGTAGCCGTGGTTCGGTTCAATGGCATTGATGTTTCGTCTTTGTTTCTTTTTTTTTTCCCTTTCCCCCCACCCTTCCCTCTACCCCTCTCCATTAGAGTAGTGAAGAGATAGGCTGGATTTGTCTGTAAGACTGAACTCGAAGGATAAGCACCCAAAGGGTTTAGAGATGTTCCCCGTGGTTTATCCTCATGGTAATAACAACAACAAATGCCGGTTGTCTGTGTTCTTTTATCACTATTCCTAACATTTGTACATGATAGCTTTGATTCTGCAAGTAAAAGTAAATCATGTGTTGTGACTGGTGCTTACATATATTTGTGACAGTTTTTGAGTAATACTGCATGAAAATGTCCCCATGTTACATCCATTCAGAAGTTTTGTTGTTTTACTATAAAGTTTGGTAAAAGAATAAAAGAGAAATAAAGCTAGGGAGGACAAGACTCAGTATCTTGAAAACTGAGATGACTTCAGAGCCTTAGCCATTCCTAAAATACCTCCTAGTTAACAGAGGCATCAGTGCTTCTTCAATGTATTTTACAGAATCCAAAGCATTTTGATTTGATCCAGGATCCAGGGCAGCACACGTTGCAACAAGCAACAGAAGCAAGGATTCACCTTGAGTTGGGAAGTGCTGTGGTCACAGAGTCAGAGCAAATTCCCTTTTTCCCTGAGTCGCCAAAATTCTAGAGTGAAGGAAGGCTTTCTGTGCTCTTCTTAACAAGAAAAAACATGGCCCTCATTTGTTCAAGTATCAAGAAGTAACCCTTGACTCCAAATCAAATCCACTCTCAGAATCCAGCGAGGAAGGGTCAGGTGCCACCCCAAGCAGCTCCACCAGAAACAGTTCTGGCTCTTTTTTCCACTGAGATAGCCTTTGTTTTTCACCTAAATTCTCAATAGAGTCTTTTCTTTGTGTTTATTCTCCGCTTTGTTGGTTAGAGCCTCTCTGCCTTTGTTTACAACTTCCTTGCGGCTCTAGCTCTCTCTTCCCAAGAGATGTGTTGAAAGTGATTTTTTTCTTTGTGGCTCCAGCCTCCACCAGTAATGGGAAACTTGGAAGTCTTTCTCACTTTTTTCAGTGTTGTTCCTAGGCAGATGAGGGCTCTCTTACAACTCTTTTTATTTTGAAATTCCAAAAGACGATTTCTGAATTAATTTTATTCTCTTTCCATTCTCTTCCTCCCATTAAAAAAAAGTGGGGGAGGGCAAGGAAGGAAAAAAAGAAAATAAAAATCTGCCCAGGGACAGATTTTGAAAGAAACTTGATAAATACTTTGCTTAGCTTCTTGTATGGGCATGAGGGTAAAACAATACATAAATTCAATTAAAACTCATATCTTGGGGGGGAGAATATTAGGACATTGTGAAATTCATGAATGCACTCCTGTAACCAGATACTTCTGTTCAAATTTGGATTTTGTTACAGTCAGTGGGACTCTGATGAAGATTTAGTGGGGGAAAAACCCTGGCACAGTATTTATTAAACTACAGTATTGTACTATTGGCTTACTAATGCTGTAGAATCAACTAAAACCCAACCACATTTTTATAATAAGCCAAAATATGAATTGAATATGTGATCACATAAAAAAAACAAGTGTGAATAAAGCACTCTATGGTGGTGATTAAGGCATCATTTTAAGACCCTGATGCTTTTCATAATCCACACCATTTATTTTTCTCAGAAGGAGTCTCTATATTTTCATGTAAAGCTAGATCTTTGGAGCAGTGAAAATGGAATTAATACTCATAGGAAAACAGCTCTGTTAATTAAAATTTAAGGAAGTGTCAAACTGCATGTGACCTTGTTTATCAAAGAAGAAAGAAGGCAGAAAATACACAGGTATTTTGAAAAATTAAGTTTAAGAAAAATTTTTGGCTCATTCATAATTTCATGTCCTACAAAAGGGAATTATAATCCCAGAGTTTTTATATGAGTTTTGACTTATTGGTATTTTTACTTGTTAAGGGGGAAATAATCTTTTGATTACTTATGCCTCTAATGAGTTTTAATTCTTTTAGAAATTTAACAATCATTTTCACCAGCATAATTTTATCTTAAGGGGTGACTAATAGGAAAGCTTAGCTTAATTAGTCAAGGCCCTAATTTATGTATATAATATATTGAGTAGTAATGAAAATCTGCCATGAAATTCATTAAACAGTAATAATAATCCTCTACTTAGAATGCAAACTCTATTAAGGAAGAAACCAATCTTGTATCATCCTCAGTATTAAATCTGCTTTCTTCTTTTTTTCTTTTAATTTTAAACCAAGTGCTATTTAAGTCAGAGCTTGTGAATAAGTACTTTGAACTGAGGCTAACTTTGCTCATAATATTTGAAAGAGATTGCTTACCAAGGAAAAATTTAAAACCATTTCTCCGTACACTTAAAATCACAAAAAGAATTTTGAGAAATCAAGCATGCTGTCTTATGGGATTTTTTGTACTTTTTTTTTTTTTAATATTTGCTTCTAGCTGCTCCTGGTAATGGTGACTTATTATACATATACATTAACGTTTTTCCAGCCCTAGAACTGTTCATATTTTTTCCTATATAAGATCTAAGGAGTGTATCTTTCAAAGAGAGAGAAATACAGAAATGTTAAAGCAGAAAAACCTGAATGTGATGTGTACACTTTCATCCCCCATAGACAATGTATTTGTTTTAATAAATGGAATTTTCAGATTCATTTCCATATGCAGTTGATTTTATTGTGAAAGCCTGTGGGCCACCTCACACAGTGATTCTATAGTTAATTTGGGAAGGATGATAACACATAACAAGATGGATGAGGAAATAGAAATCCATGGATTTTCTTTAGGGTTTTGTTAATAAAGGCACCCAAGGAGGGAAAAACTCACATGAGGCTCTTGGAAAGCCTTTCTCTCAGGGAATAGTGCCCGGGGACAGAGAAAGGATACCGGGAAAAGTCCAATCTGGCAGGCCGGACCATGAAGACAGATGAGCTGCATTTACACTTGAATATCCTATGGGTATGTCACACGGGGATTTTTCCTTTACAAAAAAAATAATAATTGAACAGAGAATGTACCGTTCTCTGTAAACTCATGGCTTAAAAGAAGCAGTAGAGAAGATAAATGCTTAGGACTCTAGATTCATGGCTCCTTGGAGATATTCTCAATCAAGAAAGCCTTCTGTATGTCCCCCAAATAATGCCAGTGAGTAATAGACCCTGTTAGTAAGAAGCAGGGGCTTCCCTGGTGGCTCAGAGGGTAAAGAATCTGCCTGCAATGCAGGAGACCCAGGTTCAATCCCTGGGTCAGGAAGATCCCCTGGAATAGGGAATGGCAACCCACTCCAGTATTCTTGCCTGGAGAAGGAGACTCTGGACCCCAGGAAGTGTGCCTGCAACAAAAGTATCTTTGAACCTCTGATGAAGGGGCCACTTGGAGTTTGTGCATTTGTTTACTTGATCATTGTTTCTCAGACTGTGGTCTCTGGATCCCCTGCTTCAGAATCACTTGGAAAGCCTATGACTAGTTCAGAATTACTAGCATTGGCACTTAAGACCATGCACGGGTTGCATGCTACAGTCTGAGGACCACTGATTTAAGTACTTAAGACAGCTGGGTTTTTATCATGCCTCACAAAAGGCACACACTGTCAACATGCTGGCTCTTGTTCCCACGGCTGCAGGAAGTGGTCGCCCTAGAGTGAACCGTGACTGAGAATTTCAGCAGTTCCTGGATGCGAGACACTGGGAGGAGGAAGCTGGTGGGTTTTAACTCTGCTCCTGTTCCACTGAGCCCCGAGGGAGGATCGCCTCCAGCTCTGGTTCTTTAATAAGCTGCTCACATTTTAGATAGCGCTCATAGTGACGTGGGAATTGGAGCTGGGTCAGCTTCAATCCACAAATTGCAAATAATTTGCCAAGGGAAATCCCTTCCCCTTCGGTTCTGCCCCAAATCTACATTCTCTTCTATTTAGAACCAGGGGATTCAGGCAGAATTTATTTTTAATGAAGGGGGTCACAGGCTCCCAGGCCTTTCCTCAGTAACAATTCCTATGTTTCTCCATGTCCATGATAAAAGAAGCCCGGAGGCAGGGTGTCCTTCCTCATCAAGGTGATGGAAAGATGGTGCCTGGTGACCTCGGTTCATACTGTAGGCAAGCAAGAGCCCATCTACGGTGAACTGGAAAACAGGAACGGAGCCCCAGCGTTCGTGTGATCTTGGCCGAGTCCTTTAACTTCTCCATGCTACAAAATGGGGGCAGTGTACCTGATTCACTTGCCTCGCACAGTTGTCTAAGCCAGATGAAAAAGAGCAGGTGAAAGGCATCATGAAGGAAGAGGTGGTAATCACTGGACCCTGCTTGCACAACTTTCAAAGAGAGGAAAAGTCTAGATGGTTCCTGCTCTTGACTCGCTGCCTTTTCTCTCTACCCCAGGGTGCCATGGTTTAGACCCTCAATGCCTCATGTCCATCCACTGGTATAGCCACTCTGACTGTCATCTCCTCCCACTCTAAGCCATCTCACTTAGCCCTGAGCATTCATTAATCAGGACTCTCCTCCAGTTACAAGGGGCAGAAATCTAGCTGGAAATGGCTAATCACTGTAGAGCTCAGAAACAGACCTACTTCAGGCTCGGCTGAATCCAGGTGCTCAGACGATACCGTTAGATGTCTGTCTTCGTTCCCTTGTCTCTGCTTTCCTCTGTGCTGGTTTAACTCTCAGACAGACTCTTCCCCTGCAGATTCAGAATAGTTTCTGCAGCTCCAGACTCACATCTCACCCACTTAGCAATCACAGAAGAAAGATCACAGCAGCACCAGCAAAAGTTCCTGGCTGTATCCCTGAAACACTTCCTAAGATTTTTATTGGCTGGATCTGGTTCATGTGCCCAGCCATCCGCGAACCTGAGCACACAGGCAGGACAGTGGGTCCCAGAAAATTGAAGCACTTGTGCTAGAGGATCAGAGATTGAAGGTTAAAGGCAAAAATAACTGGTGCCAATCACATCTTGCCAGACTCACTGATGTAACTGAGGCCTTCCCACATGCAGCCACCCGGAGTAATCTGGCTCATGGAGCTCTTTATCAGCCTCTTCGGTCTACACGCAACTGCCTGACTGGTAAGGCCCTGGGGAGTCAAGGCCACCCGGCTATTCCTACTTTGTTTTCTAAACTCTGCTCTGGTTCATCCTGTATCCTATAAATACAGCATCTTCAATCCTAGCTCCATGCCTTTGCTCATGATGTTACCCCCTCAGGAATGCCATTACTCAGCTCCTCCAGTAAACAAATCTCTTTCAGTTTCAAGCCCAGTCTGAATTTGATGCTGCCTGTGAATGACTTCAGGGAATGCTTACCTCCTTCCTCACTCAACTCCTGTTGCCCTTGTCATCATCACTGAACAGACCAGTATTTGACTGAGTTTGAGGCATTATGCTAAGGCAGATCCCACAGGCCCTGCCTTTGTGGAACTCATGCTTTAGTGGACAAAGTAGACAAGTAAACAGTAATTATCAGTCATGGTGAGAAGTTCTCGGACACAGAAAGCAGAGGGGAGGAGGGGATCACCAGCCACAGAAGGTGATGTTGGAGTTAATGGCTTATATGAGAATCTGTCTCTCTGGGTGAACTGTCATTTTCTAGGGAGCAGAGAACGCCAGCTGGGCAGGTCTCTCTCTAATCCTCCTCAGCACCTAGCTCAGCAGCTGGGGACACAGGCAGTACTCAGCCATGATGGCTGAGGGGTTGAGCACAGGGCAGATGTCTGCAGAGAAAGGGGACGAGGCAGAGACACAGCTGTAAAAGTCAGTCTTGTTGTGAGCTTCCCAGAGGCAGCTGAGAAGGAAGTGCTCCCCCTGCCCCTCCCCCCCCCGCCTCCACAAAGGTCAGTGTGACCTCTCCTCCCCAACTGGTGCCAGCTCCATGACCCCACAACTGCATCCTTTTTAGCTAGCAGCCCCTTGGCCTAAGAAGATACCACTACTTTCCAACCTGGAAGTGAGATTTGGGGGTCCCTGTGGGCCCCGGGGCCAGAGGAAGTCCTGCTGACTACATTGCCTTAATTTTAGCTCTCAGTTCTGGTCAGTTCAGTCGCTCAGTCGTGCCTGACTCTTTGCGACCCCATGGACCGCAGCACACCAGGCCTCCCTGTCCATCACCAACTCCCGGAGTTTACCCAAACTCATGTCCGTTGAGTCGGTGATGCCATCCAACCATCTCATCCTCTGTTGTCCCCTTTTCCTCCTGCCTTCAATCCCTCCCAGCATCAGGGTCTTTTTGAATGTGTCAGCTCTTCGCATCAGGTGGCTACAGCATTGGAGTTTCAGTTTCAACATCAGTCCTTCCAATGAACACTCAACACTGATCTCCTTTAGGATGGACTGGTTGGATCTCCTTGCAGTCCAAGGGACTCTCATGAGTCTTCTCCAACACCACAGTTCAAAAGCATCAATTCTTTGGTGCTCAGATTTCTAGGGAGGGTCCATTCAGCTCTCTACTGAGAACACAGTCTTTAATTGCCCTCCACCGTGTCTACTTGTGGCCCTTTTCAAAAACTGAAGTATAGTTGACTTACCATGTTATGTTAGTTTCTAGTATACAGTAAAGTGATTCAATTATATATATATATGTTCTTTTTCAGTTTCTTTTCCAATGTAAGTTATTATAAGATACTGAGTATAATTCCCTGTGATATGCAGGGTCCTTGTTTCCATGTGGCTTTTTAGATTTAAATTAACTATTATTGAGTAAAATGAAATATTCAGTTTCTCTGTACATTAACCATATTTCAAGTCCCCAGAAGCCATATGCGGCCAATGACCAGTCTATTGGACATCAGAGACACAGGACATTCCCTACATTCAGGAAGTTCTATTAGCAAATGCTACTCCAGAGCAATTGTTAGCAACCTTTCTTCCACTCCATGCAATAGACAGAATATGCCTTCTCTTTGTACCCAAATTTTGACGACAACACACACACACAAAGGGAAAAAGTAAAAATACTGTAATAAACCACATTATTCATAATAATTGGCCATAGGTCATGGTAAATCATGGTATGAAAGAGACAGGCTGTAGATAATCTATCACTCCTGGAGTCCTCTAAGCCATAAATTTACCCCTGTCTTTTTCATTCAAAGAAGTACAGTGATAATAACCATGATGACAATGATAATAATAACAGCAGCAGCAACAGTAAAGTGAACACTTAGTTAGCACTTAACTATGTGCCAAGCATGACACTAAACATCGTGTAGACATCATTGCATTTAATTCTCACAATAACTCTGTGACATGGAGATTACTGATCTCCCATAGCAGGCATCTTTCTTGCCTCATGTCATATCCGGTGACCCACTTCTGACTACAGCTGCAGCTGCAGTAGAGACTCCTCCCTCCCTGGAGTGGGGATGCGAGTGATAATCCTCAACCAGTGAGGGATGAGGTGCTCCCCTTTCAGAGGCTAATTTAGGGGCACATTTTGTAGGATTTCTCAGAGGATCTTGGGCAGGCCTGTGTCTCGATTGACCAGGCTAGTAACCAACCTAATAATACATCATATTGGTTTTTTCCTTGTTATCTGTTTCATTTTCTTACCTCCTTCATTTCTGCTTTCTGAAATCACTGTCACCACTAGTCCCAATGAGTTACCCACACTCAGGCTCTGCATTAGGGCAACTCAGACAAATTCATTCCCATTTTATAGGTAAGGAATTTGAAATTTAGACCAGTTGACATTTCCTAAAGTTCCCACTGTTATTAAGTGGGAAATTGAGGACATGAACCTAAATCTGTCTTAATTCCAGAAACTTAACTCCCAGTTACTATCTTATAATATACATCAGAATGCAAGTGCATCAGAGGGAGGTGATTAAAAAAAAAAAAAGTTCTGAATCTGCTTCTATTTATAGAATAAGCAGATTGTTTGTAAACTTCAATCTCCTGAATCACTTCTCTGGAATGAAGAAATCAGTGAATTCTTTCTTGACAATACTTTCCTTTTCTTCACTGTAGTCATTTGGTACCTAGGAAGTATTCACCTGGCTCAGAAAATATTTCCTGGTATGGAGAAGCCTTTGCAAGGAGAACCAAAAAGTCTGTAACAGGGAAGTTCTGGAGTGTTTCTTTTCCTTCAGGGCTTTCAGGAGAGGGAAAAATCCCTTCCCTTCCAGCAGCAGCTCCCCTGTGATCTCACAGCCCAGTGACCCTCCAACAATCAGAAGCAGGGTCTAAGTGGCAGTGGAGGCTTCCAGGCGTTTCAGTGGCGAAAAGCCCAGCCAAGGGCTCTTGCGGTGTAGTTTCAAGGTCTCACCCAGTCTGTCTTTAGGAAAGGATGAGATTGGTGCTCATTTCCTCCCCCCAACCCCCAGCCCGTTTCTTGTCCCTACTCCAAGAATATGCAGTATCCCACTCAGACTAGGAACACAGAATCCCAGCACAGATCAGCAGTCAATGCTGTTCTGACATATGCATGCATGGGAGGAAAATTTACTGTTCTAGAAAGAGTCGGACATAACTGAGCGACTGAACTGAACTGAACTGAATGCTTGCAAAAGCAAACTGTCACCTAAGAAAGAGGTCAGCATGAGGTACTTGTACATCCCACTGCTAAAAATCACTACATCCTCCTGCAGGTTATCTCCATTTATTTTACAACAACAGTTCTCAAAGAGTGTTCCAGGAACTCATAGGGGTTCCTGAGAGCCTTTCAGGGGGTCTGCTAGCTCAAAATTATTTTTATAATAATACTAGGGTGTGAGTTGCTCTCATTCATAATAATACTAGGATGTCATTAGTAGTTATTCTCATTCGTGAATGTAGGGTAGAGATTTGAGAGGCTCCATGATACTGATGGGGCTTCCATGATAGCTCAGTTGGTAAAGAATCTGCCTGCAATACAGGAGACCCTGGCTCGATTCCTGGGTCAGGAAGATTTGCTGGAGAAGGGATAGGCTACCCACTCCACTATTCTGGCCTGGAGAATTCCATGGACTGTGTAGTCCATGGGGTCACAAAGAGTCGGACATGACTGAGTGACTTAAAAAAAAAGGATATTGATGTCACAACAGACTGAAGGCAAACACACATGTGAGAATTTAGCGGTCTTCTATGAAGCCAATCATTAAACAGATTTTCAAAATTGTAAAACAAAATAAGAAAAACAAAGCCGTTCTTCTCATTATGTATTTGTTTTTTATGTTGGACAACATAGTTATGTATGTTAACATGTAATGGGTTTATTATTGTTATTTTCAAAGAATTAATAGATGCATAAGTTAAAATTTTTCAGTTTTAATTCCTAATATGGTAAATAGCAATAGATATAATCCACCTAAACCAAATTCTTCATAATTCAAGGAGGTTGTCAATAATTTTTAAAAGTGAAACAGAGTCCTTAAACCATAAAGTTTAATGTTGCCTTATCAACAGTTTTCTAGTCCAACTCCTTATTTGGCAGCTGGGAAATTTTAAACATCATTTAAAATCATATCACTATTTCCTAGCAGAGTTGTGAGTAGAATATAAGAGAGATGATGATTTGATTCAAAAGGGGGAGACAAACGTGTTTTAGGTTGTCCCCTTTGAATTCAATTTTACAATTAAACAGCATGTTGAGAGATAATTTTCTACCTAAAAACAGGTAGAATCATGACTGTTAGGCAGGTGTAAAAGAAACATGTGGCAAAGATTTAACTCATTGTTGATAAGGAAATGAGGCCGATGTTATAGTAGGTTAAAAGCAAAAGTCAGACAGAGACATTTACAGATCAGGAATGCTGAAGTGGATTTGCAATGGATGTAAAATTAGCCTCTTTCACAAAGAGGGAGAGAAGTGAATTGAACCTCCTCTAGACAGGCTGTAGTTGCATGTCTAAGAGCTATTTCACATTGCTATCAGTTATCTACAACTCACAGAGTCCTAACATATCTCAAAGGCAAGGAAAGGGACAAAGCCCCTGCGAACCAGAATGGGATAAACCCAGAGGAGCATGCTTTCCAATGAAGCACAAGTTTCCCCTACAGTTGAGATCCCTGTAGATGCCAGCCACTGAGCTAATCTGAGTAAGAAAAAAGAGGAACTTGGTGTGTACCTTGCTCTCCAGTCCATGGGGTTGCAAAGCCTGACTAACACAACTGCTCTCAAAAGGCTCTTTCAGTCCATCTCTATTACCATGTGTTATAGACTGGATGTTTGTGTTCCCCTCAAATTCATATGCTGAAGATCTAAGGTCCAGTGTATTTGGAGGTGAGGTCTCTGGAAGGTGATTAAGTCATGACAGTAGAACCCTCATGAACAGGGTTAGTTTATAAACAAGACCCCAGAGCTCCCTCATCCCTTTCACCAGTGTGAAGATGAAGAGAAAAGACAGCTGTCTAAGACCCAGGAAGCAGGCTCTCTCCAGACACCCAATCTGCTGGCATCTTGATCTTGGACTTTCCAACCTCCAGAATGCTGAGAAACAAATTTCTGTTGTTTATAATTCATCCAGTCTATGGTATTCAGCCCAAATGGGCTGCTCTATTCTATGGTAGGGCAGCTTGAGTAGACTAAGACATCGTATAACCCATCACTAAAATTGGATCGTACCCTAGTTCTCATACATAGATACTTAGGTATTTCTTAGGGTTCATCGCCATCTTCTGGGGGATAAAAGCTGCCATCTATTTTAGTGCCTACAGTGTTTCAGGTTCTTGACATTCTCCTTAAAGCCCCATCAGAAAGGTAATAGTATCTCTCATTTTACAGATGAAGAAAGAGAAGCTGAAGAAGTCACACACACATCTCAATCTCTAAGGGTCTGTTTAGGTTCAAACTTTGGTGTATCAGGCTCCACTTTTGCTCTCTCCCCTAGTTCAGTGGTGATCCAGCAGAGCCTCTCTGGCAAAACTTGCACTTTGCAGTCAATATTCACGCCAGAAAAGAGCAGTTAGTTTTGTTGAACCTTGAGAATTGTGTGTTTTCAATAACCTCTGAATTTCCAACATCTCTATGCTCAGTAATAGACATAGTAGGACCTCAAAGAGATGTTTGTTTCCTTCATCTTTCTTGGAGGCTGAATATTTCTAGATGGGTGCCAGGGAGAAAATTTTACAAAGATATTCTCTCAGAGAGATACAGAAATTACAGATGGAGTCCAAAGCTTGAGTCAAGAGATAGTTTAGAGCAGGAGTTGGCAAACCACAGTCCGTGGGATAAACCTGGCTGGGTTTTTTACAGCTATAAGCTAAAAATGATTTTTGCATGTTTAAATGGTTGGAAAAAAGAAAAATTATATTTGTGACCTGTAAAAATTATATGAAATTAGATTTCAAGGTCCATAAATTAGGTTTCATTAAAATACAACCATGCCCACTCATTTTATATTTTCGGTACCTGCTTTTGAGCTACAATAGCAGATCTGAGAAGTTGTGACAGAAACTATATGGCCTACGGAAGTGAAAATGCCTATTATTACCAGAAAATGTTTGCCAACTTCTGGCTTAGAGTCACTTTCAGTTTGAATGTTAGAATAACTCCCCAGGAACCCAGAGTAAGTAGTTTTGAAGGAGTTCAACACGACATGACCTAAATATGGCAAGTTTCAGAATTACTTGGGAGGAAATTCTGTTATTGCAGGGATGTTGGTAAGAAGGCAAAACCCTATTGGAGGCTTCAAATTCTCATCTAAGCACCACTTTGGGTAGGTTCTCCTGCTGGGTTTCCTGCCTTTGGCACCTCTCTCATTCCATAGCTGTTCTGGTTTATGTCCTGTGGAAGCTTCGCTTGCATTTACCATTAATTACAATAATTAAAATTAACTGGTGCCTCCTGTGTGGGAATTTTCCCGTCCCTAACAAGACGCTTCCAAAGGCTTCTTCTTTCTCAAGAGCACCCTCTGCTGGTCAGTTCTCAGAAGGCACCTCATCGTCACATCCACAAGCTGCAGGTGGGTTTTGCTGCCGGGAAGAAGCCAAAGGCCGATTTTCATCTAGAAACAAAGGCATTTGGGGGGATTGTCTCCATACCTGGCCAAGTTTTTCACAGCACACAGGCATTAACTGAAGAAACAAAACTTGGTGACAGAATAGAACTCACAGTGAATGCAAACTAACAAACCCCTAGTTAGGCTGCAGAGGCCTGGAGTACACATAGGCCTGTTGAATGCTGTCTTTCAAAAGACCTGTTACTATGGCAAAGCTGTGTTCATTACTGTTTACCACCATAAGGAAAGCTGATAGTGTCTTGATAAGGGAAGGGCAAGGTCTGTTTTATTAAGACTTTGAGGCTGGTTGAAGGCAGATCAGAGAGGCCTGATTAGGATTGAGAAAGGATTGTGGTATAACAGGTTAAGATTGTGGGCTACAACCATGTAAGGCGAGTCTAGGAATGTAAATTTACACTGTCTGCTGATGACTTGAGACTTGCCAGAAATTTCTGCAATGAAACAAAAGATTTGCAACCTGCTTTTCCAAGGTAAGAGTCTCTGGACTAGTAAAGTTGTGCTAATGAACGTAGACGGGTTGGGGGATTGCTAGTTTGGGTTTAGGCTGACTGGAAAAAAAAAAGCAGAACCTAAAAGTTGAGAATTCTGTTTTATTTGGCAGGCAAAACAGTACTTAAGCCCAGGACTCAGTCTCTCAACTCTGAAGGACTGCTCCAAAGAGGTAAGGGAGAAACCAAGAGTTTTTGCAACAAAGACCAGGTAGTTGGAACTTCAAAAGATTATTGTTAATTAAAAAAAAAAATAAACTTAGATATCTCAAGTTAATGAATTTAGCACTTTTCTTTGTATGGGAACATGTGAGAGTCTGGGCTTACTTAAATCATTTCTTTGGTAAGCACCTCAGCTATCTAGGGCCAGTATCCTGCTCTTGGGGGCGGCTTTAGTGGCCTTGATAGCTGTAACATCCTTTCTTTACTCCCATGCCAAGCAATATTTTACATTCACACGTCTTAAGATGGTGAGTGTCGTCTAAGAGGCCTAGTGTGGGTGGGAGGTGGGCATGCCTAATGCCCTTGTGACTCCAGACAAAATGTGGTGACTGCTCTGAGTTTCCACATTTCTTTGGGGGTGAAGGGAACTTTGTTACTAACTCATGCTTGGAGGTGGGCACTCTGCAAGTACAAGGGAGCTAGAGCAGGTAGAAAAAAAGCAGACCATGTCACCCCAAAATATACCTCTGACATAAAAAATTATTTTGAGCTGACGGCAATTAAGAAGCTGCAAACCCAGGAAAAGCTCTCCCTTGTTTGCCTGAAGACAGGAAATAAAATTCTCCTTTTACTGGGCACCAGAGGAATCTCTAAACAAACCTCGTTAAAGGAACCCTTATCCTTGTTGAAGAAGATAAGGGTTACCTGGGCCTCCTTGAAACATCCTTAGTCCAAACTCCCTTGTGTTGTTAATTCTTCACACATTTATTGTTTAATTGTCAGAAAAATATAGAAGTTTCCTACTCTGGTCACTTTTTTGACTGTTCATTCTCTGGTGAGGAATCCCACATACATGTAAAAAAATTTATTTTAATTTGTATGCTTCCCTCCTGTTAATCTGTCTTTCTCAGTTTAAGTTTCAGACCCAGCCAGGTACCCCAAGATGTCCCTGAGGGAGTTTCTCCTCCCCCAGCACCTGTCAGGAATAAGTTTAACGTCTATAGGCTGTGTGAGAGCCGGTTTGATAGGAGTATATGCATTGGGCCCCGAGGGGGTCAGGGTGAGAGAGAGACCACCCCATTCTCCTCTGCAGAGGCTCTGCCCTCACCAAAGAGATCCTGAAGGTGCTGAGGACAGGGCCTAGGCTTGGCTGGATGCAGGGAAAAATCAGGGAGCCTGCACAGGGTTGACATGAGACCTGGGATTCCAGGGGTGACGGGAACCCACCAGACTGAGAAGGGACAGCCTGCCAGAAGGTGTCCCAGGCCTGAAGGCCAGAAAGCTCCCAGTATGTCCAGTGTGCTTTGGGAACAGGCAGGAAAGGAAGTCTGGGGCTGGCCTAATTTGCAAAGGTGTTGAACTTGATCTTTTAGGTGATAGGAAGCCCCTGAAAAAGTTTTAGCAGCAAAGTGCTAAATGTGCTAATGATTTTACTTGCTATTTAGAATTCTACTCCAGTTTGGAAGCTGTAATGACAAAAACAGAGTGAGGGCCTTCCCTAAGAAAGTGACTGTGGATGGAGAGGAGGAAAGATTCAGGATGAAGAGGTAGAATCATTATGCCCTGGAGAGCACCCCAAATGGGGGAGGGGGGAGGTCAGGAAGAGAGAGGGTTCTCTAGCTTGGATGCTGCAGGAGACTTTGGTTCCATTAGCTGAGATGGGAAATGCAAGAGAACAAGTTCATTACAGACAGCACCCCTTTGGTATAAGCATTATTTGAACTGGTTATTTTTTAAAAACAGCAGATACCAAATAAGCTCTGAGAGTAATACAAGTTACCCTTTTATAAGGTAAACTTATATTTAAAAAGGAACTCTCCATTTGTAAGGGTGTCTCCCTGTCTGTACCAGGAAGAGAAGGGTGACCCTAAACCACTAGATACTTTATCCAAGGAGAAGGCAGCGACTTAAATCTACGTCACAAACAACCGTGCTTTTCCTGGCCATTGTCCCCATGACTGGCCTTCCCCACACCCATTTTTTGGTTTTAGTGAATATGAAGATTGTATTTCAGCCTGACTTCTAAGCCACCTCTTAGAGTGTTACTTTTTCTTTTTTTCTGGATTTCTCTCATGTCCGCATACACAAGGTACACCTGGGAATTAACTTGCTTGTATTTTTCTCACTAATTCATCTCTTCGGCAACAGGGCCGCTGCAGAGACTTTAGAAGGTTAGAAGTAAAAGGTTTTCTCCTTCTCCACAGAGGTGATCGATTCAGCTTTGCAGTTGCTGGCTGTGAAGTGCAGAGGATGGGGCTAGCCCAGAAAATGCAGAATTAGAGCTTCTCTGGGAGGTGGGAATTGAACACATGGGTTCAGGCTTCTTCACAGCTGAAGCTACAAAATAGCTGAAGTCAACAAAGGAGAAAGTGAGTACACATGGAGAACAGAGGTGAAAAAACCCTGAAGGAAACAGTGGTGACTTTGCTGTAGCATCAGTGGTCGAGCAAAACCAAATCCTTACAAGGTCCTATGCTTCTTTCTCTAGGGACCGAGGCTCTGGTCAAAGTACAAGAAAGTGTCTCCCAGCTTCTGTGGACAACTAGAGGCCTTGTGCCCTGCCTCGTGGAGAATGCTGTCGACCACGTGGAGGATCAAGCTGGGTGAAGGAGTGACAAGGACTCACCCATCTCACAGGACAGAACGAGGAAGACAGAGAAGGTAATTAGTTTGTATGGAACAGAGGTTTTGACCTATTTCTGCCTCTGAATTTAATCAACTCAGTGCCTGAAAGGTTGGGAAACAATAGAAGTGGGAAGGAAATTGTACCAAAAGAAGCTGCCTCTGGGGGATCCAGCTGTGTGCGCTGCAGGAAAGGCAGGTGTGTGCTCTCCTGGTTGTTCCAGTCTTGGTGATTGAACAAGGTTGAATGGTCCTGGAGGAGGCGCGGCTGAGCTGGGCCTCGGGAAAGGGTCTGAGTTAGGAACTTCTGTGTAGAAGCTCATGGGAGCCCAGAAAGGTCTCCAACAGCTGTTCCCAGTCTTCAGAGTGTCACCTGGAGGGCTTGTGGAAACGCAGCTTGCTGGCCTCACTCTCATAGACTCGGACTCATTACATCCAGGGTGGGGCTGGAGAATGTACATTTCTAGCAAGTCCCCCGGAGATGTTGGTGCTGCTGGTCCAGGGATCACTCTTTGAGAACCCCTGGTCTATGAGATCCCCAAAGAGTAGTGTGCATACCTGTACCCAAAATGATAGTAGATAGGTGAATACTAGAACAATTGTGTATATATTTTCATGTTTATTTTAAAAGTACCACTTGCCTAAAAAATTCATGATTTAAAAAATATTGTGTTTTAGAACAAGACTAAAGTGGATATAAGCAAAAAACAAGTCAATTTATATAAAAATACTTAACCAAAAAGTAGTATAGGTAAAATGTGAATACAGGATAAATCAGAAAGTGGTATGCAAATAAATAATGTTTAATAAATATGAACATGAAAAGGAAATAACCTTATATTTATACTTACTATGTAGTTAGGGGTCAGGGTGAATGTTCAAAAATTAACAAATAGAAAGGCATGGACATTGCACAATCAGAACAGACACAGTCAAAAGCAGTGAGTTATGCAGTAGAAGTGAAGTGAAAGTCACTCAGCTGTGTCCAACTCTTTGTGACCCCATGGACTATACAGTCCATGGAATTCTCTAGACCAGAATACTGGAGTGGGTAGCCATTTCCTTCTCCAGGGGATCTTCCCAACCCAAGGATCAAACCCAGGTCTCCCACATTGCAGGCAGATTCTTTACCAACTGAGCCACTGGGGAAGCCCAAGAATACTGGAGTGGGTAGCCTATCCCTTCTCCAGCAGATCTTCCCCACCCAGCAATCAAACCAGGGTCTCCTGCATTGTGGGTGGATTCTTTACCAGCTGAGCTACTAGGGAAGCAAAGTAGAAGGGAATGCAGCTAATTTCAGCTCAGGGCAGCTGATTGGGTCTCCTCTATAGATGAGGGAACTGAATTTTTGAGAAGTTGTTTTCCAAGATCACAGTCAATTAGTAGCAAAGCTACAACTACTGCAATGTATAGAGCATTGCAGCCATAACTGCAAAATGTGCCCAAGATCTGTGTGTGCGCTAAGTTGCTTCAATTGTATCTAGTTCTGTGACCCTATGGACCATAGCCCACCAAGCTTCTCTGTCCATGGAATTTTTCAGGCAAGAATACTGGAGTCGGTTGCCATTTCCTCCCCCAGGGAATCTTCCCAAGCCAGGAATTGAACCCACATCTCTTACATCTTCTGCATTGGCAAGTGGGTTCTTTACTGCTACCAATAGCACCACTCCACTGACATGGAAAGGTAGACACACTCCTCTATTAGCACTGTCCCTTCCACCCAACCCTTACCCTCAGAAATAGAGGAGCTTCTCCCTTCGTACCATGGCCCTCCTTCCTCTCCTATGGACCACCCAGGCCCTCCACAGGGGTCATTGGCCCACATGTACAAATGTATATACAAGCCCTGTCTATAAATCATTTTGATTGTTTGCATTTGTTCAGCAAATGTTTCTAGAGCATTGCTGGAGCCAGGACACTGTGCTCGATGCAGAATACAAAGCAATGAAACACAAACCCTGCCCTCAGGGAGCTCACAGTCATTGATGGCAGTAGATAAAAAAGGAGTTCATGGAGTCATGATGGGCTGAGGGAAGTTGCATACCACCAGATGGAGAGAGGGTGACCCAAGGCACCCCAAAGGTGGTAACCTGACCTGGGTCATGAGGGCAGGAGGATATGAGGCTATTCCAGGCCAAGAGGGAAGCAAATACAAAGAGACGGAGAAGTCATGGTGCACTGCGGGACCAAAACTGATTCAGTCTGATTTAAGCACTGAGTGTGGGAGGGTGTGATAAGAAAGGAGCATAGCATGTGCCAGGCACTGGTGTAAGCACTTTGCACACACACACACACACACACACACAGAATTTTTGTAAATCAATCCATATATACATATCCATGTACAAATGAATTAATATATATCATCAACATACACATATAGCATGCACGTATATGCAATATATGTACAACATATGTTGATACATATAAATTCATATACACATATGTAGACATGTATCCGATATGTAATGTTGATGAATGAGTAAAGTTAATTTTACTTTAATTTCTATTACTCATTTATTTGATTTTTGGTTGTGCTGGGTTTTCGTTGCTCCTCACAGGCTTTCTCTAGTTGAGGGGAATGGGGGCTACTCTTTAGTTGCAGTGTGCAGACTTACTGCAGTGGCTTTTCTTGTTGCAGAGCATGGGTTCCAGGCACATGGGCTTCAGTAGTTGCAGCATGTGGGTTCAGTAGTTGTGGATCTCGGGCTCTATAGTATGCAGTCTTCAGTACTTGTGGAACGCTGGCCTAGTTACTCCTTGGCATGTGGAATCTTCCCAGACCAGTGACTTAACCTATGTCCCCTGCTTTGGCAGGCGAATTCTTATCTACCATACCACCAGGGAAGTCCAGTAAAATTAACTTTAATATTCACAAGCCTACCAGGTAAGTACTGTTATTATTCCCATTTAATAGATGAGAAAAGTGAGGCACCAAAAGCTTTACCAGTCTTCCCAAGGAAAATTATTAGTAAGTAAAAAAATTACTGGTAGTAAAACTATTTTCCAAGGAAAATGACTAGTAAGTGGCACAGCTGTGATATGAACTCAGAGGCCATCTGATGCTAAAACTTGAACTTTTGTTATACTGGACTGATAGAATGAGGGTGGGAAAAAATGTAGACAGGCTTCAGATTGTGGGGCTCCAGGTCCCATGTGGAACAGACAGGCCTTTATCTTGAAGCCTGCCAACTTAAAGGATTTTAAGTAAAGGAGCAACAGGATTCATATATTCAGTCAGTCAACACGTATGTTATTAAGTGCCTATATTATGCCAGGTGCCATATACCAGACCCTGGGGACAGAGCAGTAACAAGGTAGAAAGGATCCCTGCAATCAGGCAGGGGTTTCTGCTGGCAGTAGTTACAGTCATTAAAAGAAAAAGTCCACAATTAATTAAATCCTGACCATGGTGTGGATAAAGGATTTGCCTGCTGATGTAGGAACCATGGGTTCGATCCCTGGGTTGGGAAGATCCCATGGAGGAGGAAATGGCAACCCACTCCAGTAGTCTTGCCTGGAAAACCCCATGAACAGAGAAGCCTGACAGGCTACAGTCCATAGGGTCACAGAGAGATGGACATGACCGAGTATGAACATAGACAAGATGGTAATAAACTGAAGAGCAGATCAAGGTTGGATGAAGGTGTGCAGCCAGGGACCCAGCCTGTTCTAAGGATTTGGTGGCAGCTTCCTAGAATAAAAGAAATGCCATCTTATAGCTGAGTAGATGGGAACTGGGCAAAGGGAACTGGGAGGAAAAGGTTAGAGGGAGTTTCAGCCTAGAAGAACTGCATATGCTGGGCATCTTCACAGCCAGCTGGGTCTGGAGCACAGAAGCAAAGAGTGGGGAACAGCAAAAGAGACAGAAGAGTGGGCTTTATTTGGGGGAACATTGAGCTTGAGGTTTCAAGAGGATATAGAAATTGAAATGTCCAGTGGGCAATGGGTACAGAGATTGTGTACAAGGATCTGGGTTTCAAGATAGAGGCTCGACCGAAGGGTACAGATCTGAGAGTCAGCGAACATGGCAATTAGAA
This sequence comes from Dama dama, assembly GCF_033118175.1. NCBI lineage: Eukaryota > Metazoa > Chordata > Mammalia > Artiodactyla > Cervidae > Dama > Dama dama. The sequence goes on along the minus strand of NC_083692.1, from coordinate 57,457,633 downwards.
CTGTAAGAATGAATAAGACTGTTGGGGAGTGTTTGACTAGAGAAAACAGCTGAAAGTGGTTCCCAAGATAGATTGGGAGGTAAATATCTGAATTCTTTGGGGGCAGAAAGGAGCCCCATCAGCCATAAACCATCAGAAGCGGGTCTTCCTACCCCCGACCTCAACACCCATCCCAGGCCCCACACTCAAAGACAACCTCACATACAGACTTTTAGCTTTATATCTACGTGAGGCTAGATCTGCAGTCTTTTTATCTATGTGTGTGTGAAAAGTCTTAATTTGCTATGTATTAAGCATTTAATATATAATACCACAATTTTTACATGGCTTGATGTTCCTTGATTTTGAAAACATATCTAAACCCTCAAAAACCGGCATAGTCTGACCTCCCACAACTTCAGGGAGGCCCTGAAAGGGTAGGCAGGATTTTCCATGTCTTCACTATCACAATTATCACAATCAATTATCACAAGCGGCCCAGTTTCTTCATTGTTCCGGCCTTCAGGGTTTTCTTTTCCAAGAAGAGTCTCTCTGAGGCTGGGTGACCCTTGCCAGCAGCCTCCTTAGAAACACCCCTTTTGGGTCTCAGTCCTCTGGAGTCCTTCTTCCACCACCACCACCCCCACCACCCCTGCCACCTTTTTTAAAGCTGGAAAGAAGTAAGAATGACCAAATCTTGGGTGAAAATAAACCAAGGTCAAAGAACATGTGGATTCGAATTCCAGGGCCTTGTCATCTGCTTCCTCTGGGTGCCTGAGCCTTTGTTTCAATTTGGGAAAATAGATTGCCAAATTTCAATTGGCAATAATAAATAGGCCTGTGTTTTCTTAATCAGATTTTCTGTGATGCCCTTTAACAGAGATCTCAAGTTTTCAGGCCATATTTGTTCAAATTCATGAGAATGAAATTAAGAGCCCAAAGCCCTGAATTTTGTTCCCAGTCTTCCACTAACATTCTGTGAGCAACCAAATGGCATCTTTGGTGTGTTGTTTTTTTTTTTTTAACTGAAGTATCAAATCAGCAAGTGTGTGTTGAGAGCCTACTTGATACAAGGCTTCTATGTTAATACCATGGGAAAGAGAGTCCTCAAGCTCAGGCAGTGGAATATCAGGTAAGGGTATAATGATTCCAGTATACCATGACCATAATGCAGTGTCCAGAAGTTGACAGTCAATCTGTGTTCTGCAGAGGCTCAAAGAGCAGGAAAGACGCCTCTTAGCAGAGGTGGCATTTGAAAGGACCTTGAAAGATCAGGAGGTCTTGAGAAGATGAGCATGGTAATGAGGGCCAGGGGAGGCAGGGAGGATGGACAGCGATGGGTACAGCTTTCCAGGTAGAGAAATAGCATCAGCAAAGGCACAGAAGCAGAGAAGTCTGGGAATTGTTCTGCCATGCTTATAATCGTTACTGACCCATGATGAGTTAAGTAGAGAACTGAGTGAAAGCTTTAAAAAATTATATAGTAATATAAGGGAGTAATTTTTCTGTTCAAACTAATAATTTTTAAAAAATGAACTTGTGTTTGTGTATGTCCTTTTATTTTTTTAAATGAAACAAAGATGAATATTTTCAGTGTTAGACACTGTAACAATAAAAGAACAAAGATACATAAAACAAAAATCAGAAAAAATATAAGGGAAAAGAAAAAATAATCATAGACATTAACATTTCTCTGAGAATATTTTATCAAGTGCAGAAAAAATAAGAATAGGAGCATCTTGAATGATGTCATCAATAATTTAAATATAATAGATTTATATTTAATTAATTTATATTAATCATATCCCACACAAATATCTTTAAAATTTTGTGTCTCACACATTGTTATTAGATGTCCACAGGACATTTTTTAAAACTGGCAAAAAGATAAACATTGCTAAATTTCAAAAAGTAGAATCCTTTTTTGTATGTGTGATTCAGGTATACACACAAATTATTTTTGAAATTATTTTCCATTATAAGTTATTATAAGATATTGACTATAGTTTGACTCTGTTTGTTCTTTAGTTCTTCTAGGTCTTTGGTAAACATTTCTTGCATCTTCTCAATCTTTGCCTCCATTCTTTTTCCAAGATCCTGAATCATATTCACTATCGTTATTCTGAATTCTTTTTCTGGAAGGTTGCCTATCTCCACTTCATTTAGTTGTTTTTCTGGGGTGTTATCTCTCCCTTCGTTGTGACATAACTTTCTGCTTTTTCATCCTGATTAAATTTCTGTAATGTGGTTTTGTTTTAGTTGCTGTGGGATTGTGGTTCTTCCTGCTTCTTCTCTCTGCCCTCTGATGGAGGAGGCTAGTGTAAGCTTTCTTAGAGAAGGGACTGGTGGTGGGAAAAACTGGGTCTTGCCCTGGTAAGCAGGGCCTTACTCAGTAAAAAGTTAAGTGAAAGTTGCTCAGCTGTGTCCAACTCTTTGCAACCCCATGGACTATACAGTCTGTGGAATTCTCCAGACCAGTCTACTGGAGTGGATAGCCTATCCCCTGGAGTCCAAGAAAATACAGGAAGCTACTCAGTAAAGTTTTAATCCAATCATCTGCTGATATGTGGGGTCCTCCCTGGTAGTTTTTTGGCCTGAGGCGACCCAGCCCTTAGCTCTATGGTCAGGTTAATAGTGACCTCCAAGAGGGTTTATGCTAAAGGGGACCTTCCCAGACAGCTGCTTCCAGTGCCCCCGTGCCTGTGGTGAGCCTCTGCCGACCCAGGCCTCCACAGGAGACCCTCCAACACTAGCATGTAGTTTTAGTTCAGTTTCCTGTGGAGTCACTGCTCCTTTCCTCTGAATCTTGGTGCGTGCAAGGTTTTGTTTGTGCCCTCCAAGACTGGAGTCTGTTTTCCCCATTCCTGTGTAAGTCTTGTGATCAAATCCTGCTGGGCTTAGGTCAGATTCCCTGGGGATCCCCCGTCCCTTTGTCAAATCCCCAGACTGGTGAAACCTGATGTGGGGTTCCAAGCCTTCACAACAGTGCAAGAACTTCTTTGGTATTGTTCTCCAGTCTATGGGTCACCCACCCAGTGAGTATGAAATTTGACTTTATCATGATTGTGCCTCTCCTACTGTCTTGCTGCAGCTTCTTGTCTTTGGACACAGTGTATCTTTTTTTGGTAAGTTCCAGCATCCTCCTGTCAATGATCATTCAACAGCTCTTTGTGACTTTGGAGCTCTTGCAGGAGGAGATGAATGCATGTTCTTTTTTACTCTACCATGTTGTACCAGACTCCTATATTTTACAATTGCAATCAATTGGAAATTTTTTTAATTGATCCTTTACCACAAACAGTTTAAGAAGCACTAGGGTTCAAACAGTGTCAAGTCTCTAGCTCCATATAGTGTCAAGGGTAAAACAGAACTGGAAAAAGTAAGCTTGAAGAGGTAGTGTGAGGTATACTGCAGGGGATGGCTCTTTAAAGGTCTATCTGTGGGTTCAGAGAAGGCAAGGAGACAGGAACGAATGGAAGGAGGATCTGAAATACATGAAAGCTTCTGATTTCTAAGTGTTGGCTCTAATTTTAATTTTTTATTAGTACACATAAATCAAAATGCATCTGAGGGCCACGTGTGGGCCACCAATTTGCAGGCTGGTGTAGGCAGATGAGGCTGAGTTACTCAGTGAAACAGGCCACAGCAGAGGATCAGCCCTCCGGCCCCCTGGGTCCCAAAGGCCTTGGAAATAGAATTCTGTCGCTTAGATGGTACAGGAGCAATGAGATATTCCCAAAGAGCGGAGGCCAGCACAGCAAAGAGGACCTGGAAACCTAGCTTGGACATGAGGGGGCCAGCAGTGACTTTTGCAGAGATGGACAGAAATGAGAACAACAATCAAAGATTGGACAGAAATGAGACCATCCTGGGGTACCAAGGAGGGGCTCATTGAGGACACTGATCCACCACCCACTCCTTGGCATTTTAGAATGTCCCACCTGCAACACAGGCAAAACCCTGGGAAAACAGGTCAAAACAGACTCAGTCAACAGACTCATTAGATTGTAAGTTGATTGTGATTCAGCTTCTACCACCTACCACAAGAGGAAAGGAGGTCCAAGCAGAAGTTCAGTTCACAAATGCAGACTGTTTTATTTCACTTTCTCCAGCAATGCTGGGTCAGACAGGCTGGGACCTATTTTATTTCCCACGAGCACTGTCAAAGAGGTCCATTGTCAGAAGCAGATCTGGACTTTTAAAAAAACAGATTCCAAATACTTCCAGACTATGAGGAAAGTGTGCGAAAAAGGAAGCATCTTTAAAGACACATACTATGCTGAACTCTGAAACCTCAGGCTGCCAGCAAATTGGCTCATTGAGGGAAATAACTCAAACCCTCATTAACAACCTGAATTATTTATTCCTACATAGTCATTAGTGGGACCAGTGAGGTCAGGTCTGAGGTTCCGGCACCACCGCTGGGAAGACTGGGTGATGACAGGTGGGTAGGGAAGCAGGAGAAAGCACTCTGCCCTGGGGCTGAACACACCTGTGCCCAGGATGGAGTGTCAGGCACTGAACACGAGGTTCCCCTGGAGGCTGCTGCCACTGTTCTCATTTGCCAAAGCTAAGTAAGAATGACACAGCAAATATAGGAAAAGTAAAGAGAAACAAAGTGTTCAAGTGCAGATGAGTATGAAGAACAAAATTTTTCCTCTTCCTTATTAAAATCCAAGATAGTAGCACATTTGCCATATTTTCTAGGAAGCTTTGTAAAACAAAAAGCCAGTGGTTTTCCTGAGCTGAGGAGAGAAGTTGGGCCCTGCATCTCACTGGAAAATAGGAGATCTGTTTGAAGTAAGAGTCACAGTGGAAGAGCTGAGGAATATGTTTTGACTGGTAGTAGCTATATTTCTCACTTTCTTTCTAATGTGCTCTTGCTCTTTAGAATTTATTTTACTATAATGGAAAACTTACCCAAATGGCTCTCCAGCTCTTTCAGAAATGCTGAGTAATAAACAGGAGGTATAAGGGTAAATAGTGTACAGGATGACTCCCCATCCTTAACAATGATGGTTGAATAGAGGGGAAAGGGTAATTTGCAACAGTTAACCCCCTCTCCTATACATGATAGTATATCTGGCAGCCTGCTCTAACATTCCCTCTGCTCCCTAACTACTGCAGCACCCTCCTAACTGGCCTTCCAGTTTCTAACTATTTTTCTTTTCCTTCTTCTTCCTTTTTTTTTTTTTTTAACATATTGGCTGTGCTGCATGGTATGTGAGAAAGCTTCCCAGGTGGTGCTAGCAGTAAAGAACCCACCTGCCAATGCAGGAGACTTAAGAGACGTGGGTTTGATCCCTAGGTAGGGAAGATTCCCTGGAGGAGGGCATGGCAGCCCACTCCAGTATTCTTGCCTGGAGAATCCCATGGACAGAGGGCCCAGTGGGCTGTAGTCCATAGGCTGCAGAGAGTCGGACACGACTGAAGTGACAGCATGCTCGCATGGTATGTGGGATCCTAGTTCCCTGACTAGGGATCAAGCCCATGTCCGCTGTGGTGGTGGATCACCAGGGATGTACCCAGTTTCTTACTCTTTACCAGCTGCATTCTGTTTGCCACCCAGTAGCCAGGAGGATCATAAAGCCCAAGTCACAACTCCTCCTCACCCCTGCCACCATTTAATACCATCAATAGCTTTCTTCTGCACTTAGAATAAAACCTAGACTTCTTGGCCTTCAGGGCACCCCTGACCTGTGTCATAAATAGTCAGATGCTAGCTAAAGTGGTAAGGACAGATTTTAATCAGTTACACATTTTCCAACAGGAAAGAGTCCATCATGAACAGAACTCAATCTGGGTTGGTAGAGGTGCATGGGTGTTTTAAAGGGAGAATGAGGGAGTAGGGAAAGGAGGCAGATGGGAGCTTAATACAATCAGGGAAGTGCAAGATTACAAAGGGGAGTGTGTATTAGTGCAACTAGACTAGCTGTGTCTGCTGGCCAACCACTATGGAAGTTAGGATTTTACCATCCAATAGAAATTGAGAGACGAACGCCCTGTCCTCAGATGATCACCAGAACAGACAGCAAATTTCTTGACAGTCTTGAGTTTTCTCAGGTAGGTACTTTAAGTGGATGCTAGGGTTATCTTAGGGATATGTGGCCTTGAGCTATTAGAAAACATGTTTGTTTAGAGACCAGGCTTAAGACCTAGTCAAGGAGGGGGCTCAGAGGAACCTGACTCTAGTTTTTCTGAGAAGAGAATCTTTGTCACCTGCCCTTTCCTATCATTATCCCCTCCCCACTTAACACCCACCCACCCACCTATAAATGGAGTATAATTTTTAAAAATTGTAAATCACTATGTTATACATCTAAAGCTTGTATAATATTGTAATTCAACTATACCTCAATAAAATAATAGTAATTAAATATTTGAAAAATGGGAAATGACTAAGCTTTCATGGGTGATTCAGAGAGTTAGCAAATCTCAGAGTTAGCCCTGAGGGCTCACCGGGGTGTTGAGGAGAGGAAAGAGGGAATAAGAGTATCCACAGAAGATCTGGCAAGTTATTTATTTATTTATTTGACTGCGCCAGGTCTTAATTGCAGCACTCAGGATCTTTTTAGTTGCAGTATGCAGGATCTTTAGTTGCAGCATATGAATTCATAGCTGGGGCATGTGGGATCTAGCTCACTGACCAGGGGTCAAACCTGGGCCCCCTTCATTGGGAGTACCAGGGAAGTCCCTAAAGTGAATTATTAAATCTTTATGTTAATATATGAGATCATAAGCTCTGCCTTATTCATTACTTACTTGCTTTCAAGTGTTCAGAATTGGCTCTTCTATAATGTTTAGATGAAGCATCATCAAAATTCTATCACTCAAATGTTGATCTCTGTTGCCCCGCTTCCAACTCTGCCTCTTTCCAAATCATCTCTTCTCTGCCTTTTGGGTCATGACATTCTTGATTTTCTTTCTCCTGCCAACCACTTTTCTCATGAAAGTCACTCTCCTCTGTGATTTTTCCTCTTAATCCCACTTAAATATGAATCCCAAGTTTTCCTGAGATGAAGTCACCAGCCCTCCTTTCTTTCCATGGTTTCTCAGGGAGCCCATCCTCATGGTTCAACTACAGCTTTACATGGACAGCTCCTCAGCTGGCATCTCTGCCAGGACCACTCACTCAGGCTTATTCTAGAATCTCAGGAGTGTTCACAGGTGTAGGCAAGGAAACACCATAATTTTCCCTCTACCCTGTGAGTTCTTGGCTGAGACCCCTGTAACAACAGTAACAACCACAACAAAACAGATGAACTAGAGAAAACCCAGTCAGTTATTAATACATGCAGCACACAGAGGAGAGCCTAAACCAAAAGTAACTCAAAGTGGTGGTTTAGAATTCCAGATTATAGAGTACCTTCAACAGAGAACAATGTATTTGTAGAGAAATGATAAGACAGAGCAGTTTTAGTCTTCCAAATTGAGGGAAGGTAAATACTTGGAGAAGGAAATGGCAACCCACTCCAGTACTCTTGCCTGGAAAATCCCATGGACAGAGGAGCCTGTAGGCTACAGTCCATGGGGTCGCAAAGAGTCGGACATGACTGAGCGACTTTACTTTACTTTTGCTTTATCTTTAATCTCAACTTCTCCTTAATCCTTTTTTTACCTGTCATTGGAGAAGGAAATGGCAACCCACTCCAGTATTCTTGCCTGGAAAATCCCATGGAGGAAGAGCCTGGTGGGCTACAGTCCATGGGGTCGCAAAGAGTCGGACACAACTGAGCAACTTTTCACCAAATATATGGGAGGAAAGTAAGAGAATGAGGTTTGTTTGCAGGTTTCTCTGTTGCATCTCTGAGCTGATGAGAGTCCATCTTGAGTAAAAGGAGAATTTATATCCTCAATCAGTTCAGTTCAGTTGCTCAGTCATGTCCGACTCTTTGCGACCCCATGGACTGCAGCATGCCAGGCTTCCCTGCTCATCACCAATTCCCAGAGCTTGCTCAAACTCATGTCCGTTGAGTCAGTGATGCCATCCAACCAGCTCATCCTCTGTTGTCCCTTTCTCCTCCTGCCTTCAATCTTTCCCAGCATCAGGGTTTTTTCCAATGAGTCAGTTCTTTGCATCAGGTGGCCAAAGGATTGGAGTTTCAGCTTCAACATCAGTCCTTCCAATGAATATTCAGGACTGATTTCCTTTTGGATGGACTGGCTTGATCTCCTTGCAGTCCAAGGGACTCTTAAGTCTTTTCCAACACCACAGTTCAAAAGCATCAGTTCGTCGGTGCTCAGCTTTCTTTATAGTCCACCTCTCACATCCATACATGACTACCGGAAAAACCATAGCTTTGACTAGACGGACCTTTGTTGGCAGAGTAATGTTTCTGTTTTTTAATATACTATCTATGTTAGTCATAGCTTTTCTTCCAAGGAGCAAGCATCTTTTAATTTCATGGCTGCAGTCACCATCTGCAGTGATTTTGGAGAAAAAAATAAAGTCTGTCACTGTTTCCATTGTTTCCCAATCTATTTGCCATGAAGTCCTGGGACCAGATGCCATGATCTTAGTTTTCTGAATGTTGAGCTTCAAGCCAACTTTTTCACTCTCCTCTTTCACCTTCATCAAGAGGCACTTTAGTTCTTCTTCGCTTTCTGCCATAAGGGTGGTGTCATCTGCATATCTGAGGTTATTGATATTTCTCCCAGCAATCGTGATTCAAGCTTGTGCTTCATCCAGCCCGGCATTTTGCATGATGTACTCTGCATTATAAGTTAAATAAGCAGGGTGACAATATACAGCCTTGATGTACTTCTTTCCTGATTTGGAACCAGTCTGTTGTTCCATGTCCAGTTCTAACTGTTTTATATCCTGTCTTTAGGCAAAAAAAGGGAGGGAACTTTTTCTGGGTTTGCTGCTTCTCAATTACCTTCAGCTCAAAATAAGTTTTATGTCAAAGAAGCATACCTATTTTGTGGTGACATATTCTGGTTTCCTTCACATTTCCTTCACATTCCTTCATATTCACATCAACCATCACCTCAAACTCAGCAGGTCCCAAACTTGATTCTTCATGTTCCTCAACTGATTCATTTCTCCCAGTGCTCCTGTTTCTATGATCACATCCACTATTTTTCAAATCTGATGTGTGACATCCCTGAGGTCACCTTTAAGCCATCCCCTTTTCATCCCATGCTGAGTCCCACCAACTCTGGACTGTTTCTTTCAACCCTCTGTCTGGCATCTGTCCTCATGTTAGGACTACTTCATTTGTAAGTGAAAAAACCCCAACCCTACCTGGCTCAAGGACCCAAAGGAATATATGGACTCACATATATGAAAAGTAAGACGTTTTCAGGAATTGTCTTTCTCCACCTCTTGGTTCTGTTTTTTGTGTGTGGTGTTTTTTTTTTTTTGTTTGTTTGTTTTTTTTTTTGCGTTGTTTTCATTGCCAGGCAAGCTTTTCTCCTGAGCATCAAATATGGAACGTGGATACTTCATGCTCCCTAGATGGCTAAGGAAATTCCTATTCATCCTTATTCCATTTCTACCATTAAAATTGAGCTTCATTGGCCTGCTTTTTGCTTTTAATGCTAAATCATGAAATTCCAGAGCCTGACCTTCAAAAAAAAAGGAATGAAGATGTTCTACCTCCAAAGAAGAAGAAAGACTCTCTGTATTTACAATTTGTTTTTAAAAAGATCTGATTTAATGGGACATTAAATTGATAGCATTCATTAGAATATCAAACTTGTCTTTCTAGACAATAGAGACTTCTGTAGAAGTGTTATCAATTTGTTCTGTTTGTTGTTTGTGGAAGAATAATTTGAACAAAGAGGTCTAGTAAATCTGCTAAGACTTTTTAAAAGATGTTGCAAGTCATGAAAATAACCTTCAAAGAGTAACCTGTATCTCTGATTTGTTGTTTTACTTTATAGCGAGTTGGCCTGGTAATAATGTTGAAATTGCCACCTCTGCATTTCTGAAACCATGCAAACTCTCACAGATACTCCAGGCTTCATGAGCCATGTGGTCCCTGTCACCAGCATTCAGCTCTACCCTTTAGCACCAGAGCAGTCAGTGAGCACATGGTTGTGACTATATTCCAATACCACTCTATTTAGGGACATAAAATTTGAATTTCATATAATTGTCATGTGTCATGAAATATTCTTTTGATTTTTCAACTATTTAAAAATATATAAACCTTCCTTATCCCTCACTTGCACTGAGTACTCTGTCTAGAACTGTCTTAACCCTATGTATTCATGTGGCTAACTCCTTTACCTTCTTAGGTTTCTACATTTTACCTTTTTTTTTTTTCCTCATATTTATTTATTTGGGCTACACCAGGTCTTAGTTGTGGTACTCAGGATCTTTAGTTGTGGCATTCGAACTCTTGGTTGGGGTGTGTGTGATCTATTTCCCTGACTAGGGATCAAACCCAGGGCCCCTACATTGGAAGCATAGAGTCCTAGCCACTGGACCACCAGGAAAGTCCCTACATTTTACCTTCTCTGTGAGGCCTAACCTGACCATCCTCTTGAAAACTGCTACCTGCATTGTTTCCCACTGCCTCCGCCATCCCCATCTCCCCTCCTTATTCCCCTTATCTTGTTATGACTTCCCCATAGGATTCATCACCTCCTAAAACATGAAATAATTTACTTATTTATAATTATATGGTTCATCTTCCCTTGCCAGATGGCAGGCTCTCAGAGAGCAGAGGTTTTTGTGTGAAAGTGCCTAGAAGACTGCCTGGCACGCAGGCAAGATTGAATAACTTTGTTGAATAATTAAATAGATGGATTAATGACCTATCAACCCCTTGGCCAATTATCAGATTGAGGTTCAGGTCATTTGATTAAAAAAAATAGGAAATTTCTCCTTCTTGATGTACATAAAGGACTTAGTCTTCAGAAATGGAATTGTCCAAGATTCACTTTGTGTTGGACACAATAGGCCAAGGGACGCCTTCAAATGCAGGGGGAAGAAAAGACAAATGGTTTGTAAATAAAGAAGAAGTTGAATGCTTATAATCTTCTATACTTCTTTTCCACAATTAGTTTTAGCCCCTGCTCGAGTCTGGTGGTTCCTGCAGCATTCTGTGTGTCTGAATCCTCTTCCAACCTTCTCACACCTGGGGTTGATGACCAGGGAGTTTCAGGTGGCTGATAACTTTGGGCCTGAAATAGAGAGACATGGTCAGGAGCAAAAAACTTAGCTTTTTGCACTAAGGAATCATTCCAAAAAGCAAAAATTAAAAGCTGCTTTTCCCCACGTTTTAAAGAAACACATTATCTGCAGTTGCATTAAGCATTCCTTTATTATTTTCCCTTTGTTTATGGGTTCTGGTCATTTTTCTTAATTTTTGGCTGGTACCTCATTGATTATACAATTAGTATACACCACAGTATGTGACTAGGGCTGCAGCTCTGATCAAATTTTGTTTGAGGCAAAACACTTGGAGCTGATTTTCCTGATTTACTCAGTAAGCATCTTATTTGGAAAATATAGATTTTCTCACAGTTCCTCCTTAAAGCTGTATTCTGACCTGATAGCACACTTTGCACTTCTCAAAATTTATCACTTTATAACTCTAGATCATAAGCACTTGTTTACATGCCTATTTTTGCTTTTATACTTGAACTTCCTGAAAATATCTAACTCATTTGTATGCCCCACAAATGCTAACACAGTGTTTAATTATAATCTGTTGAAATGAAATTTACTTAATTGGCTTACCCCCCCAAGAACTTCAGTAGTTCCCAGTAGCATGGCATGAAAGATCCTTCTTGATCAGGTCCTCGTCTCTGTCCAAGTCTCATCAGCGGTCATTCTGTCCTACCCTCCAGCTCCCATAAGTTCTAGCCCCCCTGGGCCATGCCTTGCCTTTGTACATCCTCTTCCCTCAAGACAAGTTACCCTTTTGACTGCATGGTGAACTCACCACCTTCAAGTCATAATTTAAGCTTGTTTGTCTGTTTATTGCTTTTCTTCCCTCTAGGGCTTATAAACTTCATGAAAGTAGAGGCTTGGTCTCTCTGGCTCACTGTTGTCCGTCCCATATCTGAAAGCAGATGGGGACTGAATCAGGAAGGATCTTAAATATGATAAGAAGTTTTGATTATTGCTAGAAGGCAATGAGGACCCACTGAAAGATACTAAGCATTAAAGTGTTATGGACAGGTTTTTGTTGTAGGCAGTTTTTGTTTTAGAAAATCACTATCATTGCTGTGTGGGGGAGTGAGCTGGAGAAGGCAAGACTGGCTCTAAGAAATCAGATAATTAGAGCAAGCAAAAATTATGAAGGCCTGATTTGAGGTAGCAACAGTGAGGTTGGGAGGAGGTGAGGAATTTGAGAGGCAGAACAGCAGGAATCAATGAACTACTGGATGTTGTAAGGGCAGTCAGAGGGAATAAAGGGTAAGTCCGGGTTTCTGGCTTCAAAATTTCGTGGTTGTTAGTCATGTCAGGAACTATCACGTAATATTACAGTTGTAATACTGTAGCCCGCCAGTCCATGGAATTTTCCAGGCAAGAATACTGGAGTGGGTTGCCATTTTCTTCTTCAGGGGACCTTCCCAATCCAGGGATCGAACACACGTCTCCTGCATTGGCAGGCGGGTTCTTTTACCACTAGTGCCACCCGGGAAGCCGAAGGAGTCATAAAGTGGTGGTTTAGTCGCTCGCAAAGGCGTGTCTGACTCTTGGGACCCCATGGACTGTAGCCCGCCAGACTCCTCTGACCATGGGGTTCTCCAGGCAAGAATACTGGAGTGAGTTGCCATTTCCTTCTCCAGGGAATCTTCCCAATCCAGGAATCGAACCTGGGTCTCCTCCATGGCAGGCAGATTCTTTACCTACTGAGCCAGGAGGGAAGCCCGAGTCATAAAGGGACCTTGCTAAAAGTCTGTATTAGCCTTGCTAGAAGAGCACCTATTATGTAGGAGGCATATAATTGAAATGAATTAATGAATGGATACACTGAAAATATTAAACAGTTTGTATGGTCCAATAAGAGGCATGGCCGATAGCAGAAATTCTAGGGATACTGTTCTCTGCGTGCTGTTATCAAAACCGCGAAGAAAGCAAGCGGTAACTGCGTTTCTCAGTTGCTCTCTGCCTATTGTACAACTAGAAAGCTGACAATAAAGTTTATTTAAGCGTCGACGTGCCCCGACGTGGCCCCGCCTCCCCAGCCAGAGCCGCGATTGGTGGGCATTGTGCGACGGCTGCCGTTCCTAAGCCACGATTGGCTAAGGCCGCCGTCATTTCGGAGCTCCCGGCGCCCGCCCGCCTTCTCGCCGCGTCGCCGGTGTCTGCGCCGTCTGCTCCTGCTAGCTTCGCCTCTCCCGGCCGCATCCCGGGGGACCGGAGCGAGCAGCCGGGACCATGTTCCGACGCAAGTTGACGGCCCTTGACTACCACAACCCTGCCGGCTTCAACTGCAAAGGTGAGGAGGCGGCCCCGGGCCTGCAGCGCGTCCGTGACCCGCCGGCCGCCGCTCTCAGCGCACGCTCCTGGGCTCTCCACCCGGACCGTCCGCGGCCTTGTCTCCCAGGCGCCCCTCTCCTCCCGGCCCCGAACACCTCTTCTTTCCCCCATCCTTCCTTCTCCGCTACCCACTTTTGCCTCGGCATCGCCACTTTCTGCACTTGCTGAACTCCAGACACCACCCCCAGAGCCCTCGCCCGCACCCTCAGCACTCTAGAAGGAAAGTCTTCGCTTTTTAACTTAGCCCTTCAGCTCCATGTTTCACGGGTGATTGGGCGATATCCTGAGAACCTGCTGGGGGTCGGCACAGTGCTGGAATCCAAGGAAAATGCTGAGTAACTTGAAGACTCGTTCAGGGAACTAAGGAGAGGAGGGGGTAGGAGTAAGGGCAGTCAGAACCCATTCAACACTTTGAGCCCAGGACAAAATGAAGTCCAAGACTGACAGTGTTGGGGTGAGCGCGTGTATTAACGAGCTAATTACAGTGTTGGGGTTGTGGGGCGGGGGGCGGTTAATAGATGAGCGGGGCGGTTGAATTGTAAATACAAAGGTATTTGGGATTTCATAGCTTGAAACTGTAGAAAGTATTAAGATTGCTACCCACTGCTACTCACCTGCCGCCCACCACTACTCATTTTCTTCCAGAATTCTTGGCCTGTGGTAGATTAAGTTTTAAAGGGAGCAAGTAAGACCTGGGATATTAAAACCATTGTGTGTCTCTCAAGACTTGGGGAAGCCTGAATTTGAACTCAAGCTTGAACTTGGAAATTGAAGATGATTTCCAAGCAGAATGATAGTATTTTGTCATCTCCTGTAGAGGCATGTCAACTTACAGAATCTTGTTTTTCTGTTTTCCCTTTTATTTAACAAAAAAGGTTCCGTAGGAATAAAGCTTAGATCTGGATTTGAAACTTTGAGCCTCAACTTTTTCACTAGTAAAATGGGGATATTACTTACCTCAAAAGCATAGGGAGGATTAAATGAAACAATATACACACTATTTCATGAATGTGTTTAATGTCCTTAATAGCAAATGACAGTGATCGTCGGTATCCTTGTTCAGATCGCCATTTAATTTCTTGTACTTTATTGTTGCTATTAATTTAACCTTGCTCAGTTCTTTCTCCCCCTCGTCCTCATAGGAACTGAAATAATAACTGACACTTAAGTAGCAAAATTGTGTGCCAGGCACTGTTTTGATTCTTATTATATTTAATCTTTCATAACAAGCCTCTGAGGTAAATCCCCATTTTGTAACTCAAGAATCTGAGGCACAGAAAATTTAGGTAATTAGCCCAGGTTCACACAACCACTAAATTTCTGGAGCCAGAATTTGAATTCAGGCCAGTATATGAACAGAAGTTAATCCAAAGTCTGTACACTCAACCCCTACTTCAGGCAGCTCAAGTAACTTATGATTTTGCAGTTTAAAAAAAAAAATTGCATAAGACTATTTGTGGAGAAGGAAGTGTTTTAGCTAGTGCTTCTCATGGGCTTCCCTTGTGGCTCAGCTGGTAAAGAATCTGCTTACAGCGCGGGAGACCTGGGTTTGATCCTTGGGTTGGGAAGATCCCCTGGAGAAGGGAAAGGCTACCCACTCCAGTATTTTGGCCTGGAGAATTCCATAGACTGTATAGTTCACGGGGTGGCAAACAGTTGGACACGACTGAGCGATTTTCACTTTCTTGTGATTTATATGGTGTTTTTATTACAGATGAAACAGAATTTAGAAACTTCATTGTTTGGCTTGAAGACCAGAAAATCAGACACTATAAAATTGAAGACAGAGGTAATTTAAGAAACATCCACAGCAGTGACTGGCCCAAGTTCTTTGAAAAGGTAATGAATTAGAAAGTAAAACGTACCGAGAGCTTCTCTATGAAGACAGCTTTTAAAATAATATAATTTTTCTTTTAAAATAATATAGCTGGATAAAATATTCACCCAAACTTATTTGCAGGGCAGGAAGAGAGATGCAGACTTAGAAAACAGACTTTTGAATACAGCAGGGGAAAGAGAGGGCGGGACAGATTGGAAGGTTAGGATTGATGTATTGCACTACCATGTGTAAAGTAGGTAGTGGGAGGTCAGTGTGTATAGTGCAGGGAGCTCGACTCAGTGCTCTGTGATGACCTAGATGGGTGATGAGTGGAGTGGGGGGTCGGGTAGGGGGGAGGTCTACACACACACATACATACACATACACACACAACGAAGTCATTGTACAGCAGAAACTAACACAACACTGTAAAGCAATTATACTCCAAACAGTGATAACAATAATCAGTGTTAGAAAAGCTGGATTTCAGGGGTATAACTTTTTTCTTATAATATTTTTAAAGCATATTATCTATTCCTACCAAGCAGTCAGTATTAGATAGAAATAGTATGGTGAATCATCAGGCATGAGGGTGGGGGCAGGGGTATAGGGGATAGAGTTTGAACTTGATCCAACTAGGGAGCTCTCGCAGTTTTAGGTGATATGACTGGACTAGTGTTGCCACTCCTCAGCTTTCCCAACTAATGCCTGGCTTCTTGAAACTGTCAGCATTAAGCTAATGTATCTGGAGAGCAGGCCCTTATCCCCAGTACTTAGATGAGTGCCTGACATTCAACAGAAAGACCTGTTTCTTTCATGAAAATATATGAGTGTGTATTTATATATATATATGTTATGAATATAAATGAGTAAATGATATGTCAGTATTTATTTCTGCATTTTCCCTATAGCAAAATTTATTCAAATCTTCTAGGGCCCTGTACCTGACTAGCAGGCTGCCCATTGAAAACTAGCTTTATAGACTATTAACTAATAAAAGTAATGGCACAGTTAGACACTCAAAGAAAAGAAATAGTTTAGTCCAAAAAACTTGGAGACTTCTTAATTAAAGTGATACATATTATATAAATAGTAAAAATGGCCAAAATCAGATTTTTTACATTACATTAAAAATGTAGCAGAAATACTATTATATTAAAATAAGACATTATTGACATGTCTTATTGATTAAAAACTAAGGTTGTCTCTTGTGTTTGCTTGTATTTAACATACACAGTTGTCCTTTGTTGTGTACAATAGAAATAATACTTTTTTAAAAATCAGTATTTTATTTTTTGTGGCTGGAATAACTTTTTCATTGACCTAGTTTTATTTTAGTAACATTTTTGCAGAAAACAGTTTTTTCAAGTTAGAATAAAAATTACGTTTTACAGTGTCATCATATTAAACATTTTTATCAGCTCTATTACTTTGATGAGATCTTTTCCTTTAAGAATTTGAAAATGATTTAATTTCTCATTGACTGGAACAGAATGTTTAGGTAGATAACTTTCTCCTTTTGTGGACTAGGGAATTGTGTAAGTTACATCTTATCTCTGTGACAATGAGTAAGTTTAGTAACCTTTCTGTGGCTCGAGATTTTTATCAATAAATGGGGATAACAGTGGTATCTTATCTCAGGAGTGGCGTATTGTTAATGAAGTATACCTATGAGCCTGTCACAGAGGTGCCTGGCCCATCGCAAGTGCTATATGTTTGTTGATTTTCCTGCTTCTGCTACTGATATTGGTACCACTAGATCATTTTCCTTTACCCTTCAAAAGTATATTTTGAAAATTTTGACAGACTTCTTAAAACTTTGAAATACATTATTAGAATTTTATATTTGCTTTTATCACATTTTACTTAATGGTCTACTCACGTACAAGACAATACAGAGTTCCACATGTGGGAGGGTGTTGAAGAATAATAAACTTTCCAATGAAAAAGACCCAGAAATGACAGTAAAGTAGTATAACCTAAAGATAAATATATTGGATCTTATACAGATATTGTCCTTAAGGTGGTCTCTTTGGAATGATGATGTCACTGCTTAAAGCATATTTAGAACTTCTTTTGAAATTACTTTTAGATCAGGAGACATATTTTGAATATTGGCAGCTTTTTATACTTTGAAGGTGGGTTTGCTTTTTGTATCATGACTAAATCTTATGAATGAGGTGCTTTTTTTTTTTTTTTAAAGCAGGTGAAGAAAATTTTTGGTTAGAAAATAAGTTATGGTTAAAAAGTGCTGATTCATTAGGTATCCCCAAAAGGATTTCAAAAGGTTTGAGTTATAGCATTGTTGTAGGATTAGATTTTAAGCTCCTGAGAGATTTACTTTAAGGACATGCTTATTTGAATATATCGTGTCTGATGTTTATTCAAAACACCTGTGTGTCACATACCTTACTCTGTTGGAAGCATTCCAAAATAGGAAAGCTAAGGTTTAGGTAATAATTGGGTTTTGTTATTTGATACATGTTTGTATTTAACTACTCTGTGCATTGAGACCTGGAATCATATGGTTTAGATTCAGGTCCCTGATTTAAGTTGTGTAACTGACAGGAAGTGTTGACCTATAGGCTTCGGTTTTCTCATCTACAAAATGAAGTTATTGTAGATCAGTGATGCCCTGTCTGGAATCTGCAAAAGTAAAGCTTTCATAAAGTATGGGAGTACTTAATTTTTTTTCTAAGTAGTATATATATATACTTGAATGGATTATATAATTGCATCAAAGGTTTAGTAATATAAATGTTACAAGAAATTCTTAAGAAATTCAAACTCAAGTCTCTTAATTCCACCATGTTTTATTTGTGATTTTATAGTAACAATGAAGCAATTTTCTTTTTCCTTCACAGTATCTCAGAGATGTTAACTGTCCTTTCAAGATTCAAGATCGACAGGAAGCAATCGACTGGCTTCTTGGCTTAGCTGTTAGACTTGAGTATGGAGATAATGGTATGTTTTGTGGGGAATATATTGTTTTAAAGAGAGGGAGAGAAAGGGTGGGAAAGGAGGGTAGAAATGTAGGGAACTTGCCCATTTGTCTTAGATTGTTTTACCTTTGATTCATTTTAATTTTTGTACATCCTCATCTCACTTTGCAGTATCTGATTAAAATTTTACTTTTTGTTTGTAGTCATTCCAGACTTTCTTTTTTTTAGAATTTGAAGGTGGTGTCCTCTCACAAAGTCACATCGCTTCAGTGAATTTGCCATCTTGGCACAGTCTGCACCTTAGCCTTCGAGTTCACTTGTTGCTACTGTCCCAGAATTGATAGGATTTCAAGTCTTGGTTGCAGCAGCCAGTTTCACTGAAGACTGAAATATACATCTAATGCACATATGCACTATAAGCCAAAATATATTTATTATTCATGTTTAACATTATTTTATTACAGATACTATATCATTGGAAGATTTTGAATATTTGTGCTTATCGTGAAAATAGTTTTCCAATAAACCATTTTTCTCTCATTAGGCCATTTCATTTTGAAAGGCCTGCTAACATCTAAATGTAAGATCTGATTATCTTATTTTATCTCCATCCTCTGCATTTATGTTGTTCTCTTTCTTGTGACCATCAGTTCCAGTCTTAATCATTTGCTTTTGAAGCCTTCTTAATGCCTTTTGTTGTTTAGTCTCTTAAGTCATGTCTGACTCTTCGGGAATCCATGGACTGTAGCCCTCCAGCCTCCTCTGTCCATGGAATTTCCTAGGCAAGAATACTGGAGTAGGTTGCCATTTCTCATTCCAGGTTTAGTTTTAGTGTCTTTGGCCCCTCATTTCTTCCCGTCCGTCTTTTCCTTTGTCTGTTGTCTGTTTTCCTTCTCCATGGCCACTGCTGTCACCCTAACTCTAGCTCTTGCCCCTTTCTCCTGAGATGATCATAACACCTTTCATAGTAGTCTCCCATCTGTGTCACCCTCTGTTTTCATCCACATGGCCCCCACCAAGCTAATTTTTTTTTCATTTATTTTTATTAATTGGAAGCTAATTACTTTACAGTATTGTAGTGGTTTTTGCCGTACATTGACATGAATCAGCCATGGATTTACATGTGTTCCCCATCCCGATCCCCCCTCCCACCTCCCTCCCCATCCCATCCCTCTGGGTCTTCCCAGGGCACCAGCCCTGAGCACTTGTCTCATGCATCCAACCTGGGCTGGTGATCTGTTTCACCCTTGATAGTATACTTGTTTCAATGCTGTTCTCTCTGAACATCCCACCCTCGCCTTCTCCCACAGAGTCCCAAAGTCTGTTCTGTACATCTGTGTCTCTTTTTCTGTTTTGCATATTGGGTTATCGTTACCATCTTTTTAAATTCCATATATATGCGTTAGTATACTGTATTGGTCTTTATCTTTCTGGCTTACTTCACTCTGTATAATGGGCTCCAGTTTCATCCATCTCATTAGAACTGATTCAAATGAATTCTTTTTAATGGCTGAGTAATATTCCCAAGCTAATTTTTTGAAACATAAATGTTTTAGGATGCTACACTTTGTCTCCAAAGAATAGTTCCTTTTATATATTCACAAACACTATTGCTTTCCCATTTTCTACAAAAGGAATTTCAGGCTCCTTAGCATGATACTCAAGGCCTTTAAACTAGCATTCATATACTTGCCACCCCAGCCAAACTAGAGTAATGCTGTTTCCTCTTTCCATCTCCTTTTCCCCACCTTCTTTCTTTTCTTTCACTTTTCCCTTGACTGATAAGCCATTTCAGTCTATCTCTTCACTTATAAATCCTGTCTGTCCTTGTAAGATCCGGCTCAAATGCCAGCTAGCAGCAACGATACTTCCTTCTTAACTTCATAACTTTTACCTCAATACCTTTTTAGATCATTTGCACTTTCCATTTTGCTTGTCTTACTTGCCTCACTAAATTGTAAGCTGATACTCAGCTTTGTTTTCTACATGGTACCTCTATTAATTTCCTGTTGCTGCTGTAACATATTGCCATAAACTCAGTATCTTACAGTTTTGGAGGTCAGAAGTCCAACACCTGTATCAGGACTGAAGTCAGTTTGTCAACAGGGTTGGTTGGTTTTGGAGGCTCTAGGGGAGGATTCATTTCTTTGTCTTCTGGAGGCTGCCTGCTTTCCTTGACTCTCTTCCCTTTATCTTCAAATCTAGCCGCATTTGCAGCAAGTTCTAATCTCTGTAATTCTGCTTTTCATTGTCAAGTCTTCTCTGACTCTGACCTTCCTGCCTCCCTCTTCTAAGGATGCTGTGATTCCATTGTGCCCATCTAGATAATCCAGGGTAACCTGCCACCCCCCATTTCAAGGTCCTTAATTTAGTCACACCCACAGAGTCCCTTTTGCTGTGTAAGATAGCATATTCATAACTTCTGGGGATTGCAGTACGGCCATCTTTTGCGGGGAGGGAACAGTCGTGATTCTGTCTGCCACAGTGCCTGACATAGTTTCTTGTGTACAGTAGATGTGCTTATCAATTTTAATAAATCCTTGGTAAGTGCAATATATGAATGTAAGTACAGTTATTTCTCAGTGATAGCATGGCTTCCTTTAATGTGTAAAAAAGCTGAATTTACACCTGAAACACTGCCCCTTATCAGTAGGAGGCACTGTTGTTCTCTTATGGCTTTACATTGATGAATTCATTCTTCTTGACTTTTATTTTGAATTTTTATTTTTGATAAATTATGAATTTTTATTTATTCCTTAATATTTTATAAAGCCTTTAGCTTGCTTGTCAATTAAGGTGATTAAAAGCTGACTTAAGTTCTTTTAACTTTTTTGACAATTTCAAATTTACAGAAATGTTGCAGGAATAATAAAAAGAATTATTACATACTCAAATTCTGCAGGTATTAACATTTTACTTCATTTGCCTAAACCTTTTCTGTGTATTCACATACTCCTCTAATTTTTTTCTAAACCATCTGACACTAAATTGTAGATGATTTCTCTTTTACTTTTAAGCACTTAAATGCACATTTCCTAAAAGAAAAGAAAGTCACTGTCTTACATAGCAACAGTATGCTTATCATAATCAGGAGATTAACTTTGATTCTCTGCTGTTGTCTGTAAATTACTCACATTTCAGTGTTTCAGTAATGTTCTTTATGGCAAAAACAAGCGAACAAAAACCTCCAAAGCAATCCTGGATTGTGTGTTTTGTTCATTCTTGTTCACCTCTTGTGTTCATTCTCCTACACTCTGGAACGATTTACTCAAGTCTTTGTGCTTTAGGACAGTGACACTTATTTTGTAGAATGTCCTTCAGTTTGGGTGTGTCTGATGCTTCCTCATGGTTGGGTTAAGAGTTTGTAGTTTTAGTAAGAATAACACAAGTTATGTTGCATTCTTTTAAGTACTTCATATTAGGATGCCTGTGTTAGTGATATACCTAAATGTTAGTCATTTTTCTGATCACTTTGGTAAGCTTTCTTCAGTGTTAAGTTACTGTTTTCCCCTTTGCAATAAATATGTATCTTATTTTTTTTCTTTTTGACTGCACCTCACAGGATGCAAGACCTTTGTTCATCAAACCCCATGCCCTCTGCAGTGAAAGACCAGAGTCCTAGTCATTGAAATTCCTTAGATACATATCTTGGAAAAGAGATACTTTGAGATGATTTCTCTGTGATTTTCCTCCTTAAATCCTAGCTTTAGTATCCATTTGATGATTCTGGCCTGAGTCAATTATTATATTGATTATGATGGCCAGAAGGTGTTTTTCTAATTCTGTCATTCGTCTACATTTTTTTTGGCTTTCCACTGAAGGGAAGAGCCTTCTTACCAATGTATGTTTTTATTCAAATCAGTGTAGATATGTGAATTCTTATTTTACTCAGTGGGTTTTAATCCTTATTTGTCATCATGTATTTAAATGTTTTTTCCAGATTTGGCTAGTGGGGACTCCTTCCAGCTAACTTCTATCTGACTTAAATTTTAATGCTTTTATTCCGCCCCCCCCCCCCTTTTTTAAAGCAAATTATAAAGGCACTATAGCCAAAGATAACTTTGGGGGCATTAAATTTAGTGAATTACTATTAAATATTTTTATTTGTAAAATCTTGAAATATTATTTTTCAAGTAAAGCTAATAAAATCTCTTTTTGGAATTCTGCATTTTAAGACTCAAAGTTTAGCTTTGTGTATCATGGTGTATTTGAAGTGCTGTTTTTTCTAGAAAGCACAGTTTTTGATTCTGAATACAGCATTCAAAAGATGATTTGGGAAGAAACTTTTTAGTGAGTTTGTATTTAACCTCATGTGATCTATATTTACCCACCTCCATTCTTCTACCCCTCCCAAGTTTCAGAGGAAGCTGAAAAGTGGATTTTCTCTCTCAAAATTTAGATACTTTAAGAAACGTTAATGAAAAGATATTTGTGTTGGATAATCATTTTAGCTTAATTAAAAATAAACTACTCACCTTGTCTTGTAGAGTTTTTTAATAGCAAAAATAATTTTAAATGGATGAGTTGTCTATGCTTACACCCAATTTGGCTTAGTTAAATTCAGTAAATAGGCAGTGTTTATTTTACCTTAAGTTGAAGTCCTACAAATTGTGTCTTTGCCTATCTTTACAGCTGAAAAATACAACAAGGACTTGGTACCTGATAATACAAAAAACGCTGACAATGCAGCTAAAAATGCAGAGCCATTGATCAATTTGGATGGTAAGTTTATAAATGCGTAAAAATTATCAACATTTTTGGTTTCTTAAATGTTTTTTACTTCTAGAATGAAGTCTGGGTTTACTTGGTTTTAGTAGATTAAGAATGTTTCATGCAGACAGACATTTGTGTTCATATTTTTTTTTTCTTTATGCTGTTTTTTATTGTTGTGACAGTGTCCTTTCTCCCTTATATAGTTGAATATCTGAAATTTAAAATGCTCTTCTTTCATCTGTTCATAGTAACTTGGGCATTTGATTGTATTTAATCATAGTGGTGATTGCTTTCCTAGGTGCAGAAAATATTAAATCTAATGACTATGAAACAAGTGTTAAAATTTTTCATTTTTGTAAGTCCCAGATGTCTTCAAGTAGTTCTTTCTCCTTTTAAAAGTATGAAGATTTTAATTACTTAGGTTATGTTAAATATTCTTTTGCTGACTGATGGTGACCTATTATTTATGAGTTACCCTTATGAATTAAAAAGCTGCTTGGACACTCTAGGGCTGCGGCTCAGAGAAAAGGTTTTGGGAAAACTGTCCTTTGAAGGGAATCTGTGTATTAATAGCTTTGTGAGAAAAGTTAATTAAAAGTGCTACATAAATGGGCCTTGCAGAGAAAGTTACAGGACAAACCTCATGTGAGTTAGTCATTTACTGGGTTGTTCACTTTGGTTGATTAGTAGGAAAACCATTGATCTCATTAATTTACCTAATGATGATGCCCCATACTACTTTTGTCAGCATTAATTTTAGAAATTGAGAGATTTTTTTGTTACTAGAAAATAAAAATGTTTTTAATATATGCTTACATTTATGTCTGTAATTACATGCTTACAGAGCTATAAGTCTCCATTTTTAATCTTTTATAGTAAATAATCCTGATTTTAAGGCTGGTGTAATGGCTTTGGCTAACCTTCTTCAGATTCAGCGTCATGATGATTACCTGGTAATGCTTAAGGTCAGATTCATATTTTTGATTCATACATGTAACAATTTTAAAAACGCATTTTCTAAGTAATTATATATTTATATATAATTTAAAAAATCTTCATTTTCTAAAAATAATTATGTTTGATATTTAAATCTGTGGTTGAATGAGTAAAATGTGAAGGAATGTAGGACATAAACCGGATTTAATTAGTTCATTGGTTTTAGATTACCTAACAACCAATATCAAAGTATTTACTATGAACCTGCCTCTGTGCTAAATCCTTTGCAAAGATGATCTCATTCAGTCTGCCCAACAATCCTAGAGGTAGTTAACTGGTATCTTTTTTAAAATATGTATGTGAAGAAACGGAGACTGAATGATAATAGATAAGTAATGTTCAAGCTGACACAGAAAATGATAGGATTTAAACTAGACACTTGACCTTAAACTAGACACCCGGTCCAGTCTTTTCTCCTGTATCACCCCACCTCTTTTTAATTAGTCCTTCTAAAGATTCATGGTCTGTAATGCGTTAAGATAGTGGAAAATGCCAAACTAGTAATGGTGCATTTGGTCAAAAATATATACCCCTAAGTCTGTCTGAGGAATGAATGTTTCTGTCCTCCAAGCCCCCCATCCTAGATAGGCCATTCAATTCAATCCTTCCATCAGGGAATATAAAGGTCTGAAAGACATGTCTTATTTCTGAGAGGAAGAATCTACTGTTGCTTCAGACGATTCATGTTGAGTAATTATGATAGTCTGGTGGGGGAGGGGCAGGGGAGTGATCCTTAGGATACCAGATTTGGAAGTTATTTTAGAAATTATTATTGATTTTTATGAGAAATTAAAGAGCTTTAAATTACTTTAAACTACTTGGCAAGAAATTAATTTCACTCTCCCAACAAGAGATTAAGCCATACTTTATTCTCCTTTTTAGAATTATATTAAGTGACAATTGTAAGAAGGGGAAGACTATTCTATTCCTAGATGATTATAATTCTTTCTGCTGAATCTGAATGTTAACTTGGATCGTCTCAACTCTGATTGGATGCCAAGAGACAAAAGTTGTTTTTAGTGAAATTTAGCTCTTTCAAAGGCTTTGTTCCTTTCTTGGGCAATTACAGAAATTATTTTGGAATAGTTCTACAATGGTTGTGTCAGCCTTAATCATAAACTGAGAGAGAGGAAAATAGTGTATTTGGGATGCTAAAGTATAAGTCAGTTATAATCAAAAGCTATAAAATTCTAATGCTAACTGCATGTTTGTTCTTTTGAGTTAATTGAAGCAAACATACGAGCTAGACATCTTCATAGGTTTGCTAGGTGTGAGAATCAGTACATTAACTGTTTGGCAACTGGACTGTGTAATATATTTGCAGTGACTGTTAGATTGGTTTAGTTATTTTTCAAATGTATTTTTCCAGGTTTTTATTATTAAAAATAATTTTTCACACTTTCACCCTTATTTTGGGGTTTTCACTATCATTCACTAAAATTCCTTAAAAAAAAACTTTACGAGTGTGTGCAAGTGCATGCATGCACTTGTGTCTGCAGTGATAAAATGTGTTGCTAATGAAAAAATCAATGTGTCCTATGAATAATCTGAAAAAATTTTACTATAATGAAGAACACAAGGACAGTATTATACACTACTCTTTGTGTCAAAGATTGTGTGTGTGCACAACGCATGTGCATGTATCGCTGGTGAGCTAGTAATTTGATAGAGACTTTGTGAGTATGTAGAAGGATCTGGTAGCAGTAATTGTTTTCTGAAACAATGACTGAGGCTTGGATAGAAAGGAGACCTACTTTTTCACCATGTATCCTTCTTTATTAAAAAAATTTTTTACCACACACAAATTACTTATTCAAGAAATGTTAATTGTTATGAACATCATTCCACATTAAATGTTAAAAGTGAAAACTTTCATTACAATAGCTATTTTATTTATTTTTAACTTGCTGGAGAGTTTGTTACTGAAATTAGGTATTTCTAATTTCATCATATTGAGCATCCTTATTCTGTATATTGACAGAAGAAAAGATAACAGCCAATAAAAAGTAAAAATAATATTTTGGGGGATTTCTTAGGCAATTCGCATTTTGGTCCAGGAGCGCCTGACACAAGATGCAGTTGCTAAAGCAAATCAAACGAAAGAGGTATGTTGTTTTTTTTTAATCTAAATAAATTCTAAATTATTACTGAACGTTTTTTTTTGGAGTTTGAACTTTACTTGACAATGCTTAAGATATTCTGTGTTAGAACTGCCCAGAGAAAGTACTTCAGCAGGGTTGAATTTGATTCTTAAGCAAATTGTACCCAGTTATATTTGAGTGAAAAGTGAACTTCACATTTATCTCACTTCATTACTTTTAAGAAGCCACCAGTAGCACATTTACAGTCTACCAGTAGAAAACCACTGTGTGTGCTCAGTTAATTTAAAAGAACTTACCCTTGTGAAATTTACTGGGTTATTGTGGCTAACTACTAGAAAACAGGACACACTTCCTCTTTGTTACTCATTAGTTTTCCTTTTCTACCTAAGTCTTTATCTCCACCCTTTTGTTTCTTCAGAGAAATCTCATTTCCTACCTTAAACCACGATAAAGTAACTTGTTAATAATTTTAGGATAGTTTCAGATGAATTGTACCAAAAATCCAAATGTCCCTAAAGTCGTCTTGAGTATGGATCAGTGCAGACAGTGTCCTCGGGTTAGCAGCTGCAGATATCTGATAATGCCCCTTCCTGTTACATAGATGAATGTCTTCATTAGAGTCTGTATTCTGAACCCGGGTCCTTCGGTCATGCCTCCTCACCCTCTCATTCCCCAGTGTCTATTGTCCTCTGACCTCATCTTTATCAAAAGCCCAGTAGTTTTGAAAGGTTGTTAATGCCAGGGCAGGGTAGTGCTCTTCTGAAAGACAGTCAGTTTCTTTTAAAGGTTCTTATTGGCTTATTAATTATGTATGAATCAGGCCACTGGAAACTTAAGGATCAGCTTATTTCACCCCCACTGTAGAACAAACAGTAAGTTGTTTTGGCATAATCATTCAGCAAAACTATGCCTTTGGTTTGGAAGGCAGTGCAAATAAGGCCATAACCAAATAATCTTTGCTCTTATTTGCCAAGTAAAATTCAGTTTATTTTCAGTGTTCCAAATAAATCCTAACTTCAATGTCATCTCAGAAGATAACTATGAAACAGTAACAACAGTGGAAGAGTTCTATAGTTTCTTGTTTGCACTCATTCATTACACTGGATTTGGGGCATGAAGTGAGAAGTGACAGCTTAGCATTTGTAACGTTGAAAGTATTGACTTTAACTGGTAATGATTTTATACAGTATATAGTAAGCAGAAAGTCTAAACCGCCTTCCTTATATTTGATAGTTATTGTGAACTTTATATGGTTTGGCATTATACCAAAGGTGATTATGATACAGGTGTTGACTGGTTAACTAAATGGTTTAGATTGTGCTCATTTTCCTAGACTATTTCTTTTTTTTTTTTTTTAATTTTTTTATTAGTTGGAGGCTAATTACTTCACAACATTTCAGTGGGTTTTGTCATACATTGATATGAATCAGCCATGGATTTACACGTCTTCCCCATCCCAATCCCCGCTCCCACCTCCCTCTCCACCTGATTCCTCTCGAAACATCCCACCCTCGCCTTCTCCCACAGAGTTCAAAAGTCTGTTCTGTATTTCTGTGTCTCTTTTTCTGTTTTGCATATAGGGTTATCGTTACCATCTTTCTAAATTCCATATATATGTGTTAGTATGCTGTAATGTTCTTTGTCTTTCTGGCTTACTTCACTCTGTATAAGGGGCTCCAGCTTCATCCATCTCATTAGGACTGGTTCAAATGAATTCTTTTTAATGGCTGAGTAATATTCCATGGTGTATATGTACCACAGCTTCCTTATCCATTCATCTGCTGATGGGCATCTAGGTTACTTCCATGTCCTGGCTATTATAAACAGTGCTGCGATGAACATTGGGGTGCACGTGTCTCTTTCAGATCTGGTTTCCTCAGTGTGTATGCCCAGAAGTGGGATTGCTGGGTCATATGGCAGTTCTATTTCCAGTTTTTTAAGGAATCTCCACACTGTTCTCCATAGCGGCTGTACTAGTTTGCATTCCCACCAACAGTGTAAGAGGGTTCCCTTTTCTCCACACCCTCTCCAGCATTTATTGCTTGTAGACTTTTGGATAGCAGCCATCCTGACTGGCGTGTAATGGTACCTCATTGTGGTTTTGATTTGCATTTCTCTAATAATGAGTGATGTTGAGCATCTTTTCATGTGTTTGTTAGCCATCTGTATGTCTTCTCTGGAGAAATGTCTGTTTAGATCCTTGGCCCATTTTTTGATTGGGTCATTTATTTTTCTGGAGTTGAGCTTCAGGAGTTGCTTGTATATTTTTGAGATTAATCCTTTGTCTGTTTCTTCATTTGCTATTATTTTCTCCCAATCTGTGGGCTCTCTTTTCACCTTACTTATAGTTTCCTTTGTAGTGCAAAAGCTTTTAAGTTTCATTAGGTCCCATTTGTTTAGTTTTGCTTTTATTTCCAATATTCTGGGAGGTGGGTCATAGAGGATCTTGCTGTGATTTATGTCAGAGAGTGTTTTGCCTATGTTCTCCTCTAGGAGTTTTATAGTTTCTGGTCTTACATTTAGATCTTTAATCCATTTTGAGTTTATTTTTGTGTATGGTGTTAGAAAGTGTTCTAGTTTCATTCTTTTACAAGTGGTTGACCAGTTTTCCCAGCACCACTTGTTAAAGAGGTTGTCTTTTTTCCATTGTATATCCTTGCCTCCTTTGTCAAAGATAAGGTGTCCATAGGTTCGTGGATTTATCTCTGGGCTTTCTATTCTGTTCCATTGATCTATATTTCAAATTCTTAGAAAAGTATAACTTTCCAAAACTGAACCAGGAAGAAATAGAAGATCTTAACAGACCCATCACAGGCAAGGAAATCGAAACTGTCATCAAAAATCTTCCAGCAAACAAAAGCCCAGGACCAGATGGCTTCACAGCTGAATTCTACCAAAAATTTAGAGAAGAGCTAACACCTATCTTACTCAAACTCTTCCAGAAAATTGCAGAAGAAGGTAAACTTCCAAACTCATTCTATGAGGCCACCATCACCCTAATTCCAAAACCAGACAAAGATGCCACAAAAAAAGAAAACTACAGGCCAATATCACTGATGAACATAGATGCAAAAATCCTTAACAAAATTCTAGCAAACAGAATCCAACAACATATTAAAAAAATCATACACCATGACCAAGTGGGCTTTATCCCAGGAATGCAAGGATTCTTCAATATCCGCAAATCAATCAATGTAATACACCACATTAACAAATTGAAAGATAAAAGCCATATGATTATCTCAATAGATGCAGAAAAGCCTTTGACAAAATTCAACACTCATTTATGATTAAAACTCTCCAAAAAGCAGGAATAGAAGGAAGATACCTCAACATAATAAAAGCTATATATGACAAACCCACAGCAAGCATCACCCTCAATGGTGAAAAATTGAAAGCATTTCCCCTGAAATCAGGAACAAGACAAGGGTGCCCACTCTCACCACTACTATTCAACATAGTGTTGGAAGTTTTGGCCACAGCAATCAGAGCAGAAAAAGAAGTAAAAGGAATCCAGATAGGAAAAGAAGAAGTGAAACTCTCACTGTTTGCAGATGACATGATCCTCTACATAGAAAACCCTAAAGACTCTACCAGAAAATTACTAGAGCTAATCAATGAATATAGTAAAGTTGCAGGATATAAAATTAACACACAGAAATCCCTTGCATTCCTATATACTAACAATGAAAAAACAGAGAAATTAAGGAAACAATACCATTCACCATTGCAACAAAAAGAATAAAATATTTAGGAGTATATCTACCTAAAGAAACAAAAGACCTATACATAGAAAACTATAAAACACTGATGAAAGAAATCAAAGAGGACACAAACAGATGGAGAAACATACCGTGTTCATGGATTGGAAGAATCAATATTGTCAAAATGGCTATTCTACCCAAAGCAGTCTATAGATTCAATGCAATCCCTATCAAGCTACCAATGGTATTTTTCACAGAACTAGACCAAAGAATTTCACAATTTGTATGGAAATACAAAAAACCTCGACTAGCCAAAGTAATCTTGAGAAAGAAGAATGGAACTGGAGGAATCAACCTGCCTGACTTCAGACTCTACTACAAAGCCACAGTCATCAAGACAGTATGGTACTGGCACAAAGACAGAAATATAGATCAATGGAACAGAATAGAAAGCCCAGAGATAAATCCACGAACCTATGGACACCTTATCTTCCTAGACTATTTCAAAGTAACTTTTAAAATATATAATCTGATAAATGTCATAACCAGAAAAAAGTTATGTATATTTTAGATTTGTACAGTTCATAAAGACAGTGTGCTCAGAAATAAAGTTGAGGAAGCTCATGAATAGAAGTGATCCTGTTTGTTCTGTACCCTGGCTGCTCACTGTCACTCGAGGGGGACAGCAGCAGCCCTGTTCAGCCTTCGCTCTGTAGCTGTAATGATAGCACTGCTGCAGAAAGGAGCTATGCTTTTATAGTGCCTGGTTTTAAAGGACTGGATTGTGTTATGAAACTAGCTTCTTACTACATGGAAAAGCCTTTTTTTTTTTTTTTGGTAGTAGGAAAAAAGTCACTCATCAAAAGACATATTTAAAGAGAAAATTCTCAGGCACCATGCTACTGCAGCTAAAAGGGCTAAAATAACAGACTAGCTAGCTGCTTTTCAGTATTAGGTAAGAAAATATATATAGTCTGATTTTTGTCCTTTTTCCTTAAGGGCTTGCCGGTTGCCTTAGACAAGCATATTCTTGGTTTTGACACCGGGGGTAAGTGATTTTTGTTTTAATTCAGACTTTTTAGAGACTTGGTGATTGTTTGGGGGAAGTGAGTGAATAAATGCAAAGGTTACTGATTAATGCAGTGTTTCTTATGAAACAGATGCAGTTCTTAATGAAGCTGCTCAAATTCTGCGATTGCTGCATATAGAAGAGCTCAGAGAGCTACAGACGAAAATTAATGAAGCCATAGTAGCTGTTCAGGCGATTATTGCTGACCCAAAGACAGACCACAGACTGGGGAAGGTTGGAAGATGAACACTTTAGGATTTCAGCTTCTCACCTACTTAGTACAGTTGGAAACCATGTAAGCTTTGGCATGTGTTTGGAAATGTCATGTTTTCGAGGGAAGAATCCCAGAAAATTGACTGTGTTCTAGAGATTTACCATCATTGCTTTTTCTTTAATAAAGTTGGGAAGGCAATTTTTTTTTTTTTTTGACTGTGTTTTATGTATCGTAAAAGTAATCTGCTTTCTCCCTTGTGGTTTTAAGTTCATGCCACCCCCCAACTTCATTATAGACAACACAGATCCTTAAGTCATAGGAAAACTTAAAAATATATTTTATTGGAGTAATCTAGAAAATTTGAGAACTGTTACATCTTTGGTATTTAGATATAAATGTAGTAATTTCTGTGGGTAATCCTATAGAGGGATTTACAGGATCAGAAAATACAAATTGAAACATTCTAGCACCTTTTAATATAAATAGAAATGCATTGATGCAGAGGTAAAAAAAAAAACTTAGAACTTTTGTTGGGAAACTATAAATAAGTTGGTTATTTCCCATCACTTCTGCATTAGTCTTCTCTTAACTATGTCAGGGTTTATGATCTTTTAGGATTGTATTTTTAAAGTGATCGCATGTGCTTTAATTTCTTGTCCAGAAAGCAAAAACCAGATTTAGGGTCTCAGCATGCTCTAATTGGTTCTTAGTTGAATGAATTTGACCTTTTAAATATGATGTAAATGTTTATGGAAAGTTGCTTATAAGCAACAATTAAAATTCTGTTGCCTTTTTAATCTTGAAATAACTTTTTTAAAAATACAGTAGTAAAGATTGAGGTATAAACTTTTCACAAAATATACTTAGTCTTTTTGCACCGAAAATGTTCATCTTACATGTCCAAGAACTTCTAATGGCCAGTTCCTTTTCACTTTCACCTTTGTTCCTGGTAAATGTTCTTTAGGGTCCAGATTCCGATTGAAAACTCCAAGTCCATATTTACTTTCTTCCTGTGGAGGGAGGGAACGGTATGTGAGTATTTTTAAAGGGGAAATATCCTAGTCGGCTGACATTTGTTGTGTACAGTTAAGCTTGGTAGATTTAAGGTAGCAGAATGGTCACCCCTATGAGTTGGCCATTAGCTTTTCTAGCTCAGAGTGGCTCTCACTGGTGGTGGCAGCAGGCCAAGGGTGATCAGCTACTAGATCTATCCTCCTCTACCCGGCTGATCCCAAGGTGCTGCCTGAGCAGCTGTTTACCTGGGCAGTAGGGGTAGACTGCAGTTATCCCATAGAGGTGAGATCGCTGCTCTGGGAGATACTCGTCAGTAAACTGGCCGGTGTCCCTGTTTACTGCTATAACACCATCCCTGGTAACAGAAAGGAAAAGTGAATTCATAGGATTTAAGACTGGGGTAAGAAAAGTCAGTTTATCAATAAGTGAAATCTCTGCCAGACTTCTCAAATACATTTAACTGTGACTTTTGACTCAGATTCTGAAGATGTGTCCATATCAGTGGTTCTCAAAGTAGTCCTCAGATCTACATCATCTGGGAACTTGGTAGTAGTACAAATTCTTTGGGCTCCTACTCAGATTCTAGAATGGGACTGATCAATATGCTTTGACAAGAGCACAGGATAATTCTGATGTTATGCTAAAGTTTGAGAACCACTGTCGAAATCAGAATTGCTGGGGGTGTAGTGGAAGGACATACTTTTAATGTTTCCCAGTTCCTCTTGGTGAACTAGTGTAAGCTATAGTATTTTTCATTCTCCTGGGAGACAATGAATATGTCCATAATGTCATTTTTTTATTCTCTGAAGATCAGATTCAGACTAATGTCCTTCGTTTTTCAATAGTTTATTGCCAAATAGTATTGCTTACATGTAGCTTAAAAATGGCAGAGCTATTAAATTTCTGAATGATATAAAAGTTTGCTTTTAAAAGCAGTAACACTTGAAGAATGTTACCTACTAACAAGGAAAGAATGAAAAAATACTTACTTATGTGGTACTTACTTAAGTACTTACTTACTAACGTGGTACAACAAGTGCTATGTCCTCCAGAACAGTTTGCCTTTTCAGGCTTGTCCAGAGTGTCAGGCTCACCTTCTCCAGTCAGTGTGGTAGAAGTGATCGGCATAGCTCACAATGTTGAAGGGGTAGTTGAGGTTGTTTTGAATGACACGCCGTCCAGTTCCATCAGGTAGTATACACTCCAGTTTTTTAGTTCCTTTAAAAACAAAGAGATCCTTTTATATGATGAAAAAACATTTTTCTTTTACCAAAAACAATGGCAAGTAAATTCATTCTCAAAGAAAACAAAGGTGGAATATTTTATCCCCATTGCAATAATACAAATTAAAAACTGTAAAATTTTCCTGTTCTATTACCAGTCTTCAGTTTGTTTAAGAGCATTCTAGTTTTTACTGGAATTTAAACTTTTAATCCTCTTTTGGAAAACAGGATTGCATTTACAGAAACCTGGCTAAGTTTCTTCCAGAGGAGAAGATACAGATAAAGTTACATCAGTGTTAAAGAAGTTTACGTGTGAACTCAAACTGTTAAAACATTTGGATAAATACCTGCCCTTTGTAAGCACTCTGTGATAAATAGCCAAGGCTGCCTTTTAGCTAAAATCCTTTTTTTTTAAAGACTATATTATTTTCTAGGCAGGAATAAAAAGTAAAATGCTAGCCTGACTTGTATTTTTCAATATAAATATTTTGATAGCTAAGGCAAGAATTTCTAAGTGTGACCTCATGGACTATATATCCCGCCAGGCTCCTCTGTCCATGGAATTCTCCAGGCGAGAATACTGGAGTGGGTAGCCATTCCCTTCCCCAGGGGATCTTCCCAACCCAGGGATCAAACCTCGGTCTCCTGCAGTGCAGATTCTTCAGCTGAGCCACTAGGGAAGCCGTTTTCTCATGGAACCCTTAAGTAAATTTCAAATACCTATTAAAAATATTACTGTTGTTTTGGGCAGCTGGGTTGTAATGTCGACCCACCTGCATTTTTGTCCCTTTTATTAGAATCAAATTCCTTAAGAATCAGCTTTATTTTTTAGTATCTAATGAAACATAAAGTATCTTTTCAGTTGTGCTAATAGTAATGAAATTACACAACAAAGAGAGAACCTAGGAACAGGCAGCCCAAATTTATTACTAAAGGAAGCCATCCTGCCACATTACTTTTCAAAGAATGTCCCCAGCATACTGACTGTTAGAATAACAGATATTTATAAATGTTGTGATACTGAGACAAGAAAATAATAACCTCTGTTCATTTATCTAAGCCTGTCAATTCCAACAGTGTATAATACTTATTTTTAACCTAAAAGATGTGCCAAGTGCTCATGCTGGGGGAGGGAAAGCAGTAAAAAATAAGTTGGACATCATACTGGCTCTCAAACTTACCGCCTCATTTATACACATAAGACCTTAGGAAGTTCACTCTAAGAATCGTTACAAAGTGTCCTTTAAAACAGGGGTCCCAAATTTCTGGGATCTAATGCCTGGATGATCTGAAGTGGGGCTAATACAATTAATAACAGAAATAAAGTGCACAGTAAATGTAACATGCTCAAATCTTCCCAAAACGTCCGGTCCTCCCCCATCCGTGGAAAAACTGTCTTCCAGGAAACCAGTCTTTGGTGCCAAAAAGGTTGGGGACGGCTGCTGTAAAAGGCATAGAGCATTTGCTGTAGTGTTATAAATTTAAACCAGAAGTTCTAAATGGTGGGATCTGGATTTATTGTAAAATCAGAGTCCTCACACTTACTGCACGCTGTAGTGTTCTATATTTGCATTCCATCAGTAGTATTACCTGCATCTGCCCAGCAGAGCAGTTTGGAGAAGGGGTCAAAGGTTAAACCATTCGGTAGTCCAATGTCTTTATTCACTAGAATTCTTCTGTTTTCTCCATCTAAAGACGACATTTCAATCTTAGGTGCTTCTCGATTCCAATCTGTCCAGTACAGGTTGCTGTGGGTAAATGAAATGGAGAAAGATAAACCTTCCTCAATGTATAGAACCCAAATTTCAGAGTCAACACTGCTGAAAGTTAAAGCTGAAGGTTATCTTTATATGTCCCAGTTGATGACCTTAGCAATTATTATAGACAGGAAACACTGTTCTGTTAACCACTGCCAGTGTGAAAATGGGACCAGAGGAATAACACGTCTGGTGTCTGAGTTTTGCTTATTTGTACCATTTTACGCAGGTAACCCCACTACGGGTTTAACAACTGGGGTTTCCTAATATGTTGCTGGAGTGAGACCCACCTCATTCCAGCCAAAGTCGCAGGCCTGGCCTGATCCAAAGTATCCCCCAGTCTCTCTCACATTCTCTTCAATTCTCTACATACCACATCACAGGCTTAGTAATTTCCTTGTTATTCTGTTATTCGTTAGTTTACTGTCTTATTTCCTAGAACGTATTAGAACATAGACTTCATGACAGGACAGACCCTATCTTTGCCTAAATAGTGCCTGACACCTAGTAGATCCTACGTGAATACTGTTAAATTAATGTGCACTTTTATGCTCATGTTCTGACCATCCCTACACTGTACTTAGAATCCAAGGGCTTCAAGTGAGGGTCAACAGGTAACAGAGGAGAATTAGGGAAGCCCAGCCGACCCCTGGATTGGATCCACAGCGATGGCACGAGGGTTCACCAGGTCCGTGTGGAAGAGGGCCCTACGCTCAGAGCCGTCCAGCCTGGCCCTCTCTATCTTATCCAGGCCGCTGTCCGTCCAGTACATTGTTCTGCGGAAGTGGTCGATGGCAAGACCTTCGGGGCTTATTAGACCTGAAATAAAACACAGGAGAGACTGAAGCAACTGCAGCTGTGAAAGGAGAATCTGAAGCAGAGAGGTCTGTGTTCCAGCAGTTGGGAAAATCTTGAGAGTCTCTAAAGAAACAGACTTAATAGAGGAGTAGGTCCTTTGCAGTTTTCCTGCCATGTCTAGTTCACTCTAGCCTCACAAGACCCCCCAGCCTGGTGGCACGAAGTGTCCCCAGGGCTGGGGCCACTCCCTGAGCTCCTACACAAGCCCTTCCTGGTCAAAGTCCTGTCTAGAAGGTGGATGGGAGACTTAGGCACAAAACAGGCAAATAACCTGAACTGAGTAGAATGAAATGAAATGCGAAGTGTCTTCTGGGTGGAGCTGCTGACCTGAGTTAATGACCGTCTCGGGCTCTGCTCCTGGTTCCAAACTGGCACGGCTAATTGTCCGTCCAGCAACATCTGTCCAGTACACCATCCTCTCCCGGCAGTCATAGTCAATTCCCACGACTATGGAGCCCTGTGTGACCAAAACACAGAATTGGAAGAATTAGGATTCCTTGCACTTCCCCCGACTTCATGCTCAGCCACCTCACTCGTTTGTTCATGGCAGCAGTGACCAGCCCTGCAGTGTATGGTTTTGTGGGCAACTGGGCACAGTGGGTAGAGGTATAGGTGATGGAGGCTGGCTTCCCTGAGCCACTTACTACGACACTACCTTCATTTTGCAAATGAGGTGACAAAGGCATACAGAAGTTAACAAGCACCTACTTCACATGGCTGCTATCAACATTAATACCATAAAAGCTTATAAAGTATCCTAACCAGTGATGAGTACATTGTAAGCTTTCAATAAGCATTATTACTGTTGGTGGTAAAAACAAAAATGATTTCACGAAAAAGATCAGCCCATTCAGTGATTAGAGGACAAATGTTAGTCTCAGCAAAGTCAGTCAGCTTTTAACAAAAGCTGACTCTGTCAAATGTAATACAGCACTTTTTGAAAAAGCCTCTTTAAAATTTGCCAACATATGATGAAATCAGCCCTCCCCTGCCCTCAGTCAAATCTTTCTGCTATTTGAGGTGCAGACACCCTTACCCTCTCTCTGCTTCTCTGCCTCTTACTACAAAGCAATCCTTGGGCTGTACTCCAGTGCAAAAGAAAGTCTGTTACAACTTGAAGGAACTGGGGAATGGTGTCCACCTGACTTCTGGCTCAAGAGCTCTCCCCTCCTTCCTTATTGCTAAATAAATGACAAAATCCTTTTTTAAGCGCTGAGTCAGTGATATTCCTTTCCAAAATTCTGCACAGAAGTTGCTTCATTGAATTTCCAGCCCAGACTCCTGCTCTGAGAAACCCAGCAGATGTGCAAAGCCAATACTGAGGCTGTCTCTGAGGTCTTGCAAGCTCCCTGCTTGCCTAACTAAGCCTCCTGGGGCTGGCATGACTGGGAGAGGAGTCAGGACAAGAAAAACAGGATTAGGCTACTGTGGGAAAGTGGGCAGTTTTATATAGGAGGATTTTAATTTTCAATTTTACTTGAAAATTGAAAGTTATCTGTCTTGGGCAAGGGGGCACATCCATTACAGGCTTCCATTAACCCAGGGGATCATGGGATTCATTAGCCCATTAATGATTTCAAGCTTTCTTGGAGAAAAAAGTCCCACTTAAATCTTGTAGAGAAACTAAAAATCAGCAGCTAGTGTCTGGAATAACACATAATTCAAATCTCAAAAGGGGGCAGGGGAACCCATTATAAGTGTTGATGCCTTTCTGGTGAACTCCCTTCTCTTTCCTCCCATCTTAGTGAAGAAATCCCTGCTCCAAAATGGAGTGTGTTGACCACAGGGAAGCTGTCAGCTCGGGAAGCAGCCAGCATCCCTTGGGGAAAGCCCTGTCTACTCCTTTCCAGGATCACGTGCTCCCCATATTTTCATCTATGACAGATTCAGAGAAGATAAGCTGGTCAACAGGACCAAAGCGGAGGGCAGGGGTCCGCAACAAGGCTGTCGCTCGTTGGCTTCCAGAATCTGCAGCGATGTCTGTGGCTTAAAGAGAACGCTGGGGGCTGGGGTTAACCTATCATCTTCCCTTGGATCCCCAATGCTGCCTCAGTATCCTGACAGCTCTGAAATTTGCTTTCCACATGGCTGAAACCCCACACACCAACTGGAAAAAGTGGCCTTGATCAGTCAGATGCGGCGCCTGGCAACAGCGCCCTCCCTTCTGCGTGTAAGGTTCCCGGAGACAGCTGCCAACAAGCCCTCCAGAAGCGTCCCCGCACCTCAGACCTTGCCCAGATCTGACAATCCAACACAGTCCCACCCCCAGGGGAGAAATCCACTTTACATGCAGCGACAGCAGGGTCTTGGCCACGTCCTTCTGAAGCCTGGTACCATTGAGGGGCAAGTGGCCAATCTGCTGGCCCTGGGCATAGAGCAGGAAGGTGCCCACCGGCGGAGGGGTCATGTCTGGCCGGGGTGTGGGCCGGGTCGTGGGCGGAGCCACGGTGGGTATACCTGTGGTGAGGAAGAGGGAGGTAGGAGGAGGAGAGCAAAGGAAATGGTCAGTGGAGAGAAGAAAAGTTACTTCCCCATTTGCCAGAGCCTCCAGAAACATCAGAAGTTCTTTACCCCAGACAGATGTGCCCCAGATGGGCCTTAAAAGAAATTCTAATTTCCAGGGTTTTTTCTCCCAAAGATCAATTAATTATACAAATCACTGCCAATTACTGGGGAGGAAGATGACAAAGTAGAACAAAGTTTGAACAAAGCAGAACATCCCCCTTAAAAAAAAAAAAAATATCCAGAGCCAGTGTTGTGTCAGCTTCTCTTTGGGGCCTCAGGGTAACACATGTCCCCTTACACCCTGGGCTCAGAGTAGTGGGAGCAGGGGGTAGGACTACATATTGAACTAAGCTCCAGATGTTCTAATTACAGCAACTGCTGACGACAAAACCAAACCTTAAACCCGCATTGGGATCTGGGGCAGACAAGATTATAAATCAGCACAGCCCATCAATGACTTCTTCCACTGGACCTGTTCACCCCTCATTCCCCCACCTTCACCCACAGCTGGCAGCTTCCCTACAGGGACCTCAACATGGCAGAAGGGAGGGAGGGCTGCCCCGGGGCGCTTACATGCAGGGGTGATGCCCGGCTGCGAGCGGGTGCCCTGCACCTCCCTGCCGTCCTGGTCGAC
The DNA here is from genome assembly GCF_033118175.1 of Dama dama. NCBI lineage: Eukaryota > Metazoa > Chordata > Mammalia > Artiodactyla > Cervidae > Dama > Dama dama. Next base: position 57,418,657 of record NC_083692.1, on the reverse strand, counting down.
ACACCAGCAGAAGTCACTCTTGCCATGGCACTGCAGCGGGGTGAAGTGGCCCAGGCTGTCACACTGAGGCACGTACTGGTCGTCCCTGGGGGTGCCCCCATAGTGCTCCAACAGGCTTTCCCTCCAGCGCTCACAGACGGTCCGGGGCCTCTGGGTGGGCTCTGAGCAGATGCGGACAGAAAGCCTTTGAGTGTGAGCCAAAGACAGACTGTAGCATGTGGTTCAAGATCCCCAGGCCTGGCCTGGTCTTCTTCCTCCTCATGTCCATAGCGAGGCCTCAGCCAAGCCCCTGGATGCTGGCCCCGAGCAGCAAAGTGCTCTAGGAGGTTCTCCTGGGGATCGGGAGAAGGGGTTGTCCCGATGCTCCTGTGACCCTCAGGTCAGGAGGAGTGTCATCAAGGCCCAGCCACATCAGGATAGAACAAGAGGCGGTAACATCTGGGGTGCAGGGCTTGCTCAGCCTGGGAAGGGGCCTTTGCTAACAGCACTTCTGGGGACTCTCCTTGGGGACTCAGTGGCCTACATGATGCTTAAAGCCATTATTTATTCCTTCTTGTGTCAAACTCTGGGACCTGCATCTGAGAGGGCTGTCTTGAGACTGGCCAGTGTGTCTTAGGAAGTATTACCCAATGCCCTGCTATGGGCATTATGTGTGGCCCTACGTATCTGTCCACTGGAAAACTATATTGAGTAAAAGTAAAACTGACTGTAATTAGTATGTGTGATCATAGAGTTGGTGGCAAACAACTTGATACTGACTGTGTGACACTCCAGCTCCTTGAAGTCCTTTGGCTACCCTGCCCTGGGTTTATCTCAAAGCTGAGGCCCCAGCTTCCCACCACGTTGCTCTGTCCCTCCCTTTCTCCAGCATCTTTCCCCATCCTCCTTCCTTCCTTCCTCACTACCGTGCTGAAACTCTCATTAGCTTCCGTGGCAGGGCAGCTTCCCTACCAGCAGTTTTTTCCCAGACTGCTTCTACAGGCTGCCATGGCTCTGTCCCAGATACAGCAGTTCTCTGTCTGAGAGGACTCCGCTTGAGGCAGTTTAACTTGACAGTCTCCTAAGATAGGATGACCTACAGGAATTTAAGTACTGATAGAAGGTATTTCTCCTTCATTAATTCCTGCAGCTCACAGCCTGCAGAATCACACAGCCAAGTACCTACTTCTATCACCCTGTGGATGTGTAACAGATCTCAGAGGAGAACAAAAACTGGGCTTTCTCCCCTCAGAGCTCTCCCCTGGACTTCTCCATAGCATTATACAGCATCTCCATCTTTCCATTGCTCAGGCTTACTAAACCCTGACTCCCTTCTCCCACTCTACATCTGATACATCAAAAAATGTCAGCTGATGTCTGCACATCTCACCACATCTACCCCAGTCATCTCATGCCAGGATTACTATGTATGTTAGCCTTCTTACTGGTTTCCCTGCTTCCATCATCTTTCCTGCTCCCCACCCCCTGCCCTGCTGTAAACTCAACCAGCAGCCAGAAAGAGTCCCTTAAAAAAAAGTCATCTCATGTCACTCCTTTGGTCAAAACCGCCAATGAGTTCAAAGAACAGCTGGAAACATTACATTTGAGCACCTGGAAAGCCAGAAGATGGTGAATAAAATCTTCAGAGCTCCAACCAAAGGAGCACAACTCCCAAGACTCACAATGTTTGGGGCAAGCTGATGCCCTTCAGGGCCGCTGGAGCTCATAACCCACGGGACGCAAAGCTCTTTTTAAAACATCATGGAGAAAAAAGACTGACTCCCTCACCCAGATGTGTCTCAGAGGACCCAGAGAGGGAAATACCACTTCCTCACACACTCGCCATCGTCACCAGGTGGGATTCCCTGAAGAAGTTCCCAGCATCACCCCTGGTCCACATTCCATCATCCTGAGCATCATCCTGAGCATCAGTGCTCAGGGGACCACCCAACAAGGCACACACAGCAGTCAGCCTCTGGGAAAGGAGTACCTCACGTCACTTACACGTGGGCATCTGTCATTGCTTACTATTTCAAGCTGTTTCTCAATCCAATCATGGATTTATTTCTCTTTCTGGTTGGCAGGATTTTAAATATTTTTTAATTTGGGGCACAGAGTGTTCTCTCACCCTTGAAAGCAGACCCTATTATGCAGATGAGACTAGCCAGAAATGGCAACCAAGGCCAAAGCAAAAGAGAGGCCTGGTCATGGGAAAGAGTCTGCACAAAGGAATATGCCCCTCTTTCTGTAAATAATGCCTTATTCTCTTGGCTCCCTTCTGGATCACTGTCCTTAATACATGCCTATCTTAATAAATTTAACAGGATTCTGAACCATTCTGTTAGGGCACCTCCCAACCATCTGATTTCTTCAAATCCCAGCTGGAATTTAATCAAGACTTTTTAAAGACTAGGCATGAGTGAAACGGAATTTCTCTGTATTTTTTTTTTTTTTTTTTGGAGGGGGGCAGGGGGACCTGAAAAATCTTTCCCCAGAAATAGGGGAAAGAAAAAGGACTGTTATAGTGGAAGCAAGGGTATATAGACATCTAGATCAAACATTACCAATGTTCACTTACATGAATTTTAGAAGCACTAATGTTCTGGCCATAACAATTCATATTATTGAAAGGATCAAAACTGGCAATCAGAATCAAAACTGTAATCAAAATTACAAAAATGAAGTAATTCTCCATTTCTTACTCTCATACATTAAAAGCCAAGACTGGTACTTATGGAACCTTCCTCATTGGTAAAAACTGATCTTTGAATAGTGAGCTCATGGATCTATATAGGAATTATTTTGGTTACAATGATACCAAACCAATGCTGTGTTTCATTAATAAAGTTCTTTTGTATTAAAAGAAAAAGTTCTTCCCATCTTTGAACAACTCAACAAAGGAGCAGCAGTCTGCCTTGGCAACCTACAGTTGGCGTGAACTCTTGAGTGCTTGGAAACCACACTCCATGCCCCATGCAGACGGGGAGTGCTTAGACCATAACACACAGGTTCATCAGCAGCATCTCGGGTCTCTAAGGTGAACAAAACAGGTCCCTGCACCTCTTCTAAGGTGGCAGGAGCAAGAGTGATTCCCCATCGACATGTTGGGAAGAGGGCTGGGGTTACTAGCTTAGAGTAAACCAGCGGGATCCACCTACAAGGGTCATACTTATTTTCCCCACTGATTTTAAAACAGCCTTCAGACTGTTTCTTGCACTCTGCAGGTCAGAGTTAAGTGATACAAAGTTACATGGAGAGGCCTCCCAGACCTTACCAGGTGTGCACTGAAATCCATCCCCGTAATATCCAGGTTGGCAAAGGCAGGAGAAGGAGCCAGGGGTGTTGGAGCAGGTGGCCGAGGGGTGACATCTGTTTTCCGAGCATTCGTCAACATCTGCAGCAGTTAGGGACAGAGAGGGAGGGAAGGAAGGAGCATGATTTCACTGCACACAGACTGTGCTACACATGCCTCAGTGTGCGTGGATTGACACCCAGGCATCACTTCAGAAGACCCTCGGGCAGGGGCAGAAACATACTGGCACCTTAAAGGCAAGCTTAAGGGTACAGAGTCAAGGGACACGTTCAGTGTAGAAGTCAAACGTGGTCTCTTACACAGAAATATATCCTACATCTTTCCTCTACAGTGAATTCCAGGAAGTTATTACCTTTAAACTAACCTTTAGCCCATAAACCATTTCCTTTCAGCAACACTACAATAAATATATGTAACAATAGTTTATTTTTTCCTTTCCTTATTGGCACTATCTCCCTATAGTACTGATTTATAGATTCAAAAGAACCCACTGAAGCTCCAACTTAGCTTCTCAACTAACACACACATTCAGTCTTATATAATCAGAGACTCCTACTACCTAGAATGTCCAAAAATTTTCAGAAATTTAAAAAAAGGAAAAATTTTTTTAATCAGAAATTTACTTTCCACCTTTAGAAGAAATATAGAAGTATAAGAAAAATATTATCAGAGGATTTAAGACAACACATAGAAAAGAAAATTTAAATTTGTCCAGGTTCTCAGTACAAACAATTCAGGTCCCAACATTCTCTACACAGTACCACGTGGATTAATTTTCATATTTCTCATAGCTGCAACATCCTGAAACTTCAAACAAAGGCCGACTTACATTCCTTTTATTTACTGAAATCAGTGCAGGCTGACAATAGCAAGACACCGCCCCTACCCTCCACCCTGCTGCCAGGAAAAAAAAGTCTGACAATCTAACTGCTGAAACCAATGGCCAGTAGTTGAGATAAGCCATCTTCAGAGACAGGAAGTCTTCCTGAGCAAAGAGGGGATCAAAGGGGTGGATCTAATCAAGGCTCAATGGAAAATAAAGCAGTCACACCCGAGCTAACATACAAAAAATGTTTTAAAAATGTGTGGAGAGGGAAAAACCATGGGATGGGATGTTCAGCATTAAACCAAGAGGACAGGAGTCACAGAATGAACTACGTCGATTCTGTACAGCTTGTGACAGAGACGCGTGGCTCCCTGGAAGGTGGAGACCTACAGCCCTGAATGTGATGCCAGTCAGCTGGGGACAAACACGGCTCCTCGCCCAGCCTCCCAGGTCCCAGATGAATTCTCTTCCAGGGTGATCAGTGCCACCCTTGCTGTGACCACGTTGCGCTGAGCCACCTCCCCATCACTAAGGGCTTTTCCCATCTACCAGTAAGTAGACGTACTGGACACAACACGTACTGAACCTTCTGTTCAGGGGAAAGGAAAATTTCTGACATCATAATTAGCAATGTAATCACTTACACTGCTTATCCTCTGGATCCGGCATTTAGCCCCCATAAATTACTTCACTCTGAAGTCTGAACTCTTGAATGCCTGACACGACCAAGGTTAATGCCACCTAGAGAGACTCTGCTTAGATGAGCATTTGGCCTGCCTGGTTGCCTTCCTTTCACTGACAAAGGCAAGAAACTGGTTATAAATTTATCTGCAAGGTTAAAGTGGTTAGCTCCTCAGTTAACCAAAACTAAACCAAATTAATTACAACAACCAGAAACTTATCTCCAATCTGATCAGTCAGGGCTGAATACTCTCATGTTTCATTATCTTTGAGTTTGGCCCTGTCTGTCTGGAAGGACACCGCCAATGTCCAGTTGGCTGAAGTTGGTGCCCATTCAGTTCCTTGTGCCTTATTATGATGCTATAAAACCAAACTGCAAAAATTAACATCCAACCAAATGCAGGAAATTAAAACTATTCATAATGCATATGCTAAAATTACTTTTCATGGTAACAGGAACCCCAGGCAATGGCAGGAAGCAGGAATTCCTGAGACACAGGGCCTATTTCTAGAACTCATAGATCAGTTGCTTGTGATTACTTTTGTGAATAAAGAGAAAGAGGATCCCCCAGAGGTTCTGAGTTATGTTCTTAAAGCCCATGGCCTAGGAATTCCAACCAGACCTGAAAGGGCAGCCATCCTCCCAAAGGCAAAGTCATGGGGAGACAACTTAAGAATGAACAGGGAGAAAGTCTCTGAAGAGACCGAGAGCATCACAGGTGAACAACTCCTGTCCCCTAAAGCTGGAGAAGCTTAAGATTCCCTGAAGCAAGCTCCCCATCTCCTCCTTGGAGGCTCTTGCACCATGTCAGAGAACTGGAGCCCTACCAGCCACTCCAGGGCCTGAGTGCAGAGCAGGCTACCCGCCCTCCTCAGAGGGCCAACCTGAGGAGTGCAGGGGGATCCAGAGCTTTTGTGTAAAGGAGAAATCTTCCTAGCTTCCCAGAGGATCACGTGTCAGCAGAAAGTATAAAGACACTCTGAACTCCTTCGCAAGGGAGGAGTTTCTTCTTATACTCCTGGGGACAGGGGCCTGCTTAACCATCACTGTCAGGGTCTTCAGGTGCTGGTAGGTCAAGGCAGCAAGGTTCAAGGCACAGGAGAGTCTCTGGCCAGTCAGACAATGCCAGATGGCTTAATCTCAGGGCAATTCTCCATTCTATCTGCTACCAAGCTGCTAAAAAGCCTCTTTGGAAAATGTGTTTAAAATTCTCTATTTTGAGTTCATGCTTTGGTGCTTCAACATTCTTATCCCTGCCTTAATTCTGAGTCCACACCCAAATCCCAGCTGAAATCCTTTCAAAACAAACCAGCCCGTGGACTCTAGCTTCCCCACCCCCGCCCCCCTGGTTTGCTTTCGAACCACCCAGTGAAATTCCCTGGCGCCAACTCTCCCTGATCCCGCTCCAGACCCCAACAAAGGCTTGAAGGCCCATGAGTTGTCACTCCCCACCTACTCGGTCAGCACCCGGATTCTGGCTGTGCCCATAGGGTCCGGCACGGCATGCAGTGACCTGCTCTCTGGGACCTGTCAGCAGAGTCAGCTTCTTCCCTTCAAGCCTTGGTCCCTACATCGCTTGTGGCCACACCAACTTTACTATACCTTATCCAGAGTCTGCACTCCTCCCACAAAAGCCATGTGCGAGAACAGTGTAAGAAGCCCTCCTCACGGCCCTTCTGTGGGTAATGGGCCATCTGTAACCCAGTTCCTCAACTCACATGTGATCCTCCCTGAAAAGGTCTCAGCTCACAGCAATCTGCTTTTCCATCCAGCAGAGTCACTAAAATCTCCAGGGACAAACGAGCCTGAGAAATATCCAGCTCACACCAATGCAGGATTGAAATCAATCCTGACAGGGGAGCTGGAAAAGATTTCATTCTACTTGCATAAAAATAATTCCTGCTTGTGACTCAGATGGAGAACCCAAAGCCAAGGGCAGCCTCCCCAGGGAAACTGGTTTTTAACAAACTGGCTGGAGAAAGAAAAACCCACACACTCTTTCAATGCCAGTTTGATGGATTGAAAACAAGTGTGCACTTTAAGTGTGCTCACTTTTCACAAAACAGAGCCTTCATCGCTATTTTTCTCTTTTTTTCTCTATCTCAGTTGTCACTGGGACACATGCATACTGTGACATGCCTTTAAAACTGCGTGCACACACACATATGTTTATACACTTATCCTGCAAGCCACCTTCATGATTAGCCCAGCCTGATTTATGCACAGCAGAGGTCTTTAGGAAAATGACTGTTATTTTCTACTGCCCCGAAACATGGACAGCAACCACAGGGTAACTGACTATGGGAGGCAGCCTCTCATAGATGGTCCCAAAGATCCCGTCCTCCTCCTGGTATTCAGGGTCTTCTATAATCCCCTTCCTTTGAGTAACTGGCTTCCAACCAAGACACTAAAGCAATACGGAGGAGACATCACTGTTGTGGTCACTGCCAACCTACTAGCAGGCCTCCTGCTGCTGGCTTTGATAAGGAAGTTACCTTGTGGGAGAGGTCTGAGTGGCAAGAAGCTGCAAGTCACCTCCAGGCAACAGCCAGCAGGGACCTGAAAGTTCTTGGGGAACGGAATCCTGCCGATAACCACGTGAGCCTCTTTCCCCATCTGGACCCCAGATGAGACCTCAGGTCTAACAGACCCCCTGACTGCAGTCTTGTGAGGATCCTAAAGCAAACGAATGAGCTAGACCATACAGATAATAATACTGTGTACTGTTTTAAGCTGCTATGTGTTTGGGGTAAATGGTTATGCTGCAATAGATTACTAATACACTGGGGAAGCAACAGATTGGCCTGGCCTACGTTTAAGTTTGTGGGTTCCAGAGAGAACCCCAAAAGTAGAGAAGCAGAGAGAAAACAGGGACAGTTGAAAATGTCCCTGAAATCAGAAAGAGGGCAACCGTAGCAAAGAATGACAATCCTAGAAAACTCCCAGCATGGAAGAGTAGCTCATTTCAAGGTCCTACTACAACCCCAGAAGGTAACCCAAGTCCTCCAAGACAAGCAGAAGTTAAAAGAAGGGAGAGTGATTCTCGAAGGCGTTAGGACAAGCAGCAGCTCACCTACATTAACATTCTGATTTTAATCCTCATCACATCTAAGCGGCAATTAATTTCAACTTCTTTGTTTTAAACCAAAGACCTAAGGGATGAAATGCTTTCGAAACACCATCTCAGCTTACCTGAGCAGCCAGATGTTTAAATACGAAATTCTACTGACAAGAGTTCTTCCTCTGTGTGTTCTCATTTCTGACAGCCAGTAGTGTGTTAAGTCAAACTGAACGATGAGTTTCCACAAGGGAGGAAAAAGCAGTATTCCCACTGTGGGGCTCAGCAGAAACGTGAGAGGTTTGTGCGCATCACCTGATGCCTCCCCCGACCCCACCCAGACCTAGAGGGTGCCTCCATCTGTATAGAGTATCTGTTGCAGATGGAGCTCTCTGACCAGTCAAGTGGGACAAGTATCTGTGACTTACACTTCTACTCCACCCTAATTTGAAAAGCACTTCATCTCTGTCTAAACCTGGGGGTGTTTTTAGGGAGAAAAAACAACCTCGGGGCTGAACTGAGTCACAGTTTTGGGTCATTTCAATATAAACTGTGTTTTCAAGAAAGCCATACAGCTAAGCTTCTGTACATCAAAAGGGGAAACGTTTAAGAGCCAGGTTCGAAAAGCCCCACATCTGGAAAGAAGCGGAGGGCTGTGCTGCCCTGACACATCTGTTCTGTCAAGAACACGTGGCTTTAGGCTGCTGGTCCATTCAGCCCATCCAGATGAAACCAAAAGGAGGCGGAGAAGCCAACAGCTGGTGAGGAGGGCGGGGCCAGGCTATGTGATCTGTTTAAGAAGATCTGATCTATTTAAGAACATGCTATTTGATCTGAGGAGGAGGAGAAGGGGCCGACAGAGGACAAGATGGTTGGATGGCATCACCAACTCAGTGGAAATGAGTTTGAGCAATCTCCGGAAGACAGTGATGGACAGAGAAGCCTGGCATTCTGCGGTCCATGGGGTCACAAAGAGTCGTACACAAGAGGGACTGAACAACAACAACAAAGGAGCCCCTAGAGCTATACGGCTGTTTTTAGCAAGTTTGCTCAGTGGGCCCAGGTATTCTGGGGCCAGATGCAAAAAGCAATTTGAAAAGAGGGGAAAGCCTGCATTTTAGATTTCTGTTCCTAAAACTGACTCCTTTCCCACCATCCTCTCATTTCCAAGTATCTCATTTAACTATTATTTGTGTGTATTACTGACAGATGTTTTGAAGATCTTTAGTGAATTATGTAGGCTTACTGAATGATCTCTGTATTAGGTACTACTAACCCCAGTTTCATGAACATTTATAATCAGAGTGTCATGCCTAGTTTTTCAGTAACAACCTCATACATCTTGAAGTTAAATTTGAACAGTTAGTCCTGCTTTCTGGTTTAGTGATTTTATAAAATATGGCATAAAGTCTTAAACAGAGTTATATTTCTGAAAGGAAAGATTTGAGTACTTAGGTATGCATTAATATCCTTTTATATCTGTGGATTTTTCTTCTCTCTCTCCCTCTCCCCTTTCAGAGAGAGAGAGAGAGAGAGAGAGAGACACGAAGGAATAAATTACACAGGAAGAATTGTATGTATGTTTAGAGATTGCTTCAAATACCACTTCAAGCAGGGGAATAGCAACTAAAAATTGTGCAAGACTGGAAGTGCTGAATTAAGCCATTAGCTAAAGAGACTGAAGGATGGAGACTTCCTCCCAGGGGAATGTACAATTTTCCCTCGCATCCCTCCGAGCTACACTAGCTCCAGGGAACAGGAGACTGCAAGCTGGCAGGAGCTCCCCACTTCTCCAGGCATGTCTCCTCCAAGAACAACCATACTTGCTCAACAATCTGGTGCCAAGGCAATCACATTTGGCCTCTGACTCAAAGGACACCTTATTTTTTTTCTCTCTTCCAGCAGTTCCAGGAGGTGTGAGTCAAAGAAAAGAAAAGGTTTCTGAGAGGCCCTGGGGATGTGGGGATGTGCATCTAAAGCAACTTTCAGGGTCACTGAGCCGCCCACAGGTACTCACCGGTGCACCGGTGCCCGTCTCCGGCATAACCAGGCAGGCAGGCGCAGCTGAAGGAGCCATCTCCATGGTGAATGCACCGGGCCTGGCTGGCGGGAGCACAGTTGTGACGGCCATCCTCACAGGGGTCAGGAGGTGGGGTGATCACTGAAGAGGGAAGAAGGCAAAGATGTCCAAGAGCCCAGGCCTGCAAATGGGTGAGCCCTGCTCTTTGCAGTGTGATCTACACACCAACAGCATGAGGACACCTGGGGGTTCATAAGGAATTCAGTCCCCAGACCTAACCCAGAGCCAGTGAACTGGAATAGGAATTTTAACAAGATCCCTGGATGGTTGTACGCAAATTACAATCTAAGAAGTGCCAGTCTTGGTTTGTGGCTGTAACACTAAGCATGAAAATAAGTCTTCAGCAAATGTCCTTGACTAAAGCAGAACACTGCTGCTTGGCATGCCTGTGTGTACATGTACACACACATACACACACACACACACACACACACACAAACGAGTCTCTATGATTGCTGCTACCTTTTCATCTCACTGGATTCAAAAGTGGGTTTTCTCTAATATCATCTAGCTCTAACAATGGAATGACTTTGGAATTCTAGTTCTTTTGGATCCATTCTTATGTCAAGTATTTTTCTGGAACTCTAGAAAGGGTATATTTATTACCAATGGAGCTTTTGGTCAGTCAAATAGGTCAAGCCTCTTTGAATTACAAAATCCATGTCATTCTGATTTGAGAAACACTTGACCTCTATCTAGAGCTGTTGGTATTAGAAAAGTTCATAGTCTTACTACATGACTGGGCCAGACATCAAGCTACACAGCAGTCCTGACAGAGGTGAACATCCTTCCATGACTTACAACAAAAATTTCTATGTAGATAGATAAATAGCACAACACAACAACAACAACAAAAACCCAAACAAAACCAAAACCCCAACACACAGGACTGAACTGAGCCATAGCTTTGGGTTCTTTCCATGTGAATTGTCTGTTTCCTAGAAAACCACGCAACAGAGCTTCTGTAGAGCCACAGTGGAAACAGTCATGCATCCTGGAGCACGAGTGGGCACTCACAGATGCAGGTATGCCGGTCGTCTGCAAACTCGTAACCACTCCGGCACTCACATCTGTAGCTCCCCAGCAGGTTGACGCACACAGAGTTGGGGCCGCAGCGGTGGAAGCCAGTTGCACATTCATTGACATCTAAGGAGGAGTAAGAACAAAAAGGGCTGCTTAAACCAAAGGCCCCACAAGCAGAAGGTCTGCAGACTCGGTATTCTCTCACCCCTGAGAGGATTTGAAACCTCTCAACCCTGAGAGGTTTCAGTGGGACTAGCGGTCGGTAGACTAAACAGGGGGCAAAGTGCAGGCTGCCTCAGCACCAGATGTAGATGCACATTGCAGACCGTCATAAAAATAAACGTTTATTTCAAGTCATTCAAGTATGAGCTCCAGGGAGATATGTTCTGAACAAATATTCTGAGAATTCTTTAAACATTTAAGCCATTCTGAACATTGAGAAGAAAAACACTGAGTAACCATGTTTCTTTTAAAGTGTAAAGAAATCTCCATGACTGCTTTTGAGGTATAGTAACTGAAAGAAATGGATGAAATGGATGTCCGGAATCTGAAGGTAACCAGAAAAATGTACTCTTTAGTGAATGTAAAAAATACTTGATTCAGGCTCAAAATGACAAGATTTAAGAGTATAAAATATCCACGAATTACAATAGCCCTAAATACCCACTCCAAACTACTCTGGTAAACCTAACCAGAATATGCCTGGTTTTTAAATAGTTGGTATTTTCAGATGAATAGCTGCTAAACTCATTGATCCATGGAGATGACAAAGCAGACAGTTGTCTTCTATGGACAGAATGCCGGAGGCCTTAATGGAGGAACACAGAGCACCAGGGTCTTACCCACGCAACTCCGTCCATCTCCCTGGTACCCAGATGCACACTCGCAGGTGTAGGCCACACCTGTCGCCGGCTGGCAACGAGCTGTGGTGGCACACGTGTGGCTCCCATCGTAGCAAGGACTCACCGGGGTGGGCTCGGAGCCTCCTGGTGGGTGGGGAGAAAACACAACGGAAAAGCGCCATCTGGCTGTCATCAAGAGAATGGCACAGAAGGGAGAAGATGGGCAAGTGGAACTGGCGGTGGACTTGTAAGGTTGAGGCCGGCCTGGAGACCTTACTAAACTATTAATATCTAAAGTGAAGGTGGATCATCTGCATTGCAGTTCTCAATTCCAGAACGGCTGCCTCTCGCCTACTCTGCAGATAACTAACCTTTTCTTATTTACAGCAGGTTTGTGTCCAGGGAATAAAAATATCCAACACATAGCATCCTTTTATTTAAAAGTACTTTCATTCTATCACCTTCTGTGATTCTCAGGATAATTCTGTGAGGCAGGCTGTCATTCCTTTCATTGGTAATTTTCACCAATAAGGAAAATAAGCAAGAGACATTAGAAAAATTGCCCAAGCTCAGAAAGTCAGGAAATGGGACAGCAAAACTTATACCCAAAATTTCTGCCTCTAAATTGGGCAGTCTCACTAAATGCACTATTCTATGGGTCAAAATTCAATTAATGAGAAAGTCTTGCCTTTTTTTTTTCCCCTTAGGATTTATAAGACCAAATAAATGGGAATAACTTGTGCAGTATTTACTCTTTAGGATTAACCTTGCCATGGCTCCATCTGACCACTAGCTAGTGATGACAGTTAACATCTGAAATCTTCCCTGAATCTACTAGATTGAGTGTAACAGTAATGCGTATTAAGCACTTATGTGCCAGGCATTGTTCTAAACCATTGCCTACTCTATTCTATTAATTACTCATGACCATACTGTGAGGAATGTATTATCATCTTCTTTTTACCGCAGCACAGAGAGATCAAGTAACCTGACCAAGGTCACACAGCCAGAAGAGGTGGATGGGTCCAAAAGTCAGGCAGAGGCCATGCTCCCCAAATCACACAGGCATGCTTGGACGTCCCTCATCCCTCCCCTCTGATTCTCTTGCCAGACAGTCTGGAAGTATAGCATTTGAGTTGTGGTGGCAGGGTTAACTTGATCTTACTGACCGAGGTCCTCAGTCAGTCCCCAGTGTGTGCTGCAGTTGAAAACAACAGGGTCATGTCTTCACTGAAGGCCCCACATGAGACAAAGACCTGCCTGCCTCCCATTATTCTCTCTCCATTTTAGGAGAAGGTTTTGTACCAAATTCCTGACCTACCCAGCCAAAGGAAGAAGTGAGCTTTGAAATATTTTAGTTTATAAATACTGATGGCTTAGCCTTCTTGTTCAGTGCTCTCCAGCATCAAAACTTCACCATGGCGCATTCCAGCAGAGATTAGTGAGTATACATAATGTCAGGAGCTTACCAGCCTGAGAGGTATTACAAGGAGAAGAAGAAAAAAAAAAAATGCAGCCCAGAAGTTGATTGGCAAACTTGGACAGGATACACTAGCCTACCAGAAATTGAGGAGGAAGTGTGAATACCTGCATCATACTGACTTAAAATAGCCTTCACTGACAGCGCAGCCACATCATTTGCTGAGCCCAATGCAAAACAAAACTGTGGAACTCTTTGTTCAAAAATTATTAAGAGTTTCAAGACAGTGACAGCACAGCTTTAAACCAAGTATCAGCCAATTTCTGAGCCTGAGGCCCTGTGCTCAGAATTTGGTTTCCAAAAACACTATATTAAAAATCCATTTTTAAAACCGTGAGTCTATTCATTCTCTGTGACTAGTTAGCTTTTCTCCTATTATAGTAAGTAAAGAAGAGCTGTAACCTTCTTAAGACATTTTCTATTTCTCCCTCTCCCTCTTGAACAGCTTGACTCTCTGACAGAGGATCTGGAACTAATTTAGTCATTTAATCAAGAGAAGACTGGTTTTCCTTAAAGGAACAGTCCGTTCAGCTTCAATGCATGGCCCTCTGCCCAGAGGCTCCTCAACTGGAGAGCTGAGCCCTGAACTGGGATCAAGGGCAGGAAGCATTCCTGGGTCCTGTCCTGCGACCCCGCCAACACCAGCCAAGCCACACGGGAAGCTCAAACACTTGGGCAAGGCAGGGGCTGGCCGGTGGTCAAGGAGAAGGGGCTCCCTGGGAAGACTGCCTCCCGAGCCCTGGACACCCACCTGGGGGCTCCCACGTCAGGTGGGGCTGCTGTTTTGTTTCACACACATTCCAACCAGACGATCGCTCCCTCTGGAAAAAGGGAAAGGCTCTTAAGATACTTGCAGGCACTGAGAGAGGAAAGAAAAGAGGCTGTGTTTTTCTTTTTAATTTTCTTCTTTCCTCCCCATTTTTCTCCTATTTGGATAGAATGAACAGTATTGCTGTCTTACATAGGGGTGGATGGATGAGCAGGGTTGAAAAACACAAAGGGTAAACATTCCTTCTTTTAAAATTTGATCTATGTTACAAGGCAGTCCTGGAGTCTGTGGGGTCTACGGGGAAGAGCCATGAGTGAGGGGTGACAGTGGGCTCTGGGGCTGGCGTCGGATTTGAGCCCCGGCTCAACTCTTGCTGTGACCAGGCAAATTACTTCATGTCTACACCATTGTCTCCGTAAAAGGGAGTAACAATCCCTTGACTGGTAGGGTTGTTGTGGGGATTTGATGAGTTAAATTCATGAAAGGTACTTAGAACGGTGCTTGGCATCAAGTAAAACTGTCCTTTACCACTACCACTACTACCGCTACTAATTATTATTATAATTAGACCTGGGTAGCAGGGAAAAAATCATGTCATTCTAAAAGCAAATTAGCAACCTGGTACCTGCCAGTCTGTGGGCTTTCTGACCTTTTGCTACTCCCTTAAGGTGTGTCTCGAGGAAAGATATACCCAGAGATCTGTCTTTTCCATAAATGATTCCAGAGTCTGAATGGGACTCCGGCTTGGGAGGTTCTCCCACTAAGTTACTTCTCTTACAGATCAGACTCCTACACCTAGCGAAGGGCTGAACCGGATATTCAAAGGTGAAGGTCGTTTCCCCCAGGTGTTTCTGTTGAAATCTCTCCTTAAGAAATCAGCAAAAACTAATCTTTTCCTTCCTTCTGAGGTACATGTTTCTATAAAGTCAGCTGATATTTTCATGCTATTAGTTCATTACATTATAATCCCTTCTTCGGACACTCATCCGTGTGCCCCCAACCAAGTTTCCCAAAACTGAACCAACCAAACACACCCAACAAGCTCAGGATTCCTGTTTTGTGTCACCTCTACACCCCACAGGAGAACCCAGTCCTCTTTATCTGTTATCATACTGCTGAAGTGACCCCTGCCCAGAGAGCCCGAGGAGGTGGTAAAGGAGGCCTCTGCTCCAGTGGTAAAATACAGACTTGCTAGTTATGAACCCACCTGTCTGAGGCGCAGATTCTGGACTCAGCAGTATCAGTACTGCTGAGTATCAATAGAACTGAAGGGAAACATTCATTATCATCATGTGCCTCTAGTCTTCAAGAACAAAACTGCCTACTGGCTTTCAGAATTAAAATGTCCCCTTGATCTGACAAAGTCATTTCCCAACAGCAGGGTTCCCTGGCTTCCAGGCTCATCCTCTGGCTTGCCTAGAACATTTAATTTTAAAAGTTTAAACACACTTTATTCTTTAAAACAGTTTTAGGTCATCAAAAAATTTAGCAGAAAGTATAGAGCTTCCATAAAAAGTGAAAGTGAAGTCGCTCAGTCGTGTCCGACTCTTTGCGACCCCACGGACTGACTATAGCCTACCAGGTTCCTCCGTCCATGGGATTTTCCAGGCAAGAATATTGGAGCGGGTTGCCATTTCCTACTCCAGGAGATCTTCCCGACACAGGGATTGAACCCGGGTCTCCTGCATTATAGGCACACGCTTTACCGTCTGAGCCACCAGGGAAGTCACATAGCCACCCCCTAACCAATTTACACTGTTTCCTCTATTATTACCATTATGTATTAGTATATACTGATGCTGAAGCTAAAACTCCAATACTTTGGCCACCTCATGTGAAGGGTTGACTAATTGGAAAAGACCCTGATGCTGGGAGGGATTAGGGGCAGGAGGAGAAGCAGACGACAGAGGATGAGATGGCTGGATGGCATCACCGACTCGATGGACATGAGTTTGAGTAAACTCCGGGAGTTGGTGATGGACAGGGAGGCCTGGAGTGCTGCAACTCATGGGGTCGCAAAGAGTCAGACACGACTGAGCGACTGAACTGACTGCCTGACTGATTAGTATATACATTTGTTATAACTGATAAATCAATACTGACACATTATTATTAACTAAAATCCACAGTTCACATTGGGGTAGACTCTTTGCGCTGTACAGTGCTACAGGTTTTGACAAATGTATCCTCCAGTAGTGTCACAGATGGTTTCCCCTGTGCTCCACCTATTCATCCCTCCCTCCCTCCCTCCCCTTGAGCCTCTGGCAACCACTGATCGATTTACTGTCCCTACAATTTTACCTTTTCTAGAAAGTCTCGAATCACACAGTATGAAGCTTTTTTTTTCATACTGGCTTCTTTCACTTAGCAATATGCACTTAAAGTTCCTAGAACAAGTTGGCAGAGTAGAAGGATAAGCGCTCATCTTCTCCTGAGGGAACACCAAAATTGTAGCTAGCTGATGAACAATCATCAACAGGAGAATGTTGGAACCCACCAAAAAGATACCCCATGTCCAAGGGCAAAGGAGAAGCCCCAACAAGACAGTAGGAGGGGTCCAATTACACTTAAAATCAAACATTATACCCACCAGAGGAACTTAGAGGGCACAAACAAAACCTTGTGCACACCAGGACTCAGGGAAAGGAGCAGTGACCCCCCACAAAAGACTGAGCCAGACCTGCCTGTAAATGTCTGAGGGTCTCCTGCGGAGGCATGGGTCAGCAGCAGCCTGCTGTGGGGAGAGGGGCTCTGGCAGCAGCAGTCCTGGCAGGCGCAGCATGTGGTATTAGTCCTCTTGGAGGAGGTCGCCATCAGCCATACTATAGAGCTGCTGGGTAGGCGAACCACAAACTGGAGAACAATGATACCAAAGAAGTTCTCACACTGTTGTGAAAATTCTAGGCCCCACAACAGACTTCCCAACCTGGGGATCCAGCAAAGGGACTGAGAATCCCCAGGGAATCTGACTTTGAAGGTTAGTAGGATTTGATGACCGAATCTCCACAGGACTGGGGAAACAGAAACACTTGGAAGGCCCAACAAAAACTTGTCCCCACCAGGACCCTGGAGAAAGGAACAGTGACTCCACAAGAGACTGAGTCAGACTCACCTACGAGTGTTTGGGAGTCGCTGGTGGACGTGTGGGTCAACAGTAGCCTGCCATAGGGCCAGGGGCACTGGCAGCAGCAATCCTGGGAGGCATGGCAAGCTGGTGTAAGACCTTTTGGAGGAGGCTGCCATTACCCCTTCCATAGATTGGCGCCAGGCCAAACTACAGGGAGGCCAAACTACAGCCCCACCCCAGCAGAAAATTGGATTAAAGATTTACTGAGCATGGCCTTGCCAGAGCAAGACCACTTTTCCCCTCAGCCAGTCCCTCCCATCAGGAAGCTTCCATAAGCCTCTTATCCTCATCCACCAGAGGGCAGACAGAATGAAAAGCACAATCACAGAAAACTAACCAAAATGATCATGTGGATCACAGCTTTGTGTAACAATGAAACTATGAGCCATGCCGTGTAGGGCCACCTAAGATGGATAAGTCATGGTGGAGAGTTTTGACAAAACGTGGTCCACTGGAGAAGAGAATGGCAGACCACTTCAGCATTCTTGCCTTGAGAATCCCATGAACAGTACAAAAAGGCAAAGAGATACAACACTGAAAGATGAACCCCCTAGGTTGGTTAAGTATCCAATATGCTACTGGAGAAGAGCAGAGAAATGGCTCCAAAAAAAATGAAGAGACGGAGCCAAAGCAGAAACGATGCCCAGGTGTGGATGTGCGTGGTGGTGAAAGTATAGTCTGATGCTGTAAAGAACAATATTGCATAGGAACCTGGAATGTTAGGTTCATGAATCAAGGTAAACTGGAAGTTGTCAAACAGGAGATGGCAAGTGAGAACATTGACATTCTAGCAATCAGTGAACTAAAATGGATGGGAATGGGTGAATTTAATTCAGATGACCATTATATCTACTACTGTGGGCAAGAATCCCTTAGAAGAAATGGATAGCCTTCATAGTCAACAAAAGAGTCCAAAATTCAGTACTTGGGTGCAATCTTAAAAATGACAGAATGAACTCTGTTTGTTTCCAAGGCAAATCATTCAATATCACAGTAATCCAAGTCTGTGTCCCAACCACTAATGCTGAAGAAGCTGAAGTTGAATGGTTCTCTGAAGACCTACAAGACCTTCTAGAACTACCACCAAAAAAAAAAAAAAAAAAAAATCCTTTCATCATAGGGAACTGGAATACAAAGTAGAAAGTTAAGATATACCAAAATAAATAAATAAATAAAAAGAGATACCTAGAGTAACAGGCAAGTTTGGTCTTGGAGTACAAAATGAACAGGGCAAAGGCTAATAGAGTTTTGCCAAGGAACGCACTCATCATAGCAAACCCCCTCTTCCAACAACACAAGAGAGAACTCTACATATGGACATCACCAGATGGTCAATACCAAAATCAGATTATTATATTCTTTGCAGCCGAAGTTGGAGAAGCTCTATACAGTCAGCAAAAATAAGACCAGGAGCTCACTGTGGCTCAGATCATGAACTCTTTATCACAAAATTCAGACTTAAATTGAAGAAAGTAGGGAAAACCACTAGACCATTCAGGTATGACCTAAATCAAATCCCTTAATAATTATACAGTAGAAGTGACAAATAGATTCAAGGGATTAGATCTGACAGAGTGCCTGAAGAACTATGGATGGAGCTTTATAACACTGTACAGGAGGCAGTGATCAAAACCATCCCCTAGAAAAAGAAATGCAAAAAGGTAAAATGTTTGTCTGAGGAGGCCTTAAAAAAAGTTAAAGGGGAAAAGATATACTCATCTGAATGCAGATATCCAAAGAATAGCAAGGAGAAATAAGAAAGCCTTCTTAAGTGAACAATGCAAAAAAAATAGAGGAAAACAATAGGTTGGGAAAGACTAGAGACTCTTCAAGAAAATTATAGATACCTAGAGAACATTCAATCCAAAGACAGGCACAATAAAGGACAGTATGGACCTAACAGAAGCAGAAGATATTAAGAAGAGGTGGCAAGAAAACACAGAAGAACTCTGCAAAAAAGGACTTAATGACTTGTATCACCACGACGGTGTGGTCACTTACCTAGAGCCACACATCCTAGAGTGTGAAGTCAAGCAGGCCTTAGGAAGCACTGAAAGAAGTGAAGTGAAAGTGAAAGTCGCTCAGTCATGTCCAATTCTTTGCAACCCTATGGACTATACAGTCCATGGAATTTTCCAGGTCAGAATGCTGGAATGGGTAGCCGTTCCCTTTTCCAGGGGATCTTCCCAACCCAGGGATCAAACCCAGGTTTCCTGCCTTTCAGGCAGATTCTTTACCAGCTTAGCCACAAGGGAAGCCCAAGAATACTGGAGTGGGTAGCCTATCCCTTCTCCATCGGATCTTCCCGACCCAGGATTTGACCCTGACCCAGGGGTCTCCTGCATTGCAGGTGGATTCTTTATCAACTAAGCTATCAGGGAAGCCCTAGGAAGCATTACTATGAACAAAGCTAGTGGAGGTGATGGGATTACAGCTGAGCTATTTCAAATCCCAAAAAATGATGCTGTGAAAGTGCTGCACTCAATATGCCAGCAAATTTGGAAAACTCAGAAGTGGCCACAGGACTGGAAAAGGTCAGTTTTCATTCCAATCCAAAGAAGTACAAAGCCAAAGAATGTTCAAACTACCACACAATTGCATTCATTTCACATTCTAGCAAGGTAATGCTCAAAATCCTTCAAGCTAGGCTTCAACAGTTTGCAAGCCAAGAATTTCCAGATTTACAAGCTGTATTTAGGAAGGGCAGAGGAATCAGAGATCAAAATGCCAACATCCGTTGGATCACAGAAAAAGCAAGGGAATTCCAGAAAAAATCTACTTCTGCTTCATTGACTATGCTAAAGCCTTTGACTGTGTGGATTACAACAAACTGTGGAAAATTCCTCAAGAAATGGAATACCAGACCAACTTACCTGCCTCCTGAGAAATCTATGTGCAGGTCAAGAAGCAACAGTTAGAACCAGCCATGGAACAACAAACTGGTTCAAAATTGCCAGGTGGTGGCTCACTAACTGGAGAACAATAATACCAAAGAAGTTCTTACACTGTTGTGAAGGTTCTACGCCCCATGTCAAGCTTCCTGGTCTGGGGATTTGGCCAAGGGACTGGAAATCCCCAGGGAATCTGACTTTAAAGGTCAGTGGGATTTGGTTACAGAGCTTCCATAGGACTGTGGTAAACAGAGACTCTTGGAGGGCACAAACAAAATCTTGTGTGCACAGGACCCAGGGGAAAGGAATAGTGACCCCACGGGAGCCAGACATACCTGTGAGTGTCTGAGGGTCTCCTGCAGAGGTGTGTGTTGGCAGGAGCCTGCTGAGGGGATGGGGGCACTGACAGCAACAGTCCCAGGAGCTGCGTCATGACATAAGCCCTCTTGGAGGTCACCAATAGCCCTACTACAGAAGCCTATAGACTCCAGGACTGGGTCATCTCAGGCCAAACAACTAACAGGGAGAGAGAACAGCTCCACCCATCAGCAGACAACTGGATTAAAGTTTTACTGAGTATGCTTCTGCCCACCAGAGCAAGAACCAGTTTCCCCAGCAAGTCCTCCCATCAGGAAGCTTGCACAAGCCTCTTATCTTCAGAAGGCTGACAGAAGAAATAAGAACTACAATCCCATCAGCCTCCAGAACTAATACCACAATCAAAGAAAGCTACCCAAAATGAAAAGAAATAGGATTATGTCCCAGATGAAGGAACAGATAAATTCCCAGAAAAACAACTAAATTAAGTGGAG
Source organism: Dama dama (assembly GCF_033118175.1). NCBI lineage: Eukaryota > Metazoa > Chordata > Mammalia > Artiodactyla > Cervidae > Dama > Dama dama. The sequence goes on along the minus strand of NC_083692.1, from coordinate 57,397,775 downwards.
ATAGGCAACCCTCCAGAAAAAGAATTCAGAATGATGATAGTGAATATGATTCAGGATCTCGGAAAAGAATGGAGGGCCAAGATTGAGAAGATGCAAGAAATGTTTACCAAGGACCTAGAAGAACTAAGAGAACAATACACTAGAAGGAATCAATAGCAGGATAACAGAGAAAGAAGAATGTATAAGTGACCTGGAAGACAGAAGGTAGAAATCAATGCTGCAAAAAACAGAATATAGAAAAAAGAATGAAAAAAAAATGAAGCAGCCTACCAGACCTCTGGGACAACATTAAACGCACCAACATTCACATTATAGGGGTCCCAGAAGAAGGAGAGAGAAAGGACCCTAGAAAATACTTGAAAAGATAACAGCTGAAAACTTCCCCAACTTGGGAAAGGAAATAATCAATCATGTCCAGGAAGCAGAGAGTCACCAGGATAAATCCAATGAGGAACACACCGAAACATATGGCAATCAAACTGACAAAAATTAAGGACAAAGTTAAATTATTAATGCAACAAGGGAAAAAAGACAAATAACATACAAGGAAAAACCTATAAGGTTATCAGCCGATTTCTCAACAGAAACTCTACAAGCCAGAAGAGAATGGCAGAATATATTCCAAGTGATGAAAGGGAAGAACCTACAACCAAGAATGTTCTACCCAGCAAGACTCTCATTCGGATTTTATGAAGAAATCAAAAGCTTTCCACACAAGCAAAAGTTGAGATTTTTCAACCCCGCTAAATCTGCTTTACAACAAGTGCTAAAGGAACTTCTCTAGGCAGGAAACACAAGGAAAACTTCTACAAAAAATAAACCCAAAACAATTAACAAAATGGTAATAGGATTATACATATTGACAACTACTTTAAATGTAAATAGATTAAATGCATCAACCAAAAGACATGTACCAACCAATAGACTGGCTGAGTGGATATGAAAACAAGATCCATATGTATGTTGTCTACAAGAGACCCACTTCACACCTAGGGACACTTACAGACTGAAAGTAAGGGGATGGGATAAGATATTTCACACAAATGGAAATCATAAGAAAGCTGGAGTAGCAATACTCATATCAGACAAAATAGATGTTAAAACAAAGACTGTTATAAGAGACAAAGAAAGACACTGCATAATGATCAAGAGTTCAATCCAAGAAGAAGATACAGCAATTAAAAATATATATGCACCCAACATAGGAGCACCTCAGTATGTAAGGCAAATACTAACAAACAGAAAGGGAGAAATCAACAGTAGCACAATAACAGTGGGGGGCTTTAATACCCTACTTTCATCAATAGATCATCCAGACAGAAAATCAATAAGGAAACACAGGCCTTAAATGACGCTTTGGATGAATTGGACATAATTGACATTTATAGAGCATTCCATCCAAAAGCAGCAGACTACACATTTTTCTCAAGTGCACATGGTCATGTGTAGCCCACACATGACCACATGCTGGGCTACAAGATGAGCGTTGGTCAATTTAAGAAAATTGAAATAATATCAAGCATCTTTTTTAATCACAATGCTATGAGATTAGAAATAAACTACAAGGAAAAAAACTCTAGGAAACACAAACATGTAACAGCTAAACAACATGCAACTAAACAACCATTAGATAACTGAAGAAATCAAAGAAAAAATAAAAAAGTAACTAGAGACAAATGAAAAGGAAAGCACAAAGATAAAAAAAACTTATGGGATGCAGCAAGAGCAGTTCTATGAGGGAAGTTTGTAGCAATACAGTCTTACCTCAAGAAACAAGAAAAATCTCAAATAAACAACCTAACTTTACACCTAATACAACTAGAGAAAGAAGAACAAACTAAACCTAAAGTTAGTTGAAGGAAAGAAATCGTAAAGATCAGAGCAGAAATAAATGAAATAGAGACAAAGAACACAATTGCAAAGATCAATGAAACTAAAAGCTGGTTCTTTGAAAAGATAAACAAGATTGGTAAACCATTAGCCAGACTCATCAAGGAAAAAAAGGAAGAGGACTCAAATCAGTAAAATTAGAAATAGAAAAGATGTTACAACTTACTCCACAGAAATACGAAGAATCATTAAGACTACTATGAACAACTTATACCAATAAAATGGTATTTTTATTGGAATTACTGGAAGAAATGCACAATTTCCTAGAAAGGTACACTCTCTGTAAATGAACCAGGAAGAAACAGAAAATATGAATAAACCAATCACAAGCACTGAAATTGAAACTGTGACTAAAAACCTCCCAACAAACAAAAGTCCAGGACCTGATGGCTTCACAGGCGAATTTTATCAAACATTTAGAGAAGAGTTAACACCTATCCTTCTGAAACTATTCCAGAAAGTTGCAGAGGAAGGAACACTACCAATTCATTTCATGAGGCCACCATCTGATACCAAAACCAGACAAAGATACCGTTAAAAAAAAAGAAAAAGAAAATTACAGGCCAATAGCACTAATGAACATAGATGCAAAAATACTCAACAAAATACTAGCAATCCATATCCAACAATACATTGAAAAGATCATACACCATTATCAAGTAGGATTCATCTCAGGGTTGCAAGGATTTTTCAACATCCACAAATCAATCAAGGTGATACACCATATTCAACAAATTGAAGAATAAAAACCATATGATCATCTCAATAGATGCAGAAAAGGCTTTTGACAAAATTAAGCACCAGTTTATGAAAAAACTCTCCAGAAAGTGGGAATAGAGGGTACATACCTCAACATAATAAAGGCCTTATATGACAAACCTACAATTAGCACCATATTCCATGGTGAAAAACTAGAAGCATTCCCTCTAAAATCAGGAACAAGACAAGGATGTCCACTCCCACCATTTTTATTCAACATAGTTTTGGAAGTCCTAGCTACAGCAGAGACGAAGTAAAGGGAATCCAAATTGGAAAAGATGTTTAATTGTCACTGTCTGCAGATGACATGATACTATATGTGGACGATCCTAAAGACATTACCATAAAATTACTAGAGTTCATCAACAAATTTGGTAAAGTTGCAGGTCACAAAATTAATACACATAAATCAGTTGCATTTCTATACACTAACAATGAAGGATTAGAAAGAGAAATTCAAGAAGCAATTCCATTTACCATTGCATCAAAACAAATAAAATACCTAGGAATAAACCTACTTAAGGAGATAAAAGACCTGTACTCCAAAAACTATAAGATGCTGATGAAAGAAATCAAATAAAACATAAACAGATGGAAAGCTACACCATGTTCATGGGTTGGAAGAATCAATATTCCCAAAATGACTATACTACCCAAGGCAATCTACAGATGCAACACAATCCCTATCAAATTACCAATGGCATTTTTCACAGAACTAGAACAAAAAAATCTCAAAATCTGTATGGAGACACAAAAGACCCCAAAGAGCCAAAGCACTCTTGAAAAAGAAAAATGGAACTGGAGGAATCAGGCTCTTGGACTTCAGACTATACTACAAAGCTACAGTCATCAAAACAGTATGGCACTGGCATGAAAACAGAAATATAGATCAATGGAACAGGATAGAAAACCCAGAAATAAGTCCATGCACCTACAGTCAGTTAATCTATGACAAAGGAAGCAAGACTACACAATGTTGGAAAGACAGTCTCTTCAACAAATGGCACTGGGAAAACTGGACAGCCACATGTAAAACAATGAAATTAGATCATTCCTTAACTGCATGCACAAAAATAAGCTCAAAATGGATTAAAGACCTAAATGTTAGACCAGACACTATAAAACTCTCAGAGGAAAACACAGGCAGAACACTCTCTGACATAAATCACAGCAAAATCTTTTTTAATTCATCTCCCAGAATAGTGGATATAAAAGCAAAAATAAACAAATGGGACCTACTTAAACTTACAAGCTTTTGCACAGCAAAGGAAACAATAAACAAAACAAAAACATAACCCACAGATAGGGAGAAAATATTTACAAATGATGTGACTGATAAGGGATTAGACTCCAAAATTTACAAACAGCTTATGCCACTTAATAGCATCAAAACAAACAACCCACTCAAAAAATGGGCAGAAGACCTGAATAGATATTTCTCCAAAGAGAACATACAGATCGCCAATAGGCACATGAAAAGATGTTCAAAATTGCTAGTTATTAGAGAAATGCAAATCAAAACTACAATGAGATATCATCTCACACCAGTCAGAATGGCTATCATCAAAAAATCTACAAACAACAAATGCTGAAGAGGGTGTAGAGAGAAGAGAACCCTCCTGCACTGTTGGTGAGAATGTAAATTGCTACAGCCACGATGGAGAACAGTAAGTGTGGAGGTTCCTTAAAAAACTTAAAATAGAGCTACCATATGACCCTGCAATCCCACTCCTGGCACATATATCAAGAGAAAAACATGGCCCCAAAAGATACATGCACTCCAATGTTCATTGCAGCACTGTTTACAATGGTCAAAACATGGAAACAACCTAAATGTCCATTGACAAAGGAATGGATAAAGAAGATATGGTGTATATCATATACAATGGAATATTACTCAGACATTAAAAAGAATGAAATAAGGCCATTTGCAATAACATGGATGGACCTAGAGAGTGTCATACTGAGTGAAGTAAGTCAGACATAGAAGGAGAAGTATGACATTCCTTATACGTGGAACCTAAAAAGAAATGATACAAATGAACTTACAAAACAGAAAGAGACTCACAGACTTAGAAAACCAACTCATGGGTGCTGGGGGGAAAGGATAGTTAAGGACTTTGGGAAGGTCATGTACACACTGCTATATTTAAAATGGATAACTAACAAAAATCTATTGTACAGCACATGAAACTCTGCTCAATGTTATGTGGCAGCCTGGATGGGAGGGGGGTTTGAGGCAGAATGTATACATGTATATGTATGGCTGAGTCTCATCACTGTTCACCTGAAGCTATCACATCATTAATTGGCTATACCCCAAAACAAAATATTTTTGGTGTTAAAAAATAAAAGTAAAAAGCAAAAAAGAAAACTGACAAACACGTAAACAAAAAAATTATTCCTACAATTATACTATACCACAAACATGACTATCAAAGAACATAATCTGAATTAATACCACTGTCCATAGCTTATTAATTAGTCTATAAGCTTTTTTGTCTTAATTTGATGACAGTAGCCTTAACTTCTCACTAATTTTTTTCTCTAACTCCTTAATCAGCATCATTATTAATTTTAACAATATGACTCATGATTAACATTAATAGCCAACCAATTTCACCTACTCAAAGAATCATTAGCTTGAAACAATATTTACCATACTAATTGTATTAGAAATATTCCTAATTATAAAATCCACAGCCACAGAATTAATCTCATTTTATATTTTATTTGAAGCATCACTAATTTCAACACTTATTATCATTACCCAATGGGGTAATCAAACAGAACATCTTAAAGTAGAACCTTCTCATTTTATACCCTCGTAGGAGTTCTTCTACTCTTAGTAGCACTAGTATATATCCAAATCATCTCAGGTTTGGGACTTCCCTGGAAAGTCCAGTGGTTAAGCCTCCAAGCTTCCACTGCAAAGGGCGTAAGGGAACTAAAGATCCTGCCCAGGATTCTGCATGCTGCACTGCATGGCCAAAACAAACAAACAAACAAAAACTGTCACAGGCTCCCTAAATTTTTTAATACTTCAGTATTGAACACAAGCAACATCCAACTCCTGATTCAACATTTTCATGTGACTAGCATGTATGATAGCCTTTACAGTAAAAAAAAATACTCCTCTACAGCCTTCACCTTTGATTACCTAAAGCACAGGTAGAAACCCCTGTTGCAGGATCCATAGTCCCAGCAGCTGAACCAGTAAGATTCCGAGGCTGTGGTATATTGTGAATCACAGCAATTCTAAACACATTAACAGATTTCATAACATACCCCTTTTTCATACTCTCCTTAGGAGGAATAACCATAACTAGTTCAATTTGTTTACATCAAACAGACCTGAAGACACTGATTGTGTATTCTTCTGTCAGTCACATAGCACTTGTTATTGTTCAGTTCAGTTGCTCAGTTGTGTCTGACTCTTTGTGATCCCATGGACTGCAGCACACCAGGCCTCCCTGTCCATCACCAACTCCCAGAGCTTACTCAAACTTATGTCATGTCAGTGATGCCATCTAATCATCTCATCCTCTGTCATCCCCTTCTCCTCCTGCCTTCAATCTTTCCCAGCATCAGCAGCTTTTCCAGTGAGTAAGTTTTTCCCATCAGATGGCCGAAGTATTGGAGTTTCAGCTTCAGCATCAGCCTTCCAATGAATATTCAGGACTGATTTCCTTTAGGATTGACTAGTTGGATCTCCTTGCAGTCCAAGGGACTCTCAAGAGTCTTCTCCAACACCACAGTTCAAAAGCATCAATTCTTTGGTGCTCAGGTTTCTTTATAGTCCAACTCTCACATCCATACATGACTACTGGAAAATCCATAGCTTTGACTAGATGGACCTTTGTTGGCAAAGTAACGTCTCTGCTTTTTAATATGCTGTCTAGGTTGATCATAGCTTTTCTTCCAAGGGGCAAGTGTCTTTTAATTTCATGGCTGCAGTCACTGTCTGCAGTGATTTTGGAGTCCCCAAAAATAGTCTTTCACTGTTTCCATTGTTTCCCCATCTATTTGCCATGAAGTGATGGGACCGGATGCCATGATCTTTGTTTTTTGAATGTTGAGTTTTAAGCCAGCTTTTTCCCTCTCCTCTTTCACTTAACACCTTAAAGGTTTTATAGGAGCCACAGATCTAATAACTGCCCACAACCTCACATCATCCATATTATTCTGCCTAGACAATTAAAATTATGAAAGAATTCACAGTCAAATAATAATTCTAGCATGAGGTCTACAAACATTCCTCCCATTAATACATGATGACTACTAGGAAGTTTAACAAACCTAGCTCTAACCACCAACTATCATTCTAACTGGAGAACTATTTGTGGTAGTATCATCCTTCTCATGATCAAATATCACAATTATCTTAATAGGAATTAACACAGTACAATAATTACTGCCTTATCTTCCCACATATTAACTGTAACACAATGAGGCAAATAAACATACCATATCAGTAATATTAAACCATCATTTGCACAAGAAAATGCCTCATAACCTCTCACATTTTACCTCTCTTACTCCTATCATTAAACCCTTGAATCATTTTAGGGTTCTTATACTGTAAATATAGTTTTTAAAAAAAACATTAGATTGTGAATCTAGTAACAGGAGACTAAACCTTTTTATTTACCAAAAAAGTATGCAAGAACTGCTAATTCATGCTACCCCATATAATAGCATGGCTTTTTCAAACTGGATAGTAGTTATCCCACTGGTCTTTGAAACCAAAAAATTGGTGCAACTACAAATAAACTAAACTTATTTACCTCTTTCACACTACATATTTATACTAACTGTATCAATTATAATAACAAACACCAACATGTACAAAAGTAATATATATCCATCATACGTAAAAACCACTATGCTTCTATCACCAGCTTAATTCCAACAATAATATTTATTCATATATGTCAAGAGATAATTATCTCAATCTGAACCCTTAAATCATCACTTAGCTTCAAATTAGACTATTTCTCAATAATATTTGTTCCAGTAGAATTATTTCTCACATGATCAGTTATAGAATTTTCAATATGATATTTAAATACTACTTTTTCTTATCACAATACTAATTCTTGTCACTGAAAACAATCTTTCACAACTTTTCATTGGGTGAAAAGGAGTCAGAATTATATCTTTCCTGCTTATCAGGTGATGATATGGATGAGCAGATGCAAATATAGCTGCTCTTCAAACAATTTTATATAATCACACTGGAGACATTGGATTATATCATTAGTACAATTTCTATTTCACTTAAACCCATGAGACATACAACAAATCTTGATGCTTAACCTAAATCATTCAAACCTACCTCTAATAGGACTTGTGCTGGCTGCAACTGGAAAATCCGCCCTATTTGGCCTCCATTCATGACTTCCCTCAGCAACAGAAGTCCCTACTCCCATTTTAGCCCTACTCCACTCAAGCACAGTAGTCGTAGCAGGTATTTTCCTACTTAGCCACTTTTACCCTTTAACAGAATAATAAGTTTATCCAAACAACATTATATTTGGATAAATATCACTACATTATTTACAGCAATATGTGCTCTTACCCAAAATGACATTAAAAAAATTGTTGCCTTCTCTACTTCAAGCCAATTAGGCCTTATAATCATTAATAATCAATATTAACCAATCTTAACTAGCATATCTCCATATTTGCACACACCCCTTTTTAAAGGCCATACTGTTTATATGGTCTGGATCCATTATTCATAGCCCAAATGATGAACAAGACATTTGAAAGTTAGGAGGTTTATTTAAAGCAATACCTTGTACCACAACAACCCTCACTATCAGAAGTCTCTCACTGTTGGGAATAAAGTTCCTCACAGGCTTCTACTTTAAAGACCTAAATTATCAACACTGCTAATACATCGTATACCAACACCTGAGCCCAAGTCTCATCACATGAAAGCTTACAGCTCTCTTACAGCTTACAGCTGTCTATAGCACCCACATTATTTTCTTTACACCATTAGGACAATTCATTAACTTTAATTAATGAAAACAACCCACTCCCAATCAATTCTATTAAATGTTTACTGGTGGGAAGTATTTTCACTGGATTCATTACTTCCAACAATATTCCCCCAACAACAATCCTACAAATAACTACACTTTATTACTCGAAACTAACTTCCCTTGCTGTGACCATCCTAGGTTTTACTCTGGCATTCGAAATCAATCTCACTACACAAAACTTGAAATTTAAATACCCTCAAATTTTTCAAATTTTCCAGCCTCTTAGGATATTTTCTCATTATTATACATCACTTCCCACCATACTTAAATTTATCAACAAGCCAGAAATCAGCATCATCCCTCCTAGATTTAGTCTGACTAGAAAGAATCCTACAAAAACTACTTCCCTTATTCAAATAAAATTCTCTAGTGTCAGACCAAAAAGATCTAATCGAAGTATATTTTCTTTCATTCCTCATTACACTCACCCTAAGCATAATCTATTTAATTACCACGAGTAACCTATGGTTTTTCCAGTAGTCACATATGAAGGTGAGAGTTGGACCATAAAGAAAACTGAGTGCCAAAGAATTGGTGCTTTTGAACTGCGGTGTTGGAGAAGACTCTTGAGAGTCCCTTGGACTGCATGGAGATCCAACCAGTCAGTCCTAAAGGAAATTGGTCCTGAATATTCAATGGAAGGACTGATGCTAAAGCTCCAATACTTCAGTCACTTGATGCAAAGAGCCAACTCATTGGAAAAGACCTTAATGCTGGGAAAGATTGAAGGCAGGAGAAGAAGGGGATGACAGAGGATGAGATGGATGGATGGCATCACCGACTCGATGGACATGAATTTGAGTAAGCTCCAGGAGTTGGTGATGGACAGGCAAGCCTGGCTTGCTGTAGTCCATGGGGTCACAAAGTGTCAGACATGACTGAGCAACTGAACTGAACCTTTATAATAACCACAACACCAATAAGCAATGATACACCAGTAACAATTACCAATCAAGTATCAGAGCTGCACAACACCCCAATTCCTATGCCTCTTCATCAAAATACTCAGAATCATCTGTATCATAAACAACCCAATCATTTAGCCCATTAAACTTAAACACAATCTCCCCTTCCTCATTGTTTAAGACACAAAATACTATTGAAAATTCTATCATCAACCTTGAAAGAAATATACCTGCAACAGTCTTACTAGAGACTCAAACTTCAGAATACTTCTCAGTAGCCATAGCTGACATATAACCAAATACTACTACTATTTTGCCTAAATAAATAAAAATACTATTAAACCCCGAAATGAACCACCATAATTCAACACAATCCCACAACCAATACCACCACCTACAATCAGTCTAAGTCCACATAATTAGGTGAAGGTTTTGAACAAAACCCCGCAAAACTAATTACAAAAATAATACTTAAAAAAAATAATAATAATACTTAAAACACAATGTGTGTTATCATTGTTCTTACATGGACTCTAACCATAGCCAATGAAATGAAAAATCATCACTGTTAATTCCGCTATAAGAACACTAGGACTTCTGTGGTGGCTCAGTGGTGAAGAATTCGTCTGCCCGGTGCAGGAGACACAGGTTCGATCCGATCCCCGGTCTAGGAAGATCCCACATGCCACAGAATAATTTAGCCTGTGCATCACAACTCGAGTCTGTGCTCTAGCGCCCCAGAGCCACAACTACTGAGCCCACGTGTCGCAACTACCGAAGCCCGTATGTTCTAGAGCCCTTGCTCCACAGTGAGAAGCCTGCGCATCACCAACTTGAGAGTAGCCCCCGGCTTCCCACAACTAGGGAAAAGCCCATGCAGCAATGAAGACCCAGCACAGTCAAAAATTAATTTTAAAAAGAACATTAATGATTAACATCCAAAAATCACACCCATTAATAAAAATTATCAACAATGTAATTATTGATCTCCTAGCTCCATCAAACATTTCATCATGATGAAACCTTGGTTCCCTACTGGGCATTTGCTCAGTTCTACAAATCTTGACAGGTTTATTCTTAGCAAGACATTATACATCAGACACAATCATCACTTTTTCATCAGTAACACGTCTGTCAAGATGTAAACTATGGATGAGTTATCCAATATCTACATGCAAATGAAGCCTCCATATTTTTTATTTGCCTATTTATTCATGTAGGACAAGGCTTATATTACTGATCCCACACTTTTTTAGAAACATGAAACACTGAAATCAACTTATTTACAGTCATAGCTACAGCATTTATAGGCTATGTCATACTGGAGGACAAATATCTGAAGGGCAACAGTTATTATTAATCTCCTTTCAGCAATTCCAAATATTAGCACAAGCCTCATCAAATGAACCTGAGGTGACTTTTCAGTAGATAAAAGTAAATCTTGGAGAAGGCAATGGCACCCCACTCCAGTACTCTTGCCTGGAAAATCCCAAGGACAGAGGAGCCCAATAGGCTGCAGTCCATGGGGTCGCTAAGAGTCGGACACGACTGAGCGACTTCACTTTCATTTTTCACTTTCATGCACTGGAGAAGGAAATGGCAACCTACTCCAGTATTCTTGCCTGGAGAATCCCAGGGACGGGGGAGCCTGGTGGGCTGCCATCTATGGGGTCACACAGAGTCGGACACGACTGACGTGACTTAGCAGCAGCAGCAGCAGCATACCTGCTGTTATCCGGGAGTTTGTACCTGGAACTAGTTACCTTCCCAAATCACGAAAGTGAAAAAAAAAAAGTAAATCTTACACAATTTTTCACCTTTCATTTTATTCTCCCATTTATCATCACAGCACTAGCAGCTGTCCACTTACTATTCCTTTACAAAACAGGATCTAATAACCCCACAGGAATCTCATCTCACATAGACAAAATCCCATTTCATCCCTACCATACAATCAAAGGGGCTTTCCTTGTGGCTCAGTTGGTAAAGAATCTGCCTGCCAATGCAGGAGACGTAGAAGACCCAGGTTCAATCCCTGGGTCAGGAAGATCCCCTGGAGAAGGGAATGGCAACCCATTCCAGAATTCTTGCCTGGAGAACCCCATGGACAGAGAAGACTGGCAGGCTACATTCCACGAGGTCGCAAAGAGCCGGACATGACTGAAGCGACTGAGCATGCATACATGCATGCAATCAAAGACATCGTAGGTGCCTTACTGCTAATTCTAATACTAATAACAGCAGTATTTTCACCAACTTACTAGGAGACCTACACAACTACACCCCAGCAAACTCTCTCAACACACCACTTCGTATCAAACCAGAGTGATATTTTCTATGTGCCTATGCAATTCTACAGCCAATTCCTAATAAATTAGGAGTAATGGCCCTAATCTTTTCAGTTTTAATTCTAGCATTTATCCCAATGTTTCACACATCCAAACAATGAAGTGTAACGTTTCGACCTCTCAGTCAATATGTATTTTGAGTGCTAGTAGCAGACCTGTAACACTGACATGATTTGGAGGACAACCTATAGAGCACCCCTTCATTATTATCCAACAATCAGCATTCATATATTTCTTTTTAATTCTAGTACAATGCCAGTAGGGCTTCCCAGGTGGTGCTAGTGGTAAAGAATCCACCGGCAATATAGGAGACCTGGGTTCAATCGCTGGGTCAGGAAGATCCCCTGAAGGAGGGCATAGCAACCCACTCCAGTATCCTTGACTAGAGAATTCCATGGACAGAGGAGCCTGGCTGGCTACAGTCACACAGAGCTGGACACGACTGAAGAGACTTAGCATACATGCACACACATAATGCCAGTAAGTAGCATCACTGAAAATAACCTCCTAAAATGAAGAGTCTTTGTAGTATATCTATAATACTGGTCTTGTAAACCAGAAAAGGAGAACAATACATCTCCCTAAGACACAAGGAAGAAGCTCCAGCTCCACCATCAGCACCCAAAGCTGAAATTCTATTTAAACTAGTCCCTGAAGATTTAGAGAAGGAAATGGCAACCCACTCCAGTGTTCTTGCCTGGAGAATCCCAGGGACGGGGGAGCCTGGTGGGCTTCCGTCTCTGGAGTTGCACAGTGTCGAACACGACTGAAGCGACTTAGCAGCTGAAGATTTGTTATGGGACATTTACAAGATTTACATTTGCTAAGTACCATCTCAGTGTTAAAATAATCTCTTTTTACCATAAATTACTATGTACTTCATGCATAACATGTATTGCCACATTAATAAGTACAAATACATATTATACAGAATATACTACATGTATAATTATCTGTGATTTACTCCATAAGCATGCACACAAACCTACTGATAGTACATAACACACTATACATAAATTATTTCAGTTCAGTTCAGTCGCTCAGTCATGTCCAACTCTTTGCAACCCCATTAACTGCAGCACGCCAGGCCTCCCTGTCCATCACCAACTCTCGGAGTTCACCCAAACCCATGTCCATTGAGTCGGTGATGCCATCCAACCATCTCATCCTCTGTCGTCCCCTTCTCCTCCTGCCCTCAATCTTTCCCAGTATCATGCTTAAAAGCATATATGTTATACTATTATTACATGGTACATATTTTGGTTGTACACAGTACATTAAGTCAAATCAATTCTAGTCAACATATGCATCATATCCAATAGAGCACAGGTTTAATCAGCAAGTCACATGAAAGCATAAACCACTCTTGACTGTCATCCCTCCTCTTGTTCCAGGCCGATAACCTGGGGTGGTTTCTATTAATGTCTGATCTTCATCAGATATCTGGTTCTTCAGGACCTAAAATGACCTGCCCTTTCCTCTTAAATAAGACATCTTGATGGACTAACAACTAATCAGCCATGCTCACACATAACTTTGGTTTCATGCATTTGGTATATTTTTAATTTTTAAAGGCATGCCATAAGTTTCTATATAACACAGGGAGCCCAGCCTGGTGCTCTGTGATGACCCAGAAGGGTGGAATGGTGCGGGGGGGCGGGCGGGGAGGCGGCAGGAAGTGAGACTCAAGAGGGAGGTGATACACATAAACTTATGGCTGATTTGCACTGTTGTACAGGAGAAACCAACATAATACTGTAAAGCAAATTTCCCCCAGTTAAAAATAAATGAAAAAAAGAAATCATAAAGGGATGCTATGACTCAGTTATGGCCATCTGAGGCCTTAACACAGTCAAATAAACTGAACGTTAATTGAATATTATTGAATATTATTTACCAACATCACCATAAGGTGTTACTCAGTCGATGGTTACAAAACAAGGACACTACACACATGTACATACATGTACGGACTAAACAGGTAAATGACCTATTTAACAAACCCCCTCACTCCCCACTACATCTCATGCTCTACATGTCCTTAATGCCCTGTCAAACCCCCAAAACAGGGCAGAAACATATAAATACATAGAATTTAATCTATCCAACAATGTAATGTGCAAAATAAAATAGACCTAGAAAATAAGCATTAATCATACCAAAGAATTACTTAGATATTTACCATTTATATAGACAGATATCTCCCAAGATCCATCAACCATTTTAATAAAAATTTTAATACTAAATTTAGCATAAATCACACAAAACATTATATACATGTTACTTCACTATATAAACAGAACTTGTCAATGTAGCTTAAAATCTAAAGCAAGGCACTGAAAATGCCTCAACAAGTTTATCAGTTCCATAAACACATAGGTTTGCTCCCAGCCTTTCTATTAGTTTTTTTTTTTAATTGAAAGATAACTGCTTTACAATGTTGTGTTGGTTTCTGCCATATATCAACATGAATCAGCCGCAGACACATACATGTGTCCCCTCCCTCTTGAGTCTCCCTCCCACCTCCCACCCCTCTAGGCTGCCACAGAGCACTGGTTTGAGTGCCCTGCCTCATACAGCAAATTCCCACTGGCTATCTATTTTGCATATGGTAATACAAATGTTTCCATGCTACTCCCTTCACTCGTCCCACCCTCTCCATCCCCCTCGGTCCATAGGTCTGTTCTCTACGTCCATATCTCCATAAAACTACATACGCAATCATCCACACCCAATGAGAATGCCCTCTAAATCACTAAGATTTAGTGATCACTAAATCACTAAGAAGCCAGCATCAAGCACGCTAACAGTAGTGGCTCATAACGTCTCGCTTAACCACACCCCCATGGAAGCCAGTAGGAAGAAAAATAAAGCCATAAACAAAAGTTCAACTAAATTATATTAATTAGGGTTGGTAAATTCCATGCCAGTCACCAAGATCATACAATTAACTCAAATTAATAGAAATTTAGTGTAAAACATGTTAAAGAGTAATATAAAGTTAAATTTCAATTAAACTGTAAAAAGCCATAGCTAAATAAAAATAGACTATGAAAGTGACTAGTATTTCCTGATGACATGACAACTGAGGCCCAAACTGGGATTAGATACCCCACTATGCTTGGCCCTAAATCCAAACAATTATAATAACAAAATTATTCACCAGAGTACTACTAGCAACAGCTCAAAACTCAAAGAAGTTGGCTATGCCTCACATCCCTCTAGAGGAGCCTGTTCTATAATCAATAAATCCCACCAATCCTTGCTAATTCAGTCTATCTACCACTGTCTCTAGCAAACCCTAAGAAAGGAATAAAAGCATAATTATCATAAATAAAAATGTTAAGTCAAGGTATAACCTATGGAGTGGAAAGAAATGGGCTGTATTTTCTATCTCAAGAGTATATTTCTCACTACATGAAAGTTTTTATGAAAACTAAAAACCAAAGGAGGATTTAGTAGTAAATTAAGAATAGAATGCTTGAGTTTCCCTGTTGGTCCAGTGGTTAAGAATCTGCCTGCCAATGCAGGGGACACGGGTTCAATCCCTGGTCCAGGAAGATCCCATATGCCTCAGGACAACTAAGACTGCGTGCCACAACTAGTGAGCTCATGTGCTACAACTACTAAAGCCCATGTGCCTAGGGCCTGTGCTCTGCAACAAGAGAAGACACTGCAATGAGAAGCCCAGGCTCAGCAACTAGAAAGAGCCCACACACAGCAACGAAGACCCAGCACAGCCAAAAATAAACATTTATTTTTTAAAGAAAACAGAATGCTTAGTTGAATAAGGTCATGGAGCACACATACACCACCCATCACCTTCCCCAAGTACTGTAATAAATACTAAGTGTATGAGAGGAGACAAATCAGAACAAAGTAAGTATACTGGAAAGTGTGCTCAAATAAGTCAAAACATGGCTTAAATAAAAGCATCTAGTTTACACTTAGAAGATTTCATAATTTATGAATACTTTAAACTAAGTCAAGCCAAACCCCCACAAGTTTTACTAATATAAGCAAATTAAATAAAACATTCACTCAAAATTTAAAGTACAGGAGACAGAAATTCAAAATATCCTCTGGCACTACGGAGAAAGTACAGTAAGGGAATAATGAAAGAAACATTAAAAGTAACAAAAAGAAAAGCTTACCCCTTCTACATTTTGCATAATCATTTAACTAGCAAACATTAACAAAGAGAAGTTAAATATCCTGAAACTAGAAGAGCTACTTATGAATAGACTCATCTATGTAGCAAAATAAGATATATAAGTAGAGGTGACACGTCTAACGAGCCTAATGATAGCTGGTTCTCCAGGAAAAGAATTTTAGTTCAACTTTTAAAATTACCAAAAAATTAAAAATTTTAATGTATTTTTAAATGCTAATATAAAAAGGTTAGATTTTTAGACATCGATACAACCTTATCTAGAGGTTAAAAACAACACCACAGTTGGCTTAAATGCAGCCACCAACTAAGAAAGCATTCAAGCTCAATAACTTTATCTTAATACCAATAATAAGTAAACCAACTCCTAGCTTTATACAGGACTAATCTATTGACCAATAGGGGCAACAGTGTTAATATGATGATGAAAGTGAAAGTTAGTCACTCAGTTGTGTCCAACTCTTTGTGACCCCATGGACTGCAGCCTGCCAGACTCCTCTGTCCATGGAATTCTCCAAGCCAGAATACTGGAGCGGGTAGCTGGTTCCCTCCCTTCTGCAGGAGATCTTCCTAACCCAGAGATGGAACCCAGGTCTCCCGCATTGCAGGCAGATTCTTTACCAGCTGAGTCACGGAAGCCCAAGGATACTGGTGTGGGTAGCCTATCCCTTCCCCAGCAGATCTTCCTGACCCAGGAATTGAACTGGGGTCTCCTGCATTACAGGTAGATTCTTCTGCTTTAAAATTAATTTTAATTGAAGGATAATTTCTTTACAATATTGTGGTGGTTTTTGCCACACATTGACATGAATCACCCATGGGTGCACATGTGTCTCGCCATCCTGAGCCCCCCTCATCTCCTGCCCCACCCCATCCCTCTGGGTTGTTCCAGAGCACCGGCTTTGAGTGCCCTGCTTCATGGATCGAACTTGCATTGGTCATCTATTTTATATATGATAATATACATGTTTCAATGTTATTCTCTCAAATCATCCTACCTTCGCCTTCTCCCACATAGTCAAAAAGTCTGTTCTTTACAATTGTGTCTCTTTGGCTGCCTTCCATATAGGATTGTCATTACTGTCTTTCTAGATTCCATATACATGCATTAATATGGGCTTCCCTGATAGCTCAGTTGGTAAAGAATCCACCTGCAATGCAGGAGACCCTGGTTTGATTCCTGGGTCAGGAAGATCCACTGGAGAAGGGATAGGCTACCCACTCCAGTATTCTTGGGCTTCCCTTGTGGCTAAGCGGGTAAAGAATCCGCCTGCAATGCGGGAGACCTGGGTTTGATCCCTGGGTTGGGAAGATCCCCTGGAGAAGGGAAAGACTACCCACTCCAGTTTTCTGGCCTGGAGAATTCCATGGACTATACAGTCCATGGGGTTGCAAAGAGTCAGACACAACTTTCACTTCATGCATTAATATACTGTATTGGTGTTTCTCTTTCTGACTTACTTCACTCTGTATAATAGGCTCCAGTTTCACCCACCTCATTAGAACTGGCTCAAATGTGTTCTTTTTTATACATGAGTAATATTCCTTTGTGTATATGTACCACAACTTCTTTATCCATTTGTCCACCAATGGACATCTAGGTTGCTTCCATGTCCTAGCTATTGTGAACAGTGTGCACAGATGAGATACCAGGGAAGCCCTCAATAACTTTATCTTACTACCAATAATAAGCAAATCAATCCTAGCTCTATGCTGAACTAATCTATTGACCAATAGAGGCAACACTGTTAATATGAGTAACTAGAAATATTTCTTCTTACATAAGTAGCTAATAATATACTGACACATGCATGCATGCTAAGTCACTTCAGTCGTGTACAACTCTTTGCAACTCTATGGATTATAGCCCATCAGGCTCCTCTGTCTGTGGGATTCTCCAGGCAAGAATACTGGAGTGGGTTGCCACGCTCTCCTCCAGGGGATCTTCCTG
This sequence comes from Dama dama, assembly GCF_033118175.1. NCBI lineage: Eukaryota > Metazoa > Chordata > Mammalia > Artiodactyla > Cervidae > Dama > Dama dama. The sequence goes on along the minus strand of NC_083692.1, from coordinate 57,379,698 downwards.
ATGCAGAGCTCAAACCGTAGTCTCCTGTGTCTCCTGCATTGACACGTGGGATCTTTACCACTAATGTCACCTGGGAAGCCCAATATACTAATAATTAACAGCAAATAAACACAACTCAAGATTATTCAGTAATTATGCTATTAATCTAACACTGTCAGGCACTCAAGGAAAGATTTTTTAAAAGTAAAAGGAACACAGTAAAAAACAAAGGAACAAAGGAAAAAAACATCACCTCTAGCACAATTAGTACTAGAGGCCCTGCCTGCCCAGTGACAACTGGTAAACAGCCATGGTGTCCTGACTGTACAGAGGTGACTGTACATGGCGTATATGGTGTCCACGGTGACTGTACAGAGGTGACTGTACATGGCGTATATGGTGTCCTGACTGTACAGAGGTGACTATATATGGTGTATATGATGTCCACGGTGACTGTACAGAGGTGACTATATATGGCGTATATGGTGTCCACGGTGACTGTACAGAGGTGACTGTACATGGCGTATATGGTGTCCTGACTGTACAGAGGTGACTATATATGGCGTATATGGTGTCCATGGTGACTGTACAGAGGTGACTGTACATGGCGTATATGGTGTCCTGACTGTACAGAGGTGACTATATATGGCGTATATGGTGTCCATGGTGACTGTACAGAGGTGACTGTACATGGCGTATATGGTGTCCTGACTGTACAGAGGTGACTATATATGGCGTATATGGTGTCCATGGTGACTGTACAGAGGTGCCCTAATCATTTGTTCTCTAAACAAGGACCTGTATGAGTGGCCACATGAGAGTTTTATGGTTTCTTACTTTCAGTCAGTTTTCTGACCTCCATGTGAACAGGCAGCAATAGCAAAATAAAATAAGACCCTTTGGAGCTTTAATTAACTAACTCCCCCAGAAAACTAACTAAACCATTAAGGGATAACACATTTTTAATATGGGTTGACATTTTTGGTTGGGGTGTCCTCAGAGAAGAAAAATATCTCCAAATGATTAAAGTCTAGACTTACAAGTAAAAATATTATCCCTTATTGACCCAAAAATTGATCAACAGAACAAGTTACCATAGGAATAACAGTGCAATCCTATTCTAGAGTTCATATTGACAAAAGGTCTATGACCTCGATGTTGGATCAGGACACCCTAATGGTGTAACTGCTATTAAAAATGTGTTTGTTCAATGATTAAAGTCCTACGTGATCTGAGTTCAGACCAGAGTAATCAAGGTTTTTTCTATTATATAGTTCTTCCAGTGTGAAAAGACAAAGGGAAATAATGCCCATGTGAAAAAACTGCCACATATAAAAAAAAAAAAACCCTGCCACATATATATATATACACACACACATATATATAACCAATTAATGATGTAATTTAATATATACAAAATATTACCCAAGAACAGAGTTTATTAAGGTGACAGAATCCGGGAATTGTGTAAAACTTAACCCTTTATAGCCAGGGGTTCAAATCCTTTCCCTAACAAATGTTTATAATTAACATCTTAATATTCATCATCTGCATTCTTTTAGCCATGGCATTTCTTACTTTAATTTAGCCAAAAATCTTAGGTTATATGCCACTTCCAAAGAGACCAAATATTGTCAGACCATACAGCCTATTACAACCTACTGCTGATACAGTCCAATTATTAAAGAACCACTATTCATTAAGGAACCAGCTGCATCTTCCATTTCTATACCAGTCCTAACTTTAACCCTAGCCCTAATCATACGAATTGCTCTACCCATACATTATCCCCTCATTGATATAAATCTAGGGATAATATTTATACTAGCTATGCCAAGCCTAGCTCTATATTCCATCTTATGATCCAGATCGGCTTCCAACTCAAAATATACATTAATCAGAGCCTTATGTGCAGTACACAATTTCATATGAAGTAACACTAGCAATTATTCCTCTATCAATCCTTTTAATAAATGGATCTTTAACCCTCTCAACCCTCATCACAAGAACATTTATGAATAATCTTCCTCTCACAACCCCTAGCTATAATCAATCTATTTATTTCCACTCTAGCAGAAATTAAGTGAGCCTGAGTCCCCTTTGACCTAATCAAAGGAGAGTCTGTACTCGCATTGGGTTTCAATGTAGAATATGCAGCAGGCACATTGGATATATTTTTCTTAGCAGAATATGCCAACATTATTATAATAAATACTCTCACAATAATCGTCTTTCTAGGATATTCCACAACCCCCACATACCAGAACTATATACAACCAACTTTATTATAAAACACTATCAACAATTTCTTTGCTATGAACTAAAGCATCCTACCCTTGATTTCCACATGATCAACTAATATATCTACTCTGAAAAAACTGCCCACCACCAACACTAGCCCCCACGCATATGACACATCTCACTACCTATTATAACATCAAGCATCACCCTCCACAAACGTAAGAAATGTATGATAGGGACTTCTCTGGTAGTCCAGTGATTAAGAATCTGCCTGCCAATGCAGGGGTCACAGGTTCAACATCTGGTCCAGGAACTAAGATCCCCCATGGCCTAGGGCAACTAAGCACATGCAGTGCAACCACTGACCCCACGCTCTCTAGAGCCCATGCTCCTCAACAAGAGAAGCCACTGCAATGAGAAGCTCAGGCACCACAACTAGAGAAAGCCCGCCCACAGCAACAGAGACCCAGTGCAGCCAAAAATAAATCTAAAAAATAAAGACAAAAAGATTCTTTAAAACAACAGTCTGATAAAAGTTACTTTGCTAGAGTAAGTAACAGAGGTTTACACCCTCATGTGTCTAGAATCATAGAAATTGAACCTACCCTTAAAAATTCAAAATTCTTCGTGTTACCATATTACACTATATTCTATAGTAACGTCAGCTAAATAAGCTATCAAATCCGTTCTCTGAAAATGTTGGTTTATATCCTTCCTGTACTAATAAACACCATCATCTTTATCATCATGCTAACAACCATTATCTCAGGGACCATAATTGCAATGACCAGCCCCCACTGACTACTTATCTGCATCCAATTCAGGCACTGGCTATTTGTCCCACCTTGATTTGGTGAAATCCTTATCACCCTTTAATTAGCTTAAATGTCACTTCCTTGGGGACATCTTCCCTGAAATTCCCAACTAAGCTCACAGCTTCCTGTGCTTATCACTATCATAACAAATATTTGTCAGCATCATTCTCCCTCCTTACTTGGCCACACCTTGTTCACAGGTGTGTCCCCAACACAGATGGGCACACACAATTGGGTGTTGCAACAAACCAGCCTCATGTATAATGTTCTATTCCTGATCTTGGCAGGAACACTACCTAAAAGCTCCATTTCTACTTCTGTCTCCACCTCAAGGACAGGATCCTGCTTTATTCATCCTTACACCCAGCACCTAACAGAGCCTGGCACTGAGTTACCCTTAGTAACCTATGTAAATCGTTCTGAGGCATTAAAAAGGAATGAAGAGAGAAGGTTCAATGTAATTTTTGCCCAGTAAGAATAGAAAAGGGAAACCATACCTTCAACAGGGCCGATTTGATTGGTCACGGCGAATCTGAGTACTTTTTCTTCATCCGAGTACAAGGCAAAGACCCGATCAACATTCAGCTGCTGGGTGATGGGGAAGGCCCAGTGTCTGGGGGCATGCCTGCACACCTGGTAAGTGATGTTCTGGTGGATGCGGTAGGACCGTGTTTGGTTGATGGCACCAGACATGAGAGAGTAGGTTCTGGTACTTGTGGAGGTCACAGCTGCAACAGACATCATTCAGTCAAACAAGAACACTTGCAAATATTAAAAACAGAGGTTGGTTTGTTTGTTTTTTATGTGGGTTGAGTTTCTTGGCACAGCTTTTATGTAGTTGCTGGAGTATGTCCCCCTCAGAAGTTCCTGAGTTTAAATGGGAACCTGTGAGGCAACCCCAAGAACTGGTGTAAAAGTAAAACCAAAGCGCTAAGGGCAGGAGATATAAACCGTGTGTCAATATTCACAAAGCATACACTATGTTATGTGCCAGCCATGCCCAGCACTCTATATGCACTGCCTCATTTACTCCTCACAGTAGCCAGTGAGGTGGACCCTGCCATCTTGTATGGAGAGCCTCACAGAGGTTAAGGAGTAGTTAAGAAGTAGTCTAAGACACAAGGCTGCTAACACAGAGTGGTAAGTGGAATTCAAGTTGGCCTGACTCGACTTCCCAAGTTTTCAGCCAATCCATCCATCAGTGCACCGAAAAGAAGCTTTCCAACACCTCGCACTTAAGTCTGCAGGCTTCTGGGGAAAGGAAGTGGCGGAGGGCATCTTCTATCTCCACCTGAGTGCAGAGTAGGGAGGCCTGAGTGCTTTCTGGCCATCAGTCACCCTGTGCCCAGGCCAGGCCTCTGCAGCCCACTATCTTCCCTGTGCCTCTTGCCTGATTTCATCATGGAAGAAGCAAAGGCACAATCAAAACACTTGTGCTGGAGGAGAGGAGCTGAAATCAGGGCAGCATCTTGAAGGCAGGTGGTGTTTTACAGAACACATCACACTTAACACGTCACCCATGTGAGACAGACAGAAAGTGGGTTATTATTCTAGAGATGAGCAAACAGTTTCCCTGATGTAAGTGACCTTATTCCCCACATTCTTTAGACACATTATGACAAAAATTCCTATCTTCTGACTCCAAATTTAACAGTAGTTTTACAACACTGCAGCTCCAAACAAGGTTACGGAACAAGTATAAATTCCAATAATCAGTATTTTTCCGTGGTCCAGAGAGGACGAGAGTTAAAAGCCATACATAATTATACCATCCCTTCCCACTCCGCAGACAAGGTTGTAACTGATTATGTTATTATTACTTGCAAGTACTGCATAGGGATATTGATATCCTTATGTACAACAGCTAGCACTTTTCTCACACTAACAAAATAGCAAGAACAGTCAAGCCAATATTGAACTCATTTCACGGGCCACGCACTGTTCTAAGGACATGCAATCACTCACATCATCTTCATAACTATCTTGTGAGATGTGTACCATCCCCATTTAACAGATGTGAGAACTGGCGGCATGCACCTGAGTCTGAGTAGTGGTAGAGTTCCTTATAGGGAGCCATGTGGGTGGAGAAGTTTGCCGGGATGTAAGGCACCTGGCCTTGAATGTTGGTCTTAATGCTCAGGTAGTTCTCTGGGTCCAGCCCCTCAGCAGTTTGAGTGATTCGAACCCTCTCCTCTCCTGGGTAGAAAGTAACTTCCACATCATGAATAAAGGTAGCACCTGGAGAGAAAAATAAAAATTCAGCACAGGAATGAAAAGAAGCATTGCATCTTTCAGCAATAATCACCAGTGCGTACTTCCACTTCCCAATTTCTGCTAATGTTGGAGACAGTACCTAAGGAGATCTGATAACTAGGGTAAAGTACTATCAGCTGTTGATTTCATGAGCTCCTCAAACTTTCTGTTCAAGAGTGTGGTTCCATCCTATCCCATCTCACACTGCTTCTCTTTGTAGGAACTTGTTTTCTGTGAAAAATAAACCCCTATGAACATCCTTGACCTTTCTCTTTCTAAGGTTGCCAGACTTAGTAAAACCAAACAAAACTCCTCAGGACACCCATTTATATTTGAATTTCAGAAGAATAAAAAACATATTTTTAGCATAAGTTATGTCCCATACAATATTTGGGGCATACTTACAGAAATTATTCAAATTAATCATTGTTTATCTGAAATTCAAATGTAACTAGGTATACTGTATTTTATTTGTCTACTTTTGACTCAAGGTTTTATCAAAACTTGATTAAAAGCAAGACTCGACCCTACAAATGGCTATTGAGCTCTATGGCTGGAGGTGGGCAAAGAACTTCTCTCTCACACTTTATGTGCAATAAAGATAAATCCACTAGGGAACAAGGTATACTGAGGTGGTGTATTCCCTATACCCTTGCTATCAAAGGGTGGGCCTCAGACCAGAATTATCATCTCCTGGAAGCTCGCTAGGAAAACAGGATCCCAGATACCCCGGCCCCACTTCCCTGCACCTTTCCCCTCCCCCTACTTAATCAGAACCTCCCCTTTCCTGAGGCCCCAGATGATGTGCATATGGGTTAAAGTCCAAGGAGCGCTGTCTATACCATTATAGGTGCGAGTCATCAAGGGACAAGGAGGAAAGGCACCCCTCCCCGTGAAGTGAAATCACCTCCAGGTGCCCTAGAATTTTCACGTGCATCCCTATTTGATGGATATGCACATGACAACTCAGTTACATGGAGTGTGACACACAGGCTTCAACAAATGGGGTAAGAGACCATGAATGATCCAAATGGAATCATCCTACTTCTCAGAACAACCTGGAAAGCATTTAGAAGGAATCATTGGGTCTTAAAAACAGTCCTGCAAGGCCAAACCATCCCCCATGACCTCGGACAGAACAAGCCCACCTGTGTGGCTCTGGAGCAAGTGAATCCTCTTCCACTGAGTGGAAACCCAAGCCTCCACACCACCAAACCAGTGGTGACTGTGGCCTTGCTCACCTGTGAGGCTGAAGCCATTCTCCCAGCCTGGTTTTTCTAATGCAAAGAGCCAGCCAAATAGGCCTCCAATCGGCGTGAGTGGGAGAAGGGCCTGGGCAGCGGGCTGCGGGATGTGGCTGATGGCCGTGTAGGCTCTGCCGTCGTTGCCCACCACGTAAGCGTGCAGATCCACGTCGGTGAAGTGCACGGGTGTGTGGCCCACGAGGAGGTGCCCACTCACCTTCCCATTGACTCGATGAGGTGCCCCTGAGAGATAGCAAACCCTGTCAACCTTGACCATCACCCAGGCGCACAGATAAAGCCACCCACCAATTCCCCAGTCTCCATCTTCAGCCCTTTTCCCAACTCCTTAACATCCCACTGGCCATCTAGGTACCAGACAGACCTGCCTTCCATCTCTCTCCTTCCATCCTCCCTCTCTCCCATCCACTTTGACTCTAACGCACTAGCAAAATGGGAGGAAAGATTTCTGGTTAATCCTCAAATTGGGAAATTAGCTCAAACGTGTTCATCCCTCAGACATTTACGGAGCACCTGCAAGTTGCCAGCACTTTGATTCAAACAGTAGTGACACAATGTCCATAAGCAGATCTCATGGCGGCCGCTAGAAACAGCAAGTGGCAGGAACAGACCCAGAGCAGCCCCCTGCCCCAATCAAGCCATCACCCCTCACCTTCGGGTAGACAGTGCTTCCCGTTCCCGTAAAACCTGGACTGGCAGTGGCAGCAGAAACCCGTGGCATAGTCAGTGCAGAAGGCATGCCGGGAGCAGCGCTCGTGGTTGTGTTCACAGGTCTCCTTGTTGGCAGCATTGTATGTGAAGACTGGAAAGTAAAACAAACTTGCGTGAAAAGGACTAAGTGATTCTGATGCAGTGGCTGCCGAGCTTCATCATGGACACAGCATCTGCTCCATAAAATCCATTTAGAATGTAACAAACAAATGCAGTTTTGATGATACAGGGATGACATTCAACGCAGGGGGAATGAACTTGCTTGGTCTTCTGGCAAGAAGCACTGCTGACTGCTCGCATCTGGTCTCCCTGCAGAGCTGGTGAGCAAGGATGAGGCTGAGACCCTCTATGTGGGGACAGGAAAGCCAGCCAGGAAGTAGGTCTTAGGCTGAACTGTACAAAATGGCCATTTTCTGGGTCAAAAATGGCCAAAGGTCAGCAATTTTATATGGTTCAAACTACTAGCAATGACTTTCTGAGAGGATGACCAAAGAGAAAAACTAACAAATGTGGTCTTATGTCTAACCATTCTCTTCTTTTTGGTAACCCTGAACTTGAAAGAGAATAACCTATAGCTTGTCTTACTACCCAGAATTTTTTTAAAAATGTTTTTTCTGAAAGAGAAGAAGGGTGTTAAAGAAAGAACACACATACACGCACACCCCCTAAACAAAGTGTATGGGGAGGCAGGTCAAGATGGAGGGGAAGGAACAGGGAACCCAGGCGTGAAAAGTTCTGGGCCTTCGCAGGGTTTCTTGTGGTGGGTGTGACCCAGGCGGGATGTCTGGGCAGTCGTGGAGAGCCTGGTCACAGTCACCCCTCTGTAGGAAGCCATGTGGCCCCAGGTAGCTTCAATGCTCCGGTAGCTGTCCTTCCATCTCCCGCTTACTCTGCCCATTAAAAAAAGAAAGAGGACCATTTGTGCTGCCAAGAAAGAAAGGAACTGGAGCAGATTCCATTGTCACTACAGCGAACGGCCCGGGAGGTGGGGTGTGGCCAGGGGTGCTGACAGACAAGAGGCGGCTTGGGGACGATGCCAGTCCCTAGCACGGCCACCAGGAGGCAGAGCGCGCACCTCTGCCGCCGCCGCCCCGGGAGCAGGAGTTGGGTGGAGACTCCCCGAGCTGACTGAGGAGGAAGGACGGCAGGGAACTCTAGGGCGAGACTCCGTCACCGCTCTGAGGAACACACATAACCTGCTCTGGAAAAACTGAGTGGCAGCTGCGTTCCAGGACTAAGTCTGAAAAGGAGGAAATGGGAAGGAGCGGAAGAAATGGAAAAATCCATACTTACCCAGTATTCCAGCAGAGAACAGAAGACAAAATTGGGGGGCGGGGGGCGGGGAGGTATATATACCACCATGGAAGTTAACAGTGGAGTCAGCATAAAGACTTGTACCAGCAACTGAGAATATAACAAAGTGAACACTGAAACAGTGCCTAATAAACACCAGGTACTTTAAATGCTAGGAACTTTAATTTTTTCAGTTTGCACAAGAGCAGGGACTTTTTTCAAATTCCTATATGCAGATAAACAAGTTCTGGCACAGATTAAACTGACTCTCCTAAAGTCACACAGGTGGCCAACGTGGGATTTGAACCCAGAGACACTTGCCCCAGGTTCTTAACAGCTGGGCCTGACCACCTGCCGCTGGGGCCCAAGGATGTCTATCATGAAAGCCAGGCAAAGGAGCTGGTCGGGTAACTAGTGTTAATCAACATAGGCTTCGACCAATAGAGTTTGAGTCATACTTCATGTATCAGACTGAACGGGAGAAGACAGCAGAGATCCCCCAGAGGGCTGTCTCACTGACAGAAAAGCACAGGTAAGAGAAATGAGTAGCAGGAGTCACTTCTGGACAGAATTTGACTGCTGTTTACAGGTTCCTGAGAAAGCAGCGAGTTGAGGGTTGGCAGGACAGATGATCTTGACTCAAGTGGAATATCTGACTGGGAACAGAAAATAAAGTTGGTGAATCAAGATTTGGTACTGGGCCTCGAGGACATGGCTGAGAAATTCCAGTTCGTTCAAAATAGAAAACCAGGCATCACTCTGAACATTTGGAAAAAAAATTAAAACAGGAAGTGACACAAAACTCAATGCAGAAAAACAAAACAGATAATAAAAAAGATTGTTAAGAGGTGGCTATGAGGAAAAAACTGTGCATCCTTATTTACCATTGGTCTAATAAGAAAGAGGGGAGGAAATCCCAGTTTGAGTAAAAATAAATGAATGTAACTTGTCAAAATCTCGGATTTCTCCAGCTCAGAAAGTCATGAGTAAGTGTTAAGAAGCGGCCCCTGGAGGGACTGGCACACGTGTGAGTGTGTTCACGGCCTTAGCTGCCATCAGGACCCTCCTCTCCCGGAGCACAAGGGAACTGGGCGGCAAAGTGTCCCACATCTGACACTCAACAGCACCCTGGCTCAGATGGCTCCGCGGAAACCACAGAGATGCAGAGTCTGTTTCTTCCTCTCCAAAATCAGGATGACCCCAAACACACACATACCCCTCGTCACCAGAAATCACACCGTTTCTTAGCGTACTTCTGGATGCAAAGGTGAAAAGGTGATCTGATGCAGGACTAAAGGGTAGTCATCTTCAGGAAATTCAAGTTAAAAAAAAAAAAAAATTGGTAAGATGAACCTATTTCCAGGGCAGGAATAGAGATGCAGATGAGAGAAGAGGTATGTGGACACAGGGGGAAGGGTAGGCGGGATGTACTGGGAGATTGGAATTGACATACATACACCACCATGTGTAAAACATAGCTAGTGGGAACCTCCTATAAAGCACAGGGAGCTCAGCTGGGTGATCTGTGATGACCTAGAGGGGTGGGATGGGGGTGGAGGGAGGCCCAAAGAGGGAGGAGATACATGTGTGTGTGTGTGTATATATATATATACACACACAATGCTGTTTCACTTCATTGTACAGCAGAAACTAATGTTGTAAAGTGTTTGTATTCCAATTTAAAAAAAACACTGTTCTGCCCTCAAATTAATAAATTATGGGTTTGTATTCGGTTCAGTTGCTCAGTTGTGTCCGACTCTTTGCGACCCCACTCTTTGAGCCTGCCAGACTCCTCTGTCCATGAAATTCTCCAGGCAAGAATACTGGAGTGGGTTGCCACTTCCTTCTCCAGGGGCTCTTCCTTACCCAGGGATTGAACCCATGTCTCCTGGATTGCAGGCAGATTCTTCACCATCTGAGCCACTAGGGAAGCCCAACAGATGTGTAGGGTTGGGCTGATTGAACTAAACTACTAGGTGGAGGCATGGCTATTCTTTGGGTAAAAAGAGAGGCTTGATGGTGTAGCCAGCAACGTACAAATGCAACTGTGCCAAAGCTTAAAAGTTTATGGGCACACCATCTGCATGTTTCTAACAAAAAATAAGTTAGGCCCCCATGAAAGTCTATTACATGACTGAAACTATTATTATAATGGGTTAGCTACTGGTAGGCTGGTTTGGGGATCTTTTAAAACTGTGTATGTGGGGGGGAGGGGAGCTGCATGCTCAGGATGGGACTTGCTGAGCCAGGAATACAAGCTGTGCCTTCCAGCCCGTGCAGGCCACGCAGGGGGAACATGGGTATGCTCCAGGTCAGAGGAACATCCGGTTCCTTTTCTGTACCTGCCTCCATGTGCAGATGAGCACATGTAATACTGACAGTGTCAACTTAGATGAAAGACAAATGCTACAATTTTCTTTCAGTAATTCAAACAAGTATTTACCAAGAACTCCCTATGCACCTGGCCCTGGAGTAGGAACTGAAGATACACCAGGGAACAAGAGAAACAAAAATTCCTGTCCTGGACTTCCCTGGTGGTGCAGTAGATGGGAATCCCCCCGCGTTGCAGAGATGGGTTCGATACCTGGTCGGGGAAGAGTCCACATGCCTCGGACCAGCTAAGCCCGTGCGCCACAGCTACTGAAGGCTTCGTGCTCTAGAGAGCCTGTGCTCTGCCACAAGAGAAGAAACTAGCAATGAGAACCCTGCACATGGCAACCAAGAGTAGTTCCCCCTTGCTGCAACTGGAGAAAGACCTCATGCAGCAACAAAGACCCAGTGCGGCCAGAAATAAATTTCATTAAACAAAATAATCTCCTGTCCTGAAGCTTATATCCCCCTCCCTAGACAACAGTCAATAGACAGATAAATTATTCAGCATGGTGGATAATATCCACTGCTACGCAGAAACTTAAGTCAGGGAGGGACAGGAGGACGAAGGTGACTTTGGGCAGAAGCCTGGAGGAGGGGAGGATGAGTGAGGGCAGGCACGCCCTGTCAGGAAGGCAAGTGTGTGGGAGAAACAGGGGCAGGGAGAGGGGAGAAGGCCGGAGAAGTAGCCCTGGCCACTTCTCTCCTGTCAGGCCTGGGAGGTCAAGGGTAGGATATGGGTTTTAGTCTGAGCGAGGTGGGAAGCTGTTGGAGGGTTTGGAGCAGAAGGGTGATGCTGTGTGGAAAGGGGGCGGTGGCTTGGTCACTGGAGGTGATGATGGAGGGGATGGAGAAGAGACCAGATCTGGAGTGCTGTGAGGTGGAGCAGCCAGGGTGGGCTGATGGACTTGATAGAGGGAGAGAAGAGGAGGAGGAGTGGGGGGCGAGGTAGAGAGAGGGGAGCGGGTGGGGAGGAGGAGAGGAGAAAGAGAGGGCTCCACAGGGATGTTCATTTCCTGGCGTGGGAACTGGAAGGCTGGAGCTGCCGCTTCCTGGAGGAGGAGGAAGGTCAGTTTTCTGTGGGAGCTCAGTTCTGGCAGCACCTTTGAGGCACCTGGGAAGCTCCACTCTGGCTCTGACTGGGACTTACACCTTCCACATGGTGCCAAGCAGAGGGAACGCTGCCTTCCTTCCTATGGATTCCGGGGAACCACTGCCTCAGAACCACCTGGGATCCCAACTAAAAATGCAAATTCCTAGGGCACACCTTTGACCTACCAATTCAGACTCAGTGGGCGGATCCCAAGAGTCTGCACCTTAGCCACTCCTGGGGTCTCTTATGCCCATGGATGACAATGGTCAGCATATTTGCAAACCTTCCCTTTCTGAGTTGGAGGATGCTGTTTCACGTAGTGAATGAATTTCATCTGACCAGTTAATTAGCAGTTCCTGGGGTGGGTGGGATTTCAGGGAATGCTTTAGCATTCACTCCTGCCCTGGCTGAGAAGCAGGACTCTGTGCTGGATGGCCCACTTAGGCTAAGTCCCCAAGCGTGGCACGTGAAGATCCTTAATGGAGGAAACCAGGCGCCCAGGACCCAGGTCTTTATCCGGGCATGAAAAGCCAGGCTTCTGGCCAATGTGACTTCTCAAACTTCTATGGGAACTGCAGGTAGATTCAAGGATGCTGAACCCCATGGAGGTGGGGAATCAGTATCTGAATCCCAGCTGGATGAGATGTACAGTGAGTACCTTTTCTTTCTCAGTGGTCATTTCTATGCCTCTTTATCTCACAGTTGTAAATGTGTTTTCACACACTTCTTCCTGTTCCACAAAGATTATATGATCTGGCTCTAAACCTCACACTCCTTCCCTCCTATCAGCAATACTCAATTGAAGTGGGCTTTAGAATCACTAGGGGACCTGGCTTAAACAGGCAGATTTTGGGTCAGAAGGTGGAGGATGGGTGTGGAATCAGCATTTTAAACCAGGGTCATGAGAGAAAGAGCCACAAGTAGACTAGAGCCACACTTCAAGAAATTTAGTTTTTATCCCACATATTCCTCTCTCCCAAATTTTACCCACTCCAGACCCTCTGGGCAGGCTCCACTCCAGACCCTCTGGGGACCCACATTCTGCCTGGCGGCTCCTGTCACAAGGGAGGGACAAGTCTGCTGGCAATTTGGACCTCATAGGAGGGTGGAGGGCAGCCAGGTGTGAATTTTTCAGGCTCAGTTTGCAGCAGTTTTGTTAACTGAGGTTAGACAGTTGCTAAAGGAATCTCCCTATGAGGATTTAAAAAATGTCATTTCTTTTTTTGCATTGAATGCTTTTTCACTCTTTTCCTATCCTTAAGGGAAAGAAAAAATGGGGGTGGAGTCACGGGGCTATATCAGGAAAAAGAAGGAGAGACGCTGCCAGGGCACTTGAGACTTGCCCTAACTGGGAGATTTTCACACAAATGGAAAACTCCTCCTCTGCACTTATTCTGATCCATCCTTCAGTCTTCATTTCTCCAAAAACCCTTAAGCACTCGTCTTCAGCCCTGGCCCAGCCACGTGGAAGACTGGCAGGCTCCAGGGTGCAGACCAGATTCACCGTGCAAATGGGGACCAAGGGCTTTCCTGAGCTGGCCCTGCGTCTGGAAACTGGGCTGACCTTTACTTTAACAGCTCTTCCTGCTACCTCAGATAAAGAACCTACGTTTTTCACTGCAGGACAGATTTTTTTCTAAGTTTCCCACCTCACAGCATGACAGACGAATTAAGAAAAACCACATCCAGCTTTATAATGAAAAACAGTGGTAGGCTTTTCCCTCCAGTGTTCATTTGTTTTTGGTGTATATGTGTGGTACATAGTGAAGCTGGCTAGGCAAACAGGTATTAGGACCCTGTTTTTTGTTTGGGGGAGGGTTACATCTGACCCTAGAAGCCTCACCCTTAAGGTGTCTTCAGCAGTATGGGCGACCCTCTTGTTCACATTCCCTCAGCAACCTGGGGGTGCCCCCCACCCCTGGAGAGGGGCTTTTGTGTCTGGAAGGCTGGGTTGGGCAGCAGAGCCTGTTTGAGTTCATCCCAGGGTAGAAGCTACTTGAGACACATCCCTAAGGCCTTTCCCAAGGCCAGAAGCCACAGGGGAATCCTATTCACATCCTGGGCCTTCCCTGCATGACTGCCATCTAAGTGCAATCAACAGGATAGCAGGACAGAGTGAGAATGCCTGAGGGTGCTGAAAGCCAGGTGTCCCCTTTCCAATTCATCATGCAGACTGAGGTCAAATTAAGCTCCTCACTGCACCATCTGGGCAGGTAGGTTTAAGAATCTTAAGAATCTCTATGATCCCTGTGAATCAAGTTCGTCCCTGCTGCCCACAACACTGGCTGGCTCCAGGCAGCGAGAGCCTTGCTGGCAGCTGCCTCTTACACCTACCCCCTGCATATTTCTCTCTCTCTCTCACTCTCTCCATTTCCACCTTACAACCTCCACTCTTGTCACTCCTCTGTCCAGAATATGCCCCACTTTCTCTCTCCCAAAACTGAGGCTTTGACCTCAAGGCCTGGCTCAGGTCCTCCTCCTCCAAGAAGACGTCCCTGATGGCACCACAGGTGGATCTGCCCTACAGCGTGCTTGCTCTAACCTTCCACAGCTCTGCTGCGGTCTTGGTCTGCCTCTTACACAGACAAATCACTCAGTACTTCAGGCTTCAGTCTCCTTCTCTGCACTGTGGGAAGGATCTACTGCACAGGGCAATTCTGAGGATTAACTGTGCTAGTGCCATTCAAACAAAGTTCCCACTCAGAGTCTAAGTGGACACCCGATACATATCAGTGAAGACTTCCACTAGTGCCCTGATCAGAGGAGGGCACTGCTCTGGTAATTTTTGGTTTGACAACAAGTTTCCAGAGTTGCTTGGAGAAACAATACCCCTGAAACAGAGAAAGTTTGTGCAGCCAATTTACTGCTGGTTTTCTGGTCTACAAAAAGATAACAAGGAAAACAATAAGCTTGAGGCTAGAGTGAAATTGGGACATTCTTGCCTGGTGTGGACAGGATCTAAAAAGAATTTAGATTTCTCAACAAAAAGTCTATAAAAATAGTCCCTAAGGGGAAAAAAATTTTTTTAAGAGAAGGAAAATCTATTTAATTTCTTGGTTTAGCAAGTTAACTACTATGAAACTTAAAGGCGAAAGTAAAGTCTACTGGGCCTGGTGCTTCCGTGCCCAATTTTAATTGCAACTCTTCGATGAGGTCCCAGGTGGCACTAGTGGTAAAGAACCTGCCTGCCAATGCAGGAGATATAAGAGACGTAGGTTCGATCCCTGAGTTGGAAAGATCCCCTGGAGAAGGACACAGCAACCCACCCCAGTATTCCTGCCTGGAGAATCCTTTGGACAGAAGCAGGCTACAGTCCACAGGGTCGCAAAGAGTTAGACACAACTGAAGCAACATAGTGCACACAGCACACACACATTATCTCTGCTGCATAGCTGAAGAAAATGAGACTCAGAGCAAATGTCTTATCCCAAACCACATAACAGAGCTGGAACTCAAACTCAAGTCCATTGAAAACCAAAATCCACACTCCTCCACTCCATCATTAGAAAAAGTTGGCAACATGGCTCAAGGCTGGCATTTTAGCAGGCAGTGTTCAATGTGAGTCTGAGCCACCCCACCCACTAACTTTCCCAGAGGGAGTCCACTTTTGCCTGATAGACCTGTGGGATGCTAATGTTTTGTATGAAAAAACAAATTTCACTGCCAAAAAAAAACAAGTAATTAATAACTGCACGTTTCTATACAGTCAACCCTCTGGTATCCACAAGTTCTGCACCTGCATATTCAAGGAGCTGTGGATCCTGTGCTGTATTTAAGGTCCACGGTTAGGGGAACCCACAGTTGAGGGAGCTGAGGTTGCAGAATCAGGGATCTGAAGGGCTGACTGAAGGCCCTGAGCATACACAGATCTTGGTATCTGCACAGGGAGAGGGGGTCCTGGAACAAATTCCCTGAGGATACTGAGTCTTCCTAAAGCCCGAGATGAGATCAGAGGTTCAACTATTTTTCATTTCTGCTTTCAAGTTTTAAAGCTTTCCCTCTCTGCTAATATGGTGGCTGATTTTTCTTTCTTCAAGTTTCAAAACTTATAGTTAGATTTTTTTTCCCCTAAATGTCTCATTGTATTACCCAGATGTTTCAAACGCATGTTGCCATTTCCGAGATGTCAGGGGTAGGCGTTATCAGCAGCTGGTAAATATCATAGTTCATGCCCCACGAGAGTTATGGCTGCTGTCTCTGTTCTCTACGGCCAGTTCCCTTGGCCTCTTACAGTTACGCCAGTTTTTCTCAGCCCCTCACAGCTCAAAACAGGGCGTGCAGCCTGTTCTTCTTAACCCTTTAACAAATCACTCCAGGGATCTGCTTTCTAATACTCCAAGCTCTTCTCAGGGCAGGAAGTCCCAACCCACAAATGAAAAGACCACTTTGGAGCTTATCTTTACCTCAAAATCTCTTTGGTCAACAGAAACCAACACGATATTGTAAGCAATTATCCTCCAATTAAAAATAAATATTTTTTTAAAAGAAAAAAACAAGTCTTTGATACTTGGCTTTATATTTTCTTTAGATATATGGCACTTATGCTGAAAATTCAGGAGACTAGACTAGAAAGGTGTGAAGGTTCTGAAGCCTCCCCATAAAATTCACATCTCTGACTTGAGAGAAATGTGGTCCTTAGGCACAAATTAAGGCACAAGTACTTAACAAGCCCACTCTTCATTCTCTACCACCCCACCCCCATTCCCGCTACTTTAAATCCTCTATAATTAGTAAAAGCAGCCACCACTTATTAAGATCTAACTAGTATAGACACTAACCTAAGAACTTCATTATCTCTTTCAATCCTCTCAACAAATTTAGGAGAAACTAGAGGTTTGGGGGTTACATGAAGCCAGCATGACAGCCAAGATTCGACTCTCAGTCTGACACCAATGTTTTCCTTGTCATCATTACCCAGCGTCACCTCAGGCACGAAATAGTTTCATCCCTCCACCTCCCAAAAGAAGCGCTTCTTCAAGCAAATTCTTGCAGGTCAGGGGCCACCGCAGAACCACCTGAAAGACCTTATGCTAGGTCAACCTGTTTTACTCTAAAAAGTACGAGAAACAGGAAAGGTGAAGAAAAAATACAAAGGTTCTAAAGAATGCTTTCACCTCTGACCTCCTTCCTCCTGTCAGAGGTCAGATGAGCAGTCCCTGGAACAAATGGGATAAATCTGTGGCCAGTTTCCCATTCAGGTGTTCACATCTCTGACTGGAAAGAAAGAGCTGACCTGACAAGTCTCGCCTTCAAGAGAAGGCGACATGGGCTCCGTGTCTGTATTAATTAACCGAGGCCTCCCCTGGGCATTTCTCTGCTGGCCCCTCGCTCTGGTCAGTGAGTCATGAAATGAGGACAAGGCTCCGGGGAGCTGAATAGCACAGCTGCACAGCCGTGAACCAGAAATGACAAGACACAGGTGGTTTGCAGTTTTCTCCCCAGGGGTCCCCTCTCCCACACACTCCACCACCATGTCCCTAACTGAGGGGAGCACTGAGGTCATCCCATTATGGAGGAAGAATCTGGAATGTTCATCCCAGCCAGCACAACTCACCACTTGAAACTAAAGCCCGAAGCCCTCCATCACCATAATGTGCGTGAGGCCTCAAAACACTTTACCTTTGTTGAACTTTCAGACTAAAATACTTCATTCCACTTGAGAGCGTAGCTGGCACGAGCAACCCCCAGTTCTTCCCCACGTGCTTCAAGAAGCCCCCCTTTTTAAAAAAATATTATTAATGGTCAAAAGATTCCAAACAGAATTTGCTTGCCAAGAATTTCTTTGGCAAAGGAAAGATACTCGGGTTTTAAAAATAAGTCCCCAGCTTCGTTTTGCTAAACTCTTCATCTACTTGCTTGAAAGAAAATTCATGAATCTCTGCAAGACCAGCATTTTTTTTTTTTTTTTCCAGTGAATTCTCAGCACCCAGGGTTCAAATCCACTTACCCTCAGTGTTGGAGCTGATGTCGTCCTCCACCCCGACCACTTGCCTCCGGTGACCCAGGTGCGGGGCGTGGTCGGGCCCAGGGTAGTTGGGAAGAGCTGCCTCTCCTCCTGGATGGGCTGGAAGAGCATCCTGGTCCGCTGGCCCGGCTCCTCCCTCTGGGGAGGGCGGCGGGGCTTCCCCGGGAGGAGCAGGTGACTCTCCTTCAGTCTCTGGAGGAGCAGGGACTCTGGTCTCTGGCTGTTCAGAAGACTCGACTCGCCCTTTTAAATCCGAGGCATCGGTCTCCCCCTGAGGTCTCCTCTCTTTGGTGTGAGGGTCCAAGGGGGAAGATTCTGTTTCAGGCCCACCCTGAGATGCTGAACGTGGCACAGGGGAGGCCAGGTCAGAATCTGGAGCAGAGATCCTACCTCTTAAAGAAACATCGACTGAGCTGTGGCCATTTGATGCCTCCGCTGGCTCACTAGATGGGTATTCGATTTCCTCCTCATTCTCATCATAATCATCCAAAGGGTCCTGAGTGTAGTCATCCTCCAGGGCCACGGCATGGCTGAAGGACTGTCCCAGAGGAGCCGAAGGACGGGCTTTGGAAAGGTCTCCTCCAATGGTCGCTGGCCTGACGTTGTCCAATGGGGAAGTGCTGCCTATGTGAAAAGCCCACACTCCAGGAATGCCCAGGTTGCTGTGTCTAAATAAAAAGGAAAAAAAGATATTGTAGCATATGTGTCCACCCACCACCTTCCTACAAAGGTGAGCAATTTATTTGAAAACTGAAAGACTATTCAGATCAGATTAGGTTTTCACTGGCAGCGAACCAAACAAAACCAGACTTGCATGATAACTGAAAAGCATTATATTGGAATTTTTATGCAAACAATCTCTTATTAAACAACGGGTTTCAAAGGCCATATGCCTACTACCAGACACTCAAATCAGAATTCTGTACTACATATTTTATCTAAATGGCTATTTGAAAACAGCTAGGGAACAAGGGCTTCCCTGGTAGCTCAGATGGTAAAGGATCTGCCCACAACATGGACGACCTAGTTCAATTCCTGGGTTGAGAAGATCCCCTGGAGAAGGGAATGGCTACCCACTCCAGTATTCTTGCTTGGAGAATTCCATGGACAGAGGAGCTTGGCAGGCTACCATCCATGGGGTGGCAGAGTCAGACACGATTGAGCAACTAACACTCCCTGGTGACTCAGTGGTAAAGAAGCCTCCTGCCAATGCAGAAGACATGGGTTCAATCCCTAGGTTGAGAAGATCCCCTGGAGAAGGAAATGGCAACCCAACCCAGTATTCTTGTCTGGAGAATTCCATGGAGAGAGGAGTCTGGTGGGCTACAGTCCAGAGGGACACAGAGTTGGACATGACTTACCTACTGAACACATGCACGCATACACACACACTTTTAACAAACTCAAGAAAACATGCTTAAACATTTCTGCCAAACACCTAAATAATAATGAGTCCGTTTTATTTGAGAGTTAATTACATGCCAAGTGCTTAACATTCTTCAACACAACTTGCAAGGCAGGGGCAGTGATATGCCTGATTTTTCAGAGGAGAAAACAGGTTTAGAGAGGTTAACTAATCTTCTTAAGGTTGCACAATAATAATTGGCAGAGTTTGCACTTGAATTCAGCAATAACACCAAAGCCCATGCTCTGAACATCCACGTCATGTCAGAAAATCAGTACACTATAGTCAGTCCACATCCTAATTATCTTACACGACAGAACGTTAGAAACATTTCACTGTTTAGTCACATGGATTATTCAATTAATTCACAAACCCTGGTAAATCAATGTCAAAAAATTCAAAGAAATAGAAATACCTAAGTATCAAAAATGTTGAGCAAATGTAGAACAAAGGTTAAAAGGGGGATAAGAAAGCAGGTTTATTAACTGCCATGGGTCACAGGTGAGAGGTATCCAGAAACATTTGGAACCAGGGAGCTCACTTGTACGCCTCCACTAGAAAAGAACATAGGCTCCATTCAGTCTTCCAAATATCCCAGCGATCCATTATTTTAGTCAATGATACATTCTAAAGAGAATAACCCCACAAATAATTAAAAAAAAAAAAAAAAAAGAAAAACTCGAAGAAAGAAAGGGTCTGCCTGGCTTGAATACACCCATTTCTATACTCTCCAGCATGTGGACCAAACACCAGGCTCTCAGTCTCTCATGTTCTGGGATTTTCTCCGCAGTCAGTCCATGAGAAGTCAGTTAATGACTAATAATATAACAGGAAAGTCACTGACTCATATGAGGACAAGAGAATTTTGCTCATTTGGGCTGGTATTCCTCACCTTCATGTGGATTTCTACAGCAATAATATTTATTAACACAATTCCGAGAATCAATCAGTCCCCACCTCCTCGCATGTTGTTACCCCCACTGCAGTTGTAATTAGTTTAGAGAAACGAGTGTAGAAAGAAAAACTTGATCCTTTGTGCAATATGCTATGTAAACTTAGTAAGTTCTAAGAATTAAATTCTGGTGCTTTCTGGCAAGCAAGCAAGGAATGCTAAAGAAGATAAGAGAGGATTCAGAAGATCTGAGGATGTTGAGTTTATTATCACATCGGAGGTGTTGCAGCTGTGAAATTTCTTCTTGAAGTTAGAAACAGAAAACTATAAAAGCTTCAAAGAGTAGGAAAGTACAAATTATGGCAGATAAAAGCTAAATAAAATAGCCTTCTAATTAAATATGAATTGCTATCCTGGCTTTTGTCATTGTGCATGATAGGAAAGTAGCCAGTTTGAGTTTATCCTAAAATCCAAGGTCATTTGGAAAGCTTAGTGATAGAAAGAACTTAATTTATTTCCTAGAAAGAAAACAAGGCTACAAAATGAGATGGACAGTGCCTTCCTCCCTGGGGTATTAGGAGGATTAAGCTAGAAAATCACATAAAATGTTCAGCATGGGGCCCTGCATATAATAAGTGCTTAGTAACTACTGTTTTCTAGGAGACAGAAAAGAATAATCTCAAAAAATACAAATGTGTGCATTCATATTTAAATGTGCAGAAGGAGAATTATTACAAACACACTATGAATTATATAATTTATGACCTCTAAACTTATAAGACAAGTTTGAGGAAGAAAACAATTCTATTGACTAGGAGAATAATTTTATTTTTTAAAAATCCATACTGAAGCACTGAGGGGTGAGTGGCATGATGTGTGTCACTTACTTTAGTTACATAAAAAAGAAAAAAATTTTTAAGATAGCAAAATGTCAACAGCTTGCAAATCTAGATTACCTCCACTTTTCTGCATATTTTTGAAATTTTAAATAATGAATGCTGGAAAGGGTGTGGGAAAAAAGAAACCCTCCTACACTGTTGGTGGGAACATAAATCAGTACAGTCACTATGGAGAACTGTATGGAGGTTCCTTAAAACACTAAGCAGGCAACTGTCATATGACCCAGCAATCCCACTTCTGGGCAAATATGCAGAGAAAACCATACTTTGAAAAGATACATGCACTCCAATGTTCATAACAGCACTATTTACAATAACCAAAACATGGAAGCAACCTAAATGTCTATCAACAGATGAATGGATAAAGATGTGGTGTATATGTATACACAACGGAATATTGCTCAGCCATAAAAAAGAATGAAGTAATACCATTTGCAGCAACATGGATGGACCTAGAGATTATCACACTAAATGCAGTAAGCCAGACAAAAACAAATATCATATGATATTACTGATATGTGGAATCTAAAAGAAGAGAAAGACACAAATGAACTTACTTCCAAAACAGCAAGACACAGGCACAGAACACAAACTTACAGCTAACAAAGAGAAAGTGGGAGAGGGATAAATAAGGTGTTTGGGGTTAACACATACACACTATACATAAAATAGATAACCAATAAGAATCTATTGGATAGCACAGGGAACTATATTCAATATCTGGTAATAATGGGAAGGAAAGAAAGAAAGGAGGGAGGGAGAGAGGAAAGAAAGAAAAGGAAGGAAGGAAGAAGGGAAGGAAAGAAAAAAAAAAACAGAAGATTAAGTTGGGAAACCTTTCTATCATTTGGAGGTAGGAAAGGCCTTCCTAAAAATAATACCGAGACCTGAAATCATAAAGGAAAAGGCCAATAACTTTGGCAACCCTAAAGTTATACCATTTAGATCGTAACTACCTTTAAAGATGAACAACTGGATGAAAATATTGATGGCATTTAAGAGAAAATATTTTTACTAGATTTTTCTTATTTGTAAAAGATCCCTGTAAATACCTCAGTAGAAAATAGCAAAGAAATGGCTATTAACCATTGAAAAGGTGCTCAGTTTTACCAGTAATCACAAAAATTAGAGTGAAAATAGAACATTTACACCTATCAGATTCACAAATATTAAAAAGATTAGAAGCCTGTAGGAAATGAACATTGTCAATCACAGCTCTCCATTATTGGTGGGATTGTAACCTGGTGCAGGGTTTCTGAAGGGTGATTGGTTAACATGCACTAAAATGTTAAACTGCATATAACTTTTCTCAGCAACTCTACTTCTAAGAATTTATCTTTAAGACAAATGAGCATCCAAACAATGTATATTATTTTGTTTACTGCAACAATAATTATAAAAGGAAAAAACAGAAATAGTTTATATGTTCATCAGTCAGTTTATTGTTTTAATAATACAGGCCATATATGATGCCATGTTTTATAGCCTTCAAATAATAATATAAAGATATCCTACTGAAAGATGTCCATAAGACAGTGGTAAATGGGAAGATTCCATATGTATAACAAAAGAAACATTTTGGTTTTAAAAAGGTTTTGCATACACCTAAACTTCTGAAATGACTATTAATAATGGTTATCACTTTGAAGCAGTGATAATGGGTGATTTTTACTTTTATTTCACAATTATCAACATTACTTGCACCTTATTTTAGTTTTTATACTAAACAGATTCTACTAAAGAAAACTTCTTCCATCAGTCATTTTGGCTCCCTATCTTCCACTTTCAATCAAGCAACTCGGAGGAAGTTTCTAGGAAGCATGAAAGACAAAGATGAGGTAGGCATTGTTGCTATTGTTTGGTCACTAAGTCATGTCTGATTTTTGTGACTTCATGGACTGTAGTCTGCCAAGTTCCTCTGTCCATGGGATTTTCCAGGCAAGAACACTGGAGTGGGTTGCCATGCCCTCCTCAGGTGACCTTCTCAACCCACAGATCGAACCCCCATCTCCTGCATTGGCAGGTGGATTCTTTACCATTGAGCCACATGGAGGAAGGCAAATGGAAGCAGTGTATATATGTGTACGTGTCTGCGTGTCCGTGTGTGTCTATGTGAGTTCTTGGGGCCTTTACGGCAGTGGTGGGGAAGCATAACTGCTTTTTCCCACAGGCTTTTTGGCCTCCACTGCCTCCAGTACCCTGAGGAGGTAGTCCCACGCTCTGCAACTGTCTAACCGCTCCTCCATCTAGCCTAGGAGAGTGCAGGCAGCTAGTATACAGGGCCTAGGCCTTAGACATCTTTGTCTTTCCAGCGCTTGAATGATGTCTGAAAAGCAGAGAATCCACGGGCTCCAGAGAAGAGGGTGGTAGAGCCAGGGCAGAAAAAGCAAGGAGCTAAGTTTTCTCCAGAGTCAAGACTAAAAGGCAACCTCACTAACAAACACATGAAAAGATGCTCAACATCACTCATTATCAGAGAAATGCAAATCAAAACCTCAACGAGGTACCATTACACGCCAGTCAGAATGGCTGCTATCCAAAAGTCTACAAGCAATAAATGCTGGAGAGGGTGTGGAGAAAAGGGAACCCTCTTACACTGTTGGTGGGAATGCAAACTAGTACAGCCACTATGGAGAAGAGTGTGGAGATTCCTTAAAAAACTGGAAATAGAACTGCCATATGACCCAGCAATCCCACTCCTGGGCATACACACCGAGGAAACCAGATCTGAAAGAGACACGTGTACCCCAGTGTTCATCACAGCACTGTTTGTAATAGCCAGGACATGGAAGCAACCTAGATGCCCATCAGCAGATGAATGGATAAGAAAGCTGTGGTACATATACCTTATGGAATATTACTCAGCCATTAAAAAGAATTCATTTGAATCAGTTCTAATGAGATGGATGAAACTGGAGCCCATTATACAGAGTGAAGTAAGCCGGAAAGATAAAGACCAATACAGTATACTAATGCATATATATGGAATTTAAAAAGATGGTAACAATAACCCTATATGCAAAACAGAAAAAGAGACACAGATGTACAAAACAGACTTTTAGACTCTGTGGGAGAAGGCAAGGGTGGGATGTTCAGAGAGAACAGCATTGAAACAAGTATACTATCAAGGGTGAAACAGATCACCAACCCAGGTTGGATGCATGAGACGGGTGCTCCGGGCTGGTGTACTGGGAAGACCCAGAGGGATGGGATGGAGAGGGAGGCAGGAGGGGGAATCGGGATGGGGAACACATGTAAATCCATGGCTGATTCATGTCAATGTATGGCAAAAACCACTACAATATTGTAAAGTAATTAGCCTCCAATGAATTAAAATAAATGGAAAAAAATTTTTTTTAAATAAATAAATAAAAGGCAGCCTCAGTGGCCCCTGGAAGGTGCCCAGTGTGAGTCCTGAGAACGGGAATGCAAGCCAGGACTCAGCATAAAAAAAGCAGTTCAGAGCTCCAGACTCGTGCTTGAGTTTTGGCTTTGCCCCTTCATAACTTTGAGGTTATAGGCAATTTAACTTTCCTAAGCTCATTTGTCACATTGACAAAAGAACAGAACTTATCCCCTGAGACTCTTGTTGAGTTTTAATTAAGAGAACTTCTGGAAAGTGTTTAGCATAATGTTGGCAAACAGTAAGCTCTCAATAAATGTCAGCTCTGAGTAACCCTGTTTGGTTGTAGGGCCCGCTCTCTGGTCTCTGAGTAGAGCGGATGGCATGCAAAAGTGTAAGGTATTCCAGTACCCAGTAATCTCATTTTGTCCAGCTTGTAGACCAGTATTCAGGGAAGCATAAAAGCAGAGATATTTTTTTAAAGCCAAGAAATGAGTAAATATCAACTGGTGCCAACCCAGATACTGGGCATGATGTGGACAAGCAGAGTGGGCTCACGTGATGGGACTAAGGAATGTGCCCAGTTCCAGGCATTTCATGAAAAACCCATCAGGACGATTTCAGATAATGAAGCCATTGAGAAATCCCAAGACTTCCAAAACCCTAGCAATCTGTTTGTTGGTTTTTCTTTTTTTTTTTTTTTTCCAAATTACACAACCCTTAATTTAACTTTTAACACCTATCTGTTTAAAAGACTAACCCACAACATTTCCAGCTGTGAAACGATTAACCTGGAAAAACTTCAACCTGGGCAGTTATATTACTGAATATTTTTATGTGGTTCCAAGAGCAATGTTTTCCACAGCAAGCGTCAGTGGCTGTGCTAACACACACACACACACACACACACACACACACACACACACACACACACACTCACACACATAGTTTGGTTTCTGGTATCTCTAGCCAATACGGCAGGAAAAATAACGAACCTTTTATATTTTGGTCAACTTGCTCCTCCCAGGGTTTAGTCTAGTTCCTGGTTTTGACACTGATGCCTTGCTTAGTTAGAAACCACCAAGATATTATTTAATGGTCTTAGAGCCACTGAAGTTTGGGGAGCTCCTAAGGGTCCTTACATTCCCACAGGAAAGGGCTTAAGCCCTATGCTACTTACTGGTAGAGATTTTTCACAGACTGTTCAGTGCTAGTCAAGCTGAAATATGGTCCCTGTCTATTCAGGTCATCAACCTCTCCTCGGCAGAAGCCCACTCGGGCTGGAAGCTGGAGCTGGACATTGTAAGATTCTTTGGGGCGTGTTCCAAAGAACTGAAGGCCATTGGCAGGATAAAGAAAGAGGGCGTAGGTGTCAGATTCATCAGATGCCAACACTGCCTGGAAAGTATTCAGCTGTGAAAAAAATAGAAAATATTCTTAATAAAACAAACAGACAACAACAACAACAAAACTGCAAGCAAAGCATTATGAAATGCAAAGGGTTGTCCCCCTTCTCAGGATTTCTCTAAATTGTTTTAACATAATATTCTTTTAAATTTCCTCTCCAAGAATCTGCCTGCCAATGCAGGAGGCACAGGTTTGAGCCCTGGTCCAGGAAGATCCCACATGCTGTGGAGCAACTAAGCCTGGGCAACACAACTACTGAGCCTGTGCTCTAGAGCCCACATGCCACAACTACTGAAGCCCGTGCACCTAAAGCCTGTGCTCTGAAGCAAAAAAAGCCACTGCCATGAGAAGCCCACACACTGCAACAAAGCGTAGCCCCCACTCAATGCAACTAGAGAAAGCCTGTGCAAATCAACAAAGACCCAGCGCAACCAAAAATAAAGAAGTTTTTTTTAAACACAGGTTAAAAAAATAAAACTTTTTTAAGGTTTCAAACTTCTATCATCCAAACTTCTTTCAGAGCTAAGAGTAAATAGCAAAATTAATGTGTACATTCCCGGAGTCATTGCCCTAGTTTACTGCTCTGGGCACTTAACGGAATCATTCATTCATTCATTCATTCACTCATTCACTTATTTATTGAATAGACTTTATGGGCAGGGGTGGTGTGAGGCACTGGCTGATCAAAAGACCTCATTACTGTTCTCATAGCCTCACTCTCTATTCTCTTCCATCTACCTTCTGACACCAGCACCAGAGTTATCCTGTCCTCATTTCTCAGATGAGGAAACCAAGACAAGGGCTAAGAGATCTGCCTAGGGTTAGGCTGTTGGTACGTGGTGGCAGGATGGCCAGCTCCAGGGTCCCTGCCCTGCACCGCCAGGCCGTCCCAAACACTCCTTGGCCTGCCACGCCAGGTGATTTATAAGCTGCAAACTCTCTTTCTAGGCTCACATCCGCTGTATCTTCACCAGATTATTTAATATTGCCCATCTGTCCCATGTACTCTGATGCTTCTGAACATTTATTTGCTCACATTTTCCTGTGCCTAGAAACACTCCTGACCTTCTAATACTGCCCTCCGAGAGGTTTTTGAGATCCCCTGTACATTTATTGCTGTTCTCTGACCCTCCACAACATCTTAGTGAGTGTTTCTAGTTCCTCGTTTAGCCCGGTTAGCTGTTAACATGTTTGTAAACTTGATTCATTAATTCATTTGTACATTAATTCAGAGAGCCAGGTGCCAGCTAAGCACTGGACAGTGTGCTTGGTGGGAAGAAGCAAAGGGGCAAAGGATGGCAGCCTCCACCCAGGACAGTCTCAGAGTTTAGGACAGGGAGCAGCCATGGCTGGGATTCCAGGAGAGTTGCTGGAGAAGGTAGTAGAGGCCAGAGTGGAAGGCGTGGGCCCCAGACCTCAGGGCTGGAACGGGCAGGCGTCGCAGAGGCTGACTGTGAATGGTAATAAACACCGCAGGAGCCAAAGCAGACTAGAAGGACAGGCCAGGAGCCTGAACTAGCCACAAAACGCAACACCCAGGTCCTTACAGAATCACTCCTTAAAGTTCAACTTACTCTAGTATTTTCAACAGGACACTTTTTTTTTTTTTTTTTTTTTGCCTTTACCTAAATCCAGCTATCTCCCTAACACACAAATGATCAGTTAATGGTGCTTGAATATCTTTTAAAAAATGTCATATGAAGGCCTCTGAGGACACCCCTCTCACTAAATCCCATTCTTTTTACAACTTAGCAGGGAGCAGGAGAGGTATTTGTAAATACCACTACTTCCTAAATAATGTGACTCCTAGAAACATTATTTACTGGTAAGGAGCACTGTCTCTCCATTTTGCTAGACAAAGTTAGGCAGAGAGAAACATATCACATTTTACTAAATAAAACAGCAGACCATAGGTATGGGCCTGTCCTGGGTCCTTCCCCAAATGGTGGCCAAGCTCTTTTCTAATGTTAATTATTCTTTTTTGATGTTTAATTTCAAAGTATAGTTTGGATGGTTTGCTTACAAGATAAAGTTTAGGTGTTAAAAAGTTTTTCCAGAAAAAAAACAAAATATTATCCAACTTTACTTTTAGATCTCCAACATAGAAAAGGTCACCTTGCTTGGCTTGGCTTTTTGCTTTCCTTTAAGTTCAGAAACTTAAAGACAAGGAGGGGGGCCTCATATATTTGTTATTGTTGTCGTTGTTGATTGTTTCAGCCGGAAAGCTTGACTTTTCCAAAAACAAAAAGCAAGGGATGTTTTCTAGAATTTCTCAAAGCTCGGAAGCCATAACTTCTGCCAAATGTAAACAAAGGCCATTCTGTATCATGTCCATACAGAATGTATACATTATCGATTAATGGCAATTCAGTAACTTCAGAGTTTTACTTTACTCAGAATAAATAAAGTTCAGCTAGAGAAAGAAAGGTACTCAAGGAAAGAGACTCTGTTTTAAGAAGCAAAGCTTTCAAAGCTTCTGGCATTGATTGCCAACAATAAATGTCAGATAGGAGGAATCCTTGTTCTACATCTAGAGAAGCTCTGTGAGATAAGGAGGTCCTATAGATTGTGAAAGAATTGAAGGGGATGGGAAAGGGAAGGAAAAAGTAAACAGAGCTGGGAAGGGGAGAGTCTGGCTTTTTACTGTGGGGTCTGAGTATTTAGCTAGTCAACAAATTTTATTCATTCTTTCAGCCAGTGAGCAAATTTATTTCAATGAAAAGTTATTCAACGTCTTTATATGCCATCCTTGAGACAAACACTTATTACAGGTGGCAAGCATTTATTTAATCTACTTGTCTTCACTGAAATAGGCAAATAGAAGAATTTTAAATAGAATTTAGGATCCCAGAGTCCCAGCCATAAAAATCTGGCTGTTTAAAAACCACCCGCACACCAAATGATCACGTTTAAAGTTCTCTCTCAGTTCCACAACATTGTACACCTAATCACTAAAGAGCCCACTTCAAGATGTCCTGCAGGGCTCCTCCTCCTAGAACACTCCTTGACTGGCTTCCTAACCGGAAAGGTCTACACATTCCTGGAGAAAAGACTTCGCAAGAACCCCACATGCTCTGTCCTTGAAGGGAAAGCCTCAGATGGGCTGCCAAACCTCACAAAAGGGTCACCCGTTTCCAACTTCCTCAGGATCCCAGGGAGGAGAGGAGCCGGGCCCGTGCTGCGGAGCTTCAGGATCCACCTTCCTGCTATCAGAAAGAAAAAAGCCAGAGCCCTCAGCAGAAATCAGACAGCTTCAGGCTCTTTCCTCCAGGTGCAGGACATCACCAATCAGTGCTGACTTGATGCTTGGCAAAGCCAGGCTGATGGATACAAAGCATGCTCCTCAATAAGTTCCTAGTTTATGCAACTTACTTAATTAATTTCAGCCATCTGGCCAAATATCACGACAATACCATCCATGTCCCAAAGGGTTTGCCTAAAGTGGCTTACAAAAATTATAATGAAAATTAAGAAGTAGGATCACAAAGTTCCCCTTCCTATCTTCTTTAGGTTCTCATGCTCTCTACACTCCTTGCATTATTAGCTTCTCATCTCCACTGTTTGGTGTGAATGCTAATCTCCATTCCTTAGTGTATTTCTCTATCTACCATTACCTATACATCACTGTCACTTGCATGATTTTCCTTAATTCATTTTTTCTGCCCTTAATCCTACAGATCCTGCCAAAAATACCAAAATAAATGCCCAGTACTATCACATCCCTAATATTATAACCTTCCCCACACTTGGTCTTTAGCAAAACTTTAGCATTTCTTTAACCAATTTCCATATATGTCTCTGTGCTTTATGTCTGCATAGCTAGATCTCAGACACAAGCTAAACTCTCTCAGACAGACTGTAGGCCTCCCTTCTTTGGGACCTCAGCTTCAAAATTCAAAAAAGCTACAACCATGTCCTGCTTTTACTTCTCATTTTCTCACTGGATCCAACCCCCTCCATCAATGACCATCATTCTTTGAAACACATCGGCATATCTCGCTCCCGAGGTGAGGCCTCCACTGGGAAGCCTTCTGCTCATCTTATTTTACTGCCCATACCTGCCTTCATCCACATCTTCAGCCTTAGCTCTCTTGGCCTTCTTCCAGGACACATCTTCGGCCAGCACAATCTGTCCTGCTGCCCCATTCTCAATATCCATTATTTCAGCCCAACTTAAATAAAAGTTGACAAAACATTCCTTGTACCACACAGATCTATGAAGCCCAGTTTTCTATGCCCCTCCATCCCTCAAACAACACCACCCTCGAGAAAAAGACACAGTTAAAGTAAACGTTAGTCCTCTTTATGTCTCCCGTCAGTAAATTCTTTGAAGGTCAAACTGACTCATTGGAAAAGACCCTGATGCTGGGGAAAACTGAAGGCAGGAGGAGAAGGGGATGACAGAGGATGAGACAGTTGGATGGCATCACCGACTCGATGGACAGGAGTTTGAGCAAGCTCCAGGAGTTGGTGATGGATAGGGTAGCCTAGCATGCTGCAGTCCATGGGGTCGCAGAGTCGGACACTACTGAGCAACTGAACTAAACTGGGACTTTGATCTGTGATGTACTTATGACAATTCAAGGAGTCTCAGATTGTGTTGACAAACACTATTTGGTCATAGCTTTTTAGATACAGTAACACCTTGACATTCCTACAGTATCAGGTACCACATCCTTTCACATCCATCACGAATGTCCATGGTGAGAAAAGACAACATCTGAAACAGTTTTAAAAGGTAAAAATGCCTTTCCTCTGACATCTTCAAGTTTCTGGTAACTCTGCAACACGTTATATGCCAAGGTTTAAGAAGGCCATGTAGAACTCACACAGTCTTTCAAGCAACGTAGATTACTGTTTGCCAAAATCTATTTCCAAAGAACTATTAAAACAACAACTAATATCACAGGGCTCTTTAAAGTATTCAGAAGGAACCTTCAATGTGGGTAATTAAAGAAACATCCTCTCTCCAAACAGAATCTTTATCTCTTTTCTAAATGAAACATTCTGAAGCCAGCTCAGCATTTGGCAACATTTCTGAAGATTAATTTTAATTAGAAAAGTAAGAGATGGATTCTACAAATCTTCCCACGCTCCGCCCCCACCATAAAGAGGCCCAGACAGAAGTTGCAATGCAGAAAACCTTGTATTTAAAGAGTCTTTAATTAAAAGACTCACATCACAGTATCCTTTCAAGATAGAGAAATCAAAAAACCAGAATCTGGTCCTATATCAACCCCATGTAAGGGAACACAGATCTGCTGAGCAAATGCACCTCCTAAGTCTAAGGGACTATGATGGCTACTTTAAAATGTCCCCTTAGTGAATTTTCACAACAGTCCTATAAGGTAGGCATTGCTACCTCATTTTACAGGTTAATAAACTAAGACTGAGGCTGGATCATTGCTTCCAAAGTCACTGGATAACCTTTCATAAACTACTTCTTTCAAAAGATTTTTTGTCATTATCTTCACATCAGAAGCATTATTTCCATGCTACAGATGAAACTGAGAAAAATATTTGTCTGCATTACAATTTTCAGTTTCAAATAAGTTCTGATAAAATTGGAATCCTAAAGCTCTCAGAGTGACTTCATCACCCCACAGGTTCTGTGCAACTGTTCATCTCTCCAATTCATCTCACTCAGCTCAAGATTACCTTTTCTTCCTCTGTTGAAAAAGTAAGACAGATGCAGCTGAATTAACTTCAGACCACTGGAATACTAATTTGGAAGTAATAAGGAATCAATAGTATCCTTGGCAAATTTCATTCCAAGTTCATTCTTCCTTTGAATGAGATATGAGTCCAAGGACTCTTCTGGCACTAAGATCACATCAAAACAATAAAACAAGACTCATTAACTGGAAGTCTTTGGAGAAGGCATAACTATTGTTGTGTCTACCTATATCACTTGTGCCAATAGAATGGGTTCTGCATGAAAAGTCTGGGTAGAAGCAACAACAACAAAAACCTAAGAACCAAGAAGTCTATATTATAGGGACTTCCCTGGTGGTCCAGGGACTGGAACTTTATGTTCCCAAAGCAGGGAACCTGGGTTCAATTCTGGTCAGGGAACTAGATCCCACATACTGAAATTGAGAGTTCACATGCCACAACGGAGGATCCCACACACCACACACACAAAAAAAGTCTGTATTCTAAACCTGCCTTTGCCTTACTATGTACAGAATTCTGCACACTCACCTTAACTTACTAGGTAATGGCAAGCAGTAGTCTTGCTGTACTTGTCTTGCAGCAGTGTTGTGAGAAGACAGCATGATAAAGTGTTGTTATAAGAATTAACAAGATATCCTGAATAAACAACACATATAATCATTGTCTAAGTAGTCAGTCTTTCCTTTGAACCCTTACCTTCTCCATAGTCAAAAAGAGCACTCTTTGAAAAACAAAAACTTCTATTTAAAATCCTTCAAGAGCTGCCCAGTGCCAAAGAACCAAGTCCAAACTCTTAGCAGAGCATGATCTGCCCCTAACCCATGGCCTTCCCAGCCTCATCCCCACCATCCTTCCTGTTCAGTAATAGGATACCACGTGTAATGCCCCAAAACACATTAACAATATAGTATGTAGGTGATATGTCATATGCTACCCCTTCTATAAGGAATGTTAAACTCTGCCCAACTCAGATTCAAAGACAATTGCTCACTGCAACTTTCCCAGATTAAATTCCCTAACCAGTGAGGGGTGGAGTTAGTCTCTTTAAGATGTCACTTCACTTATATTGAATCATAATCAATGTCCTATTAAACTCTGAGATCCTTGAAAGTAAAGAATATGTCCTTTCACAGTGTCTACACACCCTGACATACAGTAAGTGTGCAAAAAAGTTTGTTGGATAAATAAATCTCAACTATGTTTAAATATAAAGTACTTATACATACATATATTAATATATCACATATATATGTTTAGAAAAGAAGATTGGAAGAAAACAAAATAGCAGTGGTGACCTCTGATTAGTATAATTATAAACAGTGTTTATTTTCTAAACTTTGTATTATAGGTATGTTAAACTTTAAATATGTTTTTTAAACTTATGGACAAAAATAAATGAATGAATCAACATACTTACCTTATTTATCTTTATCCAACCCTCCACCTAGCCCAATGCCCTGCACAAAGAAGGTGCTCGATATATGTGTTTGAATTAAATATACTCTGTTGAATTGAATAACCGAAATGTCAAATCTATGCATTAAAAAGTTATTCAATAAACTAAACTAGATGTTTCCCAAAAATTGGCAAAAATCAATTCAAATGATTTTTTAAGTCTCTAGATCCTCTTTGCTCAGTAGAGTCTTTAGAAGATACTCCTCTCACTCAGGGAAC
The DNA here is from genome assembly GCF_033118175.1 of Dama dama. Lineage (NCBI taxonomy): Eukaryota > Metazoa > Chordata > Mammalia > Artiodactyla > Cervidae > Dama > Dama dama. The sequence goes on along the minus strand of NC_083692.1, from coordinate 57,346,420 downwards.
ACAGAATAAGGATGGCCACCATCTTGAATCATTCAGGGAGAGTGTGCAAGCTACTTAACCTCCCGGAACCTGAAGGAGGATATGTACCACCTCTATATAGCTAAAAACCACATCGATGAGTTAAAATAGAGATAAGGTGAAAGAGTTTCAGCCCTTGGAGTATGACATTTTAGATTCAGGTTGAATTTCATGGAGGAAGCCCTTACCTACCCCAGGAATGAGGCAACTACCCTTTGCCAAACCACTCTGACCCATCTGATAATCCATTTGGAGTACTTCAGTGAATGAATGCATGCAACATACTTACCTTCTTTATCTTTCTCCAACCCCCCACCTAGCCCAATACCCTGCACAAAGAAGATGCTCAATATCTCAGGTAGAGACTATACAACGGACCAAGGGCAGTCTCCTGTAAAGCAGAGAGCGTGTGAACTGGTACCTGAGTGACAGTTTGGCAAAAATTATCAAAAACTTTATATAAAATGCATCACTCTGGCCCACCAATTCCACTTCCTGGAAAGTCAAGTGGTGACATGGCGTAAAGATTTAGCCTAAAAAAGAAAAAGTGCTTCACAAGTTTACAATGATTAAAAATTGGAAATAACATTGCTGACCACTGGGCACAGTGAGAAATCCACTGGATGGAATATACAAACATTAACGATGATGTTGTAGAAATATATTTATTGACAGTGAAATATATTCACAACTTACTAAAAAAAAGTTACAAAACAGTATGTGGAGTGTGAATCCATCCTTAATAGATAGAGATACATACAGACATGGATAGGAAAAAGCTCTGGCAGGTGCACACAAAACCGTTTAATAGTGGTTATCTTAAGTGGCAGGAAAATGAGTGGTTGTTCTTTTCAAAACTGCCTGCCATCTTCTGATGTTTTTCCTTCAATGAACATATAATTAGAAACAATTCTTGTATATATGAGGTGATTCTAAAAATAAACAATCAAACCATAAACTCCCTCCTGCATCTGCACTGGGGCACTCACATCTCCTAAGCAGTTCTCCTTACAAGAGTGACCACCTCTCAGACCCTCAGCGAAAGCCTGGAGAAAACCATGCCACTTTCAGCCCTGGTGCCACCAAACCGCACATCAGGTTCATCGGGAGAGCAGACTCAGGAGAAACTTCAAGCCTGGGTTCCAGCCCAGAATTCAAGCCCATCTTTCAGTAAGCACAGAGGCCAAGCATCCCTGGTCGCTTACCTCTCCCGAGGGCGGGGCCCCACGCTTGGCTTCTTCGTAGGCGCCCACCTGCTCCCAGGTGGCCAGAAAGGCGTGGGTGGGAGTGAAGTGCGCGCCGGAGAGCGGGAAGCCTGCGCGCACGTAGCTGGCGGCCAGGCCCAGCACCGCCGGAGAGGTGTCCTGGCGGTACAGGACTCGGCCCCTGCCGCCACTGGTGTCGATGTCGGCCAGGAAGGGGGCGATGGCCGGGAAGTCTGTGGGGAAATCGTCGTCCACATACTGGGTCTCCCTGGGGAAGTCCTGGGTGGAGATGATGCCGTTGGTGCCCACCTGGGGAATGAGGGGGACAAAAAGATGACCGTAGGAAGCCCAAGGACGCGCGAGCCTACCCTGTGGCACCGCAAGAAGGGAAGGGAGCTCTCGGGGCATGAAGCTCCCCACTTCCCCATCCTGGAAGCCTGACTCCTGGTTCATAGCGACCAGTGCAACTTCAGCCAGCGTCGCCCCCCGCCCCGACTCCACCCCGCCACCCTATCCCACACGTGCAGTGCAATAGGTCCAGGAGCCCTAAACTCCTTCACATATCTTTTCACTTCCAGCACAACCCTGGGGGAAAAGCTCTGGGTTTGAGGAAGGAACACCCAGTTCTGCAAACTTGCACTGCCCCCTCGCTGAACTTAACTTTAGACCCCATTGGCCGCCTTAGGAATCCCACCTTCTTTTCTGCCTGGGACGCTTATGCAGCTGCGAACAATTCTTACTGTCCCCTTGTAGCAGGGGAATGCAGTGCGCTTGGCAAAGGCAAAAAGCCAGGTCCCACCCTAAGGGTGCTCGGGGACAGCTGACCACGCGGACTATTTCCTCCCCTCGGAAGGCAGGGGTCCGGTGAGATTCACACTACCAATGACCCCTGTTCAGAAGCTGCTAGAAATCTGCCAAGTCCCACACCATGAAGAAGCTAAACTTACGTAGAGGTCGCTGAATTGAGCATCGTAGAAGCGCAAGGAAAGCGTCAGCTTCACTGCGGCTGAGCTTTCGTCGTCGCCTTCCTGCAGGAGCTGGTCCCCTCGCGACTGCCCATAGGGGAAGAGCTCGCTTGGGTGCAGCGCCGCGGCCCCCGACAGCAGCAGCAGCAGCATTAGCAGCAACGGCGGCGGCAGCGCCGGCCGCCCGGCCGCCGGGTCCCCCCGCATGCTTGCTCGGCCCTGGGCTGCCCCGCGACAGACCTCGTCCCGCCCGGCCAGCCAGCCCACTAGCGGCGCGGAACTGGCCTCAGACCTGGATCCCCGCGGGTGCCCGGGCGGGGCGGGACTCTGGGCCCTCCCAAAGCGCTGATTGGCCGCGGCCTTGGGCCCGGACCCAATCGCCTGCTCTGAGAAAGTTCGACAGCGGCCACCACATCTGGTTCTCGTTAAGTTCTCCAAGGCAGCGGTCACCGGAGCAGCGGGGGCTGGAGAGGTGAAAGCCCCCGCCAGGGGTGATCGGAATTACTTCTCCTCCGCCTCCGCTCCCCGAGAGCTCGCGGGGCGGGGAGTTCGTCTCCACCCTCCTAACGGGGCTACCCGGAGATCCTGGCGAGTTCCGCCCCGTGGACCAAATGGCCCGCACGGTTCGAAGGCGGCGGCGCTGCAGGAGATGACCTCGGCGCCAAGGAGAACCTCGAGGCGGCGTGTTCAGCTGCTGGCTGGCGCGACGTGCCCCGCCAGCCTGGCAGGGCGAGGGTGGTGGGGGTTACGATTTGCGCCCTGCCCTGGGGTCCCGGGCGCCCATCGCCCTGGACGTCAGGCTCTCGAACCGGGAAGCAAAAGGCATTGTCGCAGCCACAGCTTCCCCCGCGGCCGCTTCACTTCACCCAGAGACTCGCTGCGGAGAACCGCGGCTTTGTGAGAAGCCTGGGGACTGACTCCTAAATTCCATCCCCCTCCCTAAGGTTGCCTCCCAGGAGGACGGGACCGCCCGGAAGGACTGGGCCACCGGGCCGAAATGCCTACCAGTCCGAGTCAAGAGCGTTGTTTACCTTCCCCGGGGAAAACCGCACCCGAGAAGGGCATGAAACGCGACAGTGTGCGATCGGCTCTGTTTGGGGCGTGGAATAAGGCATCCGGTTTGGACACCAAGCAGAAACGGGCTAGGCGCCACGGTGGAGAGACCCTGGGTCTGGCATCGATGCTGCTCTTGACCGCCGCCGCAGAGGTGGTAACCCGAGCTCTCCGCGGAACTGGAAACCTCACAACCGCCAAACCAGATGCCCTGAGAGTGTGGGGGAACCCCATCTACCATAAATGTACCCTCAGCGAAGCTCCAGTAGCTGGAAGAGATTTTACTACCAATTTTATTATCAAGAGCTTGAAATTTCCCAGATAGTCTGTTTTCTCTCTTGGAATCTCCCTGGGGTCTTTGGAAGCAAAGGTATTTTAAAAGAAGGGAAAAGCAAACCCTTGGAAATGCCTTTAGGAATGCTCAAAAAACAGATTTCTTTCTGTGGGTCTTACTCCCGTTATACAAATCCTTACCAGCCCACAGAGCCAACCCCTGAAAACTTTAAAAAGATCAGACTGTGAGACTCACAGAATCAACACAAAACGGAAAACTGGCCTAAAGTAGTTTGCTTCCTCAAACTGTGAAGACGTATATTTGATGTTACAAAAATGTATTTGTGTTTGCATATATTATGTTCTCCTTTCTTTTGGAGACAGATTATTTTCATCGTACTGAGGAGGAAATAGCTCAAAGACATTAGGTGACTTGACTTGCCCAAGGTCACCTAAAGTTACTCTGTGATATGAAATCCTTCACTGATTTTTGAGGCTCTTGCAAACCTCTCAACTGAGAATAATAATAGTTAACATTTATGAAGTGGTAGTAAGCCATAAGTTAGTGAGTCAGGCAGACCCTAAGATGGCCCTCAATGACCCCCATTTCCTAGTGTTTACTCCCTTGTATAATCTCTTCCCCTGGAGTGTAGGCTGGCCTAGTGACTTCTTTTTTGTTTTTTAATATAATTTTATTTATTTATTTTGCTTTTTTTTAGTTGCACTGGGTCTTTATTGCTGCATGGGCTTTTCTCTAGTTGCAGTGAACAGGGGTTACTCTTTGTTGTGGTGGGTGAGCTTCTCATTGTGGTGGCTTCTCTTATTGTGGAACACGGGCTCTAGGGCACATGGGCTTCAGTAGTTGCAACTCCTAGACTCCAGAGCACAGGCTCAATTGTTGTGGCCCACAGGCTTAGTTGCTCGTGGTGTGTGGGATCTTCCCAAATCAGGTATTGAACCCATGTCTCATGCATTGAAGGTGGATTCTTTACCACTGAGCCACCAAGGAACCCCCTAGTGACTTCTAAACCAAAGAATGTGGCAACAGAGTTGAGAAATCATTTCAAATATTAGGCTAAATCTGTCTTGCTGGCAGACTCTCTCTCCCTGGTTTTGATGAAGCAAGCAATTATGCTGGGAAGGCCAGCATGGCAAGGCACTGGGGGCAGCCTCTGGCCAACATCCAACAAAGCACTGAATTCTGCCAACAACCATGTAAGTGAGCCTGGAAGGAGATCCTTCCCCAGTTATGTCTTGAGTTGTTGTTCAGTTGCCCAGTCGTGTCTGACTCTGCGACCCCATGGACTGCCACACGCCAGGCCTCCCTGCCCCTCGCCATCTCCTGGAGTTTGCCCAAGTTCATGTCCACTGCATTGGTGATGCCATCCAGTGATTCATTCGTTGCCACCCTCTTCTCCTTCTGCCCTTAATCTTTTCCGGCATCAGGAACTTTTCCAATGAGGAAAAGTTCATTGGAACAGGTGGAACAGCCACCTGTTCGCATCAGGTGACTAGAATACTGGAACTTCAGCTTCAGCATCAGTCCTTCCTATGAGTATTCAGGGTTGATTTCTTTAGGATTGACTGGTTTGATCTCCTCACTGTCCAAAGTACTCACAGGAGTCTTCTCCAGCACCACAGTTCAAAGACATCAATGTCTTGAGACAGCACATTAATTCTGGCTGACACTTGAACTGCAGTCTTGTAAGAGACCCTGAAGCAGAGAATCCTCACTAAACAAGATTCACATTCGGGACCCACAGATACTGTGAGAATTTAATAAAATCATGTTATTTTAAAGTTGTTATGGTTTGGGATAAATTTGTTTTGCAGCGATAGTTAAGCCACAGAGCTAGACACCATGCTAAAGAAATCAAGACTTGATTTCTGGGTTAAAAACACACACACACAGTTACTGCTACATAGCTAGTAAGTACAAGAACTGTGATTTGAACTCAGTTTTGTCTGATTTCTAAACCTCTGCTCTTTAGTACTAAATCACATTGCCACGAGGCCCTCTGCAAGGCTGCTCAGGCCTACCTCTCTAACTTCAGCTCTGGCCATGGTTATCCTTTCAGCTGAGACTTTAGTTCTCAAATGCAACCTGTATTATGGTTAGGAACATCCATACATACATTTCCCAATTCATCTCATCTAGCCAAAACTTACTCATTATTCAAGACTTAAATCAAAACCCTTCTCTTCAGGAAGCCTTCTTGGAAACAAGCCTAACACAGAAGACCCTTCTCTGCCCCATATGCCCAGTGTTTGTCATTATCATATCCTCTGTCATCCCTAATCTCTGCATGTCCCCCTCCCCACCACTACCACACTAGGCGAACAGGGACTTGGTTTCATTCAGGGCCTGCTACAGTGCCTCCCTGGCCTGTTGGCAGATGTTTAAAGAAGTATTTGTTGAATAAGTGAAGCCAAGCAAGGCAACCTAGGGCTAGGATCCATGTCTGTGGCTCAAATGAAACATTCTTGTCCCTACAACACCTTTCTTGTTAATCTGACCTGAGTTTTGTAATTATCTTCATCTGGCTATCTAGTGACTTACCTACCATGGCTCTCCAGTTTTTGTCATTCTTTCATTCATTCATCCGCTCTACAACTATTTCCTGGGAGTTTACCATGACAAACCCAGCTCTGCAAGAAATAATGGAGTGCAAGATGTGACTCTTCACCTTACAAATCTCATAATCAGTTGCAAAAACAAAGCAGGAATATGGGGGGGAAAAAAAGGACCAATGCTACAAGGTAACATGCATTTAATAGAAAAACAGGCAAAAAAATGCCTTTGAACTGAGAGACTGTCACTAGGTGTGAATCCGGTGTTATCCAAATACAAAAGAAGTAGATTCCAAGGCAAGAGGCTGAAATGAGCAGTCCTGACTCCTGTTTGCATTAAAGTGGCCAAATTCTTTTTGAAATATGAAGCTTTGGACAGCTGTGCATGAGCAGATATTCCTTTGAACTTTTATTCTAATATTATTTTTAAAAGACTCTATGGCACCCAAAGAGTGGTTTCTTCTTTAAAATGTTACTTTGGGCCTGGAGGGAAAGGAAAAAAAAAAATCTGTCATGGCTATTTCAATGGTCAAAGTAAATACTGAAGAAATATTTCTCTTGTATACTCAGCTCCAGAGTAGAATTTCCATGACCTGCCAGAGTAGCTAAAGAGACTGAGGCCCCTTTCTGGCCAGAAGTTATAGAGGACTTCTCTAGACACTTTTAGTCCTCTTGGATTGGATCTTCAAGTAATTGCTTGAGAGAGAAGATTCTCAACTGTAGGAGTTTTTCTCCCAAGCCAAGGATGGTACCAGACACCTTGTCAATAGACCTTGGCAAGTCTCCAAAGTTACACACACACACAAATATATATATATATAGTGGTTATATTTTTGTTATAAATACCAAGACTGTAAGAATGATGATACTTTCTATTATTTTAATCAAGAGAATGAAAACACATTTGCTCCACAGTGTGGCAAATAGATTTTGGTATTCAAGGCCAAGTTCTATATATAGAATGGACTTGTGTGTGTACATGTTTATACTGGAGATGGCCTTGGCAGAAAATGTTCTGGTTCTTGTTGCACACAGTGATTCTTTGCATAACTTGAATCTCTATTAAATTCCAGGCTGGGTGTTCTAGCATGTAGTGAAAATAGAGCTGTACAAATTAGCATGTCTCCACAGACTCAGGATGGACTGAAATCATGCATAGGCCTAAGAAAAACCATTCACCTCTGAGACATTCCTACTGCTTGGATTATATTTGAAGGTTATTACAATGTAGGTGGGATGCTCTACTTTCAAATGACCTCCAAATACATCCCAAGCCCTAAATTTTTGCTTGAGTTTTACATTTATATTCAACTCCCTGCTGAATTTCCTTGGGATGACACCAGAAATCCACATTTAAGTGTTAGGGAAATTAAAATGGAGGAAGTCCTGTTCAGGCTTCAGAAGCAGGATAGCAGGCCTCTGACCTGCTTCTGACCATCCTAGACACTTCCCAGATTCTGTTTCTGCCTGTAAGCACAGCAAGTGAGGCAGCACTCAGATAAGAAAAGAAGTGGGTCTTGGAATCTCTTAAGCCCCTAAGAGCCTGGCCAGCCCCGCAAACTGAAGTCATATGACTCACAAAGTAAAACACACAACATTGTAAAATTTAAAGGAAATACCAGAAATGACACTTAAAAGCATCAAAACAAACAACCCAATCAACAAGTGGGCAGAAGACCTAAACAGACATTTCTCCAAAGAAGACATATGGATGGCCAAGAGGTACATGAAAAGATGTTCAACACTGCTAATAATTAGAGAAATGCAAATCAAAACTATAGTGAGGTATCACCTCACACTAGCCAGAATGGTTATTACCCAAAAATCCACAAACAATAAAGGCTGGAGAGGGTGTGGGAATGTAAATTGGTACAGCCACTAGGAGAACAATATGGAGGTTCCTTAAAAAACTAAAAATAGAGCTACCATATGACCCTGCAATCCCACTCCTGGGCATATATCCAGAGAAAAATATGGTCCAAAAGCATACATGCACCTTTGCAGCACTGTTTATAGTAGCCAAGACATGGAATCAACCTAAATGTCCATTAACAGAGGAAAGGATAAAGATGTCGTACATATATACAATGGAATATTACTCACCCATTAAAAAGAATGAATTAATGCCATTAGCAGCAATATGGATGGACCTAAAGATTGTCATACTGAGTCAAGTGAGTCAGAGGAGAAATATTGTATGACATCTTTTATATGTAGAATCTAAAAAGAAATTATACAAATGAACTTATAAAATAGAAATAGACTCACAGACTTAAAGAATGAATTTATGGTTTCCAGGGGGAATGATGGGGGAAGCACTCATTAGGGAGTTTGGGATGGACAATATACACACTGCTGTATTTAAAATGGATAACCAACAAGGACCTACTGTATGGCACATGGAACTCTGCTCAATGTTATGTGGCAGCCTGGACGGGAGGGGAGTTTGTGGGAGAATGGATACATGTATTTGTATGGCTGAGTTCCTTTTCTGTTCACCTGAAACTATCACAACATTGTTAATTAGCTACACCCCAATATAAAAGAAAAAGTTCTAAAAATATATAAAATATTTTTTTAAAAAAAGAAAAACCGGAGCTGTATTTTTGCATGCAAACTGATGATGGTAGGACCTCCCCCAAACAGCAATTTGAAATCTCTTCCCTGGGGTGGATGCACCATCTGAGACTGTTCCCAACTGGGACTCCAGATTGCTGTTACTTAGGGACTTCCTAGTACTGTTTAAGTCTGGATGTAGGTTGGCCCACTTTGATGATGTATACACTGCTACTTCTCTCTATTGTTTCTATTTCTTCTCTTTTGTTCATTGTATATTGAAATTAAGTCAAAAAATCTATAAAAAATTGAAATTATTCATTTGTGAGTAATGAGTGGTTTCTTTTGTTAATGAATCCTTCAAATCTGAAATTAAAGTAATACTCTTGGCAAAACATAAATTGGTGCTATGAGCTGGATTTGTAAAACAAAACGCAACTTGTTAAGAAAAAAGACGTTAAGATTAATGAGGTTTTTATTCCTAGATGGGAAGATCTGCCTTACTGCTTGTTAGTTGCTATAGGGGGCACATCCACTGGATTGTGTGAGAATTGGGACCCCAAATTAAAGTGGGCTGAACCTTTTGAAATTATTGAATGTTTGCAGCTCGTGCCAATTGAGAAAGGACAAAAATGCACCATGTTGGGTCTGAGAGGCTGGATCCTCCTCTCTGCATATCGCCAGGTACATGAAGCCAAATTAAAATTGGTTGAAGAGAAGTCAGAACTAGAGAAATAATTATGTGATTTGCAAGGATGATTGTCCATGTTACAATGTCAAAATTATATTTTAGGTGACTAAGTCTCCACTTGCCAGTCAATAGCGGAAAAAGCCGCTGTAAAGGTTGCACAAGCTAAATATCAAAAACAGCACAGTAAGGTTAACAAGAAGGTAGTTCATCCGGCGATAACTAAATCGGGGTAGACTGGGACCCTGACGGTTGGGGTATGGATATCTGGGATGGTAGTTCAAATCCAGAGGCAGAGGATGATTCAAGCTCGAGAGCACAACCTAGCTCTATGCAAGCCAAGAAGGAATCAAACCCCCTAATTTTTATGCTGAGTTGGCATAGTGTGGAAAATGGAAACTGATGCGCAAGGGAATGTCATAAAGAAGGATACCCTTGAGGATAACACCCAGTATGAAATTAACAACATTCTAAGCAGATTTATTTAGAGGGCTGAAGAGCCCCTTATTTCTCGGATAGTGTGTGTATACGACACTGGGGCAGCTGGAACCCTCATAGATGGGGATGACGCAAATAAATCTGGCACTATCAGCAATGATTCTTTTGTGCAACAAGTTTTTAGAAATAAAAGTCAAAGTCCTGGAGACTCAATTCTGCTAGAAGTGGTGGTTGAAGGATGCATTAAGAAATACCCTTTAAAATCCACCTGGCCTGGGAGTGATCGCCCTTGGTATGCATTAAAGGATTGTGTTCAGAGACTGAAGAAAAAGGCTATGAAAAGTGCCATCTTTGCAGAGCACACAAATGAGATGTCACAAATGCCTTTAACAGTACAAATGAGAAAGAAGATCTTTAAAATGGCCCCTCCAAGCTACAATTATGCCATTTTAACCCTATTTTAAATAAGATGGGCACGCCCATTAATTAGTTGATAAAGTCCAGCAACTGAGTGACTTGGGAGAATGGAATTTCAAAAAATAGGAGGAGAGAGAAAAAAAAAGCAATAACAGAGTATCTAGAAAAGACACATTTATGGCTCACATTAAAGAGAGAGTTCCTAGAGAGAAAATTGAGGGAGTAACTACTAAAGAATTATGGGAAATGCACTGTAAGAATGGATTAGATATAAGAAAGGCTTCCCAGAAAACTGTTAAGGGTAAGGAACAAGAGGAAGGAAAAGGGGGACCAAGAGGAAATAATCCATTTAATGACAATAATGGTAAAGATGAGTCTAAGTAATCAGATTTGTTCCCCAACCCCATTTATCCTTGGACAGATATGGGGAAAATTAAAAACAAACAATGACTTGTGGGACAAGCTCCATAAATTCTTTGGCTAGGAAAGATAAGCGGCCTCATTTTAAAGTAATAATTTTTTTGAAAAATGACTCACCAATTACTTTTAGGGCATTATTTGATACCAGGGTGGAAGCCTCTTTAATCTATGGGAATCTCAAGAATTTTAAAAGACAAAAAAATAATAATGACAGGCCTTGGAGGTAAACAGACAAAAGCTGTACAAACCAAAATTGATTTAAAAATAGAGCAATTACCTCGAAGAACTTATTCAGTAATGACTGTTCCTATTCCAGAATATATAATTGGATTTGACATCGTGGCAGGCATGACTTTAAATCTAGAAGCAGGAAGATATCAATTTGGAGTACAGCTTACAACTGGCATCTCCTGTAATTGTGAGAAAGTTAATCATGCCCCCCTAAAATTTCTGGCTGCTACCAAATTAATTCAGCTAAAACAATATCAAATTCCTGAGGGACAGACTGATTATACAAGACCTATTAGAGGCTGGAGTATTAATTACTACATCTACTGAACGGAATGACCTTGTATGGCCAGTGTGGGGGGGGAAGATGACTCTTGGAGAAAGACTATAGATTATTAGGAACTAAACAAGGTGGCAGGTATGACTTTAAACTGTTTGCTGCAGTTTCTGATACTATAACTTTAATAGAATGAATACACAGCCATTCAGGACAATGGTATGCAGTAACTGATCAGGCCAGTGCTTTCTTTACTATACTCACAGAAGAACAATCATGGAATCAATTTACTTTTACATGGCAGGGGTGACAATATACGTTCACCCACTTGGCACAGGGTTATGTGCCCAGTCCTGCTATTTGTCAATGACTTGGCGCTGAACATTTAGATCACATGTAAATGTTTGGTGATGTAAAAATATCTTATTATATTGATGATATTATGATACAAGGACCAACCGAGGAAACAGTGTTAAAACTCTAAACCAATGTGTTAATATTTTAAAGACACAAAGGATGGGAGATTAATCCCTCCAAAATTCAGGGACCTAGCCAGACTGTAAAAGTTTTGGGAATACAATGGGTTAAAGAACATAAAGAGATGTGGTCCCTCACCTAGAGGCAGACATCCTGGAATTCGAAGTCAAGTGGGCCTTCAGAAGCATTACTACAAAGTTAGTGGAGGTGATGGAATTCCAGCTGAGCTATTTCAAATCCTAAAAAATGTTGCTGTTAAAGTGCTGAGCTCAATATGCCAGCAAATCTGGAAAACTCAGCAACAGCCACAGGACTGGAAAAGATCAGGTTTCATTCCAATTCCAAAGAAAGGCAATGCCAAAGACCGTTCAAACTACCACACAATTGTGCTCATTTCACATGCTAGCAAGGTAATCTTCAAAATCCTTCAAGCTGGGCTTCAACAGTACGTGAACCAAGAACTTCCAGATATACAAGCTGGATTTAGAAAAGGCAGAGGAACCAGAGATCAAATTGCCAACATCTGTTGGATCATAGAAAAAGCAAGAGAATTCCAGAAAAATATCTACTTCTGCTTCACTGACTACACTAAATCCTTTGACTGTGTGGATCACAACAAAATGTGGAATATTCTTAAAGAGAGCACCTAACTTGCCTCCTGAGAAATCTGTATGCAGGTCAAGAAGCATCAGTTAGAGCCAGACATGCAACAACAGACTGGGAAAGTAGTATGTCAAGGCTGTATATTGTCACCCTGATTGTTTAACTTATATGCAAGTTATCCTGCTTGTTTAACTTACATCATGTGAAATGCCAAGCTGGATGAATGACAAGCTGGAATCAAGATTTCTGGGAGAAACATCAATAACCTCAGATATGCAGATGATACCACTCTAACAGCAGAAAGTGAAGAGGAGTTAAAGAGCCTCTTGATGAGGGTAAAAGCAGAGAGTGAAAAGGCTGGCTTAAAATTCAACATTCAAAAAACTAAGATCATGGCATCTGATCCCTTCACTTCATGGCAAATCGATGGGGAAAAAGTGGAAACAGGGACAGATTTTATTTTATTAGGCCCCAAAATTACTGCAGACAGTGACTGCAGCCACGAAATTATAAGACGCTTGCTCCTTGGAAGAAAAGCTATGAAAAACCTAGACAGTGTATAAAAGCAGAGATATCATTTTGCCACATATTCAAAGCTATGGTTTTTCCAGTAGTCATGTGTGGATATGACAGTTGGACCATAAAGAAGGCTGAGCTCCAAAGAATTGATGCTTTCAAACTGTGGGGCTGGAACAGAATCTTGAGAGTCCCTTGGACAGCAAGGAGATCAAACCAGTCAATTCTAAAGAAAATCAACCCTGAATATTCATTGGAAAGATGTTGAAGCCATACTCTGGCCATGTAATGCAAAGAGCTGACTCACTGGAAAAGACCCTGATGCTGAGAAAGACTGAAGGCCAAAGGAGAAGGGACGGCAGAGGATGAGATGGTTAGATAGCATCATCAACTAAATGGATATGAGCAAATTCCGGGAGATAGTGGAGGGCAGAGAAGCCTGGAGTGCTGCAGTCCATGGGGTCACAAGAGTCAGACATGACTTACCACCTGAACAACAACAAGGAACATAGAGAGATTTTACCTAAGGCAAGTGGTGCCAGTGGTAAAGAACTTGCTTGCCAATGCAGAAGACGTAAGAGATCCGGGTTCAATCCCTAGGTCAGGAAGATCCACTGGAGTAGGGAATGGCAAACCCACTCCACTATTCTTGCCTGGAGAATCCCATACTCAGAGGAACCTGGCAGGCTACAGTTCATGGGGTCACAAAGAGTCAGACATGACTGAAGGGACTTAGCATGCACACAAACAAAAGATAATGAAATTTAAAAGTCCCCAGACAAAAAAGGGGGGCTCAGAAATTTAGAAGGCTATTTGGTTTCTGGTGACAGCATATTCCACATTTGGGCCAGATATTAAGTCTACTTTACAAAGTAACTAGAAAAAAGTATGAATTTCAATGGCCTGATGAGCAACAACAGGCATTTTATGCCACTAAAACTGCAATTGTTGTTGTTGTTTAGTTGCTAAGTCGGGTCCAACTCTTTTGCAACCCCAAGGAGCCCACCAGGCTCCTCTGTCTGTGGGATTTCCCAGGCAGAAATACTGGAGTGGGTGGCCATGCCCTTCTCCAAGGGATCTTGCTGACCCAGGGATCGAACCTGTGCCTCCTGCTTGGTAGATGGATTCTTTACCACTGAGGCACTTGGGAAGCCCCACTGAGGAAGGTAAAAGTAGCTCATTTGCAGAGTTATATGCTATTTATCAGATATTAGAGCGCCCATGGTGGCTCAGATGGTAAAGATCTGCCTGCAACACAGGAGCCCCAGGTTCAATCCCTGGGTTGGGACGATCCCCTGGAGAAGGAAATGGCAATCCACTCCAGTATTCTTGCCCAGAGAATTCCAGGACAGAAGAACCTGGTAGACTACAGTCCATGGGTGCGCAAAGAGTTGGACACGACTGAACAACTAACACTTTCACTTATCAGGTATTAAAGCAAGAGAATTTAACTAAATGTCATGGTCAGTAGCCAATGGATGGCCACTTGGCTTCCCCTATGGGTAAAGAATAACTGGCAAATTCACTCCAAAGTGCTATGGGGAAAGGAATTATGGTCAGATATTTTGGAAACTGCTCAAACTACTAATGTTTCAGTCTTTCATGTAGATGCTAATAGTGTTCCAGATTCTACAGAACGATGGTATAACTCTATTACAGATGAACAAACCATAATTCAAGCATTAGAAGTCAATCCAGACTCTAGAGACTTAAAAGGTTTGACTCTACACGCACACCAAAAATATGGCCATCTGGGAGAAAAAGCAACATACAGGTGGGCTCAGGATTAAGGTGTTTCTTTTAACTATGGCTCTCATTATATTTGTTATTTTAACATAGCTGATCTGTCAACATATTAAACACAGAAGCTGGCCACAACTAGTCAAAGGGCAACTGGCACATGACAAGCTGCCTGGGCAAATATGGCAATTTGATTATATTGATCTGTTAATTTGAGATAAAGGATGCCAATATATATATTCTGCTGTGGACAGCTATTCTGTATATTTAGTGGCCACTCCCTTTGGGAAAGCCAATCAGACTGATAATATTAAAACACTGGAATAATTAATTTATATTATGGCATTTTACTCTAAATTCAGAGTGACAATGGGTCACATTTTAAGGGTAAGTTAATCCAAGAGTTTGCCCAGGAACATAGTACACAATGGATTTTTCATATTTCTTATAGTCCTCAAGTTGCTGGTTTGACTGAAAGAATGAATGGTTTGCTTAAACAACAATTAATTAAACTTGGAGAGGCTCTTATAAAAATTGGAGGACTAACTTGAATACTGCCCTCAATATTTTAAGTAACAGATCTATAGGAGTATCAGAAACTCCTTTGATGAAAATGACTATGCCAAACGTACAGATTCATAAAATAGACTTCCATCCTGAGACAACTGTGTATCAGGAAATTATCCCAGGAGCATCACAGCTCCTTTCTGAGCTCCTGGGGCCTCTCGACTGGATTTCTATCTATATCTAAACATACACTTACTAAAAGATTGATATGTGCTATTTCAACTGGTATTGGAAATAAAATGCCTCCTGGACACTGGATTAATCAAAGAACACTCCAGTTTAGTGTTAAAAGGTATTTCTGTCCATGGTGGGGGGGGGCGGTGAGGTTTATAGACTCAGACTACCAAGTAGAAATATGAGTAATTTTACAAAATAAAGGAAAGAATGATCTACTTATTAACACACAGGACTGCACTGCCCAGTTGTGGGTTCTTCCATGCGTAATTGGCAAAGTAACGAAAAGGAGAACCTCCTACCTTACAAAATGTTAGAGGTGATGCAGGGTTTGGATCCACAAATGATACACATGCAATTGGAGTTAAAGTCTGGGTGAAGCAGCCTAATGGTCCTCCCAAACCTGCTGATACCACTGTGCAGGGGAAGGGAAACACTGTGTCAGTGATGATCCCTGGACAGGAAAAATGGAAATATGTGCCATTAACCCACTGTTATTCTCGTGAAGAGACTATTCTTGGAAGCCTGACTGTAAGGTGCATTGTCATTCACACCACAAACTTCAAGGATACGGAACAATTAAGAGAAAATATGAAGTGTACGCACTGCTATATTTAAAATGGATAACTAACAAGGCCCTACTATATAGCACATGGAACTCTGCTCAATGTTATTGTGGCAGCCTGGATGTGAGGGGAGTTTGGGGGAGAATGGATACATGTATATGGATGGCTGAGTCCCTTCACTGTTCACCTCAAACTATCACAATATTGTTTGTTTGATTGGCTATCAGTTCCATTCAGTAGCTCAGTCGTGTCTGACTCTTTGCGACCCCATGAATAGCAGCATGCCAGGCCTCCCTGTCCATCACCAACTCCTGGAGATTACTCAAACTCATGTCCATTGAGTCGGTGATGCCATCCAGCCATCTCATCCTCTGTCGTCCCCTTCTCCTCCTGCCCCCAACCCCTCCCAGCATCAGGGTCTTTTCAAATGAGTCAGCTCTTTGCATGAGGTGGCCAAAGTATTGGAGTTTCAACTTCAGCATCAGTCCGTCCAATGAACACCCAGGACTGATCTCCTTTAGGATGGACTGGTTGGATCTCCTTGCCGTCCAAGGGACTGTTAAGAGTCTTCTCCATAATCCAATACAAAATTAAAAGTTTGGAAAACAAGAAAATATGAAGAATGTCATTGGGGAATCTTCAACTGGAGAAATATAAGCTGGGCTTGAACTCAGGATAACTTCACCTGCCCTGCAAACAAGGCCTGTCCTTTCTTATCTCTGACTTTCCATGGACAAAATTTATCTGTTAGATTACACAACACTGGTAAATACATAGCTCAAGCCTTAACTATCAATGCTAAATGGATGCTAGAGCCCCATGAACATAGCTTGATTTATGATAAAAAAAATTTTTACAGTTATTTAATGATTCAGAAGGCAAAAGGAGAAGAGGGCAGCAGAGGAAAAGACGGTTGGATAGCATCACTGACTCAATGCACATGAACTTGGACAAACTCCAGAAGATAATGAGAGACAGGGAGGCCTGGCATGCTGCAGTCCATGGGATCACAGAGTTGGACACAACTTAGTGACTGAACAACAATAACAATGACTCAGTAATATTTCATCTACACCAAACTAAATCATTAACTGACATATTTGATTGGACTATTTGTTCTATGCAGTTATTTTATTACCTTGCTCAAAAGGATAAGGCCCAAGGAATTTTAATGTTTACTAATGTGTATGCATGAAAGAAATTATTTAAAGAATGGATTCCTGACAATCATTGGGTAGTTATCCCTGAAGGCATTACTAAATGCCCTGATTCCTGGTACCAAGGAACTCTGTACCACTACAGTATAGCTAATATGAGTTTAATATGCCAGTTTCCTGTGTTACCTATTGTTTTTAGAGTATTGGCTATTTCATTTCACTGGAAATTATTTGGACTTTGATAACCATACACACTTATTAACAGATTTTGACAAAGCTACCAAAAGACTTGGGCTTCCCTTGTAGCTCAGTTGGTAAGAATCTTCCTACAGTGCAGGAGACCTGGGTTTGATTCCTGGGTTGGGAAGATCCCCTGGAGAAGGAAATGGCAACCCACTCTAGTATTCTTGCCTGGAGAATCCCATGGACTGTAGCCTGCCAGGCTCCTCTGCTCATGGGATCACAAGAGTCAGACACAACTTAGCAACTAAACCACCACCACCACCGAAAGACTGTTATGTGGACATACTTCTCGCATTTGGGACCCCTACTTATTGGAGAACTCCATCAATTTAGATCCCCTTGGGGTCTAAAAAGTCAAATGATTCACAAGGTGAAACAAATATCATTGTAAAAGTTAAAACCAGAGCTTCATTTTTGTGCGCAAACTGATGATGATATCAGTTTATGGCTTGGGATTATAAGCAGTAGCCCCCAAAACTGCAATTTGGAGTCTCCCCCGTGGGGTGGATGTACCACCTGGGACTCTTTCCCAATTGGAACTCCAGATAGCTGTCATTCAGGACTTTCCAATGCTGCTCAAGTCTAGACGTAGGTTGGCATAATTTGGTGATGTATACATTGTTACTTCTCTCTATTGTTTCTATTTCTTTTCTTTTAATGAGTGTATGTTGAAATTAAGTCAAATAATCCTCCATAAAAAATTGAAATTGTTTATTTGTGAGTAACAAATGGTTCCTTTTGTTAAAGAATTCTTCAAATCTAAAACGAAAGGAAAACTTTCGGCAAAACACTAAGAGAATGAGATCCACTCCTCAGAATTTCTGAATTTTCAGTTTCAGTTAATTGGCAACAATCCCTCTCTCTTACCATTGCCTTGTTTTGGGTCCTCATTACCTCCTACCTACTACCTTTTGTGGCAGAAATTATAGGTCAGCTACACACCACTTATTCCCAACCTCCTCCCTTGGCCCAAATCTGCTACATAAGATGATCACTGCTTTCCTAGCTTCTGTCGCAGCTAGAGGTGGCAGCTAGAATAGTCCTCACCTGATCACTGGTAGTTCACTCCAAGTCTGGTGGTCTCCCAGAGGGCTTTTGCATTGATGATCAAAGGGAAGAGTTGCATCTTTCCCTGTTCCTGTCTCCTTAAACACAGATGTGTTATTTTGAGCTCAGAAGGCTATCTTCTGACCAGGATGTGACAATGTAAGGACAAAATCTTGGCAAAACAAAAAGACAGCAAGGATGCGAATGTCTTAGCCAGTGAGGAACTGCCCATCTTTACACTTCTTATGTGAGAAAACAAACCTTGCTGGCTTAAGCCAGTGTTTCATGCAGCAGTATCTAATCCTAACAGATACCTTGCTAAATCTTTTCTCTACTTATATCTGAAACACAAATCTGACCATCACATGTTCCTGTCTAAGACCCTCTGGTGGGTCTCCCTCAACTTTAGGATGAGTCTTAAGCCAGAAGAGCTCCCGTGGCCTGGCCTCTGCCTGGCCTCTCCTGCCCCCTCCCACTCAGACCTTCAGCAACACCCAACTGTTTCTAGTTCCATATCAACATGAGTCTCTTGCCTCCAGTATTCTTCTGGTCATGCTATCCCTGGCCCGAAGCACCCTGCCCATCTCCTGATGGTCTCTCCTTCCTTTCAGGACTCTGTGCAGACATCACATCACATGGGCAGAGAACCTCTCCTCTGTGTGGCTATGACACCTGGGGCACACTAGTGTCTTAGCTCCTCACAGAAACTACTGAAATGGCTTCTTTATGTCTGTCCCTTCATCTGGTTGAAAGGGCCTCAGAGGTAGTTTTCCTGTAATGGCAATCTTCTGTCTTCTTTTTTCTCTTATGCACTCATATGTCTATTTCAGACTGTTTTTACCACAAGCTGGGGCACAGAAGGAGAGACAGGTCTTGATAGTCCTATCTGGCTGCTAGAGTGTGAACCATCCCTCAAAGGCAGAATCAGTTCTTCATATTCTAAATCTCCCAGGTCTAGCACAGTACCTGTTACAAGCCTCTGGGCTGTTTAGTAAACCACTGCTGATTTGAAGGGGAAAGTGTTGTAAAGAAATCTTTCTTAACTCTTGCACTTGTTTCCTGTATAACCCACTCCCTGCTTCTTTACATATTAATTATATTCTAGACTATTGCAGGGAAAATAAAAATTTAAGGTGTAGCTTTTATGTGGGTAGACAAAGAGTCCCACCACTGAATCTGTTTGAAGGTATTCTGGTTGAGAGCATAAGACGCCTATAGAGAGACTAGCGCAGAAAAGCCAGTCTTGCTCTCTCCCCTCCTGTGAGTACCACCCCAAGTACAGGCTGAACCACCCAAGTTAGCATTTGATTCCTCTGACATTGGCATTCAGCTCCTTTCACAAAGACTTCTCTCTGTGCCCAGACTGTAAATTCCTCAGAGGTCCAGCTTTCCCCTTCCTCTAAGACTCCCTCGGCTGTCTAACACAATGTTGAATAAATAAGGGCTGGTCAACTTCTAATGAGCTGACAGACTGCCCGGGACTGATCTCAGTGTGTGCTCTCTCCACTGGGCACTGGCTGTGGCCATGTTTCCACAGGCTGTTGTCCTTGGCTTCATCTGCGCTGCTTTCCTAGACATCCTGTACTTCTTACCAAATTGAGTCACCTCATTTCTGCCACATGTGACCAGCTGGCCATTGTTACTTCCTCTAGAAATTAGTGCATGAGTCAGAACAATGCTAATAAAGCCAAAAATAATCATAACAAGCCTTAATTGAACCTTTATAAAGTACCAGGTTCCAGTTATGGGACTTCCCTGGTGGTTCAGTCAGTAAAGAATCCGCCTGCAATACTGGAGGTGAGGGTTCAGTCCCTGGATCTGGAAGAACCCCTGCAGAAGGAAAAGGCAACTCACTCCAGTGTTCTTTCCTGGGAAATCCCATGAACAGAGGAGCCTGGAGGGCTACCCACCATGGGGTCACAAGAGTTGGACACAACTTGGTGACTAAACCACCACCACCAGGTTCTAGTTAGCACTGGAAATGCATGGTTTCCTGAATCCACTGAACATATCCAGTGTGCAGATAAAGAAACTAAGGTGAGAGGGTTTAAGGAACTTGACTAAGCACAGCCAGCAAGGGTTGAAACCAGACCTACTCCGTTAGTGCATATCTGTGACTTACAGAGCTTTTTTTGATTTGCCACACTGAATATTGCTGTGTCTGGTCCCAGGCAGAGAATGTGATCCAAAATTAACCAAAATCTGCCCTCAGCAGTAGTTTCCCGGATGCGTCTGATATCTGAAACACAGCCCAAGGACATATATTCTCTACATTCCATCCCTGTATTAAGTGATGTCATCAGAAAACAATGTACTAGGGTTATGTTATTTTACTGCTTCCAAAAAATACTTTGACTGAGTTAAGATTTAATTTTATGCTTTCAACTTTTATGGAAGGTCTTTATGAGAAAAGTCAACCTGATAAGTATTTCATTATCTTTTCATAAAACTGTATTTAAAGACACTTTCTATTTTAACAAATTTTCTCATACAAGGTTTATAGGAAAAATGCTTCCTAAATTCAGAACCAGGAATAAGTGTTTCCAGTCCAATCTGGGTGTCTCTTGAATCAAATACTGTCTAAACTGTATGACTCCACATAGATCTCATGGCTCCAGTCACAAAACCCAAAAGTCAATCCTGAGCTCACTTCCTTTCAGGAAAGCATTTTAATTAGATAGCAATTCTCCAAGTTCATTGGGCTGAAAACTGAATGTGTCACAGTTCGCACCAACCTAGTCCTTCTCCTGCCTCCCACTCCTGTCAACTGCGCTATCATGCTCCCAGACACTTAAACAGCAAACCTCAGGCGCCTCTATGTGACTTCTCACTTTCCCTTTTCATGCACATCCAATTATTTGACAAACGCCACAGACCACAAATTCATTGAGATTAAGATTTTGTCTCTTTTGCTCACTAATTGTATTCTCTGCCCCTAATGCAATACCCGACACACAATAAATGTTCAATAAATATTTACTGAATGAGTAAAGTTCTGCAGATTTCCTTCCTGCCTCCTGGTCTCCAGTCTTTTGCCCTCTTTCAATCTTCCTGCCATTACTCAAGTCAGGGCACTTACCACCTCCTCTTGTCAATAAACAACACTCTAATCTACCCAGTCTTAGGCCACAAGTTCCAGTCTATCAGAGTCCAGCTGCTGCTAAGTAAGCTTCCTAAAATACCTGTATATGCACTTTCCTTGTTCAAAAGCTCCCCCTGACCTAACATTCAAGATGAGCGTTTGATATTATTCTTACATCTGCTTCCAATAACAACTACATGATTTAGTGAGTGAACAACAACAAAATGAGTGAAGAGAAGCAGGAGGCGAGGCCAGACCACGGCATCTGGGGAGGAAGATGCTGATTAGAACTAAGCACAGGGTCAGCATGAGGACAGACAGCTTAAGCACCTTTCAGGCTGTGGGAATGAAAGAAGGTTATGTAAAGCAGGCTAAAATGGTAAAGGGCCACAGACAGGTATGTTTTATATGTCAGTAATACATGTTCCTGAAGATGAATCATCCAAAAAAAAGTGCAAAGACATGTCAGAGAAATGGATATATCATTTTAGAAATACTTCCGTCATAGGTTTTCATTCATTGTCTTACTAGGTCATAACAATCCTCATGTCAGCAGAGGAGCTTGTGGTTTACAGTGTATGATTTACAGTGTATGATTATCTCATGAAGCTCACTTCAACACCCTGAGAGACAAGGATCAGTATCTTCAAAGAGAGACCGAAGCTTGGAGAGGTGAGGAGACGTGGCCAAAAGTCACCTGGCTAGTAAATGGCAATACAAACCCAACGGCATTGACACTATGGAAATTTGTTTGTGTGCACAAAAGCACGCAACGGCTTCTGTGTCATCTTGAACTAAAACCCTAGGCTCTGGATGCCAAGCCTGGTACCTTAGTCACTCCACCAGAGCCTCCCCTCTCCCCTTCCCCCCAACCACCCACTGCTGTGGAGTTCTGGAGTGTTATCATTCACGATATACTCTGTGCAGTACTGGCAGTCTACTTCAAATGTTTCATGTTCCAGGCTAATATGCACTATTTCATTTAATCCTCCCAGCAATTCTTTGAGAAAAAAATATTATTACCTCTTTTTACATTTTTTTAAAAAAATTCTGATGAGGCCCAGAAAAGCAATTTAGCTAAGGATACACAGCTACCAGGTACTGAGGTTAAAATTCAAACCTGGGTAGGCTATCACAAAAACATGAGTATTTAACATCATCATACCATGTGCCCTCGAATTTTAAACATTTCCATTTTTCTAAGTTGTCCTTTAATAGTGTTCTCTGTCTCCCCTTGTCACATGTTTAATTTTTATTTTATTCTGTATATTGAATGAGCAGTGTCCTGATGAACAGGTGAGTTCGTGATTTAGGAAAAATCCTGAGCATTAATGTATCCTTGAACTCCATTACTGATTTGATCTCTTTGAGTTTCAAATGTTTCCCCCTCTTATGTCATAGACTCGTAGCCTTTCAGAACTGAAAAGGGCCTGAGATATCCTGAGCTCAAATCCCCTTGCTTTAGTATGACAAAACTCTGACTCAGAAAGTTTCCGTCCCTCTTTCACAAATCATAGCAGGAAGAGAATCAAGTTATAAGTCCCGAAGCTAGCAATCACAGAGCCAGAGCTCCAGGCCTTTGCCCGAGGCCATGCCAGCAATCAACAGAGATGATGGAGAGAAGCACCCGGTCTCAGATCAGTTCAAAGTGCTGGTGAGCTCTTTGCTGAGCTCTCTGGCTACAATCTCTTCAAAGATAAGGTATATGGGAAGGCCATAATAGACCCCTATTCACTTGACTTCCATGTGGAAGCATTCCCTTGATAGTTTGGGTTTAAAAGACCCCTTTTAGCCCTTAATTGAAGCATCTGGCAGATACAGTAAACAGAATAACAGAATCACATAAGCAGTGAGCTAGCTTCCCAATGTTATCTTCTGATGGGAGGGGAAAGGTGTTCTATCCCAAAAGGGGAAATAAAATGATAGGCATTTAAAGGAGGGCACTTTCCTCAGTTGAGACTCCTGGTTAAGCTGTTCTGTGAAGTGGTGACTTCACCAAGAACATCTGGTGCATTCTAACCATTACTTAGGATGCCATTTAAAAGACTTATTTACACTGAACAATCTGTTTTGGCCTTTTCTGTTTACAACCCAAATTTGTCAAGCCTGAATCATTAATAAGCCATGTGAATAGGACAGGCCTCATCTCTAGGCTGAGCTGGAAAATGAATGCGACCAAAAAAAAATTTAGCCTTCCGACCTCAGGCTGGCAGATTTTCTTGGGCTGTTTTCTCCTTTCTCCTTCTTCTCCTCCTCCTTCTTTTAATCTTTTCCTTTTTTTTTTTTTTTTTAAATAATTGCTCTTGCATAATACACAGAAACTTAAGTTAAAAATGTAACTGAAAATATTGCTTTTATTTGGCAAATACCAGTGCTTCCCTGGTGGCTCAGACGGTAAAGAATCTGCCTGCAGTGCAGGAGACCCAGGTTCAATCCCTGGGTCAGGAAGATCCCCAGGAGAAGAGAATGGCAACCCACCCCAGTATTCATGCCTGGAGGATTCCATGGACAGAGGAGCCTGGCCTGCTACGGTCCATGGGGCCACAAAGAGTTGGATGTGACTGACCGACTAATACAACACATGCTAACTGCTGAAGAGATTATTCTCATGCCACCCACCAAAGTGTTCCATTGTACAGTATGGAGTCCAGGCAGATACATACAGTTAGGGTCCATGAAACTGTCACAGAAGGGAGATCATTGCTTACTGTGGTCCTCAAGGGCCTTCTTTACTCGTGGCTTTAATGAAAGAAAGAAGGAGGACTTCCCTTCTTAGTCATCCAGTGGTTAAGACTCTGCTCTTCCAACGCAGGGTTCATGGGTTTGAACCCAGGTTGGGGAACTAAGATCAGGAACACCCTGTGGTGCCGCAAAAGTGAAAGAAAGAAGGAGCATAAGCATTTATGATAAATAGGATGAAACAACATTTTGCATCTAATTGGTGGGGGGAAAAGGCAACCCTCAGGCATGAAGGGGCTTAAGACAGACATACATCTTCAACAATCTGACGTCCACTCCTGAACAACTGAGCATTGGTCTACACTTCAAACATTTTTCGTTTATACAGAGTTTGCAAGCGATGGCTCTGAACTCCCAATCTCTCCTCAGGTAGCAAGAATATCACAGTTCATTTACATTTAGCAACCATCTTTGCCAATTTAAAAGCAATCTTTCTTAATTTTACCCAGAAAATGTATAGGATGAATGAAGACTTCGGGAGAGAGATACATATTTTTCACAAAACATCAATTAGATCTTTTTTCCAATAGCAATTTTTCTGTTTTAAAAGTTATTTTAAAATGTACATACAGTAAATTTCTCATTTTTGGTGTCCAGTTCTACAAGTTTCAACAAATGTTTAGTGTTATATGATCACCATCACAATCAAGAGATAAAAAGTTCCATCACCTAAAACACTGCCCAGTGCGTCCACTTTCCTCATCCCACCCACCAGCTCTGAGCACCACTCATCTGTTCTCCAAATGTCATAAAAATGAAACCATAGAGCTATTTGAACTGGATTTCTTTCGCTTAGCATAACACATTTCAGATTCATTTATGTTGGTGCATGTACCTGTACCTTATTCTTTTTTTACTGCCAAGCAGTCCATTTTATGGGTGCACTGCGGTTTCTTTATCCACTCACCAGCTAAAGGGTATTGAGCTCTTTCCAGATATTGCTGATTATGAAAAAGCAGCTATAAACATTCATGTATAGGTGTTTGTGTGAAAATAAGTTTTTCTGTCTTTTGTCCTATGAGTGCAATTTCTGAGTCATATGCTAAGTATACGTTTAACTTTATACCAAAATGTCAAACTGTTTTCCAGGATGGCTGTACCATTTTGCATTCCCATCAGCAATGTATAAATAACATGGTTCTTCCCATCCTTTCGGGGATTTGATGTTGCCACTATGTTTTACTTTAGGCATTGTGATAGATATGCAGTATAGCTCACTGTGGCTTTAATTTGTATTTTTCTAATTTTAATGATGTTGAGCATCTTTTCATATGTTTATTTACCTTCTGTACATACAGATTTTTAAAACAGTCTTTATCTGATTTCAAATGTGATACATGCTTGTTATAAAAGTTTAAATGTTAGAGAAATATGTTATATTGAATACAAAAGTTTAATAATTTTACTTTCTAGTCATAGCTACTGTTAACACCTTAGTGTATGTTTTTCCATGTATAAGCTAACATATATAGTATTTATAGCAGTACAAAAATGGTGGTATTTTATACATACTGTTTGAAAACTTGCTTTTAATCATGTAATAATAATCTTGGATAGTTTTTCACATTGTGTTATTCAATTGTCTTGTGTCATATTGTAAGAGAAATGGAGGAAGTCTTGTTCAGGCTTCAGAAGCAGGGGAGCAGGTCTCTGTCCTGCTTCTGACCTGCCTGGACACTGTCCGGTTCTGTGCCTGCCTGTAAGCACAGCAAGTCAGAGGGCACTTTAGATAAGAAAGGGAGGGCTGCCCTGGTGGCTCAGTGGTAAAGAATCTGCCTGCCAATGCAGGAGACATGGATACAATCCCTAATCTGGAAAGACCCGTCATGCTGCAGAGCAACTAAACCTGTGCAGCCCAACCACTGAGCCTGCGCTCTAGAGCCTGGGAGTCACAATCCCTGAGCCCATGTGCCACAACTACCGAAGCCCTGGCACCCTGGAGTCCGTGCTCCGCAACAAAAGAAGCCACAGCAATGAGAAACCATCATACCACAACTAGAGAGGAGCCCCTGCTCACAACTAGAGAAAACCCAGTTAATGAACAAAGGCCCAGCACAGCCAAAAAGAAAGAGGAAAAAAGGGAATGGGTCTTGGACTCTCTTAAGCCCCTGAGGACCTGGGATCAGCCCCTTTGGATCTAAAAAGTCATATAACTCACAAGGTGAAACAAACAGCATTGTGAAAGTTAGAGCTGCATTTTTGTGTGCAAACTGATGATGACATGTTTGCAGCCTGGGATTATAATCGGGAATCCCCCAAACTGCAATCTGAAGTCTCACCTCTGGGGTGGACACACCACCCCGGATCCTTTTCCAGTTGGGGCTCCAGACAACTGTCACTCAGGACTTCCCAGTGCTGTTCAAGTCTGGATGTAGGTCAGCCCAATTTGGTGATGTATATGCTATAACTTCTCTCTATTGTTCCTATTTCTTTTCTTTTACTGACTTTATATTGAAATTAAGTCAAATAATCTTCTATAAAAAATTGAAATTGTTTATTTGTGTTTAATGAGTGGTTTCTCTTGCTAATGAATCCTTTAAACCTAAAATGAAAGTAAAGCTTATAGCAAAACATGTATTTTCTAATGAAATAGAATTTTTTCTTATTTTAAGTACAAAATATCACATTTTGATGATTCTATATCTTTAAAGATAATAGCAATGAGTATTTCTAGGATATTTGAGTAAAATTTTAGAGTTGTACAAACTTCCTGATTGCACATTTCTCAGTTTAGAACTGAGAACTTTGTTGCAGCAATAAGAACTATTTTAGAAAGATGCCTAAAAGATGATGCTGTGAAAGTGCTGCACTCAATATGCCAGCAAATTTGGAAAACTCAGCAGTGGCCACAGGACTGGAAAAGGTCAGTTTTCATTCCAATCCCAAAGAAAGGCAATGCCAAAGAATGCTCAAACTACCACGCAATCGCACTCATCTCACACGCTAGCAAAGTAATGCTCAAAATTCTCCAAGCCAGGCTTCAGCGATACATGAACCGTGAACTTCCAGATGTTCAAGCTGGTTTTAGAAAAGGCAGAGGAGCCAGAGATCAAATTGCCAACATCCACTGGATCATTGAAAAAGCAAGAGAGTTCCAGAAAAACATCTATTTCTGTTTTATTGTCTATGCCAAAGCCTTTGACTGTGTGGATCACAATAAACTGTGGAAAATTCTTCAAGAGATGGGAATACCACACCACCTGATCTGCCTCTTGAGAAACCTGTATGCAGGTCAGGAAGCAATAGTTAGAACTGGACATGGAACAACAGACTGGTTTCAAATAGGAAAAGGAGTACATCAAGGCTGTATATTGTCACCCTGCTTATTTAACTTATATGCAGAGTACATCATGAGAAACACTGGGCTGGATGAAGCACAAGCTGGAATCAAGATTGCCGAGAGAAGAATAACCTCAGATATGCAGATGACACCACCCCTATGGCAGAAAGTGAGGAAGAACTAAAGAGCCTCTTGATGAAAGTGAAAGAGAGGGTGGAAAAGTTGGCTTAAAGCTCAACATTCAGAAAACTAAGATCATGGCATCTGGTCCCATCACTTCATGGCAAATAGATGGGGAGACAATGGAAACAGTGTCAGACTTTATTTTGGGGGGCTCCAAAATCACTGCAGATGGTGATTGCAGCCATGAAATTAAAAGACACTTACTCCTTGGAAGGAAAGTTATGACCAACCTAGACAGTATATTAAAAAGCAGAGAGAAAAAAAAAAAAAAGCAGAGACATTACTTTGTCAACAAAGGTCCGTCTAGTCAAGGCTATGGTTTTTCCAGTGGTCATGTATGGTTGTGAGAGTTGGACGGTGAAGAAAGCTGAGCACCGAAGAATTGATGCTTTTGAACTGTGGTGTTGGAGAAGACTCTTGAGAGTCCCTTGGACTGCAAGGAGATCCAACCAGTCCATCCTAAAGGAAATTAGTCCTGAACGTTCATTGGAAGGACTGATGTTGAAGCTGAAACTCCAACACTTAGGCCACCTGAAGTGAAGAGCTGACTCATCTGAAAAGACCCTGATGCAGGGAGAGATTGAGGGTGGGAGGAGAAGGGGACGACAGAGGATGAGATGGTTGGATGGCATCACTGACTCCATGGACATGAGTTTGGGTAAACTCTGGGAGTTGGCGATGGACAGGGAGGCCTGGTGTGCTGCAGTTTATGGTGTTGCAGAGTCAGACACTACTGAGTGACTGAACTGAACTGAACCAGTTGAATTATGTGGAAATATAAAACAAGTTTCCAGTTAACTTCATGTTTGTGTCTTAAGAAACTTGGCATATGGATAGTGCTCTATCATAGGGAATAGCAAGACTACAAAGAAATTTATTACATTGTATTATTGTTCCCCCAGGTTTTCCATATTAAACAAGCTGATTTTCATACATACTTTTAATTATTTCACTCACAGGCAATTCCTTTCTGCATCAATCATCCCTATTAACTCATAATATTCTCATGGGAGTTAAATTACTCTCAGTGTCCTTTAATGAATGATTTCACAGAGAACAGATAACAGGCAAAGGAATGTAAATGATTTATTTCTTGTGACTTAACCTTAAACCCCCATGCTTGTTTAAATTTAGGAAAATTCTGACAATATGATCATTCTTAAGTAGAAGAGGTTTTTGTTTTTTTTTTTTTTTTTTTGGTTTGGGGGTTTTCTTTTGTAGCCATAGATAGAAATATTTAATCTTAGAAGGCTATTGAGAAGGAGGAAAGAAAATGGAAATATCAGAGACCTTAGTGGGTATTTCCTCTCCCTCTCTTCTAAGAGCATTTAATCTTTTGGTTTTCGAAGCAAATCTCTTGCAGCTGCTTAGTTCTCTTTCGTGCCAAGGACCCTTTGTTTATACTAACTGCACCCAAAGCATTCTTCTTACACAAGTTGTACTACTTAAGCTCTTTTGCAAGTCTCAGACTTTATCGCATACATGGGGAAACAGAGCCATACTTTTCTTTCTCAGCATTCCTTCTGGTCAAAGGAGAATGTAAAGGATTTAATTTCTTAAGCATCAAGTCTTAACCTAAGACTGCTTGTGATATGCACGTATCAATGTATAAGACAACTCTCATGAGGCTTTGGCTAGATACCCTTACCATTTCCATATGGTGACAGTTCTAAGAAGGGACCAGGAATAACAGTAGCCCATTTGTATTCAGGTGGTTTTCTAACCTAATCTTAAAATTAGCAAGAACCAACTAGTGTAAGAAACAGAATAAAATGTGTGTGCGTGCTCAGTCAAGTCCAACTCTCTGCAATCCCATGGACTGTAGCCTGCCAGGCTCCTCTGTCCACAGGATTCTCCAGGCAAGAGTACTGGAGTGGGTTGTCATGTTCTCCTTCAGGGGATCTTCCTGACCCAGGGGTCAAACCTTCATCTCCTGCATTGGCAGGTGAACTCTTTACCACTGAGCCACCTGGGAAGCCTGCCCAACTAGACCTAGTTCTCCTAGCAAAGACTGATTTTGGATGTTCATCTGTAAGATCACAACTTTTTAATTCCATGAAAAATACACTTATCTTGGACATATTTTTAAAGCCCTTAAAGATTAAAGAAACTATGTATCATCTTTTTATCACTAAACTCCAAATTATAATATTGAGCCAATTGTCAACTTTTAACATTTCTTCCTGAAAGCTCAAAGGCTGTGAATAAAAAGAAATTCCTTCTGTATATTCAACCCCCAAACTTAATATTATGTAAACAGTTGGATCATAAATGTCATTCATTTACATTGTCTCCAATGATACTTGTTTGTTTTAGAAATCAGATAGTCAAAAGCTAGGAAGGGTCAAAGGACACATCCAAGATCATGCAGCTGATGTGGCTCAAGGTGGACTCAATCTAGACCCTTCAATTCCTCCATATGCTTTTATTGTCATTCAGTCGCTAAGTCATATCTGACTCTTTGTGACCCATGGACTGCATGCAGCATGCCAGCCTTCTCTGTCCTTCACTATCTCCTGGAGTTTGGTCAAATTCATTGAGTCAGTGATGCTATCTAAACATCTCATCCTCTGCCGCCCTTTTCTCTTTTTGCCTTCAATCAAGACTTCATCAGGGTCTTCCATAAGTTTATTGTACCACGATTGCTTTTCCTAAATTATATAGATGATAAAATTAATTTCCCAGATTATCCAGATGATAAAAATTATAAAAATGAAAATACAGCCAATCATTCTGATGTTTACTATTACCCTGATACTAGTGAATGATAGCACTTTTTGTTTTGTTTTGTTTTGTTTTTTTGCATCATATAGATAAAACTTCATCTATGTCCAAGCTTGCTTGGCTAACACTACTCTCCAACCTCTTATTTATTTTCCTGTTCCTACTGAAAAGTTCATCAAGACTCACAGATTCACATCTAGCCTTAGGTGTGAGCTGTGTGACCTTCACCAAATTCCCTGAGCACTTGGAGCATCTGTTTCTTCATTTTATGAAATAAGAGAAAAACAACAGCAGTCTCCTCAAAACGGCTGTAGGGAAAATTAGGTGAGAAAAGTCTTTAGGGAAGTGTCTGGCCAGGGTAAGTACGCGGTTTCAGTGTCCAAAGAAGGCATGCTTCAAGAATAAATATAGGGATATATGAAGAGCAAAGAGACTGGGGTTCTAGGCACTAAATTGCGGGTAACACAAGTGTGCTCTGGGCTCCAAAATGTGTTCGATAACAATATAATATACAAGGTAAGCTGTGGTATACCACTGGCAACTGATACCAGCGAGAGTCGATTTTACCTATTTCTTCCCAACTCTGTTTTCAGTGAGGTCAAGTTGGTAGCTTGAAATCAGCCATGGTTGGGGGTATTTACACTCCAGAAAACTGGCAAACACTATAAAGCAGACCTCCCCTCCCCTCCCACAGAGCTGGCTGTTGGACATTTGCCAGCATACCACTGATAGAGACCAGGCTTTGAAGTCAAATAAATCTAGGTTTGTAGCCAAATCTAAACTCTGACGCTTACTAATATACTCTTGTATATAAATAGTAGATTCAAGCCACCTGAGTCTCTGGTTTCTCATTTTTGAGATGGGGATAACAGTACTAAGTTTGAAGACCGTTGAAAAAATTAAATGAGATAAAGCATGTGAAACACTTAGAACAGGACCTAAACCCTTAGTAACATCAAAAAATAGATGATAATGGTTGTTACTATTGTTGTAAGAAGTCTATCAGCCTAGGTTAGGAAAGAATTTGTTTCACGGAAAAAATTTCTATTCAAGTTCTTTTATTGTCTCTGTTTGAGAAAATATTTAAACAAATTTGAAAATCTAAACAAAGACAGTTTTAAAGCCAAAACTCTTTAAGTGCTCTGAGTCTCCTCTGAGCATTTTTCAACAATGTTGGGCCCCAAGCCAGAACATGTCACAACCTTTTTGATCCCACCCCACCCTGCCTCAACAGCAGGCCTCCCCCAGAGAAAAGAATCTGATACAATGCCAACAAGAGAATCTTCCTCCTTAGACTATCTTAAGGCTTTCATCCTTTTTTGTTTAAAAAAACAGAAAAGCTAAAAACTTGGGATGGATGCAACAGGCTTCAAAATATTCAAATACACAGAATCTGGAGAAAGGAATATTTGAAATTTAAAAACCTATGGTTCAGAGGTATGTGGATGAAGGGCCTGGGCCTGAGGAACCCCTTGCCATATTGCAGGAAGAGCTCAGACACCCACAGGGCTGGTGCCTCTGTCCACTTCCAAGCCTTTTCTCCAGGTCCCTCATCATGAAGGGGGTAGCTGGTCACCCTCCTACTGAGGCCTTTGGCAGAGGTCTGTTTCAGTGGCTCAAGACAGTCCAATTGAGCAGTTGGGTGATGGGTGATTCATTTTTCACTCTGTTACAAGGGCATGTGGTTGGGGAGACAGGAAAAGGAGAGCAGACAGGACTTTAGAACACTGGTAGAGCCCTGGAAGCCACACCAAAGCCACACCCTGTGAGCTCGCGAAGGAAGGATGTGGAGACGACAGTCCCATGCAGGCCCATTCAGTGTTCTGGGTAAGTCTCTCACTTTCTCTCCGTCCCCACCATCTGCCTCTTGCTTTTTCTGGAGGGGCTGTCAGGAGCACATAAGGCAACTGATGTCCTCTCTAGCAGGGTAAATCAAGATTTTCTATAGACAGCTGCCTCTTTATTCTTATACAGAATTTCCCTGGCACAACAACAGTATCATAAGCTGTATCACCCCTGCCCCTTTACCATGCAAAGTGAAAGTGAAAGTGAAGTCGTGTCTGACTCTTTGCAACCCCATGGACTGTAGCCTATCAGGCTCCTCCATCCATGGGATTTTCCAGGCAAGAGTACTGGAGTGGGTTGCCATTTCCTTTTCCAATTACCATGCAAGATGAAAGACAAATAGAACCTCAAGAGTTGCACTTTGTTCCATGGATAGGACTCCAAGGGGTGAAATCCTTTTCAAGTTGCATAACTTGTTAACTGACTGTGTCTAGAGCTCAGTTGTTTTTTTTTTTTTTTTTTCTTTTGCCTCCTTCTGAGCACAGTTTTCCTAGTCTGTACCTTTTCATCTCCAAAACCCTAAACTTGAACAATTCTCCTCTAAATTGACTTTTGGAATTTTGCTTCTTCAGGCTACCCTTGAATTAAATTCCCACATGGTAATACCCCTCCCCTTCCATATTTTTAGGAGCAATGACCTCCTTCTCATTGGAAAAGACTCTGATGCTGGGAAAGATTGAAGGCAGGAGGAGAAGGGAATGACAGAGGATGAGGTAGTTGGATGGCATCACTGACTCAATGGACGTAAGTTTAAGCAAGCTCTGGGGATTGGTGATGGACAGGGAAGCCTGACACTTGTTGAATGAAATGAAAGAAAGTGACAGTGAATTTTTTTTAATTTCGCTTTTTCTTTTTTAAAAAATTAATTTTAAATTTTAAAATTTGCGTCCATGGGAT
Organism: Dama dama; assembly: GCF_033118175.1. Classification (NCBI taxonomy): domain Eukaryota; kingdom Metazoa; phylum Chordata; class Mammalia; order Artiodactyla; family Cervidae; genus Dama; species Dama dama. The sequence goes on along the minus strand of NC_083692.1, from coordinate 57,313,471 downwards.
CACAAAGAGTTGGACATGACGAGCAACTGAACTGAACTGAACTCCTTCTAGATTTGTTTCTCCCTGTGCCCGGGTGGATCCCCGGGTCTGCCTTGGTAGGCCTCCCAGCATCATCCGCCATCTCTGGGTCTCTCCAGCCCTTGGCTTTTCCGTTCACAATCTCAGGCTGCCGGGCCTGGCCGGGTTCAGGCAACTTTTGTCACTGTCATTGTGGTTTAGTCACTCAGTCATGTCCAACTCCTTTTGCAACCCCGTGGACTGTAGCCCGCCAGGCTCCTCTGTCCATGGGATTTCCCAGACAAGAATACCGGAGTGGGAGGCCATTTCCTTCTCCAGGGGATCTTCCTGACCCAGGGATCAAACCCACATCTCCTGTATTCATTTGTAGGTGGATTCTTTACCACTGAACCACCAGAGAAGCCCCCCACACCTTTCCTTTAGGTAGGAAAAGTACTAAGAGGCTTTAGAGATTAAGAGACATTATGGGATTTGTTCACAGTGCCAGCCAGGCAGATTTTAGAGTCACACCCTGTTCTCTTGACTTCTTGCCTTCAACTTTCCCACTAACCAGACCTCCTCCGCACCACTTAAAAATATCACTGTTGCATGAGACAGGGTGCTCAGGACTGGTGCACTGGGATGACCCTGAGGGATGGGATGGGGAGGGAGGTGGGAGGGGCGTTCAGGATGGGGAACACATGTACACCCATGGCTGATTCATGTCAAGGTATGGTAAAAACCACTACAATATTTAAAGTAATTAGCCTCCAATTAAAATAAATTAATTAATTTTTTAAAAGAAAAAGTGAAAGTTAAAAAAAAATCACTGTCACTTTCTTTCATTTCATTCAACAAGTGTCAACTGAGCATATACACTATAGTCAGTATAAAGGAGGTGTTGCTGCTACTGTTGCTGCTAAGTCACTTCAGTCGTGTCCGACTCTGTGCGACCCCATAGAGGGCAGCCCACCAGGCTCCCCCGTCCTAGGATTCTCCAGGCAAGAACACTGGAGTAGGTTGCCATTTCCTTCTCCAATGCATGAAAGTGAAAAGTGAAAGTGAAGTCGCTAAGTCATGTCCAACTCTTCATGACCCCATGGACTGCAGCCCACCAGGCTCCTCCGTCCATGGGATTCTCCAGGCAAGAGTACTGGAGTGGGTTGCCATTGCCTTCTCTGAAAGGAGGTACAAGAGCTGAAAAGATCAACATGACACACCCCATCTTCCTAAATCTACATCTCCTTCCTAGAAGAACCCAGACTTTAGCCTATCATATTTTAAATAAGGAATTTTTCTCATCTTCCCAAACTACACAATTTTTATTTATTTATTTAATTATATTTTTGTTTATTTATTTGGCTGCACTGGATCTTAGTTGCAGCATGTGAGACCTAGTTCCCCAACCAGGGATAGAACCCAGGATCCCTGCACTGGGAACTCAAGAGTCCTAGCCACTAGACCACTAGGGAAGTCTCTACAATTTTTATTTATTGAACATGTTCAATATATTTATTAAATGTCTCCTCTAAATTCTGTGTCTGTTTTCTCCATTATTAATTATGAGCCTGGGCTCCTTAACCCCATGTTTTACACAAGGAGCAGGTAGATTTTAGGTTTAGCTGCTCTTCTGACTTAGCCTGAGCTTTTCAGAAAGAAGGGCCTGAAGCGGTCTTCAATGTCACTACCTTATTAGGGATGCATGCTCAGATAGCAGGCATAAGATACAGCAAGAGTGAGGCAGGAAGGAAAGTAAGCCAACAGAAGGATACTTCATAGTTTTATGCCATTAAATTCAATTGACGCCTTGATACTGTTGGGACTGTCCCTTAAAAAGCCATCATAAAAGCTGTGTGTGGGGTAGGGATAAAAGAAGAAGAATTTACCCATCAGTTTCCTTTTCTACTGGTCAGAGGTTTGCCCCATGGAGTGTTACTGCTTTCTGCACTTTCAGGACGGCATGTGTGAGTACCAAATAGGGTGTGACCCACATCTCAGCATCAGAAGGGAAGCTAAGGGACTGGAGACAACAGAGGTACAATATATAGAAAAAGGGGCGCCCTGGCAGGGGGCACCTGAATGAAGTTTATCTGAGTACACGTCAGTACCGGTTTCCACAGGGCGTTTGAACCAGACCAGGTGAGGTCTGATGCAGGTGTTTGATACGATTGCTATTGACTTTGATCCTGTTCTCTGTTCCCTTTTAAAGACAGGAATAAAGACAGATGGTTGTAGTTGCTTTTGACTGTTCTCAGCCCATGGTTCTAAGGTTATGAGTCTGAAAGGGCTAGGTTGAACGAGTTCAGTATGGAGCCTCCAGGTAATCATACTCCAGCCAAAATTCATACCTCAATAGATCCTGAGGGTCAGGGTTGATAAGGTTCATCTTCTAATCAATCAGATAACCATTTGCAGCACTGCACAAAAGAGATGTTCTATCTTTTTAACTTGAATTTTAATTATTAAATGCCTGCTATTAAGAATTGAAACACACATTCTCAACGCAAAGGTTATGGTTTTACAGCAATGTACCAGGAGGGGTCTTTATAGACTATTAGTCTTACTAATAAATTTTTGCCAGAAATAATAACTTAAGAAAGAATCTTAATAAAAAATAGTCAACTCTGGCATATGTTTTTAATTCTAATCAGATTCTCTCCATATTTCTGAATGACAGATGTGGTTTCTTCCTCTTCTTCCTTTTAGCAGAACCTTGATTTTGTTTTAGAGGGCTTCCCTGGTGACTCAGACAATAAAGAATTTGTCTGCAATGCAGGAGATCCTTGATTTTGTTTTAGTAATCATCTCTCCCCCAGCAAATTAGCGTTGGATCTTGATTGGTCTATGTGTGTCCAGGGATCCCATTCAGCTTGCCAGTAATTCCTTTGGGTGAATTACTCACCATTTGAACCAGTGAGATATGAAGGGGAGACAGTTGAGGGGCTTTGGGAACACATTATACTTGATCTTTAAAAAGTAAACAAAGATAAGGGATGAGTTTATTGCTACTGGATGTTGTTGAATAGGAATGGAATGCCTGGAGTATCTGTAACCATCTTGTGATAGGAAGAGAACCTGCCTAAAGATGAGTCAGACACTCTAATGAGGAATGGTGGAAAAGCTACAAAGATGCTAGATTCTTGATGAGGTCTTTTAGTCACTAAATTAACCAACTCTGGAGCTGCTCAAACTGTGGGTTTGTTAAATGAGAAATAACTCCATTATTATTCAGGCCAGTTGAGTCAGGGTCTCTGTTACTTGCAACTGAAAGTATCCTGATGTGGTCGCTGGGAATTCAATGTACAAATAATTTATACTGGAGAGCAAACCAGAAAGATACACTGCTTAGAATCAGAAGTTATAAGGGAATTTTATTTAAATTTTTCTATGACTTTGGCAGGAAATGAATACTATCTTCTTTTAAAATTTTCTAATCTTATGATTAGATGATCTGTTCCATACCACAAGAACTTTAGAGCCCTGAAGTCTTTGTCACTCAATAAATTAGAATAGCCCCAAACATATTTCAGGCTTCCCAGGTTGCACTAGTGGTAAAGAACTCGCCTGCCAATGCAGAAGACTCAAGAGACATGGGTTCGATCCCTTGGTCAGGGAGATCCCCTGGAGGAGGGCATAGCAACCCACTCCAGTATTCTTGCCTGGAGAATCCCATGGACAGAGGAGCCTGGCAGGCTACAGTCCTTAGGGTCACAAAGAGTCAGACACAATTGAAGTAACTTAGCATGCACACAAATGAACATATTTCCTGGGGATGATTTTGGTTCTACCATGGTTCTGCCCAGACAACGGTCCTGGTTAGGCTCCCTAATTTCAATAAGAAAATCATAATTTTACCCTGGGCTCTACTAATTGCCAAAGCATTTGGATCTGGTTTTAATTAGTGACCCAGAATACTGATACTCCAAGTTCTTGCTAAATATTACAACTTTCAACTCTCTGTGGTCCAGGACTTTTCCAAAGCTCAGCTACAAGAATGGAGCTTGCCAGCATGCACAGAATCCTCATTCTCCTGGAGATGAGAAACCTTGCTCTTGGCCCAAACAGACAGTCCAGCAATGACAGCTGTACTGTTATGCCTCCTTCTCTCTCCCATGTCACCCATCAGCCATAAAATTACTTTCTGAAGTTATTTCTTCAACTGAAGAATGTTAAAGAAACAGCCATCTAAATTCTGTATTAAATATAATCCTATGGAAGCCCAGAATCTTAGTGGAGTCCTAGTCAGAGACACACAGTTTGGCAGCCAAAAAGTAACTGAAGTTATGCAAACTCTTAACATGTGTTTCTTAAATAGAGCAAAGGTAATACAAAATTCACAGAATATTTCTTAAAAATCTCAATGATAAGTTCACTGTCTTGATTGTGGTGATAATTTCATGGATGTCTGTTGTTGTTCAGTCGCTCTGTTGTTGTTCAGTTGCTCAGTTGTGTCCAACTCTTTGCGATCCCATGGACTGCAGTAACACCCGGCTTCCCTGTCCTTCACTATCTCCCGGAACTTGCTCAAACTCATGGCCATTGAGTCAGCGATGCCATCCAACCATCTAGGAATATTCTGTAGCCCTGACAAAGAAATGTCCTATAATCAAAGGTGCCTCTGGGACAATCCCAGCCATGCAGAGCATAGGTCTGCATTATGTTTCTTCTTGGAGTTGTCTTAAGAAAGTAGGCATTCAGCTGTACTGACTTGGAAACCAAGAAGTTGCCTTTTCTTGAGCCTTCTTGTTTTGTTTCTGGTGAGGCAATCTCTATTTAATGAACACACACCAATACATTATCCCTTAGTTTGCAACTCTTAGTGGACCAAATCTTTAAGTTTGGCCACTGTTCCAATGTTTCAAGGCCAGCCACCTGTGCTCTTGATCTAACCGTCAGAGAGAAACAGACCTCAGATGCACAGTGATGTCAGTCTAGCACAGGGATGAAGTGCAACATTTCAGGTCCACCATCCGCCCCCCTCCCCCACACCGGTAGTGCCCCCCTCCCATATCTCCGTAATGAAACAAGGACTCACATCCTGCCATCTCAGAGTGGCACCAGCATCCATGGAAGAAACTCCAACAACCAAGATTTCAAAGTAAAATGATCCTTGATTAACATTTCTCAAACATTATGAAAGAGACACACAGTCAACAGTAATGTTTCTCAAAACCATTTTGTTCTCCTTCTGCCTCTTTCATTGTTCATGGCTCCTCCAAGCTGCAGCAACACCAGGCTTCCCTGTCCTTCAGTATCTCCCGGAGCTTGCTCAAACTCATGTCCATTGAATGAATGCCATCCAACCATGTAGGAATATTCTGCAGCCTGACCTCTCCTCTGAAAACTCCTTACAGGGTCCCTCCCCCAACCTTAGTTTGCCCATATGCCTTGGCTTCCCATCCTTCCCCTTTCCTCTCAATTAATCATCCACAGAATCCTGGGGTTAAAGTCTGCAAAGGCAGAACTGTCATTAAATGATAGATGAGGAGAAGGAACTGAACAAACAAAGTGAAAATACTCCTTAAAGAGCAGGGCAGAGGCAAAAGCGAGCAGCATTCATATAGTAATGCCTTTTCTCCATTACAAATCCCTGTAGGCATCAGGCAGGAGACTACCTCATCTGTTACATCACTGTGTCCTCTTTCTGTGACAGCAGGAAAACATTCACGGATCAATATCATGAAAAGCTGTGCTCCTACTAAAGAGGAGATTTACTTTCATGGGTACTAAAATCCTCTATTGGCAGTGCTTCTGTCCCTGCACAGATTATTTGGAAGTCTAGACCCAAATTTACACTATCGCCCTAGTAGCATGCAGTTTAGTATCTACAGTATGTAAACTTATGTGTCAATATCACATCTGGGTTTAATAGTTCCTGTGTTTATTTCTCTCATCTACCAATTCCCTCATCTATTTATAATCTATGTAATTTTACAGATGGTTTCAGATCTATTGCAGCGTGAAGTGATGGAATGAATGTATGAATGAAAAGGCACATATCTTTCCTTCTATCTCTTCCTAATTTACAAGGTTACACTTGCCTTTTCCCTTCCTGTTTTTTTTTAATTTGAAAATATACTATTTTTATTTATTTATTTACTTTTTTTCAACTTAGGAAGTTCTAAGGTTTTTTCTTCCAATTTTATTGAGATATAATTGATAGCACTGCATAAGTTTAAAGAATACAGCATAATAATGAGTTGATTTACATACATCATGAAGTGATTATCACAATATATTTAGTGGACATCCATCATCTTATATAGGAATAAAATTAAATTAATTTTAAAAATCCCTTGATTTTTCAACCTCAGCTCCACCATACTACCAGGGCTTCCCTAGTGACTCAGTGGTAAAGAATCCACCTGCCAACACAGGAGATGCAAATTTGATCCCTGGGTGGGGAAGACCCCCTGGAGGAGGTAATGGCAACCCACTCCAGTATTCTTGCCTGGAAAATTCCATGGACAGAGGAGCCTGGTGGACTACAGTCCATGAGTCGAAAGGAGTTGGACATGACTGAGCAACTAAGCATGCATGCACGCCACCATACTACAAACCCATTTCTGTCCCAGGTTCCCTTCTCTCTCCCAGAGACCCAGGATCAAAAGCTACGCATGATCTTTGCCTGCTCCTGTGCTTCCCTCACAGGCAATCATTAAGTTCTGCCCGTTCTCACTTCATGTGCTGCTGCATGTTCCTTTCCAGTCTCAATGACAGATTCTTATTTGGGACCTCATCACCTCATGACTAGACCACTGTGATACATGCATAACTCATTTCCACTGCAGACTTTCTCCACTCCAGACCATCCTACAAATGCTTTATTTACCATTATTCCCATCACACCACCTGAAGCATATACAATCCTTTTTTTTTTCTCTTGCCTAAATTTAAAACCCAAATTCAAATTTTATTTTAAAAAACCTTTTAAGATTCTTTTACATCAAAACCACCTTTGAGTTTTTCCAGATAGTCCTTCAGTTCAGTTCAGTTCAGTTCAGTCACTCAGTCATGTCCGACTCTTTGCAACCCCATGAATCGCAGCACGCCAGGCCTCCCTGTCCATCACCAACTCCTGGAGTTTACTCAAACTCATGTCCATCGAGTTGGTGATGCCATCCAGCCATCTCATCCTCTGTCATCCCCTTCTCCTCCTGCCCCCAATCCCTCCTAGCATCAGGGTCTTTTCCAATGAGTCAACTCTTCGTATGAGGTGGCCAAAGTATTGTAGTTTCAGCTTCAGCATCAGTCCTTCCAATGAACACCCAGGACTGATCTCCTTTAGGGTAACCAAAAAGATATCCCTTCACCTTATGAAAGGAGCAATACAAAATTAATAAGGCTTGTTTCATGCTCTTCATATTTTAATTAGCTCTGTCAACGCCCACTTTCTGAATCCAGACGCCAAATGAGACTTTTCCTTTCTTAAGAAAAAACTAGACTAATCCCCTACTTTGAACATTTTGACCTATGCCAATCCCTTCTCCCACACTGTGCATTCAGGACAAGGTTATACTTTAAAGGTACTTATTCAAAACTCAGAGCTTATCATAAGCCCGTAGCTTATGTTCTTCTCCACCCCTCATCTAAGGCTTATCCACCTTGCTTATCTACTAGAGGCAGCAAACAATAATGAACACATGAGGCCATTTGACTATCACCTGTAAAATTCTTGTGTTGTCTGCTTCCTACACAGCAGTAGATAACCCTATCTCCCTTCCCTATGTAAGGGAATCTCATGACATCTAAGAGCTGCTTTAGAGCATGCCCAGTTCTCATTGGCTGATGTTTGACCGTGATGACAATCCTAAGATGATATTATTTGGGGATGACTACATCTTAAGAATAATCAATGTATACTTAGTGCTATATGAATAATAATAATAGACTCTAAATACTCTGGTATGTGTGTGTGTGTGTGTGTGTGCTCAGTCGTGTCTGACTCTGTGACTCCATGAACTGTAGCCTGCCAGGCTCCTCTGTCCATGGAATTTTCCTGGCAAGAATACTGTAGTGGGTTACCATTTCCTCCTCCAGGGGATCTTCCTGACCCAGGGATCAAACCTGCGTCTCCTGCATCACCTGCATTAACAAGCAGATTCTTTACCACTGAACCACCTGGGAAGCCCAAATACTCTGCTACCAATAGCTTATTGTCCCCCAGATAGCTCTGACATGCATGTGTGCATGCATGCTAAGTCACTTCAGTCGTGTCTGATTCTTTGCAACCCTATGGACTGTAGCCTGCCAGGCTCCTGTGTCCATGGGATTCTCCAGGCAAAAATACTGGAGTGGGTTGCCATTTCCTTCTCCAGGGGATCATCCCAATCCAGATATCGAACCCATATCTCTTAAGTCTCCTGCATTAGTCAGGCAGGTTCTTCACCACTAGTGCCACATGATTATGTCACAATTAAGACAGGTCAAAGGTAACACTGTTCATGATTTTGACATATTACTTTTTTGAAAGGGCTTTTCTGATTTCTTTGGACACTCCCATAAAAATATTAAAAAATAAATTAATTAATATCCACTTACTGTAAACAATCTAACATCTAAAGAAAATTTTAGTAACTCAGACTGAAGCCCATCCTAAAAGAAAACACACCTGCCTACTATTGTACAAAACTAACAACCCTTACTGGTGTTGCTGCTATTAAAAGACAGTTGTTCAATCTGATTTATGAATAAAATGGACTTACTCAAATATAACAATTTACTCCACTAGAAAAAAATATATACTATATCAAAATTTTCTCACATCCTTTCATGTCTCTCCAAACTATATCTCCAGGCCTTCACTCTTAAGGAACGATAAAAAAGAAGATGAAGAAAAACAACCCAGTGGGAGTGTCAGGGTCAAATTGGCTCAGACTTTACAAAATTATGGGTGGAAAAAAATTTACCTGAGAGACTGAACAGGTGATGAAATTTTACCCTGTGAATAAGTATCATAATCCAGGGAAAACTGAATGATTTTTTAAAACATCACTTTACTGTTAAAATATTTAAAGAAGTATGTCACTGACACATCATTTCTGAAACATAAAATGAGTTACATTGTTTTATAATCAAGACTACTGCAGTTTTCCATTTCAGTGGGATCTGTCAAAATCCCCATCAATCTTCACTGTATAAAACTGTTACATAAAGCCCTGTGAGACTTGACTTGACTCTCCCTCCAACAGATTCCATTTGGAACATTCTGGCCTTGTCAGATATGATCGGGTTGACATGTAGTCACAGGTCCAACAGATGTGAGGTGCGATTCTAGAAGGTACTTGGCTCAATTCATCACCACATGTTATAGATTTAGGAGGCCAAATATACTCAGACTACAATGAAAGCCAGCCTTCAAACTACATAGAACAGAGCCATTTCAGGTGTTCTTAAACACAAATACTGATCTTAAGTTCCAAGACACATATCTCATACAAGTTTGCTAGTAAACATACTTAGGCTTTTCATATGAATCTTCCAATCTAGACCGCTGTACATCTGACTCAAGGCTCACTAAAAGGCCTCCAGAAGCAGACAGTTTCTGGAAGCTATCAGCTTCCTTACCAACCCTTGAGAGATGAAAAAGGTAACATCAAGTATGTTTTTATATGTTTGGATGAACATACATGGCTGGGCCTTATCTTTGAACTCGAAATGTATTCTTTCTCTCTTTCTTCTTTACTTATATTCTATTGCATTAATCTCTTCTGCTCTCTTCTTAACTTCTTCATTTCCCATGAATGTTTCAACTAAATCTGCCTTTCTCAAAGATAGCAGTGACCACTCACTCTAGTATTCTTGCCTGGAAAATCCCACAGACAGAGGACGTGGCAGGATACAGTCCATGGGATTGCAAAGAGTCAGACACAACTGAGTGACTAAGCACTAGCTCTACCAAACTTTCTAAATATTAATTTTGATATACATCCTCAAAATTCACTGACAGATATATATATTTTTAGCTCTGACACATCTATACTCTTCAATGGGATTCTAAGTCCCTACCAATTAGTTCCTGTTACTGATATTTCTCAGAAACTCAAAGGGATCCAAGGACATCAGAGAACAAGGAAATATGAGACTAATTAAGTAAACTGGTCCAGTTATTTTCCCAAAAAGCTTGCAGAATCATTGCATGATTTTTTAAACTCTCCCTGGGATTTTGTCCTCCACAATTAGACCAATTAAGGTCAAACTGTTATTGATATCTATTCCCATTAAAAGGAACCTCAATGGCCATTCTTGAGTCTATCCTTCTTGATTAATGAGACAGCCTTTTTGTCCTTACCATTCCAAAATGTGATCTGTTCTTTAGACATGGTAATCTAGTCTTTCCAAGTGTTCAAAGCCATTCTTTCATTTGTTCATATTTCATCAAGTTTTACATGACAACTTACCAAAAATTGTCCTTATAGTGGGTTCCACCTTTTCACAAGGATTTCTGAACTATGATGAAAGATCCATAATTTATCTCTGACAGTGGCCTCATTATCAAGTTAAAAAATGCAAACTTGAGTTGCTTAAGAAGCTAATATAAATTTGTTGCCTAAAGAGTTCTAAAAAATAAAATTGTCCTAGAGCATCCAAGATGGAGTTGGATAACACTTCATGCATTTTACTGTGCTTGGGTAAATACATCAAAAGAGACAAAACAATTAGACAATAAAAGAGATAAAAGTCACCTGGTTAATTAAAACTGATCAAACCAATCCTTTGAGACTTATTCTCCTGACTAGCTCTAGATTGACTAAAAATTGAATACAAAATCAGTTCTAATTAAAAAAAAAATACTTGTTGTTACTTTCACTTATGTTTGTCTTTCTCTACCCTTTACCCACAGACTGTGGGAAATTCTGAAAGAGATGGCAATACCAGACCACCTGATCTGCCTCTTGAGAAATCTGTATGCAGGTCAGGAAGCAACAGTTAGAACTGGACATGGAACAAGAGACTGGTTCCAAATAGGGAAAGGGATACATCAAGACTGTACATTGTCACCCTGCTTATTTAATTTATATGCAGAGTACATCGTTAGAAACGCTGGGCTGAATGAACACAAGCTGGAATCAAGACTGGTGAGAGAAATATCAATAACCCCAGATATGCAGATGACACCACCCTTGTGGCAGAAAGCAAAAAAAAACTAAAGAGCCTCTTGACGAAAGTGAAAGAGGAGAGTAAAAAAGTTGGCTTAAAGCTCAACATTCAGAAAACAAAGATCATGGCATCTGGTCCCATCACTTCATGGCAAATAGATGAAGAAACAGTGGAAACAGTGGCAGACTATTTGGGGGGGCTCCAAAATCACTGCAGATGGTGATTGCAGCCATGAAATTAAAAGATGCTTACTCCTTGGGAGAAAAGTTATGACCAACCTAGACAGCATATTAAAAAGCAGAGACACTACTTTGCCAACAAAGGTCTGTCTCGTTAAGGCTATGGTTTTTCCAGTAGTCATGTACGGATATCAGAGTTGGACTATAAAGAAAGCTGAGTGCTGAAGAATTGATGCTTTTGAACTGTGGTGTTGGAGAAGACTCGGACTGCAAGGAGATCCAACCAGTCCATCCTAAAGGAAATCAGTCCTGAATGTGCATTGGAAGGACTGATGCTGAAGCTGAAACTCCAATACTTTGGCCATCTGATGCGAAGAACTGACTCACTAGAAAAGACCCTGATTCTAGGAAATATTGAAGGTGGTAGGAGAAGGAGACGACAGAGGGTGAGACGGTTCGATGGCATCACTGACAATGGACATGAATTTGAGTAAACTCCGGGAGTTGGTGATGGACAGGGAGGCCTGGCGTGCTGCAGTCGATGGGGTCGCAAAGAGTCAGACACGACTGAGCAACTGAACTGAACCCTTTACTGATGACATTGCATCAAAAAGTGACTAAAGCCCTCATGGTAAACTGCTTCTTTAGGAGTTTGAACAAAATTGTGTGTTTGTTTCTCTCCCCTGCACAGATGGAGATCAATTACAGAAATATTCTCAACCCTTAGAAGGGACAACAGAACTCTCCTCCTGGTGGTCATCACAGGTATGGCTCTGGCAGTGGCCATTCAGGGCGAGCAGTATTCCACTATCAGAGAGACACCTCTGAGGTACTGCCAGAACCAGGAGTTCAGAATCCTGGCTTTGTCACCCACTGTTGCTTCAGTAACCAAGACTGGGGTCTTAGACAACCAAGTGTGCATCTGTGGGAATCCCAAGATTTATTTGGAGAGAAACACTGGTAGAAATTGGACATGTAGTCAATAGCCATGAAGACTTGCATATGTGTGTTGATGGACTCACATTTGTGTTTAGCAGCTTTAGATATTGGGATTACACTTATAGTTTCCAATTAGAATATGTATAATCGGCCTCCCTGACTCAACTCTAAATTTCTCAAGGGCAACTATTCAGTATGAATAGAGAGTTTAATTGGTTGATGATAGAATGAAAATAACCTCTAGAGGTTTAAATCTATAGAAATGAAGAACAATTAAAAGTAGGTCAAGAACTTCCTATCTTAACCCGTGTTCCACGCAGAAGACCTTGAAAATAATTTTTAAACTGTGTGACATTAGAAAATGTAGCCATAAGAGGTTAACTAAATTAATATAATTTAATATCCAATGTGATCGTGTGGTGGTGTCCCCTTATTTACCTTTCAGAATACCCAAAAATAAACTTCTATTTCTGCTTGTTATTCAGAAAGAGTAGCCCAAAAAGAATCTGACCAGACATGGGTTTGATCCCTGATCCAGGAAGATCCCACATGCTGCTAAGCCTGCGCACCACAACCACCGAGCCCATGTGCCGCAACTACTGAAGCCAGTGGGCCCTAGAGCCCGTGCTCCACAGCAAGAGAGGCCACCACAAACGAGAAGCCTGCGCATCACAACTAGAGAAAAGCCCTTGCAGCAATGAAGACCCAGCACAGCCAATAAATACATAAATAAATAAAATTATACATATATAAATAAAAAAGAACCTGACCAAGAGTAATGGGGTGAATGTGATTTAGCTACTGACTTTTATGATTCTGATTCTGACATTTAACTTCCTTCCAAGTGTATTTCCTCATCTGTTAAACGAGGATCATATCTGTCTGTGACTCTGAGTTGTTATAAAAGCTTACATAACATTTAAAGGTATTTTATAATGTAAACTATTCTATATTAGAAGTGTTTGAGCACTCCTTCAGTCAATGAATGCATTTTAAGCAGTATTCATTTGTGGGCCATTTGCTATCACCGGGAAGAAAAAGAAAAAAAAAAGCTGGTTCTCTATGAGGCATATTTATACAGATAGGGTCACTGCTTTGCAAAACTATATTGAAACAGAGTCCTCTGCATAAAGTAGTCCTGAGGGTAAAGCCATTATTTCAACACAGAAACATTCAGCTATAATTCCTGAAGCATTTCCAAAAATGGAAGGGAAATCAGCATGCTGGGATCTTTGGAAGGTACAGCTGGCTCAGGCCAACAGCTTACCTATTTGCTTTGATTTCAACTCCTGGCTCAGAGCAGGTAGTATTATCCCTGCTGATGTCGACAGAATATATCGCTCACTGCTAACCTCATGCTAATGCAGAGGAAGCATCACCATTTGGGAAGCAATTCCTACAGACTAGGTTACAAAGTTGAATGGATTAAGCAATACATGTTAGAAAAAAATTTTGTAAAGAAGTTCTATGCACAGGACATGAGACATTTATAGACTCCCCAAAGTTTCAAATATTTCCTGTCTGTTTTTGTTTAACTTATTTTTACTATGCAATGCAGTTTGGTATTTGACAAACACAAATCCAACTAAGAAAAAGAAACAATTTTTTATTTTTCCTGGTGAGTGAACCAGGGAAAAGCCACAGGGCAGGCTTAAAGTCTTTTAAACTCAGGATAATATGAGAGTCAGAACCAGAAAAAGTGTCAGAGAGATGTTTAGATTGCAGACATCTAGAAGATCTTCTATTTTGTCTTAAAAGATTTTTCAAAGATGGATATTCTATTGTTACCTCAAGTGGTCTAAAGTTTGAGCTGTCTTAGATCAACAGAGCTTCTCTTTGCCTGAGCTCTCCTTTACTTCAAGTTCAGCAAATACTGCATCTTCACTGAGGAGATAGAAAACAACTGTCTAGCATTATCCTCTTGACTACCACTGAATATACAATGCTGCTGTATAGTTATATACAAATGCGCAAAACCTACATGGAGCTTTCATGAAAATGAATGGGGAAAAATACCTCTTCTGGGTGGGTGCTTGTCCTGGCAGGCAGAGGATGCCTTAGGGTGAGAAAGGTGTTCTTATATCCTTTATGAATTCAGTCTGAGCCAGAGCAACCTGGCAAGCCCCCATTGGCCATTTTGGCTGCAACTCCTTGTTCGGTGTACAGATTCAACAACCATATGGAATACTTCTTCAGGACTTGAGGATAATCACTGTCCCAGCTTGGCTTTCTATCAACAACAGTGTCCCACATCTGTTTGCGTTTTACAAAGTTCTTTTGACATTATCTCTTTTAATTCCTTTAAGAATCACCTAAAGAGATATTTTTATTTCATAGATAAGGAAACTTAGATAAAGAAGCTTAGATAGGTTAAAGTATTTGGCTAATAAGTGGTGAGGCTTATTTTCAAATCCAGTCTGTGTGCTAGCTGCTCCATCTTCATTCCCCAGGTTAGACATACCAGCTTTGAGGGCCATTTTTCATCCACCTATTTCTCCCCACTCACAGTTATCTTTGTAGAACACTCAGTCCCACGTCTTTTTAGAGTTTGGAGCTCCAAAATCCAGACACCAGCATTTATATCAGCTCATGAGTCAACAGCCTTTATGGAGTCCATGGTGAGAGAATCCTAAGAACCAAAAGGCACAGCTCCTGAGCTTGGGGGAAGCATTGCTTTCAAGCTGACAGGAATGTCATTGTTACTAAAGCTTGCCTACGTTTGCTTCTTGTGAATGTGAGTTACTTTTTAACACTATGATTTGACACTGTTCATCAGAATGTTAATGCCATACTTCCCCTCAGTTTTTCTCAATTTGTACCTTTAGTATTTCATTTTAGATCCTAAATGACTATTTCAAACTAATTCTTTATCATATTCATTTTAACTCTTTTTCTAACATTCAATGAACAACTTTCTCCTTATCCTGCCTGATTTAGAGGTACCTACAGATTTAGCCAATATAGGTTCAATACTTGATTTCAAGTCACATGGGTCATCTCTCTTAGATCTTCTACTATGACAGAATCTCTCAGTGAGGGGGTTAAGATGTGTCAGGCTATGTCTCTAAATCCACTGGAGTGGGAATCAGCAAAATTTTTCTATAAAGGGAGAGACAGTAAATATTTTAGGTCTTGTAGGCCAGATGGTCTCTGTCACAACTGTTCAACTCTGCCCTCATAGCACAGAAGTAGCCATTGACAATACATAAGTAAACAGGCATGGTTGTTGTGTTCCAATATGGCTTGATGTATAGATACTAAAAGTCTGAATTTCATATAATTTTCACAAGTCACAAAGTATTATTTTCCTTTTGATTTTTTTCCTGACCATTTAAACATTTAAAAATTATTCTTAGTTCACAGACTATACAAAAGCAGACTAGGATTTGTCAAAGTTGCTAGCCCTGACATAGAGATCAATACTTACATTAACATACTGTGAACTAGCTATGTATCTGATAAGGGGTTAATATCCAAAATATATAAAGAGATCACACAATTCAATAGCAAAATATCCAATTAAAAATAGGCAAAAGAAGTGAATAGACATTTTTCTACAGAAGAATAACAGATGGCCAACAGGTATATAAAAAGGTCCTTGACATCACTAATCATCAGGGAAATGCAAACCAAAATCACAATGAGATATCACCTCACACCTGTTAGAATGGCTATCATCAAAAACATGAGAAATAATAAGCATTGAAAAGGAACTGGAGAAAAGGGAAAGTGAATGTTGATGGGAATGTAAATTGGTGCAGTCACTATGGAAAACAGTATTGAGTTTCCTCAAAAATTTAAAAATAGAACTACCGTATGATCTAGCAATTCCACTTCTGGGTATGTATTTGAAGGAAATGAAAATAACATATCCAAGAGATATCTGCACCCCCATGGTCATTGCAATATTATTTATAACAGCTAAGACATGGAAACAACATGAGCTTTCACTGACAGATGAATGGCTAAAGAAAATATGGTATGTCTGCAATAGAATATTATTCAGTCATAAAAACAAGGAAATTCTGCCATTTGCAACAACATGGAAGGAACTTGAGACCATTACACTAAATGAAACAACACAGAGAAACACAAATACTATATGATCTTGTTCATATTTTCTATGATCCAAATCCATAGAAACAGAGAATAAACTGGTGGCTACCAGAGGCTGGGGGTGGGGTGGCAGTGGAAAAAAAATCAATGAAGGTAGTCAATACATAAAATTCCAGCTATAAGATGAATAGATTCTGAGATGTAAAGAATGGCATGGTGGGACTTTCCTAGTGGTCCAATGGCTAGGAATCCATGTGCTCATTGCAGGGGCCCAGGTTTGACCCATGGTCAGAGAACTAGGCACTGTTCTCTGTAACTACTTAGTAACTTCTTAGTAACTACATGACTAAGAAGTTCACATGCCACAACTAAAGATCCTGAATGCTATAGAAGGAACATACCTTAACATAATAAAAGCCGTAGATGATAAACCCACAGCAAACATTATCCTCAACAGTGAAAAATTGAAAGCATTTCCTCTAAAGTCAGGAACAAGACAAGGGTGCCCACTCTCACCACTACTATTCAAAATAGTTTTGGAAGTTTTAGCCACAGCAATCAGAGCAGAAAAAGAAATAAAAGGAAACCAGATTGGAAAAGAAGTAAAACTCTCACTGTTTGCAGATGACATGATCCTCTACATAGAAAACCCTAAAGACACCACCAGAAAATTACTAGAGCTAATCAATGAATATAGTAAAATTGCAGGATATAAAATTAACACACAGAAATCCCTTGCATTCCTATACACTAACAATGAGAAAACAGAAAGAGAAATTAAGGAAACAATTCCATTCACCATTGCAACGAAAAGAGTAAAATACTTAGGAGTAAATCTACCTAAAGAAACAAAAGACCTATATTTAGAAAACTATAAAACACTGATGAAAGAAAACAAAGATGACACAAATAGATGGAGAAATAGACCATGTTCGTGGATTGGAAGAATCAATAGGGTGAAAATGAGTATACTACTCAAAACAATCTATAGATTCAATGCAATCCCTATCAAGCTACCAATCGTATTTTTCAGAGAACTAGAACAAATAATTTCACAATTTGTATGGAAATACAAAAAACCTTGAATAGCCAAAGCAATCTTGAGAAAGAAGAATGCAATTGGAGGAATCAACCTGCCTGACTTCAGACTATACTACAGAGCTACAGTCATCAAGACAGTATGGTACTGGCACAAAGACAGAAATATAGGTCAACGAAACAAAATAAAAAGCCCAGAGATAAATCCACGCACCTGTGGACACCTTATCTTTGACAAAGGAGGCAAGAATATACAATGGAGAAAACACAATTGCTTTAACAAGTGGTGCTGGGAAAACTGGTCAACCACTTGTAAAAGAATGAAACTAGAACACTTTCTAACACCATACACAAAAATAAATTCAAAATACCTTAAAGATCTAAACGTAAGACCAGAAACTATAAGACTCCTAGAGGAAAACATAGGCAAAACACTCTCTGACAGAAATCACAGCAGGATCCTCTATGACCCACCTCCCAGATTAATGGAAATAAAAGCAAAAATAAACAAATGGGACCTAATTAAACTTAAAGTTTTTGCACAATGAAGGAAACTATCAGCAAGGTGAAAAGACAGCCTTCAGAATGGAAGAAAATAATAGCAAATGAAGCAACCAACAAAGAATTAATCTCTAAAATATACAAGCAGCTCCTGCAGCTCAATTCCAGAAAAATAAATGACCCAATCAAAAAATGGGCCAAGGAACTAAACAGACTTTTCTCCAAAGAAGACATAAAGATGGCTACATCTGTATGCTACAAGCACATGAAAAGATGTTCAACATCACTCATTATCAGAGAAATGCAAATCAAAACCACAATGAGGTACCATCTCACTCTGGTCAGAATGGCTGCTGTCAAAAAGTCTACAAACAATAAATGCTGGAGAGGGTGCGGAGAAAAGGGAATCCTCTTACACTGTTGGTGGGAAAGCAAACTAGTACAGTCAATGTGGAGAACAGTGTGGAGACTCCTTTAAAAACTGGAAATAGAACTGCCATATGACCCAGCAATCCCACTGCTGGGCATACACATCGAGGAAACCAGAACTGAAAGAGACACATGTACCCCAATTTTCATCACAGCACTGTTTACAATATCTAGGACATGGAAACAACCTAGATGTCCATCGGCAGATGAGTTGATAAGACAGCTGTGGTACACATACACAATGGAATATTACTCAGCTATTAAAAATAAGGCACTTTTTAAAAAAATAAAAAATAAAAAGAAGGCATTTGAATCAGTTCTAATGAGGTGGATGAAACTGGAGCCTATTATACAGAGTGAAGTAAGTCAGAAAGAAAAACACCAGTATAGTATATTAATGCATATATATGGAATTTAGAAAGATGGTAACAATGACCCTATATGTGAGACAGCAAAAGAGACCCAGATATAAAGAACAAACTTTTGGACTCTGTGGGAGAAGGCAAGGGTGGGAAGATTTGAGAGAATAGCATTGAAACATGTATATTACCATATGTGAAATGATCACCAGTCCAAGTTCAATGCATGAAACATAGCACTCAAAGCCAGTGCACTGGGATAACCCTGAGGGATGGGATGGGGAGGGAGGTGGGCAGGGGGTTCAGGATGGGGGACACACATGGCTGATTCATGTCAATGTATGGCAAAACCCACTACAATATTGTAAAGTAATTAGCCTCCAATTAAAATTAATTAATTAGTTTTTTTAAAAAGATCCTGCATGCTGCAACTAAGACCCAGCACAGTCAAATACATAAATATTTTTTAAATAATAAAAAAATAATAAATAATAAAGTACTGCATGGTGACTAAAGTTAACAATACAGTATCATACTTGAAAGGTGCTAAAAGACTAGATTTTAAAAGTTCTCATTATAAGAACACAAAATTCATAACTACATGAAGTGATGGATGTTAACTAAACTTACTGTAGTGATAATTTTGTGATATATACACATATCATATCATCAAGTTATACATCTAAAATGAATATAATGTCATATGCCAGTCATATTTCAATAAAACTGGGAAAAGATAAAAAGACCACTCTTATCTTCATATATTCTATTAATTTTACATACAGGTATACAGTCTAGATGATATATTCTTATGGAAAGCCATTAAAACATGAGTAAATAAAAATAATTTATAAATTTTAGATGCCCATGGTAATTGAGCCTATTCTAAACAGTATCATTTATACATTGATCAGTTCACTTCAGTTCAGCCACTCAGTTGTGTCCAACTCTTTGCAGCCCCATGGACTGCAGCACGCCAGGCCTCCCTGTCCATCACCAACTCCCAGAGTTTACTCAAACTCATGTCCATCGAGTCAGTGATGCCATCCAACCATCTCATCCTCTGTTGTCCCCTTCTCCTCCCGCCTTCACTCTTTTCCAGCATGGGGTCTTTTCTAGTGAGTCAGTTCTTCGCATCAGGTGGCCAAAGTATTAGAGTTTCAGCTTCAGCATCTGTCCTTCCAATGAATATTCAGGACTGATTTCCTTTAGGATGGACTGGTTGGATCTCCTTGCAGTCCAAGGGACTCTCAAGAGTCTTCTCCAACACCACAGTTCAAAAGCATCAATTCTTCAGGTGCTCAGCTTTCTTTATAGTCCAACTATCACATCCATGCATGACCACTGGAAAAACAATAGCTTTGACTAGACAGACCTTTGTTGGCAAAGTAATGTCTCTGCTTTTTATACATTGATAGATACATATCTATACATATACATTGATAGATATTACATAGATAGATAGTCATCACTTACTAAAGAAGCATTTGTTAAGTGCTTGCTATGATTTAGATGACAGACACAGGAAGAAGAAATATGCACTCACTACCTTTAACATTTTGGTGAAAGAAGCTTATATTAAATACACAAATAAATCTTCCTAGCTCATAATCTGAACAAAAGCAGGCTAGGATTTGGCAAGGTTTGCTATCCCTGATGTGAAAATCAATACTTATATTAACGTACTGTGAACAATATTTACAAAGTAATATGTTTACAAATTAAAGTCCCACCTGGCATTTTTTATGTTCCCTGAGATTGAGTTTCTTTATCCTGAACTCATTTCCATCACTCTTTTTATTAATTTGAACACTAACGTACCTACTTTATAAAGAAGTACCTAGTTTTCTTCTTTACTAATGGCAATAAATGCCTCTATGAAGCTGCATAAAACCACTGAAATGAGAATATTAACAGGTTTAGTCTTCTCTATTTGAATATGCCTGGAAATGAACGTGAACAAATCCCTGAGAGGAAACTTCTTTGACAGTTTCCAGGCAAGCAACTGCTGACATTTTTACATTTTACCAAGCACAGTATGGCTCAGTGATAAAGAATCCGTCTGCAATGCAGGAGATGCGGGTTCGATCCCTCGGTCAGGAAGATCCCCTGGAGAAGGAAACAGCAACCCACTCTAGTATTCTTGCCTGAGAAATCCCATGGAGAGAGGAGCCTGGTGGGCTACATACAGTCCATGAGGTTGCAAAGAGTTGGACACGACTAAGCGACTAAACACCACCACTGTGAACTAGGGACAACTAACTATAGCTTCATGAAAGTTATATGAAAGTTACAGATACACAAAGCCTCTCAGTTTCCCAGGCAGTAAAATCACTAGAATCAAATCCTGAAGCCCAGAGGTAGAAACTAAGAAAAATATGTTTAATGAAATAAGTTTCAAATTCAACCGAGAAAAACAACTTGCTCCTGTCAAGTTTGATTACAGTTTGCTCCGCTTAGGTATATTCATTTATTCAAATTAGGTTTCAGATTTTCATATTTCCCCTTTCCCTCCAAACGTTGGCTTCATGAAGTGTTCACAGAAAGAAATACATGAAAAGCTGTTTGACTCCACGTTACCAGTAAACAGCTCCAGGCAGTGAGCAACGTCCACTCCTGTTGTTGCCCTTGGCTTGGGAGTCTGAGCAGCCACGTCAGCCTCTCCTTTCCACCTTAGGTAATTTTAATCCAGCCCCACAGTCCAGATTCATGGTACCTGGCTTCTAGTTTGGTCACACGCCTTTTCTCTTAGCCCATTTCTAGGCATGTATCCTAGTGGAAGAATCCTCAATAGAGAAAAAAGCTTTCAAGCTCAAAGATATTTATTATAATATAATTATGACAGAAAAAGAAAAACCTAAATAGGTAAACATGTGGGGGTGAAGTGAAAGTTGCTCAGTCGTGTCCAACTCTTTGTGACCCCATGGACTGACTATACAGTTCATGGAATTCTCTAGGCCAGAATACTGGAGTTGGTAGCCTCTCCCTTATCCAGGGGATCTTCCCAACCCAGGGATCAAACCCAGGTCTCCTGCATTGCAGGTGGATTCTTTACCAACTGAGCCACAAGGGAAGCCCAAGAATACTGGGGTGGATAGCCTATTCATTTTCCAGGGATCTTCCCGACCCAGGAATCGAGCCAGGGTCTCCTGCATTGCAGGCGGATTCTTTACCAACCAAGCTATCAGGGAAGTGGGGGAGACTAAGTTAACTAAACAGCACATACTCAATGAGTAGTGTAAGTATTTATAATACAAGAAAAAAATTTTAAAGCTGGATATGAAACTGCATGTGTAATATGATCCCCACTAATAAACAGGATATTCACATAGAAAACATAGGAAGAAAACATTACAAATAATAGTCATCTTGCTCTTTATACTATTATGCACTTGATAGGTAATATTTCACATGCATTGGTACAATCAGAGAGAAAACATATGGAAAGCCTAGTGAGCTACTGCTTAGAGAAAAAAGCTGAACTTTTTTCCAAGCTAAAGTTGCACGGAAAAAATGGGTGCAATTGTTTTAAAAGCTTCTACATCAAGAGCATCAAATTTAAATACCAACAGGAGTCAAACACAGCAGAAACAAATAAAAGAAACTGCACTGGGACAATTTTCAAGTTGGCAAGCACCTGCCCCTTCTGAGGGGGACCACCTCTTCACTCTTGATATTTGAGAATGCACTTAAAGTTTTCAAGAAAAATTCTAAGTATGGATTTCATGCGAAATCTCTTCATTTTTGCATGTTAAATATGAATTTAAATTATAAATATATTCCACAGGCCAGATAAAACAGGCCAGATGATTTTTTTGGCCCCAAAGCTGCCCACTTGCATCTTCTGCTCTATATCTGAGTAAGTACAAGCACACACACATCAATAGATGTTAGAGACAATCCAACCAAAATGGACCTGAAAACACTAGAAAACAAAAAGTCCATATCCTGTGGATTTAGCTATTTTGGGCTTTGCTTCCATAGAAGCAAAATCTTCTTAATATGCATGGATGCTTTTATAATGAAAACATTAATGCATTATTTTTCACTAAAGTACAGAATTTATCTTTTTTGAAGCTTTCTTGAGATGTGGAGATTCTTTTCATTTTTCTCTACATATTATAGCTATTTAAATTAAACTTTTAATTGTTCTTATAAGGATGTTACAGACAGCACTGATGGAGTCATACATACAAGACAAAGACACCAGCACGAAAAATGACAACTATGCAAAGTGGACTATGTAAAAAGGATGTCACGTTAACTCAACATGGTTGCCTAGTCTCTCTCTCTCTCTCTCTCTCCCCACACCCTTGACCTCGTCCCACCACAACCCAATCAGTGGAGGGAATTGTGTCCCTTGAGCCTACTGACAAAATTACAAAAGTGCAGTCCAGGAGGGGAGGGAACAGGAGGGAAGTCACTAAGCTTATGAGAACTTATGATAATGTAGGAAGAGTTGACGACTAGGAAAAAGTGAAAGGTTTTACATCCTACCCCAAATTCTTTTAATAATTCTACTTGGAAAGTTGAGCTGTTTCTCCAGACATTTGAAAAAAGGAAATGAAAAACCATCTGCAATTCTACTCAAGACAGAGTTGCAGATGTTGGAGAAAAAGCATAAGGGAAGTGAGATTTGCTCTTCTACAAATACAAGTACTGTTAAGGGCTCTTTTACTTTGCTTTATACGTTCCTCATAAGATCAAAGGGATAGTTCAAGTTTCACTTTGTGCTCATGGGTGGCATGCCCTGTTATGTCAGGAATCATATTTTCATCCATTCTTTTGCTTCTCCTTGAGAATGTACCCTGTTTTCTGGCCTGTTCTTAGAGCCCCTGGGAAGCTTCCTGCTTGGCATAACAAGAAAGTGTTTGAGAAAGTGGGCTTTCAGGGAGTTGTGGGACATTGCAGTGGGCAGGGGGTAGTGAGATGAAGTGGTTAAGGGTTCGTATGCTTTTGAACTTCTGCCAGGACTGCTTGATATTCTCTGGTATTTCCTCTGAAAGATTATTATGGTTTGTCACAGTGATGCACTGTTAAACGTTTAACAACTAGTTCTCTGAGGAAAAGACCCCTTATCAATATAGCACTTGCTCATTTTTCTGGTATAAATGCTCCCACCATAGCTATTTCACTAAATGCAGAGCCAGGAAGAGAAATGCACAATGGGTTCCTCCAGCTCACCCCTAGTCTGTCTTCTGCTCCATCTTCCATCTCACCAGAGTATCTGAGGCTCTCTGGTAGGGATGCTCGGCCTATAAGAAGTGCCTGCTGTGAAGAAACCCACTCTATCCTCTGTGGCTGCTTTAGCCACCATTGTTCAGACAGTCTTTGTGATCTTTTTCAGCTGATCACATTGTTGAACAATTTTATGTTACTTCTATTTCTCTCTTCTTACAGTTTATCTTTTTCATTTTATTGATTTGATTGTTTATCTCAGCAGGGAAACACTGAATCTAAATTTGCCCCTTCTCTGAAAAAGGTAGAGAGCTCACACCATGGTAGACACTAAAAGGTCCTCTTGTACTCAATTTGGGACTCACTCTGGGACTAAGCTTAGTTGCCTCCTGAGAGATAAATGGTATTAGTTATGCTGTTCAGATTGGCAATGTGCAATTTATGAGTCAGCTGCTGCAGCAGTACTACTATGTTTTTAGACACGGCCATCTCAGTAACTTGGAATAACAAATGTTTATTTCTCACTCACAGTCTGCAGGTCCGTGGCAGCTGCTCCTCTTCAGGCTGAATGTAGGTTTCAGGATGCAGGTCCGTCCTGTACATCTTCTTCCAGGGCTCACACTGAAGGACCACGGGCTTCTAGAGCTTGATCTAACTGCAAAGTTCCTAAAGTTGGTGCTTAGAACTGTCACGTGGACTTCTTTGTCCATATCCCACTGGCCAGAGCAAGTCACATGGCCAAGCCCATCATTGATGGGGAAGTAGACTCCACCCTAAAGGGAAGGGGAGCAGAGACGGGAACACCTGCTAAGCGACATTCCATTACAGCAACTCTTGAAGGTGTTGCATGTCAATGAAGGTGCTCTGTGAGCTAGTTTCTCCTGGAAGGGCTCCCGAGGTGAGAAGGAAAAGGGTAGACAATAAAAGGGTGGAAAAACCACAAAATGAGCAGCTTACTGTATAATTCCCTGGGAGGAAATCCCTGGCATCTGACCACCTCTAAGTACATGACAAGGAAAGTGGGTTGAAAGGACTGCCCTCGGGCATAGTGGATCCTTGTTGGAAGGGGTTGCCAGCTTATATGCATAACTTGGAGGGGGGTGGTGGGGCTTTCTTTAAGAAAAGAAATACGAAATTACAAATATAAAATTAGATTTTAAAGTTTTTATTTAAAGTGAGAAAGTAAACCACAAATCACACATTTTGAAAAAAAAGTTGATAATTACCAAAAAATCCCCAAATCCAGAAAAAGGATATTTTAATTAACAAACTACTTGACATGCCTCTATAATATTGTCCTAGATGTTTTGCCTGCAAGTATTTTGATAGTCTCAGACAACAACTTGGTAATATCACATGTTAAGAGAATAGATTCGTTTTTTAATTTTTTCCTATTTCATTGAAGTATAGTTGATTTACAATGTTGTGTTAATTTTTCCTGCACAGCAAAGTGGTTGTTACATGTTCATATGGACACACATATTTATACATTATTTTTCATATCTTTTCCATTATTACAAGATATTAAATATAGTTCCCTGTTTTATAAAGTAGGGTCTTGTTCTTTTTCCAAAGAATAGATAGGTTTAGTCATTCCTCTAGCATGAAAGTTTCTGACTCTATCTCAAACTTATTTTTCCTCTACAACCCTCACACTCTGGCTCAGGCACACTGAGCCATGCTCACCTGTATGATAACACCACTGGCCCTGGACCTTCACACTGAAAGAATTAACACACTGATTAGGAAGAGCATTCCTGAAAATAATCCAAAATGTCTATCAACTCATGAATGGATTAACAAAATGGAGCACTATTCAGGCACAAAAAGGAATAATGTACTGATTCATGCTAAAATGTAGATAAGCCTTGAAAACACTGTGCTAAGTGAGGAAAGCCAGATACAACAGGCACATATATTATATGATTCCATTTATATGAAGTGTCCAGAATAAGCAAATTCAGAAAGAGAAGATACTTAGGAAGGGATTAAGGAGTCGGCTGGTGAGAGGAAAGGAGAGAATAGGTAGGGACTACTGATGTGGTTTCTTTAGGGGAGGGATGAAAATGTTCTAGAATTAGAGAGCTGTGATAGTTTCACAACCTTAAGAACATACTAAAGTCACTGAACTATATGCTTTTAAAAGGTCAAGTTTATGATATATGAGTTATAGCTAAACTTAAAATTTTTAAGATCATTCCTAAAAGCCACTCTTATATTCAAACAGCTAGAAATAAGTGTACCCAGAATACCTGCAAACTATATAAATATGTCTCACTGAACCCAAACTCAATGTATATCTTTAATTTAACATCCTTTTAGCCAGATCCCAAAATATCCTTGGCTGCCATGTGATACAAAGGGGTGGTTATAGAAGTCAGCATAGAAAGAGCCACTGGTTTTACTCTTGCAAATTGTACAAAACCACATGACCAGGTCAATGTATCATTAGGGCCCTGGACCATCCTTACATGCCAAGTACCCACCCCACTTCCCCACGCCCACCCCCAGTGTAGGCCACACACATTTAAATTTTAGAAAATGGTCAAGCACTCCTGAATATTTTTACACAGCTTCTTGAAGGCAAACAAAGCAACAATTTCTCAGCTAAGCTATTAAATCCTGTTTACACTGTACCTGAATGTCTAAAATGACACACTTCCCCTTTGAAAAAAACAGCTTTAAAAGAGGTTTCTTTTCCTTGTTCAGGACGTTGCAATTTTTCCCCTCCTCCATGAAACAAGAGGGTAAACTCTGATTAGAATCCCTCTCAACGGGGTCTGACCTTGCCCAGAGGATCAAAGTCCAAATTTCATCTCACCGCCAAGGCCTAATGAGAATTCCAGAGCCCTCCAGATCATCTCGGCTTTGGCGAATCCGCCCTCGGGCTGACCCTCACCCACATGGAAGCCCCTCTCCCCGGTTGTAGCCCTGAGCTTGGCCTGCACCTGGCTGGCTTTTGCTCAAGCCTCTCCCCTGCTCAGCTGGACTGGACTCTGGTGTCTGTAAATTCTCCAGCTGCCGGGACCCAAACTGCTTCTCAGCCTAGAGGAGAAGTCCTGCCAGATGCAGGGGCTTTAATTCATTTATTTGAGGATTATATAATTTCAAACTCCAACAGACAAATACATGGAGCTATCTGCCTGTGTTCCTGACTTTGAGTGGCCCATTTCTCAAAGACCAAACAATATTCTTTTGGATGCAAGCTTCAAATACCTTCCCATTCAGATATTAACCAGAAATCAGCTTTAAGAAAAACAAATTGTCCCTGCTTCTTAACCAAATGTTCATTCCTCTTCTTGTCTCACTCTAGCAATGATGGGTAAATAAGCACTAATCCCAGTGGCCATCAGAGGGTTGGCTTCTGAGATATCTGGCTGTGTGTTCTGTGCTTCGTCAGTCAGTCGTGTCTGACTCTTTGTGACCCCATGGACTATAGCCAACCAGGCTCCTCTGTCCATGGGGATTCTCCAGGCAAGAATACTGGAGTGGTTGCCATGCCCTCCTCCAGGGGATCTTCCCAGCCCAGGGATCGAACCCAGGTTTCCCACGTTGCAGGCAGATTCTTTAACATCTGAGCCACCATGAAAGCCCTGGCTAGGTTAGCCTAAACTGAGGCTTTCATTTCAAAATGCTGTACCAAGTACAAGCTAAAATTTCCTTTGAGTGGCTAGAAATAATTGTGCTTAAAAACTACATTAAGAATCCGGGGGCTTCTCTAGTGGCTCAGTGGTAAGGAAACCACCTGCCAATGCAGGAGATATGGGTCGCAGGAGACAATGCAGGAGACATCCCTAGTTGGGGAAGATCTCACATGCTGAGGAGCAACTAAGCCCATATGCCATAACTATTGAGCCTGTGCTCTAGAGCCTGGGAGCCACAACTACTGAGCCCACGTGTCACAACTACTGAAGCCTGCTCACCCTAGAGTCTGTGCTCCTCAGCAAGAGAAGCCACCGCAATGAGAAGCCCAAGCACCACAGCTACAGAGAAGTCCCTGCTCGTCACAACTAGAGAAAGCCTACACACAGCAATGAAGACTCAGCACAGCCAAAAATGAAACAAATAAAATTATATTTAGTAGGAAATCAAGAGATACCTGGAGTAACAGGCACGTTTGGCCTCGGAGTACAAAATGAAGCACGGCAAAGTTTTGCCAAGAGAATGCACTGGTCATAGCAAACACCCTCTTCCAACAACACAAGAGATGACTCTACACATGGACATCATCAGATGCTCAACACTGAAATCAGATTGATTATATTCTTTGCAGCCAAAGATGGAGAAGCGCTATACAGTCAGCAAAAACAAGACCGGGAGCTGACTGTGACTCAGATCATGAACTCCTTATTGCCAAATTCAGACTTAAATTGAAGAAAGTAGGGAAAATCACTAGACCATTCAGATATGACCTAAATCAAATCCCTTAAGATTATACAGTGGAAGTGACAAATGAATTCAAGGGATTAGATTTGATAGAGTGCCTGAAGAACTAAGGATGGAGGTTCATGACATCATACAGGAAGCTGTGATCAAAACCATCCCCAAGAAAAAGAAATGCAAAAAGGCAAAATGGTTGTCTGAGGAGGCCTTACAAATAGATGAGAAAAGAAGAGAAGCAAAAGGCAAAGGACAAAAGGAAAGACATATCCGTCTGAATGCAGAGTTCCAAAGAATAGCAAGGGGAGATAAGAAAGCCTTCCTCAGTGATCAATGCAAAGAAATAGAGGAAAACAACAGAATGGGAAAGACTAGAGAGCTCTTCAAGAAAATTAGAAAACATTTCATGTAAAGATGGGCACAATAAAGGACAGAAATGGTATGGACCTAACGGAAGCAGAAGATATTAAGAAGAGGTGGCAAGAATACATGGAAGAACTATACAAAAAAGATCTTCATGACCCAGATAACCACGATGGTGTGATCACTCAACTAGAGCCAGACATCCTAGATTGAAATGTCAAGTCGGCCTTAGGAAGCATCACTACGAACAACATTAGTGGAGGTGATGGAATTCCAGCTGAGCTATTTCAAATCCTAAAAGATGATGCTGTGAAAGTGCTTGCTGCACTCAATATGCCAGCAAATTTGGAAAACTCAGCAACAGCCACAGGACTGGAAAAGGTCAGTTTTTATTCCAATCCCAAAGAAAGGCAATGCCAAAGAATGTTCAAACTACTGCACAATTATACTCATCTCACATGCTACCAAAATTATGCTCAAAATTCTCCAAGCAAGGCTTCAAAAGTACATAAACCGAGAACTTCCAGATGTTCAAGCTAAATTTAGAAAATGCAGAGGAACCAGAGATCAAATTATCAACGTCTGTTGGATCATAAAAAAGCAAGAGAATTCCAGAAAAACATCTACTTCTGCTTCAGTAACTACACTAGAGCCTTTGATTATGTGGATCACAACAAACCTGGAAAATTCTGAAAGAGATGGGAATATCAGACCACCTTAATTGCCTCCTGAGAAACATGGATGCAGGTCAAGAAGCAACAGTTAGAATAGGACATGGAACAACGGACTGGTTCCAAATTGAAAAGGGAGTACATCAAGGCAGTATATGGTCATTTTGCTTATTTAACTTATATGCAGAGTACATCATGTGAAATGCCGGGCTGGATGAAGCACACACTGGAATGAGATTGCCAGAAAAAATATCAATAACCTCAGATATTCAAAGGACACCGCCTTTATGGCAGACAGCAAAGAGCAACTAAAAGGCTTTTAAAGAAAGTGAAAGAGGGGAGTGAAAAAGCTGGCTTTAAGCTCAACATTCAAAAAATGAAGATCATGGCATCCAGTCCCATCACTTCATGGCAAATAGATGGGGAAACAATGGAAACAGTCACAGACTTTATTTTCTCTGGCTCCAAAATCACTGCAGATGGTGACTGCAGCCATGAAATTAAAAGACGCTTGCTCTTGGAAGAAAAGCTACAACCACCTAGATAGCATATTAAAAACCAGAGACATTACTTTGCCGACAAAGGTCTGTAGCGTCAAAGCTATGGTTTTTCCAGTAGTCATAAATGGATGTGAGAGTTGGACTTATAAAGAAAGTTGAGTGCTGAAGAATTAATGTTTCTGAACTGTGGTGTTGGAGAAGACTCTTGAGAGTCCCTTGGACTGCAAGGAGATCAAACCAGTCAGTTCTAAAGGAAATCAGTCCTGATATTCATTGGAAGGACTGATGCTGAAGCTGAAACTCCAATACCTTGGCCACCTGATGTGAAGAACTGACTCCTTGGAAAAGACCCTGATGCTGGCAAAGATTGAAGGCAGGAGAAGAGGATGACAAAGGATGAGATGGTTGGATGGCA
This sequence comes from Dama dama, assembly GCF_033118175.1. NCBI lineage: Eukaryota > Metazoa > Chordata > Mammalia > Artiodactyla > Cervidae > Dama > Dama dama. Next base: position 57,283,366 of record NC_083692.1, on the reverse strand, counting down.
TCACTGACTCGAAGGACATGAGTTTGAGCAAGTTCCAGGAGTTGTGATGGACAGGGAAGCCTGGCATGCTGCAGTCCATGAGGTCGCAAAGAGTTGACACGACTGGGCGACTGAACCTAATTGATATTTTAAAAAATTGACAGTTGCTATTAGTTTTACATATGGAAAATGGAAAGAGAAAGAGAGAGGATGGGAAGGGAGGGGAAGGAAAAGGGAGGGGAGGAGAGAACAGGAGAAGGCAGGAGAGAGGAAAAGCAAGGGAAGGAGAGGAAAAGGAGCAAGTCAGGAGGAGTCATGGCTAAGGCAGAAAAAAAGGAAAGTCCCAGGATAGTAGAACAATCTCAAAAATCAAAGAGGAGTGCCTTTCTAAAAAGAAAATTTTTGGCCACTAGTGAGACTCCAGTAGTTGGAAAACCCACTGAATATGCATGATGTCATGCACTGCGCATTCACAGGACACACAAGGCCACATTCAATCTGCTGACCTCGAGGGCAGAACACAAGGCGCACTTGTTCCCCTAGCCCTTGACTCTGAAGAGAAGGAGAAGTCTGTACTGGGAGCATTTTAATTTTGAATCAGGCTGGTTGTTAGCTACGTTGTGAAATAGATTAGTTTTCAGAAAGAGAAATAGTCATTTCTTTTTATGGTCACTATGGTAAGTAGATGGTGGGTAACAGGCTTGGGAGGCCCCCAGCTTGGTGTCAGGGCTGAAGTGGCAAAGCCAAGACTCACCAGTGGAGAAGAACCAACCTGGCTTAGGGGGGAAAAGTCATATCCCAACTTGTACTGTGACTCACACAGGCCTTACTTATGCAATTTGGGTGTCTCTTTTAGTGACTTCTGGAAAAATGGAGCTAAGATATAACCTTACAAGACAAACTGTAAATCACATCAGTCACAGGAAATTTTGTCATGGCCTGGATTAGGTGGCATTACACATGCAAACAGAAGGGAGCTAGTTCTAAGAAAAAAGTCAGAGGGAACTGGGATTTATCTGAATTTCTCTGACTATTACTAGAATCATATGGAAGAGAGGTAACTGGGTTCTTTTAGGTTGGTGGTGCCAATATAGAGAGAAATGGAAATATACAGAGGAGATGGTTAGTTCACCAGACTATTTTGTTCATTTAAATACTCTTTTGGAAATGTCCAGTTTCCTTTTTCCCCTCTTTTTCTATGTTTACCAAGGTTTATTTTTCCTATTTTTTATAAACTGTGTTTATTTAGAGATAACTTAGATGTCCATAGTTCATCTTTTTCTTTATTTTTTGAAACCGTTAATGATAGAAAATTTCAAACTTAAAAGTAGAAAGAAAAGTATAATGAACTCAAAAGTACCAACTTAACAGCAGTTTTAAAAAATCTATTCTCCTTTTTTTTTCCTGGTGTATTTTAAAGCAAATCTCAGACATGATATTAATTCACCTGGAAATACTTCTATATACATCTATCTTTCACTGTTAAGAAGTTTAAAAAATGCCAATTATCCTATTTTGGTAATAATACAACTTAAAATAATTTGTTTATATAATTGAATACTAAGTCTATCTTCAAATTTCCCTGATTATCTTAGATGTATTTTGTCATAAGTTTGTTCAAGTCAGAGTCTAAACAGTTTCATACATCGGATTTGGTTAAATACCTTTCATTGTTTATAAATACATCCCTCAATTTTTATGTCATTATTTTGGAAAAACTAGCTCATTTGGCATATAGAATATCTCATTCAGGATTTGATTTATTGCATCTTAGTGGTTTTATTTAAAATATTCTTTGCCTTATTTTCTGTGAGCTGATAGCTAAAGCTATTGGCTTTATAAGATTCAGGTCTGATTTTTTTAGACAAGAATACTTCTTAAGTGGTGTGTTTTTCTTATTGTAGGACATCATTATACAGTCCAGTTGTTTTACTTTAATGATACCAAGGGAATCGGTGGATTCCAAGGATAGCAATCCAATATTTCCATTATGAAGTTCTTCGTTGACTTTTTTTTTTTTTAATTTATTTGGCTGTGCCTGGTCTTAGTTGTAGTATGTGGGATCTTTGTTGCCATGTGCAGGATCTATTTCCCTAAACAGGGATGGAACCTGTGTATCCGGCATTGGGAGCACAGTCTTAACTACTGGACCATGAGGGAAGTCCCTCTTCATTGACTTTTAACTTAACTGTTTTAGCAAACATAATTGTTGCCTAGATCCACTGTCTTATCTGGAGTAGCAAAATGATTATTTTATAATTCCATCATTCCTTTTGCATTCACTGGTTGAATTATTCCATAAATAACTTTCCCTCATCAATAATTTGGTTATCATGAAATATAGTTCATACAGGAAAGGCAGAATAAAATCCTTGATATTTCCATGTTTAATACAATTTTGTATTTCAAGAAGCAACAGTTAGAACTGGACATGGAACAACAGACTGGTTCCAAATTGGGAAAGGCATATGTCAAAGCTGTGTATTGTCATGCTGCTTATTTAACTTATATGCACAGTACATCATGTGAAATGCTGGGCTGGATGAAGCACAAGCTGGAATCAAGATTGCTGGGAGAAATATCAATAACCTCAGATATGCAGATGATACCACTCTTATGGCAGATAGTGAAGAAGAACTAAAGAGCCTATTGATGAAAGTGAAAGAGGAGAGTGAAAAAGTTGGCTTAAAACCAAAATTCAGAAAACTAAGATCATGGCATCTGGTCCCATCACTTCATGGCAGATAGATGGGGAAACAGTGGAAACAGTGGCAGACTATTTTTGTGGGTTCCAAAATCACTGCAGATGGTGACTGCAACCATGAAATTAAAAGATGCTTACTCCTTGGGAGAAAAGTTATGACCAACCTAGACAGCATATTAAAAAGCAGAGACACTACTTTGCCAGCAAAGGTTCATATAGTCAAAGCTATGGTTTTTCCAGTAGTCATGTATGGATGTGAGAGTTGGACTATAAAGAAAGTTGAGTGCCAAAGAATTAATGTTTCCGAACTGTGGTGTTGAAGAAAAGTCTTGAGAGTCCCTTGGACTGCAAGGAGATCCAACCAGTCAATCCTAAGGGAAATCAGTCCTGAATACTCATTGGAAGGACTGATGCTGAAGTTGAAACTCCAATACTTTGGCCACCTGATACATAGAACTGACTCTTTGGAAAAGACCCTGATGCTGAGAAAGATTGAAGGCAGCAGGAGAAGGGGATGATGGAGGATGAGATGGTTGGATGGCATCACTGACTCAATGGACATGAGCTTGAGTAAGCCCCAGGAGTTGGTGATGGACAGGAGAGCCTGGTGTGCTGCAGCCCATTGGATCACAGAGTCAGACATGACTGAGCAACTGAGCTGAATTGAATACGTTTTTGAGTGATGATCTGGTGCCCTAGTGACCTCCAAAAATGACCAAAGACACATTTTTTTAAATCATTATCAGTTCAGTTCAGTTCAGTCGTTCAGTTGTATCCGACTCTCTGTGACCCCATGAACCACAGCACACCAGGCCTCTCTGTCCATCACCAACTTCTGGAATTTTCCCAAACTCATGTCCATTGAGTCAGTGATGCCATCCAACATCTCATCCTCTGTCGTCCCCTTCTCCTTCTGCCCTCAATCCTTCCCAGCATCAGGGTCTTTTCAAATGAGTCAGCTCTTTGCATCAGGGGGCCAAAGTATTGGAGTTTCAGCTTCAACATCAGTCCTTCCAATGAACACCCAGGACTGATCTCCTTTAGGATGGACTGGTGGGATCTCCTTGCAGTCCAAGGGACTCTAAAGAGCCTTCTCCAACACCACAGTTCAAAAGCATCAATTCTTCGGCGCTCAGCTTTCTTTATAGTCCAACTCTCACACCCACACATGACTACTGGAAAAACCATAGCCTTGACTAGACGGACTTCTGTTGGCAAAGTAATGTCTCTGCTTTTTAATATGCTATCTAGGTTGGTCATAACTTTCCTTCCAAGGAGTAAGCGTCTTTTAATTTCAGGGCTGCAATCACCATCTGCAGTGATTTGGGAGCCCAAAAAAATAAAGTCAGCCACTGTTTCCACTGTTTCTTCATCTATTTGCCATGAAGTGATGGGACCAGATGCGATGATCTTAGTTTTCTGAATGTTGAGTTTTCAGCCAACTTTTTTACTCTCCTCTTTCACTTTCATCAAGAGGCTCTTTAGTTGCTCTTCACTTTCTGCCATAAGGGTGGTATCATCTGCATATCTGAGGTCATTGATATTTCTCCTAGCAATCTTGATTCCAGCTTGTGTTTCTTCCAGCCCAGCGTTTCTCATGATGTACTCTGCATATAAGTTAAATAAGCATGGTGACAATATACAGCCTTGACGAACTCCTTTTCCTATTTGGAACCAGTCTGTTGTTCCATGTCCAGTTCTAACTGTTGCTTCCTGGCCTGCATAAATTCATTAATTTTTCATTATCTGATGTGTTCTAATTTTTTTTCACGTACAAATTGCCCCATCTTTGGCCAGTGGGAGCCTCTTAAGAATGGCTTTTACATCCTTTCGATTTGACTGTTTTGAAAGATTTCCTCATTTCTTCTTTGACTTAAGATAATGTCCCAGACTCACTTTTTAAGTCCTGCCCTAAATTTGGAATCCGCAAAGAGTCAGACACAACTGAGTGACCAAGGACAGCACAGGGCAAACTTGGAATCAGGCATTTCCCCAAAGATTTCTGGTTCCTCTTAGTAGGGAATGGTATTCAGAGACCATAATGTGAATGCCTGTTGTGCTTATTACTACTAAATTCATTGTTTCTAGGCCTTTTCAACAGTCAGAGCAATGAAATATGTTCTTTTTAATTTAAGAGACAAAAAATGAGTTTATACTGATATTTCCTATTCAAATATGAGATTATGGGATTTTTACTTAACTCTGTTGGTTTTATACTCTTATTTTAGTAATCTTATTAGTAATACTGATGGTTCAGTATCTCTTATTTTTGAGTCAACAGTCAAAATTCACCAGATAGTTTAGAAAATATGAACACTGAAAACAAAAACAATATAAGGAATTAAAAATATATCAATGTAAAAAACATTATAATTAATATCCTCAGAGACACAGAGATAATATTACCCCCATGGATTTATTACAAAGAAATCTTAACCTGCATTAAATGTGTTATTTTCAAACTAAAGCTATTAAGTAATGATGTCACTAATAATATCACAGAAATCAAACTGATCAGCAGGGGAGAAGTAACATACAAATACAAGTTAGTTAGGAAAAACCGTGTAATCTTAAATTTAAGTTGGAAATATCAGTAAGAACTCAAGTTTCTCTCATTTTCAAATGTGTAAATGTTCTCACTCTTTACTCTGAAAAATCCACAAAACAATGATAATTCAGTAGCAAAGAATATCTCTCATGCCCATATGGTGGTCTCTAAATACCATTTCCCAATGAAAAGGAACTAGAACTCCGAGGGAAAATACAACAAGGATGCGACAGCCAAACATAGAATATGAAATTCTGCAGATTTGATCAAATGTTTGATCAAATTTCTCCTACAAATAAATGGCACTAAAAAAGAGAGAGAGGAGCATTTCCCTGGTGGTCCAGTAGTTGACAGTCTGCCTGCCAATGTTCAAACCCCGATCTGGGAAGATTCCACACACCAAAGAGCAACTAAACCTGTGCGCCATAATTACTGAAGCCTGGGCACCCTAGAGCCTGCATGCCACAAATACTGAGGCCGTGTGCCGCAACTACTGAAACCCACAGACCCAGAGCCCGTGTTCCGCAATAAGAGAAGCCACAGCAATTGAGAAGCCCATGCACTGCAACAAATGGTAGACCCTGCTTGCCACAACTAGAGAAAGCCGGAGCATGACAACAAGCACCCAGTACAGGCATTAATAAATAAATGTTTTTTTTTAACTTTTTAAAAAGCGAGGAAATAATATGCATTGTGTGGATCTTGTTTGAATCCTGTAGTATAAGAAATATATGGTCTTTATCCATGATTATATGATATTAAAAATTACTAATTTTATTACATATGATAGTAGCATTATTATGTGGGAAAAAGGGACCTTACCAGCCAGCAATATATTCAGTTTTTGTAGCTGAAATGATATATTTGGGATTTGCTTTAATACACTGGAAGAAAAAGAAGTGGAGGAGACATAAGTGAAAGAAATTTGGCAAAATACTGATAAATACTAAAGCTAGGTGGTACGGGTTCAACACACTATTTTTTTGTATGTTCTTCGTATGTTTGTATGTTTGAAAATGACCTTAATTTAAAAAGGTTTAAAAAAAACAGAACTCTGTTTAGAAACAAACTCTTATTTAGAAAGACTAAAGAGGACCTAAATACAGAGATATAGGATATAATTAACTAATGAAGTTAATTAAAGGCACACAGGAAGCAAGAGAGAATCCAGCCCCAATTCCATGCCTCGGGCTCCAGCAAGCAGCAGGATGTGCCTGACATCCCCCAAAGCTTCGGTCCAGAGCCTGGACTTGGCTCCAGATGTCCGCTGACCCCTGGGCCTCCCTGGCCCAGGGCGGCAGGTCCCGTTCCCGTTCCCAGGCTGCTGGTGGGAGGCCCTTTGTGTAGTGGGCTGCACGTGCAGCTTCCTAATTCGCCGAGCCCTTTTGGACACGCGTGAATAGATGGTTACATTCTCCACATTTTTATGCAGATGCTCCGGCACAGGGTGGAGACTACAGGCAGCAGCAACTGATTAGGAAACCATGGAGGGCAGCTCTGGAATAGCCTCCCCCTACGGGACCCCACAGGAAACCTGCACAAACTCACATCCCTTTTGGTTTATTCCTCTGCCGTGGCTGCCGGTCTCAGCCGCGCTTCGGTGTCCCTTTCTCCAGCTTCCGGCTCCCCCACCAGCTGTTGTTTCCCTCATCCCCTCTGCTCCCACCCAAGGTATAGGAGGACTTCATTCCATTTAGAGAACTCCTGGTGTTTCCTGGCGGCGGGGGATGATTCATTTTTACTCCCTGGAATCTTCTCTGTGGCCAGAACATTGTTTTCCATATCCTTCCCACCCCCACCCCCAGGAAAGAACAAAAGGCAATATTTGGTCTTCTGGCTGGAATCTAATCACCCCATCCCATACATGGTTTGGGCTGTGGTTCCTCCAGCTCATCTCACAAAACATTTTGAGATAAACTCTAATGGGGGGACATGGTCGATTTCCGGTTGAAGTGATGTATTATATGATTCATCTGTTCCCTAAGTTTCCAGTTATAGTCATGAAATCTGGCCTCTACCCCTAAAGCTAACCTTTATGTTTATAAGAAATAACCCTAGTAACCCACACATTTTCAGAACTGCAATCATGCTTCCTTGAGCTTGTAAACTCAGCAAGATAAAGTTTTCTCTGTTGCAAATCAGCTATGCTTGAAAAGTTGGTACAGTTGAAACAAGCTATCAATAAAATAGGTTTGATGAAGTTCTAATTCAAGAATTTCATTTTCTCACTTCTGCCCCAAACCATGGCCAGGTCAATGGGACCTTCAACTGCATTTTATTTCACGTTGTGATCCCAGAAGGAGCCATACCATTTTAGATAGAAGGATGAACAATGGATTCAAGCCATCCAGAATTAGATTTGCAACAGAGGGCAAATAAGGTCCTCAGAATCGAAGAATGTTAGGGGTAGAGAGATGTTAGCCAGGATCTACCCTCTCCTTTTAGAGGTGAGAAAACTAAAGTCCAAAGAGAGTCATATTTTGCCTTGGGTCACAGAGGTAGTAAGTGAAAACAGGTTCAAAACCAGGTTTAAAACCAGAAGACCCCAATCCCACTCTCTCACTCAGGCTAGCTTCTGAAAAGCCCTCCTTGCTTGACTTTGCCTCCTCACTGGTCTATTCTCCAGTCCACAGCCACCTCCTCTACAGCACCCCTTGGCTCCCATCTCTCCTGGCTCAGAACTGTTCACTCACTCTTGGCCGTCCGCTATGACTTTCCAGTTGGATCACACACTGCACTCCTGTGCCCTTCCCAGACCACATGGAAAATTAGCTCTTCCCCAAGAAAGCCCTGTGCTGACCTATATCTTTTCCAATGCAGTTTCCTCTGCCCAGAGCATTCTTCTTCTCTATCTTTACCAGGCAAAATCCTCCTCCCTTTCAGAGGATCAGTTCAGATGCTACTTTCTTCATATTCAAATGCAATTCCTTCGTTAGTGCTCCCTAAACGAAATCTATCTCTCCACTGTCTCCCTGCGCTGTATACTGTGGACCTTGGGTTTTATAGATATCACATTCCATCTGGCGTAATTCTGTAGTTAGTTATGAACATTCTGCTTCTTCCCACTAGTTTATAAATTCCTATAAGTCAAAGACCAGATCTCATTTACAGCCCTAGCAGAGTTATTTGCTCAGAGTAAACATAAAAAAATGTTTTTGTTCAAATGAATATAACAAAACAGAAACAAACTCACAGATACAGAAAACAAACTAGTGGTTACCAGTGGGGAAAGGAGAGGAGAAAAGGGCAAAATACGGGTAGATGTTAAGAGATATAAACTACCATGTATAAAATAAATATGGTACAAGGATATATTGTACAGCACAGGAAATAAAGCCAATGCCTTCTAATAACTTTAAATGGAGCACAATCTATAAAGATATTGAATCACTATGTTATATACCTGAAACTAATATTGTAAATGAACTATAATTCAATAAAAATTTTAAATTAAAAGAATTAAACTGGACTAAAATCTATTATCTTTAGAAACCCACAGCATTTAGACATGCAATTTTAAAGAGCTGAATTTAAGTATTTTATGTATTTCTATCCCTGATGTTCTCAGATATGCTGAAGGGCACTTCTATCTCCTACAATTCATCTTGGATAAAAGCAGGGAGGATTATTTTTCCTTTGCTATTTACTTAGCAAAGTAAATAGCTACTTATTTACTTATTTACTTTTCTGCTCAGCAAAAGGTTCAACTAAAGATAGACCTGTTGAACATATAACAATTGTCAATTGTCACTGTCTGCTATTAAAGAAACTTACAATAGACTAATAGCTTAAGGAACTACCTTTGGTTAGGAATCAGAAGACCATAAGTCTACTTTAAATGATATCAAATTTCTATCAGTATGACCTTGGACCAGTCACTTAATCTCTGTTTATCAGTAAAAGGACTGCTTATAAAAGGTAGGTTCCTTCATAGACACGGATGCCACCCACCTAGCTACAAGTTTGCAGACCAATTCTGAAAACATACATTATGAATTACAGCACTGGTTCTCAAACTGTAGTCCTCAGACCATATCATCTACCAGAAACTTGATAGAAATGCACGGTGTATTCTGGTGCTTCCTCTTCTCCAAATGGGAGGGGGTGCTGGTCCTCTGGGACACTGCATTGGGGTAGTTCCTCCTCATCCTAGCAGCTCATGGTCCAGGAAGTCTAGAATGATCTTGCACATCACACTGAAACAATTCTGCTTACCAAAGTCACCATGAGAAAATAACACCCACCCTACTTTCTGCACAGAGATAAAGCTGTGTCCGAGGTTCAGAGGACATAATGATTGCGAAAATACTCTGAAAATTAAGAGGGACCATACAAATGTAAATATTGTTCAAGTTGCCTAGTCTCTGGTGGAGCTGTATGAAGGATAAAAACAGAATAAATGGAAGATACACACACGATAGATTATATAAACTACTCAGCTACTGGAAAAAATCATCATTTTGATTGTATATGTAGCTTTCCTCCCTTGATTTTTACCCTGCTTGTCTGTTTATGTTTGAAACAAAGGCATACCACATAAATAAAGTGAAGACACAGCAATTAAAAAGGAAGTCCAGTACTCTATAACCAGTACCTGGCTACTTCATTTACTTCTACAAAGGGAAAGTATAACCTCTAGTGCCCTCTTGAAAGGTCAACTGGAAAAAGCATGCCATTGGATTCTGAAGCAAACACAGTACTGTTTTTCCCCTATTTCCACAACTCCCTATCACTTGAGTAAAGAATGAACTGCTTGCATGTAGTTCAGCTCCAAAACCTCGCACACACAAGAATCCCTCTTCCGTTTTGACTAAGCAAGGTAGATTTGGTCTTTTCCAAATGCAGAACTGGTTGTCCTCTTTAATTCTGCCCCGCCACCCTCCTCTAACAAACCACTTGTAGGAATTACTTCTCAGGGGAGCAAATGACCTTGAATCATAAAGGCAGAGTTTCAGTTGGGCTTCTGCTATTTACTATACGGCTGTGGGTAAAACCTGTCTTGACCTCATTTTCCTCAAGGTATTGGAGTGGACGGTCTGGTATTTGTTAACTGCAAAACATTTGCAATAGAAGGTGATATTATTGCACTACTGTTAGCAAAGCAGAGTAGCCAAGGAAAATTATCTTGGTTAAGACCTGTTGTTTTCCAAAGAAGATAGTTCGTAGACAGAGAAGGAAGCCATGCTTATCTGGAGAAATTAAATGACAGGGGAACAAATCAAGACACCCATTTCCTTGAATGTCTCTTCAAAAAATGGTAGAATAGTTGTTAGTGGCTATGGTAGTCTCAAATCTGCTTCTGCATTCAGTCTGTTGTGAGATACTGTTTTGGTTGAAGCATGGGAAGAAAACCTAGCCTCACACAGAGAATTAGCTGGAAATGAGAGAGGAATTTCAGCAGCTTTTCAGATAGGCTGGTGATCTTTCACATTACACCAAACTGCCAAAATGATCATTTCTAAAAGACGATAACAATATGGAAGCTGAAACCGTATTAATGAAGTTTTTGTACTCTATTACACTAAAATCCACTGATCTATCTTATGCTTTGAATAAATCTTTTACTCATGCATAGGGTAATAGTAATTCACTGAGCTAGGCAGAACTTTCAAATTTTGATACATTTCACTATGCAATACCAAAATTCATTCCTATTGCCACCAAATTCACCAGAAAAGTGTTCAAATATAGAGAATTAGTGAAGTTAACTGTGGTAGATACAAATATTCCAGGTTTCTAATTTTCACTTAAAAGCTCAAGTTGTATCATGGGCACAAATACTGATAATTAATTTCCTTAAAGGGATGAATTCACCTTTTTTTTTTTTAAGTATCTGCCAGATACTTAAGTTTGAAAAAACCATAATTTGTTTGCCAAATTCTTTTTCTTTTTGAAGTAAAAATGGTGTTCCAGAAAAAAGGGAATTTTGTTAAGGATACACAAGCGTTTTTCTTCAAGGTGACCTTTCTCCTTTGACATTCAGTAAAACTGTTGCATATTCCCATTTTGTCGCACAGAATATTAAAAGGATATGATTTCAAGGGTCAAGATTTGATAAAACTAAGAATTTTACTACTTTATCAAGGGCATTCTTAGGTGAAACTGATGATTTTTTTTTAATTATTGCAAATGTACGATGGTGAAGAATACACTGACAACTAGTAGTCTGGTGACACTATCTTGATTCATGCTAAAGTGCTATCAGTTTTAACTGCCATTGTTTCTGCACCATTGGTGCTGATGACAGCCCAGGGGAAAAGGCAAATAATGTCTTGGTATTAACCTGAAAAGAGTTTACTTCATGGCTGCCTGAAAGTCTTAGTGACCTTCAGAAATCTGAAGAACCACACTATGAGAATCAGTTAGGCAGACAACCTTCCTGCCTCAGAGACTGCACTGTGTAATTTCCTCTAAAACGTCTCTTGAGAGAGTTAGGCTGAAGCAGAGATAGAAACTAAGAACCAGGGAGGCCTGATAGAGCAATACACAGTCTTCTGAGGAAAACTTATGCTCTTCTGCCCCCTGGTGGTAGCCCATCAACAATGCAGCTGATTACCCATCAGGACTACTGTAAGCAAAGGAGTACGGTTTCCTTGTTGATGTGGCAGAGGCATTATTTTACAGCTACACTTTCTGCATTCACATTCAAGATCTAACTGTGCTTGAAAGGGAGTGTTAAAAAAATCCCTTTTAAAATCGCATCAAAAATACTTAGGAATAAATCTGACCAAGGAGGAGAAAGGCTTATATGCTGATAACTATAAAACACTAATAAAGGAAACTGAAGATGACTCAAAGAAAAGGAAAGATATCCCATGCTCCTGAATTGGAAGAATTGATATTGTTAAAATGGCCATACTATCCAAAGCAACCTACAGATTCAATGCAATTCCTATCAAATTATCCATAACACCTTTCAAAGAACTTGAACAAATAATCCCAAAATTTACATGGAACTATAAAAGACCCAGAATAGCCAAAGCAATCCTTAAGAAAAAGAACAAAACAGAAAGCATAACACTTCCAGTCTTCAGACAATATTACAAAGCTACAGTGATCAAATCTGATATTGGCACAAAAACAGACATATGGATCAAATGGACATGAAAAGATGCTCAACATTGCTAATTATTAGAGAAGTGCAAATCAATACTACAATGATGAACCATCTCACACCGATCTGAACAGCCATATTGAAAAGTCTACAAATAAGAAATGCTGGAGAGGGTGTGGAGAAAAGAGAACCCTCCTACACTGTTGGTGGGAATGTAAATTGGTGTGGCCACTATGGAAAACAGGTTCCTCAAAAAACTAAAAATAGAGTTGCCATATGATCCAGCAATCCCACTCCTAGGCATATATCTAGACAAAACTATAATTCAAAGAGATACATGCACCCCTATGTTCACAGCAGCAGTATTTATGATAGCCAAGACATGGAAGCAATCTAAATGTCCATCAACAGATAAATGGATAAAGAAGATTGGTACATATATACAATTAAATACTACTCAGCCATAAAAAAGAATGAAATAATGCCATTTTCAGCAACATGGATGCAACTATCATCATACTAAGTGAATTAAGTCAGAAAGAGAAAAATACCATATGATGTCATTTATATATGGACTCTAAAATATGGCACAAATGAACATATCTATGAAACAGAAACAGACTCACAGACGTAGAGAACAGACCAGTGGTTCCCAAAGGGGAGAGGGGGAAAGGACCGGGAGTTCAGGGTAAGTAGATGCAAACTATTATATATAGGATGGATAAACAACGAGGACCTACTGTATAGCACAGGGAACTAGATTCAATACTCTGTGATAAACCACAACCAAAAAGAATATATATATAAATATGTATAACTGAATCACTTTGCTATACAGCAGAAACTAACATTGTAAATACTTTATACTTCAATAAAATAAAAATGTTTTAAAATATCAGAAAAGGAACTAAATGTGTTTAATCTTTTAGTGACTAAAATGCAGGAGAGTAAGTTGTCATCATGATAAAGGCTGAGGATAGGGTCTCTGGTGAAAATAACCAATGCCTGCTTAATTCTCAGGGGCATTCCTGCCACCCCTTTCCTCCCAGTGCTCCAAGGCTTGGCTCTCTGTATCAGTGAAAACCTTTGCTACCCTCCACTGAGGAACAAACTATAATCCCAGAGTTTTTCACTTTTCTATAAAGCAAGCTTAAAAAATGGGTCCTAAGGGTCTTCGTGTATAATTATAAAGGGGAGGTTGACCAGGTTTCAAAGGCTGCCCTCTATGCCGCATTCTATTTCCACTGAGATCTCATCAGTTCAGTTCAGTCACTCAGTAGTGTCCGACTCTTTGCGACCCCATGGACTGCAGCACACTTCCAATGAACGTTCAGGACTGATCTCCTTTAGGATGGACTGGTTGGATCTCCTTGAAGTCCAAGGGACTCTCAAGAATCTTCTCCAACACCACAGTTCAAAAGCATCAATTCTTCGGCGCTCAGCTTTCTTTACAGTCCAACTTCACAACCATACATAAGTACTGGAAAAACCATAGCCTTGACAAGACAGACCTTTGTTGGCAAAGTAATGCCTCTGCGTTTTAATATGCTGTCTAGGTTGGTCACAACTTTTCTTCCAAGGAGTAAGTGTCTTTTTTTTTCATGGCTGCAGTCACCATCTGCTGTGATTTTGGAGCCCCCCAAAATAAAGTCTGCCACTGTTTCCACAGTTTCTCCATCTATTTGCCATGAAGTGATGGGATCGGATGCCATGATCTTTTTTGAATGTTGAGTTTTAAGCCAACTCTTCTCTTTCACTTTCATCAAGAGGCTCTTTAGTTCGTCTTCAATTTCTGCCATAAGGGTGGTGTCATCTGCACATCTGAGGTTACTGATATTTCTCCCAGCAATGTTGATTTCCGCTTGTGCTTCTTCCAGCCCAGCGTTTCTCATGATGTACTCTGCATACAAGTTAAATAAGCATGGTGACAATATACAGCCTTGACGTACTCCTTTCCCGATTTGGAACCAATCTGTTGTTCCATGTCCAGTTCTAACTGTTGCTTCTACACCTGCATACAGATTTCTCAAGAGGCAGGTCAGGTGGTCTGGTATTCCCATCTCTTTCAGAATTTTCCACAGTTTATTGTGATCCACATAGTCAAAGGCTTTGGCATAGTCAATAAAGCAGAAATAGATGTTTTTCTAGAACTCTTTTGCTTTTTCGATGATCCAGCGAATGTTGGCAATTTGATCTCTTGTTCCTCTGCCTTTTCTAAAACCAGCGTGAACATCTGGAAGTTCACGGTTCATGTATTGTTGAAGCCTGGCTTAGAGAATTTTCAGCATTACTTTGCTAGAGTGTAAGATGAGTGCAATTGTGTGGTAGTTTGAGCATTCTTTGTCATTGCCTTTCTTTGGGATTGGAATGAAAACTGACTTTTTCCAGGTCTGCGACCCCTGCTGAGTTTTCCAAATTTGCTGGCATATTGAGTGCAGCACTTACACAGCATCATCTTTTAGGATTTGAAATAGCTCAACTGGAATTCCATTACAAATTACTAACTTTGTTCGTAGTGATGCTTCCTAAGGCCCACTTGACTGAGATATCATAGAGGCAGACAAAATCCCCACACAGAGGCTCTAACTCGGCCCTCTCTACACTTCGGGACAGAGTTGCAGATCTGGATATTTGAGAGAATTCTGAAGGCCAGGGTTACCAGAGACATCCGTGTATCACAAGAGATATGCATGTATCACAAGAGTTGGTGGCCCAGTGGAGACCTGAGGGGGAAAGACAAGCAGGGGAGGGAACAGGACCCAGGGCTGGTGGCTCCTAAGGCAGATAGAGAAGCAGAGTCCGGGGTTTCTAACCCTCTCCCTCTCCCTTTCCCCCTTGCCCAGATCCCCCATGGTGAGGTGAGAGCTACAGCCAACCATGCCTCCAGGGCATAGGCGAGCTGCTGTCCACGCAGTTTAGAAAAGAGGGAGAACAGTCCAGGGGTTGCATGCTGGTGGCTTTGCTCTGTGAGCTCCAGGAAGCTGTTTCTGTGAGGTTATCCACGGGCAACAAGGAACATAGAAGGAGGTGGAAACCCAGAACTCTGAGCTGAAGGAAGAGTGATTGGCTAATGAGGGGGAGAAGAGAGAGACACCTGGAGTCCTTTCTCACAAGCCTTGAATTCATCTGCCTGGATTTTACAACAGCGTCAAAGGCAGAGGGTGGGGTCAGGGCCACCCCCACCCCTCTTTCATGCCATCTCCAGGTGGTCCCCACGTGTTCTCTCACAACCGCATCTGGTTCCAGGTCCACCTGGAAAAGCTCCAGCAAACAACCAGCCCTCCCTCCACCAGCCACCTTCTCGCCAGCCTCCTGGACCAGCCTCCGCGCTCCTCTGGCCTCTCGAGCGCCCCCTTGTGGCGCTCCTCCTCTCGCCCATCAGATCCGGCCTGAGATGTTCACGATCAGGCCACCCGAATGCTCCGGGCAGCATGCCCTTGCTGGACTTCTACATGTATCACTCTGCCATGTCGGCCTGTCTCTGCCAAACTGCAAGCACTGTGGGGTGAGGACTTTGTCCACATTCCTGTTGTATTCCCGGTGCCCAGCAGTGTCCCGGTGCCTGACAGCAGGTAAACCATGAAACCTTAGAGTATTCTAGGCTCCACCTTTGACGAACTCTTAGATCACCTGAGGATACATTCTGCTGAGGAATTCTTCCCTTGCTTCAAGACATAGCTTAACATTTTGACTCCCTAAAGTCTTCCTTCCCTGATGTACCTTCCTACTAATACTTGACCCTTCCTCTGTAGCTGTCACCCCATTATTAGGGCTGATGGTTGCTATATGCAACTGGCTTGGAAGAGATTTAGTTCACTGTATATGTATCTTCCCCACTGGAGTTCAAGTTCTTTGAAAGCAAAGGCCACTCCCAGCCCTATTCCTTCATAGTTACTTTGCGTAGAATTCACTGCAAAATATGCATTAATTCCATGTCTCCCAGGAAAAAAACACCAAGGTTTTCTCTCAGACACAAGGACACTGATGTGACTGGCAGAGGCAGGGATGAGGCAGGGATTTAGCAGGTTGAACTTCAGTGGTGTAATATGAAGCACCAAAGGGGTTGTAATTTTCAAAAAGGATTTGACTCATGAAAGATGTTTAAAGTGAATTTTGCTAAATTTGTCTTTCTACTGACTGTCATCATAATATCAACGAGGCATTCAAGTGGAAAACATTTTTACCTCAAGGTGACGAGGAGGCTTGGTGTAGTAGAAAATGCAACAATTTTACAATCAGAGAGACGTGAGTTTGAATTTCACCTCTGTTCCTTATTCCTTGAACAAATCACTTAACCTAGTAATTGTCAGTCTGGCAGAGAGATCAGGTATAGGTGGAATACTGATGACGATGATGAAAGTAATTATTATTATTATTTGTGAGCAGTGAAGACAAAAATGTTCTATAAGTAACAAAACACAAAATTAGAGTATACCCAGAATTTAGAGCCATATTTAAATAGCATTTATAACTAGTATACCTGGAGTACTCTTTCAATTACAAAGATGAAAACTAAATTCAAAAGGTTAAGCTAAAAGCAGAACTATTAAATCACAAGTCAGGGCATCCAGGTGTGCGTCTAGTTTCAGGCACATCTGAACTCAGAATTTCAGTGATCTCCTGGGAGCTCTGACTGGTTCTCCATGCCTTGAGTACACTTTATCCATAGCATGGGTCCCCTGAGCTGAGTCAATCCAGAAGGAAACAGAAATGAGTCGCTGTGGCCTGGGATGAGAAGGGACCAGGTCAGAACCCCATAGAACAGGGAAGGGCCATTTCCCAAAGCAAAACTGGGTGGTTTTACCAGAGGAAGAGAGTAAATGCTGTCCAGGCAAAATTAATTGGTTGATATGCTACAAGCAATCTGAATTAACTATGCTTCAGTTGTTCCCAACTACTTTATAAATATTGCTTCATTTAATCCTTTCACAATGTAATGACATATGTGGTGCTATTCCCGTCTCAACAGTCATCTAACAGTGGTGGTGTAGTCAATAAGTCATGTCCAACTCTTGCAACCCCATGGTTGCAACTGACGCCCACAAGGCTCCTCTGTCCATGGAATTTTCCAGGCAGGAATACTGGAGTGGGTTGCCATTTCTTTCTCCAGGGTATCTTCCCGACCCAGGGATCAAACCTTGGTCTCCTGCATTGGCAGGTGGATTCTTGACTGCCTGAGCCACCGGGGCAGCTTATTTCACAGTCATATAAGAGGAATTGATAAAAGTAGTTCACAGTCACTTATATTAACTATATATTAACTTATACTATCATAGCATTTGTCTTGCTCAAAAACTATTTGACATTATGATGCAAGTCAGTAAATAAAGCATGCCCAAAATATTCTACCTTCCTATCTCCCAAGATCTTGGAACTCACCAACTCCTTGATGCCCTTCCAAATACATCATTTATTTGAATTATGGTTATAATGACAAACATGTGTTGAATTTGCTATGTGCAAGTGCTGCGCTAAAAGCTTTACAAAGATTATCTCCTTTCATTCTCCCCAGTCTCCTATAAGGAAGGCACTATTATCTCCTTGATTCAGATGAAGACAAAGAGGTACAGAAAAGTGAAGTCAGTTGTCTAGGTGAATGGGGTCAGGATTCTAACGAGGGCTTCCCACACAAGAGCTTGCCCTCTTGACCACTACCAGGCCTGTAAGTGACCCCGGGCACATTATACCATTTACAACACATTGCATGTACTTCTTTATACATCTAGCATAGTCACTGAGCAAGGCAGCTGCTATGGTAGTGTGAGTTAAGACAAACTTAGTATAAGAGATGGTGAACTACTTTATCACTTCCCCTTTTACGACTGCAAAGCAGGAATAATAAAGCTAGGTATCACATCATGTTGTGGAAGGATTAAATGAGGCAATATTTGTAAAGTAGTTGGGATAGTGCCTGATACACAGTAAGCTATCGTTATTGGTAGCGGTAGTATCATCACCATCATCAAGGTCATCACTTCTGTTTGAGCCCAGCTGTCCTGGGGATGGGAGACCCAGATAAGAAGGGGTGTCTGTGTAGACTGAGTCTCCCTTGGATCTATGACAAGAGAGACAAGAGGAAAACAGCTGGTTTTCCTCTTTTGTTTTTCAAGAGAAGGTTCAAAATGGGCTAAAAAGAGAGACAAGAGGAAAACAGCTGGTTTTCCTCTTTTGTTTTTCAAGAGAAGGTTCAAAATGGGCTAAAGACCTAAATGTTAAGACCAGAAACCATAAAACTCCCAGAAGAAAACATAGATGGAACATTCTTTGTTAAGAATGGCTATCATAAAAAAAAAAAAAACACACAAATAACAAACGTTGGCAAGGATGTGGAAAAACAGGAACCCTCATACACTATTGGTAGGAATGTAAATTGGCGCAGCCACTGTCAAAACAGTATGGAGATTTCTCAAAAAACTAAAAATGGAACTACCATATAACTCAGCAATTCCTCCCTTGGATCTATATCTGAAGAAAACGAAAACACTAATATGAAAAGACACATGCATCCCAATGCTCATGGCAGCATTATTTACAATAGCAGAGATATAAAAGCAACCTATTATGTACAATAGCAAAGATATGATACCACTTATATGTGGAATCTAAAAAATGAATTAGTGAATATAACAAAAAAAGAAACAGATTCACAGAATTATAAAACAAACTCGAGGTTACTAGTAGAGAGAAATAAGATAGAGGTAGGGGATTAAGAGGTACCAACCACTATTAAGTTACAAGGATACAGTGTAGAACACAGGGAATACAGCCAATATTTTATAATAACCATAGAGTTTAACCTTTAAAAATTGTGAATCTTTATGTTGTACACTTGAAACATATAAATCAACTAGACCTTAATAAATATGTACATATATATTCCTCTACCATTCAGAGGGACTTCACAGGCGGCTCAGTGGGTAAAATATCTGCCTGCAATGCAGGAGATACAGGAGACTCCGGTTCAATCCCTGGGTTGGGAAGATCCCCTGGAGAAGGGCACACCAACTCACTCCAGTACTCTTGCCTGGAGAATCCCACAGACAGAGGAGCCTGGTGGGCTACAGTTCATAGAGTCACATAGAGTCCCACAAGGCTGAAGCGACTTAGCACACATGTACCAGTCAGAGATAAGAACAGAGCCAGGACACAACCAAGGAAACCAGCATTCTAGGACGTGGAGAAGATCGTGCAGGACATAGCTAATGCGAAAGCCAGGCTTTGAATCCAGGATCCCTAAGTCCTAAGCCCAGTGTTGCACCCCCAGAGGGTCATAAAAGGGAGACTTTCTATGGCTGGCCCTGTCTCCTACCACCACCTCCCCAAAGGTCACAGTTTGTCTTTCTACCATCAGACAAGTAGCCCAGCTATTCCTGATGCCATCTGCCCTACATGACAGAAAAACAGGCCTGAGTCTTCATCCAGAAGGCTACAGTTCTGCCCATACCCTTTGCTGGCCCTGATCAGAATGAACAGCAAAAGACAGCCGTTTGTGGACAGAGCCTTCTAGTTTTCATCTGCTGAAATAAAATCTTGAATCTCAGCAGAACATTTTCATAGGGAGCATTCCTATACCTTGCTGGGCACACTTTGAGATGCAATTGCTAGGCTTTAGTGATGAAAACTAAAGCACATTCTTTATGGAATTCCCAAGGCAGGGAATTCAGAGACTACTGCCAATGGGAAGTTCAATGGGTCCCATCAGTCATCTCCCATCTCGTTTCATTTCTAAGACCTTACAGGAGAGGAGTTGACAGACCATCCTCAATTCTCCCTTCACCTCTCCTGCTTCATATCCTGGACACTCAGTCACTAACTGTTCCTTATATGATTTATATATTGTTTTGTTAATCTTTCAGCAATGTCCTTCCAAGTTTTTATTTATTTATTCCCTTGTGGAAATGAAAGAGCAGGTGCCAATCCCCTGCTAATGGATAGAAAAGCCTGAAATAATAGCTAGAGCCACTGAAAATTCCCTACACTCTCTCGGGTCCTCTGCAGCTAATGAGGAGAGGAGTCAGTCTAGAAAATGAGCCTTTGAACCTGAGTCTTAAAAGTAGAGATGCTGTTGTTCAGTCGTTAAGTTGTGTCCGACTCTTTGTGACCTCGTGGACTGCAGCACACCAGGCTCCTCTGTCCTTCACTAATTCCTAATTTGCTCAAATTCATGTCCATTGAGTAGGTGATACTATCTAACCATCTCATCCTCTGTTTCCCTCTTCTCCTTTTGCCTTCAGTCTTTCCCAGCATCAGGGTCTTTTCCAATGAATCAGCTCTTCGAATCAGATGGCCAGAGTATTGGAGCTTCAGTATCAGTCTTTCACAGTTGATTTCCTTTAGGACTGATTTATTTGAGAGATATGTTGATGGCCTAAAGGAAGGGAGGGAGAATTCAGCAGGGTTCCAGCACCCAGGATGAAGTACCCAGCTACTGTTCATAACTTGGTCCTTTGGTCAAGCCTTAGAGGTGGATATTGCTAGAGGATTTCTATTTAAAAGAATGCACTCTGTGTCCTACCTCTTGTAATTAGACCAGCAGAGACTTTCCTTTTTAATCTTAAAGGTATTTCTCTTAAGTCACTTCCTTGAAGCGACAAGCTTTCCCAACTCCTGAGTCATATGAAGTCTCAAACAGCATATACTGGACTAGTATTAGTGAACACCAAGATTATCTGTTCATCCTTTTCAGAGGTCTCTCTACTTCCTTTTAACATCAGGTCCTTAAAGTAGTGAATTCCTGTTTCACCCATCCATGTCCCCTCAAAACATCATGGATAACATCATGGACTCAATAGACATGAGTTTGAGGAAACTCCAGGAGACAGTGAAAGACAGGGAAGCCTGGCATGCTGCAGTCCATGGGGTTGCAAACAGTCGGACATCACTGAGCGACTGAACAACAACAAATGCCTCCCTGACTCTTCTCTCACCCATTCATTCTATGGAGTGGAAAAAATAATGAAACAGAGACCACAGTTCTGAGGTCCAGCTCTGGATCTACCACCAATTAACTGTGTCCATAGGCTTCAGTTTCTCATCAGTGATATGAGAGGTGGGTCGACATCATCTCTAAGACCCCTTTAACTCGTGGTCAGGAGGTCTGATCACCTTACCCACCCTGGGAATCAGGAGCAGTTAGGGCAGTGCTCCAACAGACCTTGGCTAAAGGAGAATGGAATTTTGTGGCTGAAGATACCCCAGTGGAGGAAACGGTAAAACTAGAAGAGCATTTTACTGGAGGGTTTAAAAGCTCTTTTATGTGCTTAGAAACCATAAGAGTCTACAGTTAATCAAAGGAGCTGTGGGTTCCAGAGAAAAACTTACCCTAGCTTTGTTAACAGTGGTACACTGGTGGAAGCAGTCAGAACAGCTGAGCAAACATGACAATCACTTCCAAAGCTGGCAAGATAATCATTTGTAATAAGGAAACAGCTCACACCCCTTGGATCTCTGTGGATAGAATCTATGCCTATGAATTTGATCCTGGGTTATATTAAAGAATAACTGTAGTTTCAAAGCTTCTGCCAGTTCATTGTATTTTTTTCCATGATAAAGTCATAGAGCAAATAATTCCTTATTTAGCTAAGCCCAAAATAAATTCTTATATGTGCAAAGTCAGGACAAAAATCACATTTAGAATGGTGGGAGAGAGCTACAATGCTTTACATGAATTTGAAGGTACTTCTTAAACTGGATAGAAAGATAAAGGGAATACATGAGACAAGTGCTCAGGCCTGGTGCACTGGGAAGACCCAGAGGAATCGGGTGGAGAGGGAGGTGGGAGGGGGGAATCGGGATGGGGAATACATGTAAATCCATGGCTGATTCATGTCAATGTATGACAAAAACCACTACAATATTGTAAAGTAATTAGCCTTCAACTAATAAAAATAAATGGAAAAAATATTTTGAGAAAAAATAAAACAATACAAGAGAGAAAAATAAACAACAACAAGAAGAGTGAAAAAAAATGAAAGATAAAGGGAGCAATTCCAACGACATGAAGAAGAGAGTAGACAGGATCAAAGTAATATTTTGTGGAACAGGGAAGGTAAATTGGTAAAACATATCTTGCAGTACTAATGTCTGATGTTCAATGGTTGTTTCCTTTCTTGAGCTGCAATTAACTTGCATTATCTCATTATTTTTGAAAATGGTTATAACAGGCCGTAGTCTATTGTGATTGGAACTTTTTGGAAGTGAAGAAGGGTGGTTCCCTGTGGGGAATAGGGCGCTACCAGAAAAAAAAAAAAAAGAACAGTCGCTGGAGAAGGGATGATTATGAATAAGACATAGTCAAGACTTAGGAATTAAAAGGACAGTGAGGTTAAAGATACAGAAGACAGAGAAAAACTAGTAGAAAAGTTTCCTGAGGGGATGCAGACATTAGAATCCATGGTATTAAAGTAAGTATTTGGGCACTCTATCTGGGTATACCATTTTTCTGACTTTTCCATTATTATCTGCCCCTCCCCAGCCCTTAGTTAGAATGCCTGTCTTATGTCCCAGTCTCCCAAAAACCATTTTCTGTGCTCCACATGCTGTCAACCAGCTAAAAATAAAGTATCCAGGACACGTTGTGTGATATGGTAGCTACTGGCTTCAGGCAGCTAACTGAGCATTTGAAATGCAGCTAGTCTGAACTGAGGTGTGTCCTAAGTGAAAAATGCATACCAAATTGTGAAATTTGGTATGAAAAAGAGTGTAAAATATCTCATTATGAATATATTGATAAATGCTGAAATGATAATGTTTGGGGTATACTTGTTTAAATAAAGTATATTATTGAAATTAATTTCATCCATTTCTTTTTACCTTTTTAAATGGAGCTACTAGAAAATTAAATTTTGCGATACAAATTTCTACCAAGAAGCAGTAGTCTAGATAAATGGATGGTGGGCTGGATGGACCAGTCACAGTGCCTACCAGACCACTGCCCCTTCCATAGGAAAGTGTGGTGGAGACTCTAAATCCTATGACCCCACCCCCCTTCCACCCTGGCCATTCCTCCAACATCTACCTGAGGATGAGCACATGACAAGTGATATTTTTGACTTTCTGCAAATGAAAAATACCTGTATTTTGCCCTCATGTCTGATTAATGTTAGATGTGCCTTGTGCTTAGTTGATTAGTTGTGTCCGACTCTTTGCAACCCCATGGACTGTAGCCCACCCGGCTCCTCTGTCCATGAAAATTTTCCAGGCAAGAATACTGGAGTGGGTTGCCATGCCCTCCTCCAGGGAATCTTCCCAACCAAGGGATCGAACCCAGGTCTCCCACATTGCAGGCGGATTCTTTACCATCTGAGCCACTAGTGCCTCACTGTATGCAGCTGTATATAGCAAAATAGAAACAGACTCACAGACATAAAAAGCAAAAGTAGCAGTTACCAGTGGAGAGAGGGAAGGAGAGAAGGGCAGGATAAGGGTAGAATTTTCAAAACTGCCTTAAGAAGACAGCACTTTATAATTGTGAACCTGTAGAGGCAAGAAGACCCCAGGTGGTGCAGAGACTTGGGTTCGATCCTTGAGTCAGGAAGATCCCCTGGAGAAAGAAATGACAAACCACTCCAGTATTCTTGCCTGGAAACTTCTATGGACAGAGGAGCCTGGCAGGCCACAGTTATGGGGTTGCAAAGGATCAAACGTGACTGAGCACACACAGCCCACAAGAAGATGGTATTTCAGCCTAAATTCTAAGCCACCTCTTGGAGAGTTGCTCATTTTGCTTCCCTGGTGGCTCAGCTAGCAAAGAATCCACCTGCACTGCATGAGACCTCCTACAATGCAGGAGACCCAGGTTCGATTCCTGGGTCAGGAAGATCCCTTGGTGAAGGGAATGGCAACCCACTCCTGGAGACTCCCATGGACAGAGGAGCCTGGCAGGCTACAGTCCATGGCATTGCAAAGAGTTGGACATGACTGAGCAACTAACACTTTTTGTTGCAGAGCACAGGCTCTAGGTGCAGGGGCTCAGTAGTTGTGGCTCACAGGCTCTAGAGTATGGGCTTGGTAGTTGTGGTGCTCAGGCCTAGTTGCTCTGTGGCATGGCATGTGGGATCCTCCTTGACCAGATATCGAACCTGGTCTCCTGCATTAGCAAGTGGATTCTCAACCACTGGACCATCAGAGAAGTTTCCATGTAGTAACTCTTTTAAGCTCTCAGATGAGGAACTTGCTGACTCTCAACTAGTAAAGGGCAGAGCCAAGACAAAACATTTGGTTCTGCAGCCTATGCTTTGAAGCTTTAGGCTATACTGCTTCCTGATCAGGGCTTCCTAGGTGACGCTAGAGGTAAAGAACTTACCTGCCAATGCAGGAGACATGGGTTCAATCCCTGAGTGGGGAAGATCCTGGAGGAGGGCATGGCAACCCACTCCAGCATTCTTGCCTGGAGAATCCCATGGACGGAGGAGCCTGGTGGGCTGCAGTCCATGGGGTCGCAAAGAGTCGGACACGATTGAGCGACTTCACTTTCACTTTTCATTTTCATGCACTGGAGAAGGAAATGGCAACCCACTCCAGTGTTCTTGCCTGGAGAATCCCAGGGATGGGGGAGCCTGGTGGGCTGCCGTCTATGGGGTCACACAGAGCTGGACACGACTGAAGTGACTTAGCAGCAGCAGCAGCAGCCACCTAACAAGGCTAAGATGTTATTTACCCACTGGAGAACATGGCAACCATCTGTCATGTTGGGAAGCTGTTCAAATCCTATGCAAACCCTTCCTATACTGGGGGAAATTTCCATCTTTTAAATCCTGGTGTCCCTAGTGTCATGCCAGAAACTGACTTTCTCAGATTTAGTTAAGATTAAAATATATGAATGTGACCCAGTTACCTCCAGTCGGATGCAAGCTTTTTGATGCAGCCCAGAGAACAACAGGAAGAGCCATTCTGCCTTTGATGAGAGGCGGGGACTGGAAGGGGCTGAAAGCTCTAGGGAAATGTCAAGTTCTTGGTCAGGGTAGTGGCTTTATGGTAGCTTGCACTTTTTGCATGTGTGTTATTCTTTATTTTTTACACAACGTTTTAAAAACTCAACTGTGGCAAAAATATGAGAGAGACATGGAGCTTCCCGAAGGAGGAAGACAGAGATCTTGAAAGTTTGGTATCAGCTATGTGAGCTGAAAGCTCATTGCGCTCCAAGGGAGCAGTTCTCCAGGCAATTTGGGCATAGTTCTTGACACACAGCCTCCAAGACTGTTTCTCTGGCTCTCCTAATGTTCTAGGAGTGCTCTACCAAATATCCTTTAATAAATATTCTTCCTGCTCTCACTAGCTAGAGAAGACTCTGTTGACTATGAGCTCTGGCTGCTACAAGGAAATTCAGGTTCTTTTCAGGCCAGATCTTGACTTGACACTAAAAACACAGCCCTCAGGGCCACCAGAATACTGGCTTCGTGGTCCCTCCAGACTCTAGAGATTCCTCTGTTTTGCAATCGGAGCATACAGGGTTGAAACTATACACAGCATGCTTTGCTGCTTTTGAAACCATGGGTCATCGTTAGTTAAATCCATTTCACCTGTAATCTGCCTTCACTAGTCAAGTTTGTTTTAACTGTGTCTACATAAGACTTGCATGTCCTCCAAGCACCAAGCAGCCTGAACAATTTGAAGTTTGAGTTGTTTTCCAAGAACTTGGAGTCAATTGTGTCTCGTTGCAGTTGAGCGGGTTAAGACTGTATAGGACCACTGACCCTCCAACTGGGCATGCGCCCAGTGACCTCTTGACATCAGAGGGATGAAAACTCCACCCTCACATCATGCTAAGTGCCTCCACTTTTGAACATGCAAAGGCCGGTAGCTTAGTTACACCTGCACAGAATGACAGTTACTACACCTTTATCCAATTACCTTTCCACACACTCCCCACTCCTCAGACCACTCTGTTTCTTTTTTCTTTATCCCATAAATAATCTGAGCCCCTTGCCTCCATGAAGGCAAATCTGACACTTGTTCACCCATCTCCTCACTTGGCTGACTTGTGAAAACCCTCTCTTGGCTGCAAACCTCAGTGTCTCAGCATTTTGGCTTACGAAACTAATCTGGTTCACTAACAGCTTCAATCAACTATTATTATCTGCTCTGAAAATCATACATTTTTCTATATTAATCTCCATTATTTTCCTTTTCCTCACTGCTCCCCAGAATATATTTGCAGACACACATACATACCACTACCACTACAACCATCACCTCCATTGCAACTCAGGATACCCAGGAATGTGTAACAGTCATGACATACAAATGTAACACTAGAAGGTAAGGTTCATGGGCAGAGATACTTGTCTATTTTGTTCATTGCTCCATCACAGAATTTAGAATGGTGTCTGGCCTATATTAAGTACCCAATAAACATCTGTAAAATGAGGGAATACCCTGCCCTAAAATCCATTTGTCTACTAGTTTATCCAGCAAAGAACAAACGCTTATGGAGAGTGAATGTTGGTGAAGGCACCTGTCTGGATGTCAGAGACATCAAGGTAATTAAGATACAACTCTGCCCGTGAACAATTCAGGATGTTCTGCTTATTTTAGGACTACTGCTATTTGGAACTTCTCTTTAATGAAGATGTGGGACAGTGCAGGTGGGAGGTTTTCTTAAAGCAGAAGCAATATGCTCCCTCCTTTGATCTCAGTTTCAGGCCAAATGGGAGGGAGATGACATATTAATGTGTCCATGTCTCTGGTCCATACTAGTGCCCTGAACTCAATGGTTGTGAACCAACTTTGACCATGCAGATGACACCACCCTTATGGCAGAAAGTGAATAGGAACTAAAAAGCCTCTTGATGAAAGTGAAAGAGGAGAGTGAAAAAGTTGACTTAAAGCTTAACATTCAGAAAACTAAGATTATGGCATCTGGTCCCATCACCTCATGGGAAATAGATGGGGAAACAGTGGCAGACTTTATTTTGGGGGGCTCCAAAATCACTGCAGATGGTGATTGCAGCCATGAAATTAAAAGACGCTTACTGCTTGGAAGGAAAGTTATGACCAACCTAGATAGCATATTAAAAAGCAGAGACATTACTTTGCTAGCAAAGGTCCATCTAGTCAAGGCTATGGTTTTTCCAGGAGTCATGTATGGATGTCAGAGTTGTACTGTGAAGAAAGCTGAGCGCTGAAAAATTGATGCTTTTGAACTGTGGTGTTGGAGAAGACTCTTGAGAGTCCCTTGGACTGCAAGGAGAACCAACCAGTCCATCCTAAAGGAGATCAGTCCTGGGTGTTCATTGGAAGGACTGATGCTGAAGCTGAAACTCCAATACTTTGGCCACCTGATGCGAAGAGTTGACTCATTGGAAAAGACCCTGATGCTGGGAGGGGTTGGGGGCAGGAGGAGAAGGGGATGACAGAGGATGACATGGATGGCTGGCATCACCGACTTGATGGACATGAGTTTGAGTAAACTCCGGGAGTTGGTGAGGGACAGGGAGGCCTGGCGTGCTGTGATGCATGGGGTCGCAAAGAGTTGGACATGACTGAGTGACTGAGCTGAACTGACTGAAAGCAATATCAGGGTGGTGATCAGCAATCAGATCTTATCACTCTTGCCAGCAGCTTTTCTTCAGATTTGAAATTAAGCCCACTATCTGGTCTGGCCCCTATACAATCCTCATCCTTAAATGACCTGGCTTCGCCTGCCTCTCTGACCACCTGGTAGCTGTGCTTCCTCCTCACCAACCCCGCTGTCTCCAGCACAAGCTGGTCCCACCCTTGGTCTTTCCTCAGTCACTCCCTCTTTTAGGAACATTCTCTCCACTTATGTTGCTATTGCTTTCTTTTTCCACACTGAAACTTAATTTAAATGTCACCTCCTCAAAAAGACTTCCCTTGGCCACCACACAAAGGCAGTCATCCTGCCATCTCTTTAACGTGACCTCATTCAGTGTGTAGTGATTTGGGATGCTTTCCATAGCTGGCATTTTTCTCATGTTTAACATTCTTCCTTTATCTTTCTTCCCCCTTCTTCTCTCCCTCCCTTTCCCCATTTTCCCTCTTTGTCTTGTTTGGTCCACCTGTTCCACCAGATTCTTAGCTTCATGAAAACAGAATCTCATGGATCCAATTGACTCATGTGTTCCCAGTGACTGACACAATGCTTTACGTACAACAGACATGCAATACACATTAGCTTAAAAGCTACATTCATCTAGATCTTTCAAAGTAGAGGCTGACATCACTCCCTCCCACGGTAAACTATTACATACCGTTTGTTAAGCAATTTTGGCAGAATTTTCACAATTGCAGAGAAACCATGCTTATGGTAAAAATTGAGCTTTCTGGGAAAAGTGTATGTTGGTATTATGGTCTGGGTCATCACTGATTGAAGAAATGTGAAAACAGGAAATGATCTGAACAAGACAACAGGTAAAATTCAAGATGCTCAAAAGTAAGTCATTGTATTGTTCAGAGCATCAAATGTATCCCTTGTTAACATGAAATTTTTAAAGTTCAATGCACTTCATACACAGCCTGGGGAACAATCATCTAACAAATGTGTTACCCTCTCTAAATGTTCTCCCACGCTCTATTGCACTTAACCCTCATAGCCGCCTTATCTGTGTGTGTGTGTATGTGTGTGTGTTAGTCACTAAGTCATGTCCAACTCTTTGTGACCCCATGAACTGAAGCCTGCCAGGCTCCTATCTTCATGGGATTTCCCAGGCAAGAATAGTGGAGTGGTTTGCCATTTCCTTCTCCAGGGAATCTTCCCGACCCAGGGATCAAACCTGGGTCTCCTGCACTATAGGCAGATTCTTTACCATCTGAGCCACTAGGGAATCCCTAGCAGCCCTATGAGAAGGGCCTATTCTTTATCCCCCTTTTTCATATGAAGAAACTGAGCTTAGTGAAAACAAGCAATTTGCTCAAAAATGAAGAACTAAGTCTGCCTTCAGAGCAATTATGAGTTGTTACTGAGCTCAGAAATGAGCAACAATAAAAATGCATATGGATTAAGAGGAGTCTTTGGGGACATTTTTAAAACTGCCCTTTCTTTTTTGGTTCACAGCACAACTCCAGGAAAATATTCTGAGCCAATCCAAGGTCAGAAGATGATGACTCAGTTCCCAGCTTTGCAGCCGACCAACTGTTTGACAGTGAATGAGTCACTCAATGTTACAGATGAGAAAGACACAATAGCAAAGAGTCTATTTGGCTCAAGATATTTTTCAGCAAAATGGCCCGAATATAATAGCTTTTGGTGCATTCCTGGTTGATTTTAAAACATCAGCCTAATAAAACTGACAGTAGCCGAGGAACAGAGAAAAAGAGTCTGAGGTACTTACAGATGATGTAAGGAACATTTAATGACTATGTGGCGGAAAAATAGCTCATATCAGGAAATTTTTAAGACACCATTTGGAATACATGGTTCATTTCCAGGTACAAGAGGTATGGATTCCCCATGACCTGAAAAAGCATAAGCACAGTCAGTTCAGTTCAGTCTCTCAGTCATGTCTGACTCTTTGCCACTCCATTGACTGCAGCACGCCAGGCTTTCCTGTCCATCACCAACTCCCAGAACTTGCTCAAACTCATGTCCATTGAGTCAGTGGTGCCATCCAGCCATCTCATCCTGCCATCCCCTTCTCCTCCTGCCTTCAATCTTTCTCAGCATCAGGGTCTTTTCCAATGAGTCAGTTCTTTACATCAGGTGGTCAAAGTATTGGAGCTTCAGCTTCAGGATCAGTCCTCCCAATGAATGTTCAGGACTGATTTCCTTTAGGATTGACTGGTTTGATCTACTTGCTGTCCAAGGGACTTTCAACACAGTCACCTTTTAAAGCTATGCACCCAATTTTGTACATTTTTCTATATTCTATCTTAAAGAAAGTCCCCACAAAATCCAATGAGTCCATGCATGCCCCACATGGGAAGAAGAGCTAAAAGTGAAATAGCCCTGCAAAAGCTAACAACATTAGCCCTGCTGAGAGACTGCACCTTTACATTCCAAATCTACTTATTTGTCTTCAGTCATGTTTAGAGATAGGCTGGGTTGGTGGGTTGGTTGGTGTGTTTATTAATTAAGCATAACACAAAAATGAGAATTTAAGTAAATTTTTGTTAGTCATTTACTGTGTTTTAGAGGCTAATTTAGGGGATTATCAAAATGGATTTCGGTAGGACAAAAGTGATACTGTATTTTTATTTTAGCTATTAAAGCAATGAACTTGAATATGTGGTCAATCTCAGTTCAACCCCCAGAATTTTGTGATTTGAATTGGCTCTCATGTAAAATAAATTCCATTCCTTTTTTCTATTCTGTGACTTGGCAATAAATAATAGAGAAGACTTAAAAGAAACACTATTTAAAAAAAAAAAAGAAACACTATTATATTATTAAAATTATTCTGAGGTCATTTTGCACAGAATTTTTAAAATGTTAAGTAATGTTAACACCTAGTTACAAAAGCAATGGATAAGGAGCATTCACATTCTAATTGTTCCCCAAAGACGTGGACAGCATTGGGGTGGTGGTGGTGGTTTAGCCGCTAAGTCATGTCCGACTCTTGTGACCCCATGGACTGTAGTCTGCCAGGCACTTCTATCCATGAGATTTCTCAGGCAAGAAAACTGGAGGGGGTTGCCGTTTTTTTCTCCAGGTGATCTTCCAGACCCAGGAATCAAACCCAGGTTTCCTCCATTGCAGGCGATCTCTTGCACTGCAGGCAGATTCTTTACAGAGGACACACAAAAAAATGACAAGAGAATGTTCATCTTGCCAATCAGATAAGTAGAAGCAGCACGGGAAATAGTACATCCAAAGGGTCATCACATCCATCACAACAATGAGTTAACAACTTTAAAGTTCAGGGCTTCCTAGGTGACTCAGTGGTAAAGAATCCGCCTGCCAATGCAAGAGACGCAAGAGAAGTGGGTTTGATCTTGGGTCAGGAAGAACCTCAGGAGGAGGAAATGGCAACCCACTCTGATATTCCTACATAGAAAATTCCAAGGACAGAGGAGCCTGGTGGGCTACAGCCCATAGACTCGCAAAGAGTCAGACATGACATAGGAACTGAGCATGGGCATGAGCACATGAGCTTTAAAGTTTATATTTTTTGAAAGGTTTTGCTGAGGCCAGAGGGTCATCAGAACTTTATTCCTGGAACACTTGAAAATAGAATCTGTTTTCCTTCTAGCCAGGCTGATTTGCAGTTTTCAGGATCTTAGATTCACAGGTTATTTTTGTGGGGGGTTAAGAAAGAGAAAAAAGAAAACAACCTGTGCTCCCAGTACCTTTTTCAAGCTTTCCATTTCCTGTTAAAACCTGACTTGCGTGTTTGTGGGGTGGGGAGAGGGGCAGGGGAGAAGGGAGGGACATTCTCTTTGAAGCACAGTTGAAATCCTAGATCTGGGTAAGAACTGCTTCATCTCCACCTAATCATGATCTACATCATGATAACCACCCACCACTTCCTCCTCACCCAACAAACCCTCCCCCTGCACACCTTACTGTGTCTGTGGTTTATCTTTTCTGACCAAAAATGGATCCTAACTGGGCAAGGGGGTGACGAGAGAAAGATAAACAAGAAATGCTACCACCATGATCATAACCACCAAGCAATCACTGATATTCCTCATGGGCCACCCCTGAACCTGGGAAGAAAGGCACCCCCAGAGGTAGAGTTGGAGACCATTATCCCTTATGATTACAGATACAAAGAAGCCCTTAAAAGTATTCAATTCAGTTCATTCGGTCACTCAGTCGACCATGGACTGCAGCACGCCAGGCTTTCCTGTCCATCACCAACTCCCAGAGCTTACTCAAACTCATGTCTATCAAGTTGGTGATGTTATCCAACCATCTCATCCTCTCTCATCCCCTTCTCCTCCTGCCCTCAATCTTTCTAGCATCAGGATCTTTTCCAGTGAGTCAGTCCTTCGTATCAGGTGGCCAAAGTATTGGAACTTCAGCTTCAACATCAGTCCTTCCAATGAATATTCAGGACCAATTTCCTTTAGGATTGACTAGTTTGATCTCCTTGCTGTCCAAGGGACTCTCAAGAGACTTCTCCAACATCACAATTCAAAGCATCAATTCTTTGGTGCTCAGCTTTCTTTATGGTCCAACTCTCACATCCATATAAGACTACTGGAAAACCATAGCTTTAACAAGATGAACCTTTGTCGGCAAAGTAATGTCTCTGATCTCTAACATGCTGTCTAGGTTGGTCATAGCTTTTCTTCCAAGAAGCAAGAATCTTTTAATTTCATGGCTGCAGTCACCATCTGCAGTGATTTTGGAACTCCCAAAAATAAAGTCAGCCACTGTTTCCATTGTTTCCCCATCTATTTGCCATGAAGTGATGGGACTGGATGCGATGATCTTAGTTTTTTGAATGTTGAGTTTTAAGCCAACTTTTTCACTCTCCTCTTTCACTTTCATCAAGAGGCTCTTTAGTTGCTCTTCAACTTTCTGCCATAAGAGTTGTATCATCGGCATATCTGAGGTTACTGATATTTCTTCTGGCAATCTTGATTCCCACTTGTGCTTCCTCCAGACCAGCATTTCGCATGATGTACTCTGCACAGAAGTTAAATAAGCAGGGTGAAAATATACAGCTTTGACATACCCCTTTCCCACTTTGGAACCAGTCCATTGTTCCATGTCTGGTTCTAACTGTTGCTTCTTTATCTGCATACAGATTTCTCAGGAGGCAGTTAAGGTGGTCTGGTATCCCTATCTCTTTAAGAATTTTCCACAGTTGGTTGCGATCCACACAGTCAAAGGGTTTGGCATATGCAATAAGGCAGAAGTAGATGTTTTTCTGGAACTCTCTTGCTTTTTCGATAATCCAACAGATGTTGGCAAGTTGATCTCTGGTTCCTCTGCCTTTTCGAAGTCCAGCTTGGACATCTGGAAGTTCTGGGTTCACATACTGTTGAAGCCTTGCTTGGAGAATTTTGAGCACAACTTTGCTAGCGTATGAGATGTGTGCAATTGTGCAGTAGTTTGAACATTCTTTGGGATTGCCTTTCTTTGGGATTGGAATGAAAACTGACCTTTTCCAGCCTTGTGGCCACTGCTGAGTTTTCCAGATTTACTGGCATATTGAGTGCAGCACTTTCACAGCATCATCTTTTAGGATTTGAAATAGCTCAACTGGAATTCCATCACTTCCACCAGCTTTGTTCATAGTGATGCTTCCTAAGGCCCACTTGACTTCACACTCCAGGATGTCTGACTCTAGGTGAGTGATCACACAATTGTGGTTATCTGGGTCATGAAGATCTTTTTTGTATAGTTCTTCTGGGTATTCTTGCCACTTCTTCTCAATATCTTCTGCTTCTGTTAGGTCCATACCGTTTTTATCCTTTATTGTGCCCATCTTTGCATGAAATGTTCCCTTGGTATCTCTAATTTTCTTGAAGAGATCTCTAGTCTTTCCCATTCTATTGTTTTCCTCTATTTCTTCACACTGATCACTGAGGAAGGCTTTCTCATATCTCCTTGCTATTCTTTGGAACTAATGTAGCAATATATAAAAAGAAATTTACACAATGACCAGGTGGGGTTTCTTCCAGGAATGCAAGCTGGTTTGATGAATGAAAAGCAATCAATTAACCATATTAAGGGAGAAGGAAATGGCAACCCACTCCAGTATTCTTGCCTGGAGAATCCCGTGGACAGAGGAGCCTGGTGGGCTGCTGTTCACGGGGTCACACAGAGTCCAACACAACTGAAGTGACTTAGCAGCAGCAGCAGCAACCATATTAAGAGGCTAAAGAAGAAGGGGAAAATATCACATGATGATATCAGTTAATGCAGAAAACACATTTGGCAAATTCAAAAGTCATTTGCTCATTCATGATACAAAGGAAAAAGCTCTTAAGAAAAAATAAAAGAGAACTTCCTCAACTTGACAAAGAGCATCTATAAAAAATCTACAGCTAACATCATACTTAATAGTGAAAGACTGAGTGCCTTTTCCCTAAAAGCAGGAACTTAGCCAGGATGCTCACTCTTATTCAACACAATGCTGTATTTCTATTTAGTGCATTAAGATAAGAAAAGGAAATGGGATACATACAGAACAAAGAAGAAATAAAACTGTTTCTACTTGCAGATGACATATGCAGAAAATCCCAAGGAATCTACAACAACAAAAATTTAGAATAAGTGACTTCTACAAGGTTGTAGGTTACAAGGTAAACATACCAAATCAACTGTACTGCTATACAGTAGGAATTAACACAGATACAAACATGCATAATCACCCAAAAAAAGGGAAAGAAATACTTAGTTGTAAATCTAAGAAAACATGTATAAGACTTACAAGCTGAAAATTACACAATACTGATGTCAGAAGTCAAGGAAATCTAAAATAAACAAATAACTAGGAAAAATCACTATAGTAAAGACGTCATTTCTCCCAAACTGACTGACATCTAATACAACCTCTACCAAATCTCAAAGAGAGTTTTTGCTGATATAGGCAAGTTTATTTTAAAATGCCTGTGGAAAGGAAAATCAATAGAATAACTAACAGAACTTTGAAAAAGAAAAATAAAATGAGAGGAATCCATCTATCTGATTTCAAGACTTATTGTATAGTTACAAAAATCAAGACTGTGTGGTATTAGTGGAAAGACAGACACACAGTTTAATAGAACAGAGGAGAAAAGCCAGAAATAGATACAAAAATGCTCAAATGATTTTTGACAAAGATGAAAAAGCAGTTCTATGGAGGAAAAGATAGTCTATTCAACAAACAGTGCTTGAAGAAATTGCACATCAATAGTCAAGGAGGGAGCCATGACCTAAACTTCATAACTTATACAAAAATTAACTCAGAATGGGTCATAGGCTTAAAGGTTAACATGAAACTATAAAACTTTTAGAAATAAAAAATAGGAGAAAAGAGAGCAGGCAAAGATAATTTGACACCAAAAGCAAGATCTGTAAAAGAAAAAAATGGTTATAATGAACTTCAGCAAAATTAAAAACTTTTACTCTATGAAAGCTCTGGTAAGTCAGTGAAAAGACAAGCCACATAGTGGGAAAAATATTTACAAGCAAAGAATATATAAAGAATTCAAAACTCAACAGAAAAAGCAAATAACCCATGGGCAAGACATAAATAGACATTTCATCAAAGAGGATATTTCAATGGCAATAAGTACATGAAAAGATGTTAAATATCATTATCCACGAGGGCAATACAAATTAAAACCACAATGCTCTATTACCAAATACCTATCAAAAGAGCTAAAATAAAAAATAATAACACCAAATTTTGGAGAGAAATCAAATCATTTTTGCATTACTGGTAGGAAGGCAAAAAAAAAAGGGTACAACCACTCTGAAAAATATTGTGGCAGTTTCTATAAAAATGAAGCACATCAGTAACCAAAGCAGTGTGGTATTGGCACAAAAACAGGCATATAGATCAATGGAACAGAATAGAGAGCCCAGAAATAAACTCATACACCTACAGTCAATTAATCTTCAACAACGAGGCAAGAATATGCAATGGAGAAAAGACAGTCTCTTCAGCAAGTGGTGTTAGAAAGCTGGACAATTACATGTAAATCAATGAAATTAGAACACTCCTTCAAATCATATACAAAAATAAACTCAAAATGACCTTAAATGTAAGACATGACCCTGGCAAACTCCTAGAAGAGAACACAAGCAAAACATTCTCTGACATAAATCATATCGATATTTTTTTAGATTAGTCTCCCAAAGCAAAAGAAATAGAAGCAAAAATAAATTGGGACCTAATCAAACATAAGTGCTTTTGCACAGCAAAGAAAACCATCAACAAAATGAAAAGACAACCAACAGATTGGGAGAATATATTTGCAAACCATGTGACTGATAAGAGATAAATTTCTGAAATATAAATGGCTTGTACAACCCAACTAAACAACTCAAATCAATAAATGGACAAAAGACCTAAATAGACATTTCTCCAAAGAAGACATATAGAGGGCTGACAGGCATATGAAAAGATGCTCATACCACTAATTATTAGAGAAATGCAAATCAAAACCACAATGAGATATCACCTTTACCTGTCAGAAGGGCCATCATCAAAAAGTCTACAAACAACAGATGCTGGAAGAGTGTGTAGAAAAGAAAAGCCTCTTGCACTGTTGGTGGGAATATAAATTGGTACAACCACTATGAAAAACAGGATGGAGTTTCCTTGAAAAACTAAAAACAGTGCTACCATATGGTCCAGTAATCCCACTCTTGGGAATATATCCAGAAAAGACACACACTCTAATTTGAAAAGATACATGCACCCCAATGTTCATGGCAGCATTATTGATAATAGCCAAAACATGGAAGCAACCTAAATGTCCACTGACAGATGAATGGATAAAAAAAGATGTGGTAAAATATATGTATAATGGAATACTATTAAGCCATAAAAAGAATGAAATAATGCTGTTTGTAGCAACATGGATGAACCTAGAGATTATCACATCAAATGAAGAAAGTTATAGAAAGACAAACATCGTATGATATCATTATATGTGAAATCTAAAAAGTAACACAAATAAATCTATTTATAAAACAGAAAGAGACTCACAGACATTTTAAAAACTATAGTTACCAAAGGAAAAAGGAAAGGGGAGGGGATAAGTTAGGAATATGGGATTAATAGATATACTCTATCATATATAAAATAGATATAAGCAACAGGGATTTACCATACAACACAGGGACAACATTCAATATCTTGTAATAACCTATAATGGAAAATAATCTAAAAGATATATATTTATGTAACTGGAATCACTTTTTTGTACACCTGAAACTAACACAATATTGAAAATCAACTATATTTCAATAAAATAAACAAAAGCTAAAAAAACTTAAGCACCCAATGATCATATGACCCAACAATGGCACTCCTCGACATTTATCCCAAAGAATGAAACTTAGTTCCCACAAAAATCTGTACATAAATAAAGAGGCTTCTTTATTCATAACTGCCAAAAAATTGGAAACAACCCCTACATCCTTCAGTGACTGATTAAACAGACTGTGGTACTTCTGTATTGTGAAATATTATTCAGCAGTAAAAAGGAATGACTGATTGATAGATACAACAACCTGATGAACCTCCAGAGAATTATGCTGAATAAAAAAAGTCAATCTGAAAGGCTTTTTTCATACACATATAAATGAATGATTCCACTTCTACTATATACTTGAAATGACAACACTAAGAAATGAAGAACAGATTAGTGGCTATCAGGGATTCAGGCAGAGAAGGGTGTGGAAAGGAGGTGGGTGTGGTTACAAAGGGGTTATGTGAGCAAGTTGTATGATGATAGCTCTGTTCTGTATCTTGACTTTATAATGTGAATATCCTGGCTGTGATACTGTACTATAATTTTGCAAGATGTTACCATTGGGGGAAACTGGGTTAAGGTTACACAGGATCCCTCTATTTTACTTCTTAAAAGTGTGCGTGCATCTATGGTTATCTCAAAATAAACAGTTTAATTTAAAAAATTAAAATTAAAATCATCAAAATTAACCCCTGATCTCTGTAAGAAGTGCCTTATCTCCACTGCATCCTGTTATACATCACACCTCTCCTCACCCACTCTCATCCAACCCACACACAAACCACATAATATCTAAGAGGGTAAGAGAGGGGAAAGAGAGGGTTGTGAGAGATAGAGACACATGAAAAGTGCTGCTGCAAGGACCATCCACACAAATCAACCATCAGTGTTCCTCATGGCCTAACCTCCCTCCCACTTTGAGAAGCATGAGGCTCTGAGTGTGTGAAAGTCGCTCAGTCGTGTCTGACTCTTTGTGACCCCATGGACTATGCAGTCCACGGAATTCTCCAGGCCAGAATACTAGAGTGGCTAGCCTTTCCCTTCTCCAGAGGATCTTCCCAGACCAGGGGTTGAACCCAGGTCTCCTGCATTGCAGGTGGATTCTTTACCAGCTGAGCCACAAGGGAGGCCCTTGGACCATCCACACCAATCAACCATCAGTGTTCCTCATGGCCTAACCTCCCACTCAGAGAAGCATGAGGCTCTGAGAGGCAGGGTCAAAACTTAGTAATCCATCCAGGGATTACTGTCTGGTGACTTGTCTTTGTCCTGGCTGACTCCCTGGCTACCTCTGACATCTCTCACTGAACTTACCATCCTGCTTCCTTTTCCAGTGCCCATATCTGCTTCTTAGCTTTGACACTGATTTTTCTACTCTTTGCACAAAACAATCTCACCATTTCTCTCCCCTCTTTTGGAAACACTTAGGCCTTTTGAGATATGCAATCCTTAACAAATCTCAAAAGGCCTAAATGTTTCCAAAAGAGAGGAGAGAAAGGATGAGACTATTTTGTGCAAAGAGTAGGGAAAAAAATAGTCAATCCTAAAGGAAATCAACCCTGAATATTCACTGAAGGACTGATGCTGAAGCTGAAGCTCCAATACTTTGCTACCTGATGCAAACAGTCGACTCATTGGAAAAGGCCCTGATTTTGGGAAAATTTGAAGGCAGGAGGAGAAGGGGGCAACAGAGGATGAAATGATTGGATGGATCACCAACTCAATGGACATGAGTTTGAGAAAGCGCCAGGAGATGGTGAAGGACAGGGAACCCTGGCGTGCTGCAGTCCATGGGGGTCGCAAAGAGAGACATGACTGGGCAACTGAACAACAACAAAGTATTGCATTTCCTTTTTGTCTCAATAACAAAAGAATGCCCTCTGAGATAAAACAATGACAGTATTGTTTCCTCCATGCTTCAACTTACTTTAATTTCTACCAGGTAGAGAAAGATAATGGGTTACATTCTTGACTCTCCAGCAGTTGCCAGCTCTGGTTATCCGTGATGACCCCTGAAGAGAGGAAGACTTTTTAATGAGCACCAAAGGCTGGCCCCAATCCCCATTCATTGGCCCAAAACTTGGAGGCTGGGCATCATAAGCATGGGTATCTTTATAAACTAGCTCCAAAGATTGTTCTTATACCAAGGCACTGCTTAGAACCATAATTTTATAAAAAGTACTAAAAGAACATTTATCCCTAATTCACAGGAAAGCAGATTCTATATAAATTAATCCAAAGCCAGCAGGCTCCTGGGTCAGCAGGGCCCTGAGGCAGGACATCTAGAACAGGTCGAGCTGGATTAGAAGCTGGGCACCTGGGTTGACTCTGGGAGGTACTGATGTTTATGAGGAATAACACATTCCCTGAGCAAACTACAAAGACTCGTGTCTATTGAATTACAAGAGAAACACAAATGGGTCCTGCCTCAGTGGGAGCTGACACTGCCTTCTTTAAAATAAGCGTCAGTAAATATTTCAAGAATATTGATTTGAAAGGACCTATATTACTTTGCTAAGGCACCTGTAACAAAGTACCACAAACTGGATGAAACAACAGAAATTTACTCTTTCTCTATTCTGGAGGGTAGATATTTGAAATCAAGGTATCAGCAGGGTTGGTTCCTTCAGGGCTATGAGGGACAGATCTGTTTTAGACCTCTGTCCTAGCTTCTGATAGCTTCAGATGTTCCTTGGCTTGTAGTTGGCTATCTTCTCCATGTATCTCTTCACAGGACCTTCTCCCACTGTTCAAGTCTGCCTGTGTCCAAATTTCCCCTTTTGATAAGGGCACCCGGTATATTGGATGAGGGCCCCACCTTACTTCAGTAGGACTTCATTTTAACTAATTATATCTGCAATGACCCTATTTCCAAATAAGGTTATATCTGAAATATTGAGGGTTAAGATTTCAACATATGAATCATAACAAGTCATGACTTTAGCCAGCACAGAGATTCCCATATGGGTGGTGCGGTTCAGGGATGAAAAGAAGGATAAGAAACTGGAGTTTCAAGGAAAGGAGATAGGACCAGATCAAGAGGGTGGGGTGGGTGGGAATTCAGAGGAACTGAAGAGAGAGACTGGGAAAAGGCATGTTGGTGGGGAATTATCCAGGAAGACGGAGGAGGTTGTGTGGCCCTCCTTCTCCTCACTCAGATCCCCATACATTGTAGCACTGGCCAGGATGGGATTGAGGGCATAATAAACTACTGAAAAGTCTGCAGAAGCAATGGAAGAAAGAAAAAAAGAGAGGTGGGCAGTTCCCAGTTCCAGCAAGGGGACATCAGAGGCACAGGACTGTGGCTCCTGTCCATTCACTCCTAAGGGACAACAGGAAACTCCCTGGATTTTTTCAATATCATGCTATTTGGATTACTTAATTTTTCAAGAAGTCAAAAGTCTTAAAATACTAATGAAATAACAAAAAGCAATTTACTTTTTAGTGTCCTTTTACCATGATAAATTTACTATGATTATAAGATGAAAATCAATAAATCTATTCTAGTTAGAAAATTTTTTTAGAGACCTGGTTGAAAAGTACATATGTGTAATTAACAGGCATACCTGGTTTACCCAAGAGATAGAATAACTAATACTAGTTCTACTCTACTTTGTCTCAAGCTAGGGCTTTTTTTTTTTCTGAAAAGCTAAAATAACTGTCATGTGTTATCTCTTCTGGGTTGATCATACATAAAGACAGATAATATTAATATCAAGTTTTATAGGTCCCCAGAAAGGTCAAGCTGTTTCCCTAATTCAGCCTGTAGGAGAGTTGCAAGTCAAACCTGCTGGGTGTCCTGTGTTACTTAAATGGAACTTCCATTTCTTTGCTATGTTTGTATAAGAGGATGGGAGATTCTGAAAGCGAAATAAAAATTCTAAGCAATTTAGGTCTTAGTTTCCTTGAGTAAATCAAGACCCTAGTATAAATATAACTCTATGGAAAGACAGGGAGATCATTATGTAATGAAATGGATTTAAAATATGCAGTTAGAGAAAAAAACTGAGATATTTGTATCAGCAAATACATGTGTGGTGGCTTGTGCACAGCTATTCACTCTCATTCTATGACCTACTTTTTTTATTACCAGGTTCTTTTTTTTTATGGAGGATAACTGCTTTACAATGTTGTGTTGGTTTCTGCCATTCATCAATTTGTGGGACATATATGCAATGGAATATTACTCAGCGATTAAAAAGAACTCAGTTAAGTCAGTCCCAGTGAGGCAGATGAACCTAGAGCCTATTATTCAGAGTGAAGTCAGAAAGAAAAAGACAAATATTATATACTACCAGGTTCTAAATGCTGCTTGGATGGTCCACCTCAGTCTAACTCATCACTGTGGTACTTCTAAGAAGGATACTCAGGTAAGCTCACTGGTCTTGTTCTGAATTTATGTCTACTAACCAAGCAGAGACCAGATATACAAAATATTTTCCCTTTATGAGCATATGCCTGATATAGTATTGTCCTTTATTAAGCTTTATATCTTTGCACAGCTCATGATATTTATTCTAAAAAATATTTATATTTGGCACTTAAAAGAAACCAACTGTCTCCCTTAAAAGAGAATTAAAATGATCAATTTTGGACATTCTTTGATAAATAAATTAAGCTTTTGATGATAAAAGTCACTGTTACATTACCAAAGATTTATTTACAAGTATCTCTGAAACAGATAGGCTCTCTGTTCAGGAGATCATGTTTGGGGAAGTGTTTTTCCTTTGAAAATTCATTTTATGGTACTCTGAGGGCTTTGAGATTGAACAGTCCCAATAATTCTCTTTTGATAGGTGAATGAATTCAAATCTGGATTTTGTAACCATGTTTAAAAATCCCCCTAAATCTCCTTTATTAGAAAGTTTCTAACTTGAACCAAGTCATCTCTCTACAGGCAACCTCTATATAAGGAAAATAACTTTAGCAGAGACACTGTGGTTTCAAAATTGTTAAAATTGGTTCAGTATCCTGTTTCAATTCTTGTGTCAAATGTCAGAAAAGATCAAACCTTCAATGTCATGAGTAATCTCTAGATTGATGAAACTGTAGATTAAATGTTGAGTCACTGAGCATTAAACTTTGGTTTTGATGTCATAGCTTTCACTCATTTGGAAGGAAAAAACAGTATTTTTAACTAAGAAAATCTAATGTAAAATATGAGATACAGATCATCAAAGATAAGATTTGTACACATGCATGTTTTCATTAGAAGTACATGATATTTCAGTTGAAACTACCCAGATAAGATTTGTATACGTGCATATTTTCATTAGAAGTACATGATATTTTAGTTGAAACTACTCAGAGTTATTATAATTTCTAATGGATTATTAATTTATTCATTTAGACAAAAGACTACATTTAAAATATTTCAAAACTGAAAAGAGACTTTCTTAAACCAACTTTTACAATATAGGAAAATGTTAGGAAAACATTTAACTTATTTTTCTTTTTTTTTTAAGATCCCCTCTGGTCATTTTTTTTTTTCATTTATTTATCTTTAATCGAAGGATAATTGCTTTACAATATTGTGTTGGCTTCTGCCATACATCAACATGAATCAACCTAAGGTATATATATGTCCCCTCCCTCTTTTTTTTCTTTTTTAGGTTTGCTATTTTTTTCCTTTTTAAAATTTGTTTAACTGAAGGATAATTAGTTTACAATATTGGTCTGATTTTTGACATATATCAACATGAATTAGCCACAGGTTTACATATGTCCCCTCCATCTAGGACCTCACACCCCATCCCACCCTTCTAGATTGTCACAGAGAACCAAGCTGGGCTCTCTGTGCTATATGGCAAATTCCCACTGGCTGTCTATTTTACATATAGTAGTGTATGTTTTCATGCCACTCTCTTCATTCCCCCCACCCTCTCCTTTCCCTACCCAGAGTTATAATTTGGGGGCATACTAAGAAGATTTTGCATCTCATAGCATGCATGCTTAGATACCAAACAATTATACAAGGCAGGGTTCACTCTTCACTTGAAAACTCTACAGGGAGATATTAAGAAATTCCAGCCCAGCTCTTGTTAACAAGGAGGGAAAACAAGGAGGGAATCCACAACAGCTCACAAATATAATATTTTTCTGGGAATATTTCTCACTCTTAATATGCAAGTGTCTCCAAAAAATGCTAAGTAATCACTTAGTGGGGTAATATCATGGGCTGAGCACTGTGCTAAGTGTATAATTTTTCTAATTTCTTACCTCTTATTTTAACAATGGCTTATTTAGTACCTGTAAGTTATCTATATTTTATGGGCTCTTATTCCACTTATTCAGAGATTTTTTTGCTGGTCTCTGGTTTTGTTCCAAACGCCTAAATGTATACTTTAAAGAGCACTTCATTTTAACCCCTGATTCTATCCAGTAGCATCTAAGACCAATAAGTTGGCTGAATCATGCATTTTTTTTCTTCAAAAGTGGGAAATGAAGTCATAATGTTCTTCCCATCTCTGTCCATTGAAAAGACCCAGAAGCAATGGTCAACCTTTGGAAATGAAAACAACTAGCACTATCAATATCATCTCTCACTAAAAGGAACCCCAGGCTCTTAATT
Organism: Dama dama; assembly: GCF_033118175.1. Lineage (NCBI taxonomy): Eukaryota > Metazoa > Chordata > Mammalia > Artiodactyla > Cervidae > Dama > Dama dama. The sequence continues at coordinate 57,239,688 of NC_083692.1, read as the reverse complement.
AGAGGATTAGAAGCAATAGTTAGAACTGGACATGAAACAACAGACTGGTTCCAAATCAGGAAAGGAGTACGTCAAGGCTGTATATTGTCACCCTGCTTATTTCACTTCTTTTTTTTTTGCTTATTTAACTTCTATGCAGAGTACATCATGAGAAATGCTGAACTGAATGAAGCACAAGTTGGAATCAAGATTGCTGCTGCTGCTGCTAAGTCACTTCAGTCGTATCCGACTCTGTGTGACCCCATAGACGGCAGGCCACCAGGCTCCCCCATCCCTGGGATTCTCCAGGCAAGAACACTGGAGTGGGTTGCCACTTCCTTCTCCAATGTGTGAAAGTGAAAAGTGAAAGTGAAGTCGTTCAGTCGTGTCAACCTCTTAGCGACCCCACGGACTGCAGCCTACCAGGCTCCTCAGTCCATGGGATTTTCCAGGTGAGAGTACTGGAGTGGGTTGCCATTGCCTTCTCTAGGAGAATTATTAATAACCTCAGATATGCAGATGATACCACCCTTATGACAGAAAGCGAAGAACTAAAGAGCCTCTTGATGAAACTGAAAGAGGAGAGTGAAAAGGTTGGCTTAAAACTCAACATTCACTCTTAGGCTCGGATCTAGGTTGAGTTAACATGGCGAAACGCACCAAGAAGGTCGGAATCGTGGGCAAATATGGGACCCGTTATGGTGCCTCCCTCAGGAAAATGGTGAAGAAAATTGAAATCAGCCAGCACGCCAAGTATACCTGCTCTTTCTGTGGCAAAACCAAGATGAAGAGAAGAGCTGTGGGCATTTGGCACTGTGGTTCCTGCATGAAAACAGTAGCTGGTGGTGCCTGGACCTACAACACCACTTCTGCTGTCACAGTAAAGTCTGCCATCAGAAGAATGAAGGAATTGAAGGACCAGTAGAAGCACCACCATTTGATAATGTTGCTAGCCTATAATAAATGGGTTAATTTATGTAACAAAATTACTTTGGCTTGTTAATTTTATTGGTTAGACATTCTTATTTGCATTGCATTATTTTTGCTTTCTAAAATAAGGACTTAATTAAAATCCTTTAAATTTTTCTTGGGAAAGCATGCTGAAAAAAAAAAAAAAAAACTCAACATTCAGAAACCTAAGATCATGGCATCCAGTCCCATCACTTCATGGCTAATAGATGGGGAAACAGTGGAAACAGTGACAGACTATATTGTTTTGGGCTCCCAAATCACTGCAGATGGTGACTACAGCCATGCAATTAAAAGATGCTTGCTCCTTGGAAGAAAAGTTATGACCAACCTAGACAGCATACTAAAAAGCAAAGACATTACTTTTCCAACAAAGGTCCATCTAGTCAAATCTACGGTTTTTCCAGTAGTCATGTACTGATATGAGAGCTGGACTATAAAGAAAGCTGAATGCCAAAGAATTGATGCTTTTGAACTGTGGTGTTGGAAAAGACTCTTGAGAGTCCCTTGAACTGCAAGGAGATCAAACTAGTCAATCCTAAAGGAAATCAGTCCTGAATATTCATTGGAAGGACTGATGTTGAAGCTGAAACTCCAATACTTTGGTCAGCTGATGCGAAAAGCTGACTCATTTGAAAAGACCCTGATGCTGGGAAAGATTGAAGGCAGGAGAAGGAGACGGCAGAGGATGAGATGGTTGGATGGCATCACCAATATAATGGACATGAGTTTGAGTAGGCTCTGGGAGTTGGTGATGGACAGGAAAGCCAGGCATGCTGCAGTCCATGGGGTCGCAAAGAGTCGGACATGACTGAGCGACTGAACTGAACTGAACTGAACTCTGAAGCAGAAAATGCACAAGATAAATCTGGAACATCTTGCCATGCTTCAGAAGAAAGGAAAGAATCAAAGAACCTTAGAGACAAATTGAAGAAAGTTTCCAACTGGTTGAAGGCAGACCAAATAAAGCATCAAAAATAATGCAACATTTGAAATACATCATGTTAGAACCCACAAGTTCATAATGATACATAGTGTTTTAAATCAATACTCATCTTTGGAGATTACTAAAACAGTAATTCATTAATATGAAAAATGGTAAATAAAAGGCTAGAAACAAGCATTTATTCTGCCTTTCCTATATGAATGGAATTCCAGCTAATACAGGCAGGAGTGACATAATTATATTATCATTCACTAATAACCCCTAATGAAATAATGGATCTTCACTGCTGAAGTTATTAGGTGAAAGGCTGATGAGGAATATTATAATGAGTGAATTACTCTAACCCACAGATCAATCTTAACATCACAAAGAGAAAGACAACAGGCATAATTGCTTCCTGGTGTGATGCAACAGGAAGTACATACAGCACCACCTGTGAACCTAAACCACAAATCCAGTTTTACAGGACAAATGACCTGCAGGGGGAACTGTCACAGAACAAAAGAACTTTCAAAAAATGCAACGTGTGGACCTTTTTTAGCTCCTGATTCAAACAAACTAACTGTAAAAAGCCACCCATGAGACAACTGGGAAATTTGAACTCTGAATGGATATTGGACAATATAAAGTATAACAGATATTAAGGAAGTTAAGAATATGTCTTAATAAGTTTATTTTTAAGGAAAATAGCACTGTGGTTATATTAAACAAAAGGGAGCCCTTGTCTTAACAGAGATACACACTGATGTATTAAGAGAAGGAATGATACAATGTCTGAGATTTGCTTAAAATAATCCAGTGGGGTGTTGGAGAGTGTGAAGGCAGTTTTTGTATAACATGTGGGTTTGTTATACTACCTTCTCTCTTTTTTGAATATGTATGATATTCTCCATAATAAAAGGTTTTAAAGACAGACAAAGGAATCTCTTGGCTATCCCCTCAGTGCTTCCACTGCCAAGGGCCTTGCTGGGGAACCTGGAAGCAGCCCAGCTGAAGAAAGAAAGAAAGAAAAAAGACAGACAAAAGGACTGATCCCATTCACTTCCTTTTTATTTTATTTTTATTTATTTATTTGGTTGCACCAGGTCTTAGTTGTGGCACTCAGGATCTTTAGCTGTGGCATGAGAACTCTTAGTTGTGGCATGTGGGATCTAGTTCCCTGACCAGGGATCAAACCCTGGGCCCCCTGCATTGGGAATGCGGAGTCTTAGCCACTGGATCACCAGGGAAGTCCCCTCACTTCTTTTGACATATATCTAGGTGTGTCCCATGAGTAAGATTCTAAACCTGATGCTTGGCGTACCAACAAGATAAAGACTCTTGGCATATTTGCTTCTCTTATGTATCTCACATTTATTTTTGGTATGGGGAGATATTTAGAATATCACTAAATAAGAAAAAAATGAAGTGCTACAGGGACACAGACTAAGTAAGTCATTATGATAGGGAATGGCTTCTGTGAATTGGAAAATGTTTCAGAAGAGAGATAACATTTGAACTGAGCCATGAAAGAGCAGTAGTACTTGAAAAGTTAAACCCTGTTTTGAGAGAGTCAAGGGGCCATTCCAGGGAGTTTGTCTTTCTTTTTAAATTACATACAGTAAAATTCATTTTTTACTGTCAATTCCATGAATCTCGACAAGTGTGTAAAATTATGCAACCTTCACAACAATCAAGATACAGAGTAGCTTTATCACCTCAAAACAAAACAATTCCTCCATATTACACCTTTATAGTCATCACCAACATTTAATCACTGACTAGCAGTGATCTGTTCATATCACAAGAATTTTACCTTTTTCCTAATGTCATACAAATGGAATTATCCAGTGTGTAGCCTTGTGGATCTGGCTGCTTTCACTTAGTACTGAGATTCATTTGATATTGTGGAGAATATCAATAAACCAGAGCCTGGTGGGCCACTGTTCTTTTTTATTGCTGAATAATATTCTATTATATGGACATACCACAGTTTATCCATTCTCTAGTTGATGGGCATTTGGGTTGTCTCCAGTTTTTGGCCATTGTGAATAAAGTGCTATAAACATACATTTATAAGTTTCTGTTTCACTTGGGTAAATACCCAGGAGTGAAATTGCTAGGTTGTAACCAAAATGTTTTCCACACTGGCTGCACATCTTAAATACCTACATATGAGAGGTGCTGTACATATCAGTTTGGTTTGGTTTATCTTAGCCATTCTGACAGATGGATAGTGATATCTCTTTGTGGTTTTAATTTGAATTTCCTGAAGAATTAATGCCATTGAGCCAGGCAGATTGTTATTATTATCACTTTTTTCTTGCTGGTTTCAAAAATCTACACTAGCTCTTTCACAAGCCCCCAACTCTGCTCCATTCCCCATCTAATCACCTAATTCTCCAAGAACACAGAGGTGGTCAAGTATGAAGTCTGTAACTTTCCTCCCTTACACTTACAACTTTAAAAAAAAAAATTTTTTTTTGGTTCCCAAATCTTTTTCGGAGAGGGTGATGTCTCTCCCTCCCAAGCCCTGTGCCGTTTCCAGCTCCCATCCCTAGGGATCTCAATATTAACTTCTCTTTTCCTGTCAGTCTCTCTGCTCTCTGCCAATTCCTTTACTATGGCCCCCTCTCTCCATGCTAGGCTTTTATTTGTCTTTATATCAGTGATTCTCAAACTTCTGCATACACCAGAATCACCTGGAGAACTTGTTGAACCATTCCTGGGCCCCATCACCCAGGTCTAGGGTGGAGCTGAAATATGCATCCTTAACAAGTTTGATGGAGAAGGCAATGGCACCCCACTCCAGTACTCTTGCCTGGAAAATCCCATGGATGGAGGAGTCTGGTAGGCTGCAGTCCATGTGGTCGAGAAGAGTCGGACACGACTGAGCGACTTCACTTTCACTTTTCACTTTCACGCATTGGAGAAGGAAATGGCAACCCACTCCAGAGTTCTTGCCTGGAGAATCCCAGAGACAGCAGAGCCTGGTGGGCCACTGTCTATGGGGTCGCACAGAGTCGGACAAGACTGAAGCGACTTAGCAGCAGCAGCAAGTTTGATGCTGATGCTTCTGTTCAGAGACTACACTCAGAGAAAGCCTGCTTTACAGTAAGTAAGGTCAGAGTTTCAGGACACCAAGAGAGAAATCATGGATGTGAGAACTGGACTATAAAGAAAGCTGAGCACCGAAGAATTGATGCTTTCAAACTGTGGTGTTGGAGAAGACTCTTGAGAGTTCCTTGGACTGCAAGGAGATCAAACTAGTCAATCCTAAAGGAAATCAGTCCTGAATATTCATTGGAAGGACTGATGTTGAAGCTGAAACTCCAATACTTTGGTCAGCTGATGCGAAAAGCTGACTCATTTGAAAAGACCCTGATGCTGGGAAAGATTGAAGGCAGGAGAAGGAGACGGCAGAGGATGAGATGGTTGGATGGCATCATCAACATGATAGACATGAGTTTGAGTAAACTCCGGGAGTTGGTGATGGACAGGGAAGCCTGGCATGCTGCAGTCCATGCAGTTGCAAAGAATCGGACACAATTGAGCGACTGAACTGAACTGAACTGAACTGAAGAGAGCAATCAAAAGGTTTCCCTACTGTGCCTTTTGTTCTACCTAAGAAAAAGCTCTCTTATGCTCTCTGCTAGCAGGATAAGAACATTTGGCTGTCTGGAAAAGAGGGATAGGCACAGATGACTTTGTTACAGCACAAAATCGAATAGTAGGGAGGCCTTCTGACACCTACGTCCTCCCATGGCCACACATCCAGTCATAATTCCATCAGTTCATTTGAGGTTGGCTCAGTGGTCAGCTTCTCTCTAAAGTCTTAAGTCAGGAAAATACCACACATCTCATTGGCATTTCCCAGGCATTTGGTTTTCTCTCCTCATTACAATATGCATAATTTGTCTTCCAGGAAAGATGCATACATATCTGTGTGTGGTTTACTTTTTTAAAAGAAAAATTAATGGTTAAATTTTGCTCATTTGTTTTAAAAAAGAAAGGAAAAAATAATTCATTTCACTGTGAATATGAAGGAAGCTTTCAGTCTATAAAGAGCTATTTGGGCAAGGTTCTCCCAAAATAAATGTGCTCAGAATTTAGAAGGTATTTTTTTCCAAAAATAAATGGAAAAAAGATATAACCACCTAATACCTAGATTGCTGTCTTTACTGACATTTTATCTTGTAAATGCCATAGATATTTTTTTCTAGGGGAAAAGAACTATCCACTACTTCCCTAATTAATTTAAATATGGTGAGACTCTCTCCCAAGAATACTGTTTTGTTTTGTTTTTCAGAGAGAAATAAACAACATTGGCTACAACCTCATGGAACCACCAACTGAGAAGATACTAGGAAGTTTCTGAGATTTGGGATCACAGCAGATTTTTATGATTTGCTTTGCCAATTTGGGAACTTTGTTAGTGAATCCTATTATCACTGACATCAGTATATATATTTACATTTAAAAATCCTTATTTAGCAAAGGCTGAAATCCTAATTGTCACCACCCAGAGAAAAGCATAACAGACTGAGTTACAGACTAATCAAGCTTGAGTTACTGGAAATGAGGTTGCTCTGAAACTGAGCCCATTAAGGAAAATCCAGAGGGTGTTCCAAGAAGGCTACCTGATATCATGACCTAGGCAGAGGTGGTACAGGAAGATCCAGCCATCCAATCTGGCTGAAAACCAACCTGGCAGTGCTAAGATTATTAGTGTACAAGACCAGTAGTTATAGATCAAGATGTGTGGAGAAGGATAGGGGAAAATAGGATTAAGTAAGGCATTTGGTATTAATCAAAGCTAAATCATAGAGCATTTTTGAAGGAGAGTGGAGAGTTCCCTAATTAGACCTCTCATTGAATCATGAGCCTCCTCTCCCAGATTTCCAAAAGGTGGCTATCTAATCTGAAGATCACCAAATTGATAGAGCACAAGGAAAAAGCAATGAATTCTCGTTACACCTTTTGAACTCTTTGAAAAAATTTATTCTGTAGATACAGCAATAACCAACATCTAGTATCCTGAGTGTGGCTGAAGAAAATCACCCCATTGAACAGATGATGCCCCATCAAAACATCTGTCTCTACTCTTTGCTGGGCCCTCAGCCTTCTTAGAGCCTCTTCCTTCTCTATCTGCTACCCTCCTCAAAACCTATGTCCAGCCTCACTCCTCTTCTAACCACCCCCTTGTTACTTTCAGCAGATGAACTTAGCTTCCACTGTATACCATCCCATGGGATGCACCCCAGATTCCTGCACCCCAACAATCAGGTTTACACAACTGTATCAGTTTCACCCTCTATCAGCATGGAGGAAACAGAAGACTGACTTTTTCACCTCAGCTCTGATTTCCATTTCCTCCTGTCTCCTCAGGAGCCCACCTTCGGACATCAGCATCTTGCTTCTGTGTCTCTAACGTGTCTTTTCAGCTGGTGTTTCCGTCAGCTTTAAATATCTATTTTGACCTTCTCATTAAAAAAAACAACAACAAAAAAACCTTGACCTAAATTCCACTCCATTCTCTTTCCCTTCATAATCAAGCCTCTTGAAAGCTTCACTGATGCCTGTCTTAACTTCTTCAAGTCCCATTTACTCTTCAGTCCCCTGTGATTTGGCTGGTACTCCCTCCCCACCCCCATGCACTATCACCAAAGCTGCTCTGGCAAAGCAATTTGCTGAGACTTTTGCTGTTGAATCCAGTAGTCATGTTGTTTGTAGCTCTTTTCTTATTTGACCCTCTTGCAGCATCAGCTATTGCTGAATAATCCCTCCTTTTTGTAACTCCATACTCACTGGCCTTGCATGAGTCAACTTCCTCCCAACTTCTTTCCTATCTTTATTGTGGTTTTTAAATATTTAGGTCTTAATTCAAATCCACTGTGAAAAGAATTACAACATTTATGACACAACCGAAATTTGAAGACTACTTAAAAAAAGAAAAAAAATACAAGCTGCTCAAAACCAAGATAATAACTTTTAATGTAAGAGTACAAGATTTTCAGGTGTAGAACAGAGATGGAGATAAGGGGCCTGAGACAACACCTAGCCCAGCTTCCTTCCAACAGACTCATAGGTTACAAAATGGAAGCACCAGGAAGTTAACTGAGCTACCTAAGAACATATGAATAGTATTTACCTCTTATCTTTTAGGAACACTTACTCTCTATGTGATTATATTAAGGAATTATCATTAACTTATTAAAGTATGATAATGGTATTGTGGTTGCATTAAAAATCCTGCTTATTAGAGTTAAATACTGAAATACGTGTGGATGAAATGATATGATGGCTAATATGAGCTTCCAGATAAAACAGGAGTGAGGCAAATGAATGGAATGGGTATGGATGAAACAAGATTGACTATGAGCTACTAATTACTGAAGTTGAGAGATACGTATCTAGGACTTCATTTTATTCCTCCATCTTCTTTTACATGTATTTGAAATTTTCCATCATAAAAATTCTTTTAATAAAAAATTCTATAGGATGTCTGCTTCTGACTGTGCTAGACTAATCGGTACCTGTGGTAAACAATCATGTCAAATGTTGGACCAGAGGCAGTGGCAGACTGTGATCTGGGATGGCAGGGAAGGAAATGAAGTAAGTCCCACAATCACCTTTGTTTTCTGACCAGAGATACTTTTCCTCACATGATGTGAGGAGGGGGAAACCAAGCAGAGGCTGGCAGTCTCACTGAGCTAAGGAAACATAGTTTAAACTTCAAAGTCGCTGAGGTGAAAGGAATTTTCTTAGAAAGGTAGGAGCTTCACAAGGATACTCTAGAAATCTGCATGATGTTCCCCTTGTAACTTCTACCAAATTCTTAGCTGACCTTGCACAGTGTGAGGCTCCTTGAGGGCGAACAGAAAACCATCACAGGTCTCCTGCAGGTTGCACAGGGCTGGGATGCACTGGAGTGTTAACCAGTCTGACAGGAGAGACCTCACAGCCCCCAATACTCAGCTGACAGCCAAGAAAGGCTACACCTTAGTACAATGGATATTCTAGATCTAAAACAAAGACTAGATCTTCCCCAACCAGGTTTAAAAACAAAATTCAAAAGTACTGTGTCAATCCACAAATAAATTAACTGCCATCAGAACAAAATTCAATACCAACTACAAAACAAGATCTAGGTACTCAACAATGTACTAAACAGAATCCAGCATAAAATTTAAAATGATCAGGTAGGTAAAGCCCTCTTTGTACTTTTCATTCACCTTTTCTGTAAACTTAAAACTGTTCTAAAAAATTAAGTCTATAATTTTAAAAAAATGAACAAGGGCTCAGTGACCTTTGGGACACTGTCAATATCAAGTGATATAGCATATGTGTAATTGGGTTTATAGGATAGAGTGGGAAAGAATATATATTTGGTGAAATAATGCCTGAAATTTTTTTTTCAAATTTGATGAAAAATATCAGCACCCTGGTCTAAAAAGTACAAGCACCAAGAGAGATAATCACAAAGGAAACCACACCAAAACTCACTGTTTTGAAAACCAATGATAAGAGAAAATATTTAAAACAGCCCAAGAGAAAGAAACATTACATATAGGGACCTAAGATAAGAATTATGTTTGACTTGTTATCAAAACCAACACAAGTCAAGAGACACAGAATGACATTTTAAAATTGCTAAAGGGAGAGAGAAAAGGGACCCAGTCAACCACTATTAGCCTATAATTGCATGTTCAGAAAATACAATGTTTAAAAAATGAAGGTGTGGGACTTTCCTGGCGATCCAGTGGTTATGACTCCATCTTCCTATTCAAGGGGTATGAGTTTGATCCCTGGTTGGAGAACAATGATCCTGCATGCCATGTGGCACAGCCAAAAAAAAAAAAAAAAAGGTGAAATAAAGGCATTTTCTTATCAGCAAACCTGCACTGCAAGATGTGTTAAAGGAAGCTCAGGATAAAGGAAAATGGCATCAGTCAGTTGGAAACTTAAAATTATACACAGGAATAAAGAGTACATGTTACAGTAATACATAAAATAGAAAAATCTATTTTTGATTCTGAAAATATGATGTATGAGAAATCCAAATGTAGATATTTTAGGCTGTCAGTAGGTCAGTGGCCACTGTAGCTTTCCAACTTCATGCTTTAAAAAAAATTACAGCGTTGCCCTTCCACCAAGTGAGATCACAGTGAGAAGCTTGTGGTCTGTGAGGAAGCAGATTCTCACTAGACAATGAATTGGTCATCACTTTGATCGTGTACTTTTCAGACTGAAGAACTGTAAGAAATAGATTTCTGTTGTTTAAAAGCAAAAGAAAAAATTTACAGCATTTATTAGATTGTATATGAAAAAAACTGGTCCTCAAACAATAATACAGGGCATTTAACTGATGCAATCTCTGTTATAGCATGCTTCTCTTTTGCTGGTTTCTTTGGTTAACTTATTAGAATTTGGTTAACATATTAAAATGAAGCAGAAGTGTAATAGGTTTATGTTAGCATTTATATAATATTTTGATAATAATTTCTCTTTTTATTATTTCCTTTTGATTTACCTACTATATCATTCATAGTTCACTTTTCCTCATATGTACTTTTAAACTGATAATTTAAAAGAGTGATTATAAAAACAGTGTCAAAAAATCTAGAAGGAAGAATCATATGTATTTCGACCTAAGTTCTTTCTTCAATTTGGGTTGCAGGCAAATACATTTTTTTATTGCTGTAACTATGCTATAATTTTGTATCTCACTTTTTACTTGATACCATACTATAAATAGTTTCCACATTTTATATATCTGTATAATATTCCAAGCTTTCGCTTTTATTTTTTTATTACTGCCTGTGATTAAGAACTTTGTTTCAGTTTGGACATTTTGGTTGAAGAGTGGGTAGTTTTAATGGATAACTCTGTGTTCCTATGTTTTTGGTTTTATTTATTTTTGTGTGAATTGTCTGTTTCTGATATCAGACTGGTACTTGCAATATCTCTTTGCAACTGAACAATCATTTACATCACAGAGGTTTACTTTTTCAACTTTCTCCCTTTCAGTTCAGTTCAGTCGCTCAGTCATGTCTGACTCTTTGCAACCCCACGGACTGCAGGACGCCAGGCCTCCCTGTCCATCACCAACTCCCAGAGTCTACCCAAACCCATGTCTATCGAATCAGTGATGCCATCCAACCATCTCATCCTCTGTCGTCCCCTTCTCCTCCTGCTCTCAATCTTTCCCTGCATCAGGGTCTTTTCAAATGAGTCAGCTCTTCACATCAGGGGACCAAAGTATTGGAGTTTCAGCTTCAACATTAGTCCTTCCAATGAACACCCAGGACTGATCTCCTTTAGGATGGACTGGTTGGATCTCCTTGCAGTCCAAGGGACTCTCAAGAGTCTTCTCCAACACCACAGTTCAAATGCATCAATTCTTCAGCGCTCAGCTTTCTTCACCATCCAACTGTCATATCCATACATGACTACTGGAAAAACCATAGCCTTGGCTAGACGGACCTTTATTGACAAAGTAATGTCTCTCCTTTTTAACATGTTGTCTAGGTTGGTCATAACTTTCCTTCCAAGGAGTAAGTGTCTTTTAATTTCATGACTGCAATCACCATCTGCAGTGATTTTGGAGCCCTGAAAAATAAAGTCAGCCACTGTTTCCACCGTTTCCCTATCTATTTGCCATGAAGTGATGGGACCGGATGCCATGATCTTAGTTTTCTGAATGTTGAGCTTTAAGCCAACTTTTTCACTCTTCTCTTTCACGTTCATCAAGAGGCTCTTTAGTTCTTCTTCACTTTCTGCCATAAGGGTGGTGTCATCTGCATATCTGAGGTTATTGATATTTCTCCCAGCAATCTTGATTCCAGCTTGTACTTCCTCCAGCCCAGCATTTCTCATGATGTACTCTGCATATAAGTTAAATAAGCAGGGCAGCAATATACTTCTCCCTTTACTATTGAATAATTCTTTCATCTCATCCCCCTAAAAGAGTAATCTCATCCATTCAACAAGGTCCAGTTAAACCTTAACCTCTTTATTTAACTTTACCTGAACTTCTCTGATCTTCTGTAGCACAGGATATATAGTGATGTTCAGTAAACATGTGTTGACTTGAAATTAAATCAGGGACTAGTCATTTATAACTCAATAAAAATTAGTTTAATAACATTATTTTATTGAAAGTTGTGAAGATCTGAGAAAACTGTAATGATTTAATCATTAACTTTATTTTTCTTTTTATATATGCAGAAGAGTGTTACATATTAAAAAATCTAAGTCCAATTCTAAACGATTTAAGATTTTAAATGATATGAAAGCACTGTGATATAATTTAACTGACATGATTTTTTCATAGTGGTACAAAAAATAATGGTATATTTTATCATCTATAGCATCTTGAATTCAATACATACTTGAGGTCAGATATGGTGGGAAAGAGAGTGTATATTCTGGGTATGTAGGAGATTAGAAAGGAAGAGCCAGGGAAGAGAAGAGGAACACAGAAATGAGGACTCGGAAGATGTCAAAAGCAAATGTCAAAATATTACGTGATGACAGTTCTGTAAATTCCAGAGTTAACAATGAATTGCATACTCCCTTGCACGATTCCCTTGTATTTTTTGTGGGCTGGCTCTGTCTTCCCAGCTAGATCATACATTTTGCAAATGAAAGATGGTGTATTCTTCTCTCACAGAGCTAGCAAAGCACTTGAGTTGCAAGTCTCTGGTTGGCCTTAGGTGACTGTGTTTTGTTTCATCTAAGCACACACGTGTTAGAAAGATATTTCTGTTTGAACTCTAATCAGAAAATCAAATTATCCTTTTATATCTCTGGTCTTGTGAGTTAATATGATTAGAATCTTATTAGCACACAAAAGATGCTGTTCTCTATTTAAGACCACTCTGCTAACTAGATACCCCACTGACTGTACTCCCGTGCTTATTGGTAAATATTTGAATATAACAAAAGCAACACAACATTGGTAATGAAAATATATAAACTGATGCTAAAAAAAAAAAAAAAATGGAAATCTTTACATTCACCCCTAAATTCTCAAATGGTATATATAATGAAAAAAACCAGTCTTCTACCTCCCTATGTAGGAAAAAAAATCATTTCTTCCTGCTGTGTGTTTCCTTCCTATGTGTTACCCTTACTAGCCACACAGAACACTTCACTCTGTTCACCAACTGTGTGGAGGATTTTCTCCACAACACCAGCTGAGTGTTCTACAATCTAACTTAATTCTGACACCACCTACCTGGACTTAGCATCAGATCACACAGGTTAAGGGCTCAGTCCCACAAGATTGCCCCTCCCACCACATTTCAGATGTCAATTGCTAGTAGATCCCAGGTTACCCACAACTTCTGCCTGATTTGGATACAAATCAGAGGTTTCAAAGACCCCCCTTGACAAGTTTGATTAATTCTCTAGAATTTGAGGAAACACATTCATCAGTTTACTAAAGCATATGATAAAGGATATAGATGAATAAAGGGCTTCCCAGGTGGCTCAGTGGTAAAGAATATGCCTGCCAAGGCAGGAGATGCAGGAGATATGCATTCGATCCCTGGGTCATGAAGATTCCCCTGGAGGAAGAAATGGCAACCCATTCCAGTAGTATGACCTGGGAAATTCCAAGAAAAGAGGAACCTCGTGGGCTATACAGTCCATGGGGTTGCAGAGTTGGACATGACTGAGCAACTGAGCATGCACATACATAGATGAATAGCCAGATGAAGAGATACATAGGACCAGGTCTGGGAGGGTCCAGAGTACAGCAGTTTCTGTTCCCATGGAGTTGGGATGCATCACCAACCTCCATTATAGATGTGCTCATCAGTTTAAAAGTTCTCCAAACGACCATACTTTGGGGATTCTATGGAGGCGTCATCACATAGGCATAATGGATCATTAACTCTATTTTCAGCACTTCTTTCTTCTCAAGATGAAAGGTGAGGAGTGAAGTGAAAGTCGCTTAGTAGTGTTCAACTCTTTGTGACCCAGTGGACTATACAGTCCATGGAATTCTCTAGGCCAGAATACTGGAGTGGGTAGCCTTTCCCTGCTCCAGGGGATTTTCCCAACCCAGGGATCGAACCCAGGTCTCCTGCACTGCAGGCAGATTCTTTACCAGCTGAGCCACAAGGTAAAGAGGGTGAGGCTTAAAATAACAGACTTCTATTCATGACTTGGTCCTTCTGATGGCAAGCCCTCATCCAGGGCCATTTAGGAGCCCACTCAGAGTCATATCATTAGAACAAAAGATGCTCCTAGTGGTCTCATCGCTTAGGAACTAACAAGGGATTTAGGAACCCTGTGCCAGTAACCACAGGCAGAGATTAATATATCAGTTCAGTCAGTTCAGTCACTCAGTCATGTCCGACTCTTTGTGACCCCATGATCGCAGCACACCAGGCCTCCCTGTCCATCACCAACTTCCAGAGTCTACCCAAACCCATGTCCATCAAGTTGGTGATGCCATCCAGCCATCTCATCCTCTGTTGTCCCCTTCTCCTCCTGCCCCCAATCCTTCCCAGCATTAGGGTCTTTTCAAATGAGTCAACTCTTTGCATGAGGTGGCCAAAGTATTGGAGTTTCAGCTTCAACATCAGTCCTTCCAATGAACACCCAGGACAGATCTCCTTCTGGATGGGCTGGTTGGATCTCCTTGCAGTCCAAGGGACTCTCAAGAGTCTTCTCCAACACCACAGTTTAAAAGCATCAATTCTTCAGTGCTCAGCTTCCTTCACCATCCAACTGTCACATCCATACATGACCACTGGAAAAACCATAGCCTTGACTAGACGGACCTTTGTTGACAAAGTAATGTCTCTGTTTTTAAATATGCTATCCAGGTTGGTCACAACTTTCCTTCCAAGGAGTAAGCATCTTTTAATTTCATGTTTGCAATCACCATCTGCAGTGATGTTGGAGCCCAAAAAGATAAAGTCTAACAAAAAAGATCTTGACGACCCAGATTGATATATACATACATATATATATATATATATCCACACATATACATATGTATATGTTCTATTATCTATATAATATACTGATATAGATATATAGATATACTTACATATGGATATATATTTTATTATCTTAGTGTTTACTATACAGATTTAATTTTAATTTTTTTTCAAATATTTTTAAAGATATTTTCAAACAACCCATAAATACAGGAAAATAAATAAACAGGAGTAGAGAGAAGAGAAAGAAGTACAGGTGAAGAAAGCAAACAGAAGATGTGATTCTAAGATCTGGAGGTAGTGGATCATGGTTGTTTGTGGATTTACTCACTATTGACAATTGCAACCATACTAAAACATTTCACTCTGAACACAATGAGGTTTTGGAGGAAAGGTCAGTCCCAGATCTCTCATGCATTGGAAGCAGCTTCATTTTCAATTTAACCTTGTAGGCATATTCTGGGAATAACATTGTTTTCTTTACTCAGTGTACTGAGTACAATGCATGTTATTCAGGAAACAGATGTTATTAAAATCTTTATACTTATCTGTCCTAAAATATCCTTGCATTACTGGAACTTAATTTTTTTAACATTCTTAAATGCAAGATTTCTTCCAGAAATCAGTTAACAGCAAGAACAATAAAGATAAATAAGCTAATGTATTTGCTTTACTGTGGCAACATGTTTTTGGCATGTAACATCTTCCAGAGTATTCTTAAATTACTTTGGAGTTTATTTTTAAGTCAATATTCTCTTCTCTTCATAAAAAAGTACTTCCATCAATTTATAATCTTTTTAATATTTGATTTGGTGATTTATCAAAAGTCTGGAGGCAAATAGGGAGTTAGGAAAGAGATCTCAGAGTATTCATACCAGAAGGGGAAATATGTGCAGTGAAATGAAGGGAAGAAATGAAGCTTGTTCTCTGTGAACCTCAATTCAAAATGTCCAAAACTTGACTCATCATCACTACTACTCCAGTGGAAGGAAGAAAAGAAGAGAAAATTGGGAGAAAATATTTAGAAGACTAAATTGCCAAGAAATGCAGGGCTTCCCAGGTGGCTCAGCAGTAAAGAATCTGCCTGCCATGCAGGAAACTCAGGAGACTCAAGTTCAATCCGTGTGTCGGGAAGATCCCCTGAAGGATGAAATGGCAACCCACTTCAGTATTTTTGCCTGGGAAATTCCATGGACAGAGGAGCCTGGCAGGCTACAGTCCAGAGGGTATCAAAGAGTCAAGCCAGACTGAAGTGACTAAGCACACATGCAGAAAAAAAAAAGCAAGAAAGCATGGCACAATGAAAAGAACACAGCCTATGGAATCACACCTGATATTTTTTTTTTTTTCCTTTTAAACAAGCTACTATTTTAATACTTTATTTTTTAATTAATTTATTTATTTTAATTGGAGGTGAATTACTTTAAAATATTGTAATGGTCTTTGCCATATGTTGACATGAATCAGCCATGGGTGTACATGTGTTCCCCATCTTGAACCACCCTGCCCACATCCCTCCCCATCCCATCCCTCAGGGTCATCCCAGTGCTCCGGCCCTGAGCACCCTGTCTCATGCATCAAATCTGGACTGGCAACCTATTTCACATTTGGTAATATACATGTTTCAATGCTATTCTCTCAAATAATCACACCCTTGCCTTCTCCCACAGAGTCCGAAAGTCTGTTCTTTACTTCTGTGTCTCTTTTGCTGTCTCGTATACAGGGTCATTGTTACCATCTTTCTAAATTCCTTATATATGCATTAATATACTGTATTGGTGTTGTTCTTTCTGACTTACTTCACTCTGAATAATAGGCTCCAGTTTCATCCACCTCATTAGAACTGATTCAAATGCATTCTTTTTAATAGTTGAGTAATATTCTATTGTGTATATGTACCACAGCTGTCTTATCAATTCGCCTGCTGATAGACATCTAGGTTGTGTCCATGTCCTAGCTATTGCAAACAGTGCTGTGATGAACATTGGGGTACATGCATCTCTTTCAATTCTGGTTTCCTCAGTGTGTATGCCCAGCAGTGAGATTACTGGGTCATATGGCAGTTCTATTTCCAATTTTTTAAGGAGTCTCCACACTGTTCTCCATAGTGGCTGTACTAGTTTGCATTCCTACCAACAGTGTAAGAGGATTCCCTTTTCTCCGCACCCTCTCCAGCATTTATTGTTTGTAGACTTTTTGACAGCAGCCATTCTGACTGGAGTGAGATGGTACTTCATTGTGGTTTTGATTTGCATTTCTCTGATGAGTGATGTTGAGCATCTTTTCATGTGTTTGTTAGCCATCTGTATGTCTTCTTTGGAGAAATGTCTGTTTAGTTCTTTGGCCCATTTTTTTATTGAGTCGTTTATTTTTCTGGAATTGAGTGGCATGAGCTGCTTGTATATTTTGGAGATTAATTCTTTGTCAGTTGCCTCATTTGCTATTATTTTCTCCCATTCTGAAGGCTGTCTTTTCACCTTGCTGATAGTTTCCTTCGTTGTGCAAAAGCTTTAAGTTTAATTAGGTCCCATTTGTTTATTTTTGCTTTTATTTCCATTAATCTAGGAGGTGGGTCATAGAGGATCCTGCTGTGATTTCTGTCAGAGAGTGTTTTTTTCCTATGTTTTCCTCTAGGAGTTTTACAGTTTCTGGTCTTACGTTTAGATCTTTAATCCATTTTGAATTTATTTTTGTATATGGTGTTAGAAAGTGTTCTAGTTTCATTCTTTTACAAGAGGTTGACCAGTTTCCCTAGCACCACTCGTTAAAGAGATTGTCTTTTCTCCATTGTATATTCTTGCCTCCTTTGTCAAAGATAAGATGTCCATAGGTGTGTGGATTTATCTCTGGGCTTTCTATTTTGTTCTGTTGACCTATATTTCTGTCTTTGTGCCAGTACCATACTGTCTTGATGACTGTAGCTCTGTACTATAGTCTGAAATCAGGCAGGTTGATTCCTCCAGTTGCATTCTTCTTTCTCAATATTGCTTTGGCTATTCAAGGTTTTTTGTATTTCCATACAAATTGTGAAATTATTTGTTCTAGTAATTTGAAAAATACCATTGGTAGCTTGATAGAGATTGCATTGAATCTATAGATTGCTTTGAGTAGTATACTCATTTTCACTATATTGATTCTTTCAATCCACGAACATGGTATATTTCTCCAT
Organism: Dama dama; assembly: GCF_033118175.1. Classification (NCBI taxonomy): domain Eukaryota; kingdom Metazoa; phylum Chordata; class Mammalia; order Artiodactyla; family Cervidae; genus Dama; species Dama dama. The sequence goes on along the minus strand of NC_083692.1, from coordinate 57,221,687 downwards.
CTATTTGTGTCATTTTGATTTCTTTCATCAGTGTTTTATAGTCTTCTAAATATATGTCTCTTGTTTCTTTAGGTAGATTTACTCCTAAGTATTTTATTCTTTTCCTTGCAATGGTGAATGGAATTGTTTCCTTAATTTCTCTTTCTGTTTTCTCATTGTTAGTGTATAGGAATGCAAGGGATTTATGTGTGTTAATTTTATATCCTACAACTTTACAGATTGATTTCATTGATTAGCTCTAGTAATTTTCTGGTGGTGTCTTTAGGGTTTTCTATGTAGAGGATCATGTCATCTGCAAATAGTGAGAGTTTTACTTCTTTTCCAATCTGGATTCTTTTTATTCCTTTTCCTTCTCTGATTGCTGTAGCTAAAACTTCCAAAACTATGTTGAATAGTAGTGGTGAGAGTGGGCACCCTTGACTTGTTCCTGACTTTTGGGGAAATGCTTTCAATTTTTCACCATTGAGGATAATGTTTGCTGTGGGTTTATCATATATGGCTTTTATTATGTTGAGGTATGTTCCTTCTATGCCTGCTTTCTGGAGGGTTTTTTACTATAAACAATGTTGAAATTTGTCAAAGGCTTTCTCTGCATCTACCGAGATAATCATATGATTTTTATCTTTCAATTTGTTAATGTGCACACCTGATCTTGAGGCCCAGCTCTGTAACTAACCAACTAATAAACCTGGTTAACTTACTTAACCTTTTGGAGACTCTATTTTCTCAACTGTCAAATGTCAATTTATAATACCTATCTCATTTGGCTGCTGGGAATATTAAAGAGGTTCTTTTGTGTGTGTGTGTGTGTGTGGTGGTTGTTGTGTTGGGTTTTTTCTGGCTGTGCCACATGCAGGGATCTTAGTTCTTGACCAGAAATCGATCCCATGCCAACTGCAGTGGAAGCCCAGAGTCTAAACCACTGGACCTCCAGGGAAGACCTTAAGGAGTTCTTACTAGACTCTACTAATGATCCTTTTCCTGAAACTTCAATCTTCTCATCTCTTCACGCTCCTTTCCTCAGATTTTTTTTTTTAGTCTTATGCTTCTCTTTGCTTTACTGTCCATTATTTCATCTTGGATAACATGATGCCAAATGCTGATCAGCACTTTTCCAAATAATTTTCATGGAGTACAAATTCCATACAGGTTAGTAGAATAGGATTACTTAAGAAAAAGTGCCCCCTGTGGTTAAACAAATCTAGGTAACAATGTGTTAGAAAAAAAATTAAATAAGATTCTTTAGAAGAGGATTTCTCAATCTTTAATGCACTCATGTGTATCAGAAGTCTCTAAGAGAGATGAATAGTGTGTGTGGTCTTCACAAATTTAATTGACATTATGACCCTTCTTCCTGCAGAATCATATGAGAGGCTAGTATTTCCCCCAAACATTTTTTGGCAGTAGGACACAATTCAAAGTCTCTTAACTGTTACCACATCCTTTTTTTTTTTTTTTTTGCCCCACTCTCTCTCTTTTTTTTTTTTATAATCCTAGTCTGGAGGTTCTCTCTCCAGCTTGCCCCCTTGCAATCATCAACTGGGCCATATTTGGCTGAGTTAAAAGATGTCCATTTAGTAAAAGAAGTCTTGTCAATGATTATTAACAAGGCTGGGATGAAGAAGATTCAACTCAATAGCAAAGGTTTTAAAAGATCAAATCTTGTTGATTCATAGTCTTGGGAAGCAGAAGAAAAACACAAGAATAAATGTGCCGCTCTTGTGAAGGATGTTGATAATGGGGAGGTTATGCATATGAGGGGCAGAAAGGGTATATGAGAAACCCATGCATTCCACTCAGTTTTGCTGTGAACCTAAAACTGCTCTAAAAAATAAAGCCTATTTAAAAAAAAAAACAAAACAAAACTGAAAGAAACATAAAAACAAACATAAAGAGCATTCTGACATTGGGGAAAAGGACCACTGATGCTAGTAAATATCAGATAAATAAAAATTTTTCTTTATGGATTATTTTTAAATCATTTTAAGATTTCTATAAAAACCAAGATTTTATATAATTTCATTATACCACTTATACTATTTTATATCATTTGTCTACATCATGACAATTCAGTTATCCAAGCCACAGGGTAATAAATTACTACCAGGTCATCAGTTAGATTTTTTCAATCTTGTGGTCCAAAGCCTGCTGCTGCTGCTAAGTCACTTCAGTCGTGTCTGACTCTTAGCAACCTCATGGACTGCAGCCCACCAGGCTCCTCCATCCATGGGATTTTCCAGGCAAGAGTACTGGAGTGGGGTGCCATTGCCTTCTCTGGTCCAAAGCCTAGATGACTTAATAGATTAACCAGCAGAATTTTTCCAAGTCTTTGAAATATGATCCTGAGATGACATCAAGGGAAATTTGTCAACATTTTATATTCCAAGGTTTAAAGTATGGTTCTGAGATGACATGACAGGAAATTTTTTAATATTTTAAGCCTGACTTTAGCTATTTTGATATGATTTTATGACGAGTGTTTTACACACATAAGCATGCATAACATGTTACAGCTAATTCATTTTACTAACAATTCAACTTCCCACCCTTCTTAAATAGAGTTTAACTAATACCCAAACTCCTGACATTCTTTACCTTCTCTCTCAATGTTCCTATAAGCATATTCTATTTTGTCTATCTGCAGATTCTGGGGCAAAAGCTTTAACTCTACCATTGTAACAGGTGTCTTGGCTTGAGAAGGTGGGAGCCAGACTCACCAGGATCCAGCATTGCAAACACCTCTCTGTGCATCTGCCTGGGAAAGGGGAAGTTCAGAAAGCTCCTCTTTTCTCTTGGTTCCTCTCCCTTTCTTCTTGTACCCCAGGGAGAAGGAACGTGGGTTGGGTTTGATTAGTTGTCAGGGCATTGTTTCAACCAGGTTTTCTAATGGGTATAGTCATGGGGTTTAAAAAGGAATAAGAGTATGTCTCTCTTTCAACTCCTTCCTCCTCTTGGCTGGGGGCAGGAGGGCAGAAATCTAGTTATCTCTCCCTGCCTCACCCTTCTATATGGCTGGGCCAGACTAGGCCTCAGTTGTGGCCTTGGCCAGCTCCATACCGAGGCAAAGCATGTGTGCCATTTTTCTCTGTGGTGTCATCTGACCAAGTGCCAGCAGGTATCCTTCACCCAAACATTGGAGGAATATTCAAAAGTACTGAGGGACAATAATGACACACATTAACTCTTCTGCTAACATTAGAGCCTCAGTTATTTGGAGACTAAGACAAGATTTGAACTCAGGCAGTTTGGTTCTCAAGATCATATTCTTACATACTAGAGAATTCTGTCAAGTGATCTCACCTAGGATTATCTGCTTGGGCAGACATGGACAAGGATGAAGAGAGGGAAAATCTTATTTGTAACACTATTTTTTGATTAAAAATATTTGGAGCCAGCTCTACAACAAATATTAAAGGGACTTATATAGTCAAGAAAGACAAGAGAAGAAAAAAAATCTATAAAATCAACCCCAAGCAATTAAGAAAATAGCAACAGGAACATATATATCAATAATTACTTTAAATGTAAACAGATTAAATGCTCCAACCAAAAGACACAGACTGAATGGATACAAAAACAAGACCTATATATATGCTGTCTGTAAGAAACCCACTTCAGACCTAAAGACACATATAGACTGAATGTAAGAGGACGGAAAATTATATTCCATCCAAATGGGAAGCAAAAGAAAGCTGGAGTAGCAATCCTCATATCAGACAAAATAGACCTTAAAATAAGGAATATTACAAGAAATAAGGAAGGACATTGTCAGGAAGCATTTAACAGGAGGCTTCCTGTGCGCTGTTTTGGATCTGTCAGGAATCCTCTGGTCCTTATTAATTCCTGAATATTTAGGAATTAAGAGGAGAGGCATGCCTTTCCCAGGGCTGAGGAGTCCAGGCATTTCCTTCATTAGTTTGTCAATATGGTGATAAGTACCCTCTTCCTTCTTATGAACCATACGGTAAAAAGTGATTGTTTACAACTCTCTCTCTTTAAGAGGGATTGTCTTATGTTTTCTAAGTCTGGAATTTTAATCTTTATCTTTGCTGAGAATAACTACCTTGTAATACAGTATATATGCCCACACCATGTTGATTAAAACACCTTTGCTCCATCAGAGCTTTGGTCCCTGTGTCTTTCTCTCTCTCTCTCTCTCTCTTTCTATATATATATATAGAATATATATATAGAAAATATATATATATATTTCTGGCTGATTCCCTGGAGCATGAAAGCCAGTTGCATAACCCAGGGAATATTAGCCTCTTTCCTTCTTTCACTTTCTTATCGTCGACTCCGGACCACCAGGTTCCGGTCCATTAAGGGACCAACATGTGGTGCCCAGAACAGGGCCTGGTACACATGGCAAATTCAGACGGAGTGACCCCAGAAGGCCTATTGAGGCTGCTAAGTACAAAGACAGGGGTCAATTGGCTGGAAAGCCCCCTCACTTTTCCACTTTACTTTATCACTTATTTAAAGTTCAGGGATTTTCAGTTTCACACCAGTGAATAGAGGCTTGCCTTCAAACAGTGCTTGAATGTAACCCTTGGTTCCCTGATGAAGGTAGTTATGATTTAGAAATTTGGCATCAGGTCAAAGAGAATGTTGAACGAGCCATCAGACAGGGAAAAAGTATTCCGATAGATTTCTGGCCCCTATGGGCTCTCAGTGAAGCCATGATTCTGCCATTACAAGGTAATTCTAGCCCTCCTGATATTCGGCAACAGGCAGAACATTTATTACATGAATATGAATTAGACGATGAAGACTTACAAAAGGCCCAATTAGAACAACATAAGATATTTCAGAATTTTCTTACTAACCCTGCCCTGGTTGCTCCAAGCGCTCCTCCCCTGCCAGTGGGCACAAATCCCAAAGTCTCTAGAAACTTCTATTTCCCATAGTGTATTTGGGGGGGGGGGGGGAGAAAAATGTTAAAAGACAACTAAAAAAATTACTTGCTTATGAAAATGCAAATCAAGTATGTCAAAAGGCTATAGCTCCAATTCGTGACAGGGACTATTTTTGATTATTTGAAGGCTTGTCGCCATATAAGATCAGACACTCAAAAGATGTAAATGCTAGCTGAAACAATGGTTGCTGCCTTAAGAAAAGAAAATGAAGGATGCTTTACATGTGGAGATAAAAAACCATTTAAAAAGGGACTTTCCTAAGAAAGTTAATAAAATACCTCCAAAAATCTGCCCTCGCTGCCATAGAGAAATGCATTGGGCCAAAGAGTGTAAATCTAAAATTGATATTGAAGGGAAACCTATTCCGGGAAACTCCAAGCAGGAGACCCCCAGGTCCCTTTCAACAAAAACCAGGGGAAAATTCCACCTTTTCCCTCAAACTCTCAACATCCGGCAGTGCTGCCATCAATATACCAGCCCTAAACTCCTTTACCCTCAAGCAGTCCCCTCTAGAATAACTACTGGACTTTTTGGGCCCCTGCCCCCACAAACCTTCAGTCTTTTACTTGGCCGATCTAGCTTGACTTAACAGGCAGGAAGGCCAGGGGTCTCCAAACGGAGAAAATAGGCTGCAAGTGTCAGATATTTTTATCTCTCTTAAGCAGCAGGAGGAAATAAACTAGCGATTTGTCTTTTTTTTCCTTCTCTATTCAAATTTAAAAGGAGGTTGCCATAATGACACCTGGTTTCACTTGAAGTTTAGTTCAGTTCAGTTCAGTTGCTCAGTCGTGTCCGACTCTTTGCGACCCCATGAAACACAGCACGCCAGGCCTCCCTGTCCATCACCAACTCCCAGAGTCTACTCAAATCCATGTCCATCGAGTCAGTGATGCCATCCAATCATCTCATCCTCTGTTGTCCCCTTCTCCTCCTGCCCCCAACCCCTCCCAGCATCAGGGTCTTTTCCAATGAGTCAACTCTTCCCATGAGGTGGCCAAAGTACTGGAGTTTCAGCTTCAGCATCAGTCCTTCCAATGAACACCCAGGACTGATCTCCTTTAGGATGGACTGGTTGGATCTCCTTGCAGTCCAAGGGACTCTCAAGAGTCTTGCTCAACACCAGAGTTCAAAAGCATCAATTTTCAGTGCTCAGCTTCCTTCACAGTCCAACTGTCACATCTGTACATGACTACTGGAAAAACCATAGCCTTGACTAGACAGACCTTTGCTGGCAAAGTAATGTCTCTGCTTTTTAATATGCTATCTAGTTTGGTCATAACTTTCCTTCCAAGGAGTAAGCATCTTTTAATTTCATGGTTGCAATCACCATCTGCAGTGATTTTGGAGCCCAAAAAAATAAATTCTGACACTGTTTCCACTGTTTGTTTCCCCATCTGAAATAGATGAAGTGATGGGACCAGTGCCATGATCTTAGTTTTCTGAATGTTAAGCTTTAAGTCAACTTTTTCACTCTCCTCTTTCACTTTCATCAAGAGGCTTTTTAGTTCATCTTCACTTAGTTAACTATTCTCAAACCCTGAGTTAACCCATGCATTTTTCTTATGGAAATGTTTGTCTTAAGCTATGTTAATGAACTATGTATTTACCCTAGATTCTTTCTTCAAGTCGGTTCTTCCTACGACTCAAAACCTACTTGACAAACTGGTATGTTTTACTCATGCAAATGTTCTCTTAAGCTATGTTAATGAAACTGTATTTGCTTGGAAACCTGCCTTTCTTCAAGATTCATGTCAATCATTTTGTGGCCCAGGACAACTCACCTGGTGCCAAGGTTATCTCAAAATGCATGTTGTGGGTGAGGGGCCTGGTGCTATTCTCTTCAGTTTTGAGACATTTCCTTTCTCTAATTAGCAGACTGCTAGTAGTTATATGACACCTGGCTAAAGACTAGCAGGGGGGCACTCTTTCTGCCCCCTTCTGATGACTATGTCAGAAGCTTTCTCTATCTCCTTTATACTTTACTAAAATGTTATTACAAATAAATCTCAATTTGAGAACACATTACAAACTTCTACCAATTTTCAATTAGCTTTTCTAAAATATTTTGGAGAAATTTCATTTCATAATCCTTCTGGTAAGCTGTGGAATTTCTTCAAAAACACTGAATTTATTATTTCTTGCATTTCTTTTATATAGATGGGACTAAAAATGCCAAAGCTTCATTCTGGTCTCTTAAAAAATATAAAGTCTTTTACACTAAATTCCATTCTGCTCAACAAAATGAATTATATGCTCTTATTCAAGTTATTTGCCTATATCCTTACCCCATTAATATAGTCTCTGATTCTATATATTCAGTTTTTGTATTAAAAAATATAGAAACCTCCACCATAAACTCCTAGTTCTATTAAAACTGACAATGGCCCTGCCTATATTTCTAGACACTTTAAACAATTTTTACAATCTTTTTCTATTAAACATATTATAGGTATTCCTTATAATCCACAGATACAAGACATAGTCGAACGAACACATCACACACTAAAGTTACAAATAAAAAAATTTTAAAAGGGGGAATACACAGGAACACTACTGTCTTCCTTATCTAAAGCAGACTTTACTAGATTCCAACATAAGATACTTTCTAAACCTATAACTATTGCTAATACAGCTTTATTTGTTTTAAATTTTTTAAACTTACTACAGGGAGATATCTTAATAAGGGCAGAAAGACATTTCGAGGAATTGAAAGACACTTCTCTTCCTCTGGCCATTTGGCACCAAGACGGGTTCAATAACAATGGAAATCTGGGAAATTAATCTTACAAGGAAAGGGATACACTTGTATTTCCCCAGATGGATCCAACAAATTTTTCCTCGGAAAATTCGACCCAAGGGAGCCCCTGACATTCAAAATGGTGACGAAACAACAAGAACCCCAGGAGAAAGAAATTCCAACATGGGCCATGGCGGCTCTAAAGATCTCCAGAAAGCACCACCCTCGGCGGCATCAACCCTATGACCTCCCCTCTTGGGGACAGATAAAAACCCTTACTAATAACGCTGAAAATTTGGTCTCTCAACAGGGAATGCCTCAGAGTCCTGAATACATTTTCCTGCTAGCCTGTGCCTCCCAAACTTAACTGGGCTTAATTACCCAACCCCCCTTTATTACAGGTCATAAAGTGGATGGAGAAAAGACCAATTATATCAACCAATGACTCCACCCATATGCCCCACCCCCTGGAACTCTCACACCCTGGGGAAGAGGGAAAACTAGTTAACATTTCTTTAGGCCTTCCACTGTGCCGGGACCCAGGAAAATTATGCATAAAGGTCAGCCAACAAACTTGGGTTTTCGTCCTGGCTCCAAAAGAAGACTTTCGAACATTGCTGCCCTTTCTCTGTCTGTGAACCATGTTTACTACTGAAACTTTAGGGAAAGAGTTAGGGAAAGAACAAAAAACATTATGTAAAAGGTTACTGACACTATGTTGAAACATTACCATGACAAAGGACTTCTTGGCTGGCTTGACAGTGGAATGGCATCCCCTCCTCCTCCTTGAATCGCCCTCAATAAACAAATTGGGCATGAACAATGAGACATATGGAAACTTGCTGCCAGCACCGAAGAACTTGGGACTTAGACCGGACATTTCACAGGGACCAGTCATGGTCATAGTAACTATTTCTTTCGCTATAATCAGTCATATTTTATACAGGCCTGTGTCCCACTTCCTTTTGTTATAGCCATAGGAAATTTACAATTTAATAAGACTTTACGTTCTGTAACTTGTATTAATTGCCAATTTTGTGTTACTCCTGTTCAATTCAATCATAGTGCCTACAACTGGGAACAAATCAAATTTCATTTACATGATAATGACTCTCTGAATGTACAATTACTGCAAAAGAAAATCTTTAAAACTTTTTCTAAGCCTCTGCCCTCTTCCACTAATTTGGAAGCTTTAGCTGAACAAATTATCCAGGCTAGACCCACAAAGATGGTTCAAAGTATTAGCCACAGCATCGGGTCTGAAATTGTAACTTTGGTGATTGTCTTGATAATTGTATTTGTTGTTTATCGTCGCCTTTCTATAAGGTTGGTTAATACTAACCAAACTCATTTGGTCAGGACCTTTTTTACAAATATAATAAAATAGGGGGAATTGTCAGGAAGCATTTAACAGGAGGCTTCCTGTGTGCTGTTTTGGATCTGTCAGGAATCCTCTGGTCCTTATTAATTCCTGAATATTTAGGAATTAAGAGGAGAAGCACGCCTTTCCCGGGGCTGAGGAATCCAAGCATTTCCTTCATTAGTTTGTCAATACAGTGATAAGTACCCTCTTCCTTCTTATGAACCATACGGTAAAAAGTGATTGTTTACAACTGTCTCTCTTTAATAGGGATCGCCTTATGTTTTCTAAGTCTGGAATTTTAATCTTTATCTTTGCTGAGAATAACTACCTTGTAATACAGTATATATGCCCACACCATGTTGATTAAAACACATTTGCTCCATCAGAGCTTGGGTCCCCATGTCTTTCTTTCTTTCTTTCTCTCTTTCTCTCTTCCTCTCTCTCTCTCTGTCTCTATATATATATATATATATATATAGAGAGAGAGAGAGAGATTTCTGGCTGATTCCCTGGAGCGCAAAAGCCGGCTGTGTAACCCAGGGAATATTAGTCTCTTTCCTTCTTTCATTTTCTCATCGTCGACTCCAGACCACCAGGTTCCGGTCCAATAAAGGACCAACAGGACATAATGATCAAGGGATCAATCCAAGAGGAAGACATAACAATTGTAAATATCTATGCACCCAACATAGGAGTACCTCAGTACATAAGACAAACACTAACAGACATAAAAGGAGAAATTGACAGTAACACAATAATAGTAGGAGTCTTTAACACCCCACTCACACCAGTGGATGGGTCATCAAAACATAAAATTAAAAAGGAAACACAAGTCTTAAATGATACACTAGATGAGATGGATCTCATTGATATCTTCAGGACATCCCATTCAAATGCAGAAGAATACACCTTCTTCTCAAGTGCACATGGAACATTCTCCAGGAGAGACCACATCTTGGGTCACAAATCAAACCTCAGTAAATTTAAGAAAATTGAAATTGTATCAAGCATCTTCTCCTACCACAATGCTATGAGACTAGATATCAACTACAAGAAAAAAAAACTGTAAAAAAACACGAACACATGGAGATTAAACAATATGTTTCTAAATAACCAACAGGTTACTGAAGAAATCAAAAGGGAAATCAAAAAATTTCTAAAAAACAAGTGACAATGAAAACATGACAATTCAAAACCTACGGGATGCAGCAAAAGCAGTTCTAATAGGGAATTTTATAGCAATACAATCCTACCTCAAGAAACAAGAAAAATATCAAATAGACAACCTAACTTTACACCTAAAACAACTGGAAAAAAAAGAACAAAAGAAAAGTCAAACTTAGTAGAAGGAAAGAAATCATAAAGATCTGAGTAGAAATAAATGAAAAAGAAATAAAAGAAATAATTGTAAAGATTAATAAGACTAAAAGCTGGTTCTTTAAGAACATAAACAAAATTGACAAGCCTTTAGCCAGACTCATCAAGAAAAAAGAGAGAGAAGAATCAAATCAACAAAATTAGAAATGAAAAAGGAGAGATTACAACAGACAATGCAGAAATACAAAGGATTATAAGAGACTATTATGAACAACTATATGGCAATAAAATGGATAACCTGGAAGAAATGGGCAGATTCCTAGAAAAGTTCAATCTTCCAAGACTGAACCAGGAAGAAATAGAAATTATGAACCCAATTACAAGCACTGAAATTGAAGCTGTGATCAAAAATCTCCCAAAAAACAAAAGCTCAGGACCAGATGGCTTCACAGGAGAATTTATCAAACATTTAGAGAAGAGCTCATGCCTATCCTTCTAAATTCCTTCAAAAAACTGTAGAAGAAGGAACACTTTCAAACTTCTTCTATGAGGCCACCACCACCCTGATACCAAAACCAGACAAAGACAACACAAAAAAAGAAAAATACAAGCCAATGTCACTGATGAACATAGATGCAAAAATCCTCAACAAAAAATTTTAGAAACAGAATTCAGCAACACATCAAAAAGCTCCTACACCATGATCAAGTCGGGTTTATTCCAGGGATGCAAAGATTCTTCAATATACACAAATCATTCAATGTGATACACTATGTTAACAAATTGAAAGGTAAAAACCATATGATAATGTCAATAGATGCAGAAAAAGCCTTTGACAAAATTCAGCACCCATTTATGATTAAAACTCTTCAAAAAAACAGGCATAGAAGGAACCTACCTCAACACAGTAAAGCCCATATATGATAAGCCTACAGTAAACATTATTCTCAATGGTGAAAAACTGAAAGCATTCCCCCTAAAATCAGGAACAAAACAAAGTTGTCCACTTTCACCACTATTTTTAACATAGTTTTGGAAGTCCTAGCTACAGCAGTCAGAGAAGAAAAAGAAATAAAAGGAATCCAGATCGGAAAAGAAGAAGTAAAGCTCTCACTGTTTGCAGATGACATGATACTGTACACAGAAAACCCTAAAGATAGTATCAGAAAATTACTGAATTTAGCAAAGTTACAGAATACAAAATCAATATATAGAAACCACTTGCATTTCTATACACTAACAATGAAAAATCAGAAATAGAAATTAAGGAATCAACTACATTCACCATTGCAACAAAAAGAATAAAATACCTAGGAATAAACTTACCTAAGGAGACAAAAGAACTGCACACAGAAAATTATAAGACACTGTTGAAAGAAATCAAGGTGACATAAACAGGTGGAGAGATATTCCATGTTCCTGGGTAGAAAGAATCAGTATTATGAAAATGACTATACTACCAAAGACAATCTACAGATTCAATGTGATCCCTATCAAATTACCAATGGCATTTTTCATAGAACTAGAACAAAAAATTTCACAATTCACATGGAGACACAAAAGACCCTAAATAGCCAAAGCAGTCTTGAGAAAGAAAAATGGAGCTGGAGGAATCAATCTTCCTGACTTCAGGTTATACTACAAAGCTACATTCATCAAGACAATATGGTACTGGCACAAAAACAGAAATATAGACCTGTGGAACAAGATAGAAAGCCCAGAAATAAGCCCATGCACCTATGGGTACCTTAGTTTTGACAAAGGAGGCAAGAATATACAATGAGGCAAAGACAGCCTCTTCAATAAATGGTGCTGGGAAAACTGGACAGCTACATGTAAAAGAATGAAATTCAAACACTTCCTAACACCATACACAAAGATAAACTCAAAATGGATTAAAGATCTAAATATAAGACCAGAAACTGTAAAACTCTTACAGAAAAACATGGGCAGAACATTTGATGACATAAATCAAAGCAAGATCCTCTATGACCCACTTCCTAGAGTAATGGAAATAAAAACAAAAGTAAACAAGTGGGACCTGATTAAACTTAAAAGCTTTTGCATAGCAAAGGAAACTCTAAGCAAGGTGAAAAGACAACCCTCAGAATGGGAGAAAATTAAAGAAATGAAACAACTGACAAAGGATTAATTTCCAAAATATACAAGTAGTTCATACATCTCAATACCAGAAAAACAAACAGCCCAGTCAAAAAGTGGCAAAAGACCTAAACAGACATTTCTCCAAAGAAGACACACAGGTGGCTAACAAAACACATGAAAAGATGATCAATATCGCTCCTTATTATAGTAATGCAAGCCAAAACTACAATGAGATATCACCTCACATCAGTCAGAATGGCTATCACCAAAAAGTCTACAAACAATAAATGTTGGAGAGGGTGTGGAGAAAAGGGAATGCTCTTGCACTGTTGGTGGGGATGTAAGTTGATAGAACCACTATGGAAGACAGTATGGAGATTCCTTAAAAAACTAGAACTAAAACCACCATATGACCCAGCAATCCCACTCCTAGGGATATACCCTGAGGAAACAAAAATTGAAAAAGATACATGTACCCAAAAGTTCACTGCAGCACTATTTACAATATTTAGAACATGGAAACAAACTAAATGTCCATTGACAGATGAATGGATAAAGAAGTTGTGGTACATAATGCAATGGCATATTACTCAGCCATGAAAAAACGCATTTGAGTCAGTTCTAATGAGGTGGATGAACCTAGAGCCTATTATTCAGAGTGAAGTAAATCAGAAAGAGAAAGATAAATGTCATATTCTAACGTATAAATACAAAATCTAGAAAAATGGTACTGAAGAATTTATTTACAGGGCAGCAATAGAGAAGCATAGAGAATAGACTCAAAGACATGGGGAGAGGGGAGGAGAGGGTGAGATGTATGGAAAGAGTAACATGGAAACTTACATGACCATATGTAAAATAGACAGACAACGGGAATTTGCTGTATGGCTCAGGAAACTCAAACAGAGGTTCTATATAAACCTAGAGGGGTGGAATGGGGAGGGAGTTGGGAAGGAGGTTCAAAAGGGAGGGGATATATGTATACCTACGGCTGATTCATGTTGAGGTTTGACAGAAAACAACAAAATTCTGTATAGCAATTATCATTCAATTAAAAAATAAATAAATTTTTAAAATAAAAAAATATATTTGGAGCAAATGTGATAAAATATTAACATTTATCTGTGTGAAGTTTTGAAATGTATATAAAGTTTTTTCCAAATAAATGAAGACAGAAGAAAGAAAGAAGGAGAGAAGGATGAAAAGGAGGAAAAAAGATGGATCTCAATTTCCAGATGAAAGACAAGAAGAAATTCCTCCAGATGTCCTGTCTATAAACTCCATCAAGACCCTGCCCCCAGCACAGGTGCACAGTTCCCACCTACTGGGAACTCCAGCCCAAATTCATGATCAACAGGCTTGATTTGTGTGCTTTTTAAATATATATATATTTGGCTGTGCTGATTCTCAGTTGCAACATGTAGGATCTAGTTCCCTGACCAGGGATCAAACATAGGACCCCTGCATTGGCGCTTGGAGTCTTAGCCTGTATCACCCGGGAAATCCCTCAACAGCTTTGATTTTGAACAACCTAATTTCTCTCTGTTTCTCAACCCTGTTCGTTCTTGGTCCATGATGCTTTGCCTCTAGAGCCTGTGGTCTTCCTGGCTTCAACCTGGATCTTCCTGATGATGTCCTGTTCTCCTCCCCAGCAGTGCTGTCTCTACAGTTCTGAGAGGGAGTGGGATCCAGTCACCCAGGAAGTGGACTGACTTAGGGCAGGGTTTTCCTGACAGTCTCCTTTGAAGTCCCCACAGATCCACTGGGAGGTGCTGTCTCTGAATTAAGAATTTACATCTTTAAGGGAAATCCATTTCTGAAGAATGTATATGGATAAGCTCTACACAGTCAGCAAAAACAGGACCGGGAGCTGACTGTGGCTCAGATCATGAACTCCTTATTGCCAAATTCAGACTTAAATTGAAGAAGTACAAAAAACCACTAGACCATTCAAGTATGACTTAAATCAAATCCCTTACGATTATACAGTGGAAGTGACAGATAAATTCAAGGGATAAGATCTGATAGAGTGCCTGAAGAATAATGGATGGAGGTTCATGACATTTTTCAGGAGGATCAAGACCATCCCCAAGAAAAAGAAATGCAAAAAGGCAAAACGGTTGTCTGACAAGGCCTTACAAATAGCTGAGAAAAGGGGAGAAGCTAAAGGCAAAGGAGAAAAGGAAAGATATACCCATTCGAATGCAGAGTTCCAAAGAATAGCAAGAAGAGATAAGAAAGCCTTCCTCAGCGATCAATGCAAAGAAATAGAGGAAAACAACAGAATGGGAAAGACTAGAGATCTCTTCAGGAAAATTAGAGATACCAAGGGAACATTTCATGCAAAGATGAGCACAATAAAAGACAGAAATGGTATGAACCTAACAGAAACAAAAGATGTTAAGAAGAGGTAGCAAGAATACTCAGAAGAACTATACAAAAAAGATCTTCATGACCCAGATAAACACAACGGTGTGATCACTCACCTAGAGCCAGACATCCTGGAATGTGAAGTCAAGTGGGCGTTAGGAAGCATCACTACGAACAAAGCTATGAGAGGTGATGGAATTCCAGCTCAGCTATTTCAAATCCTATAAGATGATACTGTGAAAGTACTACACTCAATATGCCAGCAAATCTGGAAAGTGCAGCAGTGGCCACAGAACTGGAAAAGGTTAGTTTTCATTCCAATCCCAAAGAAAGGCAATGCCAAAGAATATTCAAACTACCACACAATTGCACTCATCTCACACATTAGCAAAGTAATGTCCAAAATTCTCCAAGCAAGGCTTCAACAGTATGTGAACTGTGAATTTTCAGATGGTCAAGTTGGATTTAGAAAAGGCAGAGGAACAAGAGATCAAATTGCCAACATTCGCTGGATGATCAAAAAAGCAAGAGAGTTCCAAAAAAAAACATCTATTTCTGCTTTACTGACTATGCCAAAGCCTTTGACTATGTGGGTCACAACAAACTGTGGAAAATTCTGAAAGAGATGGAAATACTAGACCACCTGACCGGCCTCCTGAGAAATCTGTATGCAGGTTAAGAAGCAACAGTTAGAACTGGACATGGAACAACAGACTGGTTCCAAATCGGGAAAGGAGTATGTCAAGACTGTATATTGTCACCCTGCTTATTTAACTTATATGCAGAGTACATCATGAGAAATGCCAGGCTGGATGAAGCACAAGCTAGAATCAAGACTGCCAGGAGAAGTATCAATAACCTCAGATATGCAGATGATACCACCCTTATGGCAGAAAGCAAAGAAGAACTAAAGAGCTCCTTGATGAAAGTGAAAGAGGAAAGTGAAAAACTTGGCTTAAAGCTCAACATTCAGAAAACTAAGATCATGGCATCCAGTTCCATCACTTCATGGCAAACAGATGGGGAACCAATGGAAACAGTGAGAGACTTCATTTTTTTGGACTCCAAAATCACAGCAGATGGTGACTGCAGCCATGAAATTAGAAGACGCTTGCTCCTTGGAAGAAAAGCTATGACCAACCTAGACAGCATATTAAAAAGCAGAGGCATTGCTTTATTAACAAAGGTCCATCTAGTATGGACCATGGTTTTTCCAGTAGTCATGTATGGATATGAGAGCTGGACTATAAAGAAAGCTGAGCACCAAAGAATTGATGCTTTTGAACTGTGGTGTTGGAGAAAACTCTTGAGAGTCCTTTGGACTGCAAGGAGATCAAACCAGTCTATCCTAAAAGAAATCAGTCTTGAATATTCATTGGAAAGACTGATGCTGAAGCTTAACTCCAATACTTTGGCCACCTGATGCGAAGAACTGACTCATTTGAAAAGACCCTGATGCTGGGAAAGATTGAATGTGGGAGAAGGGGATGACAGAGGATGAGATGGTTGGATGGCATCACCGATACGATGGACATGAGTTTGAGTAGGCTCCAGGAGTTGGTGATGGAGAGGGAAGCCTGGCGTGCTGCAGTCCATGAGGTCACAAACAGTCAGACACGACTGAGCAACTGAAATGAACTGAACTGAACTGATTTACAGCATATTTGGAATTGGGTGAGTCATATATTTTCAAACAGATGAGGCTGTTAAACACTCAGAGAGAAAAGGAAATTTAGAATGCCAGCTAATTTAGTATTTTCCTACTTCAATGAAAGGAGACTTCTAATGAAGCAGATGTTATTTTATTGTGCTGAGGGAAAAAATACACATGATTTCTTATGTTTGCCATAACTGTCTTCAATTTAAGCAACAACATGGATTAAATAGGATTTTGTGGGTCAGGGTCGGGAGTTAATCACTCTGTTTAAAATATTCCAGAAAAGTTATTTTCAAATTCCAGAGAAGTGAATCAATAACTAATTTGTATAATTATACAAATAATTATACTGTGCATAACATATTAAAAAGCAAAGACATTACTTTGCCAACAAAGGTCCGTCTGGTCAAGGCTATGGTTTTTCCAGTGGTCATGTATGGATGTGAGAGTTGGACTGTGAAGAAAGCTGAGTGCCAAAAAATTGATGCTTTTGAACTCTGGTGTTGGAGAAGACTCTTGAGAGTCCCTTGGACTGCAAGGAGATCCAACCAGTCCGTCCTAAAGGAGATCAGTTCTGGGTGTTCATTGGAAGGACTGATGCTGAAGCTGAAACTCCAGTACTTTGGCCACCTCATGCGAAGAGTTGACTCATTGGAAAAGACCCTGATGCTGGGAGGGGTTGGGGGCAGGAGGAGAAGGGGATGACAGAGGATGAGATGGCTGGATGGCATCACCGACTTGATGACGTGGGTTTGAGTAAACTCTGGGAGTTGGTGATAGACAGGGAGGCCTGATGTGCTGTGATTTATGGGGTCACAAAGAGTCAGACTTGACTGAGCGACTGAACTGAACTGAACTGAGATGACCAGGAAAACAGACAGCACAGCCCCAATTCTCAAGAAACTTGTGTATGAGCCAAAAAGGACAAAATGGAGTATTTTTCTAAGTGTTTTTGAAATGAGATTGCCTTGGGTATTTTGGATGACAGCTTCCCGGATTTAATCATGTTTCTAAGCAGCGGATGTGTAACTGGGGCGTGAACAATGGGAAAATGAGAAACAGTAAGTATGATTCTAGCCCAAGTAACACTTCTTTTTAAACTTTTTATTTTGTTTTGGGGTATAGCCGATTAACAATGTTAATTGTTAACATTTCAAAGTTATGTGGCTGCCTGGATGGAAGGGAAGTTTTGGGGAAAATAGATACATGTATATGTATGGCTGAATCCCTTTGCTATTCACCTAAAACAGTCACAACACTGTTAATTGGCCACTGTTGTTGTTCAGTCACTCAGTTGTGTCCAACTCTTTGCAACCCCGTGGGCTGCAGCATGCCAGGCTTCCCTGTCCTTCGCCAACTCCCGGAACTTTCTCAGACTCATGTCCATTGAGGCGGTGATGCCATCCAACCATCTCATCCTCTGTCATCCCCTTCTCCTCCCGCTTTCAACCTTTCCCAGCATCAGGGTTTTTTCTAATGAGTAAGCTCTTTACATCAGGAGGCCAAAGTATTGGAGCTTCAGCTTCAGCATCAGTTCTTCCATTGAATATTAAGGACTGATTTCCTTTAGGACTGACTGGTTTGATCTCCTTGCAGTCCAAGGGATTCTCAAGAGTCTTCTTCAACACCACAGTTCAAAAGCATCAATTCAGTGCTCAGCCTTCTTTATGGTCCAGCTCTCATATCTATACATGACTACTGGAAAAACCATAGCTTTGACTCTATGGACATTTGTTGGCAAAGGAATGTCTCCATTTTTTCATATGCTGTCTAGGTTTGTCACAGCTTTCCTTCCAAGGAGCAAACGCCTTTTAGCTTCATGGCTGCAGTCACAATCTGCAGTGATTTTGGAGCCCATGAAAATAAAGTCTGTCACTGTTCCCATTGTTTCCCCATCTATTTGCCATGATGTGATGGGACCAGATGCCATAATCTTACTTTTTTGAATGTTGAGTTTTAAGCCAACTTTTCCACTCTCCTCTTTCACCTTCAACAAGAGGCTCTTTAGTTCCTCTTTGCTTTCTGCCATAAGGGTGGTGTTATCTGCATTTCTGAGGTTATTGATACTTCTCCTGGCAATCTTGATTCCAGCTTGTGCTTCATTGAGCCTGGCATTGCACACGATGTACTTTGCATATAAGTTAAGTAAGCAAAAAAAATAATAATAATGTTAAGTAACAGCAGGATCCTCTATGACCCACCTCCCAGAATATTGGAAATAAAAGCAAAAATAAACAAATGGGACCTAATGAAACTTAAAAGCTTTTGCACAACAAAGGAAACTATAAGCAAGGTGAAAAGACAGCCCTCAGATTGGGAGAAAATAATAGCAAACAAAGAAACAGACAAAGGATTAATCTCAAAAATATACAAGCAACTCCTGCAGCTCAATTCCAGAAAAATAAATGACCCAATCAAAAAATGGGCCAAAGAACTAAACAGACATTTCTCCAAAGAAGACATACAGATGGCTAACAAACACATGAAAAGATGCTCAACATCACTCATTATCAGAGAAATGCAAATCAAAACCACAATGAGGTACCATTACATGTCAGTCAGAATGGCTGCTATCCAAAAGTCTACAAGCAATAAATGCTGGAGAGGGTATGGAGAAAAGGGAACCCTCTTACACTGTTGGTGGGAATGCAAACTAGTACAGCCGCTATGGAGAACAGTGTGGAGATTCCTTAAAAAACTGGAAATAGAACTGCCATATGACCCAGCAATCCCACTTCTGGGCATACACACTGAGGAAACCAGATCTGAAAGAGACATGTGCACCCCAGTGTTCATCGCAGCACTATTTATAATAGCCAGGACATGGAAGCAACCTAGATGCCCATCAGCAGACGAATGGATAAGGAAGCTGTGGTACATATACACCATGGAATATTACTCAGCCGTTAAAAAGAATTCATTTGAACCAGTTCTAATGAGATGGATGAAACTGGAGCCCATTATACAGAGTGAAGTAAGCCAGAAAGATAAAGACCAATACAGTATACTAACGCATATATATGGACTTTAGAAAGATGGTAACGATAACCCTACATGCAAAACAGAAAAAGAGACACAGATGTATAGAACAGACATTTGGACTCTGTGGGAGAAGGCGAGTGTGGGATGTTTCGAGAGAACAGCATCAAAACATGTATATTATCTAGGATGAAACAGATCACCAGCCCAGGCTGGATGCATGAGACAAGTGCTCGGGCCTGGTGCACTGGGAAGATCCAGAGGAATCGGGTGGAGAGGGAGGTGGGAGCAGGGATCGGGATGGGGAATACATGTAAACCCATGGCTGATTCATGTCAATGTATGACAAAACCCACTACAATATTGTAAAGTAATTAGCCTCCAACTAATAAAAATAAATGAAAAGAAAAAAAAAAGTTAAGTAAGCATGGTGACAATATACAACCTTGACGTATTCCTTTCCCAGTTTGGAACCAGTCCATTTTTCCATGTCCTATTCTAACTGTTGCTTCTTAACCTGCATACAGATTTCTCAGGAGGCAGGTAAGGTGGTCTGGTATTCCCAGCTCTTGAAGAATTTTCCACAGTTTGTTGTGATCCACACAGTTAATCAGCTATACTTCAATACAAAATAAAAAGTTTTTTTTAAAGGGTTACTTGTCTAAAATTATTGGCAAAGTTAAATTTTACATAACAAAGCTTTTAGAATGTTGAGAAGTAATTGAAAATAGAATGATGAATATATGTTTAGGCTGAGAGAATTTATTTCAATAAGTCTTTCAAAATCCTTATCTTGAAATGCTGTTAGTAAATTTGTGGGTTTTTTCTTTTTAAATTTGTTTTCCTGAGAGCATAGTTATTTGTTTTTATTGTAAAACAATAATAATCAGCAAACTCTCAAAAAAATATAGATACTACTGCAGCTCTTTGCTCCCACTTCCCTTTCTCCATTTTGAAAAGTAAGCACCATCCAGAATTTGGTGTTCTTCACTCCCATCCATATTTCTACAATTCCATAACATATGTGTGTATTCACAGAACTTTAATGGTTCTAAACTTTACACAAATGGTGTTACATTGTATATATTCTCCTGTGACTTTCTTTCTCCCATTCCCTTAATTATGCAATTAAGCCATGTTGAGACATTTACTGTACTGCTAAATACTCCTACTATTACTACTAGTACTAATTCCATTACTGCTGTTGCTATTAATAGATTTTATTTCTGGATCACATGGCCAATAATTGGTATGAAGACAACATCATTTATTTATTTGTTCTCCTCTGATGGACACTGATGCGACTTTCACCTATTTGCTATTCCAAACAATGCTGCAGTGAGCATCACCTACATGCCTCCTTATGCATCTGTGCAAGAGTTTCTAGGGTAGCTCCTTAATGTGAAATTGCAGCATTATGGTGAATACTTTACCCTCAACTTTACCAAATTTTTCCAAATTAATCAACTTACACTTTCCTCTCCCACCTTGGCAGAGTTGATCTATATTGTTTTTATCCACTGGGATGGTCTGACTTTTTAATTTTTACCAATATGGTAAGTGTGAATGGCACCTCACTGTGGTTTCCATTTGCATTAAGGTTAAACTCCTATTCCTCCATGAATTGCCTATCTATATTCTTATCCATTTCTATATTGTGTTATCTGTCTTTTTTGTTTGTTTGTTTTAGGAATCCTTTACATACTAAGTTTCAACTCTTTGTCCATCACCTACACTGCAAATACTTTCTCCCCGTCTGTAGATTATCATTTCCTCCATGCTATCTTTTTTTAAAATTTGTTTATTTATTTTTAACTGGAGATGATTGTTATACAATATTCTGTTGGCTTCTGCCATATATGAACATGAGTCAGCCCTAGATAGACATATGCCCCCTCCCTCTTGAGCCTCCCTGCCACCTCCCACCCCATCCCACCTGCTAGGTTGTCACAGAGCACCAGATTGGAGTTTCCTGAGCCACACAGCAAATTTGCACTGGCTATCTAACTTTACATATGATAATGTATATGTTTCAATGCGACTCTCTCAATTTGTCCCATCCTCTCCTTCCCCCACCGTGTCTCCATGCTATCTTTTGTAATACAGAATTTTGAAAAAAAAATCTAGTGAAATTTTCCAGTTTTCTATTTATGGTTTGAACTTATATTGCCTTTTAAAATGTACTTTCACACCCCAACATACAGAAATTTTAATTTTTCCTCCAAAAGAGTTAAAGTTTTGCTTTAGACATCAAAGTCTAACTCCACTGGAGTCATCTCTTGTACATAATGAAATGTGGAGCTCTCATTCTAATTTCCCTCCTATGATTAACTATTTCCCCCAGAACCATTTCTCATATAGTCCATCCTTCTGCTGATCTGTATTGATAGCTCTTTATTCATTTAGCATGTTTTCTTACATGCGTGGGCCTGTTCCTGCACTTGCTGCTGCTGCTAAGTCGCTTCAGTCGTGTCCGACTCTGCGCGCCGACCCCATAGACGGCAGCCCGCCAGGCTCCCCCATCCCTGGGATTCTCCAGGCAAGAACACTGGAGTGGGTTGCCATTTCCTTCTCCAATGCATGAAAGTGAAAAGTGACAGTGAAGTTGCTCAGCTGTGTCCGACCCTTCGCGACCCCATGGACTGCAGCCCACCAGGCTCCTCCATCCTTGGGATTTCCCAGGCAAGAGTACTGGAGTGGGGTGCCATTGCCTTCTCCATCCTGCACTCTAATCTGTACTATTACTCCATTTGTCTATCTCTGTTTCTATTATTCTATTTGTCTATCTCTGTACTTACATCATACTGTTTTAATTATTTAATCTCATTACAATTTTGATATCTGATAAGGCATGTCTCCCTGCTAGTTCATCTTTAAAATTTCTCTTGGCTCTTCTTGGCCTTTTGCTCTTTCATATTAAATTTAGAGTCAACTTGCTAAGTTCTACAAAATGTGGGATTTTTAATTGGATTCAATTCTTAATTGTATTCATATCTATTAACTCAAGATTTGTTATATGAATATTATTTATTAACAATATTTATTAACCCTTTCTATTTCTGAAAGTGTGAAAGTGCTAGTCGCTCAGTCATGTCCAACTCTTTGTTGAGAGGAGCCCACCAGGCTCCTCTGTCCATGGAATTCTCCAGGCAAGAGTACTGGAGTGGGTAACCATTCCCTTCTCCAGGGGATCTTCCCAAACCCAGGCATCAAATCCAGGTCTCCTGCATTGCAGGCAAATTCTTTACCATCTGAGCCACCATCTATTTACAAAATAATAATAAATCTTTCTTTAATATTTTCACCTCAAAGATTTGATACATATTTTGTGATATTTGTCACTCAGTGCCTTCTGTTTCTTATTATTCTTGAAAATAATGTTTTTATTTTAAAAATTACATTGACCAAACATTGGTATAAAGTAATGTGATTTTTGTATGTAGATGTAGTGTAGATGTACTGTAGTTCTCAGTTGTGTCTGACCCTTTTCAACTCCATGAACTGTAGCAGGCTCCTCTGTCCATGAGATTCTTCAAGCAAGAACACTGGAGTAGGTTGAGATTTCCTTCTCCAGGGGATCTTCCTGACCCAGGGATCGAACCCAAGTCTCCTGTCTCCAGCACTGCAAGCGGATTCTTTACTTGCTGAGCCATAAAATTCTTGTATAAGGATTTTTTTATCAAGTAACTTTGATGAAATTTCACTATTACTTCCAGTATGTCTCTCAGTTCTCTTGGATTCTCTTTTTACAGAATTGTTTGGTCTACCATGATGACAGGTGTTTGTTTTTTTTTTTTTCTCATCTTTATTTTTACCTCATGTTTTCTTTAATCAATTGACTGATTGACTGACTGACTGCAGTGGCCAGGATACCTGTTACTATGGTAACAAAATAACAGTAACGTGATAATCCCTGTTTGTTTCTTTTTTTTTTTTTTATTTTTTCAGTGGGTTTTGTCATACATTGATATGAATCAGCCATGGATTTACACGTATTCCCCATCCCGATCCCCCCTCCCACCTCCCTCTCCACCCGATTCCTCTGGGTCTTCCCCGTGCACCAGGCCCGAGCACTTGTCTCATGCATCCCACCTGGGCTGGTGACCTGTTTCACCATGGATACTATACATGCTGTTCTTTCGCAACATCCCACCCTCACCTTCTCCCTCAGAGTTCAAAAGTCTGTTCTGTACTTCTGTGTCTCTTTTTCTGTTTTGCATATAGGGTTGTCGTTACCATCTTTCTAAATTCCATATATATGTGTTAGTATGCTGTAATGATCTTTATCTTTCTGGCTTACTTCACTCTGTATAATGGGCTCCAGTTTCATCCATCTCATTAGAACTGGTTCAAATGAATTCTTTTTAACGGCTGAGTAATATTCCATGGTGTATATGTACCACAGCTTCCTTATCCATTCATCTGCTGATGGGCATCTAGGTTGCTTCCATGTCCTGGCTATTATAAACAGTGCTGCGATGAACATATTTGTTTCTTGAGTTAAAAAAAAAAGTGTCTAACTTTTCTCCATTTATAAAGATTATTACCATTAGTTTTTGATACACAGATTTCATGAAATTAAGGAAGTTTTCGTCCACTCCTTCTTTCCTTAGTTTATTTTTTTATTTATTTTAGGTGTTGAACTTTACCAAATGCATTTTCTACAACTATTGAAACAAACATGTGATCTTTCTTTTATTACATTGAAGTAATGAGCTACATTAATAGATTTCTCAGATGTTAGACTATCCTTGCAGTCTTGAGAGAAACTACTTTACCCTAATATATTTATTTATATATATATATACATATATACACACTGCTGGATTTGATTAGCTAATAATTTACTTATGATTTCTATGTTAATAAGTGAAAATGGGCCTATAACTTTCTTTGCTTTTCTTTCCTTATACGATTTTGGAAACAAGTTTAAACCACTTTACGAAAAGAGTTGGACATCTTTTTCTCCTGTGTTTTGAAACAACTTATATTAAACAGCATTATCTTGCTATTTATCTATAACTATATCTACGCCTTTACCTATGGAGTTGTCTAAGTCTGGAGCTTTTAGAGTCACTGAGGAAGATCTCTGATGACTACCATTATAATTTCTTTAATGATTACTGGCCTGTTCTAGCTATTTTTTGTGACAATTTTATATTTTTCTCAGAAATTTACTTTTTTTTTTTTTAGAAATTTACTTTTATAAACTTCAGATTTATCAGCATATAGTTGTTGGAAAATATTATCGTATGAACACTACAAAGGAAGCTGGGAAATTCAGTTTTTATTCTGGGTATTTACATGTCCAGTTAAAAAATATTCTTTTTCCAACATATAAAAAACTGAGAACAAATGTTAGTAAACAATTTTCAGTCATTTCCACAGCTTCCCTGATTATCAATGTGCTCCAGGAGATAGGCTGATGCCAGGGCCTTAGTTTGTGCTTTCCTGGCGTATCTAAGGGGCCACAGTGAGGGCAGACCTTAATGCAACGGTGCCCAGCTTGGAATTACCACTCTTGCTTTTTCTCATCATCAGGCTATTGGGCCCCTGGGAAACTCCCACTTATCTCTCCCACTCCAAGCATTCTCTATTTTAAAATTCCTCTCTGTCACCCTTTTCTGGGCCTCTGAGAATGGAAGGAGAGGAGAGACATTCAGGGGTTGGACCTCTGCCTGCCTCTGGCCAGCTTTCTGTCCTTACGCCCCACATACCAGCTATATTCCCTTGCGGCTTCCCATGAGCACTTCACTCAAGTTTTTCCTTTAATTATTTACTATTTTCAGCTCTGAGGCCTCGCCAGGATTAGGTTTGGAGGAGGAGGCTGGCAGCCCAAGCTCGATGTCTCCCACTCATCAAGAATGAGAAGTTCTTTGTTTATGTTCTAATTTGGGGGGCCCAGAGGCCTCAGAGGAGGTTGTTGATGTCTCTCTGTGAGGAGAGGTACATGATGTTATCGGAGATGTTTCCCCTCCCTAAAGGAAATAAGAAATCAACCAATGGCCACAAAGGGAGATGTAAAAGGACATGAGCTGAGATGCAGTTTCTGGGAAGAGCCTGGACCCAGGTTGCTTCTCCTACAGGCTGAGCCCAAACGTTGCAGGGTTGATGAGAACTTTCTGAGGGGTTTGGGGGCCTCCAGAACAGAGGAGTTTTGTAATTTACTTCCCTGAGGAAACTAAGAGAAGGGCCCTAGGGAAGCCTCAAGTCCAGCCTGACTCAAGGCAATGAGCCAGCAACGCTGAGTGTCATGTCCAGGTAAGTTGCCCTGACAGCAGCCCCACAGAGGCCCATGCACACTCAGGTAACACAGAGGAGCTTCTGGAACTGGCATTTGAACTGAAGAACACAGAGGTAGTTTGAGAGAAGGCTACAGATGGAAGACAGCTCATAACCGGGACAAAGAGGAAGCAGTGTGTGTGGAACTTGCTGACTACAAACCAAGATGGAGGTGCAGACACCAGCAAGGGAGCTGGGGGAACACAGAACAAGGTCAAGGCCAGAGAGAAGAGGCCAGCAAGGGCAGAGGCTGCCGGGTTCACAGGCATTCCCTCCCTCGGAACACTGTGTAGCCTCTGGAGTCTCAGGCCACCTCCAGGGAGCTGGAAGATGGAGAATGTCAAATGAATAGAAAAGTTAGACATAACAGATTATTTTCAACTGGAAGGAACTGAATTTAACTGAACTGACAAGTTTAAGTTTTCCACCATTAGCAAAGACTGAATTGCACCTGCAATGCAGGAGACCCAATTCGATTCCTGGGTCGGGAAGATCTCCTGGAGAAGGACATGGTAACCAATCCAGTGTTCTTGCCTGGAGAATCCCATGGACAGAGGAGCCTGGCAGGCTACAGTTCATGGGGTTGCACAGAGCCGATCACAGCTGAGTGACTTTCACTTTCACAGAGATATAAGGAAAGCTCCCCCATTTCATTTTTTTTGCATACCCAAAGTAAAATAATGAATATCACATCTGAGACAACCCTCACTTTGATTTTTATCTTATTAGTTTAAACTTTTTTATACCATTTAAACCTTCCCATTCTGTTTTGCTCAGTTAATCACTAAACATTATTTTCTTTTTAAGCTTTTCTGTCTTTTCCCCATATCTTCTATTTTATTATTGATTCACCTTTATTTCCCTTTATTGTTTATTCAAATCTCATTTACTTATATTTTTAGTTACATATATTTGCAATGAGTAGCAAATACAATTGATATATAGATCTATAGGGTAATCTCTTCAACCCACCAATTCAACAGTTTTAAAAATTAAATAGTGTAAACATATTTAAAATGAAAAATAAATTTGACAACCAAAAAAAAAAAAAAAGAAAAATAAGCCAGACAATTTGAGATAGATCTTATAGCTTAACTAGCAAATAAAATAGTTTGGCCTTTTATATTTTCATAGCCAAACTTTAAAGTACAGCAGCAGCATCTGATATCTGGAAGTTAATTTTTATATATTGATATGTAATATATTTTATATAAAGGTGGGTATCTGTTATGATCTAAAATTTAGATATTAGGGTCTTTTTTTTTAATTTGCAAAATACCAGATCAGTGAGGTCACAGTCAGCTGGTTAGTTCCAATAAGCTGGTGAGTCAGAACAGACTCCTCTTGCAATCATAGTTGACAGCTTAAGTGAGCAAACCCAGTTTTCTAGAGCCCGCCTTCCAACAGACGTGTTATCAAGCATTCATCTCGCAACACTCTTTGAAACTCTCAGTGCAAACTTTCAATATTAAAGGAAGCTCTTTGCCCTGTTAGTAAAGAGATTTAGATGAAGCCACAAACTCATGATAAGAAGCAGAGTAATTATAGATTTAACTTACATTTTATGGCAAATCATACTGTAAATGTTTACTCACCATCTTCCTTAGCTACCTAAATAAAGGCTAATTGCTAACCCAGTGCTTTCAATGGTTTCAACTTACAAAAGCATTTGTATCAATGGTTTCTTAAAGTTTTCCTACAAGTTCTTGCCTCAAAACAATCTGACCTCTGAGTTTAACTTTATATTAAGGCTGAATCAAAACCAGTGAGAGGGATAATTTAGTTCCACATATACAGTTTAAAATGGTTTACCCATACAATATTAATTTCATCTGTGTGTCTCTAAATCAAAGCATAGACTTCACAAGATTATGAGTATTTTACTCTGTCCCTGTTATACTCAGGGGCGTAATGTTATGGTTAAGAATACTCAAACATTGCTATTTTAATTCTCTCATCTCTAATGTTCTTGAGAACCAGGAATTTTGTTATAGACAAAAGGAAATTCAAACGTAACAAAGTGAAGAAATTAAGTAAAAATCCTAGAGTCTTGAATTTAAATCAGAGTGAGCTCAGAGGTAACGTGGTGGCTCAGTGATAAAGAATCTGTCTGCCAATGAAGGAGACATGGGTTCTATCCCGGGGTCACGAAGATCCCCTGGAGGAGGAAATGGCAACCCACTCCAGTGTTTAGCCTGGAAAATCCCATGGGCCGAGGAGCCTGGTGGGCTACCGTCGATGGGGTCGCAAAAGAGTTGGACATGACTGAGCACACAGCACATATCATTATGAATTCATAAAGTAATTTTTATTTGTAAAAGGATGTCCCAAAAGTTTTAGGACAATTTTAAGACTTAAAATTTCAAAAGTATAAATGTTACAGATTCACAAATCTTGCCATTTAGAAGCCTAATTATTTAAATGTATTTTATATTTACTTTTGTGAATTTTGATTAATCAATTTGCCATCTTCAATAAGAGGGACTCCTGATGAAAGAACATCATCAGCATCTAAACCTGTGTCCAAGTCAGATCAAGCTCTGGATCTAGCAATCAGTTTGCAGAAAATACAGGGACAGAGGGACATGGTAAGCTCCACTGTGAGTATGCAAGCAGCAAAGTCTAAATGTGGAAAACCGCATGTCAAGGGGCCTGGGTTCTTCAAAGATAAATGTCAGGAAAAGAACAGGACAGAAGGAAAATCTATAGATTATATGAGACTTTAAAAAAATAAACTTCAAAAATGAGTAAGTCTATATTATAGAGGCTAGGGATGCACACAAAACTGAGAAAACTACAAAGACAAGGAAGTGATTACTATAAAAGTCAGGATGATGCAGCCATTATGGAAAACACTATGGAGGTTCCTCAAAAAATTAAAAACAGTGTTGCTATATGATCCAACAATCCCACTCCTATGCATATACCCAGAAAAAACTATAATTTGAAAAGATACATGCATTCCTATGTTCATAGCAGAACTATTTACAATAGCCAAGACATGGAAAGAATCTAAATATCCATGGACAGATGAACAGACATACACATACATATACACACACACACACATACACTAAAATATTACTTAGCCATAAAAAAGAATGAAATAATGCCATTTACAGCAATGTGGATGAATCTAGAGATTATCATACTAAGCAAAGTAAGTCAGAAGACAAATACCATATGATATCATATATATAGAATCTAAAATATGACAAAAGTGAATATAACTATAAAACAGAAACACACTCACAGACATAGAGAACAGACATATGATTGCCCAGGAAGAGGGGGAGTCAGGGAGGGAAGGCCTGGGAGTTTGGGATCAGTAGATGCCAACAATTATATATAGGATGGATAACAATAAGGTCCGACAGGGAACTATTGTGATATTTTATCAGTGATAAACGATAATGGAAAACAATATGAAAAAGACTATATGCCTGTATAACTGAGTCACTGTGCTATACAGCAGAAATTAATATAACACTGTAAATCAACTATACTTCAATAAAATTAGGGGAAAAAAGTCAGAATACAGTTACCTATGGTGGGAGAGAGGGCTTGTGATTAGATGGGGCACCCAGGGGGCTCTGTTGGGTGGCTGAAAAGCTCTGTCTTGACCTGTTTGTTGGTCACAAGGATATTTATCTTATAATAATTCATTAAGTCATGCATTTATTTTGTGCTATGGATCTGTATTTTATTTTATAACAAAAATAATATAATAAATATTGAAATAATTTTAAAATATAAATTCAAAAAGAGAAGAATACTCATGTGTAGAATCTGTCTTATAGGTTCTATTCACACAACTTTTTAAATTTTATCTTGCTTTCAGTTCTGTGCTTTTCTTTAGTTTTTTTAATTTACATATAGTTAAATTTATTCATTTCAGTTTTGAGTTCTCTGAGTTTGACAAATGCCTAGACTTGTGTAACCGTGGCCTGAATCAAGTCAGAACACTTTCATTGCCTCCAAAATTCCCTTGTGTTGGACTTTGTAGTCAACCCTCCCCCACTCAGTCCCTGGCAACCATTGATCTTTCTATTTTGACAGTATTGTCTTTTCCAGAATGTAATATAAATGGAATAACCTGGTGAATAGCCTTTAAATCTGGCTTTCTTCCCTGGCATAATGCACTTGAGATGCATTCATATTGTTGCATGTATCAATAAGTACCCCTCTTTATTGTAGAGAGTATTTATCCTACTTTTATTGCTGAGTAAAATGTTTATCAGTTTGTTAGTTGAAAGACTTTGGCTTGTTTCCAGTTGTTGGTGATTATCAATAAAACTACTCTAAATATTCACATATAGGCTTTCATGTGAACATATTTTTTCATTCCTTTTGAGTAAATTTTAGTAATTTTTCCAAAAATTGCATGGTTTTTGGGAGGGGGGATCGGGATGGGGAACACATGTAAATCCACGGCTGATTCATGTCAATGTATGGCAAAAACCACTACAATATTGTAAAGTAATTAGCCTCCAACTAATAAAAATAAATGGGAAAAAAATAAAAAATTAAAAAAAATTTTTTTTAAATTGCATGGTTTTTACATTTTTATCTTTTAGTCTGTTGGGTGAAATGCAGAGAGCTCAGACATAAAGAGGGTAGCTGTGAGCATAGTTCAGGCCACATAGAAGAGGAAATTTATTTTCCCCTTCACTCTGTCCTGTGGCAACCTTTTTAAGCTCTCCATAATTGACCTCTGATTTCCTTAGGTGTTAAACCCCTTATCTCTTTCAGAAACAGAAAACTATGATATATATTTTTAAATTCAGCAATGGCTAGAAATTGTAGTTGAATCCAAAGGATATGTTTGGAGTTTATTGGAAAACTTCAAGAAATTAGACCTTGTGGACAGCTGCTTTGAAGAGACAAGACTGAACCAGACATTGGGTCTTATTCAATAAGAGTAAATACTGGAGAATATTTAGAAAATTTTTACTTTGAAAAAATTGTGAATATAAATATTAAACTACATTAGGGTAGTGACTCCATATTGTCAGACAACCCTAACCTTGCAGCTAAAAAGCTAAATTTAGTTATCAGTTATGGAAACATTAAATTTACTCATTATATGTTCATTATAGGAAATTAAATTTGTTAATTTAATTCAGTAATACAAAAAAATTTTGTAGCATATTAAGTTAAATAAGCTGCTATAAGAAAGTGACCTAGATATGCAGTGACTCAAATGAGAGAAACTTATTTTTCTCTGGTAGTCCAGAGGTAGGCAGACAATCTAGGCAAATAAGAGACTCCATTCCATGGGGTCATCCAGGTATTCAGTCTCCTTTTCTCTTGTTGATTCATAATCACAAAGAACAGGAGTTAGTAAGCTTTCCAGTTTGCCGTTATAGCATGAAAGCAGCCATTGACAATATGTTAATAAGTGGCTATGGCATTATTCCAATAAAACTTCAGTCACAAGAACAGATGGCAGGCCACATTTTGACCCACAGGTTATAGTTTGATGACTCTTGTCCCAGAGTGAAGTCTTTGTGGTTGAAGCTCCATTCATGCTCTGGTTTGTGGAAAGGGATAAAGAGGCAGTGAAAGGTAAAACATTCCTTACAAGAGGACACATGATTTCTGCTAACATTCCCCTGACTGAAACTTACTAGTCACATGGCTACATCTATCTAGTTCCAATAGAGGCCTGAGAAAGTCTCTACCTGGGCAGTCATGTACCTAGGTTAAAAAGTAGGGGTCTGATTATAAGAAAGAAAAGAATGGATATTGGGGAACAGTTATTCACCTCTGCCACTTGCCTCAAGTTGTAATACTAGCACTGTGGTCTTTAATGATTTATAGCTTCACTGAATCATTCTGGAACTTAAGTCTGTGATTGTCTTTGCATATCAGTCTGAGGTATTCAAGAACCTCCCTCTCTTCATTTTCTCCCTATCAGCTTCAACAAAGTCAGAATCCCAATCAAGTCAGGATCTGAGCAGAAACTGAAAGACTCAGAGAAGTGGTCTATATGGAAAGCACAGAGAAGATGTGCAGAGATGAGACCAGAGCTCCAGAAAGGACAGAAAAGGATGGAGCAGGCTTGTGACTCCGGTTCCCATGAGGCCTGGGCGCTTCCTGCTTTGCGTTCTGTGCATTCCTTGATCTCCCTTTGTGCTTGAGTCTCCTTGGCTGTGTGACAGGTAAAGTTTCTGAAAAACTGAATGTCTAAAAACAGTTTTTATTCTATACTCAAACTTGATTAATAGTTTGGGGATGAAATTCATTTCCCTTCTGAACGTGAAGACATTACTCCATTTTCATCTAATTTCCAATGTTGAAGTCAAGAAGTCAAAAGCTTTAGCTTCATTCTTAGTGATCTAAAACTTCACTAGAGGGAGGGATGCTCAAGTGGGAAGGGACATGGGTAAACCTAGCTGATTCATGCTGATATTTGGTAGAAACCAATGCAATACTGTAAAGCAATTATCCTTCAATTAAAAATAAATAACTTTTTTAAAATAATAAAAAATAAATGAATAAAACTCCACAAGAATAGGCTTTGATATGATCTTTTTCTCAACCATTGTGCAGGGTTCTCAGTGAACTTTTCAAATTTGAAAACTTTCATCTTTCAGTTCTAGAAAATTGCCTTGTATTCTTTCTCTGATAGTTACTCCCCTACCATTTTTCTCTTGTTCTGTCTTGGTCCAGCATCTATTAGACTGATGTTGGACTCCTGAGTTGATATCTTATTTTATTTTATTTTCTCTTCTCCTGTCTATCTCTGAATCTTTTTGCTCCACTTAAAATTTAAAGTTGATGGTATCCTCAGTTTTAAATTCCAACCCTTTAAAATTTATTTGCTATTTTATTTTTAATTTCTAAAAAAGCTCTTTTGTTATTTCTGAAGTCCATCTTTATATAAATCTCAGTAATTTATTACAGACTGTATATCTTCTCTGATCTAAAGTTTCCTACTGCTGCATGGCCTCTGCTTCCTCTCA
This sequence comes from Dama dama, assembly GCF_033118175.1. Lineage (NCBI taxonomy): Eukaryota > Metazoa > Chordata > Mammalia > Artiodactyla > Cervidae > Dama > Dama dama. The sequence goes on along the minus strand of NC_083692.1, from coordinate 57,188,992 downwards.
GAGGCTTCTCCTTGATTATATTGTTCTCTGTCTTCGGTGTTGGAGGACATCTTCAAATATCTGGATGTCCCATGGATTTCCATTTATATTTAAGAGTACGGCAATTTAAAGGAGTGATTGGAAGGTCTGTGTGCATGGGCGGGGTTTGCCTGATGGGAAATAGAATGCTGCTTTCATCTCAGAGGATCACTATGCATTAGTGCTTAGAGATCTTTCTTTTCCCTTGAGTCTGTACAAGAATGAGATTTTGAGTTGTGTTTTAGAAATGAATATCTTGTAAACTCTGCTCTATTTTTTACTTACACAATGGCAAGGAGGAAATATCTAGGGAATTTATATGGCTCTTTATGCTGGTAAAGTTAACTGTGCAAGACAAGCATGGTTCTAATCAATGGTCTACTTATAAGAAAAAGGTGCAGAAAATTCAAGCCCTCACAAGGAATCAAGTTTATAACTTAAGCAAACAAACACGATTCTCTCTTGCAAATAGAATTTTCTACAGTCTATGTACCATCATGATTATAAATTACAACTACTACTGTATTTAAAAGTTAAATATCATGGAGACTCTCTGCCCTTAGTAACTAAATATGTAAGGTGACGTGCAATTATATTTTAAGGAGTCAAAGTATGTGTAAACTAAAAAGATAAACTTAAAGAGAACTTTGCCTCTCTGACTCAAAAATTGTGTCCATTGTATTCTTGATACACTCAGAATATAAGAATCCCTTAATTATCAATATTTCATTAATCTGAAGCAAATAACTGAATCTGAAGTACTTTGTTTCAATCAAGTCCTTTCTCCATGTTTCTTACTACATACATTTACACCTTGTAACCTATTATTTTCTTTTAATTTTATGCATAGCTAGGTAAAAGTATTTTCAAGTTGATACATTTTCACAAACCAGTCTTTTCTCCAGAAGGACTTTCAATCTCCTGCCTGGTGAGGGTGGGGATATGGGAAGAAGAGACAAGAGGTAATAAATCTGACCACCAACTTATGTGGCGCTAAAAAGAGAAAGAAAATAGGAAGAGATCACACCATTTAGTCCACAAACTTCCCCTTAATCCTCCTGATTTCAGAAGGTACCTCATTCTCACTTGCTTTTATAATTGAGTCAGTATCATTCTAGTAGAGATTGGGAAGAGAGCAAAAGAAGTCTGTGTTCAGTTTAACATATTTAATTGGTAACCCTAATAGATTTCTTTGAAAATAAGGTATACCTTATTAATTATTTTTGGAAATAAAAAAACAGATTTCTTGCTTTACTGTTCATGCTGTCAAGAAAACTGAAGTGCCCCAATTTTGAACTTACTTCCCATGACAGAGACTGTTGGTTCTGACTTAGCATCTATTCTCCTTTTTTTCCCTTAAAAACTCTGAATTTTTTGTTTTATTGAGATATAATTAACATCTAACACTGAATAAGTTTATGGTATACAGCATCATAAGTTGATATCCATATATTGTGAAATGATTACCACAATAAGTTTAGTTAACATCCATCATCTCATATAGTTACAATCTTTTTCCTTATGATGAGAGCTTTTAGGATCTATTCAACAGTACGTGATCCAAGAACTCAAACTTCTCCAAGCTAGACTTCAATAGTAGGTGAAACGAGAACTTCCAGACATTAGAGCTGGATTTAGGAAAGGCAGAGGAACCAGAGATCAAACTGCCAACATTGTTGAATCATAGAAAAAATAAGAGAATTCCAGAAAAACATCTACAAACAGCTTCTCTGACTATGCTAAAGCCTTTGACTGTGTGGATCACAACAAACAGTGAAAAATTCTTCAAGAGATGGGAATACCAGACCACTTTATCTGCCTCCTGAGAAGTCTGTATGCAGGTCAAGAAACAACAGTTAGAACTGGACATGGAACAATGGGCTGGCTCCAAATTGGGAAAGGAGTACGTCAAGGCTGTATATTGTCAACCTGCTTATTTAACTTATATGCAGAGTACATCATGTGAAGTGCTAGACTGGATGAAGCACAAGCTGGAATCAAGATTGCTGGGAGAAATATCAATAACCTCAGATATGCAGATAATACCACCCTTATGGCAGAAAGCGAAGAAGAACTAAAGAGCCTCTTGATGAAAGTGAAAGAGGAGAGTGAAAAAGTTGGCTTAAAACTCAACATTCAGAAAACTAAGATCATGGCATCCGGTCCCATCACTTTGTGGCAAATAGATGGGGAAACAATGGAAACAGTGAGAGACTTTATTGTTTTGGGCTCCAAAATCACTGCAGATGGTGACTGCAGCCATGAAATGAAAAGATGCTTGCTCCTTGGAAGAAAAGCTATGACCAACATAGACAGCATATTAAAAAGCAGAGACATTACTTTATCAACAAAGGTCTGTCTAGTCAAGGCTATGGTTTTTCCAGTGGTCATGTATGGATGTGAGAGTTAGACCATAAAGAAAGCTGAGTACTGAAGAATTGATGCTTCTGAACTGTGGTGTTGGAGAAGACTCTTGAGAGTCCCTTGGACTGCAAGGAGTCCATCCTAAAGGAAATCAGTTGTGAATAATATTCATTGGAAGGACTGATGCTGAAGCTGAAACTCCAATACTTTGGCCACCTGATGCAAAGAGCTGACTCATTTGAAAAGACTCTAATGCTGGGAAAAATCGAAGGAAGGAGGAGAAGGGGACGACAGAGGATGAGATGGTTGGATGGCATCACCAACTCGATGGACATGAGTTTAAGCAAGCTCTAGGAGTTGGTGATGGACAGGGAAGCCTGGCATTGCAAAGAGTCAGACATGACTGAGCAACTGAATTGAACTGATTCAATTAGCAACTGTCAAATACACCATACAGCAAGGATAATTATAAGTCACCATATTGTACATTACATTCCCAGTACTTATTTATTTTATAGCTGGAAGTTTGTACAAGCACTCTAATTTTAATTGGGTGCTCACCATAAAGCTAAAAAATGGCATTTCCTTATTTCCTTTATAGTACATTCATTCAGCCATGTGAATAAGTTCCACCCAATGAAAAGTAAACAGAAGTGATATATGGAATTTCTGGAATGCCTCCTTAAAATGAATAAAGCTTAAATTATTAGAGAAATCAAAACTGAAAATCAAAATCAAATCAAAACTACAATGAGGTATCACCTCATACCAGTCAGAACAGCCATCATTAAAAACTCTACAAAGAACAGATGCTGGAGAGGATGTCAAAAAGAGGGATCTCTCATACACTACTGGTGGGAATATAAGTTGGTGCATCACTATGGGAAACAGTACAGAGGTTCCTCAGAAAACTAACAATAGAATTACCATATGACCCGGAAATCCCACTCCTGAGAATATACCCAGACAAAATTCTAATTGAAAAAGATACATGCACTCCTATGTTCATACCAGCATTACTGGTAATAGCCAAGACATGGAAGCCCCCTAAATGTCCATCAACAGATGAATGAATCAAGAAGACATGGTACATAATAGCAAATGAAGCAACAGACAAAGGATTAATCTCAAAAATATACAAGCAACTCCTGCAGCTCAATTCCAGAAAAATAAATGACCCAATCAAAAAATGGGCCAAAGAACTAAACAGACATTTCTCCAAAGAAGACATACAGATGGCTAACAAACACATGAAAAGATGCTCAACATCACTCTTTATTAGAGAAATGCAAATCAAAACCACAATGAGGTACCATTACACGCCAGTCAGGATGGCTGCTATCCAAAAGTCTACAAGCAATAAATGCTGGAGAGGGTGTGGAGAAAAGGGAACCCTCTTACACTGTTGGTGGGAATGCAAACTAGTACAGCCGCTATGGAAAACAGTGTGGAGATTTCTTAAAAAACTGGAAATAGAACTGCCATATGACCCAGCAATCCCACTTCTGGGCATACACACTGAGGAAACCAGATCTGAAAGAGACACGTGCACCCCAATGTTCATCGCAGCACTGTTTATAATAGCCAGGACATGGAAGCAACCTAGATGCCCATCAGCAGATGAATGGATAAGGAAGCTGTGGTACATATACACCACGGAATATTACTCAGCCATTAAAAAGAATTCATTTGAACCAGTCCTAATGAGATGGATGAAGCTGGAGCCCATTATACAGAGTGAAGTAAGCCAGAAAGATAAAGAACATTACAGCATACTATCACATATATATGGAATTTAGAAAGGTGATAACGATAACCCTGTATGCAAAACAGAAAAAGAGACACAGAAATACAGAACAGACTTTTGAACTCTGTGGGAGAATGTGAGGGTGGGATATTTCAAAAGAACAGCATGTATACTATCTATGGTGAAACAGATCACCAGCCCAGGTGGGATGCATGAGACAAGTGCTCCGGCCTAGTGCACTGGGAAGACCCAGAGGAATCGAGTGGAGAGGGAGGTGGGAGGGGGGATCGGGATTGGGAATACATGTAAATCCATGGCTGATTCATATCAATGTATGACAAAACCCACTGGAAAAAAAAATAATAATAATAAAAAAATAATAATAATAAAGACTAAGATCTAAAAAAATAAAAATAAAAAAAAAATAAAACATTAAAAAAAAAAAAAGAAGACATGGTACATACATACTATGGAATACTACTCAGTCATAAAAAATAATGAAATAATCCCATTTGCAGCCATACAGATGCAATCAGAGAGTATCATACTAAGTGAGATAAGTCAGAAAGAAAAAGACAAATACCATATGATATCACTTATATGTGAAGTCTAAAATATGACACAAATGAACCTATCTATGAACAGAAACAGACTCACAGACAGAGAATAGAATTGTGGTCCAAGGGGGAGGGGATGGGGGAAGGATGGAGTCAGAGGTTGGAGTTACCAGATGCAAGCTAACATATATAGGATGGATAAACAACAAGGTCCCACTGCATAGCACAGAGAACTATAGTCAATATCCTATGATAAACCATAATAGAAAAAAATATAAAAAATAAATATATATAACTCACACATATAATATTGTATATAATATATAAATATATATAACTTTTATATATAAAAGAATATAAAAAAGAACATATAGATATACATACATATATGTATGTATAACTGGATCACTTTGCAGTACAGCAGAAATTAACACATAAATCAAGTATACTTCAATTAAAAAGAAAATAAAGAACACTTACCCTTCTTCTTTCCTTCCTTCATCAGATGAGATGTTAGACCACCTGAAGACAAAAGCCACATCCTAGGATTAGTGGACCAAACATCTTGACGGATGCTAGGTCCAAGACATCTTCTTAAGTAAAGGATGTAGTTGAGAGAGTTCTCTGATTTACTTGGGTCCTGACTAAAAATCTTCATTAATTTCTAAAACCCTTGCCTTATCTTTTCCAATAGTCCATACTTATTTTTCAGGCTGCCTCTTACAGAGATCTAATTCCCCTTCTCAGTTCTAGGTTGTTCTTTTGTCCTGGACAATTCTCTAAAGATCTGCCTTTCTACAGGCAACTTAATTTAGTAATGTTAGATCCCAAGTACAACTCAGTCATATTGTGCTCAGGGCAGATGGGTTAGGCCCACAAGTGCTGTCATTCAAACATCTACTCCAAACCCATCAACCCATGAGCTGTACCTACTGGCTTTTTCTTTATTCAATATACACTAGACTGTGCCTTGCAATGACTCAGATTCTTCTCCAAAAATATAGGAAACACTTTTAGCTATCTACCAACAGCTATCCCCTCTTCATTCTTGATAACGCAATCTCAACTTTCTTTATGAGGTACATTGGTTTCCTATTGCTACTGTAAAAAATTACCACAAATTTAGTGGCTTAAAACAACAAGAATTTATTCTTCTATGATTTGGAGGTCAGAGATCTAAATGGGTCAACAATCCTTCTGGAGACTCCAGAGCAGAATCCATTTCCTCATCTTCTCTAACTTCTACAAGTTGCCAGCATTCCTTGGTTTATGGATCCACAGCACTGCAATTTCTTTTTCAATCATCTCCTTCTCTGACTTCAGCCCTCCTGCCTCTACTTCATAAGGACCTCTGTGGTTATACTGGGCCCCCTAGATAAACTAGGCTACTCGCCCCATATCAAGATCTTTAACTTAATCTCATATGCAAAGTCCCCTTTTCTATGTAAGGTAACATATTTAAAGGTTCCAGGGTCTAGGACATAAACATCTTTGGAGGGCCTTTATCCTGCCTATCAAGGAGGCAATGAACCCAGTCCCTGAGGATGAATCATGATTTGTTTAGTTATAACAATCTTATTTGTATCCCTTTGACAGTAATGGGTCGGTAGGGGGAGGATGCTGTAAGGCTGATGAGTTGTAGGAAGAAGCCTGGATATTTGGACAAGATTTTCCTCCCAACAGGAAAGGTACAAAGGAGAAAGTCCCGCTCTTCTGGTCACCTTTTTCTTATCTTCTGGATGTTATTATATGTGGACATGATGTGCTAAGTCACTTCAGTTGTATCTGACTCTTTGCAACTCCATGGATCATAGCCCACCAGGCTCCTCTGTCCATGGAACTCTCTAGGCAAGAATACTGGAGTGGGTTGCCATTTCCTCCTCTAGGGATCTTCCCAACCCAGGGATCGAACCCATGTCTCTTAAGTCTCCTGCATTGGCAGGGGGTTCTTTGCCACTAGCACCACCTGGGAAGCCAAAGCTACTACAAATACTTTGTGACATTTTAAAGGCCAAAACAATTGTAGAGATGGTGACTTAATAGCCTGACACTGTTAGGCCAGTATCTAACCTTGGAATCACTTACCCTTAGATTTCCTATTAAATGAAATACTTAAATGTTTTTAGGTTAAGCTACTATTAGTAGGATATTTTGTTATTTGCAGCTGAAGTAATTCTAACTAATACATAACTCTAAATGGACCTGAATTGCATATCACTTGGACTCTGTTACTTGCCTGTAAGAATACTGACTCTTAGAAAATAGCTTCCAGCCATACAGGAAATAAACAAAGATAGGCATATTGGTGATTTTAATATCAGAGGAATTATATTTGAGCTTCCAGGCTTATGTGATAACAAGCTACTCTCTTTTTATCTTGTTGCATATTCTTCCTACCCTAAAGTGCACACAGATAGTTTCTATGAATGGTCTCAGTTACTAGACAGTAAATTAAACAAGATAAGGCCTGTAAAGTACCTCTATATAATAGAGTTATATATAGTAACTGTTTAATGATTTATAGCTGTTACTATGGTGTATCCTCTGTGCCTGATGGCTAGCACTTTATTTTGGGGGATTACATTGCATGATTCCTAACAGTGTCACCAAAGTCCCACCTTGAGACAAACTAGACTGAGAAGATGCCTTCTCCATACCCTGATCCTCTCTTAGAAGATTAAAAATCACACCCAATAAAGAAGTTACTTTCTAAGAAAAGTCTGGGGAACCTTCATTTACTTTTCAAATAGGGACTCATAAGTTAATTATAGATATTTTGATTTTAAAATGGGTGCTTTTGAATTGAAAGAGACACATGTACTCCAATGTTCATTGCAGCACTGTTTACAATAGCTAGGACATGGAAGCAACCTAGATGTCCATCGGCAGATGAGTGGATAAGAAAGCTATGGTACATATACACAATGGAATATTACTCAGCTATTAGAAAGAATGCATTTGAATCAGTTCTAATGAGGCGGATGAAACTGGAGCCTATTATACAGAGTGAAGTAAGCCAGGAAGAAAAACACCAATACAGTATATTAACGCATATATATGGAATTTAGAAAGATGGTAACAATAACCCTATATGCAAGACAGCAAAAGAGACACAGATGTAAAGAAGAGACCTTTGGACTCTGTGGGAGAAGGCGAGGGTGGGATGATTTGAAAGATAGCATTGAAACATGTATATTACCATATGTGAAACAGATCGCCAGTCCAGGTTCGATGCATGATGCAGGGCACTCAGGGCCGGTGCACTGGGACGACCCTGAGGGATGGGACGGGGAGCGAGGTGGGAGAGGGTTCAGGATGGAGAGGCACATGTACACCCATGATTCATGTCAATGTATGGCAAAAAAACACTACAATACTGTAAAGTATTGAGCCTTCAATTAAAATGAATAATTTACCCAAAAAAATGGGTGCTTTTTATAATGCTAGGGCCAGGTTCAGTTCAGTTCAGTTCAGTCGCTCAGTCGTGTCTGACACTTTGCGACCCCATGGACTGCAGCACGCCAGGCCTCCCTGTCCATCACCAACTCTGGAGTTTACTCAAACCCATGTCCATCGAGTCAGTGATGCCATCCAACCATCTCATCCTCTGTCATCCCCTTCTCCTCCTGCCCCCAATCCCTCCCAGCATCAGGGTACCTCCCTCTAATTTTGATCCTCAAACAGATCTGGGTGAATACCTGTTCATACCCTCACCCAAACTCTCCCTAGACTCAGATGTAACAAGAGGACTCCTAAGAAGCTGTTATCTGAGATCTAATGCACTTCTAAAAATACCTGTTGAGAGAGGTTTTCTAATTGTTCATACCTACAGACTATTGACAGAATGAAACCAGTCCTGCCTGTCTCTCCTTAGGCAAACACGGGTCTTTTCCTGATAATTTCAGGTTGAATAAGAACTGTTAAGACTTCATCATCCCATAATAAAATTTGGCAAGGACATATGTTTTTTTAAAGGGGGGGCAGAACGTTTTACTGAGCAAGTGGAAGCGGCTGTGGAAGCCCTCAGCTCAGACCCCGCCCAGCCCATGGATGAGAGCGAGTTTATCGATGCCTCCCGCCTGGTGTACGATGGCATCCGGGACATCAGGAAAGCAGTGTTGATGATAAGGACCCCTGAGGAGCTGGATGACTCTGACTTTGAGACGGAAGACTTCGACGTCAGAAGCAGGACAAGCGTCCAGACAGAAGACGACCAGCTAATAGCTGGCCAGAGTGCCCGGGCGATCATGGCTCAGCTTCCCCAGGAGCAGAAAGCAAAGATTGCAGAACAGGTGGCTAGTTTTCAGGAAGAAAAGAGCAAGCTGGATGCTGAGGTGTCCAAGTGGGACGACAGTGGCAATGACATCATCGTGCTGGCCAAGCAGATGTGCATGATCATGATGGAGATGACGGACTTCACCCGAGGTAAAGGACCACTCAAAAACACATCAGATGTGATCAGTGCCGCCAAGAAAATTGCTGAGGCAGGCTCCAGGATGGATAAGCTTGGCCGCACCATTGCAGACCATTGCCCAGACTCAGCCTGCAAGCAGGACCTGCTCGCCTACCTTCAGCGCATTGCCCTCTACTGCCACCAGCTCAACATCTGCAGCAAAGTCAAGGCCGAGGTGCAGAACCTTGGCGGGGAGCTGGTTGTCTCTGGGGTGGACAGCGCCATGTCCCTGATCCAAGCTGCAAAGAACTTGATGAATGCGGTGGTGCAGACAGTGAAGGCATCGTACATGGCCTCCACCAAATACCAGAAGTCCCAGGGGATGGCGTCCCTCAACCTCCCTGCTGTGTCGTGGAAGATGAAGGCGCCTGAGAAAAAGCCCTTGGTGAAGAGAGAGAAACAGGATGAGATGCAGACCAAGATTAAAAGGGCATCTCAGAAGAAGCATGTGAACCCCGTGCAGGCCCTCAGTGAGTTCAAAGCTATGGACAGCATCTAAGGCTGCCCCCGGCCCTCCTAAAGATCCCTCACTGTTCTTTACCCTTGTGTATTTGCTAAACAGAAAACTGATGTTAGATTCCATAGGGAAATAGATTCTTGAGACCTGGCCAACCTGGTGAATTTTGCAAGGACGTACTTGTGTTTCAGTCATAGAATTCAGGAGCATATATCTAGCTATATTTTTTATACTCCTAAATAATTAAAAGTAAAAATTCCATAACCAAAGAGACTCCCACATGAACATGTTAGTAACACTGTTGACCAAGTTGAGATGCCTGTCCTCCTAGTGGTGGCAGCAGTAGGTTTGGGAGAGGGTATCTGCCTGCACCTTGGTTCAGGGAGGGGCTTCCCCCAGTTCTGGCCACTTGGCTGGTAGTAAATGACCAAAGACGACCCGGAGCAAGCATCCTGGGCGTCTTAGGAGGTCCTGGAGAAAGGAACATTCCCAGACAGGTCTTTAGACTGACAGGTCACACAAAACTAATTAAAACAATGTAATCTTAAAGAAAATGGATTACTCTCTTTATAACATGAAACGAGGGTTTTAACGCATGGTTACCATTACTAATGTACTCTGCTGTGGGACATTAATAAAGTTGCTTTTTTCAGGCTAGAATGTTGTGATGCCATAATCAGAACATGCTTTTTTACCTTCCTTCAGCTTCAAATGCAAATTCATCATTGGGTTCACTTCTAATAATTGCAGTGCTTCCTGCCTTGGGCTTTGGAGAGAAGCCTGACAAAATAGTGTTTGCTTAGGCAGTAATTTAGACTTACCTTATTTGTGATTACTATAGCGATTACTATAACTACAAGGTATAATTTTACTTTATTTAAATTTTATGAATTTGAATGTTTTTTACACTAACTTTCCCCAATAAAGTCCACTATGAAACCAAGAAGAAAAAAAAAATAATAAAGGGGGGGCAGAAAAAATACTGCTCTACACCATACACAGAAGTCTAATTGGGTTCTCCTCTTATAGAACATTTGGTTGTTGTTCCATGAGCAGTGACCCAAAAAAGGGCTACCAGAGACAGCATGTTAGAGAGCATGTTAGAGAGCAACATGCTGCCAGCCATGCTGAAATACTGACTAACACATCCACAGTGCCTATAGTGCTCTCTGACTCATGACTGCAAAGAAGATTTTTTCAATGAATTTCTTAAAACTTAGAGGAACAAGAATGCTACACTAGAGTAATAGCTCAGAGAAAGTGAACTCTGGGACCTAAAGTCTTATTTTGAGGCAAATAGAATTTTATGCTGTTTCAAGCTAATTTGTTCAAAAGTTCTCTCACTGATGCTTCACTCCTTTGCACTGCATATTCCATTACCGTCTTAAAAAGAAGGACTCTACCTAACTTGATACATATATTCTATATCTTTCATTTTCTAAAAATTGCCACTGGGAAAATGGACATTGTAGTTCACTTGACCATTATGTCGCACACATATGAAAAAAATCATCTGACTTAATTTTTCTATTGAATTGATTTGCTTAAGGTACCATGTGCAATACCCTTTACTCAATTCAACTTACAGAACTGAAATTCAATCCACACTGTATCTGGCATTTTAAATCCTAGGCCCTTAGAAACCTCTCCACATCCAAAAGCAAGAGTCAGACAAGCTATGTAAAGAGACTCATTTAGCCAAGGCCAGAGAAAGAATCGTTCCACATCCATCTCTGAGAGTAGAGTGCAAGTCCCCAAGGACTGATCAAGACCATGTTTCCCTTCTCCTCAGGCAGCTTCTGACTGGACTTCTTTCACTCCTTTAAAGTTTTGTCAGTTCGGAGAATTTAACTCTCCCAAGGTTCCAGGGACATCAATTGAGTTCATGAACAAAAAACTGGGGCTCGTTCAGACCTATCTTTTCTGAAGAACTGTGGGGTTAAGCATTTCATTTGCTCCCCTTTACATCCTTGCCCCCAGGAAGTTAGGCAGGGCCTCGTGGCTTGCTTTGACCAGTGAAATGCAAACAGATCAGTTACATCACTTCCAGGACAAAGCATTTAATTGCAAGTATTCATACCACAGTTTGCTATTCTCTGCCTCCATCATCAGCGTGGTACATGTTGAGAGGAAGTCTCTTTCAGCACTAGCCTGTGTCCTCTAAGTGACTGTGACAAGCAGAGCCCTCCTATCAAGCCATGGCAGACACACAGGGTAACAGAGAAATAAACCATTGTTCTTTTAAGTCACTGATTTTTTTTAACTCCATTACAAGTTCATTCATTCTAATAGAGGAAATTAGGGACTACTGTGTATGAAAAAAGGCAAAATGAGGGCTTTTGTGGATGAGGGACTAGAGAAGTGGCAGGCTGAAGGGTAGGCTGTGGAGAGGTTAATGAATAAGTCCCAGTCTGTCCCTACCAGTGCCATAGGCAGTTAGTGTCCAGAGAGTGCTGGGGCCAAAGCAGGAAACTTACATGAGAACCAGTCTTGTGCCCAAGAGATGAGTAGAACCAGAGAACTGACCTAGTCCAAGGAAGCTTCCCAAAATTGTCACTAATAGCTCCAAATGCTCTGGAACAGTCATAGAAAGTTGAGTTCACAGTCTGCATTAGTCCAAGTCTCAAAGAACCACACAGTAAATTGAGGTTAAGGGAGGCAAGAAGTTTGTTTTACGGGATTAAAACAGACAACACCAGTGGAGAAAAATGAGGGGGATGGGTGGGGAAGAAGAGGCAGGGAGGACAATCAAACTACAATAAGTTCAGACTTCTTCAAAGGAGAGAGAAGGGAGGGAGGTATGAAACACCGTGCACTTCCCAGGAAAGTTGTAGCAAGACTGATGGAGACTCCTCAGTCAAAATCACCCTTCAGAGGAGCTGTGTTTCCATGTCTTAAAATCCCTGCCACATGTAGCCTTGGCTGGGAGCAGTTCCTAGAAAATAGGGCCTGATGCTGTGGCGACTAGCAAGGGCTAAACCCTGTTTCCAAGGAGGAGGTCCCAGTGGAGAATTTTCCAAACCCCCACATAGCTGCAACATTATATTTTATACAGCTTATAAAAGTCTAACAGGGAAGAAGGCCAATGATTCCACATAACACGTAGAACATTATTTCGTGGTGATAATAGTACTGCCTTATATTTGTTTCAAGGTGTATATCTTGCTAAGTGCTTTTACTTATCTCCTCCCATTTTAAACAGTCCAGGTGACATTATTCCCATTATAAGACTGGGAAGCTTGAAGCTCTCTAGGACTCCTGACCATGCAGAGGGGAGCTGAGCCTGGCACTCAACCATCTATTCTTAGCCCAAGCTAAACCCACAGTATAATGAAGGCACCTGCTAAAAGTCAGTGTCCTGAAAATGTTTGCACTGTCCTTAAGCAAGAATTAATTTTAGGTCACTTGCTTAAAAGGTACTCTAGAAAGAAAAGTCACTTGAAGAAGGCTCTGTGTTTATTCTTTCTCTAGAGGCAGCATTCACAGGGCAAGAACAGATTTGTCTCTAGCAGAGAAACCCAAGGATGGCTCACAAGATGTCCTTCAGGGGGTGACCAGAGGCTGGAGTTCTCTAATGGCCAGAGCAGCCTGTGTGGCTTCAGAATGGAAGGAGAAGTTCTCCAGCCGAGATAGCTCACTGTAAATGCAGAGGAGATGATCCAGTTTGGAAATGCAGATACTGCAGAGAAAACCCTTGTTAACAGGTAGAAACTCCCTCAACTGGACAACAGGCCTGTTTATGTGGAATGAGACTAGTATATACTTTCCTTTCACGTTAAGAGATATTTTCTTCTCAAAAAGAAAAAACCAAAAATAGTAAAGCAGGAATTACCCAGAGAGAAGGAAAAACCCAGATCATAGTTCCACTCTCTGAATTGGCACAGCTCAGTAAGGAGGGAGAAGCTGACTTCCTGCCAAGTTTCAGCGTGCCAGCAAAAATTAAAGACACCAGATAAAGGCAACCCAGTCCAGGAGCTATGGCACCTGAGATGCAAATAAACAAGAAAACTTTAAGTTCTAAGAAGAAAGGATTACAATGTGTCCATTTTAAGATTGCTGATTACATTGAGACCACTGAAAACAGTGATATTTTCATTGGGTGTCAAAAACACCTAGGAACAAAAACCTTTTAATGTATGAAATTATCTCCCAGGGGAATACGATGTGAACCATTTCCATTTCTACAGTGCACTTGTCCATGCAACTTCCTTCCAGAGTAGGATGGAAACAAATGCCCATTAGACCTCTTTGGGCTTGCTTCCAGCAGAGGAAAATGTTCTGGGTGAAATGGCACCCCAGTAAACCACACTGAACCTGGCTTTTATTTCACACTTAAGAATTGTTTACTCGGAAGTGGAAAGTTGCTTTCCTTTCTTAGCACGAGCAACTGCCTTGGGCAGCCAAAAAGCAAATAACACAGTGGTGGGCTAAAAGGGTCTCTAAGTTCTGGTCCCGATGCTGTCACTAACTGGGTCTTGTTGGACAAGTCATGTAATCACCCACAACCTGTTTCCTTATTTATAAAAGGATACAGTTCAAAAGTTCAAAGACTTTTTTCTCCTCCAGTTGATCTAGGAAGCTTTGAAAGAACACAGATGCCTGGGACTGAATCAGAATCTCTGGGAGTCTAAGTTTTTAAAGCTCTCCCAGTGGTTCAGATGAGGCCACTCCATAGGCCAGTATTTTAGGGTTGACTACACAAGATGTTCAAGATTCCCTCCAGTTCTAAAATTCTCTGATGAGAAGGGAGTAGAAGAGGAGGTCAAGGAGAGGTGTGCTGTGCCACACAGTAGCAGCACCGGCCTCGCTGAGCGCATGTTGGAACTGCAGGCTCTAGTGGGAGGAGCCCAAGATGACCCGAGTAGGACATGGAGCTCGCTTTCCCCCACAAATACATCGGAAATGTAAGCTCTTGGGCCCTATCCCAGAAGCTTACTGAATTAGAATCTATGTTTTAACAAGATCCCTCGTGATTCATAAATATGTGAATGTTAGACAGCTCTGCTCTATCCTACATAATCAGGAGTGAACCCGTGGGTCATTTTCCTGCCCAGTCTCTGTGGCCTGGCCAACCAGGAACACAGGAAAACACGCAGCTTCAGGTGGTAACTCTTTCCAGGAGCCATGCTCCTCAAAGAATGTGATTTGGGGACATTGTCGTCTCACTGTAAGTCCCCTTTCAAATTTGTGGAAAATGCCTGTGAAGGCAAAAGTGAGGCCAGATCGGGAGAGAGCGCTAGTTGGGGGTGGGGGGGGAGGATATTATTCTTCCAGCTATCATCCAGGCAAAATTTTATAAATGAAATTTCTAGAGGTGAGGTTGAGAGTATTGAGAAAGAACATTTAATTTATGTTAGACTGCTAGTCCTTTATCAGGGCAGGGGGAAATAAAATCTGTTGCAGCTCACTTTCTCAGATGTTTGCTATTCTTACCCACAGTTCTGCTCTTAGGGGAGGGGAGGTCTGATTTACAAAATTCAGATAAGGCATGTAAAAAGACAGAGAGCAGGAAGCAGGCGAGGCTAGGCACAGGAGGCTGCAGCGATGGCCCTGGGAGCTGCGGATCCGTGCTTCAGAGACAAAGGCAAGGTTGCCCTGAGCAGATGGAGCCTGGGCACACCCCGCTGTGACTTAACAAGATGTCAGCACAAAGCAGGCATTCTGGCTGGTCACACACACTCCAGCAACTCAAATTCACCACCTCAGACCCCTGCGACCTCATCAAAGATGAGTTTCAGCTACTGCAGGCTCAGTACCATAGTCTGAAACTTGAATGTGACAAGCTGGCCAGCAAGAAACCAGAGACGCAGCATCATTATGTGATGTACTACGAAATATCCTAGGGCCTCCCAGGTGGCTCAGTGGTGAAGAATTCTCCTGCCAATGTAGGAGATGTGGGTTCAGTCCCTGGGTCGGGAAGATCCCCAGAAGAAGGGAATGACTGCCCACTCCATTATTCTTGCCTGGAGAATCCCATGGACAGAGGAGCCTGGAGGGCTACAGCCCATGGGGTCACAAAAGAGTCGAACATGACTGAGGGATTAAGCACACGAAATATCCTGCAGCTTTAACATCAAGATGCACAAGCAAGCTGAAATCTTCAAGGGGCTGAATGGGATAAGTGCCAGGACTAATAAGCAGGTTACAGTTTCTGAGCTGAACTCCATCATCTGACAGAAACTCCAAGCCCACCAGCTTCCCAGCTGCAGGCTCTTGCCCTGCCCTGACCCCATCACCTGGGGAAGCTACAGCCCCTTCACTGCTGGGACTTAGCATAGGCACTGTCCTCCTCTCACTGTCTGTGTTCCCTGGCTCACCTCTCCAAGGAAAACAATAATGGGCATGATGGCGGTACCCACCAGAAGGATGATGGCAGGTGAGAAGTCAGAGAGTGGGCAGCTGAGATGGGGAGGGGAGGGGGACAAAAGGGAGACAGACACGGAGAAAGAGCCAGGTTCATAGTAAGACAGGGTATGCTCAGTTCAGTTCAGTTCAGTTCAGTTGCTCAGTCATGTCTGACTCTTTGCGACCCCATGAATCACAGCACACCAGGCCTCCCTGTCCATCACCAGCTCCCAGAGTTCACCCAAACCCATATCCATTGAGTCGGTGATGCCATCGAACCATCTCATCCTTTGTCATCCCCTCCTCCTCCTGCCCTCAATCTTCCACAGCATCAAGGTCTTTTCAAATGAGTCAGCTCTTTGCATCAGGTGGCCAAAGTATTGGAGTTTCAGCTTCAACATCAGTCCTTCCAATGAATACCCAGGACTGATCTCCTTTAGGAGGGACTGGTTGAATCTCCTTGCAGTCCAAGGGACTCTCAAGAGTCTTCTCCAACACCACAGTTCAAAAGCATCAATTCTTCGGCACTTAGCTTTCATTATAGTCCAACTCTCACATCCATATATGACCACTAGAAAAACCATAGCCTTGACTAGATGGACCTTTGTTGACAAAGTAATGTCTCTGCTTTTTAACATGCTGTCTAGGTTGGTCACAACTTTCCTTCCAAGGAGTAAGCGTCTTTTAATTTCATGGCTGCAATCACCATCTGCAGTGATTTGGGAGCCCCCAAAAATAAAGTCAGCCACTGTTTCCACTGCTTCCCCATCTATTTGCCATGAAGTGATGGCACTGGATGCCATGATCTTAGTTTTCTGAATGTTGAGCTTTAAGCCAACTTTTTCACTCTCCTCTTTCACTTTCATCAAGAGGCTCTTTAGTTCCTCTTCACTTTCTGCCATAAGGGTGGTGTCATCTGCATATCTGAGGTTATTGATATTTCTCCCAGCAATCTTGATTCCAGCTTGTGCTTCCTCTGGCCCAGTGTTTCTCATGAGCTACTCTGCATATAAGTTAAATAAGCAAGGTGACAATATACAGCCTTGACATACTCCTTTTCCTATTTGGAACCAGTCTGTTGTTCCACGCTCAGGACTGACTAAACTGTGCTAGTATTTATGGTAGTACCTGTTGGGCCCCTCGCCCTACCAATGTGCCACCCCCGACTTTGCTCCTACCCTTGACTCCTGGCCTCCCTCCTCTCCCTGTGCAGCCTGAAAGGGTGAATACCTCCTCGGGCCACAGATAAGGCAAGCTGCAGCCTAGAAGTGCAAATGGGAGGCCAGATTAGAAGGGAGCAAAACGTCTAGCAGGTCAACACCCACTGCAATTCCTGGACTCACACACGTGTAATTGACATCCTCCTGTGAGCCTCTCCTGGAACACCCCACCTCCCACCCTGTTACTCCATGCAACCACAATGTTAGCTGGCCCTGCTGCACTGGAGTCCCCATGACTCCCCCTCCTCCACACTCATCCTCCGCTACTTCCTGATGCCCACTCCCACCTGGTTCTCTCCCCTCACCCAAGAAAGAAAGAGGGGAGAGAGGTTGGGGACAGTATGTTTAGATCATGGAGCAGGATGGGGCAGGTGATGACCCGGAATTCCCTTTCTCCCCTTCCCAAATAAAGTTGTTGTTTATTTGTTTATTTGTTGTTTATGACAAGCCGCTAAGTCATGTCCAACTCTTCATAACCCTATGGACTGTAGCCCGCTAGGTTCCTCTGTCCATGGGATTCTCCAGGCAAGAATACTGGAGTGGGTCACTATGCCCTCCTCCAGGGGATCTTCCCGACCCAGGGATCAAACACAAGTCTCTTGATTCTCCTGCACTGGCAGGCAGATTCTTTACCACTGCACCACCTAGGAATAAAGATGCTGCTGCTGCTAAGTCGCTTCAGTCGTGTCCGACTCTGTGCGACCCCATAGAGGGCAGCCCACCAGGCTCCCCCGTCCCTGGGATTCTCCAGGCAAGAACACTGGAGTGGGTTGCCATTTCCTTCTCCAATGCATGAAAGTGAAAAGTGAAAGTGAAGTCGCTCAGCCGACTGTTAGCAACCCCATGGACTGCAGCCCACCAGGCTCCTCCATCCATGGGATTTTCCAGGCAAGAGTAGGAATAAAGATGAGGGTACTCTAAATAAATAAATGCAATAAAAGTAAAAACCAGGAAAAAATTTTTTTAAATCTTCCCGGACCAAAAAAAAAAGTCTTCCCAGACAGAAGAAAATCTTGCTATTTTTTTCTCAAGGAAAAGAAGCTCCCAGTTTTATTCTTTTACAGCAAACTACTGCAATACAATTCTTAGAGAAACCCTAAGGCCCCTGGGTATTGCATGGGTGAGTATTCATTACAAGAAACAGATGATGTTCTTCTTGCAAATATTCCCTCTGCTACTTTGGAAATGTGCCATACTTACTTTCTCTTCCACGCTAAAACTGAACTTTATATGAGAAATTTTTTTGTAGTTATTGTGCACAGAAATTATTCCAGGAACAATGTCTATAACTTGCCCAGCTTTATAAAAGAAAGAAACACCTGGCTAAGAAGGGTAGCACTTTTCATCTGAGGACCCATAAATTAAATCAAAATTTGGCAATCTTGCAAATAGGCTTCCAGGTCGCCTGGCCCTAGAACTGAAGACAAGAAAAAAGTTCTCTGCAGGTCCACACACCAACCTCTACCCTCCAAATCCACCACCCATATCCCAGAACACCTCCACTTACTTTCTTGATTCCCAAGGATAGGTGAGCTAATTCAAAACACTAACATAAATTTCTCAGATCGTTATATTTGGAGATTAAACAGACTGGAAAGTTTGGGAGGGAATCTGGTAGAAAGGAGGTTGGAGAGGAGAGGAGAGAATAACGGACATGAGAGCATTAGGATGGCATTCTGCAGCAGACACCTTGAAGGCAGGGGTCAGGTGTACACAACAGAAAGGCACCATGATTGTTTAGAGACCTGAGGGTCAAAGAACAGGGTTCATGCGAAGCAGGAGAACAGAAAGGTCAGAGAGTATCAAGTCCACACGGCACTCTGCCTCAGTCTTTTGATGGCTGACCCAAGCCCCTCCTCTGCATGTACATGGCAGATTGCTGACCCTATCCTAGACCACTTTTCCTAAGTGGCACTGAGCAGTGTAAGGAATGGAGATGAGAAGAAAGACTCTTACTCAGGCCTTGATTTCCATGGGATCCAGGCCTCAACTTTGGCTGCATCTTCTTTTCTCATTTCAAGGTTTATTTTTTTTTAATAAAGAAAAGTCTAAGTTCTATATGTGTGTTTTACACATATGTACATGTTTAAACATGAGCATTTACATCACAATGACTTGTGGATACCATGACTCTTCCTACCATCTCTCTCACATATACCCATCTCTCACAAAAAGAATAAACCAATAAATGATTTGGCAGTCTTTGATTTAATATTTCCTGAGTCAAGAATCTCTCTACCCGTTGAGGCTGCCCACTTCACTACTTGGCAGCATTTTGAAAAGACAACCGTGTTCCCCTTATATTGAATGAAAATATGTTTCCACAAAGCACTGCCTTTTTGATCCTCATTCTTTCTTCTGGCTCCAAAGAATCTAATTTTCATTCTATGACACAACCCTTTGGATATCTGAAGAAGGCAATCAACTCCTCTTAGAACTATCTGTCACTGTTCTGTGCATTAAGCTATCCATTGTCCACATGCCCAAATGAACTGATTAAATTGTATAAAATTTCTTAGAAAAGCCTGGGCAGACATTCTCCTGATAAATCCAACATGATAATGCTTGCTTACAACTCTTCACCTTCCATTACGCTAACTTCCTTGATTAAATGTCATAACGTGTCTTACCTTGAAATGCTAAAACAGAAGTGTTATAGACCAGGTGGCTTAAACAGTAAGGAGATACTAAAACAATTGTATAAAATTTCTTAGAAAAGCCTGGGTAGGCATTCTCCTGATAAATCCAACATGATAATGCTTGCTTACAACTCTTCACCTTCCATTATGCTAACTTCCTTGATTAAATGTCGTAACGTGTCTTAGCCTGAACTGCTAAAACAGAAGTGTTACAGACCAGGTGGCTTAAACAATAAGGAGATACAGAAGGTCCTCTTCCAGGTTGCAGACTGCCATCTTCTCACTGTATCTTCACAGGGCAGAAAGAGAGAGAGAGAGCTCTCTGGGGTCTCTTTCATTAGGGCACTGCTGTTGCTGCTGCTAAGTCACTTCAGTCTTGTCCGACTCTGTGCGACCCCATAGACCGCAGTCCACCAGGCTCTTCTGTCCCTGGGATTCTCCAGGCAAGAATACTGGAGTAGGTTGCCATTTCCTACTCCAATGCATGCATGCAAAGTCGCTGCAGTCATGTCCGACTCTGTGCGACCCTATGGACAGCAGCCCACCAGGCTCCTCTGTCCACAGGATTCTCTAGGCAAGAATACTGGAGTCGGTCACAAGGGCACTAGTCCCATGAATGAGGTCTACACCCTCACGACCTGGTTACCTCCCAAAGGCCCCACCTCCTTTTCCCATTACATTGGGAGTTAGGATTTCAACGTATAAATGCTAAGGGGACCCAAATAGTCCATGACACCACCACAGTATTTACATACTGCCTCCTTCTGGACTTGCTTCTACAACTCCACACTGAAGTAGAACCTCTTTTTTCTTTCTGTTTCTTTTTTATTTCCACAGCACTAAGTTTCATTAGGAATTTCATTAAGGTTCAATCTCCAGGGAGGAGAGAGTCACTTAAGGGGAACAAAGCCTCCCCAGATCTCACAATGAACCACCAGCTCTATCTCTGTGGTAGGATTGCAGACCGCTTCCAGTTGCCGATCAGTATAAGGATGCAGCTTTGGTTCCACACATAGGCAGGTGAGTGGCATTCTCCCCACACCCAAAACATGAATGTCATGAAGGCCGTGAAGCTGCGGAGCTGCTTACGTGTGAGATTCCAAGAAACAGGCATGGAGGACGCGTCCACACATTTCCTGCTATTCACCCCAGTTCAACATCAGGTTTGGGTGGTCCCAGTCACACCATGGATCCCTCTCCTGCTGTGACCTGTCAGAGAACTTCAGGTAGTCACCATATCCCATGCCATCACCCAGCCAGGGCTCCTCATCTTCCACCTGCATGTTATACTTCTTGGCTGTAGCAACTTGTTCTTCTAGGGTCTTGGGATAAGGCCCTGGGAGCATGTCCTTCCTGATGTAGGAGTTGTCAATGCTCCCAAAGACACCATATTTCACCCTGCCCTCTATAGCCCTCAGTCTCACAGGACCATTCCCTGGCCACTGCCATCTTCATCTTCTTCCCTGGAAACTATAGACAACAATCCTAAACCAAATATCTACTTAAAATCCTATGGTTCTAATTCAAGTTTGTGGGTTTTTTTCCTGACAAACAGATGAACATGATTAGCAGTGCTCTCTTTCCTTTAATGAATTAGATGGAACATTGATCACATTATTTTTAAGACTAGTGAGTCTAAACCTTGTAAGTACATTAGAATTACTTGGAGAGCTTTTAAAAATCATGATACCCAGGCCATATTTCAGACCATTTAAATCAGAATCTCTGGGATGGAAGTCAAGCATCAGTATTTTCAAGTACTCCCCAGATAATTCCAATATGTATCCAAGGTTGAAAACCACCCAGAAGGGGAAAAAAACGGAGGAAGAGTTCTATGAGAAAGGCCAGTCAATGAGAAATGTAATGAGAAATGTTTTGGCCGAACGATTTGATGGCTGGTTGAATGAATGGTTGGGTGAGGGGAGGGAAGGCATGATTCTTGATGTGATTTAGGATTTAGACCTAAGTTGGAAAGGATGTGAAATTCCCATTTTCAGAGCACAGGGGAAGAACTTGGCTGTAGAGACCTATACTTGTCCCTCACCTGGGCCTGTTCAGAACCTCCCCTGGATGGGAAGATCTCTCTGTCTCCTTTCCCCTCCACTGACACTTCAGGTCCTTCTGCTGACCTCTCTGCCTGCCAGCTTGAGGTGGCTTCCACAGCTGCCCTGCTGCCTCCCTGGAAATGGCAGTCCATGTGCTGTGTGGTTCTCAGGGTGGCAGGCAGTAGGAAGAAAGGAGGGAGATTTCTGCCAGTGCCTCAGTGATTATCTGGCTCATGCACTACAAGGGCGACTCCTTTAGCCAAGACTTCTGAAAGTCCCTGTATTTTCAGCTGGCACTCAACTCCTTACAGGAAGCCGGTGTGATCCACTTCCCAATCTATGTAACATTTGTGCTTTGCACAAAGCAAGAAGGAGGGTCAAGAGATGCATGTTGAATAAATAAATGTGACCCCTCTTCTTTTTTTATAGCACTCATAACACTTAGGTCTGCAAACCTGGCTAGACTGAAAACTTTGGGTGTAGTTTCTTTCCAGTAGATTCCAGCATCTATCAGGGGGCTCTCAATAAATATTTGCTAACTATTGAATGAATAATAAAATAAATAAATATTTCTTTTGAGTCTCACAATACCCACTGTGAGAGTAACCCCAGAAACATTTGGTTGATTGATGTTAATCCAAAGCAACGAAGTTACAAGAAAGTTAAGACCTTGCTGAAAACTGTAGTGCCCTAAGTCTCCATTATTTCTCTGTTTCCAGCTCACTTGTGATATTTTGAGAATTTTCTCAAATGTAAAGCAGCATCAGAAATGTGCATTAGGTGTGGAAAAGCATTAATAAAGTGAGTGGATGTGTGAATTAAAAAAAAAATAAACCATGCAGCAAAAGAAATTGCAGATCACTATTTGATAGTGGCCAGTAACAGGCCATTTCATGCTGCTCCCTGTCTCATGGCATATGTGCAAAAAGTAAACAAAGGGAGAGGCATGTTTTAAGAAAGATGGTAACGATAACCCTATATGCAAGACAGAAAAAGAGACACAGATGTATAGAACAGACTTTTGGACTCTATGGGAGAAGGCGAGGGTGGCATGATCTGAGAGAACAACATCGAAACATGTATATTATCAAGTGTGAACAGATCGCCAGTCCAGGTTGGATACATCAGACAAGTGCTCAGGGCTGGTGCACTGGGATAACCCAGAAGGATGGGATTGGGAGGGAGGTGAGGGGGGTTCAGGATGGGAAACACATGTAAATCCATGGCTGATTCATGTCAATGTATGGCAAAAACCACTACAATATTGTAAAGTAATTAGCCCCCAACTAATAAAAATAAATGAAAAAAAAAGAGAGATAATGACTCATTCATATGCTCAAAATACTAATGATAAGTCAAGAGAAACTGATTAAAATAAAGAAAAACAAGTGCTTTTAAGACCTATATATTATTGTACAAAACTACTATTAAACTAGACTCCTCTCTGTTGAGGATGACGGCACTTTGGTTCCTGACATGCATGGGAAGTCCCCAAAATGCAGGTTAGCTTGCATCAAAGGTTAACATTCATGGAATCCTAAAGTTAGAAAGCCCCTTAAACAATCAACAGAGAGATGCTCCTTTCCCTTCCACAGGCCAAGCATGTACAAAGATATAAGAGAAAATCAGAAAACCTCAGAATATTGTTTAACATTTTCTTTGGAAGTATGCCTCACTCCCTAATCAGACCTACCTTTTTTTTTTTTTTTTAAATAAAATTTTTTTGTTTTTGTTTAACCAAAACCCATGTTGCCATTTAAACCTATTTCCTCATTTGGTTCTCAGAAGCAATGGAACACAAAAAGTTAATTTCTTCTTCATGATACATCAAGTCAATCCAAATAACCCTAAAGTATTCAACTTTTTTCTTATGACATCCATTGTTTGCCATCTTTTCCTAAACTTCTGAATTAGAATTACATTCTGAACACTAAAATGCTAAACCCTAAAAAATATTGAGATGCTTTTATAATAACTAAGGACAAGAAAAAGGAGCAATGAAATGTACTGTTATATGTGCAATAAAAAAAAGATGTTTCATATTATTTACAAGAAGTTAAAACCCACACAAGAGATTTTGCCTAATAGATAACAAAATATTTGATCAAACTGCAGGAAATTAAAGCAGTACTATCCCGGGACAGGTATAGATGAACAGATCAACAGAATAAAATAGAGTCCAGAGAAGAAAAAAATCAATTAATGCTACTACTACTAAGTCATAAAGGTGCCCAATGACAGTACATTCCTCTTCTGTGCCAGTACATCATATAAACCATCTCCATTAAACCTCACAACCTCAGAGAATAGGCAGAGCTAGCACACAGCAAGGAGATCCAGACCTCTCTTCCCTCCACTCTGTGCTCTAAATGAAAAGCACCAGTGCCTTCACTTTGAACAGGTAACATATAAAACTGTACAAACAGCATTGGAGCAATTCGATTAAAAATGTGAGGGCAAATAAAGTGAGATTATTTCCTCACATTAAAAAAAAAAAGTTAGGTGAAAAAAAAAAGTTAGGTGGACTAAAATCTGAAATGTAAAAAATAATAATAAAATGTACTGTTAAATGGCGCTTCCCAGGTGACACAATGGTAAAAAATCTGCCTGCCAATAGAGGAGACACAAGAGACACGAGTTTGATCCCTGAGTCGGGAAGATTCCCTGGAGTAGGGTATGCCAACCACTCCAGTATTCTTGCCTCGTAAATCCCATTGACAGAGGAACCTTGCAGGCTACAGTCCGTGGGGTCACAAAGAGTTAGACACAACTGAACCACTCAGCACACTATGTTAAAAATAGAACAGTTTTTTAATTTATTTATTTTTAATTGGAGGATAATTGCCCTACAAAGTTGTGTTGGTTTCTGCCATACATCAACATGAGTCAGCTATAGGTGTACATATATTCCCTCCCTCTTGAGCCTCCCTCCCACCTCCTACCACATTCCACCCCTCTAGGTTGTCACAGAGCACCAGGTAAGCTCCTTGTGATACACCATACTTCCCACTAGCTATCTATTTTACATATGGTAATGTATATATTTCAGTGCTTCTCTCCCTCTGTCCACAAGTCTGTTCTCTACGTCTGAGTCTCTTTCCTGCCCTGCCCATAGGTTCATCACTACCATTTTTCTAGATTCCATATATATATGTGTTAATATACGATATTTGTTTTTCTCTTTCCAATTTACTTCACTGTGTATTAACAGGCTCTGGGTTCATCCACCTCACTAAAACTGACTCAAATTTGTTCCTTTTCATCTGCACCACAACTTCTTTATCCATTCATCTGTTGACAGACATCTAAGCTGTGTCCATGTCCTGGCTACTCTGAAGTGAAAGAAAGTGAAAGTTGCTCAGTCGTGCCTGACTCTGCAACTCCATGGACTGTCGCCTGCCAGGCTCCTCTATCCATGGAACTCTCCAAGCAAGAAAACTGGAGTGGGTAGCTGTTCCCTTCTCCAGGGGATCTTCCCAACCCAGGAATCAAACTGAGGTCTCATGCATTGCAGGCAGATTCTTAACCAGCTGAGTTACCAGGGAAGCCCTGGCTATTCTAAATAGTGCTGCAGTTAATAACACTGAGGTACATGTGTCTTTTTCAATTGTGGTTTTCTTAGGGCTAGAAAAGTTTTACAATCTGTTCTGTTATAATCTGAGTGAAGAAGGTAATCCCTAGAATGGCATCAAGTTTGGAAACCAAAAAGGAAAGTTGACACATTTGACCACTGGTACAGAAGAATATACTCTAAAGAAAGTTAAACAAATCTAGAAAAACTCTTGTAGCATATATGAGAAACAAAGGGTTAATATCTTTAGTTATAAAAAGCACTTACAAATAAATATGAAAAGTATCAACATCCCTATTAAAACTGAGAGAAGGATATAAACAGACATTTCGGAAATGAAGAAAGATAAATTGCCAATGTGAAGTTGTTGCTCAGTCATGTCCGATTCTTTGCGACCCCATGGATGGTAGCCCACCAGGTTCCTCAGTCCATGGAATTTTCCAGGCAAGAGTACTGGAGTGGGTTGCCATTTCCTTCTCCAGGGGATCTTCCCAACCCAGGGATCGAACCCAGGTCTCCCGCACTGCAGGCTTTACCATCTGAGCCATAAATATATACGAATAAATCCAATTTAAAATCAAAGATATAAGACACTGAAAATACCTAGGCTAGGGAGAATGTGTGAGCAGAAAGAGGCATTCTCATACACTGTGGATAGACACAGAAATTGGTACAAAGAAAGATATATTTTTTATGCAGGGATTAAAGGAGATGAGTTAAGTAATCTCTAAGAATTTCAATCTAATTGCCAGCATTCATTGGATCATAGGAAATGCAAGGGAATTTCAGAAAAAAATCTACTTCTGCTTCACTGACTACACTAAAACCTTTGACTGTGTGGATCACAACAAACTATGGAAAACTCTTAAAGTGATGGGAATACCAGACCACCTTACCTGCCTCCTGAGAAACCTGTATGCAGGCCAAGAAGCAACAGTTGGAACCAGACATGAAACAATGACCTGGTTCCAAATTGGGAAAGGAGTATGTCAAAGCTGTATATTGTCACCCTGCTTATTTAACTTCTATGCAGAGTACATCATGCCAAGCTGGATGGAGCACAAGCTGGAATCAAGACGGCTGGGAGAAATATCAATAACCTCAGATATGCAGATGACACCGCCTTATGGCAGAAATCGAAGAGGAACTAAGGAGCCTCTTAATGAAGGTGAAAGGAGAGTGGAAAAGCTGACTTAAAACTCAACTTTCAAAAAAGTAAGATCATGGCATCTGGTCCCATAACTTCATGGTAGATAGATGGGGAAACAATGGAAACAGTGACAGACTATTTTCTTGGGCTCCAAAATCACTGCAGATGGTGACTGCACCCGTGAAATTAAAAGACACTTGCTCCTTTATTTTTTGACACTTGCTCCTTGAAAGAAAAACTATG
This sequence comes from Dama dama, assembly GCF_033118175.1. NCBI lineage: Eukaryota > Metazoa > Chordata > Mammalia > Artiodactyla > Cervidae > Dama > Dama dama. Next base: position 57,162,183 of record NC_083692.1, on the reverse strand, counting down.
ACAAACCTAGACAGTACACTAAAAAGCAGAGACATCACTTTACCAACAAAGGTCCATATTGTCAAAGCTATGGTATTCTTGGGCTTCCCTGGTGGCTCAGTAAAGAATCCGCCTACAATGCAGGAGACCTGGGTTCGATCCCTGGACTGGGAAGATCCCCTGGAGGAGGGCATGGCAAACGACTCCAGTATTCTTCCCTGGAGAATCCCCATGGACAGAGCAGTCTGGCAGGTTATAGTCCATGGAGTTGCAAAAGGTCAGACATGACTGAGCAACCAAGCACAAGCACATGTATGGATGTGAGAGTTGGACCATAAGGAAGGTTGAGTGCGAAGAATCGATGATTTCGAACTGTGTTGCTGGAGAAGACTCTTGAAAGTCCCTTGGACAGCAAGGAGATCAAACTAGTCAGTCTAGAAGGACTGATGCTAAAGCTGACGCTTCAACACTTTGGCCACCTGATGAGTAGAGCCAACTCATTGGAAAAGACCCTGATGCTGGGAAAGAGTGAGGGCAGGAGGAGAAGGGGGTGATGGAGGATGAGATGATTGGATGGCATCATCAACTCAATGGACAAAAGTTTGAGCAAACTCTGGGAGATAGCGAAGGACAGGGAAGTCTGATGTGCCACAATCTGTGGGGTCGCAAAGAACAACAAGAATATCTAGATTCTTTCTAGATTTGAAGTTCTAACAGTCTTTATTTATCTGAGTTGTGCCAATGCTGTATAAAGGCTTTAACAATCAATAAAATATATTTTATAAAAAATATTATTGAAAAAAAAATATTATTGAGATATGTTTCCCTATCCAAAAGAAATTTTGAGACTTCTGTGACTCATACAGAAAACTTATGTGTGTTAGTCAGTCATGTCCGAATCTTCGCAATCCCATGGACTATAGCCTGCCAGGCTCCTCTGTCCATGGAATGCTCCAGGCAAGAATACTGGAGTGGGTAATCATTCCCTTCTCCAGGGAATCTCCCTGACTCAGGGATCGAACGTGCATCTCCTGCATTGCAGATGGATTCTTTACCACCTAAGCCACTAGGGAAGAGCACCCAACATTTACCAAAGAACAGTATGCTTAGGATGCAGAAGCACTGGAAATGCTAGAGGCAGGTAGGAGCCAACCAGACAGAGGAAACCAACACATAAATAGACAATGATACTCAGGGCAAAAAGCTTTCCCAGAGCTATATGTGTGGGAGCACATGAGATAGGCATTTACACTAGTCTTGGGGATGAGGTGAGTTGCAAAGATTGGTCTTAGGCATCAGCTCCCAAAATGGGTCTTACAGGTGAGCAAGCTTCAGACTTATGGAGAAGGGATGCCTTTATAGGGAAGAAAGCAACATATGCAAAGACAAGGGGGCACTAGAAAGCATGGTGAGTCTTAGGACCTATTCATGTCTCCTGAGACTGCAAGAGATGGACAGCTAGGAGCCAGACAAGAAAGAAACAGGTTTTACATGTCATCATGAGAAGCCTGGATCTTATTCCTATAACTGTAAACCATCAAAGAAGTACCCTAACAAGATCTGCACTTGAGAAAAAAATCCCTGCAGGAGACTCCCACTTCCACTAAGATAGTAAACTGAAATAGCCAGAAAAAAACTCCAGATACAAAAGCACAAAATGGATTAAAGTTTTAAAATAAGCTTAGAAGTATAGTCAAAAATCACGAAAGGCTATGTGAAATCTCTAGATACCAAACACAAAGAGGGAACTGAAAATTCAAGTCGTGAGAAATTCTCTGAAATTCACTGAGAAAGGATGGGAAATTTTGGTTTATTTCAGGGACTCAAGGGTAACTGACCTCAGGAGAGGCATGGGCCTGGGAGGAGCAAGGAGTTGGAGTGAATCCTCTTTAAAGAGATTCCCCGTTCAGTGATCTCATCCTTACTCACAGAGTCACCAGCACTCCACTTCAACAGTGCTTCACTTTCGGCTTATGTCAATAATTTTTTTTTATCCTTACTGGGTCAGTCCACTATCAGCATACTAATATGCCATTATCTCGAGCATCTTTAAAAATCCTTTCGTTGACCTCAGTTCCCCGGCCAGCTACTGCCCCATTTCCCAGTTTCTCTTTGCAACACATCTCCTCAATAAAATTGCTCTAGTTAGCACTCAAAAAATCCCAGGTACGAAAACTTGAAATGGTTTTCGTATTATCTCTTAAACACACACCAATCAGGCATCATCCACACCCTTCACTAAAACTGCTCTTGTCAAAGTCACTGTGAGTTTCATCTTGCTAAACCCATGACCCTTAGTTTACACAACCAGGCAGCATCCCTGACATAGGCAATTATTCCTTTTCTCAGATACACTGTCTTTACTTGGTTTTAAGGACACCACATTCTCTTGGCTACTTTGCTAGCCACCCCTTCTTGGTCTCTGCTGTTAATTTTCTCTTCTCCTTCAGTCAATGCTGGAGACCCCCCAGAGCTCAGTTCCCTTCTCATTTCTATCTGCACTCACAACCTTGAGCATCTCCCCCAGTCTCAAGGCCTTAAAAATCTAGTGTTATTCACGGTTCTCCAAGAAGCAGATGCTAAGATGGGATTATATGTGCAAGAGATTCATATGTTGTTGTGAAGCATAAAGGAAGCAGGAGTAGGCTGAGAGAGGTTTCCGATCATGATGATACCTGTGCAAAGAGAAGAGGAAGGAAGCAGGTTTGGGTAGGAAGAGTCTCAAACTGCAGCTCAGTTCCCAAAAAGTTTGACTAGGTTAATGGGAAGTCCTTGAGCCAAAGTTTCCCATTAGAGTTATCCTATGACCTTCAAGAATGGGCCAGCACTAGTACCCAGCTGTGCTCCATCATGGCTGGAAGAACCCAGAGGACATAAGGCTTCTGTGTGAACATAGTGGTGGGTACAGAGAGGTTGTCAGGCAGCTATACTTCCCTCAGCAAAAGATCTGAGTGGTCCATTCCCACAACGGCTATAGTCCACCCTTTAACCTGCATAGATCTATTTTTCAAGGTAAGTTTGGGCCATAGTTCCCATGGCCTCCAGTCTTAAGGGAAAGCTTAGAGGAGGGGGAACTGATGGAGTAGCTACCAGGGCATAACTCCCTCCTCCACAATTAGTCTAAATTTCCCTCACCCTCAGCTATCACCTTAGCAGGTCTAGGTGGCTTCCCTGGTGGTGTGACCCAAACCTTCATTCCTGAGGCATCTTCTCAGGTTGGGCACGTGTCCATTCACAGTTACAAGCAGCCAGAGATCACCCAGAGGCTCCCGAGTGGATCATCTAGCTCCATGTGTGTTCCTCCCGCCTCCTTGTATAACAGCAGCTCTACTTCCTGGTGAGACAGAGGCAGCTCTTCTTGCCTACTTGACCCTGGACACTCCCCTGGTAAAGATGAGCCTCTTCGAAGGACCAGGATCTCTAACCCTGCCAATTCAAGAGCTGCAGGGTCAGGAAGGACAATACCTCCCAGTGGATCATCAGGAGTGATGGAAAGTGGGCGGGGAGGGGGGGGGTGCCGTGCGGGGTGGTGGGTAGGCGGGAATCACTCATGCTTCTGCTCCTCAGGTCTCCAATCCATATATTATTTCACCTGGGGACCCAGTGCCATACAGAAGTCTCTGACACATGTTGCATCCAGTCTCTCATAGTATTATGTCTGAACTGGGCTGGGGCTTTAGCTGTGCCTTTGGAAGACTGTTTCAGAACTCTCTGAGACCTTCTTCTTCTGGGGCATATGGCTTGTGATGCAACCAATGGTTCCCATGGACATGAGTTCACTCCCTCCTGTTCTTTACTGTGATATGAGTACCCTGTGCTGTATGCGATCCTATGCCTGTGGATTGAACATTCTATAAACCCCCAAATAAGGGTGCTGGATAAGGCTTGTTCTATGGGCAGGAAAGGCAAAAAGCATGCCCATAATAAGCATCTATCCATGTGAAAACCAATCACTGATCCAGGACGAAGGGAGTCTAATGTAACTGACTTGCCACCAGGTGGCTGATTAATCTTTTCAGGAAATAGTACCATATCCAGGGGCTCAGCACTGGTCTCTATTGCTAACAAATCAGACTTTCAGAGGCCACAGTTGGTAAATCAGGTCAGTAGCCCTCATCTCGATCACTGTGGCCACTCCAGTCGTATGCCCATAAGACCAGCTCTGGGGTGGCTGATGATGAAGGCTGCCTACAACTGGCTGATTGACAACTGGCTGAGTCAATCTGTCTACTTGGTTGTTCAGAGTCTCTCCCATGAGGGATCCTTTCTAGTGGGCATTACAAGGGACACAAAGATCATTACACTTCATGCCCACTCCCACCAGTCCATCCATTCATCTCTACACCAGATTTCCTTGTGTCTGACTTTCCAGTACATTTCTTGTCCAGACAGCCAAACCACTGGCCACTGCCCAGGAATCTATGTGCATCCTCACCTCAGGCCACTTCAGCACAAAGTAGATGACCAGGTGCACCTCTCACATTCCATCCATTGGGAAGATTTGCACCCTCTGAAGTCCTTCAAGGTCACTGACAAATATGGCTATAATTTTCAGCTTACGTGATATTCCCAGCCAACTCATTTGTAAACAAACCTGGGGTTATGCCCACCATTGCATGGTCACAAGGATCTCTCCATATGGCCACAAGTATGAGCTGAGGGAGGAGCACCCGTGCATCTGTCAGGGTGGCATGGGGCTCTGGACTATCTGCTCACACAGTTTATTCATGCCCTCTGGTTCTTTCTGGTCTTGGTCCCAGATGTACCATTGCCCTCTCACTAGATGCTGCTGCTGGGCACCTTTGACTTTAAGACTTCATGGATTTGATGGCAGGAATCTTAGTCATTTTTGTTCACTGATTTATTTATAGTACTCAGAAAATGCCTGGTATATACTAAGAGTACAATAAATATTTATTAAGGAAATAATAAAAATGAATGTAATAGCAAAGAAAGAAAAAAATTTTAAGTTTTCAAAATTTAGTTCCTTGAAAAGACTACTAAAATGTCAATATAACTTCAGTAAGATTTATTAAGTTAAAAAGGGAGACAGTAAAATAAATATTAGGAATCAAAAATAAGACAGAGGTACAGACATGGTAGTTTTAAAATTTAATCAACCACTTCTCATCTTTACTCTTCCAAACCACCTTTCCTGAACTGCTAATTATTTTCCCTGCATCCAGCCTGCCCCCACTCCCAGTCTATTTTCTACACACTACCAGAATTAGCTCTTTTTTTAACTTTTTACTTTAAACTAATTTTAGACTTACAGAAAAGTTGGAAAAAATAGAAGAGTTCTTCTACTAAACTTCTCCTCATGTTACATAAGCATAGTACAATTATCAAAACTAATTGTACCAATTAACATTGGTACAATACTATTAACTAAACTGCAAACCTTATTCAAATCTCACATATTTATCCACTAGTGGTCTTTTTCTGTTCCAGGATCTTATCCAGGTACCAAATTACATTTAGTTGCTATTTTTCCTCAGTCTCCTCCAATTTGTGACATTTCCTGAGTCTTTACATGTCTTTTATGATCTATACACTTTTGAAGAATTACTGAGCAGTTAAAGAAGTAAATTATATCACATTCAGAGACAGAAAGACATTAAAATTTTTTTATGTTTGTAAATGTGAAAGCTTGGATTTGGTAACAATTCCTATAAAAACTAGCCAAAGCAGACTCAAGAAGAAGCCTGAATAGGCCTAGAGCTATTCAAAAAACTAAAATCTATCTTCCAAAAAAAAAAAGGAAAGAAATAAACATTAGGTCTAGTCTAAACATTAGACCTAAACATTAGGCCTAGTCTATAAATGTTTATAGAAATAAACATTAACTCAGTCCTATAAATGAGTTCAAGCAAAACGTTAAGAAACACACAATCTCAAGCTTTTACAACTGTTCCAATGAGTCAAAAAAAGGGGGGTCAACTCACCCATCTCTTGTTATAAGGCAAGTAAATGCTTGATACTAAACCTAGACAAGAACAATAGGAGAAAATAAAAATCTAGACCAGTCTCCAAGTGAATAGAGAAGCTTGATTCTTTCCGATTTGTGTGAGTCCAAAAATATGATCATCTCAAATATATAGAAAAAATATTTGATAAAAGATGTATAGCCTTTTAAGAAAATCCCTTAGCAGGCTAGAAATACATGGGAATTTTCTTAATTTAATAAGAGTATCCACCAAAAATCTAGAGCAAATTAATGATGAATCATTAGAAATATTTCTTTTCAAAAAGGAAATAAGACTAAGATGCTTGCTATCACTATTTCCATTTAACATTTTACTGGCAGTCCAACGGAAAGATGAAAAGGCATGCTGATTGGAAGGAAAGAAATAGAACTGTCATTACGCACAGATGGTATCACTCTTGTGCAAGAATTCAAGAGACTCAATGGGTAAACTATTTGAAATAAGAAAGTGGGCCAATTTTAGAAAATAAGAAACAGATCTGACGTGGTGGTTGAGTAAGAGAAAGAAGAAATAAAGATGATATCTTGTGTTCCAGCTTGAGGAGATATGTAATGTGGTACCATTTACTTAGATTGCTAATTCTATAGGAAAGTGAGCCTTGCGTTAGGGTAGAGCCATACTATGCGGGAAGCTTCCAGGAGAAATTACCTATATCCCTAAATATCACCAGAAATACAAGGAGTAGGAGGAAACTATGGTCAGAACCTCTATGGAAGAGATCACTACATGTGGTTGTACAGAATATTCAGATAAGCCACTTGAGATTCCTCTCCCTGTGATGGAACATTCTAATAGAGATGGCAACTCATTGGACTGATTCCTAAGGAGGAAGGTTCTGATTAGCCACATGGCCTTTGCTTTTCTTAAGGGGATATCCAAATTTGGGACCAGGCAGATTTGGCCAGGGAAATAGAAGCTGGAGCTCTGAAACACTAGCAATTTTTTTTTATCCTTCCTTTCAAAAGCTTTCAGCCTCTATTCTAAATAAAGCTTGAGGAGGTTAACTAGATTTATTGTGGTGGTCATTTTGCAATATATATGAATCATTAGGCTGTACACCTGAAACTAATACTTTATAAATTATACATATAAATTATACAATCAATCAGTCAATATTGAAAGGGTGACATGAAGGCTCACCACTAGCTAAGAGGCTCATGTGCCTCAGTCTCAGGCTGGCTGGCAAAAGTCAATGAGTTCAGCTCAGTATTGATGAGTGAAATGTGAAGACCTCAAGTAGTTGGTTGGATATGTGCATCTGGAGCCCGGAAATGCATATTTGAGAGTTATCAGTATATGAAAGAGACTTGAAACCATGGGCATGGATGGATGGATCACGTAGAAAGGATATAGAGAGCAAAATGACGAGACACACTCGAAGAAGAATGCTGAAGAAGAGATACTGAGAATGTGTAACCAGAGAAGTAGGGAGAAAACTATGGCAGTACTTCTTTTAATTGAAGCATAGCTGATTGACAAGGTTGTGTGAATTTCAGGTATGCAGCAAAGTGATTCAGCTGTTTACAAATATATGTATATCCTTTTTCAGATTCTTTTCCATTTAGGTTATTAAAGGATGTTGAATACGGTTCCCTATGATATACCATAGGTCCCTATTGTTTATCTATTTTACATATAATTGTGTGTGTTAATCCCCACTCCCCCTACCATTCTTTCCCCTTCAATAACCATCAGTTTGTTTTCTATGTCTGAATCTATTTGTTTTGTAAATACGTTCACTTGTATCATTTCTTTTAGATTCCACATATAAGTGATACCATATGATATTTGTCTTTGTCTGACTTAGTATGATCATCTCTAGGTCCATCACAGCAGTGTCTTGAAAGGATCCAAGACAAGAGGGAACATAAATGAGAAAATGCAGATCAGTGACAAACATTTACAGAGTGAAAAGAGCTCACTGTCAAAGCCACACAGGCAAATCAATCAAATCCAATTTACTCTTGTTGAATATGGTGATTTTAAAGCAGTAAGATTTTACTTTGATGGCTGCATTTCTTAATTCATTTGTTCACTCATATTTAACAAAGACCCACAGTGTGCAAGATTTGTTCTATTATCTCTCTTTCCTTCTCTCATATTCAGCCAAATTTAAACTCTCTCAGTTATTTTCTGAGTTTCTGAGAACAGGCATGGAATATATAAACTTTTCTTTTTTTACTTGATTAATTTCTAAACAACTTTGACTCAGCACTTCATTTTTATGTGTGCTAAAATCAAATAGCTTTTCTGAGGTTTAACCTCCAGTTTTCTACATATTTCCCCAGTGTTTTGTGTTTATTAAAAACGAATGAAGAATTCATGTGCTCATTCTTTTGCTTTTCCCATGTCATCTTATTTTAGAACCACCTAAGTGAAAAGACCCTGATGCTGGGAGGGATTGGGGGCAGGAGGAGAAGGGGATGACAGAGGATGAGATGGCTGGATGGCATCATCGACTCAATGAACAAGAGTTTGAATAAACTCCAGGAGTTGGTGATGGACAGGGAGGCCTGGCTGAGGCCTGGTTGAGGACAGGGAGGTGCTGTGATTCATGGGGTCGCAAAGAGTCGGACATGACTGAGCAACTGAACTGAAGTGAACTCTGTTCAGTATTCCCATGAGATCATCTATATTATTTATAAAGATATTTCCACTGAATCTAATGTAATGCTTTCCTCACTGGATTAGGAAACATGGCCCCATATTAATGTATTCATGACCACCTACTGCTCAACACCCACCAGTTAGTTATCCCTTTGCAATCAAAGAATTGAAAATAAATAAGGTAAATTATATAATTAAATAATTACAATACAAGGCAAAATATGCCAGAAGAATGAACAAAAGATTATAAGCTTTCACTGGAGGAGAGATAAGCTTTGCTTTCAGTGACCCGGGAGAGCTTCAGAGAGAAGGTGGCATTTAAGTGGGTCTTAAAGAAGTAGATGGATTTCAGTAAATGAAGTTGAGAGGGGAACCTTCCAAGGAGGGACAATGATGTTAGCAAAAAGCAGGCAAGCACAAAGAAAGCTCAAGAAATGATGTATAGGTCCACCTGATGGAAGAAAATATATCAGAGATAAGAGGGGAGAGATAAAAATGCTGACAGCTAATGCAGCACTTATTATAAGCCAGGCAGCCTGCAAAGTGCTTTATGTTTATCATGCCATTGAATTCTCACACCATCCAAAAGGGCAGTTACCAATCCCACTTCTGTTTATCAGACAAGGAAACAACGGTTCAACAAGATCTTGTCCAAAGGTTCAACAAGATCTTGTCCAACACTGCACAAATAGGAAGTGGATGAGCTAGGATGTGAACCCAGGAAGTCTAATTCCAGAGCTCCACCCTGCCCAACACTGCTGGAGAAGGCACAGGGACGTTGGAAGAAGAAGGCAGAGGTCCAGGAGAACACTGGGTCAAGGAGGTGAAGGAAGGAGTTTCAAGAAGGCAAGGGTTGTTTATGATTAAAATCTCTCAAACAATTCATAACTCCAGATGGAGAAAAAAATTTTGAGGGGCTGATTAGTTGGCCGCTGGAGACTTCATGTTCAGCTGATCCATGTCAAAGGAGTCAAAATACAGAGAAGTAAAGAGGGAGTAGATGGTAGAATTGGGAGGCAGTGACCATGAGCTAATTTTTCTAGGGTTTTTGTACCCAAGATAAGGAGTGAGAGAACAGTAGCTGGAAAAGGGTGATCAGTCTGTGATTTTTGTTTTTTCAGGCTAATTTGTGTGAAGGAAATCTAGTGGAAAGTGTTAGAAAGAGACAACTGAAGTGTCAACTTCCTTTTGGAGAATGGGGGAGATGAAGAGATCAAGGATACAGGAGAAGGCTCAGAGAGCCACATAGAGGAGGAAAGAAAACTTTCTCTGGGACAAGAGGAAGTGATGACAGGAAGTGAGGCAGCAAGTAGAGGTTGAACAAACCTATTTCTGATGACTTCAATCACCCTAGTGAAGTAGGAGGCAGCTCCAGTGCTGAGAGAGGTAGGCTGGGTTGGAGGCAGAGCTTAAGAACTGTGGTCACAATTGGAAACAATCAATGCAAAGACAACAAAAATTATGTGGAGGCTGGCCTGGAATAGTTAACTGAAGAGGCTGCCATCTCTCTTTACTCTGCTGTGCTGCTTGCTCAGGTAAGAGCTCACCTGTAACAATTCACCTTCTTCGTTCTCCTTTTCCAAACCACACAGCCCCACCACTCCAGCCGTCTACATCCTGCTTCTTCCTGCTCTTGTTCTAACTCCTTCACTCATTCTATCGGTCTCACGCCATAGACTTAGGCTTGGTACTGCTTCGCTAGCCAGCTCTGACTTCTAGCTATACCAGTTCAGTTCAGTCGCTCAGTCGTGTCCAACTCTTTGAGACCCCACGAATCGCAGCATGCCAGGCCTCCCTGTCCATCACCAACTCCCAGAGTTTACTCAAACTCATGCCCATCAAGTCAGTGATGCCATCCAGCCATCTCATCCTCTGTCGTCCCCTTCTCCTCCTGCCCCCAATCCCTCCCAGCATCAGGGTCTTTTCCAAAGAGTCAACTCTTCCCATGAGGTGGCCAAAGTACTGGAATTTCAGCTTCAGCATCAGTCCTTCCAATGAACACCATACTCAATTACAATTACTCCCTTCAAGATCCCTGCTTTGTAGCTCATCTCGTTTATCAAGCATGAGCCCTGGAATCTCTAATGGCATATGCTCAAGAGGGTAGCCCTGCTGAAGACTGCAAATTGTGGTGCTGGCTTGATTTAGAGAGCCTCTGTACCAGATGATCTTATGTTGCCCTCCAAATCCACTCTCCACACCTTTCTACCTGTTCCAGCCCCTAGAAAGGGTCCTATCTACTATCTAGAGGTTACTCCATGGATAGTAAACAGGATCCCCTGTCCACTGATTTCCAGTTGGGTTAGGCCAATGGAAAGGAATGGCTGGAGTTTGGGGGTAAGTAGGAAAGAGTAGGAGAAGGAAATGGAAACCCACTCCAGTGTTCTTGCCTGGAGAATCCTAGGGATGGGGGAGCCTGGTGGGCTGCCATCTATGGGGTCGCATAGAGTCAGAGACAACTGAAGCAACTTATCAGAAGCAGCGGCAGCAGGAAAGAGTATGTGTGTGTGTTAGTCACTCAGTCATGTCGAACTCTCTGCAACCCGATGGACTCCTCTAGGCTCCTCTGTCCATAGAATTCTCCAGGCAAGAATACTGGATTGGGTCGCCATTGCCTTCTCCAGGGGCTCTTCCTGACCCAGGGATTAAACCCAGGTGTCTCACACTGCAGGAAGATTTTTTACCATCTGAGCTACCTTGGAAGCCCTTACGTAGGAAAGAGAAGGCAGGATATTTATTCCTTCAGCTCCCTCCATGTGACTGCAGACTGGCAGCGGCTGGCTCCCTCCACAAAAGACCACAGCTTCTCTCCAGAAGCTTCTCCTACAGCTCCAGCTACAACCACAACCCCAGCTCCACTTTTATAAATTCCAGTAACCACTCCCTGCCTTTTCAAGATGAAGAAATATACTATTAGTATGTGCTTCAACACCCAAGGTACTTTCCCCCAGTGTATTTCTAATCAGTCCATTAACTCTCTTCAATTCTTCCACTTAAGGATGGTATCTCTTTCTCACCAGAACCTAACTGATACAGTTCGAACCTTGAATGGGTCCAATTAGCATAACCTGAAGACACATGAAGCAGTCACTGTGAATCCAGGAGGGACACTAGGGATAATTTAGATGATGGGGAAGGTTGACCTGGATGTCCCATTGGTATCCTCAAATTTAATGTATCTAAAATCAAATCCATTATTACCATCCCTTCATCTAAATTTGTTCCTCCTTCAGACTTTTCTGCTTTTTTCCCATTCATTCTTTCATTTATTTGAATACTTTCCATTTATAGAATGCTTTCCATGTGCTAAGCACTAGAAGTTTAAAGACACCCAGAACAATGTTTCATCTCTCCAGGGGCTCATCTTTACAGGGGAGACCCACCCCACAGATGTTGGGTTGGCCATAAATGATATGATACATGCCTTTTTATAATAGTAGGAACTATCTGTTGGTAAAGCATAGAGGAAGAAACCAGGATAAGGCACAGGCCAGAAGGCTTCTCCAAGGAAGTCACTGTGATTGTTGTTGTTGTTATTGTTTAGTCACTAAGTTGTGTCCAACTCTTTGTGACCCCATGGACTATAGCCCGCCAAGCCCCTCGGTCCGTGGGATTTCCCAGGCAAGAAATACTGGAGTGGGTTGCCATTTCCTCATCCAGGGGATCTTCTCAATCCAGGGACTGAACCCACGTCTTCTGCATTGGCAGGCAAGTTCTTTGCCACTGAGCCACCAGGGAAGCCCAAGGAAGTCACTAGCTGAACCTTAAAGAACAGTAAGCTTTCGGCAGCAGAGAAAGAGGAAGAAAGCACATTCTAGGCAGTGTCAGCATGAGCAAAGAACAGAGGTATGATAGCGCACGGCATGCTCAGGAAATGAAAAGTTGTCTTGAACATCTGGACCACAGGATAAATGGTGAGTGAGCAGGCAGGCAGGGGGCTGGGAAAGGGGGTAGAGGAAGGCAGGGAATAAATGATAAGGTTTTTCAAAATGTAGGCATGGTCAGATTATGAAGGGTATTAGCTGTGAAAAAATATTTTTCATTGTTATGACACCTCATGTGGTATCATAGTTCTTCTGAAGTCTTGTACATTTGGCCCATCTCCCAGAAAAAACAGAAAGGGTTCTCTATCTTTGCCTTGCTTGTGTGCTAAGTCACTTCTGCCTCTGTGTGACCCTGGGCTGTAACCGGCCAGGCTCCTCTGTCCATGGGATTCTCCAGGCAAGACTACTGGAGTGGGTTGCCATTTCCTTCTCCAGGGGATCTTCCCCACCCAAGTACCGAATCCACATCTCTTACATCAGCGGGCAGCTTCTTTACCACTAGCGCCACCCATGAAGCCCCTAGGTGAAGGCTTGTAATAAGACAGCCAAGAAACAAAGAAAGTAAGACTTGGATTTTCAGTTTGTACTGAGGATTTTGAAATTCATGTTAGAGCTTATAGTTCTGAGGGGAAAGGTCTCTAAATTTCTAAAATCTTGGACTCTAATGGATGAAGGGTGTAGCTTTTACCATATACTATACTGTGGATTGGGCTTCCCATGTGGCTCAGTGGTAAAGAATCCGCCTGCCAATGCAGGAGATGCAGGTTCAATCCCTGGGTGGAGAAGATCCCCTGGAGGAGGAAATGGCACCCCACCCCAGGATTCTTGCCTGGAAAATCCCATGGACAGAGGAGCCTGGTGGGCTATGGTCCCAAGGGTCACGAAGACTTGGACTCAACTGAGCACACCCGCACCATGCAGCATTCTTTAGATAGAACTGGAGGGTCATGCTGGCTGCCCCTAGGGCTTTTCCTTTCCCATTCCAGATGCCAGACCCACAGGTCACAGTTGGGTAACAGGAAAGAACAGAAGAGCCCTAATGTTAAAGAGCGCATACTTTCCTACTTACAGTGCCTTTAGTCATAGGGGAACATCCAGATACAATGAAACAGGGCATAGGGCAAGATCTCCAGACAGGATACAGACACATACATTAAGGAAGAAGGAAAGATCATGAAAGATACTTTTTCCCCAGATTTCTTTCTTTCATATTTAGGTATCTCTAATTGGAAATTCATAAATGAATCTAAATGGTGTGAACTATCATAAATGTGCTAGAAGCTATCTATCAGCTCAGTTCAGTCACTCAGTCATGTCCAACTCAGCAACCCCATGGACTGTAGCACGCCAGGCTTCCCTGTCCATTGCCAACTCCCAGAGCTTGCTCAAACTCATGTCCATCGAGTCGGTGATGCCATCCAACCATCTCATCCTCTGTCATCCCCTTCTCCTCCTGCCTTCAATCTTTCCCAGCATCAGGGTCTTTTCCAAGGAGTCAGTTCTTCACATCAGGTGGCCAAAGTATTGGAGTTTCAGCTTCAGCATCAGTCTTTCCAATGAATATTCAGGACTCATTTTCTTTAGGATTGACTGGTTTGATCTTGCGGTCCAAGGGACTCTCAAGAGTTTTCTCCAACATCACAGTCCAAAAGCATCAATTCTTTGGCACTCAGCTTTCTTTATAGTCCAACTCTCATATCCATACATGACTACTGGAAAAACCATAGCATGGACCTTTGTTGGCAAAGTAGTATCTCTGCTTTTTAATATGTCATCTTACAATAGAGGCTACAGCATCTTTCTCTTTACGTTTCATATCATTTACCTTAATTTACTAATTCGTGGAAAATATGATGTCATTGCAAAGTTGTGCTGTGCTTAGTCATGTCTAACTCTGTGAAATTCTGGACTATAGCCCACCAGGCTCCTCTGTCCATAGGATTTTTCAGGCAAGAATACTGGAGTGGGTTGCCATTTCCTTCTCCAGGGGATCTTCCTGACCCAGGGATCAAACTTAAGTCTCCTGTGTCTCCCGCACTGCAGACTGATTCTTTACCCACTGAGCCATCAGAGAAGCCCAACTGCAAAGTTGTTTGGAATTCAATGAAGTGGTACTTCCTTTAGTCAAAACAAACTGCAAGAGTTACTTCTAAATATTTTTGTTGTTTGGGGCCCAATGTCCATAAATAAAGTGATTTAACTAAGTGAAGAAGTATTTTGAACAAGTGTATATCTACTGTGGGTCAGTCTGAAGGGACCTTATTTGATGAGGCAGCCTGGTTTCTAGCTTTGGCAGAGATTCTAGCTATTTACTGGGTCTTCTACTCTTGTCACCTAGCTTATTTAACTTCTATACAGAGCACATCATGTGAAATGCCAGAGTGGATGAAGCACAAGCTGGAATCAAGACTTCTGGGAGAAATATCAACACCCTCAGATATGTCAATGATACCACTCTAATGGTAGAAAGCAAAGAGGAACTAAGGAGCCTCTTAATGAGGGAGAAAGAGGAGAGTGAAAAAGCTGGCTTAAAACTCAACATTCAAAAAACTAAGATCATGGATTCTGGTCCCATCACTTCATGGCAAATAGATGGGGAAAAAATGCAAATAGTGGCAGATTTTATTTTCTTGGGCTCAAAAATCAATGTGGATGGTGACTGAAGCCATGAAATTAAAAGATGCTCCTTGGAAGGAAAGCTATGACAAACCTAGAGCGTGTGTTAAAAAGCAGAGACATCATTTTGCCAACAAAGGTCTGTTAGTTAAAGCTATGGTTTTTCTAGTAGTCATGTATGGATGTGAGAGTTGGACCATAAAGATGGCTGAGCACCGAAGAAGTGATGCTTTCAAACTCTGGTGCTGGAGAAGACTCTTGAGAGTCCCTTGGACTGCAAGGAGATCAAACCAGTCAATCCTAAAGGAAACCAACCCTGAATATTAATTGGAAGGACTGATGCTGAAGCTGAAGTGCCAATACTCTGACCATGTGATGCTAAGAGCTGACTCATTGGGAAAGACCCTGATGCTGGGAAAGACTAAAGACAAAAGGAAAAGGGGGTGGCAGAAGATGAGATAGCATCACCAACTCAATGGACATGAATCTGAGCAAACTCCAGGAGATAGTGAAGGACAGGGAAGCCTGGCATGCTGCAGTTCATGGGGTTGCAAAGTCAGACATGATTTAGCAGCTGAACAACAACTACTACTCTCTTTGTTCCCATCATCTTGAAACCAAGAAGGCTTATAATTGTGCACTGAAATACCTGTGGGATTTTGGAGAAAATTTGCCTGTCACTCTTCAGAGAGCATCTATTCTGTATCCTGGCCCCTTTGTCTTGACATTTGCCACTCAATACTGCTTGGAATTAATTAAACATCTAAACACCTCAGGTGGAGAAGGCAATGGCACCCCACTCCAGTATTCTTGACTGGAAAATCCCATGGACAGAGGAGCCTGGTGGGCTGCAGTTCATGGGGTCGTGAAGGGTCGGACACGGCTGAGCAACTTCACTGTCACTTTTCACTTTCATGCATTGGAGAAGGAAATGGCAACCCACTCCAGAGTTCTTGCCTGGAGAATCCCAGGGACGGGGGAGCCTGGTGGTCTGCCATCTATGGGGTTGCATAGAGTCGGACACGGCTGAAGTGACTTAGCAGCAGCAAACACCTCAGGACAATGTTTTACAAAATTATTATTAAAATGTAATGTATATATCATGATGCTACTCATGTCCTTTTTTAATGGACTGGTGCTTTTCTTTTCAGTTAGTCTTATAAGTTTCTTGGAATTTCAGAACAAGTATTGGAAGATCATAGCTGTAACTGAGGTTGCCACAGAAGACCTCACTGGAAGACCTCACTGAAAAATTTGTTTCCATTCCCATTTTCCTTGAATGTGACAGCAATGAGAAGAGCTGAAAATGGGCAACTACATGGCCCATATGCATACTTTTGTATGAATTGAATAGAACATACATTCCTCTGGGCATATGCAGATCACAATGGGAATCATGGCTTAGGGAGCAGAGTTACAAGCCAGATTTCAGCCCCCATTCACTCCCTCAGCCTGGGATGCTTTACAAAGACTTGCACTCAACCTCAAGTCAGCTTAGTCTCTGATTGTTGTTTAGTTGTGTCTGACTCTTTGGTTACCCCATGGACTATAACCCGCCAGGTTCCTCTGTCCATGTCCATTTCCTCCTCCAGGGATCAAACCTGCATCTCCTGAGTTAGCAGGCAGATTTTTTACCACTGAGCCGCCAGAGATGCCTGAGTCCCTGATGGATTAAGGTCATTTGCCTTCACTCTAGTTATCCTCTAAAAGATAAGGGAACCCTCCCTGGAGAAAGATAACTTCATCAAAGCTTCTACAGAATTTTCACACAATGTTCAGCATTCATTTAAAAAATGATCAGGCAGGACCAAAAGAAAAAGCAGACAGTAGAAATACACTTGCAGACAACTCAGATATTAGAATGATCTGCCATGGACTTTAAAATAGCTGTGATTAAAATGTTCAGTAAAATACATGATAGGATAGAGAACTTCACAAAGAACTGGAATATATAAAAACCACGAACATAAATTCTAGAACCCTAAAATTCTGGGTCACATATATGTAGATTGCAAGTTATACTAATGGAAAAGTTGTGAAGAGAAAAGGGAGGCGAAGAACCTGCAGAGCACGGGAGGAGGCCTTGGGAATGCAGCCCTGGAAAAATAAAAGAACCTCAAGCAAAGCCCTCCAAGGGTCTGGTACCTGAATTCCTGACCCCACAGTGGGGAGACAGCTGAGCTGCCTGAGGGGCAGTGTGCCAATGCAAGGCTGCAGGGAAGTTTTCAGGGGCATGTCAAGTTTTCTAAATCCTAGGAACAGTGTAAGGAGTTTGAAAAATACACCTGGGTGGACACAGAGAATTTTTAAGGTCCAAAACCCAAATCTCTCAGGCCATGATGGGGTCCAGAAAGAGGCTATGAACCATTCCAACCATAATACACAAGAGGAGCTGAACTTTTGAATAAACAACCAGACAGCCAAAGAAAGCATCTCTGTCTTAAAAGAAAGCAACTTCTTCATTTCATCTACTAAGTTGTGTTTGACACTCATGTTTTTAGTTTCAGGAAAAAAATTTGGAGTTAGACTCAAATCTCACAAAGTGCTGTTATTTTTGCTATTGTTGTTTCAAACGATCACCACTCCCCTTCTGCGCCTCTGGTGTGTAGGAGCCTATTTCAGTTGTTCTTCTCCACTGAAGCTTGGCTCCTTAGGTTTAGAACTCAGCTCTTGGAGCTGGTCATAGAGACCCAGTTTACCTACATACCTTAAGCCGTTTCTTGCTGCTTTATAGCAGGCAACTCCCAGAAGGAAACATTTTTGTTTCTTGGTTTTCTTGTTCTCTCAGGGTCAGCAAGGTTCCACCCTTCTTCATCTCCTAAGGACCCAGAGAGTCTGGGCATGCTCCTGTCAGTTGATGTTGATCTTCCCTAGAGCATAAAGGATTCCCTTTTGTCAAGATACCCAAGGCATGAATCCTTGTGGTTACTTGTTTGGGACGTTCTTACGGCTGTTGCCAAGCTCTCATTTGGACCATAGTGAAGGGAGCCCAGCTATAGCTCTCTACAACTTGGTCTTCAAGGTGATGAATCACTATCATCATTCATGTTTTGTTAGTTTTCCTTTTTACAGTGAACACATTTTAAGCCCCAGATCTATGATTTTGATGGCTCATTTGTGTGTACCCCAAAATACAAATTTAACAGAGAAGACTTCACTGGGTTTGTACTACTACATTTGATGCTGATGGAATTTGAAAAGTGGGTAGATCTACCAAAAACATCCACTGAAAATATGAATATGGAATTGACTGTTGGCTTGAAGTTTCTATTGGGTTCTGTGGGCCTATATCATTATGTGCCACGTGGTAAAGTGATTCTTTCACAGCTTTTGTTTACTGGAGTAAGTGTGAAACATTTCTTTTTATACTGTGCTATGACATCGTAAGGCCTTGGCACCATGTGATTATGAACAGAAACATGGGAACAGTACTAGGTCATACTGACTAGCCAGAACAGACTTACACAAATGTTTTAAATTATTTAAATAAAAGTGTGACATTAAAAGTTCTTAGAAACTTATTAATCTTTGGGCATATGAACAGGAGTCCAAGTTTGAAAGACTTGCAATAAATATTGCTCCCAAATGGCCTCTATCTAGCCATGAGTCCCAGAACCTACATTCAAAAGCCATACTAATGTTAATTTAATTGGCATGAATGTGCCAACATCTTTCTTTTTTAATATCTTGAAAATATGAGTTACCTGGTTTTTATTCAATATTTAAGCACCAGCCTTTTACAAAGGCAACAGAAGTCAGCTTTTTAAGAGCTGTATGTAAGTCCTTTCTTTTTGGTTTAGTTTTCCTTTCATTCACTCTATCTCCTCACTGCCAGTTGATGTTTCAAAACATTGGAGATCTCATTTGAAAAAACAAGAGACAGAAGAGATGTCTGTAGTTTGCAAAAATAATTTTACTTAATTTTAAATGACGCATAAATTGCTAACCTTCTTAGTTTCACTGTACCTCCTATGTTCTATGTGCTTCTAACCAGTGAGAAGCAGCTTAATTTTTTCAAAATTAAAAGTCTGCAATGACTTTACTGACTTACACTTAATATTATTGATGATACAATTGAGTTTGTATCTACCATCTCACTATTAGTTTTTTATATTTTATGTTTTTCTTTTTCCCTTCTTTTGAAATAGATGAATATTTTATGTTGGTACATTTTCTTCTTTATTAATTATATACTTTTTTACTATTATTTAACTGTTCCTCTAGAGAGTATGACATGCATTGTTGACTTATTATTCTATAGTATATATATTAATACTTTTACCACTTCCTAGATAATGCTAAAACCTTAAAACATTTTAACTCCATTTATGCCCATGCCTCCTGTGCTATTGTCATCATTCATTTAATTCTATACATATTCAAACTACACAAGGCTTTATGATTGTTGTTTTGTATAGGATATATTTATTTAGATTTACCCACTTGTTTACCTGCCTCCTGAGAAAACTGTATGCAGGTCAAGAAGCAACAGTTAGAACAGGACATGGAACAATGGACTGGTTCCAAATTGGGAAAGCTGTACAGCAAGGCTGTATATTATCACCCTGCTTGTTTAACTTATATGTAGAGTACATCATGTGAAATGCCAGGCTGGATGAAGCACAAGCTGGAATCAAGACTGCCAGGAGAAATATCAATAACCTCAGATATGCAGATAACACCACCCTTATGGCAGAAAGCAAAGAGGAACTAAAGAGTCTCTTGATGAAGGTAAAAGAGGAGAGTGAAAAAGCTGACTTAACACTCAACATTCAAAACACTAAGATAAAAAAAAAAACAACTAAGGTCATGACATCCAGTCCCATCACTTCATGGCAAATAGATGGAGAAACAATGGAAATAGTGACAGACTTTACTTTCTTGGGCTCTTAAATCACTGCAGATGGTGACTGCAGTCATGGAACTAAAAGGAAGGCAAGCTCCTTGGAAGGAAAGCTCCTTGGAAGGACAGCTATGACAAACCTAGACAGTGTATTAAAAAGCAGACATTTGCCAACAAAGGTTCATATAGTCAAAGCTATGGTTTTTCCAGTAATCATGTATGGATGTGAGAGCTGGACTGTAAAGAAGACTGAGCGCCAAAGAATTGATGCTTTTGAACTGTTGGAGGAGACTCTTGAGAGTCCCTTGGACTGCAAGGAGATCAAACCAGTAAACCCTAAAGGAAATCAACCCTGAATATTCTTTGGAAGGACTGATGCTGAAGCTGAAACTCCAATACTCTGATGCGAACAGCTGACTCACTGGAAAAGACCCTGATGCTGGGAAAGACTGAAGGCAGGAGGAGAAGGGGATTACAGAGGATGAGATGGTTGGATGGCATCACCGACTCGATGGACATGAGTTTGAGCAAGCTCCGGGAGATGGTAAAGGACAGGGAAGCCTGGCATGCTGCAGTCCATGGGGTCAAAAAAAGCTGGACACAACTGATCAACTGAACAACAACAATCTTTCATATAAATTAGCACAGATACAGAAAAACAATTGATTTCAAAAGCCAGTCTCTTGGGAGATTGGGATTGACATATATATATACTACTACATGTAAAAGAAATAACTAACCAGGCTCCCCTGGGTGGCTCAGTGGTTAAAAATCTGCCTGCCCATGCAGGGGACACAGATTTGATCCCTGGCCCAGGAAGATTCCACATGCCACAGAGCAACTAAGCCCGTGAGCCACAACGACTGGGCCCACATGCACCCTAGAGCCCGTGTTCTGTGGCAAGAAAAGCCACCACAATGAGAAGCTCACACAACTGAAGAGTAGCCCCAGCTCACTGCATCTAGAGAAAGCCAGTGCTGCAACGAGAAAAGGGGCCCACACACAGCAACAAACACCCAGCACAGCCACAAATTAAAAATAACTAATGAGAACCTACTGTATAGCACAGGGAAGTCCACTCAGTGCTCTGCGGTGACCTAAATGGGAAGGAAATCTAAAAAAGAGGGGACACATGTATCCATACAGCTGATTCACTTTGCTGTACAGTGGAAACTAACACAACATTGCAAAACAGCTATCTCCAATTAAAAAAAAAAAAAATCCAGTCTCCATTATTTCCTTTAGGTCTTCCTCCAGAGCTGCATACAGATATACAAAACAATTTTGAGACCCAGCCTTGCGTGTGCATGCAACTTAAATTTGTTTGACCCTGGGCTTTCTGCCTGGCAGCTGAATACAGAAGAATATCTTAGCTTCTTAGAAGGAAAGATGAAAATTTTTCAGATTCAGGATAGTCTCTCAGGACAAAAAAATAAATAAAAGTTATTTTGGTTATTTGCTCATTTAGTAAATACTTATTGTATGCCTAGCAGTGTGTGCTGGGACCTGTGGGAGAAAGTGGAATAAGACATGGTTGCTCATCAGAGACTCACAACCCAGTGTGCAAACACACAACACAACGTAATACAGTAAATGCAATGGGACTTTCAGGGAGGCCAAGAGAATGGGTTTCTTAGGTTTGGGGATGAGGGTGACTTCTGGGAAGAATCTGAAGAAATAAAAATCCAAGATTATGCTGAGGAAAGGTAGATCACAAAAAAAAAAACAAAAATACTATGAATAAAAAAAAAATAGTATTGGAATGCTGTAACCTCTGCATTGGCCTAATCTGCCTGGGACACCACAAAGAAATTTAGGGAGGCTTCATTAAACCTGAGCTAAGTGTGGGTGAAGCCTAAGAGCCCACTGCCTCCAGGTCTCAGCTGAGATCCCCACCAGTACCATCCAGGTAGCAGACGCTTTGACACACCACCCAGATCTCCCTCCAGACTAAAGGGCTTACTCCTCCAGCTACTGGTACACAGCCCTTGGCTGTCAGCTCCCTCCGGGTATTAGTTAAGTGTTAGTCACTCAGTCATGTCCAATTCGTTGCGACCCCATGGACTGTAACCCACCAGGCTCCTCTGTCCATGGAATTCTCCAGACAAGAATACTGGAGCGGGTAGTCATTCCCTTTTCCAAGGCATCTTCCTGACCCAAGGATCGAACCCAGGTCTTCTGCAATGCAGACAAATCCTTTACCTTCTGAGCTACCAGGGAAGCCCCCTCCAGGTCTCAAAAGAGTTGCTGCACCCAAAGCCATGTGCCCTTCCCTGGGTCCCCAGTGTCTGGCCCACCCTACCCAACGCAATAAGGCCCTCGCTCCCCAGCTCAGGGCAACTCTGAGGATCCCTTTCAGCTTCTGAGCTTCCAGTCAGGTTGGTTCAGGTCTTTTACTGAAACTGGATCACAGCCTGACTCCTCCCTCGACCCAGTCCTGCTTCTGTTCCTTCTCTTTCACAGGTGTTAATCCCCCAAGCACTCCCTAATGAATATCCTACGTGCTGGCCTCCATCTCAGCATCTGCATCACAGGGAGCAAACCAGCCACACCTGTCAGCAATATTCCTTAGAAACACGAGCAAACAGCTAGAAAATCTCAGTAATCAGGGGACTGTCTAACCTATAACTGGGTTAACGAATGTATATTCCACCATTTGTTTGTTCCCAGCTCATCATCACACAAAAGCATTTTCAAAACTTCATTCTGATCTTTAGGGTTGAAACTACAGCCAAGCCATAACTCAAAATATGTTTTCTCCAAGACCCAAACATACAGAGACATTAATCCTGATTTACACGTGGACACAGAAGGTCCACTGAGGTCAGCCAAGACACACACACACACTCCTCAGAATCTCTGGAGGACTTAATCACTCGCTTCGGCAGCAAAAGATATCAAAATGGGTTACAGGTTTATAAACCTATTAACTGAATCACTTTGCGGTATACCTGAAATACTGTCAATCAACTATACTTCAATTAAAAAAGAATAAATAATGTACAGCCATGGCTAAGAATGATAGCTCCATGAAGAGCATTTTTATTTAAGCCACAAAACTACCATATGTGTTCACTGAATTCAGTACAATGACTCCTCCTCAGTCCATTTTCACAGACAAGGAAACAGGTTTAGAAAAGGTAGACGGTTGCTCAAGAGTACAATGCTGTGCAAGGGGGTAAAGCTGAGATGTGAATTCACACAGTATGACTGCAAAGACCCTCCCCTCCCTCCATCACTACCACACTGATGTACATGCCACCCCCTCACCCCTGCATGGGCAGAGTG
The DNA here is from genome assembly GCF_033118175.1 of Dama dama. Taxonomy (NCBI): domain Eukaryota; kingdom Metazoa; phylum Chordata; class Mammalia; order Artiodactyla; family Cervidae; genus Dama; species Dama dama. Next base: position 57,139,039 of record NC_083692.1, on the reverse strand, counting down.
TCCAGCATGGCCACTAGCACACAGCAGATGCTCTGAAATCGTTAGTTAAGTTTGGTCTTTACTCTTTAGCTTTCCTCCTCTCTATTCTCTGCTCTTCACAATCTCCCAGCCCAAAATATCACTTTAGAGTTCAGTGGGAGTGAGGGATGGGTAAGGACAGTCAGGATGGATCCAGGAAATATTACTCTTATCCCTACTCTTCCCTTCCTAAAGTCTAGTCATGAGCATATACTTGTTTTCTGTTTAAAATCTTTTCAGATAATTATTACAGATACCATATTAAAAATATCACAAATCTAAAAGGAAACTTTCTACCATCACTTCTCAAGTTTAAGTTCATGTTTTATGTGCCTATGTCAACTTCTAGTTCTTGTCCATGAGCATATGCAGTCTTTATATTTACAAAATCATCACACATTATATATTTAGATGTGTCTGCTTACATTATACCATATATACTTTTCCAGTAGATTTGTCTTATAACCCAAATAAGCAGCGTGGTAAAGCTCTGCAGATAATGAAGATACCTTTCTATGTAACTGGATATTTTCATTACAAGCTTCCCTTTTGCTTGTGGGGGCGGGGGGGAGGGGGGGGAGATGACTTAGCCTAGTTAATCTGAAAACTGATACAAAAATGTATCAATGTAACCATGTAAAAATCATATGACAGTCACTGGCCTTCTCTCTTTGCTGTATGTTCCTCAAAGCCCACACAACTCACCCCCTGGGCCTGGCACAAAGTAAAGGTTCAAAACAATACTTAATGAATGAACAGATGATTCTTCTCTGGGCTGAAGAGTGAAGCTGTAAGATTCCTTAGGAGGAAGGACAGGAGACTCCAAAGTTAAGCCTGAAAACGGGGCAGGATGAACCAGAGGGAACAGGCAGAACAGGCCGGAAACCCCATGGTAAAGGCCAGCTACATTGGTCAGGAGGAAGCATGTGGTTTCCTGAATTATATCCGTTCAAAGCCATCAACCTCTGAAGCATGACATACAGAGATCATGTCAAGGATCCATAGTGCTCCTTCAGTCCCACTTTAGAGTTGTTTCTAAAAGGGTGTTTACATTTATCAAAAGGACTGTAGAGGTCAAGGCAGCTGGAAGAGAAAAATAAGACTGCAAAAAGAAAAAAAAAAGAGAGAGAGAATAGGTACACCTCAGAGAACATCCCTATACAACATCATTAGGGGAAGATTCTTAAGCTAGAGTCCACTGGGCTTCCTCTGGGCAGCACAGTGAAACTTTACAAAACTGTGAAAACACTGAAATGGGTATAAATTGTGCCTGTGTGTGTGTTTCTGTCTAGAGATCAGACCTCAGATTCATCAGATTCTTATGCCCTTTGGTTATTGAGACTGCTACTTCTTCCACTTTATCAATGCAAATGGAGCTCTTCTAAATCCATCATTATTCTTTAGGGGCTGGAAGTGGGCATGAGAGGTGGTAGGAAGGAGAGAGAGAAAGTAACTAAGCCCTGGAAGACCTATTAATTGAGTGAATAGATGTGAAAGGATTACAGAGGGTTCTGCATATATAAACAAGGGCCTATAAATCTTAGCGCTCAGTATTTTTATTACTCTATGACAAATGCCCTATGCTTTCCCAGCTTCACAATAACCCTAAAAGGTCAGCATAAGTCCCATGTCCTATTTATGAGACTCAAGAGAGACTGAGTAAAATTACTCCCAGGTTACACGGCTAATGATGGAGTTCAGAACTATCTAACTCCAAAGCTTGGACTCTTCATCTCCACCCCATGACCTGAATTACTCACCAGGCTTTCAGTCTGAAAGCAGCCTTTCCTGCTACCCTTAAGTACCTTAAGTACCTTAAGCTACCCTTCCTGCTACATCTTAAGTCCAATAGTCTTTCTCTCTGAGTCTGTCCATCAGAACAGGCACTGAGCCTAAAAATTAGTTTCTTCAAGCCAAGGCATAATTTACTTGTTTATATAATAGGGCCCTGGTCATCCCACTCAAATTTATACACTCAAGCCAGTTTCTCTCACATGGTGTGTGTTAGTTGCTCAGTCATGTTGGACTCTTTGTGAGCCCACGGACTGTAGCCCTCCAGGCTCTTTCGTTCATGGGATTTTCCAGGCAAGAATACTGGAGTGGGTTGCCATTTCCTCCTCGAGGCACTCTCACAGGGTATCAAGTGTTAATTAAAGATATTACCACACTTACCACAATTTTAACTCCTTTGCCTCTCCGATGCAACCAGGTCAAAGGCCAGAAGAGAAGAAATGTTTTCTAGTAGTCACAAACCAGAGTGAAAAAGCTCCAAACTAAGTCTCCTATTTTCTGGTTTCAAAACCCATGCTCAAGATTGCAGCTAAACATTAGCTACTAAAATAGGCTCCCTAAAACACAGGAGAATTCTGATAAATGTACTATACTCAACACTTCCTGTGTGTCTGCACTTTACACACATTATCCCTATGTTTCCCAAGAGGCAAACAAGCTGTTAGATTGTTACTTCTCACGAGCTTAAGCAAGTCTCTCAGGGTCACACGGGCAGTGAGTAGTAGAACCAGGACTTAAACCCAGGTCTGCTATCACCAGCGTTCTTAACCATCCTCTTCTCACCGTGTCTACACAACCACCGTGATTCATGCCACCCAACATCTCCTGTTGGTTTTCCCTGGAGCCACTTCCCTGAAATCTTGAGAGGAGAACCATGGAAGCAAGACAGACAGACTCTTTCAATAGCAGGTCCGGGTTTCAGGTACAGCTGTACCTACTAGCTCTGTCTAGTAAGAGGTAACTCGACCTTCCAAGGCGTGTTTCCTCACCTAGGGGATGAAGCTCACTGTTCCTATTTCAGGATCTAGAAGACCCTGTTTCAGGGTATAGGTGTTAACGTGAAGGTTGGTTACCTTTTTCCCTCCTCAAAGCACTAAGATGAAAACTAGTGTCGGGCTTTCTGAGCGACCCAGTGGCGCTCGACTTCAGAGTCCTTCCACCGCCGTAACTTCCTCTCACCCCTCTCCACCCTCGTGGCTGCCGCTTAATTTCCCCTCCATTTCAGTACGTTCTCTTGCCCCGCAAGAAGGACTGGCCTTGGACGCTGAGAGTCTACCTACTTCTTTTTGTCCCCCGACGCTGGGCTTGAGGGTCTCTCAGGACCCAGCGCGTCCCGCAAAGCCAGTGTCGGCTGCGCACGCCGCCGCGCGTCCCGCCCCGAGGGGCGGGGTGTGACCAGAAGTTTGGATAGGAGGCGCTTGCCGTGGGAAACACCCCGCCGCCCGCGGAGCTTCCTCGGCGGCGCAACCTCTCCGGCCGAGACGCGCGCGGAGCGGCCGGGAGGCTTTGCTGCACCCGGACCCCCGTGGCCTCGGTCCTCCCGCAGCCTCCGCTCCGGCTCGCCGCGCCGCCGGTCATGAGGCCGCTGTTTTACCGCTGCCACAACACCACGTCGGTGGAGAAGGGCAATTCGGCGACGATGGGCTGGCTGCTCTTCAGCACGGGCCTCGTGGGCAACCTGCTGGCCCTGGGACTGCTGGCGCGCTCCGGTCTGGGGTCGTGCCCGCCGCGCCCGCCGCGCCCGCCGCCCTCCGTCTTCTACGTGCTGGTGTTCGGCCTGACGATCACAGACCTCCTGGGCAAGTGCCTCGTGAGCCCCTTCGTGCTGTCCGCCTACGCGCAGAACCGGAGCCTGCGGGGGCTGCTGCCCGGATCCGACAGCTCTCTGTGCCAAGCCTTCGCCTTCTTCATGTCCTTCTTCGGGCTCGCCTCGACGCTCCAGCTGCTGGCCATGGCCCTGGAGTGCTGGCTTTCCCTGGGGCACCCCTTCTTCTATCGACGGCACCTCACCCCGCGCCGGGGCGCAATGGTGGCGCCGGTGGTGGGCGCCTTCTGCCTCGCTTTCTGCGCGCTGCCCTTCGTGGGCTTCGGGAAGTTCGTGCAGTACTGCCCTGGCACCTGGTGCTTCTTCCAGATGGTCCACGAGGAGCGCTCGCTGCCCGTGCTGAGCTACTCGGTGCTCTACGCCAGCCTCATGCTGCTGCTGGTCCTCGCCATCGTCCTATGCAACCTGAGCGCCATGCGCAACCTCTACGCCATGCACCGGCGGCTGCGGCGACTCCTGCGCCCGGGCCCCAGGGAACGCGCCGAGCCGGGCGCCGGAGAAAGGGAGGCGACCCCGCTGCACCTGGAGGAGCTGGATCACCTCCTGCTGCTAGCCCTCATGACCGTGCTCTTCACCATGTGCTCCCTGCCTTTAATTGTGAGTTGGCCGCGCTAAAGCTGCAGGAGACGGGCGCGCGGTGGGCCGCAGGAGAGGGGAGGGACAAGTGGGGCGTGCTGGGCGCGGTGCAAGAGAAGCTGCGCCCAGAGACGCGAGGGTTTGGTCCGGTTCCGCGGATCAGGTTCCGTTCCCTCCGCAGTCCTCAGGAGATAGAATCTAATTTGTTGAGCGAAAAGAGGTAAAGCCACAGAAATTTAGGGAAAGCAGGAGCCGGACTGTGTCCCCTTAGCCCGGCAGAACCTCTCCAGTGCTGTCTGCTTTCCTCTGAGAAGGTCTCAGGACCATTTTTGCACCTCAGAACTTTGAGAAGCGGAACTTGGTTTCTCCTTGGCAGTACGAGTCCTTTTCCACTTTCCGATGGCTAAGCGAGGTTTTATTTCGTTACACCTGCCCATGATTTTAGTGGCATCAGAAATGCGCAAATGACATCAGGGCGTTCTTTCCACCCCACCCCCCGCCCCCGGTGTTGGCCTGGTAAGGGAATAAGGGAAGGTGTAATCCTGCCAAAGTGATTTGCAGGCGCGAGTGACTAAAAGCGTGGGTTTAGTTTAGTCTTGTTTTTTTTAACTGGTGTGTAAACTTTGAGGAGTGGAGGGCGCCCTTTCCCGTGCTGACGCTGCAGGGGATGGTGTCTGCAGAGGCGGAAAGGCTGTTTGGACTAGCAGGTGTGGAGGAAGGTTTCAACTGGTTGTGTCGCTCTGATAACCTGTCTCCACTGGTGTTGTTTCTGTCTTGGCAAGCGAGGTGACATGAGAGCCATTATCTTGGGTTTCAATTTACTGATGCAGGTGGTGGTGCAGATTGAATTACTTCATCGTTTTGAAGGTATTTCCTCCTGTGAGCCCTGCCAAGACCCTTAGGAGTGGCTGAGGCTAGAAGTATTGCTCCTCTTTCTCTCCTGACTCCACAGTGTACTTGTTCAACGTGAACAACGTTTAAATAAATTCATTGTCAAGTCCATGTTTTTGGAGTCCGGAGGCTTATGTGAATAGGAAAGTTAAGTTTCTTATGGCAGTGTAGCAGTTTTGAACATTACTTTCAAGGGTGGATGAAAGTGACATATAATGTGATTTTTCCCTTAAATGAAGGTCTTAGTATTGGGCCAATAGTTGTCTGGATTAGGATCGGAACTCCCCAAAATAAATAAATATATAGCTATATAAACAAAGAGATAAAGATATAGGCAGAGATATTTAGCAATGGTTTTCAAACTTTATCACACTCAAACTCATCAGCAGCGCTTTTAAATACATAGCTGGCTGGCCCTGTCCTCCAGAGCTGCTGATGCAGACATTTTTGAAGAATTCAGCATCCTCCACCTCACCTGCTGATGTGGAGATCACATTTGAAGAACCACACTCTGAACCAGGAGTTAGCAAATCAGAGCTAGCTATCCAGAGAGCTGGCAACAGCAACATTTTTTCGTGGATCCCTAGTTTCAGCAGAGGGCGCTCTTCCTATCGGATTTTCCCTGTAATGGACTACATTCTCTAAACAAGCCCGTTGTTTATTCTGTGTGTTTCTTAGTCAACCCTCTCTTATAGGAGCAGTTTTATAAAGTATCTTCTAGAGAATACTATTGATCATCAGAGGTTTTTTGAAAGTCTAGATTGTGTTCCAACAGATATCTTGAATAGAGTATGTATTTTGATCACTTTCAGAAGTGAATAAATTTGTCATAATTTCAGTAAACCCCCAAAATAAATAAAATTAAAAGGCCGTTCATAGAATAAATATTACATTTCTAACACAAATCAATTGACTTGAAAATATCAATTAAAATAACTTAATACACAGGAAAATTGATATTGATGAATACTGCATAAAAATAAAATGATTTGTCTTCATAATTTAAACATCATTCAGTTACCCAGATGCCAACTAACCAAGCATTCTCTAAGAGTAAGAATTATATCTTTCTGGACTCCACTTTGAGGAGAAAGGAGCAAATATAAAGATTTAAGTCATATGAAATGTTTTCTTTTTCAATCAACTCAAGTGTATAGCCTGTTGCCATCCATTTATTCATTCATCTCAGATCTGGAACCTACAACATTCCAGGCACTGTAATTCATTGCAGGGAATTAAAATGAGAAAAACCTCACATCTGTCCCCAGAGCTATAATCCTGGGGGTGAAAGGGAGTGAGTAGGGCCAGAAAAGAGTTTAGAAAAGGAAAGGATTAACTCCTAATTGATAAAATAGTAATACTAGCTAATTATTTAATTATTATTATATGCAAGGACCTGTTCTCAAGGTTTTACTCATACTATCTCATTCGAATTTTGTAATGATGCTGGAAAATAGGTTCAATTGTCCCTATTGTATAGATGAAGAAACAGAGTAACTTGCCTGAAATGTCATAGCCAGTGAGAGGATTCTATCTAACCTGGATAGTCAGACTCTAAAGCTGATGAGCTTAACCATCACTTCAAAGAGGCTTCTAGATGGGGGTAATACTTTAGGTTGGCCTGGAAAAAAGGTAGGATTTGGGCACATGATCAATTTCCATATCTGTAAAATGGAGATAATGAACATACTTAATAGGATTTTTGTGAGTATGAAACAAACTTTTTAAAGTAAAATGCTTAGAATGGTGCCTAGGAATATGAAACTCTGTATGGGCATTAGCCATTATTATTACTCTTTGTGTTATTGAACAGTTATAATGGGGGAGGGCTTCCAGATAACCTCTGTCTTCCTAAGTGCACTAGATGGGAGTATCTGAGCCTGCTGAAACGATCTACTGAAAAGAGAATAAAAAGTTAAGGAAACAATTATGGGAACATACATCTTCTCATATCCCTGACTGCCTTGAGTGGGTTTGGTCTGTGCACTTATTTGTAACCCCTCCCATTAATGTTGAGTTTGCATATTTTCTGGTCCATTAGCGTCCATTTTGTCCCATTATGAATTTAAAAATCTCAGTGGGCTTGGGGGATGTAAGGGTATTGAGAAAAAGCAGTGCTGGTCAAAACAGCAGTGTTGACTGAATGGCAGGAAAGGGATGAAGCAGTTTGCAGGGCTACCCAGAGACCAGAGACCTCAGGGAAGAGCAAGACAATAGGAGTGGCTAGGCACAGGTATATAGGCTTATCTTTCTGTCCCTGAATTACAGTGCCTGGAATGTTGTAGGTTTCTTCCTAGTCTGAAAAGAGGATGCCAACCACAGAAAGATAAGCATCTGTGCTAAGAATAACTAATTTACATGAGTTATCTCCTGTCTTTCCACTGGAATGCATGCATGCAAGTCGATTCAGTCTTGTCTGACTCTGTGTGACCCTATGGACTGTAGCCCGCCAGGCTCCTTTGTCCAGTATTCTCCAGGCAAGAATACTGGAGTGGGTTGCCATGCCCTCCTCCAGGGGATCTTCCTCATCCAGGGATCAAACCCATGTCTCTTACATCTGCTGTATTGGCAGGAGGGTTCTTTACCACTAGCGGCACCTGGGAAGCCCCTCCACTGGAATATTTCCTGTCTTTTCACATTGATTAAAGGTTTGTGTTTCAAATGGATTCACAGACATAGAAAACAAACTATGGTTATCAAAGGAGAAATTGGGGGGAGGGATAAATAAGGGATTTGGGATTAACAGATACATACTACTATATATAAAATAGATAAAGGACCTACAGTATAGTAGAGAAAACTATATTCAATATCTTATAGTAACCTATAATGGAAAAGAATCTGAAAAAGGATATATATATATATATACACACACATATACACACATATGTGTGTGTATATATATACATGTACACACATAGATGTATATATGTGTATATATATGCATCTATGTTTGTGTATATATATATGTGTATGCTATACACCTGAAACGTATATCAGTTACACTTCAATAAAAAAAGTTCAGAGAAAGGGAAGTTTCTGTTCATTGGTGCCTCCACACATACGACATTTCACGTGTGACTTATTTCTGTGCTAAGAATCAAGAACAGGAAGGAGGCAGAAGAAAGAAGGGGAGAAATTTAGTATGTTTGGGAGTCTGGTGACCCTGTTTGTAAACAATTCAGTGGACTGGATCTGTCCCACTTCAGCTCTTCCTCTGCACCGCCAGGTAACACTAGCCCTAAGCTCTGACTCCCGGCAGGCTGGCTCCAGGGATTAGCCTGGGGCTTCCAGGAGGACCTGCACCATCCTGGCTCCTCACTTGCACCCATTCGTGACAGTGGCCAAAATGAATATCACAAGGCAAGCTGCCATAGTCTTATGGAAAAATAATGTTTCATAAGTGAAGTAAGGGAATTTATCGTGGCCATAGACCTTTTGCTATCCTAATCTAATGTTTTTCTTTAAAACAGTATCGTGCTTACTATGGAGCGTTTAAAGCTGTTCCTGAGCAAAATGGAACCGCTGAAGAAATTGAAGACCTCCGAGCCTTGCGCTTTCTCTCTGTGATCTCAATTGTGGACCCTTGGATTTTCATCATTTTCAGAACATCGGTGTTTCGAATGTTTTTTCACAAGATTTTCATAAGGCCTCTTATATATAGAAATTGGCACAGCAATTCTTGCCAAACTAACATGGAATCCAGTCTATAACTATGTTACCCTCTCTCATAAACTCAAGAATATATCACATCTTCTGCAAAGAACCATGAGCCACAAAAAAATCTTATAATTTATATCCTTAAAAGGTATGTTCCATAACAAAATATCTAAATGTATTTTCAAAACTGTTTTGTTCATTCTTAATAATGTGTTGTCCCTCTGTATTCATGAATCAGTTGAGTAGAGTTTTTCATTTTGAGTTATAATAGCAACTACACTTTCATATATTGTAAACTGGTAGCTCAGTTGCTAAAGAATCTGCCTGCCAAGCAGGAGACCCAGGTTCATTCTCTGGGTTGGGAACTGCGTTCAATCCCTGCATTGGGAAGATCCCCTGGAGAAGGAAATAGCAGCCCACTCCACTGTTCTTGCCTGGGAAATCCCACGGACAGAAGAGCCTGATGGGCTACAAGAGAGTCGCAAGAGACGGATGCAATTTATCAACTAACCCAAACAATGTTTAAAGTCTTAAAGCAATTATAGTGATTGTTTCCATGTTTGTACTTGTTGTCCCTAATTTTTTAAGGAGATCTTAGGCCTCTGGGTCTTTATTTAAATCCAGAAGAAACACCACTGTTTACAATTATGTAATAGGTTGTTCTTAAATTTTCTTATTCTCCTTATTTCTAGTGAAACTTGATTTGTTTATTATGTGTCACAATTGCTCCTATTTAAATCTTTTCTTTGCCACCTGATGCAACTACAGTCTGAATTAGAGATGCCCCTCCTAAAAGGGAGGTGCAAAACGTAACTAGATCAGGCATTTGGAGGATCCTTCTCTGGCCAACCCCTGAGAGAAGGCTCACTGCCTTGTGTGAAGAGCCAAAGCTATAAATAAGTAAATTCGAGGCAAGGTGTGACTATGGTCTACAATCCAAAGAAGAAAAAAATTCCATTTATCCTTTAAGTCCAATTTCTTACCTGGAGGGTGTCAGTAGGCATAAAAATTTGAGAGTGGGCTACAAAATGTTTCAGTTTTTTGGAACCTCCATTTTGTAGGTTTATCATATTGATGGATTCTTTGGTGGGGAGGGATTTATTGTTCTTTGAAAGACTGGGATGTATAATTTCCCAGAAAGCATGTTTACTACACATGGCTATAACAGAGCTGGGCATTCAGCACAGCAACAAGCTCACCGGAACTCAGTCAGTCTCAGCTGAGCATGGTGGCGATGACCTTAACACCTACCTGTTAAAGCCATATTCTGCCTTTGGGGGAGATGGTAAGAGTTCCTGAGAAATACAGTTTCAAGCTGGAGCAGGATATGGCTCAGATGGAGCACAACCAAGCACTTTAACTGTACATTTAATTGTACATCATGTTTACAAATGTTAGCAACACTATGACCAAAAGGGAAAAGTGGGGAAAATACAGCTGCAGCTGTTAAACCAAACAAGAGACTGTAGACCCAGCTTGCAGGGAAGAACTTTCACCTTGGGTAGAAGAATACACGGGGGCTTCAGAGGGCTTTTGGCATCTGTGGTCCCTTTGTACCCAACACAGACTCTGAGCTGGAGAACCAGCTACATTTGAATAGCCTGAGATCCTCATTTAGTCATCCCTTCCAAAGACCAGAGTATTTGCCTTATTTCCGGTTTAGCAGCAGCCCCATTTTTACCTCTGGTTTATCTCAGAGGTGGTATTAACCTGGAAATATATGTGTATTTTTGTGTGTACCAAAACTGTGAAATGGTCAAATACAGGAATACACAAATTATAATCTGAAAGCGTGATGTGATGCAAAATACACTCGTTTTCAACTTTAACTCTTGCTTGTGTACTTAATGTGTAACTGCCTGTGTGTTTTATTGTCAGAGGAAGTTCGTTTTTTTATGCTCTCCTTTTGGAAAGTGTTATGATCATTGTTAAGATCATTTGAAAAGTTCCCAGATGAATCAATAAACATAATTTTATAATATTTTGCAAAGAAAATTACTTTTCTTCCAATGAAAGAAAAGAACTTCATGTTTTGGTTTTGTTTCATTGTTTTGAGTAAAAGTTTACCGGCAGCCTTTCATTCCCTAGCAGTTTAATAGAATGAATTTTTATAGACTGTCCTATTAGCAAATTTGTTACTTTAAACAATTTTGCATAGGTTTATCCAAGGAATTAGTGGTCCTTTCTGTCTAACACAATGTAGATACACCATCTGTATGAAATGCTTAAGTCAAAAGTCAACTTTTCAATGATCTTCATTGATTTATTCATTATATTATTAAATAAGTTTTAATTGACACATACCTTGTGCCAGGCAATTAGGTGCTGAGGAAAAAAATACATAAGACTTAGTTCTGGCCCATAAGTTGCTCATTGTCCAGTGGGAGAGACAAGCATGTAAATAGGTTACAACAGAGTATGGAAATCCCAGTAATAAATGTGCATGCAGAGTCCCATTAGAAGAGGAAATCTGAACTCGGGGTTACATAGGGTAGGGTTATCACTAACCCTAACTCGGGGTAGTTCTGTAGGGTTGTCAGAACTGCACAGTGAGAAGATACCGAAGTCAGGTATTGAAGATGAGTAGGAATTTTGACTCCAGTTGAAAACTAAAGAAAGGACTAAAATAGTCCACATAAGAGGAAATATGTATGGTTAATAAATGTAAAAAAAAGAATTCCTGTCTAACCAAAGAAATGCTAAATTAAAATCAAATTATCAAGGACCATACACAAAAATAATTTTGACTGTCAATAACAGAAAGGCTCTTATTAAATAAAAAGAACACTGGTGCTCCCCTGGTTAGTTTATAAATTTGTCCACCTTTTCTTTCTTTTTTAAAAAATTATTTATTTATGTATCTACCTAGCAAGGGCTGTGCTGAGTCTTCGTTGCTGTTCCGGCTTTTCTTTAGTTGTGGCGAGTGGGGCCTACTTTCTACTTGCAGCGCACAGGCTTCTCATTGAAGTGGCTTCTCTTATGCAGCATGAGCTCTGGGGCACTTGGGCTTCAGTAGCTGTTGCACATGGACCCAGTAATTGCGGTTCCTGAGCTCTCGAGCACAGGCTCAGCAGTTGTGGTGCACCAGCTTAGCTGCTTCACAGGATGTCGGATCTTCCCAGATCAGCACTGCAGGCAGATTCTTTGCCACTGAGCCACCAGGGAAGCCCTGTTCACATTTTCTCAATAGCAACCTGACGGTGCATATCAGGAAACTAAAAGTGTTTTTTTTCTACCATTCCAGTGACTCCACTCTAGAATTCTCTTCCAGAAAATAATCAGAGGGGTTGTCACAATTATGTGCAAAACTCTTCCTTGTAGCATTGTTTAAAATAGCAAAAAAATGAAAAGGAAACCATCTAAATGACTGAAACAAGGGTTAGACAAACTCTTCATGTATTATATATATATATACACACACACACACATATATATGAAAATAATGCAGCCATATAACAAGATGTTTTCAAATAATTTATAAAAATTGAGAAGAAAGCTTACAGTGTCATATGAGGTGGAACAAGCCTGATACAAACTATTAAGGCATGATCCATAATTAAAGTATATATATGTGCGTGTGTGTGTGTGTGTGTGTGTGTGTGTGTATAAGACCTTGAAAAAATAAACCAGAGAATCAAAGTGTGGGCCACAGTTATCTTTTTTATGGACATTTTTCCCCATAATTCTTCATATTTTCCAAGTTTTAAGATAATAAGTAAAATTTTCTTTCATGTGAAATTCTTTTTTAAAATAATGAATAGAAATGGGCTGAGAAAACAAGGGGGAAAGGCATACAGGACAAGCTTTCAAGTTAAAGGACCAATATGTGCAAAGCCATGCAGGAATAAAGGAGTATGGCATGTCCAGGTCTAGTAGCTCCATTTGGCAGTAGCTTGGGAATTATGAGCAGAGGTGGCAGGAAAAGAAGCTGAAAAGAGATGCAAAAAAAAAAAAAAAAGAAATGAGATGCAGTTTTCACACTGTCAAGGTTGTTGGGTCCAGGGAGAAGGGTTGGAGTTCTTGTGGGGCACATGTTCTCACTGCAGACTTTGAAGCCAGGATGCAGCTAGAATGGAGTTTGAGGGAGGTCATGCTGGTGGCATGGACTGCAGATGGGCAGATGGGGGCCTGATGAGGTTGTACAGTCCATGCACTAGACCAGCGTGCTGGTTAAGGAAGTGAGTAGGACCTGCTTGGGCTTCCCAGATGGCACAGTGGTAAAGAATCTGCCTGCAATGCAGGAGATGCAAGAGACACTGGTTCAATCCCTGGGTCAGGAAGATCCTCTGAAGAAGGAAATGTCAACCCACTCCAGTATTCTTGCCTGGAAAATTTCATGGACAGAGGAGCCTGGCAGGCTACAGTGAAGGGGTTGCAAAGAGTCAGACACAACTGAGCATACAGGCAAGGACTCGCTTGCTTGGCTGCTTGCCTGTATGTGGAGTGCACCAGCTCAGAAGAAAGGGCCCCCTTTGATGATCTTTCTACTGGGAGGAAGCACAAAAATGCCAAATATGCAGGCCCAGGAGCACCAGGCCACCAGAGAGGGTTAGAGGAGAGGAGGAGCTGAATTCAGGCCATGCCAGGGAAAGGTGAGTTGTGCAGCTTTTTAATAGGTAGAACTGATGGGGAGGATTCCAACTCATGACTCAGCTGTGCCTTTATTCTTCTTTCAATATACTCAGGAACAAGTTAGGAGAGGAAAGAATTCTGAAAAAAGTCTGTTTCTTTTTTTCCTGACATTGCCAGTATACCTGGATAGAAGATCGCTGTTATGATGCTAATGAAGCTTCTGGGTCAATTGTGGATTTTACTTATATATTACCCAGCTCGCAAAGAGTTGGACACGACTGAACAATGACAACCACCACCCAGCCATGTTAATAAAGGGCCAGTGATTAAGACCATTAACTTAGTTCCAAAAGTCCATCAAAGGCTGACTGGGCCAGGTACTCCTGAAGCTTTTGGGGAGAGAAGGGATCCCACAAATAAAAGCAGTATGCTGGTCCTAGACACTCACTAGCCACACAGCCTTCTTGCTCATTTAACTGAAGATTTCTGTGTTCTAGGCCGGCACTTCTCAAAGCGATACTGGGCCAGCAGCCTCAGCATCACCTGAAACTTGTTAGAAACATGCATTCCCCAGCCCCATCCCCATAACAGTAGAATCAGAATCTCTGGGGCTGGGCCCAGCAGTCTGCTTTAAGGTGATTCTCATGCATGTTCAAGTTCAAGAACCACTGCTCCACCAAAAAAAAAAAAAAAAGAAAATACTGGCCAAATGACCAAAAAATATGCAAAAAAGACTCCATTCATAATGTTTCTCTGACCTCTGATTCTCAGATCTTTTCAGTTGTAATCACTGGCACCTAACTCCCCAAAGCGTGTTATCTGTAATACTTCCGTTATAATACTTCTGTTCAGGCAGTCATCATAACTCATTACCTCACATGCTCATAGTATTAATGGCAGTGAGGAGCCTTTGGCCCGTGACAGAAAGATGCTCCTCCAGAGGAGCTGCTTCTTCATCCTCGTGCAGATGCCTATTGGGTCTAAGCCTAACAGTTGTTTCATTGTGAAATAAAACTAAGCAAAGGGCATTCATTCACAGAATAACATTACCAGAGATTATGTCTAAAGGGAAGCTTTCATTAGGAAATTGATTACATACTAAAATGGTGCATGAAACGTGCATATATTGTTTAAATAATAAAGTGAACATTCAAGTAAATGCCATGCAGGTCAAGAAACAGAACCAGAGGCGAACATTATCCTGACATTAGGATGACCATGTCTTCACTTTTCGTTACTTTACCACCTGGGTGTGCATCATAAAATATATACTCTTTTTTTTTTTTTTTAGATTCTGTGTTGTTTATTACTGTCCAAATACATGAAGTTCTGATGAAATAAAATCATATGGTACAGATAAAAACAGGCCATGAGAGCCCAGAGTTGTTTTAGGGCCAAAGGGCAGACCACTCAACAGTTCACATTTTAGGAATTCAAAATGCTTAAAAATTTATAAGGTGGTTTCTGAAAAAGAAAGAGAAGGAAAAAAGGAAGAGAAAAAGACAAAAAGGAGGAAGGGAGGGAGCAGACAGAAACGATTGAGGAAATGTTAGCTCACGAGAAAGCCTGACTTAGAAAGAAGTGACAAATGCATAAAAAAATGCATAAACTTTGTGCAGATTAATGCAATAGTAAACAGCAGAATACATAGGCCTCATAATACTTCTGTAATGGCATACATATAATGTCTCTAGCACTTTTGGAAAATATGCAGATGCTAATTAAAGATCATTCTAGATAAAAATACACATTTCTCTAAAGGGACGATGGGGGTGAGGGGAGGCGGGATCTGGTCTCAGGGCACATCCCCGCATATGAACAAAGATGAAACTATGGGGTATTTTTTGGTAATTCTAGTGAATATGGCAGCAAAAATTTGTTGTAAGGATGTTGGCTGGTTTTAAGAGGGTTATTTTCAAATATAACCTTATAGCTGCATTTGTAAAAAAAAGAAAAATCTTTGTGAAAAGTTAATTTTATTAACCCTGAAGAATGTCTCTATTGACATCTCTTTCTAAGATAAACTAAGAGTAGCAAGAGTTGTGAATGGGTGAGGGGTTTATGCTTTAAAGCAAATGCGAACCCTCTCTGGGTTCCTCTCACACAAAGGGATACAGACTCTTAAATACAATAAACTACCTTAAAAATCTGCCACCTAACAATTGTTTACATCATAGAAAAATAGCATTTTTTGGTAAAAAGAAATATAGTTACTTTGTTAAAATGGTCTATTTTACCAGCAATTATTTCTCATATAAAGAATTTCTAGACATCCATACAGGAAAGAAAAATAGATAATACTGAGTGCAAAGCAGACGATGGCATGTTTGCAAAAGATCGGAGCATCTCATTGCCAATAAATAATACTCTTATTCATCATAGTACGAGGTTTCATCTTTTGGAAACTTACAAGCTACCGCTTTCATTTGCTGATGGCAAAATATATACTCTTTTATATCTTTCTCCCTAGCTTAGTACTGTGTCTCAGATCAGATTCCTCCCACGCAAACATAAGACAGGGCTTCAGGTGTATGTGATCTGTGGAGCTCGTCTTCCCAGGAGAAAGGCAGTGAAGGAAGCTGGGACAGGGCAGCTACAAGCACTAAGCAAAGATGAAGTCTCAGCTGCAGCCTACTCCCGGAGCAAAAACACCACAGTGCTGGACCCACAGGTCATAAGCAGTCTGTGGCAAGGGTGCACTGGGGGTGGCCTTCAGGTCAAGTGCAATTTTCCAGGAGCTTCCCTGGTGGCTCAGTGGTAGAGAATTCGCCTGCCAATGCAGGAGATGGGGGTTCAGCCCCTAATCTGGGAAGATCCCACATGCCGCAGGGCAACTAAGCCCATGCATCACAACCATTAAGCCTTTGCTCTAGAGTCAGGGAGTTGAACTACCGAGTCCACATGCCCTAGAGCCGGTGTTCTGCAACAAGAGAAGCCACTGCAGTAGGAAGCCGCAAGTAGAAAGTAGCCCCACTCACCACAACTAGAGAAAAGACCCCGTAGCAACAAAGATCCAGCACAGCCATAAATAAATAATTTTCTTTTTAAAAGAGGGCAATTTTCCAGAGCAGGGGCCACCTGTGAACCATTATCAGCCAATACAGGAGCTGAGGGGTGGGTGCCCTGGCCTGGAAAGGGAAATTGGGCAGCTTCCACTACATATTATGTTTGAGATTCACCTCACTGTATAGCTGCAGTTCATATGATATCTATGCTGAATAATGTTCTATTGTATGAACATATCATATACTGCCAATGAACATTGGGGTTTATTACAAATGATGCTACTTTGACTATTTTATCATGTACTGTATAATGTCAGACATGCAAAAGGTTATATCTAAAGCATATGCCTAGGAGTGGAATTATAGGATTGTAGGGTATGTACATCTTCTTTTTTATTATAAAAATTGTTTTCCAATTTACACTACTACCAGCACTGTTTGGTAGCTCACATTGCTCCACTTGTAATTTTGGACTTTTTATTTTAGCCATTCTCATAACTTTGTAATGGTATCTCATTGAGGTTTTAATGTGTTTTGTTATTAATGCTGCTGTATACCTTTCTATATATTTATTGGCAGTTTGGAAATTCTCTTTTTATAAAATTTTTGTTCAAGTCTTTTGCCTAGGTTTGTCATGTAATGTCTGTCTTTGTCTTTTCTTACTGATTTGTAGATGTCCTATATGTTGTTAGCCTTGTTAGATTAGCACCTATTATGTAGGAGTCATGTGGGTTCGACCCCTGGGTTGGGAAGGTCCCCTAGAGAAGGAAAAGGCTATCCACTCCAGTATTCTGGCCTGGAGAATTCCATGGGCTGTATAGTCCATGGGTCACAAAGAGTCGGACATGACTGAGCAACTTTCACTTCACTGTATGTTGTTACTCTCTTAGTTACGTGTGTTACAAAAATATTTTCCCATTCTGTAATCTTTTTCAGTCTCTTTATAGTGACTTTTAATGAATAGAAGTTTTATTTATTGGAATCTAATTTATTAAGCTTATCTTTTATGGTAAAGCTTTTCATGTCCTGCTTGAGAAATTTTTTTCCTCACCTGGAATTATGAAATATTTTTCCACATTATTTTATAAAGGCTTTATAGTTTTGCCTTCACTCCTAGATTTTATCCCACCTATAATTTATTTTGTGTATGGTGTGATATAGATATTCAATTCTGTATTTTTACCGTATAAATAACCAGTTGTCTCCAACTAAACGTATTATCAAAAAATCCATCCTTTCCTCACTGATATTAAATATTATCTTGTCATATATCAGGTTTCTAAATATGTATTCTGTTTCCAGTCTCTCTATACTATTCCATTAGCTTGCTGTCTTAGTTACTGTAGTTTTACAGCACCTGGTACACTAAATCCCATCTTTTTCTTTTAATTCTTTTTCAAGAATTTCAAGGACCTTACTAATCTTAATGCTTTGTGTTTCTGCAGAAACTTTAAAATAAGCTTGCCAAGTTACACCAAAAACAAACAAAAAACCTGCTGGGATTTTTACTGGGATTTCACCTGATCTATTGATAAATTTATCAATTTGGTGTATCTCCCAATTTACTTATGTTTTCTTCAATGTCTCTTTTAAAATTGGGGGGTTTTATTAACTTATACATACAGAAAAGTCTAGAAATTATAAGTAGACAAATTAAGCATGATAACTAACCAGCACCCAAATTAAGAAACAGAATATCACCAGAATCCCATGTCTCTAAAAATCCCCTTTTAGCTACCAACCTCAC
Source organism: Dama dama (assembly GCF_033118175.1). NCBI lineage: Eukaryota > Metazoa > Chordata > Mammalia > Artiodactyla > Cervidae > Dama > Dama dama. The sequence continues at coordinate 57,120,954 of NC_083692.1, read as the reverse complement.
TTACAAAGGATAGCCACTTTTTTGACTTTTAATATTATATATTTATTCTGTCTGCTTTTGAATTTTATTTACATAGGGAAAAATCACACAGTGTGTACTTGGCTTTTTTTTCATTCCGCCTTATGCTTATGAAATGCATCCATGTTGTTCAGATAGCTATATTTTATTTATTTTCATTGTCATAGTGTGTAGTCTTCCACAGTATGAATTTATCAGAATAGATTAATCCACTCCATTGAAGATATACATTCAAGATATTCTAATTGGGGCCATTACAGATAGTAATAGACATTCTTGTTCACATCTTTTGGGAGCATAAGCATACATTTCTGTTAAGGAAACAACTGTGAATGCAATTGCTAGGTCATAGGTTTTGTCTTTAGTCCATACTGCAAGCAGCCTTTCAAAATGGACTTTATTAGGTTCAACTTTCACAGAACTGTTTGAAATTTCTAGTCAATCCACATGTTCATCAATACCTTACATATCATCTTTCTATTTCGATTTAGCTGTTCTGCGACTGTATAGTGGTATAATACTGTGGTATTAATTTGCATATTCCCGTATGCACTTTTTCATGTGTTTATTGGCATTTGGATATCCCTGTCTGTGAAGATCTGTTAAAGTCTTTTCCCCATTTACAGAATGTTGTCTGTCATTTGCATATTGATTTTTACCATCTCATCATCCAAATCTATTAGGTTCTTTTTTTTTTTTTTCTATTAGGTTCTTGAATCTGGGCAGTATGTGGCTAACTTTTGTATGGAGTAGGAATTCTAGTAAATTCAACTATTTGGTTTTTCTGGAATTCAAAATAAGAATGTAGATAATGAAGGATACCTGAAGCCGCTGTAGGTGTATTTCTGCTAAATCTGGCTTCTGGTGTCTCATTTCCTGATGAGCTTGTTCGTATGCTAACTGCTCATAATTCTGAGATTCTCTGAGGCCTAGGATGATGGTGCCTTCCTCCAGAGAGGGTCTGTATTTGGGCCGGGCACCTAGAGTCAACCCATGACTACTTTAGACCAGTTCACAGCATGACTTTTTTGGACCAACCAGGAAAGGTGAATCAGGTTACATACTCACAGTCTCTGCCAGCATGTGGTTTTAACTTCCCCAGGATAGGGCTTTTCTTTTCTTTACTCCCTCTGCACTGTTCAGCATCAAAGGATTTCATTTTTCATGTGTCTCTTTGGAATGAGAATTCAGGTGTGAGCAGGTTTACTTCTGGTTCATTCTTAACCTGAGGAAATAATAACCCTTTAGGATCCTGGCCTTGTAGGGGAAGGTTTCCTCTTAGGCTCTCCATCTTTGCACAACTAAGTCTTTAATTTCTAAATTCATGGGCCCTCAGAAGACTTAAAAAAATAACAGCCAAGTTTCCTTAGTTGGCAGGTGTCATCAGAGGCAAAAGCAACCTCAGTGTTCTACTTTCCCTCCAGATCCCCATTTTCATTCAGATTTTGGCCTCATAGATCCCTACCATCTTGTATTTATTATGCTTTTCAGGTTTTCAAAATCTTTGCGCAACATTTTTCAGTTGTTTTTATCCGGGGGATTAGTCTAAATAGTGTAGCCTGCTGCATTACTCAAAACATGACTTCTTTTAAGTTTTCAGGCTGTTGAACAACCATGGGAACAGGGAGGGAATCTCTTTAATGAAATAACTAAAACTCTTTTAGTAAATAATTAAAATGGATGAATGTAAAAAAAAAAGTGTAGGATCCTGTATTTTAGAGGGAAACCATTGTTGTTGTTCAGTCACTCACTCGTGTCTAACTCTGCAACCCCATGGACTGCAGCACGCCAGGATTCCCTGTCTTTCACCATCTCCCAGAGATTGCTGAAACTCATGTCCATTGAGTCAGTGATGCCATCCAACCATCTCATCCTCTGTCGGCCCAAGTATTTTTAATATGAAAAAAAAAAGATAACATTATTTACAACTTAATAAAAAAAAGAACACAGTTTCTAAGCAAAGTAGGATTTTAAATGATAAAGACAAATGAAAGAAGGAGAAAAAATATAAGTGAACCAAAAGCTGATTCTTTGGGGAAGAAGGAGAGGTAGGAAAGACAAATTAAATTAACTGGGAAAATAACACAAAACAAAATTAAAGATCACAGAGATATGACATTGATAAAAATTTGCAGTTGTAGGAAGATACTAAGCACCAGTAATTTTCATAGTCCACTTTCCAGAGACCCAGGAAAGGCGGGCACAGGAGAGGAGCCGGCAGGAAATCAGATCAGTAGGGGGCCTAAAGGGGCTTCCAGGTGGTGCTAGTGGTAAAGAACCCACCTGCCAATGCCGGAGATGTAAGAAACGTGGGTTCGATCCCTAGGTCAGGAAGATCCCCTAGAAGAGGGCATGGCAACCCACTTCAATATTCTTGCCTGGAGAATCCCATTGCACAGAGGAGCCTGGAGGGCTACAATCCATAGGGTTGCAGAGTCAGACATGACTGAAGCGGCTTAGCACACAGGCATACAGGGGATCCAAACCTTTCTCCATCGAAGTCACCCAGAGCAGATTCATTTATATCGATACCTAGACTTGACAAAAAGCACCACACAGAAGAGATACAAATTATACCAATTTCAAGGATTCTCTAGAAGAACTCACAAGATTCACACATAGTTGTACTTGTGGCTATGGTTTATTATAATAGGAGGCTACAAAGTACAGTCAGCAATGGGAAGAAGCACGTGGGGTGAAGTGCAGAAAAAACCAGGCACAAACTTCCTAGAGTCCTTGCCAGTGGAGTCACACAGATGTGCTTAATTCCTCCAACAATGAGTTATGATGACACCTGTGATGCGTTGTCCACAGGGATGCTCATTAGGGATGCAGTGCCCAAAGTTTTTGTTGGAGTTGATCATATAAGCAGTGTCTGCCTGGCACATGACAAAATTTCAGACTTTTAGAAGGAAAGTGGAAAGCCATATTTTTGCACAGTCTAAAAATATTAAACCACCCTTATCACTTAGAGAATGATGGAAACCCTCCCAAAGTTCAAGTTCCCAGAAGCTAGCCAAGGGCCAACTATGCAAGCAGGTCTGGCTAATGATAGCACTCTCAGGCTTGCTTTGTTAGCTCTTTTCTACACACAGAATTTTCTAAGAAGAAAGAAAAACATCATTCTAAACTGAAATTGTATATCTAGGAAATATAAAGGAATCATCTGATAAACTATTAAAATGAATAAAAGTTTATAAATACAGCTTAATATAAAATATATAAAATCAATAACATTTTTAAGTACTAGAAGCTATACAAAAACCAAACAAAAAAGGGTCCTGTTTATAATAAGAAATAAAACATACATATTGCCTGGGAATAGTGTTAACAAGATAATATGTAGTGATGTTATAAAGGAAAAAATGCATATTGTAATAAAAATATAAAGTAAGACTTGGAAAAGTAACCAGTTATTTATTCCTAGTTATATTCCTAGTTAGGAAGACTGCATATGAAAATAACTAATTTACAAGTTTAATATAATACCAATCAAAATGTCTACTCCTCTGAATTACTTCTTTTAAAGAAGAGTAATTTTTGCTCATATTGACAAAATGATCCTGAAGTTTACTTGGAGAATAAAAAGGGAAGAAAGTACTGAACAAAAATTAGTTGTGAGAAGGTCAGCCCTATTCTGTTTTAATCATATAAAGATATGGTAATTAAAACAATGTGATGAATGTACAAAGAAAAGGCTAGATTTATAAAGACAAGTCCAAAGATAGATCTTACTATATACATGACAAAGAATGCAACTCACATCAATGAGGAAGAGAAAGATTAGTAAATATAGGATATAGGAGTAATTCTTTGATGATTTGAAACACATTAATCTAGGGCCTAATTTGTCTGTAGAGAATATCAAGCATGTCTTGTCTTTTTCTTATCTTCAATGGCCATTATGTGACATCTAATTAAAGCCAAAACATGTTTTGCTTTGAAAAGTATTTACAGTTACAGTTTATATGCTGCTTCTCTATGTCCAAAAAAAAAAAAAAAAAAATAGCTAAAGTCTAAGGGCAGACAAGCCTGGGAAAAAATCTCAAAGGGTTAATATCTTTGTTATATCAATAAAGCTACAGTATATCTCTGCATCCCCTTCATGGATCAATGCTTTGTTGAGGCAAAGAGGCTTGCATAACTCAATAAAACTATGAGCCATGCTGTGCAGAGTCACCCAAGATATACAGGTCATAGTGGAGAGTTCTGACAAAATGTGATCCACTGGAAGAGTAAGTGGCAAACCACCCCAGTATACTTTCCGTGAGAACCCCATGAACTGCATTAAAAAGGTAAAAAGACATGATGCTGAAAGATGAGTCCCCCAGGTCAGGAGGTGTCCAGTATGCTACTGGGGAAGAGCAGAGAACGAACACCTACTAATAGCCCCAGAAAGAATGAAGCAGCTGGGCCAAAGCAGAAATGACGCTCATGGATGTCTCTGGTGATGAAAGTAAAATTCAATGCTGTAAAGAACAGTATTGCATAGGAACCTGGACTGTTAGGTCCACGAATCAAGGTAAACTGGATATGGTCAAACAGGAGATGGCAAGAGGAAACATCGACATCTTAGGAATCAGTGAACTAAAATGGACTGGAATGGGTGAATTTGATTCAGGTGACCATTATATCTACTCCTGTGGGCAAGAATCCCATAGAAGAAATGGAGAAGCCCTCATAATCAACAACAGAGTCCAAAATGCAGTACTTAGGTGCAACCTCGAAAATGACAGAATGATCTCAGTTCATTTCCAAGGCAAATCTTTCAACATCACAGTAATTCAAGTCTATGTCCCAACCACTGATACCAAAGAAGCTGAAGTTGACCAGTTCTATGATGACCTAGAAGACCTCCTAGAAATAACACCAAAAAAAAATCTCCTATTCATCATAGGGGATTGGAATGCAAAAGTAGGAAGACAAGAGATACCTGGAGTAACAGGCAAGTTTGGCCTTGGAGTACAAAATGAAGTAGGGCAAAGGCTACAGAATTCTGCCAAGAGAACATACCAGTCATAGCAAACACCCTTTTTCAACAACAAGAGACGACTTTACACATGGACATCACCAAATAGTCAATACCAAAATCAGATTGATTATATTCTTTGTAGCCAAAGATGGAGAAGCTGTATACAGTCAGCAAAAACAAGACCTGGAGCTGACTGTGGCTCAGATCATCAGCTTCTCATAGCAAAATTCAGGTTTAAACTGAAGAAAGTGGGGAAAACCACTAGGCCAGCCAGGTTTGTCCTAAATCAAATCCCCTATGATTATACAGGAGCGATGAATAGATTCAAGGGAGTATATCTAGTAAACAGAGTGCCTGAAGAACTATGGACAGAGGTCCATGATACTGCACAGCAGGCAGCAAACAAAACCATCCCAAAGAAAAAGAAAAGCAAGAAGGCAAAGTGGTTGTCTGAGGAGGCTTTACAAATAGCTGAAGAAAGAAGAGAACTGAAATGCAAGGAAAAAAGGGAAAGGTACAGCCAACTAAATTCAGAATTCCAAAGAGTAACAAGGAGAGATAAGAAGGCCTTCTTTAATGAACAATGCAAAGAAAGAGGAAAAGAACAGAAGGGGAAAGACTAAGGATCTCTTAAAGAAAACTAGAAATATCAAGGGACTATTTCATCCAAAGATGAGCACAATAAGGGACAGAAAAGGTAAAGACCTAGTATAAGCAGATCAAAAAGAGATGGAAAGAATACACAGAAGAACTGTACAAAAAAGATTTTAATGACCCAGATAAACACGATGGTGTGGTCACTCACTCAGAGCCAGACATTCTGGAGTGTGAAGTCAAGTGGGCTTTAGGAAGCACTGCTGTCTATAAAGCTAGTGGCAGGGATGGAATTCCAGCAGAGCTATTTAAAATCCTAAAAGATGATGCTATCAAAGTGCTGCACTCAATATGTCAGCAAATTTGGAAAACCCAGCAGTGGGCATAGGACTGGAAAATGTCAATCCTCATCCCAATTTCCAATAAGGGCAGTACCAAAGAACTTTCAAACCACCAGACAATTGCACTCATTTCCCATGCTAGTGAGGTTATGCTCAAAATCCTGCATACTAGGCTTCAGCATTATGTGAACTGAGAACTTCCAGATGTCCAAGCTGGGTTTAGGAAAGGCAGAGGAACCAGAGATCAAATTGCCAACAATCGCTGGATCATAGAGTAGCAGGGAATTCCAGAAAAACATCTACCTCTGTTTCATTAACTATGTTAAAGTCAATCTGACTGTGTGGATCATAACAAACTGTGGAAAACTCTTGAAGAGATGGGAATATCAGACCATCTTACCTGTCTCCTGAGAAATCTGTATGCCAGTTAAGACATATCAGTATGGAACAACTGACTGGCTCAGGATTGAGAAAGAAATATGACAAGGCTGTTTATTGTCACCCTGTTTATTTAACTTATACACAGAGCACATCATGAGAAATGCCAGGCTGGATGAGTTACAAGCTTGATCAAGATTGCCAGGAGAAATATCAACAACCTCAGATATGTGGATGATACCACTCTAATGGAAGAAAGTGAAGAGGAACTAAAGAACCTCTTGATAAGGGTGAAGGAAGAGAGTGAGAAAGTCAGCTTAAAACTAAATATTAAAAAAACTAAGATCATGGCATCTGGTCCATCACTTCATGGAAAATAGCTGGGGAAAATGTGGATGCAGTGACAGATTTCCTCTTCTTGGGTTCTAAAATCACTGCAGATGGTGACTGCAGCCATGAAATTAGAAGACGATTGCTTCCTGGTAAGAAAGCTATGAAAAACCTAGACAGTGTGTTAAAAAGCAGGCATCATTTTGCCGACAAAGGTCCATATAGTCAAGGCTATGGTCTTTCTAGCAGTCACATATGGTTGTGAGAGCTGGACCATAAAGAAGGCAGAGCACCAAAGAATTACTGCTTTTGAACTGCAGTGCTGGAGGACTCTTGAGAGTCCCTTGGACAGCAAGGAGATCAAACAAATCAATCTTGAAAGAAGTCAACACTGAATACTTATTGCAAGGACTGATGCTGACGCTGAAGCTCCAATACTTTGGCCACCTGATGCAAGCAGCTGACTCTTTGGAAAAGACCCTGATGCTGGGAAAGATTAAAGGCAGAAGGAGAAGAGGGTGACAGAGGATGAGCTTTTTGGATGACATCACCGATGCAATGGACATGAACTTGGGCAAACTCCAAGAAATGGTGAGAGACAGGAAGGCCTGGTGTGCCACGCATGGTCCATGGGGTCACGAAGAGTCAGACATGACTTGGCAACTGAACAACAACAATAATATATCTTTATCCGAGGCTGAGGTTGTAACAGAAAGTAACCATCCAAGACCATGTGAACTTGGGTAAATTGTTTAGCCTCTCTGAGACTCAGTCTCCCTTCTCCATGCAGGATTGTGATGAGGATTTAAAATATATGTAAAGATCTTAGTGCAATATTTGACATATTATGGTTGCTCAACAAATGAGGGCCAGTACTAAGTGTCAGTATCACTACACAGAGGTGGTGGTAGATTGTGGTAGTAACAGCTCACTTAGTAAGAAAGCGTTAAGTCCCTCAAAATAAATATATAAGAACATGAACAGAGGGAATTGGTGGTCCAGAGGCTAAGACTGGGCACTTTTACTTAAGTGGCCTGGGTCCAATCCCTAGCCAGGGAATTAAGATCCCACAAATCATGTGGCAGGGCCAAAAATAATTTTAAAAAGAACATGAACAGAGAATACTCAAAAAGAAGAAATAAAACTCATAAACTTAAAAAAAGTTTCACTCTCACCAAAAGCCAAAGAAATGCAAATCAAAACAATGAGATGGTATTTTTTTTTGATCTACTAAATTATCAGAATATTTTTTAAAACAGTAGCTATTCAGTGCTGGGAGGGTGTGGTGAAAGTGGTATTTTCATACATTACCAATAATATGTAAATTGGTACAACCCTCTTAGGAAGAGATGTGGAAACATATACTGTCATTTCAAAAAAGATCATATTCTTTGATACAGTAATTTCACAGCTGAGATTCAGTCCTAAAAACAGATCCCCAAACATGGAAATACTATATGAATAAAAATGTAAAATGTAGTTGTTATTGAATAACTGGAAACAACCTAGCTGTCCAGCAGTTAGAAGAATAATTAGGATTTACTCTGCAGATATGAAGAGTATGAAAAGATATGAACAGGATGAAAAGGCAAAAAGATAAGACACTGAAAGATGAACTCCCCAGGTCATTAGGTGCCCAATATGCTACTGGAGATCAGTGGAGAAATAACTCCAGAAAGAATGAAAGGATGGAGCCAAAGCAAAAACAACACACTGGTGATAGAAGCAAGGTCCGATGCTGTAAAGAGCAATATTCCACAGCAACCTGGAATGTTATGTCCATGAATCAAGGCAAATTGAAAATGGTCAAACAGGAGATGGCAAGAGTGAATGTCAACATTTTAGGAATCAGCAAACTAAAATGGACTGGAATGGGTGAATTTAACTCATATGACCATTGTATCTACTACTGTGTGCAAGAATTCCTTAGAAGAAATGGAGTAGCCATCACAGTCAACAAAAGAATCTGAAATGCAGTACTTGGATGCACTCTCAAAAACATGAGAATGATTTCTGTTCACTTCCAATGCAAGCCATTCAATATCACAGTAATCCAAGTCTATGACCCGACCAGTAATGCTGAAGAAGCTGAAGTTGAACGGTTCTACGAAGACCTTTTGGCACTAACACCCAAAAAAGATGTTCTTTTCATTATAGGGGACTGGAATGCAAAAGTAGGAAGAAACACCTGGAGTAACAGGCAAATTTGGCCTTGGAGTACAGAATGAAGCAGGGCACAGGCTAAGAGAGTTTTGCCAAGAGAACACACTGGTCATAGCAAACACCCTCTTCCAACAACACTAGAGAAGACTATACACATAGACATCACCAGATGGCCAACACCGAAATCAGATTGATTATATTCTTTGCAGCCAAAGATGGAGAAGCTCTATATACAGTCAACAAAAACAAGACTGGGAGCTGAGTGGCTCAGATCATGAACTCCTTATTGCCAAATTCAGACTTAAATTGAAGAAAGTAGGGAAAACCACTAGACCATTAAAGTATGACCTAAATCAAATCCCTTATGATTATACAGTGGAAGTGAGAAACAGATTCAAGGATTAGATCTGATAGAGTGCCTGATGAACTATGGACAGAGGTTCCTGACACTGTATAGGAGACAGGGATCAAGACCATCCCCAAGAAAAAGAAATGCAAAAAAGCAAGATGGCTGTCTGAGGAGGCCTTACAAATAGCTGTGAAAAGAAGAGAAGTGAAAAGCAAAGGAGAAAAGGAAAGATATACCCATTTGAATGCAGAGTTCCAAAGAATAGCAAGGAGAGATAAGAAAGCCTTCCTCAGTGATCAGTGCGAAAAAAATAGAGGAAAACAATAGAATGGGAAAGACTACAGATCTCTTCAAGAAAACTAGAGATACCAAGGGAATATTTCATGCAAGTTCAGTTCAGTTCAGTCGCTCAGTCGTGTCCAACTCTTTGCGACCCCATGAACCGCAGCACGCCAGGCCTCCCTGTCCATCACCAACTCCCAGAGTCCACCCAAACCCATGTCCATTGAATCGGTGATGCCATCCAACCATCTCATCCTCTGTCATCCCCTTCTCCTCCTGTCCTCAATCTTTCCCAGCATCAGGGTCTTTTCCAATGAGTTAGCTCTTTGCATCAGGTGGCCAAAGTGTTGGAGTTTCAGCTTCAACATCAGTTCTTCCAATGAACACCCAGGACTGATCTCCTTTAGGATGGACTGGTTGGATCTCCTTGCAGTCCAAGGGACTCTCAAGAGTCTGCTCCAATACCACAGTTCAAAAGCATCAATTCTGCGCTCAGCTTTCTCAATAAAGGGCAGAAATAGTATGGACCTAACAGAAGAAGAAGATATTAAAAAGAGGTGGCAAGAATACACAGAAGAACTATACAAAAAAGATCTTCATGACCCAGATAATTATGATGGTATGATCACTCACCTATAGCCAGACATCCTGGAATGCAAAGTCAAGTGGGCCTTAGAATGCATCACTACAAACAAAGCTAGTGGAGGTGATGGAATTCCAGTTGAGCTATTTCAAATCCTGAAAGACGATGCTGTGAAAGTGCTGAACTCAATGTGCCAGCAAATTTGCAAAACTCAGGAGTGGCCACAGGACTGGAAAAGGTCAGTTTTCATTCTAATCCCAAAGAAAGGCAATGCCAAAGAATGCTCAAACTACTGCACAATTGCATTAATTTCTCTTGCTAGTAAAGTAATGCTCAAAATTCTCCAAGGCAGTCTTCTTTTTTTTTTTCATTTATTTTTATTAGTTGGAGGCTAAGTATTTTACAATATTGTCCAAGGCAGTCTTCAACAGTACGTGAACCACAAACTTCCAGATGTTCAGGCTGGATTTAGAAAAGGCAGAGGAACCAGAGATCAAACTGTCAACATCCACTGGATGATCCAAAAAGCAAGAGAGTTCCAGGAAAACATCTACTTCTGCTTTATTGACTATGTCAAAGCCTTTGACTGTGTGGATCACAATAAACTGTGGAAAATTCTTAAAGAGATGGGAATGCCAGACCACCTAATCTGCCTCTTGAGAAACCTGTATGCAAGTCAGGAAGCAACAGTTAGAACTGGACATGGAACAACAGACTGGTTCCAAATCGGGAAAGGAGTACGCCTAGACTGTATATTGTCACCTTGCTTATTTAACTTATATGCAGAGTACATCATGAGAAACACTGGGCTGGATGAAGCACAAACTGGAATCAAGATTGCTGGGAGAAATATCAATAACCTCAGATATGCAGGTGACACTACCCTTATGGCAGAAAGTGAAGAAGAACTAAAGAGCCTCTTGATGAAAGTGAAAGAGGAGAGTGAAAAAGTTGGCTTAAAGCTCAACATTCAGAAAACTAAGATCATGGCATCCGATCCCATCACTTCATTGCAAATAGATGGGGAAACAGTGGAAACAGTGTCAGACTTTATCTTTGGGGGTTCCAAAATCACTGCAGATGGTGACTGCAGCCATGAAATTAAAAGATGCTTATTTCTTGGAAGAAAAGTCATGACCAACCTAGACAGCATATTAAAAAGCAGAGACATTACTTTGCCAACAAAGGTCTGTCTAGTCAAGGCTATGGTTTTTCCAGTAGTCATGTATGGATGTGGGAGTTAGACTATAAAGAAAGCTGAGCGCCGAAAAATTGATGCTTTTGAACTGTGGTGTTGGAGAAGACTCTTGAGAGTCCCCTAGACTGCAAGGAGATCCAACCAGTTCATCCCAAAGGAAATTAGTCCTGAATGTTCATTGGAAGGACTGATGTTGAAGCTGAAACTCCAATACTTTGGCCACCTGATGCAAAGAACTGACTCATTTGAGAAGACCCTGATGCTGGGAAAGATTGGAGGTGGGAGGAGAAGGGAACGACAAAGGATGAGATGGTTGGATGGCATCACTGACTCTATGGACATGGGTTTGAGTAAACCACGAGTGTCGGTGATAGACAGGGAGGCCTGGCGTGCTACAGTCCATGGGGCTGCAAAGAGTCAGACATGACTGAGCGACTGAACTGAACTAAACTCAACTGAACTGCAGATATGATGATACTACATGGAAAATACAATAAGAGGAGGACAGGATACAACATTATCTGTGTAGTGTTGTGCGTGCGTACTCAGTTGCTTCAGTCATACTGACTCTTTGTGACCCCATGGACTGTAGCCCACCAGCCTCCTCTGTCCATGGGAATTCTCCTGGCAAGAACACTGGAGTGAGTTGCCACGCCCTCCTCCAGGGGATCTTTCTGACCCAGGGGTCAAACCCACGTCTCTTATGTCATGGGCTGGCGGGTTCTTTACCCCAGCCCCACCTGGGAAGTCCTATGTAGTATTGAACAGCAGACTAAACTGGAAGGACATATTTCAAATTAGAAACAGGAATCATATTAAAGTGGTATGATTATCGGGAATTGTTACTTTTAAATTAAAAATTATAGTTAATTAAAACCAGATTTTCTTGACTGCTTCCAAATGAGCTCTTTCTCTTTTGTGTGTGTGTTCAGTTGTGTCCGACTCTTCATGAGCCGGTGGACTGCAGCACATCAGGCTTCTTTGTCCCTGTCTCTGAGCAAACTCAGGGAAATGGTGAAGGACAAGGTAGCCTCGTGTGCAGTTCATGGGGTCAGGAAGAGTCGGACACGACTGAGTGACTGAACAAGTGATGTCTGCCTCAGGCACAACTCTGTACCCTTGGAAAGACTTAGCACCGATAGAGCCTCCACTCCCATCCCCACCCCAGTGAGGACAACAGCACAGTCCTCTCCCCCGACCCAGGCAGTGCAGCCAAAGGTCCCCAAGCTGGCTGAAGTCCACAGGGATGCTACTGCCCAGTCTAGAGGTCCAAGCAGCAAGCACATTCTTGGAGGGAGGCGCTGAGGTGCCCTGCAGCACACCACACCGTCTTCACTCCCCATCCTGCAGGACACGCGGAGGGAGCCGAGGCCTTCAACATATCTACCACTGGAAGGCTGTGTGATCTTGGGCACCGTGTTTAATCACTCTGTGCCTCAGCATTCTCTTCTGCAAAATGGAGGTAACGTTGGGTCCTACCTGGAGGTAGGACCTGCCTGCCCGGGTTCAGTCTGGCACACGATGTACTCAGTAAAGGACAGTGTTGCCATCTGCTAGCTAGTGTCTCCTCCATCCAAGCTCTCCGCTCCAGGGTGGGGAACTCCTCCGAGTCCCGGACGAGCAGCCCATATCCTCCGCCAGGTGGTGCCCGTTCCCCCCGCGCCACAAAGAAGCCCGTGACGCAGGTGGCCAATCAGGGCCATCGCAGCCTCGGTCGCCCCTGCGGGGGTGAGGGGTATCCTCTCGGCCTCTGCCCGCCCATGCCCCGGCCCCCTCCCCGCGGACTCTCGGCCGTGGGCCTCCCACGCCAGCTCCTCCTCCGTGCCTCCGCCTCGGAGCCCCTCTGCATTGTGCCTGGGCGCGAGCCGCTTGTCCCGGTCCGCGGGCTTGGACCGGATGAGCGGAGGGAGGGCGAGCTGAGTTCGGGGTGAGGACGAGGCTCCCGGGAGCGGGAGCGTCCGGGTGGGTGCAGGCTACAGTCCTCCAGAATCCTCGCTTCTCCGCCGACCTTAGGTGTGATATGGAGGCAGTTGCGGCGGCCTCCCGCTCGCCCCCTATTCCCAAGCCAGGCTGAGGGTCCCTCTTCGGGCTCCCTCGGCTAGGCCACGGCCAGGTGGGTGGGAGCCACTCGGGACTCGCCAGATCCCCCGGTGCTTTTCCCCCAGCCTTCCTGGCCTGGATGTACGACCTCCCCAGGGTCCTGGGAGCCTGTCTGGCGCCCCCAGGCGTTGAAATTCACACCCCAAGCGCTTGAATGGGTATTTACAGAACAGAAACCTCTGCAAGCCTGAAGGCACTTCAAAGAGATGGTCAGATTTGTTTATGACCAGAAAAAAATACAAATTAAAATGACAGTGAGATACCACTTACACCAATTAGGCTGGCAAAAATTAGAAAAACTGGATAATGTCAAATGGTGGTGGGGACTGAGGGGTGTTCTGACAAGGTGCAGGGCTGGTGGGGGTAGCCTGGGGCAGCCATTCTCACCAAGAATCTTGGCAATAATGAGGGAAACTAAACCCAGTGAATCGTGACCCTGAAATCAGGCTCCTTCTGTTACAGGCTCATAAGGGAACATATTAGATAATGTTTATTGCTGGATTGTTGTTTTGTGGTGGTTGGGAGCTGGAGGCAACCCAAGTGTCCACATTGGGAAAGTAGATGGGTGAGTAAAGTGTGTTACTACCATGCAAGGTGGCTTCCCAGGTGGCTCAGTGGGAAGGAATCCTCCTGCCAATGCAGGAGACTTGGGTTTGATCCCTGGATTGGGGAGATCCCCTGGAGAAGGAAAAGGCAACCCACTCCAGTATTCTTGCCTGAAAAATCCCATGGACAGAGGAGACTGGAGGGCTACATACAGTCTGTTAGGTTTCAAAGAATCAGACACCACTGAGAATGCAAAACACTATGCAACTACAGATGAAAGGGACCCGGTGTGTTTACACCAACATGGATTGAAACACCAAATGCTGAGCAGAAAAAGTAAACCGACTAAATGAGACCTAAAACACATGATACCAGTAAAAGTTATCGTGCACAAAACAACACAGATTTGCAAAGATACATACAGTACAAACAAAAACTTACTCGTTAAACTCAACAGAATGGGTTGTGCTTGAGACCCTGGGGGGTGTCCATGTCTCCTCTTTGTGGCCTTATAGGCATTTACAGCTTCTTTAGATTTGGGGATAGTGGGGTCCCAAGCATCTTTTCCCCAAGGCAAGTAGTCATTACTATTTCTTCTGGGATCAGAGGAGGACAAATATCTTTCAGTCATTCGTGTAGTTCAGAAAGGCTTCTTGGAGAAGGAAGTACTTGAAATGGACCTTGAAAAATAATATAATGAGAAGAGCTAACAATTAATGAGCCCCACAGTAAAGACTGTGTGGATCCCCTGGAGAAGGAAATGGCAAACCACTCCAGTATCCTAGACTGGGGAATCCTGTGGACAGAGGAGCCTGGTGTGCTACAGTCCATGGGATGTAAAAGAGTCAGACATGACTTAGCAACTGAACAACAACAACATATCAATATATACAGTGGAATACTACTTAGCCATTTTAAAAAAGATGAAATAATGCCATTTGCAGAAACATGGATGTACATAAACATTCTCATACTAAGTGAAGTATCTATAAGTCAGAAAAATAAATACAATATAATATCACTTATATGTGGAATCTAAAATATGACACAAATGACCTTATCTATGAAACAGGAATAGACTCAGGCATAGAGATGAGATTCATGGTTACCAAGGGGGCGGGGGATGGAAGGGGAATGGATTGGAAGTTTGGGGTTAGCAGATGAATACTCTTATATATAGAATGGATAAACAGCAAGGTCCTACTGTATAGTGCAGGGAACTATATTCAGTATCCTGGGGTAAACCATAATAGAAAAGAATATGAAAAAGAATGTATTTAAAGGTATAATTCAACACTTTGCTGCACAGCAGAAATTAATATATTGTTCAACTATACTTCAATAAAGTAAATTAAAAAAAAAAAGACTATGTGGATTATCTCCTGTTGTCCCCCAACCCATCCTATGAAATGGACATTATTACCACCTGATTATGGAGGAGGAAGTGAAGAACAGAGAGGGTAAATAACTCTCCCTACCTCACAAGGTAAGTGGTGGAGCCAAGGTTCTAACCCAGCTGGTCTGATTTAAGAAGCACAGCATGAGGATCTGGTGGTAAACAGGACCCTTGATGGAGTCAGACAGCTACAGAGAGCTGGTGGTTGGTCACTGTCCAAACCCTGGCCTCCCAGGTGGATGCAGAGATGCCAAGGAGCAGTCAGCTGGCACAGCTGCCCAGCTGCCATCCTTGAAGTACATGCCCTTGAACCAGCAGAGTGAAGTGGCTGCTGCTTTATCACCTCCTTCCTGCAGCCACTGCTGCCAGGAGACGGTCTGTGTCTCCACGATTCCCCCAGGGAACCTGGAGGTGAGACCCAAGTGTCCATGAGTCAGCATTAGAGAAACCCTTGGGTGACGGACAGAAGCCTGGCCCTTCCCTCCAGACTAGCCACCCTAGCCCAGGGCAGGCCACACCTATCTGGTGCTTCCAAGTAAACTCAGAAGGTTCTATGGGCTTCCACTAGGAGGCCTCCCCAACCTTCAGTACTCCCACATCTGGCCAGGGATTTTTATTTTATTTTATCTATTTACTTTTGGCTGTGTCAGTAGTTGTGTCTCAGGGGCTTAGTTGCCCTGAGGCATGTGGGATCATCCCGGATGAGGGATCGAACCCATGTCCCCTGCATTGGCATGCAGACTCTTAACTGCTGGACCACCAGAAAGTCCCTAGTTAACGGGCTTTTAATTCATTATCTCACTTAATCCTCACAACAATTCTGCAAAATAGGAGTGACAATGTCACTCCATTAAATAGGGGGAAACCGAGGCTCAAAAAGGTCCAATAACTTGTTGAGGTCACAGCAATAAATCATGTGAGAGGCTGGATTAAAACTCTCTGCACCATGCTTACATGTCAGTCTGGACTAAACTGGCCCATTATCCAACCCCTTCCCATACTTCAAGTTAAACTCCACAGCACCCACCCCTAGCCTTCAGCCTCCCAGGAAGGCTCCCTTGTAGATGCTTGCTATAACTAGCTGGTGATCTAGGTCAGTCCCTTTGCCTCTGAGGGCCTCAGTCTCCTCTTGTGTAAAAACCACTGGGTTGGAGGTAGGACCTGTGAGCCGTCCAGCTCTGATGGTTCTTGGCCAGACGAGGCACAGTGATCTTTCCTGAGATCACCCAAGAGGGGTTGAGGGCCCCTAGCACTGGACCAGTTCCTCTACAAGATGACCCTCCTGGTTTTTCCTTGCTCTTACTTCATCACTTCAGAAATTAGACAGGGAGTTTTTGTTTTACAAAAAAAAAAACTGTGACCTGTATTTCACAATCTACCTAGTTGATTGCATGTTCCTTTGTTATTTGGGTGACATTCTGTTAAAAAGACAAGATCGCAGGCCACACCCTAGACTGACTGAATCAGAACCTGCATTTCAACAAGATCTCTGGTGATTCCTGTGTACATCAAAATATGAGAAGCACTGCTCTAAGCTGTCAACACCACTTCATTCCAATCCATCATTTTCAGGCTTTTATGCCTATTTTCCCCAAGCAGGTCTAATTAATCTCTTTGAACTGTCGTCATTTCTTGAGCACCAGCTGTGTACCAGCTACTATGTCAGTCCTTTATCAGCGTTATCTCATGTCCTCTTACTAACCTCTCCGTGATGCCTTTTCCTCCAGAGAGAGGTCACAGTTTGTAATTCTGGGACACATGAGTAACACTGAGTTCATCTCTTCCCACTCAGAAAACCTTGTTGTGTCATTTCATACTCAAAAGACACACCAGTGTGGTTCCAAAGCTTGGAAAAATAATGCAAGTGGGACTTTCTTCATCAACAGTTTATTTAAAACAGGCTCACTGCAGGAATTATAACAATTTCACAAGCTATTAGCATACAAGATAATAGCTCTTAAAAAGCCAATAAAGAAATAATATACTCAGAACAAATGATAGATTACACTATTGTTCCAGGCAGGGACAGATGAAGAGAAATTCAGTTGAAATGTACCTCTTCTACCAGTTTTGGTTTTTCAGGAGATATCTTTGCCGACAGAGAGCTACATTGAGCTCGGATTCTTGGCCAGTTGAGCCACAAGGGAAGCCCAAGAATACTGGAGTGGGTAGCCTATTCCTTCTCCAGGGGATCTTCCTGACACAGGAATCGAACTGGGGTCTCCTGCATTGCAGGCAGATTCTTTACCAACTGAGCTATGAGGGAAGCCCCTAAGTGAAAGTGAAAGTCGTTCAGTCGTGTCTGACTCTTTGCGATCCCATGGACTATACAGTCCAGGGAATTCTCCAGGCCAGAATACTGGAGTGGGTAGCGTTTCCCTTCTCCAGGGGATCTTCCCAACCCAGGGATTGAACCCAGGTCTCCCACATTGCAGGCAGATTCTCTACCAGCTGAGCCACAAGGAAAGCCCACACAGAGCTACCAATGCAAAAATAAAAGTCCCTTATTGCTAGAGCACGTTGCTAGGCAAAATGGTGCCTGTGTTGACTGTCCTTCTAGGCTTCATGGGGGTTTGTCACCACCACTGATAAAGGAGTAGGCTTTACCAGAGCAGGAGCTAACGCCCCAAGGTCTTCGGAGAGCTAGATTGGCAAGAGGTAGTTTTGCCCAGACTGAAACTCTCAGATATTCTCAGTATTTATAGTCTAAATGTCCCCTTTGCAATAGCTGTTTCTCTACACAATCTTATCGATAAACCCCCATCCGGGTCCCTCAGCAGCTGAGCCACTAAGTGCTTATCAACAGCAACAGATGAGATGAAGACATCCCAACACAGCTTACTTCACTTTCATATCAAAACAACTTCACTTCTAAAAACAGCTCTTTTTTTGTTGTTTGTCTTTGACACAAACAAGTGGATTAAAACAACTGCACACTGGTCACAAACAGCTGGGTTTGAAATCATATCAAACCAATACACAAGTGGCAAGGAATTCAGGGAAGTTCAGACAGAACAAAATGTTCTAAAAATCGTATTTCAGTGTCTCTTTCTCCAAAGTTCCACTCATCCCAATAGGGTCCCCACTTCTCGTCCCAAATCAGCTCTGCCTCTCTGCTCCTAACCAGGTTCTTTTGTGACACCCAAATGTTCTCTGCCCAGCTTCATATTTTTATATAAACAATTTTGTCTGCCCACCCCTCCTGCCACTGGGATTTCCTCCATGCCCCACTAGCCCTAGGGGGTGCCCACAAGCAGCCAGTTTCTTCCTTCAGAGGCTGTAAAGACTCCGAGCTTATAGAGGGACACTGTGGTACGGCGCAGGAAGCTCAGCTCAGGGTTCTCTGATGACGGAGAGGAGTAGGATGGAGCGGGAGGGGGAGAGGAGGCTCAAGAGGGAGGGAATATACGTACACTTACAGCTGATCCATGTTGTACAACAGAAACTAACACATTGTGAAGCAATTATACTCTAACTAAAAAATAAATTTAAAAAAAGACTCCTAGCTTAATACTTTTTTTTTCAATTGAAGTACAATTGGTTTACATTATGCCATGTGAATATTTGCTTACTTGCTTGTGTCGACTTAAAAAACAATGCACAACATGAGAGTTGCAAGTTAAGTTTTATCTGCGGCAAAATGAGGACTACAGCCCAGGAGCAGCTCAGATAGCTCTGAGAAACTGCTCCAAAGAGATAGGGGGGACGGACAGTATATATGTGATTTTGGTCAAGGGGGAGTACAGGCAATCAAGCACATATTTTCTTGTTGAAAGTTTCTGCTGGTCTCGTGAAGTCACGAGAAACAGTCGTCACCATGAAGGATTCTAGTGCTTCTCTGGATATGAGGAGATACAAGAAGTGGGCTCATAAAATCAGTTCCTGAGAATATCTAACTATCTGCAGACCTGTCCTGCCAGTTCTTTCCCCTGAGCACAGGGTGCCTCATTTCTGCTCTCTACCCTGAACTCTTTCATGGGGTGTTGAAGGTCAGCAGCTGCAGTAGCACATGATTTAATCCTTGCAGAGGTAGATGGCAAGTACCCATGTCAAGTTCCAATTTGTTGTTATTGTTCAGTTGCTAAGTTATTTCTGACTTTTTGTGACCCCATGAAATGCAGCACGCCAGGCTTCCCTCTTTTTCACTATCTCCTGGAGTTTGCTCAAATTCGTATCCATTGAGTCAGTGATCACATCTAACCATCTCATACTCTGTGGCCCCCTTCTCCTACCCTCAATCTTTTCCAGCATCAGGGTCTTTTCCAATGAGTCGGCTCTTCTCATCAGGTGACCAAAGTATTGAAGCTTCAGCTTCAGCATCAGTCCCTCCAGGGAATATTCGGGTTGATTCCCTTTAGTATTAACTGGCTTGATCTTCTTGCTGTCCAACAGATTCTCAAGAGTCTTCTCCAATGGACTCTCAAGAGTCTTCTCCAGCACCACAATTCGAAGGCATCAATTCTTTGGCGCTCAACCTCCTTTTCGGTCCAGCTCTCACATCTGTACATGACTACTAGAAAAACCATAACTTTGACTATATGGACCTTTACCAGCAAACTGATGTCTCTGCTTTTTAACTACACTGTCTAGGTTTGTCATAGCTTTCCTTCCAAGGAGCAAGTTTTTAATTTCATGGCTACAGTCACTGTCCGCAGTGATTTTGGAGCCAGTTTGTAGTTGACACTTGTTATCTACCCACCCCCCACTTCCCTTTAAGCATTTTTGTTCACCATTAAATCACAGGGAGGGAGGGATAGTCAGAGGGACAGTGGTGGGCAAGTCTCAGTGGCTCAGGACTCCCCAAGTTGATGGGAGCCTGAGCACAAAGTTCAGGCTCAAAGTTCCAGGTGGCCCAGGCAACTTCAGAAAGGAGTCCAGAAATGCCTGGATTTTATTCCTAACTCTTGAGTTTTCAGGATCTGGGGTCTGCTCCAGCTTATAGCCTGTGACAATAAGACTTCTTCCAGGCTGAACAGACTGCTCCCTAAGGGCCCAAGGTCTGGGCAGTGATGACTCTTGCTGGGGCAAAAGGAGCAAGACAAAGCAACAGTTTCTTTTCTCCTAATGTTTTGTTTAGAAAAATTCAAACTGGGACTTACTTGATGATTCAGTGGTTAAGAATTCGCCTTCCAATGCAGGGGGTATGGGGGCAACTAAACCCATGCCCCACAACAAGAGAAGCCTGAGCATCACAACTGGTTTGCCACAACAAAAACCCAGTGCAGCCAAAAAAGAAAGAAAAATTCAAACCTACACAAAAGTGGAAAGAATAGGACTACATATTAATATTTTGCCATATTTATCTTATCAAAGAAATAGGAGCTTTGTAAATAGTGTGGAAATTTTCAAATATACACAAAGATAGAATAATATTATGAAACCCACATGCCTATCTATCAACCAGTTTCAACAGTTAGCAACCCATGGCTAACTTTCTCCTCTTCCTGAATTATTTTGAAGCAGATTCATAAATATCAGTTTATCCATAAATGTCAGTATCTCTATAAGTAAAGCTTCATTTTAAAACATAACTAAAATACCATTTTCACACTTGAAAGTTAACAGTAATTCCTTAATATCATCAATTCAACGTTCCACTTTTCCCAACTGTCATATGTATATATTTGTATTATAGTTTACTCTAATCAGAATTCCAATAAGCTCCATACAGTGAAATTGCTGATTTGTCTCTTAAGTTTCTTAATCTACAAGTTCCACTCTGTGCATGCACTCTCTGTCTCCTGCCTCCTACCCTTCACAATTTATTTGTTGATTCACTGCACTGGGTTGTATATCCTGTAGAGGTTCCCACAGTCTATATTTTGCTGGTGACTTCCCTAGGATAACATTTAACATACTCCTCTGCCTCCTGTGTTTCCTATAAATTGGTAAATTGATCAAAAACTTTGTAAACAGAGTTTTAGAGAGGCTCCTTTCATAAGCGGTATTTTCATTAAACGTACAGAACATCTTTTCCCTCTTTGTGTGAAGTTAGCAGCCATTGATGATTTCCCAAGTTCATTTTTTAAACCACTGTGATATTGGGATTCATAATAACAAATACGTATTTTGTCTTTGTCCCTATTCCTGGAGCAGAGCTCCTAAAATCCTTGGAAACTTGCACCTGTGGTGTGCCAGAAAGGCATCTTTTGTTATGCTAATGAGGCGATTTGGGAAACCTCTAGGTGTGGCTCAGATGGTAAAGAGTCTGCCTGCAATGCAGGAGACCCAGGTTCGATCCCTGGGTTGGAAAGATCCCCTGGAGAAGGAAATGGCAACCAACTGCAGTATTCTTGCCTGGAAAATCCCATGGACGGAGAAGCCTGGCGGGCTACAGTCCATGGTTACAAAGAGTCGGACATGACTGGACAACGAACACTTCCATTTTTCTAGATGTCCTAAGACTCAGAGCTTGTTGCCTGGGGAACCAGTTGAGATTAGACGGTGGGAACCTTCAGTCCTCTTTCCTCCCCAAACTCTGAGGAAGGGAGAAGGGCTGGAGTTTGAATCAGTCACCAGTGGTCAATTATTTCATCAATCATTCCTACGTAATGAAACCTCCATAAAAGTCAAAACAGAGGGGAATCAGAGAGCTTTCAGACTGGTGAACACATGAAGATTCCGGAAGAGCAACGACCTGGAGCAGACTAGGGCAGAGGGAGGTGGGGTGGTTCCAGTCTCCTACTTTCACTGTGCATCTCTTCCGTAAGGCTGTTTCTGGGTTACAGCCTTTTAAAATAAACAGTAAACACAGGGATGATAACTGTTATTGGGTTGATCTTATTTCTAAGACCTTTCAGTAGATAGAGCTAGGAAATTTTTGTTCATTTGTCTTCTGATAAAACATATCACAAGTTCCTACTCTTGACTATCAACTCAAATTCAAGACAACAGGTTTTTACCTAACATCATCAAAATTACATTTGTGTTTTCTTTCTCCCATGTTGGAACTCCTCCTTCACTTTACCCTATAATCTACTCACAACAGTCTCAGAATAACAATTTCAACACAATAACCAATAACTTGATTCCTGAAAACTTTGTTTTTAAAGTTTGTCTTGCCATTTTACATACATCCCACTAGGGACCTATAGCTGGCCCTCCATATGTGCAGGGCCTGAATCCAAGGATTCATTCAGCCCCAGATCAAAAATATTTGGGGGAAAAAAAAATCCAGAAAGTTTCAAAAAAGAAAACTTGAATTTGTCACATACTGACATAGCATTACATTGTATTCAGAATTACAAGTAATCTAGAGATAATTTAATGTGGGATGATGTGGGTAGGCTAGATGCAAACACTGTGCCTCTCTATAAGGAACCTGAACATCAGCAGATTTGGGTATCAGTGTTGCTGGAACCAATCCCTCTAAGATACCAAGGGGTAACTGTATAGTCACACTACTGCTTTAAAGCCACTTGGAATAGTTCCTCTCTATACGATTATGCTACCAACTCAACAGGCATAGGTTTATTTATTTCATTTTGCTTTTTAAACAATTATTTAGTTACTTATTTATTTTTGGCTGTGCTGGGTCTTCACTGCTGCATGTGGGCTTTCTCTAGCGCTTTCTCTAGTTACTGCGAGTGGGGGCTAATCTCAATTTGTGGTGTGCCGATGCCGACTTCTCATTCCAGTGGCTTCTCTTA
This sequence comes from Dama dama, assembly GCF_033118175.1. Lineage (NCBI taxonomy): Eukaryota > Metazoa > Chordata > Mammalia > Artiodactyla > Cervidae > Dama > Dama dama. The sequence continues at coordinate 57,098,055 of NC_083692.1, read as the reverse complement.
TTTCAGAGCATGTGCTCTAGAGCATTCCGGCTTCAGCAGTTGTGGCACATGGGCTCAGTAGTTGCAGCCTGCAGCAACTGGAATCTTCCCAGAGCAAGGATTGAACCCGTGTTCCCTGCATTGGCAGACGGATTCTCAACTAATGGATCACCAGGTAAGTCCTCATTTTGCTTTTTAGATTTTTTTCCATTCCAATTTTACTGACCTGTAATTGACATACAGCACTGGGTGGATAATGATGTGATTTACATACATGATTAAGTGATTACTACAATAAGCTTAGTGAACTTCCATCATCTCCTGAAGATACAATATTAAAGAAAAGGGAAAAAAAATTTTTCCCATGTGATGAGAACTCTTAGGATTTACTCTTTCATATATCACGTACAGCAGTGAACTGTTTAGGTACGTTTAACGTACTTTTGTTTTAGAACTATATAAAATGTTTACAGGTTTCAAAGTCAAGTCTCTGAAAGTCGTTCTAGTCAGTTATCTAAGACCTGCAGCACCCACCCTGTTCTCTCCTCCACTCCATATCCAGCTTCTATTCCCAGCTGATGATCCAGTTGACCAGTAATGCCTCCTGCCACCACAGATGCTCAGCGCAGACCCAGAGGCATCCTCTACGCAGAGGAAACAGCTTCCCACAGACCTCCTGGAGCTTCCCCTGTGCTTCCCTTTCACAGCTGGACCAACTTGGCTTCTCAGAATGATTACTGACTCCACGGATGCTCTAACTCTCCTTCTGGTCACTATCTTCCCCAGCTCCTTCTACAACTGTGCGAGGCAAATTACTATCATAAAGCCTCTATTATGCAACCTCAAAGTGATTCTGTTCCCCAAATGGATCCCGACTGACACAACAACCTTCTACTGTTGTTGCTTAGCCCCTTTCTAACAAAACAAAACAAAGATGCACACGAACAAGCACAGAGTGGTAAAATATTGGCTGATTTTATGCCAGCACTTGGGAGTCAGCGGAGGCACTGGTTAGGGCATTACCCCTGTGAGGGGGGAGGGACCAAGAGTATCTGAAGGAGGGAGAGGAGGGGAGTGGCAGAAGGTCCTAGCCAAGTGGGGTCAGGAGTGGCCAGTGGAAGGCCCTGGAGAGGGACCTGTACTGAGTGGTCAGTTTGTGGGTGGGAAGGAGCATCCTCCGCTATAACTGCTCCCATGAAGCAGAAGGGTGGGTGGAGAAGCAGGAACACAGGGAAGGAGCTGAGCTCCAGTCCAGTCCGGAGCTGCCCAGCCAATGTGACCCTGGACAAGTCTCTCCCTGGCTCTCCATAAGGAAAGAGGCGTGGATGGTCTTTGAGGTCTCTGCCCACAAAAGCATTAAGAAGGCATGAGTAGTCCATTATCAGAAAACATTGAATAATGACCCAAAGGGAGGAACAGCTGGATATTTTTCAGGCCTCTGAGCACCCCCCCCTAAACTCATAAACCTTGGACACCCCCACCCACACTTCCCAGCACTTGTGTACCCATGTCCACCTCTGTCCAGTCCCAGCTTTGCCTCTCTAGCTGTCTGACTCTGGGAAAATCACTAAATCTTAATTTCTTAACTAGTGGATGATATCTCATCTGTGAATGATACCTTTTTATAGGGCCATTTCAAAATGCCTAGAGCAGTCCCCCGCACCCAGGGAGTGTCCCATTGTGGTGGTGATTATTATCTTGCTCTCCACCTGCCATCTGGACCATCCCATCGAGTCATCCTTACAACCCTAGGATGCAAGTGCTGGTAAATAGTAAATCTAAGCTCCATTTTACAGAGGAGACAGTGAAGTTCAGAAAGGTTAATGATTCTCCCGGAGTCACCCAGCAAGCAAGTATGAGTTCAGAGTGGAATCCAGCTGTGCTTCTCCAAAGGCGAACTCAGGTGCCGAACTCAGGTGCCACAAGGCGCCTCACCCAGCGCTGGTCCCGGGCGGGGCAGCGACCGCGACTGCCGATAAGGACAGAGGACGTCCTTCAGGCCAGCGTCCGCGGGGGTACTCCAACTCTACGGGGCAGCTCTGTCGTCAGGAGGAAAGCGATCTGGGGGGAAACCTCAGGAAACAGCGCAAGCAAGCACCCCGGTGCGGAGGAAACTGACAAGAAGAGAGTTATGGGGCGCGTGGGCGCCCTGCTTCCCCAAACTGCACCTCCCCCCGGAACTCCTCCGGGAGTGGGCGGAGCCGATTTTGCTCGACTGCAGTTCCCAATGTCGACAAGCGGGGGAGCCAGAGCCGGCAAAGAGCTGTCATCGGGAAATACCGTAATTTCCTCCTGTGAGAGCGTCTAAGTAATCTGTTGCCATCACCGGAGAGGCTGGTGGACACAGGCTGTAGTCTGAGCTGTGGTTGACTATGTCCTCCGGTGAAGGAGGAGGCTCTCCCTGCTGTGTCTTCCACTCTGGATTTCCTTTTGCTCTCTTTTTTGAGGCTTTCCCCAAAATTGCCAGTGAAAGTCCTTGAATGCCAGGCTAAGAACTTGGGTGAGGAAGAGTTGTGGCAGGGATGTTAGTAATGTGGAGTTAACTTCCAGTTTAATTCCCACTCCCCTTATTTCCCACTTCACCACGGACCTCCCAGAGAACCTCGGGCCTTTCTAATCTTGAAGGAAAAGGTAGAATGACTTTATTCGTACAGAACATTTGGAAATTACTGTGGGAAATGGCAACCCACTCCAGGACTCTTGCCTGGAAAATTCCATGGACAGAGGAGCCTGGTGGGCTACAGTTCATGAAGTCACAGAGTGGGACAAGGGATGTGGAGAAGGGATGTGATGACCTGGCATTCCTGGGTGGGGAAATGGGACAGCTTTGTGTGGTGAGCCCCAGAGCAGGAACCAGGGCCAGACTACTGGGAGGTCTGGGTCCCAGGGCTCTGAAGGAGGCCACCCAGGCCTGGACTGAGTCCATGGGTAGCGCCCACAGGCCAGGGCTCTGCCAGCCCAGTCAGTGTGGCACAGGATGGGAGCAGGAGGGCTAGGGGTAGAAGTGATGGGGAAAGCACAACAAAGAGAAAGGGAAAAGGCAGTTCAGAGCTAGGGGGACAGAGTTTGACAAGACTTTCATTCTCCAGGACTCAGTTTCCTCATCTGAAAAGTGGAGATACTACTACCTAGTGCAAAGGGCTGTTGCGAGAACTCAATGAGTCAGTGTTCTAAAAGTGCTCTGTAACCAGTGCAAAGGTTAGGCAGAATACCTCCTCTGCGAAGGCTTCCTTGATTGCCCCAGACCCAAAATGCTGCTCTTTCTTGCGGGTTCCCAGAGCCCATGGTCCAGTCTTTGGTGCCAGCTCTGGCCTTGATGGAAATAACTGTCCACAGCTATCATTCCACACTACACTGCTATCCCCACTCCAGTCCTGCCAGACAGTGAACCTTTCACGGCATGCATGGTGGCTAATTCAGCCCTGGTGTATTCATTTGAAAATGAGGCCTAATAATACTTGGCAAAACAATGCTTAAAAAAATGTGCAAACAGATAGTATGGAAGGTATGGAAACAAAATCAGTGGAGGGGAAAATGGGACCAGATATTGAAACAATTTGACAAGAGTTATCAGAATTTTTTAAAAGATACATATACTTTATGCTTGACAACTCCTCTAAGAATCTACACCACAGAAGTAATATCAATGAGTGGGCAGAGATAAATGTGCAAGGATGTCTGCTGCAGTGTTGTCTGTAATGATAGCAAAGAACTGGAATCAATCCAAGAGTCTATCAGTAGAGGATGGTGAGATAAATTGAGGTGCAATCATTCAATGCAATGCTGAGCAACTGTTAAAAAGAACCAAGTGTGTCTGTGAGTGCTGAGGTAGGAAGAATCTCCAAAAGATAGCAAGATGCAGAATAGGAAGTAGAGGATGAGTCCATTTTTCTTTTTTACAAACATTCTCCTACCCACTGCCTTCAAACCTTTGTTTGTTGACTCTTCTTTTCCTAATCTAGGCTGGCAATCCAGCAGATCCTTTGCTATGCAGTTCCTTTAGGATATTAACCATCTGGCCCAACCGAACTGAAATCCCAAGCTCTTTGCATCTTCAAAGTACATATATCACAGGTACATACCAGGCTTGTCATTTTAACTCATTTATTTCTCACCACAGCCATCTGAAGTAGGGGCTATGATTATCATTTCCATTTTACAGGTGAGGTCATTATGGTATAGAGAGATTAAACAATTTTCCTAAAGTCACACAGATCATAAATGGCAGAGCCAGGGTCTATGGCTCCAAAATCTATGCTCTTAACTCTTCTGTTATGTCATCTGAGGCTCACAGGACCATAAATGAGACTTTTTCTTGTCTCAAGGTATCATCATGCACAGTATATAATATTAATTAGATATACTAGAATTAATTTAATCATTCCCCTAATGATGGGCTGATAGATTTTTCCAGTCTCATGCTATCACAAACAATGCTGTGATGAATTTCTTCAGTCAGGTGTTTTTGTTGTGTTCTTGAGCACTTGTGGAAACATCTCAGTAGTTTAGATTCACAGAAGGGCAACTGCTAGCTCAAAGGATAAATTTATTTATTTAAGCTTCTCTCTCTTTTTTTACTTTATCCATATATTTATTTTTGGTTGTGTCTTCATTGTAGTGTGCAGGCTTCTCTTCTCATTGCAGCGGCTTTTCTTGTGGAGCACAGGCTCTCGGGCGCACTGGCTCAGTAGCTGTGGTTCCCAGACTCTAGAGCACAGACAAAAGCTGTGACACGTCGGCTTAGCTGCTCTGAGACATCTGGGATCTTCCTGGATCAGGGATGGAACCCATGTCTCCTGCATTGGCAGGCAGATTCTTGAGCCATCAGGGAAGCTCAAGAATAAATTTAAATCTGAATGTTGCAGATGCCTATGGCTGTATAACAAACCACCCCAAAACTCAGTGTTTAATGCCACCATTTTATTTGAGTCATGATTTTTAGGTCAGGAATTCAGGAAGGGCTGAGTTGGGTAACTCATCTTTGGTTCTCTTCCGAGCTGGTTTTATCACTTAGGCAACCGAGCCTCAGAGCTCCTCAACCTCTCTCTCTCCACATGGTGTCATATCCTCCAGGGATTCCCCACATGGTTTGGCTTCATCAGAGCAGGTGATGCCCGGTAATCACAGTTCAGGTAAGATGTAAGAAGTGAAACCCACTGGACAAGCTAAGGGCATGTACTTGGAATGAGGACAGTATCACTTTTGCTGCATTTTATTAGAGAACTTATAGACTAGCCAAGGTCAAGAGAAGGGGACACAGACCCCATCTTCCTATGGGAGAAGTGTCAAAGAATTCATGGACACTTTCACTCTACCACGGTAGGCATTTCCAAATTGTCCTCCAAAATGTTGGTCAGTTTACCTTTCCACCAACAGTGTTCAAGTCTGACTTTCCCCACTGATACTATTCATTGTGAAACAGTTTAATTGATACCAATCTGGCAGTTGAAATGGTATTTGTTATTCTGTTATGCATTTCTTTAATTATGAGGGAAGGTAAGTATCTTTCATGTAGTAACTGTTCATTAAAAATTTTTTCTTTCCTTGTGAATTGTCTATTTATATACTTGGCCCATTTTAAAATTTGGTTGTCTTTTTAAATATTGATCTCTAAAAAGTGTATATTAAGGAGATTAGCTCTTTATCTGACATTGTGTTACAAACAGTTTTCCCAGTGTGGACTACAGTCTTTTTGACATGTGTGTATATATATATATATAATTTTCTCCATTCAGGTTTTTCAATGTTTTCACATGTTCAAATTATCTATCTTTTATTTTAAGACTTCTGAGTTTTATACGGCATGTTCCTTTCCTTTTCCAGAATTTTCCCGCTGATTTCAAATGTTTATTTTTCTAGAAGATTAATATCATTTTTCAAGGCTTCCTCTCTAAATCTATTGGTGTTTGGATTGACAGATCCCATAAAGAAAAAAAAAAAACATGAAAGTGTTAGTCGCTCAGTCTCTTTGCAACCCCATGGACTGTAGCCCATCAGGCTCCTCTGTCCATGGGATTCTCTGGGTAAGAATACTGGAGTAGGTTGCCATTCCCTTCTCCAGGGGATCTTCCTGACCAAGGGATGGAACCTGGGTCTCCCGAATTGCAGGCAGATTCTTTTACCATCTGAGCCACCTGGGAAGCCCCATAAAGAAAATGCATAACTTTACAATTGCGGGGGCAGGGCTGCAAGTCACCTTGTTGTCTTCCATAGGACACTGAGGCTTATTGAGGGGGGTGACAATGCCATCTTGAGGAGACCCCAGCGCTCTGGGTACCTAACAAGAAAGAGAGCCCAAGAGCCCAAAGGGCAGCGTGGGGTCAGGCAGGCTCCCCACAGCCCTGTCCGTCTGGCCTGGCCAGGGGAGGCCTGTGACTCCTAGACCTCCACTGCAGGGTGAACTTAGGCCTCCTTGAAAGAAACATTCCTTGCAGGTCAAGGAGAGTGGCCAGATGTACTCTCAAAGAGCTAATTCACAACGTAGGAGATTTTACAGAGTGGCATCCTCTTCAGGAGACCAAACACAGTAACACCTTTGCCAAGGACAGTCCTATGGGCTCAACATCACGGACTTGCGGGGAGGCAGGGATCTGCTCTGGGAATCTCAGATACAGCAGGCTGCTCTAAGCACAGGCCGTCAGGCTTACCTCCTACCCAGCTGGGCTCAGCTGTCTTTTCTCTGATCTGTAGCCCCAGACAATAGTGTCCTTCACCTAAACGTTCCCCAGGCAGGACCCAGAGGCCTTCTCCCCGGTGCCCAGGGAGACTGAGTAGGCATTCGTTTATTTTTTTTTTAATCTATTTATTTGGCTGCTTTGGGTCGTAGTTTCAGCACACAGGATCTTCACTGCATCACGAGGGCTCTCTTGTAGCAGCAAACGGGCCCTCCAGTTGTGGCGCACAGGAGCACGCATGCTACACAGGCCCACAGGTGTAGCACGTGGGCCTACCTGTTCTGCTACACATGGGATCTCAGGTCCCTGACCAGGGATCCCTGCATCGGAAAGTGGATTCTTAAACAGGGAAGTCCCAGCATTCATTTATTCAGGGATTATTTATTGATGCCTGAACAACAACAAATATCCCAAGAACACCGACTGGCACATAGTAGACATCCATTATTCAGTTGCTCAGCTGTGTCCGACTCTTTGCGACCCACATGCCTCCCTGTCCTTCACTATCTCCCAGGGTTTGCTCAAACTCATGACATTGAGTCAGTGATGCCATCCAACCTTCTCATCCTCTCTCGCCCCTTCTCCTCCTGCCCTCAATCTTTCCCAGCATCAGAGGCTTTTCCAATGGCTCTTGGCTCTTCAATTCAGGTGGCCAAAGTATTGGAGCCTCAGCTTCAGCATCAGTCCCAGAGAATAAAAGAGATGAGATTTCTTGCCCTTCTGGAGCTTACAGACAATACAAATAACCAGAGTGAATATGTAAATATGATAGGAAATAACACTGAAAGAAAATAGGGCAAAATATGAGATCTTGGGAATTGGAGGCAAGCAGATGAGGGACATCCATTTGCCATCAGCCTGGTTAAGCGATGGGTAGCCCTTACAGAGGAGGCAAGAAGGAGAGGGAGGGGTTTATTCTCCCAGCTCTCTCCCCGTGGGGTCACAGCTCTGGCCTGCTGGCCCTCTCCCTCACCTTCTTGGTTCTGGCAGCCACTTCTTTCCTTCCTACTCAGGCCTGGGAGTAGCTAAAGGCACCCCACAGTCCTGGGCCTGCACACTGCTTTCTCCCTTGGGGTTTCCTTACATCCCATCCACATTTCTGCCAATAGTCCTTGAATAATCCTGAATGTTGTATTCTGCTGAAAGACAGAGAAGTACAGTGACATTTGAGCAGGCTGAGGATCAGGCCATGCTGATATCCAAGGGAAGAGAGTCCTGGGGAGAGGGGACTGTGCGGGAGATATGACAGTACACTTGACCCTTTGTAATTTTTTTTCATTTGGCTGTGTCAGCTAGTTGTAGCACATGGGCTCCAGAGTGCACGCGCTCAGTAGGTGTGGTGCAAGGACTCTGCAACATGCAGGACCTTAGCTCCTAGGTCACGGATTGAATCCACGTCCCCTGCATTGCAGATTGAAGATAAAAGGAGGAGAGGGCAGCAGAGGATGAGATGGTTGGATAGCATCACCAATTCAATGGACATGAACTTGGGCAAACTTTGGGAGATAGTGAGGGACAGGGAGGCCTGGTGTGCTGCAGTCCATGGGGTCACAAAGAGTCAGACACAACTTAGCCACTAAACAACAACAACCACCCCTGCAATGCAAGGCAGATCCTTAACCACTGGACCACCAGGGAAGTCTCAGACCTGACTGTTTCAAAGAAAGGCTGGAGTGGCTAGAGCAGAGAGCAGGGAGCAGTTGGAAATGGTATCTTAGTGGAGTGTGTTGAGGAAGAGGGCCGCTGGAGGGCTTCAATCTTAGGAGTGATATGATCTTTTAACAGTCACTCTAGCTGCGGTGTTGAGAACAGACTGTGGGGGTTAAGGATGGAAATAGGGAGGTCAGTGCGAGGGCTGCTGCAGTGTCCCAGAGAGAGACAGTGGAGGCTCAGGTGGCAATAGGGACAGAGTGAGCCCATAGGGTTTGCTAGCAGATCGGGTGCGGAGTATGAGAGAAAGGAGACAAGGGTGATCCAAGGACTCTGGCCTGTTGGATTTATCTGGGCTACTAGATTTCTTGTGACTTCTCTGCATCCACCCAGCCTGGGTTTCTGAGTGCCGTGGGCATGCATGCCTGCATGTATGTGTGTGTCCAGTCCCTGGGGCTGTAAACTGCAGACGCATCTCCTCTTTGGCAGGCTGAGAGATTTGCCAGCCTTATCAGGGTACAGGGAGGGTGGTCCTAAAGCAAGCCACAGCTCCCTCTGCTCAGGGCCATCTCCGTGTGGGTCCTTGGTTAAGGGTCAGTGTGGATTCAGCCGCGTGGCACTGGGAAGGGAGGCTAAGCCAGATACCCAGAGGCAGCCCTGTGAGTGATGGTTGCCACATCGGTGACCTGCTTTCTGGGGCACTCCCAGGCCCAGGCTCTTCAGCCTGGGTTCTGAACTGAACGTGACCTGCTTCTTCCATTACTTGCTCAGCTGGCTTCCTCTAAGGCTCCTGCCCTCAGATGGAGCATTCGAGGGGAGGGGAGAGTAATGATCCTGCTCAGGGGTGGCCCAGCTCCCTTCCTTAGGGTTCTGAGCCTTCACCCCTCCTGCTGGCCGTGTTTTTTATGACTCCTGGCTTGGAGGACCTTTTCCCACAGCATCCTGAGGTGTCACCTGGCTGGACTTCCCCTGCTCCAGCCCCTGCAGTCAGGCTGAGCACCTTCTAGCCCAGCTGGGCCTGGCCTCCACGGATAACAGCACCACCATCCTGAACTTTCCCTAAGCCGCTTCCATGCTGAGCTCTCCACAGGCCTGTCCTCCTGGCCCCCTGGGGTCCATCTAGTACAGTGAGTTGGTTAGAAGTGTGGGTTCTGGGGTACAAGTGCTTCCACTCATCTGCACATAACCTTGGGAAGTCACCTAACTTCTCCAAACCTCCACTTCGTCAGCTGACCTTGTAGAGGCCCTTGCATATTGGAAGCCCTTGTCAGTATATCTGAACAAGTTACTGCATGTAATACGCTTAACACAGTGCCCAACCCACAGTATGTGCTCAAGAAAAGTCAGCTATTTAAGTCATCCCCATCTCTAGTTGAAGAAACTGAGGCTCAGAGAGGAACAGAACTTGTCCAAGACCACAGGGCTGAGAAATGATGGAGCCAGATCCCCTTAGGCCCTGCCCCTGCATTTGTCCCCTTCTTCCCTATCTCTGTGAGGCCAGCACAGAGTAGGTGTCACCCCACAAAAAGAGAAGCCAGGAGCTTACACTCTGAGAACCCCAAGGTGGGGGGAGGCTCCTGTCATAATGGGAGACACAAAGATTAATTAAACACAAGAGGCTGCCCATTCTGGAGCCAAGAGCCACAGCACTCTGGGAACAGCATCCCTCCCCACATAAAGCGTCCAGGAACTTCCGTGGAGGGGTGACACCTGGGTCCCTGATACAGGACTGGCTCATCGAGTCACAAAGATCATAATAAATGGTAACCATACAAATTCTGAACTTCTAAAGGCAACCCAAGTTTCAAACATTCCATCTCGTTGGAATAAAGCAGCAAGAGCCTCAGATTGAGGCTCCTAAACATTGTGGCACCTAAATAACCCCTCCCAGCCAGATGGGTCACAAAAATCCATGTGACTTCACATGTCCTGAGCTCAACTTGGAGGAAATACAGTCCCCATTCTTCCAGGCACACTGATGCCAGCTGCCCCTGCTTCACTGGTGTGTGCATGTCCACACAGACACTAACACCAACTAGGGCTAAGGGTCACCTAGTCTTGGGACATTAGGTGACTCTGTGGCTTGAGAAGCACCCTCCCCTGTCTTCCAGCAAAGATTCTAACCCTAGAGTTGGGCACTGTAATGCTGAAAGGTGCCTTTTGAATCCTCAGGCTTCGCTGGTGGCTCAGACAGTAAAAAAAAAATCTGCCTCCAATATAAGAGGTGAGGGTTTGATCCCTGGTTCAAAAAGATTCCCTAGAGAAGGGAATGGTACTCTTGCCTGGAGAATTCCATGGACAGAGGAAAAGCCTCTGGCCTTGCACACTTCTTGTCAGCATGAAGGGCAAGGTCTGGTCTAGGCGACACAACGTCGGGACTCTCTGACCAGCTGGTTATGGAGGCTGTGGCTCTTTCAGTGTCGCCTTGCAATCTTAGCATCTAGCTGCAGACCTCCCTTTCACATTGCCTCCTGCCAGGAGTTTCGGTTTTGGTTTCTGATAGCAGAACTGAGTCCTACCCTTTCCCTCTATTGCCCTCCACATTCTCCTTCCTCCTCCCTTGTCTCTGTCCCTCCTTCCCTCTCCCACGCCTATGAGACGTGGCCCCCTGCTCCCTGGCTCTGTGAGAAGAGGTAAGGGAAAGATGAGAGGGGATAGAGAAGTGGGGAGAGCTAACATTTTCAGGGCTAGGCAGCCACTCACATTTGTACAAATTATGCACTACACAGCTCTAGAGGCACAGTCACCTCAATGTCACGAGGTTTTGCATAGTTATTAGCACACTTTTCAGGCAGATGGCAGTAAAGCATCCTGGGGTGGGGTGGGGAGGACATCTATTTGAAGTGAGGAGAGAGGGATAAAGGGGCTTAGTGCATTTTGGCTCTGAGCTCCTAGAAGTCCCAGACCATTCTCTATCCCACACACTGCCACTACCCCCAGGCCAAAGCTCTAACCCACTTGTCCCTCACTGCTCAGCTTCTCAGCTGAGCTAGAGCCACAGTGAGAGACTCTTGTTCAAAGGAGGCTGGTCAATCACCACTAGTGGGAACCCAAGCAAGTCTCTTCCTTTCGGAGCCTCAGTTACCCCATCTGTAATATGCAGAGGGGACAAAATGATCTCTAAGGGGCTCTCTGGAGTGAACATCTGAGTCTGGGAGGCAGGTGAGTAACAGCTAGGTTTGGCCTCAGGATCCTCTTCTCACTGAAGGAAGAAGGCTGTCATTGCCCTGACTGAAAGTAGAGCTCAGAGGACCCTTTTGTGGAAGGATGACGATGGAGGCCTCATGAGGTCACCTAGAGGAGCTATGTGACTGGGAGCAAGTCCCCTAACTTCTTGTTTCCTCCCTCACAAAACAGGGGTGACACTCACCTTGCAGGTGTTTGTGAGGATTAAAGGGAACACTGTGTGCAAAGGCACTGGCACAGAGGAGGCGCTCAGAGAAGGGCAGAGGAGAGAAGCCCTGGGGAGCACAAAGGAGCCAGGCGCCAAGGTTCCGGTGGAGGCATAGCAGCCTGCAGGGCCCCTGGCCCACCACTGCCTGAGCTCAGGCTCCAGGACAGGAAACCTACCTGGTTTCCTCTGGGCCTAACGCCCCCGCTAAACTGCCTCCCGCTGTGGGCTCCCCTCCCCGCTCTTTGCCTGACCTCACTTCCGAGACAATGCTGAGGGCCTGCCAGCTCTGCGGGAACCCCAAAGAGCCCTAACCCCTCAGTCTGGCAGGCAAGGCCCCTCCCTAGCACCCTCAGCGCCCCTGACACTCCCCAGTCACCTAGAGTTACCTGACACCTTCCCCCCACCCCCTGCCCCAACAAGCCACGCACTGTCACACCTCCGGGCCTTTGTCCACGCCATATCCCTCTGTGTCACAGGCCTTTCCTTCTCTCCTCTCCCTGCCCCCTAAGCGAGCTAAATCCTTCTCATTGTTTAGGGCCTGGCTCAAATGTCACCCTCTCTGGGAAGCCTTTCCCTATCCTTCCAGTAAAGAAAATAATCACCCTTCCTGTTGGCTCCCTCAGCTCAGGATTCATAGTCTGGAGTGCAGGGGCGCTAAGTCAGTCATATCCACATGGAGCCTAGGCGTCCTTATAGATATCTCTAAGACCGAGGCCAGTCACCTCTACCTAAGCGGGAGGGTGTTGGGAAAATTCAAGTAAAGGAGATGTAAAGTCCATACCCACAGTGCGGACACACAATCGGTTCCCAATAAAGGCTGCTTGGAACTTCAAGTTCAGCCGGCCAACCCAGCAGGGTGCCGGAAGGATGTGTCAGGTACGTTTCAGTGCTGTCTTCCAGCTCTTTCCAGTGGTCCTCAGGTTCCCGCCCAGGGACGCTGCTAGCCCATAATAGCTCATTGGAAGATCAACCATGACTGACAGGCCCTGAGCCCAGTGACTGACCTAGTCCTTCCTGGAGCATGTAGTCCACCCTGCAGCTCTCTTTGGCACCTCTACGGAGGAAGACAGAGGGTGAGAGTCGTTTTTGGGGGGATAGGACTAATTTTCACCGCAGACTTGTGTCAGCTGTGCGGCCCCACTGATGACTCAGGTCTACTCCCCACCCTTCCCCTTCAGGAAGAGGCCCTGTCATAATCACAGTTGTGCTACATAAAAATAGCTTCATTTCACAGTGCATGAACATTAGGCCTTTCCACTGAGGGAAGAGGAAGCCCATTTCCCCACCTATATTCCCCTGGCCCCCATTCAAAAGCGGATCCTTAGGGGTGGGGTCTTCACACTTCTCCTTGAATGGCTTGAGCAGCAACTTCCTTCCCAGCTTTGGTGCAGAAGGCTTTTTGCGGCTTTGCAATCAGCTTCTCAGATTTTCTCATTTGTCCCTCATACCAGAGATATGGGACATGGCAGCTGAGGTTATTGTACCCATTCTGCAGGTGTGGAAACCCAGACCAAGGGAGGGGAGGTGACTTGCCCTCCTCACACCGGGAGCTGATGGTGGAGCTGAGTTGTGGGCATCTGTCTCCTGTTACAATGTTCCCTCTGTTCTGGCATGTGCCTTCTCCTTGGAAAATGCTGTGGTCACAGCCAAGGCAAAGAAGAAAGGGGGAGGAGAGAAAGGCTGGACAGAGCCCAGCTTTGAGGAGCAAGACATTCATGCAACAAATATTTGTGGGACTTCCCCGGTGGTCCAGTGGTTAAGACTTTGCCTTCCAATGCAGGGGGTAGGTCTCTATCCCTAGTCGGGGAGCTAAGATCCCACACGCCTCCCAGCCAAAAACACAAAGTGTAAAACAGAAACAATATTGTAACTAATTCAATAAAGACTTTAAAAATGGTTCACATTTTTTTTCAAAAATGAAAAAAATTTTTTAATTGTCAAGCTCTGCTGCATGCCAGGCACCACACTAGGCACTAGGAATACAGTAGAGAGCAGAAAAGAGGTCCAGTTCCTGCCCTTATGAAGCTTACAGTTTAATAGAGAGCTGACATTGACCAAGCCAATACCAGATGCTTTGCAAAACGTGTACATGGAATAAATCATTTAATTCTCACAAACATCTCTGTAAGGTAGCATATTGGACATTTGTCATTCATGTTGGCCACTCAGCATCTAAAACCCCTTCCTATGTGTGGGGTAGTCTTCATGCATGAGGAGGAGCCCAACTTCCATGCCTGAGGCTAAGTATGCCAGCCTTCCTTGCAGTTAAGCCTGGGCATGTGAACAGGCCTGGCCAATCAGCATGACCATCCCACACCTGCTATTGAAGCAATAACTGCACAAATCCAACATGGCAATCAGGGCCCCACCTGACTTCCCAGAGGCACCAGCAGCCATTTGTAGGGGCAGGGTTCCTGGTTCACTGCTGGTGGAGGCAGTGTCTGGACACTCCCCTCCTCAGCCTCTCCTCCTTGCTCCACTCACTAGCAGCCTTCATCCTGGAGGCAGAGAGCCTCTCCTCCTTGCTCCACTCACTAGTATCCTCTGGAACACAGGACTGATGGAAGCACACCCTTCCTTACACACCTGCCAGGATATCCTGGCACCCAAATGCCTTTGCCTGGCACCCAAGGTTCTTCCAACCTCTCCCCACCCCCGACATGCACATCAATCCTCCAGCTCAACCCAGTGCTCTGACCACACACCTCTCTCGCCAGTTGCTCCCGTTCCATTGCTACTCTGCCCTGCCCTGTCCCTTGCACCTTCTCGCACTGCCTTGGCTTATGCTCTTCTCACTGTTAGGGATACCTTTCCCTGTCCCCTCCCACTCACCTAATAATAAAGTCTCATTCATTCTTAAATCAGCTTCAAATACCAATTCATCCATAAAGCTTCCCTCAACCCCACCTAGACACCCACTAAAACTGTTTCCTTTATTTTGTCCATGGAAGTTCTGTGGATCAGCTGCTTTGGAGTGAAAAAAGGTGTGCCTGTGGAACCAGGAGCCCAGCCTTTTGGTCAAACAGACACGGTTTCAAATCTAAGCTTTGCCATTTATGTGCAGTTTACCTCCCCACAGCCCCATCCCTCAGCCTCTCTGACCTCCCCCCACCCATGCCACATTTGTGGTTTCCTGTTCATTCTGCCCTATGAATGACACCCCCTCCAGGCCCAGCACTGTGGGCATCAGCTCTGGGGCCAAACCCGGGTCATGGAAGCCTTTGCTACCTATTGAAGCCATGCCTGATCCCCTTGGCTCAGTCCCACCCCTTCAAACCCACCCTCCACTACAGAACATGAGGCAGGTCACAGAGCACCTGGTGAGAGCCTCTGACTGGGCCTCCTCTGGCACCAGGGAGAGAAATGCATAGGTATGTCTTATCTGTGCACCGAAATGCCAACAAGTACAAGCAGGTGTGTGTGCATGCAGCTGTGTGCAGACTTGGAGGGGGGATGTATGTGGGAGCATATGTTGCTTATCTGAGTATGTGTGTAGCTGCTGTGGTTGTCAACTCAGAGCAAAAAAAAAAAAGCCCACATTTCCTGTTAAGAACCAATTAGAACATTTTTTAAAAAATAGAAGCCCAAATCTCCCCGGGAGTGTCATCAGAGCTTGGGGGATGAAAGGTGGGAAGGCAGGGCAGGAAGGATGGGAACAGGGGGCAGGACTCTGCTGCCAAGCCATTGTGTGACCCCAAACAACACTTCTCCAGGCTTCAGCTTCCCTTTCTGTAACAGCAGGATGGAGACGAGGTGATCTCTGAACCCTCTCATTCATGGAGACAGATCAGTATACAGAGTACACTCTTCAGAGGGAGAGACCATGCACAGTTCGATTTCTCTTTAGGCACACTGCCCACCTCACATTGATCTAACCCTTCCCAGACTACCCCTGGAAACATAGGCTATACTCTGCCGTGTGGCTGCATGGAGGAGTGGACAGGGCAGATGTTTCCAGGGGGAAAGGAGCAAAGTCTCCCACCCTCATCAGCAACTTCCTCTCCACTCCTACCTGACCTGCCCTGCTTCCTCCTGGTTCCCACATCCCCAAACAGAAGAGAAACAAATTACTTCCCCTGTAGGAAACAAATTAGCTCCCCCTGGAGAAGGGAATAGCGACCCACTCCAGCATTCTTGCCTGGGAAATCCCATAGACAGAGGAGCCTGGCAGACAAACACTTTTACCTTCAGGAAAGGGCAGGAGTCCCTGTCCTTCCACCCACCCCACCTGCAGTGGGGGAAGTTGCATGGAGGAGAGGCCAGGTTCACACCCAAGTTCCCTCGCATTTCACAGATGAGAAAATGCAGAGTGAGACAGTGGTGTTGTCAGGATTGCACCTAGCTTCCCACAAGCCTTTCCACACCATCAGGCTGCACTTCCCTGAAGGAGGATGTGTGTGTGTGTGTGTGCGCGCGCTCAGTCGTGTCCAACTCTTTTGTGACCCTATGGACTATAGCCTGGCAGACTCCTCTGTCCATGGGATTTCCCAGGCAAGAATACTGGGGTAGGTTGCCATTTCCTCCTCCAAGGGATCTTCCCAACCCAGGGATCAAACTTGCGTCTCTTGCATCTCCTGTGTTGGCAGGTGGATTCTTTACCACTGTACCACCTGGGAAGCCCATGAAGGAGGGTCCTTAACTCTCATTTCCACTGAGGGTGGAATATAAGACAGGAACTGACACTGCAGCACAGGGACTTCAGACAGAAGCCAGGAAGCAGATCCCCTGGGGTTCTCCAGTAAGGTGCCAAGGGAACCTCCTCACAGGCATGCCTTTAGACTAGAGAATACCCTAGAATGCAGTAGCTCCTCATGGTTAAGAAGAGGGCTGAAGAGGCTAGGATTTCTGCCTGATATCCTGCACGGAAGTGGGCAGGATTCCCAGAGAAGGAGAAAAGCTACCATGGCTGGACTCTATGCTCAATATTCACACCTATGCCTATTTTACATATGAGGAAACTGAAGCCCTGAGAGGTTAAGTGACTTTCCCAAGCTCACCTATGTGATATGACCCCAAAAATCTTTCTTTCCACTAAATAGTTCCTCCACACAGACCACAAGATGAATTAAAAAACCTGATCCATAAGGTGAGTTTAGATGATATGTGGATGAATTGTTCATTGTTTTACTACTATATTGATCTGAGAATTCCCTGGTAATCCAGTGGTTAGGACTTCATGTTTTCACCGCTAAGGGTGTGGGTTCAGTCCCTGGTTGGGGAACTAAGATCCCACAGACCACATTGTGTGGCCAAATTTAAAAAACAAAAACCAATATATTGATCCAAGTATAAATCAAGAAAAAATAAATCTGCTATCAAACTCATGAATTCACAGATATTATTGCTTGGGACTAGACTAAGTTTTGAAAGGAGTTGAGAAATATCAAATGGTTAATCATTTAGGTAACAAAACTCCGGTAAGTAATGCAAGAATGGCCGAAGCTTTAGAAGCAACCCTTGTAACCACTCCGTCGGAGACATTAAATAATGGGCCCCTGTTGGCAAACACCTGGGCCACTCCTGAGTGCGTGCCCCACCCCCACCCTGTCGCCTGTCTGGTCCTAGCCAAGCAGCTCAGGCTCTGGTGTGTGTGGAGGGGCCAACTGAGGTGAGATGGTGGAGAGATGAGCTGCTGGCTTCTGGGGAGGGAGGTGGGCGTGAGGAAGGGCGGCCTGCAAGGCTCGGAGAGTGAGATGCGGTACCTGGGAGCTGCGGGTCAGCTCTGAGAAGAGCGCCATTCGGCATGTGGTATGCACTGTGTGGGTGTCCCTTCCTCTCTAGGTTTTAGCTCCTCATTTTGGGTCCTGGTTCCCACTTTCCTCTGTCCCTACCAGTTTCAGCCTTGCTCATTTTGTGAGGAGCCGTCCTGGCAGGAGGGAGGCTCTGGGCCTCACCCAGGAGGCAGCTCCACTCCTGGGCCTTTCCTCATGGGTCTCCAGGCCTGGCCTAGAAGCCAGGTCCACGCGCAGCTGGGCATCAGGCCTGGCAGCGATCCGGCTGCCGGGACCCAGGGCAATGACGGAGGACACAAAGCCTGTGAGGGCCTATCCGGGTGACCCTGCAGTCTGGGGTCAGCTCCACAGGGACTGGCCATGGGGAACGTCGAGTGCACTCACCCCCAGGCTCTCTGGGCACATCTTCCTTGTGTCAGTAGGAAGCCCTGTGGGGGAGGTGGGGGAGGGGCTCCATTTTCCTTCAGCCTCCTCCCCACGCTAGCCCTCTGGTGAGTCCAGCCTGCCTTAATGACTCACGGCCTAGTCACCCATCCAGGATTTGAATCCTGAAAGATCAAGATCATATTCATCAATAAACATTTTTCCAGTATATCCCCCAAAGCTCTGGGTTAAGTGCTCTTGACACAGGTTTTTATTGAATCTTCATAACACTCAGGGTCGATTCTGTTATTGTCAACTCTAAGCAGGTGGTAAACTGGGTCTCAAAGAAGTGAAACCAAAAAAAAAAAAAAAAAGTGAAACCATCTCGTCCAAGGTCAGACATCTGTCAGGGAACAGCCAGGATTCAATATGATTATGAATCTGTGCTGTTTCCCCATCTGTGTAAAGGGAGGGCTCACTATTAGGGAAGACGGTAGATTCTTCAACCTAGCTCCATCCCCACTTTCAATACCAAGCACATTGATAATAGTCATCTTTTTCTTTCTTTTTTTTTTTTTTTTTTAGCTGTGATGCATGTGGGGTCTTAGTTCCCTGACCAGGGATGGAACCCATGCCCCCTGCATTGGAAGTGCAGAGTCTTAACCACTGGAGCACCAGGCAAGTCCCAAGAGTAGTCATCCTTAGAGCTTTATCAGTTGCCTATACCTTAGTGTGAGTGGATGATCATTGTGACCTTGTACTGCTAATGTTTTCTCATTTAGCATCTTATTGAGTTCATGCCAAAAAGAGCAGACACCATTACCCCCATTTTACAGTTGAGAAATACAAGACTCAGGGAAGTGTCGTGACTGGTCCTGCAATGCCCTGGTTAGCATTGCAACCAGCTCCTCTGTTGGGTGGGCCACTCCCTCTACCCCAACCCCTCTCACTCAGGACCTTTCTCCCAGTGCACTTTTTAAAAATTAATTAATTAAGCTGCACTGGCTCTTAGCTGCAGCACGTAGGATCTTTGATCTTTGCTCTAGCACGTGAGATCTTTAGTTGCAGTATGCAAACTCTTAGTTGCGGTGTGTGGGATCTAGTTCCCTGGCCAGGGATCAAACCAGGGGCCCCCTGTTTTAGGACCATGAATTCTTAGCCACTGGACCACCAGGGAAGTTCCCCAGAGCACATTTTGTTAAGAGGAACCAGGACCCCAGAGAGACAGGGTGATGAAGGAGAAAAGTGGGTAGCAATGAGAAAGCAGAGACTATCCAGACATTGGATGGCCATATTAGGCTGTTACATATGTTCACCTGGAGAGCTGTGGGTTGCTCGCCATCCAGTGATGGCAGGAAGTTGAATTTTACTTTTTTTTTTTTTTTTTGGTTGCCCAGCATGTGAGATCTTAGTTTCCTCACCAGGAATCAAACCTGTGCCCCTTGCAGTGGAAATGCAGAGTCTTAACCGCTGGACAACCAGGCAAATCCCTAAATTTCACTTGATTATGTAAAATAACCAGATCAGCATTCAACTTTCTGATGTAACTGGAAAACAGTCTTTTAAAAAAATCAGGATCCTCCCAAAAGACTGTAGGGCAGAGCTAAAACGGGGCTTCCCAGGTGGTGCAAGTGGTAAAGAACCTACCTGCCAATATGCAAGAGACATAAGAGATGTGAGTTCAATCCCTGGGTCAGAAAGATCCCCTAGAGGAGGGCATGGCAGCCCACCCCAGTATTCTTGCCTGGAGAAGCCCATGGACAGAGGAGCCTGGCAGGCTACAGTCCATAGAGTTGCAGAAAGCTGGACACGATAGAAGTGACTTAGCACTGGCGCATGCACACATACACAGGCCTAGATCAGGGGCTTGTAACCTTGTGTGAGTCTATGCCATAACCTCCTTTGTCATATGGAGAAGCCTATGGACCCTTTCTCAGAATAATGTTCTTAAATGCATAGCATAAATAACATAGGCCTATGAAGGAAACCAACTATATTAAAATGTAGTTATCAAATATTAAAAAATATTTTAATGTAGATAGTGCTTCCCAATCAATGCATAAAATACATAAGATCTAGCAACAAGTATAATCACTAACGTAGTTTCAAAACAGCAATGAATGTAAACCATATTCTGAAATATCTGAAAAAAGTGATTTGAAAACGACTGTAATTCTCCCCGTGACACTAGCACCACTCCTCCTAATACTGCCAGTGCTAATACTGCTACTGGCAATGATGTTGCCACATTATTGATGAGGAAAGGAAAATTAAGGTAGAGGTCAGTGAAAATAAACATTTTTATTTTCTCCTTCCAACTT
The DNA here is from genome assembly GCF_033118175.1 of Dama dama. Classification (NCBI taxonomy): domain Eukaryota; kingdom Metazoa; phylum Chordata; class Mammalia; order Artiodactyla; family Cervidae; genus Dama; species Dama dama. The sequence goes on along the minus strand of NC_083692.1, from coordinate 57,077,942 downwards.
TCAGACTCCTGAATTCTATCCTTTGATCTCTAGGGATCCCACAGACCCCACATTAAGAACTGGCCTAGTTCTATCTTTTATAGCACATGTGTCTAATGTGTAGATGTGGTTTTTAAAATCTGATTAAGTTTACAAATAAATGAGAATAATTAAGAATGAGAATCTTAAATGAGAACAAGTGAGAAATGAGAATCTCTGTGCCTGAGACCTAGAGCTCCTGCTAAGGTTACTCCCTTTGCTCTCCCAGGAAAAACAGAGCCTCTGTCTGCTCACCCGCAAAGTGGAGCACCCAGGGTTACATCAAGGCACTGTGCCCCAGATGCCCACAGACCGCTTGGCACGGGGCCAGGCCTTCCTCCACTAGCGGGGCCTCTGTGCCCATCCTCACACTGATGCCACTTGGCCGGAGGAGAATCACATTGGATCTGGGAATGTCTTGACTGGCCCCTGACCTGGAAGAGGGTGACTTCACAGCCAGCCCTGGGAGCCCCAGCCTCTCAGGGCCCCTGAGTCCTCTCACACCCAAACCTCGAATGGCCTGCATCCCAGGAATTCCCCGGAAGCCCTTTGGCGCCTGCTTCCCTTCTTGACTCATTTGTGGTCACATGAGGAACAGAGTCACGAGCCAGTGTGAGTAGGTCAGTGCTGACAGGCTCACAAGACTCTTGGCCAGGAATCAGGCAGCAGACAGTGCAGAGCCGCAAGGCCCTCAGACCCCAGAGGACAGACGGAAGTCTAGAACAGAGGCTGAGCCCAGGCCCTCAGGCTCTGACTCCCCAGATTTCAGGCCCTATTCCTCCTCTGCAGCCTCCCCCACGGCCAGGCCGGGATCTCCAGGTGGCGCTAGTGGTAAAGAACCCACCTGCCAATGCAGGAAACCTAAGAGAGGCAGGTTCGATCCCTGGGTTGGGATGATCCCCTGGAGGAGGGCATGGCAACCCATTCCAGTATTCTTGCCTGGAGAATCCCATGGACAGAGGAGCTGGCGGGCTGCAGTCCATGGGGTTGCAAAGAGTCGGACACGGCTGAAGTGACAGCACACACGCATGCCTGGAGGGTGAAATGAGGCCGCTCTTTCCCCTGCCTGAATTGTCAATGCCGTGGAGCTCATTCCCTTCCCTCTAGCCAAGGTCTGCCATCCAGGTGCCCCTTCTCCAGAACCTTTTTCCCTCATCCTTTCCACATTCCTATCAAAACCCTCCTACTCTGCGTCCTGTCAGCCTCTGCTTTAAGGCAACTCCCAGTTATCTGAGGTAAGCGGAATTTGGAGTGAAAAGACCTGCGTTCAAATATTGGCTCTGACTAGCTATGAAGTCCCCTTCCTCTTTGAGCCTTGTCCAGTGTCCTCATCTATTACATGACGTGGTTTTTTCTAATTTATTTATTTATGGTTGTGCTGGGTCTTCACTGCTGCACGCAGTCTTTCTCTAGTTGCAGCAAACAGGGGCTACTCTCTAGTTGTGGTCCAGTGGCTTCTCACTGCGGTGGCTTCTCTTGTTAGAGAGCATGGGCTCTAGGCCTGTGGGCTTCAGTAGCTGTGGCACTCGGGCCCAGTTGCCCCACAGCATGTGGAATCTTCCTGGACCAGGGATTGAACTTGTGTCCCCTGCATTGGCAGGCAGATTCTTAACCACTGGACGACCACGCAAGTCCCACATGATGTGTCTAAATTGCCGCCCTACCTTTCATAGCTGCTTTGAGGACCAAGAACATTTTTAGATGTGAAATCATTTCATAAACTCTAAAGCATTTTCAGAGCTATAATATGGGACTCATCCTGGCTGACAAGTTACAAGATGTGTTTTGATTATCAAGATCCTACTGGAGAAATGAAAGTGGTGGTGTTTCAGGAGGAGTGTAGATCCATTTAACTCAAGGCCCTGCCACACAGTCCCACCCCGTCCCCTAAATCATAGCCCAAACAAGACATGCCCTTGAAGGCAGAGTCTGGTCTTGGATCTGAGTGGGAGTTTGAAAACTCTGGAGAAGTAACCCCTATAAACCCAACACAGGAAACTGACTGAGTAGGTGCTGTGGGTGATGCAGATTTGCTTCTGCTTTAGAAGTGATTCATCCTGTTTGTCTCAACCATTGTCAAAGAGGGACAATGAGAAGAGGGAGATTTGGAAGGATGGGACCCATTTCTGAGGAGGAAAGCTGGAGAGGTGCTGCACCCCAGGAGCCAAGCCTGAGGCTCACAGGAGGGCACGTTCAAACAGTTTGTTGGCATAGGGGCCTGGAGGGTCACCTGCTGGGAATCACACCGGGTTTCGCAGCAGAAGGCCTGGATTCCAGACCCTGCTCTGCTGTGCCCAAACTGTGTATCGTGGCAGGTCACTGGCCATCCCTGGGTCTGCACACCCTGTCTGTAAAGGGCCTGTGATAACCCTGACTCAGGAGGGTCTTCCTAGGATTCATGTGTTCAGGAGATACAGAAATGCCTGCAGGGTGAAATGAGTTGCAAGGTGAAGTGCCCACCCACCCCAACTCCCAGCACAGCATCCATCTAGGCCTCTTACATGTTCATCTCCTCAGTGGGCTGACCTGCAAGAGAAAGCGGTGCATCTCTTCTGTACTCACAACTCAGGGCACCTGTAATTACTATTCCAGAACTCACGTTACAGCAGGGCCCAAAGCCCAAGAAGGCCCCTTCCTCCCCATGAGGCTATGATCACATGTCTACATCTGTATTGTTCTCATATATATCATTTATCTCTCCCCTCTGGGGTCAGAGAAAACCTCAGCCCCAGCTTGCAGTTACCTCAGTGTCTGGGAGAATTTCATCACTGCCCTGTCTTCCTTCTTTGGGACTACACAGTCTGGATCAGACCCCAGCTCTGACACTAGGTATAACCTTGGGTAAGTCACTTAACCACTCTGTACCTTGATTTCCTCATTTGGGAATAATAATTCAACCTGCTGGGTAGATGTACATTCAACCTGACAAGAAAATATCTTATTGTTTTCTTTGAGGGGCAGGGGAGAGTGTGGTTGTGCCACTTGCCACAAACAAGATCTTAGTTCCCTGACTAGGGATCGAACTCATGCCTGCTCTGCAGTGAAAGCTCTTAACCACTGGACTGCCAGGGAAGTCCTTCAGATTTTTTTCTAGAGTGGTTGTGCCAATGTATATTCCCAATAGCTGTGTTTTAAGAGATCTGATTGCCCACATCCTCTTCTGCCTTTGTATTATCAAACTTCGGGCGGCCAAATGGATGTAAAATGGTATTCATTATGATGTGTGTTTGCATTTTCTTGAATGCTCATGAGCTTGAGTACTTCTTCATCTTTACTAGTCAGATATATTTTCCCTTCAGGGAAAAGCCTATTCATATCTTTTGTTAACTTGTCTATCGTATTATATACCTTTTTGTTAATTGGTTCACAGGAATTCTGTTTTTTTCTAGATATTCTTTTTTTTTCTTTTAGACAACTGTGTCCCTTTTTTATTTTCTTTTATTTATTTACTTTTGGCTGTGCAGGGTCGTCACTGCTGCACGGGCTTTCTCTCATTGCAGCGAGCAGGGCCACTCTTCCTTGCAGTGCGCCGGCTTCTCGTTGTGATGGCTTCGTCTGTTGCAGAGCATGGGCTCTAGGGTGCATAGGCTGCAGTAGCTGCAGCACGTGGTCCCAGTAGTTGTTTTTCACAGACTCTAGAGCACAGTCTCACTAGTTGGAGCACACTGCCTTGGTTGCTCTGAGGCATGTGGGATCTTCCTGGATCAGGGATCCAACCCATGTGTCCTGCATTGGCAGATGGATTCTGTACCCCTGAACCACCAGTGAAGCCATCTATATATCCTTAATACTCATCCTTTGTTGGTTATATAAAATAATTATCTTCTCCCAGTTTGTAGCCTTGTCTTTCATTTTATTCAAGGTGTCCTTTGATAAGCAGAGTTCTTTCTTTCAGATAATTGTATTTATTTATTTTTGACTACACTGGGTCATTGTTGCTTTGCTCAGGCTTTCTCCAGTTGTGGAGATTGGGGGCTACTCTGTTGTGGTGGGCAGGTTTCTCACTGCAGTGGCTTCTCTTATTGGGGAGCACAGGCTCTAGGTGCTTGGGCTCCGTAGTTGTGGCCCAACACGGGCTTAGTTGTTCCACATCATGTGGAATCTTCCCAAATCAGAAATCAAACCCGTGTCCCCTGCATTAGCAGGCAGATTCTTAACCACTGGGCCACCAAGGAAGTCCCTCCAGAGCCAATCTTAACAGATCTTGAGGGGGCAGGAAGGGAGGGCCCAGATAAAGCCTGAATGACACAGAATTCTCTCTATGCCTGACAAGCACTTCAGAGGGGGTGTCACATCCGAGGAGCCTAGAGACGAATGAAGCCGCACTATAGCTTTGCCTAAGCAGCCCCTGCCTGCATTGGAGCTCAGCATTAACCATTTTATTAAAGCCCAGGTTGGATGCATGAGACAAGTGCTCAGGGCTGGTGCACTGGGAAGACCCAGAGGGATGGGATGGGGAGGGAGGCTGGAGGGGGGGATCGGGATGGGGAACACATGTAAATCCATGGCTGATTCATGTCAATGTATGGCAAAGACCACTACAATATTGTAAAGTAATTAGCCTCCAACTAATAAAAATAAATGAAAAAAAAGACAAGTCAACTCAGCTAAAAAACAAAACAAAAAAAATAAAGATGTAACAACCACATATGGCAAATAATGATGATAATACTTCAGATAGTGTTCCAAAGTATCAAATGAAGTTAAATTTTACCACTGCCCAGAGGTCATCACTTCAGCAGTGGCTTAGTAATGATGTTTAGCTCTTGTGAATTCTCTCCCTGCCTGCAAATAATATGCTTGATGCTTCTTGTCGTTGTTGTTTAGTTGCTAAGTCGTGAACGACTCTTTTGCAACCCCCTGGACTGTAGCCCACCAGGCCCTACCTCCCGATTTATCAACTCTAGAATCACTCTATTTATTCTCTGCAGCAAAAGTCAGTTTTCTTCCATCTCCCCCATCGCTCCTCCCTTCTCAATCATTCTCAGGGTTTGATTTTTCTTTTTAATGAATGCTACATGTTATGCCAACTCCTGCAGTTGCTGCCACAACTGTATTTCAGGAAGCCCAGCCCTGTGAGGTTCCCGCCCCGACCCCCCACCCCAGCAGGAGGACGTCAGACAGGACACTTCCCATCACCCCGCTTCCTGATTCCAGACATCAACCCTGAGCTGGACAGAAAGAAAACAGCCTGTTGGTATCTGGGGCTCTTCCCAACAATGGCGCAAATGAAAGCACTGGGCCTGTTTCCTGAGTGGGGGTGGAGAGCCCCAAGACAGGGTAGGAGAAGAATGTTGCCCAGACCGGTGATAGCCTGCCACAGGCTTCCTTGGGTGACCTTGGGCAAGTCCCTTCCCAGTGTCTGCATCTGTAAAATGCAGGCTATTGAGGTCCCTCCTACCATGTACTTTTTGTGATAAGTTCAGAGTGACTTCTCTGAGGAGACCTTCTGATAAAGGGTAGAAAAACTTCAGGGTCCCTCGGGACTTCCAGAAACAGGTTGGGAGGCAGGAGTTAACCGCTTCTGAGCTTGCAGAGACCGTACCACCTAGGCCTACTGCAAGAACTGACCCTGGCTCAGGCTCAATGGACGGTTCTGAGACCAGTTTCTTCCAGAAAGTCTTTTCTCAGCCAGAGGAAAGTGGGGAACTGTTTGACCTGAGGAGACCTTTGCTCACCCATAGCAGGAACCCCAGACAGTTCAGAAGGGCCTGGGGCCTAGTTCTCTCTCTAGCCCTCCCCAGGGGCAGAGCCATTCACACACTCTCCACTCACAGTCAGGCACACTCTTGGCCACACCACATCCTGGAGACTCTGGGGACCCACAGGCTAAGCCCAGCATGGCCTGGCACTGGCCGCAGTTGGGCAGGCCTATTTCCCCTTCAGGCCCAAGGCCACAGCCCAGGAAGGAAATGAAGGTGGGAGGGGCCCAGAAACGCTGACTTGGCTAGAAATCTGCCTGGGAGGGAGGAAGCACAGAGGCCTAGCCCGGGGCTGTGGGCAAAGCTGGCAAAGCTGCCCTGGCATCTCTGAAGATCCAGGGCCACCAGGGCCTTACCTGGGCCACTCAGCCCTGGCTTGTGGCCAGGAGGCTGGAGGGGGGATCTTGACAAGATCGCCCTGTGAATGAGGGACTGAGCCCACGCCTGGCCTCAGCTGCCCAGAATATGTGGTTTTTTCCCTCACCAGCAGTGAGGGGCAGGGCTGGTGGCTCGTGGGCAAAGAAACGCCTATAGCTTAAACAAGCCCCTTCCCCAAGAGTCCAGCCTGGAAAACTGTACTTCTGAGCCTAATAGCAAGAAATGAGTGAAACAAAGAGACACAAATGAAACCATCTCTTGGCTTTTGTAAGAGGGCAGAGCCCCTCCAAGCTGGGGCAGATCTGAAAAATCCCCTGAGCCTAGGTCTGAGCACTTGGACCTCCCCCCCCCGATATGTGGCCTACTGGGGACAGCTGTCTTGCCTGCTCACCAGTGAGCGCTCACTCTGCACACACTTTTCTGGTCGTGGCAGTGGAACTATAAACTGTCTGCCAAGGTCAGGGTTTCTGAACCTCAGCACCACCGACATTTCGGGCCAGATATTGTTGGGGGGGTGTGGGGAGGGGGGCTGTGCTGGGCATTGTAGTATGTTTGGCAGAGTCCCTGGTCTCTATTCACTGGTTGCCAGTAGCACCCCTCCCAGTTGGAGCAAACAAAAATATCCCCGAGCTCTGCTGAATGTCCCCTGGAGGGCAACAGGGTCCCCAGTTGAAAAGCACTGCTCTAGATACACTCTTCCTATCTTTGGTAATAAGATTTTTTGGCTGCATTTGTGGCTCAGTGGTAAAGAACCCGCCTGCCAATGCAGGAAACATAAGAGACGTGGGTTCAATCCCTGGGTTGGGAAGATCCCCTGGAGGAGGAAACAACAACCTACTCCAGTATTTTTGCCTGGAGAATCTCATGGACCGAGGAGCCTGGTGGGCTACACAGTCCTTGGGGTCGCAAAGAGTTGGACACAACTGGAGCGACGTAGCATACACACATGCACGAGGAATGTGGGATCTTCCCTGACCAGGGATTGAACCCATGCCCCTTGAGGTGGAAGCGTAGAGTCTTAACCACTGGACCACCAGGGAAGTCCTCGTAATAAGACTTGATTTTCAGCTGACAGGTAGTCACCAGGATCAAAGATCAAGGAGCAAGACCACCACTGCAGTTATGTGTAGCCACGTGGCTAAGATCTGGCCAAGGAGAGATAGGCAGAAGTGCAACTTCCAGGATCTGTCTTTAAAGGGACGGTGTGTGTCCTTATGACTTCTCCCTTCCCACTGGTTAGAATGCAAGTGTGGTGACCCGAGCAGTGTCACTCATGGGTTATGAAGAGGTCATCAAGAGTTAATATGGCAAAACACATGGTAAGGAAGAAATGCCAGGTCCTGGATGTCCATGGAGATTCTGTAGTGGAGAGGGACTCTCCCGCTGGACTTAACTCACAGAGAAATAAACTTGAGTCACTGCTATCTTGGCTGTCTCTCCAGAGCTGATTGTAGCCTCTGATGAACTCTCCTGATAACACGGCCTTTTGTCAGTCACAGTCATCGTAACATACATAACTCTGCCATACTTGTGGCTTCAATCACCCACTGTCCGCATGTCTGTGAACTTCAGATTTGCCCCAGCCCAGTCCTGGTAGTTCACTGGACAATTCCACACAGTAGCCATCCTCTCTCCAAGCTGTCCCTCCCCCATGCTCCCTGTCTTAGGAAAGGGCACCTCCACACTCCCAGCCCTGATCCCCAGAGTCATCTCTTATTCCCCTCCCCCTACTCCATCTCTCTTGTACCCACAAGACCCCAAATCCCCCATTCTGCTTCCTGTAATAAAAAGGATCTATTCCTTCATTCTACCTCAGGAGCAAGTGTCCCAGCTCAGCAGCCCCTGACCTCTCCACATCTGGTTCATTGCAACCATCTCCTAACTGGTCTCCCTGCCTCCAGTCCCCACCCGGCCTGTCCCGACCCTCTTGAGAACTATCCCATGACTCCCTTTAGTCACTAGGACAAAGTTCAAGCTTTCTGGGAAACATCATGACCCCCTGCTTTCTGCCACCTCATTTCACATCCCCTTACCCTTCCCTCAGCACCTCCTTCTACAGGATACTACACAGAATTTGCCCCAGTTTTAGTAATATGCTGTGATTCTGTTTTTGCACACTGTTCCCTCTCTCCAATGCTCTCCCCAACTCCTGTTTGTAAACTCTTACTCCTCCTTCAAGGCCCAAGCAAAGGTCACCTCTTCCATGAGCCCTTGCCTGATTTTGCCAGCAAAAGTAGCCTCTACGCTACTGCAGAAACTTGCCCCTCTATCTCAGGGCTGATCCCACTGCGTTCACTGAGTCAGGGTGTCTGTCTCATTTTATTGTGCTTGGAATCCACAGCACCTAATGTAATGTTGGCAAGGCATAGGTGTCCAAAACAGTAATGTCACCCATTTACTAAGCCCTTACTCTGTGCCAGGGCCTGAGCTAGATGCTTTATGGAAATAATCTCATTTTATCCTCAAGATCACCCTTCCGGAAGAGATGAGACTGAGATTCAGAGAGGCTACAGCGGCTTCAGGTCACACAGCTTGTGCAGAGCAGTGTCAGAGACTGATTCTCCATCTGCCACACTTGCTTCTTCCTTAGGATCTTGCCTCACCCCCACTGCCAAGCTCAGAGGTCTCCAGTGAAGCACCAACACCCAGAGCTAACCAGACCTGGGTGCAGAAAAAGCACTTTGTCTTTTTCTTCAACTAACAAGTTGAGATTTCTTGAAAAGTAACTTTAAATAGTAAACCAAGAAAAAGCACTTACAAACATACACGTATATGAAAAAGTAACTGCTCAATTGTCTGACCTTTGTGACCCCATGGAGTGTAGACTGCCAGGCTCCTCTATTCATGGCATTTTCCAGGCAAGAATACTGGAGTGGGTAACCATTCCCTTCTCCAGGGGATCTTCCCAATCCAGGAATCAAACCCAGATCTTGTGCGTTGCAGGCAGATTCTTTACTGTCTGAGCTAAAGGGAAGCCCCATACACATATATACATACACATTAATACATGTATGTATATTATATATGTACATATATATTTTAAACAAAATAGATGGGCAAGTTGTTCAGGTTCTTCCTCCAAGCTCTTACTTCCCACACTCTAAAACCAGCAGGAGGGACTAGATGGTTGCAAGGATCCACATCAGTCCTGATAACCTATGATTCTTCAACTAGTTGCCCAGATGGATCTGGACTGATAAGTTTTGTTGGGAAGGGCAGGCCACTAGGGACACAGCTAAGGAAAGGGGAGGGGAAGGTCTTGCTGCAAGCTGACCATCCCCCATCCAGGTCCCCACCCCTTTATGACTAGACCTTAGAGGTCTAAAGGGAGAAAGAGACTTGCCCAAGAGCCTCTCCTCAGCCTCCTCCCTCTCGCATGGCCCTGCCTGGCCAACCTGGAGTCCAGACAGCATGCTTCCTGCAGGACCTACAAGGGTCCTGTCCCCTCTCTTGGCCTGTTTACGCATCTTCCCTCCTTGGGCCACCGCCCGCCCTGGGTTCCCAGGCCCTGGCTCCCCCTCCCCACTCTGGCCAGTGGGACCCTCTGGAAAGCCCCACTGAGAGTCGCCACAGGAAGGGGACAGGGGAGGCTCGTGGGCGAGTTCCTGTGGAGGCTCAGGCTCTCAGCTGTAGCTGCTGGAGCCTGTCATTTCCCTTCCCCCGCCCACCCAGCTGGGAGGCCCAGAAGTTTCATCACGGCCGAGCTGCTGTCCTTATAAGGGAAGGGCCTCCCGAGCCTCTCCCTTGGGCCCTGGCTGGCTGGTAGAGAGCCAGACCAGTCTCGGGGTATCCTTTGGGGGCCAGGAAAGGTGGGGATGTCCCAGGTTGGCCAGAATTTCCCTGGGCTGAGCATCCATCGGCAGTCACAGACTCTCCAGAGAAGAAACAGGAAGCAGTTGATTGTCACCCCAGGCCCAGAACCTAGGGTGTAGAATCCCGGGTCCCAATGCTTAACTTGTGGTCTCCTAGACAAGTTAAGTCTCAGTTTCCTAACCTGTAAATGGACTGAACAGAAATCTTCCTCATGAGGCCACTGGTGACAGTGAGAGACCAAAACAGGCCTGCCAATCAGCAGGGGCTCTGTGAGGCTGGGCTGCTGAAGTTTATTAACCTCATTTTCTGTGAGGCAGACCATGGGCTACGTGTTCCACAATAATCCTGTGAAGAGGGAGATTAGCCCATTTGACAAACAGGAAAAACAGGCACATTTTACCTAAGGTAAATGGCTTTACCTAAGGTAAATTCATTCATGGCTAGAATTTGAATCTAGATGTATCTGCCTCCAAATCTAGTCATATTTTTCTACTTACACCCTGCTACTTCCTCCAGGAACTTTGTTCCTTTAATAAAATTATGACAACAGGCCAGAATTCTACCATGACCTCTCCACCCTCCATGTCCCCCCAAAGAGCCTCCTGGTAATGTCTCAGAAACCTCCACTTGAGTGAGTTCATGAGGTCTTTTTTTTCTGACAGCCCTGCCTCATGTCTCTGACATGTCTCCTGTCTGGGATAGGAGAGAGGGGTCACGAAGGTGGGGAGGCAGGAACACAAGATTGGGGGGACACAAAATATGGTGGCTCCAGAAAGACACAGGGAGGTTCCAGGGCTCGGGCTCAGGTGGGACCAGAGGCACGGGCACTCTGGATGTCCCCTTCCCCACCTGATCCTCCCCCTCTGTCCTGGGTCCTGCTTGAAGGCAACCATCTGTGGTTTGCAACCCCACAGGGCTTCAGACCAGAGATACCAGGACTCATATTTAGAAGAAAAAGGCTCCGCTTCTCTGCACAGGCCTCCTGCCCCCCAGGGCCAGGAGGAAAGAAAGTTCTCACCACATCCTTCCTCAGTCTTGCGGCTGGCTGGCCACTGACACCTTCCCGGCAGCCGCTCCCTTCAAGGCGGCCCTCAGGAGGAGACCTTGTTCCTGGGCCAGGATGGGGGCACATCCCCGTCAGTAAAGGGACTTCTCTCCCTCACCTCCCTCACAGATGAAGTGAACTGATTCGCCTGGGGTCCCCCCGCTTCTGCTGGCCACCCACTTGGTATGGTGGACACACGTCAGGCCAGTGGCAGGGGAATTCCTGAGGGATAATACGAAGGTCAGAGAACAGTCAGTAAGTCCCGGGTCAGGTGCTTCCTGTTGTGCTGACCACCAGGCCTGTTCAGCAGCCCTCACAGATAAGGAAGGGAGCCGGCCTTTGGGGAATAACTTGCGGTGCTTTCCCACATCAGGAGCGGGTGGCACTGTGATCCCCTTTGTGAGTGAGGAAACTGAGGCCTCCAAAGGCTGAGCTTCACTGAGGTCCCTGGTGGGACTCAACACCTAGCCAGCAGTTTGACTTGACTTGGTCGCTTGACTTGGAGCTGTATGCTGGCCCAGGGGTTTCTAAAGAGCACTCAGCAAAGCCCTGGGTCCTGCTGAGATGTGTCAGGGATGCCACAGGCATCAGGTGAGTCCCAGGCTCACCCCAACCAGGACCAGGCTCTGAAGTTAAAATGACAGCTGGAATAATTTTGAACCATCATAGGATATACCTGTTCAGGCAAGAATCATCATTGGAGACTAGATCTAGAGGGAAATTTTGATGCGATACAACACATTTATGAATGGTCCTTTTTTTTTTTTTTTTTTTTTTTTTTAAGGCCACACTATGTGGCTCGCGGGATCTTATTTCCCTGACCAGGATCGAACCAGTGGCCCCAGCAATGGAAGCACGGAGTCTTTACCACTGGACCACCAGGGAAGTCCTGTGCATGGTCTCTAAATGTCTCCCAGATTGCTTATTAGTTACAAGAGAAAAATATGTAACTATACAGTAGAAAAATTTGTAGATCACACATTGAGTGATCAAAATTAACATTATCAGTGAAGGGCAGATGGAGATTGTCTCCAGATATGATGTCCTGAGAAGGACCTAACATCACCTGTGCAGTTCTCTGGCTGAGACTCTATGACCTTGATCTAACTTGATGTATGAGGAAACCACAACACACCCCAAATGAGGACTGTTCTATTAAAAAGCTGGGGAGGACTGTATTCTTCAAAAATACCCACATCATGAAAAACAGAAGCTGTGAAAACATTTCAGATTAAAGAAGACTTAAAGGGACATTTATGCAATATTCAACCCTACCCTGGAGGCAACATATGATTAAAGGATATTAATGGGTCTAATGATAAAACAGAAAATGAATGGTATTCTATCCATGTTAAATTTCCTGAAGTTGCTAACTGTACTATGATTAATAATATAATATGTTTATTTTTAGGAAATACACACTGAAGTATTTAGAGGAAAGGGGCCATGATAACTAATTCTCCAAAGACTCCAAAAAAGAACTGTATGTCTGTAACAGAAAAAAGGCACTCAAAAGATAAACCAACAGGTCAACCTGAGTATACAGGTGTTCTTTGTACTGTACTTACTCTTGCCATGTTTCTCTGTGTTTGAAATTGTTTCCAAATAAACTTTTTAAAAACTGAAAAGTACTGTTCCCTACGGTACTTAGCCCTCAGGCTGTACAAACATGTTGGATAGAAGGGGTGAGACTGCAAGGCCAGATCAAGTTTAGTGAAGATGGAGCACTGTGAGAAGGTGAGCCCCCCCCAGCCTGGCCTATCAGAAGGGGGCCCTGGAAAAGAGTTTGGAGAACCGGTGATGGCCTCATCAACCACCAACTATCCTCTGCTTCCATGAGGCCCTGGAGCTGGTCTCCACATCAACAAACAGGCTTGTGGCAGAGAAGTTCCATAAAAAGGGATTTATTGCCAAATTTCAAGAAAGGCGCTTCATAAGCAGAAGACATGGAATGCCATCCTCCTCCGGGAGGCCAGTCAGGCAGCCCCTGCATATTCTGGATCCTCCTCCCCTTTCCTGGAAGCTGGCGTCCCCCGTGGGTCCAGGCTGCCAAGGCACAGGCATCCCATAGGAAACAACGGCATCAAGCCACTGAGGTGACCCCAATGCTGCTTGCTCAACCTGGTCCCTTATCAGAGCAGGAAACTGAGGCTCTAGTCCCAGGAAGGATGTGACTTGGTGAATGCCTCGCCCAGCCAAGGTGGCTGGTGAGGGAAGGCTGTTCCCCAAAGAAGACTGCAGGGGGCTGCGTGAAGGTGGGCCCCTGGTGACATTCTTGCTCTCATATTGGAGACATATGGAGAGATGGGTGGACCTTGATCTAATTTGATGTATGAGGAAACCTCACACAGGCTAGGTCTGGGAGCCTAGTCTGTTCAAGGAGTGTGGTTTAGGGAGGCCAATGGGGGCTCATGAGTCATGACACTGCTGCTCACCCACACCCCTGCCCAGTCAGGCCACAGAGCAGACCCGTGCCCCTCCTGATACCTGCCACTACCCTCAAGAGCCAAGTAGAAGCAGAGTGAAGAAGGCAGGGACCTGCACCTGCAGGCCTCAGTGGGCATGACTAGAGGCTGGGGGTGGCGCGATGGGCAGGAAGGCCAAAGCATGCAGCTGTGAGCCTCCCTCTCTTTCAGTAAACAAAAGTGCACTTGCAGAAACCCCTGAGCAAGCCTGCTGGAAGCTGCTCCTACTCCCACAGGCCCCAGGGAGCGGCTGTGGCCCTCAGAGCCTCCACACCTTACAGACCCTGCCCTCAGTCCAGCCGCTGCAGCAGGACAGAGACCGGATGTGCTCCGGAGCCAGAGATGATATTGCAGGGAAGGGGTAGGGACGGGAAGGACCAGGAAAGGGACAGGAGATAAAGCTCCTTCCACAAGGAAGTTCAGGAGGAGCAGTCCATGTGGAGCCGGAGCCACGGGAGGAGGGGAACTGGGAGAGGGAAGTGATTTCAGGCCCAACAGCTCCTATCAGCATTTGAAGAAATAACTGGGATACTGGACCTGTCTGGGTTGAGAAGGAACCAGAGACCCAGATATAAATCCCATCTGGGAAGCACAGAAGTTGGGGCAGCTTCACTCCTGAATGTTGATTTATAATGAATTACATACAGGATTTTCTGATGCTGACATCAGGTTCACCTGAACCGGAATGTGCAAGGCTGGACCCAAGCTGGTCCAGGGGCAGGGAAGAGACTACGAGACCCTTCCAGTTCCTCCTCCACCCTGGAGTCCACCAAGCCCGGCTCACCAGAGGGGAAGGCCTGTAGAATAGGAAATGGGCCCAGGGAGGGGCCACATAGCTAATGGCTTTCTCACACAGATGCCTCCCACCTGCTTTCAGAGGCCCCGGCTGGGATCCAGGTCACACTCAACTGAAGGCCGAACCTCTGGTCTAGACCCGAGGCCCCAGCCACTTCTGGGAAGAGGTGGGTGGGGAAGGTCAGTTATGGCTTGAAGCTGCCTCTGCCATGAGGCTTTGCCTGGGAACATCTGGCCATGGAGGCTGCAGGGGGGCTCAGCTGTGCTCTATTCAGAAGTCAGGAATGTAAACTATTGAGGGCGGGAAGTAGAGATGATGCCGCCCCCGGAAACCCCGAGCACTGTGCCAAGGCCCTGGGGCTGTTCGGAACAACCACACAAGCACAGACGTCCCAAGTGTGTGTTCCCAGCCCAAGCCCAGAGCTGGAGGCCCAGCCAGACAGCAGCCCTGGGCGGTACCTGGCACCTCTGGCCAGGGCAGAGAGGGAAGGATCCCAGGAGTCTCTACAGGTCCTGGCCGAACCCCGACATGCCTGATGGCCCTTCTACAGCCTGAAGAAGCACATTTCTCGGCAGGGCTGGGCTCTGAGGGACTAAGCCGGCCAGCAGGGAACGTCCCTGGCCCGGCAGGCCCTAGGGTGCGCTTCTCCTGTAGAGGGTCACCAGCTCCCTCCTCTTCTCCCGGAGCCCAGGTGCTTCCTGGCTCATCTCTTCCAGATCCCTGATCTCCTGCAGGACCTGGGTGGCCTGTCTCAGCTGCTCCACAGCCTGGCTGAGCAACGTCTCAGCATTCATGGAGGCCGACTCACCGCCCAGCACCTTGTTCAACAGTTTCTCTGTCTTTTCCGAGGCCACCTTCACCTCCAGCTGAGCCCGATGCAGCTGCTCCCCAGGCTGCCGCCGACGTCGGGGGCCTTCCCCCAGCAGGTCCCCCAGGGAGGAGCAGCGGGGATGGAACTGAGGTTGCGGGTCCCAGGGGGGCAGGGCGGTGGATGTCGTTGCATCCTTTGGGGGAGTTCCTGGGGGGCCTGCAGCCTGGGATGACTGGAGGGGCTCAGGACTGTCATCCACACCATTCACTGAGACCTCTGCTGGGCCTGGGGCAGATGCCTCAGAGGCCCCAGGACTCTGAGCTGGCCCAGAAGCCTCCACGCCACTCATGGACGCTTTCAGTTTCTCTGATAAGATCTTGGGCGGGGGGGTAGGGGGCTTCCCACCCTCCCTGGGCCCAGTCTCAGAAGTCTCAGCACCCAACTCCTGGGGCGGTTCTGCACTCTCAGAATCAGGGGCCTCCTCAGGGCTGGGGTTCTCCCAGCTCACCTTCAGCTTGTCAGGCAGCATCCTGTTGGGGGGCTGCTCAGAGTCACTGTCCTCCACCACTGGAGTCTCCGAGTCTTCTCGGCTTTCAGGGTGGGCCTCAGTGCTTGCTGGGACAGGGGTAGGGGCGCTCTGCCCCACAGGAGTCTCCATTCTGTCACCAGCACTGCTGGTCTCAGGCGCTGGGGAAGGCTTGGCAGGAGGCATGGGTGGCCGGGGTGTCTCCCGGGGCGTCTCCCGGGGCTGGGCTGCATCGACATCGTTGCTAGGGGCTAACACTGGCGGCCCGCTGTTCGGAACATCGAGGTCCAGACGCGAAAGCCCATCAGATGCAGCATTGGCTACCTACAGGGGCAGGACATGGCATCAACTTGGATGACCGGCCACTGCGTCAGCTGCGCCCACCTACAAGAGTACTCAAGTCCTCTCATCCAGGCTTCCCATGCCCCCGGCCTCCCACACCATCCATGCCCTCTGCTCTGGCTTCCAAAGCCACCTGATTAGGAGCTAAAGTGATTCTCTGATGAATCCTCTCATCTCCCTCACTTCCATAAAATTCCTGGTTTTGGAATCACAGGCCAGAAAGCCAGAACCAAGGAGTCCTCTCAGGCCTCAGCCTGGCTTCTTCCAGCCTGTATAATAGGCTGCTCTTTTGAAAGGCAACTGTGCTGGCCTGGGTGGCAGGGAACATGCTTTCCAGCCCTATTTCAGCCCCCTAGTTGGCTGTAGGCCTTGGGAGGGTCCGTTCTCTGCAACCACCCACCCAGCAGGCGACAGGATCAGGTCTCACACACGAGTCTCCTACACCACCCTGCGCTCATTCGCCACGGAGACTTCTGTCCAGCCTGCCAGCCCTCAGGGTCAGAACTCTCCAGCCTTCCCCTGCCCAGCTGCTCAGCAGCCAGTGCCCATTCTCCTCATGTCATTACACGTGGCCCCAGACATGGGCAGCCTGAGACCACAGCTGACAGCCAGAGGAGAACAGCTGCACCCAGCAGGCAGCTGTCCCCACCTGGCCCCAGGGGCCCACAGGGACACCCAGCAGCCCCAAGGTCATGGGGACACCTCCTCAGAGGGCCTGGAGTGGGACTGTGCAGGAGGCCCCTTGACCGAGGTCCCTCAAGGTCTTCACTCCCTTTCACACGCAAAGGGTGACCAGGCCTATACATGTACTCAGTCATTAGACACGAGTCCCTCCCTAAATTCTTCTCAGAGGGTCCCCTCTCCAAGGCTGGCCCTCCCCATAGCTCCCAGGCTTCCTCCCTCAGACGTGCCTTTCCTCTCTAGCTGCTTCAGTCACTCCCTCTGCAGGACATTTTCCCTCAGCTGACAGACATGAACAGGCTGTCTCATCTCAAAAGCAAACCATCCAATAGCCTAGACCCCCTTCTGTCTCCCTCCTTCCCCGCCATGGTCTCCTTCGCACCAGCACCCCCAGCTCTGTACGCCATGACAGTCCAAAGCCAACTCCTTCTCTGGGAAAATGTGCTGGAATCATCACCATCTGCCTTTCCCCCAGTCCTGCCCCAGGACTTGTGGCTGCCAACCTGGCTGATGACCCATGGTCCAGGGCCCTTCTCTGGATGCACCCCTCTCAGGCTTCCTCTTCCTCGGCTCCCTGTGCCCCTCATTCCTCAAAGGTAACATCTGCTGAGGTTCTTTCCTGTCCTCCAAGATCTCTCCCCCCACCATCTACCCCCATCAGTAACAATGGTCTGAGGAAGGACTCCTCCCTTCCCCCTCCCCTGGCCATAACTTCTCCCCAATTCCTTGTGTCCAGGGCCTCCTGCATCCTTCCCCCTCCCACGCCTGGGTCTCCAGGCAGGGGGGCGCTCTGACAACCTTCCCTCTGTGTCCATCTGCCTCCCTGAGCCCTGAATTCAGTCACAAGCCCAGGTGGCCCTTGCTGCCCAGTGTCTCTCCCACTGGTGCCTCCCTTTTCACCCCTCCTGGAGCCTGGAGGCCCTACCTCTGCCTCTATTTCCTGGCCCCCTGCCTTTCTCTACATCAACCTACTCCTACTACCAGGGCCTCCAACTGACATCTGGAACGCACCCTTCCATCTATCCTGCCCCCAAACCCTGCTTTCAAGACCTCCACAATTTCCTCCCCCAACCCCACCCTCCCATACCATCTCCCAGTCAAAGGGACAGAGCACACCTTCTCCCCTGCTGGGGCCTCAAACTCGCACCATACACCCAGGACCTCGCTCACTCCGAGTCTCCCCACTGAAACCCTTCGTGTGCTGCAAGGATCAGCTCAGCCCGATGCCAAGAGTGCTTAGGGAAAAGCTGGCCCCCAGCCCTCTGCCACCTAAGCAGCTGCAGTCCCAGGCTCAACTGACCCCCAACCCTTCCAAGCTGGGGGCAGGCCTTACCTCCTTCAGGTGGACTCTCGTAGGGGGCCGGCGCCTCTGGTCCCTGCGTACGCGGTCCCGCGTCACATGCTCCAGGACACAGCTCTTGTCCACCTTGACCTGGGAACGAGGAAACCATGTCAGTCCCCACCCAGCCTTGGGGAGGGGAAGAAATGCCCAGGTGATGATCTGACTCAGAGGTGGGGTCTGCACCTCCTCCGTGCTTGACAGGGTCAAGTGCCCCACGCTGTCTCTCTCTTTGAGGCCTCTCCCTGCGTCCAGGTCTTCGCTTTTCTAACCCTGTCTCTACGCGGCCTTTGTCGTCTCTCTGCAATCTAAGGCTCTCCCTCTTCTGCAGCTGCCCTCTGGGCCTCAGTCTTCCTACCCAAACGCAGGCTATCAGCCCTCATCTCTCAGTCCACTGCAAACATATAAGCAGCCCTGTGGCTGTTTTTGAGCTTAGCTGGGGGGAGTGGGGAGGAGTCAGCCCAAGATCCCCTAGTATCTGGCTTCCAAAAAAGGCCTTCCCTGGCCCCAGTCACTCTCCCAGGGCCCCTGAGGATCCTGAAAGAAAGCTCAAAAAAGACCAGGGACTCTACTCCCCCTGGGTCAGGAAGCCTGGAGGGCACCCTCTCTGAGGGTGAGGAATGTGGGCAAGGAATAGCGGGGAAGCCACAGTGAGAGTCACGTGGGAAATCCAGACTGAATCCCAGCACAGCTGGTCCCTGTGATGGGGGTATTCTAAGACTCTCCTCCCCCGAGGTGAGACTCAGGCCCACCTGGGGGTCTTTGCAGTGGAGCAGCTGGTCCTGCTCCATCAAGGCTGTCGGCCGAGGCCCAGGCCATGCTCCTGTGGCCTCCAACATCCTCTCCCATGAAACGGGGACACTTTACCAAACTAGTGAAGGGCTGAATATGACACAGTCACATAAGACGTGACCTGAGAGCCACGGCTGCCAGTAAGGGAACCTGGGTGTTAAGAGGGAACTTGCCTGGGAGAGTTCGTCCCCCATCAACCTCAGTCTTCTGCCAAAGGGTCACTCTAGGTGGCCCCAGGTCCATTTTAGCCCAAATAGCTATGAATTTAGTCAAAGATAAACCCTCCCTAGGAGATCTGGTCCCGTGGGACACCCTTCCTGCCCAGAGCCTGATCACAGCCCTGCTGGCATCACCACTACAGACAGGGGGCTGGATGGCCACTGCAGACAGGTAAGGAGGGCCTGGCCTATAGCCAGCCAAACTCGGACTTCACGGCCCAACTGAAGAGTAAGCCGTCAGGCTCTCAGCTCACCCCAGACCTCTCAGCCCTGGGCTCATGCTGCTATGGCTGGATCTGGGTTGGAAAGGAAGCACAGTTGCAACCAGTTAAATTCTACCCATGTTTTAATTTAAAAATACATACTTAAATTTCCTTACACCTCAGTTTCCTCATCTGTAATATGGGAATACAGACACTTACTTTGAAGTGTGTTGTGAGGATTAAATGAGGTAACAACAGCAGGTGCCCCAGTGTTTGTAGCAGTGACATAATCAAGGGGTTGTCTGGGGCAGGGGGCAGGGTCCACTCTGAGATCACACGTGGAGGGAAAAGAGACCCAGAGAAGTCCAGAGGACTGCATCGCACCTCATCGAAAGCCTTGTTCTTGCCTCGGTTGATTCCTTCGTTGAGGGCTTTGATCCAGGATTCCTTCTCCTCCCCACTGGGTGCCTGGAACTTGATGTCACTGACCTGCAACAGGCATGGGTGTGATGAATGGCAGACGTTTATAAGGGTTCATACTTGGGGTCTTAGGGAAACTTCCCACCACAGCCTGAAGTCTGCCTTCCCACAGCTGGTCAGAAGCAAATCAAAATGACCCCCATATCAGGTCTCACACGGGGGCTCCAGAGCAAGGGGAGAGACAGACCCATCAGAGAAGGGGCCCTCTCCATGGATACAGCTGCCAGGGATCTGGATTCAAATCGGCCTTGCCCAGATCTGGTCTCACCCTCTGTGACTCCCCTAGACTGCAGCCTGACCGCTGAGATTTCTCTGTGAAGTAGGAATATAGTCCCAGTCTACATCTGCCAGACTGAGTATAACGGCACAGGTGACAGGCGTGAGGGGTGGCCCTCAGAGAAGGCCTACTAGAACAAGGGCCACCTACAGCTGCCCAGGGACCCCACACCCAGCCCTGGCCAAGTGAAAAAGTCCCAGGGTCTCTCCTTTCTGGCCTTGAGTCATGGACTGAGAGAGAGAAAGGGCACTAGGGGGTCCATTTCAGCCCCCTCATCATGTAGATGAGGCTCGTCAGAGGGACGGGACTTGGTCAAGGCAGCCTGAAGTAATCCCATGACTCAACCTCACATCCCCCCTCACCCCACCCCACGCCACAGGTCTCTTCCCACCTCAGGCAGGAGCTCAAAGCTCCTACATTAGAATCAGAAGGCAGCTCACAGAGGCCCCTCCTGGCCAGGCCCCAAGGTCAGACAGGAAATAGTGGAAGGAGTGAAGCCATACAAACTGAGGAGCTGCCCCCCATGGCGGACACAGCAGTAGGGCCCCTGAGCTGGACAGACCAGCACTCACAGCTGGCTGACCCTGAACTTCAGGGAGCTGTGAAGATCAATAATGTAGCAAAGTGTTAAACGTGGAAGCGGGCACAGACAGGGTGCTCAGTCATAGGAATTGCCACCATTTCTTTCCTGCACAAAACAGTCCTAGTTTCCGTATCTGGAAAAAGGGATGCCACTGCCTACTACAAAGCAATGCTGAGGGAACTGAACACCCTGGTGACTCAGTGGTAAAGAATCCGCCTGCCAATGCAGGTAACGCGGGTTCGATCCCTGGGTCAGGAGGACCCCTGGAGGAGGAAATGGCAACTCACTGGGAAATCCCATGGACAGAGGAGCCTGGTTCACTACAGTCCATGGAGTCACACAAGAGATGGACAAGACTTAGCAACTAAATAACAACAAAGCCAGGGCCTGGCACATACTGGGTACTCAGTAAGTAGTTACTGAATGAACAGCTCATCAATGAATGAGCTGGCCCTTGGTTCCCGTTTTGGGGCCTCTGCCCACTCTCTGACCTCGAGATGCCCTAGTTCTTTGTCGGGCAGGTCACCAGCTGCCCATCCCCGCCCGGGTGTTAGATTGTGCCTTCCCTCCTGCCGTTCTCCTGGTTATATAACACATGGCCCGCCTGGCCCCCTCAGCATCCTCGTTATATAACTTCCTCCTGGCTGCCTCTGAGTTCTCCTCATACAGGGCCCTGGTCCCACCCACCTCCCCACACCAGGCACAGCCAAATGCTCATTTGCATGACCAGGGTAAATTCGATCCTGGCAGGAGATCGGCAGCAAACCCCAGGGCACCTTGGCAACTGCCTCAGCCCAGCCATCAGGGCTGCTCGTGGCTTAGGAAGGGACAGCACTGCATCTGAGCTCTGAAAGGGCCCACTCCACCCTTTGATGGGGTTTGCGAGTATGGTGGCCCCAGGCAGCCCATCAGCCCAGCTACGGCCTCTGCTTGCAGGCCCAGAGTCGGTGGGGTGGGGCCCCTGCCTGGTGCAGGACTTAGCATGCCTGGCAGCTTGAGAGGCACACACCTAAACTCAGAAAAAGATGAAGCAAGAGTGGGGCGGAGAATGAACACTGACCAAGGAGTCAACATCAGAGTTCTAGTCCCACTAACCTGCAATGAGAACTCCAAGGGTCTCTTTACTAATCGGGGCCTCAGTGGGACAAAAAATCCAACCATTGCACCCAACCCAAACTGTAACTCTTTCCCATTGGCCAGCCCACCTAAGCAGGCTGGGGGGAGTGTGCCAGCCCAGGGGTTCCCCAGGAGAGGGAATACGAAGTTATACAGGATCCAGCCCCACCTGCCTGAATGAACTAGGCATCAGAATAGGGACAGATAGAAGGGTGATCAGAATAGGGACAGACAGAAAACCAAGAAGTTGCTCCTCTTGCCCCACCCCCACCCCACATCCTGAAGAGCCACAGGCTGCACCGACGGTCCCTCCCCAAGCCTTCCCAAGAAGCCCCAGCGCACAGGCCCCGCCAGGAGTTCAGAAGCTAACAGGACTGACACAGAAGGCCCACTTGGCTGGGAAAGGGGGGAGGACAAAATGGCAGAGAGGAAAGAGGTGGGAGGGGGAGAGAAGAGGCAGGAAAGAGGAAAGGGCCAAGCTGGCTGAAACCAGCAGGGCAGCAAGGCCCAGCAGAGGCCACCCTGCTTCCTGGCAGCGTCTGCCTGTGACCTCATGGCAGGGGTGTGGGGACGGGGAGGCAGGAGGGAGAGGGGCATGCAAGACACTGGAGTCTTTGTTTATTTGATTAGAGGGAAAAAAAGGCGGCCTCAGGACCAGACAGCCGGGGTCATGTGACCTCCTGGCCAGCCTGTGGCCTCACTGAGGATGGGAACACCCAAGGCGATAGGAAAGGAGGGTGAGAGGATGCGGGGGAGCTGGGGGTGGGGGAAGCGGTGCTCTGTTCAGTCCACCATCTGATCTCTGGAGAGCCCCCACTCTCTGTGTGAGCTCCTGGGGTACCGAGGGTCGGGGGCCCTTGAGCTGAAACCAGGGTAGGCTGTGTTCCCGCTACCCAGCAGCCCCCACCAATCACTCCACAGCCCCGTCTCCCCAACTCACTGTCCTGCTCCCAGAGTCACCCAGAGCCAACCTGAACTCCCGGCTTGACTGGAGGACGAAACGGAGGGTGTTGGCCGAAGCAGCTGAGAATGCAGCTGCACAAACAGGCCGCTTACTTGGAAGGTGATGTCCCACCCTGAGTGGGGCCCTAACCATCTAGCCCACCATCAGCTGGTTCTCAGAGAAACGAGGTGGTCCACAGAATGGCACTGGCAGAGGACAGAGAAGCAAGACCTCTCCGCCCACATCCACAGGTGCTCAGCGAGGGACACACAGACGCAGACAACCCCTGGGCCAGGCGAACACTCTCCTGCACACAGAAGTGCACACACGGGCCTCAGGCACACAGGCCAACCTTCACACACAGCGCACTCCACACGTCTCCCAAACACACACACACACAAATACAGCACCACTCAGAGGGAAAGTGTGCCTCCAGAACAGGGTAGGGGTTCTAGGACCTGAAAGACCAAAATATGGTTGCTCTCCCCATCTTCTGTAAGCAGCAGAAGTCAAGTGAAACCTGCTCCTGACCTTGGCACAACCTCATCCCCAGGATCAGAGCTCCATGCTTCCTTGCGTCCACCTACCACTGAGTGGGACAGAAGGTTATTGAGTCAAGCCATCATGGTCTCCCCCCGGGGACCATAGAGGACTGGGCTCCTGGCCCTTAAAGCTACGAGAGAATCATAATGGCCTGGGGCAAGCCCAGACCAGGCCCGCTCCCCAGCCCCCAGCTTCTGTGACTCAGCCCCTCTCTGCGAGGCTCCACATGATGAGAAGAAGCTGGGGCGAGGCATGGCCCAGCTGCAGATGGGCGCGAGCTGGCGAGCAGCACTGTGTACACCAGCCTCCAAGCTGATCTCCCTCCTGACATCTGTGAATCTCCGCCACGTGGCAACACCCACCCGGACTCCCTGCCAGAGATGAGGGGTGCAAACAGCTAACTCTGTCCACATACACAGCCTGTCCCAGGGAATGAACCTCTCAGGCAAGAGACTTCCTCCAGCTTCAGCCAAGAAAGGACAATGTGAACAGAGGAAAGCTGCAGCTGTGGGTCTGAGCATTGAAGCTAGGATGGAAGGCAGGAGGGGTGGCCCACCCAGGAAGGTCTGGGATGAAGGAAGGGTGTGGTTGCCTAACTATGGCAGGGTGCCGAGGCCTGGTGGGGTGAAGACCTCATCCCTAGCCTTCCTGCCTCAGCCCCTGGTCTCCCGTGTCCAGGCGGTGGGAGAATGCCAAGGGCCCACCTCCCAAACACTACTTTCCAACTAACGCCTGGGAACGTGGCCCCCAGGGCCTAGAAGGGGAGATGGGAGTGGAGCTCTCAGAAGAGCCCTAAACGCACCTATATCAACCAGGGGCTGGGGGGCTCCAAGACCAAAACAAGCCAAAGGTCCCACCCACAGCAGAACCTGGGTCTGAGCCTCCACCACACTGAACAGAGACCCGGCAGGCTTGTATCGAGGAGCCCAGACTGTTTCGAGACCCTTCCAGGGTGACCTTCCCCAGCAGACCCTGGCCTGGAGGGAGGTCAGCCAGCAGCAGGCTTAGCCCTACCTTGTTCCCCGGGGATCGCAGCAGGATAAAGCGATGTTTCCGCTTGAGGAGGGCACGAAGGTCCTGGCACTTCTCATAGCTGCCCAGCTCCACTGTCTCCACACACTTCTGCTCATCCTGGGAAGGGAGACAGAGGGAACACAGTAAGCACCAGATGCCCCTAGACCCTGATCCCACTCAGTGAGGGCATCGCTTGGTCAGAGGGGACCCTCGGGCTGCCAATCAACCACCAAGAGGTGGCATTCAGACCCGGCAAGTAGATGATGTTCAGTCTACGCTGGTTGGAGGGATGTCCTCAAAGCTCTCCATCCATATAAGAAATGGGCTCTCAGCACAAAGGCAGGTAGCAGGATTGACTCAGATGTGCCTAAGGCCAAAGGAGGAAACAGGGGAAGCTGGAAGGGCTTAGGCAAGTGTGCCTGGGAGTCTGTGCAGGCCCAGAAGCCAAGCAGAGATCAGTGCAAGAGGTGGCCTGGCAGGAGGAGCAAGCTGAAAGGAAGAAAAGGCTTTCCAAGTAGAGCCACAGAGAGAAGCTGTTTGGGGCTATATGACCCGACTTCACCACAGTGATCTGGAGCTGACTTCCCCACTGGGCTTCCTCCTCCTCTGACCCTTCACCTGGGGTGAGAGGCCACTCTCCGGGGCCAGCACAATAGACAGGGCAAGAGTTCCTTCAAGAGCATCCTGAGCCTGCCACCGTGAGGATTCATCACTAGTAGGGCTGGTGGCCAGGACAGTGACCAGTCTCTTCTCAGCCACCTCTGGACACTGCCTGGGCCACCTTCCCACACACCAGCCCTGGCTCTTGAGTGTATGCTCCTCCTGGGCTCCACCCCACAGATGCCTCTCCAGCAAGTGGCCTAGGACATGCTTCTCCCTCCACGGTGGTCAGCTGCTTCCTCTTCTGGGGAAGACCAGGCCGAAATAGCTTCCTCAGCGTGTCATACCCCGGAGACTCCAGGGAAGTAGCTGCATGCCCTGGGAGACTGGCCAGCAAGTGAAGTCAACTCTTGCTGTTGACACCATGCAGAGCCCGCTGGAGCATTCAACCAGGGACCACCTCAGGGCTCCGCAGTTTTGGGTGGAATATCTGGGAGGGAGGCAATTGACTCAATTCTTTGCAGAGGAAATACCCCAATTTCCCTCCATGATAATTCTCATCTATTCAGAAACCCTGACACTTAGCAAGCCCTTTTGCCTCCCTGATTCTCCAGAGTCCCTCAAGCACCCTGAAATCCTAGAATCCCAGGATCTGCCTCATTTTATAGAGAAAAAGAATGAGACCTGGAGGCAAAGGGATCTGCCCTAGGGCACAGACCCAAATATGGGCTTCCTCAGTGGCTCAGCAGTAAAGAATCCACCTGTAATGCAGGAGACACAGGAAATGCGGGTTTGACCTTGGGTCGGGAAAATTCTCTGGAAGAGGACATGGCAACCCACTCCAGTATTCTTGCCGGGAAAATCCCATGAACTGAGGAGCCTGGCAGGTGACAATCCATAGGATCACAAAAGAGTCGGACATGACTGGCAACTGAGCACACATAGACCCAAACACAGGAGCAGTGCCAAGTGGAAACACACATCCTCTGACTTCCAAGCCAGAGCCCTTTTAGCATAGCACACTCATTCCAGCCAGAGCCACAGGCTGGACACTGGCCGTAGCAGCAGGTTGCTCTGCACCAGTGGTCCTCCAGGTGTGATACCTGGGCCAGCAGCAGTCACATCGCCTGGGGACTTTTCAGAATGCTCATCCTCAAGCCCCCACCCTACTGAATCATAATCTTGGGGGAATGGGCCAGCAATCTGAGTTTTAACAAGCCCTCGAGGTGACTGTGATGTTTGCAAAAGCTTGCAAACCTCTGCCCTACACCAGAGATTCTCAACCTTGGTGGCACCTGGTAGCTTTAAAAATCCCCATGCCCAGGCAATATCCCAGGCCAATTACATCAGGATCCCTGGAGGACAGAGCCCAGACATTAGTATTTTCCAAAGCAGATGACTGTACAGTTAAGGTCTGTAACCACTGACCTACTTACTCTCTCTTCAGCCCCTTGGAGAAAGAGCAACAGGTAGCCAGGGTGACCTGTCTCTCCCATCTAGATTCAAAGAAGTATCTTTTCCCATTCCTGCCTCCCTGCACCTCTTTCCAATCCTTAGTCTTCAATCCATTGCAGGTGTCTGCACTCAACACAAGGCTGGTAAAATCCACCTGCTCAGGAAGCCACCCTGCTCTCCCAGCCTGAGCCTCGGTGTTCTCTCTCCTCTGACATTCCCCATCTGCAGGCGTCTTACTAGGCGCTAGGGACACGCTGTCATGGGGAAGGACGTCCTAACTCCCTGAAGCCACCTCTCTCCATCTCTGTTGCCTGTGTCTCCTTTCTGTTCCCCTGCCAGTGCCCTATAAGGAACAGCTCCTGCTGCTAAGTCGCTTCAGTCGTGTCCGACTCTGTGCGACCCCATGGACTGCAGCCTACCAGGCTCCTCCGTCCATGGGATTTTCCAGGCAAGAGTACTGGAGTGGGTTGCCATTGCCTTCTCCTAAGGAACAGCGCTCCAGAGGAAAAGTTTGCTAAACTGAATGCCTGACTCAGAGCAAGACTCCAGGAAGAAACCCACCCCGCCCTCCGATCCCAGAGAGAGATCCTCACCTACCCCACGTGCACAGGCCTCCCCCCACTGGGAAGATAACTGGCCCAAACACACCCTCCTCTGTCTGGAAACAAAAGGTCAGTCCATCTCCACCACCCAGTTCCCCATGGCTGCCTGACCTGGGTCTCCTCTCAACCTGAATCGCTGAATCATCTGGCCCTTCTGCAGCTCAGAAAAATCGGATAACCCAGCAGGCACTGGGTGGGGGCAGCACTTTTGGAATGTCAGCCTCTCTGACAGCAAAGAAACAGCCAGAGTCATTCGCACTCGCCTAGTTCCTTACATCAGAAAGGGGAATTGAACATTTCTCAATTCCCTCTCCTGTGCCAAACTCCCCCACCCCCGAGGGCTAAGTTCTTGAAACCGCCTTGAGGTTTTTAATAGTGACTTTTTTTTTAAAGCGTGATTTAGACTTTTCGTGTTTAGGGGATGTGGAATCCTTCCTGCTTCACAGACATGGCCAGATGTAGAGAGGTAGCACAGGACAAGGCTGGCAGCACCTGACGAGCTGACAGCTGGGGGCCTGTCACTCAATTCTTCTGGTAGCTGGGACTGGAGGAGGCTGTGACAGCCCCCTTTACTTATAAAAATAGCCCCTTGCTGCCACCACAGCATATCCTAATTTGATGGCAGTGCAGAACGTCTGGGGACTGTCTGCACGATTCACCCCCTTGGCCTTCTCTGGCTATTTCTCTGACACCCCAGCTCCTTGAGCCTGAGGACTCAGTCAGGAAAGGTGAGGTGCATCACAAAGGCAGCTCCTTTAAATGCCTAGATCTCTCTTGGGCTGGGACAAGGATGAATTGACCAGGTCAGCCTGAGGCATGCTAACAGGGGCTGATGGGGAACAGGCAGGATCCCCCTTCCCCTGCCCCCAGCCCAATTCTTCTCCGCGTACCCATTGGTCAGAGGCACACAGCGACAGCCCTCTTACAGCCTCAACCCCAGAACACAGAGAGCATTCCCAAGTAAAGACCACCTTTTTGCCTCAGGTCTTCACCCAGAACTTTATCAACACTTACTCGACACACAACTTCCACGTGCTGGGCTGTCTAAATTCCAAGCCTGCCAAAATGAAAAGGGGCATGAGTCTGAAGCGGAAAGATGTGGAGACTATGAGAAGCACAAGGATAGCAAAAGAGGCAACCGGAAGCTTGATGTTAAAGGAGAAAGAAAAGCTGAAAAGTACAGGCCGGCAGTAGGAATGGCCGGCTCACCAGTGACTGAGTCACTAAGGAAGACTGTTTAGGCCAGCATCCTCTGCTGAAGCAGGCAGACAAGAATATCCAACATGTTTTAGAGCAGCAGTCCCCAACCTTTTGGTCACCAAGGAACTATTCTGTGGAAGATAATTTTTCCATGGAGCAGGGGTGGGAGGATGGTTTTGGGGTGATTCAAGCACATTTCATTTATTGTGCACTTTATTTCTAATCTAATGCTGCCGCTGATCTGACAGAGGTACTGGTCCTTGACCTGAAGGTTGCGGACCCCTGTTTTAGAGGATTTCCATAAAAAACAAGTTTTAGAGTTTACTTGCTGGCATAGCTGGATGGAGAGCTCCCTGACTTTGGGTCTAGATCTGACCTTCTTTCACTGAGACGCTGAAGAGGATCTGGCCACCCTGGGCCTCAGTATCCTCCTCTGTAGAATGTGACATGATGGCTGCTCTTCACGGACTGTCGTGAGCATCGTCCAAGAGCGGTAAGCAAGGTTGCCAAACAAGCATGAAAAGTAAGTATTATTTCTACTCTCATTACTGAGTGGAGCAAGCTTTGGGTTTCTGGAAACTTCACGTAAGTGGAACCTAGCCCCAGGATAGCAAGCTGCAGAGTAGATGGCCAGCTGAGGAGAAGCACGCATCCCTACCCACATACACCTCAAACAGCCCTCACCTGGGAGCCCTACACTCACCCCTAGAGGTATCGCCTGTGTACTGCACAGGCCCAGAGGAAACCAGGCACTTGCCCAAGGCGGCACAGCAGGTCCAAAGTGAAACAGGCCTTCCAGTCCCGGGTCCAGGATCCCTTTCTGGCCTGGGCTGCCCCCACTTGGCTCCCCAACACAGAACACTCAAACTCAGGAGAAGGCCGGTCCTTACCTCATTCTCATAGACCAGCAGCTGGGCCTGGCAGAGAAGCAGGTAGCGGTCCTTCCAGAGCCCTAGGAAGCCCCCGCTGCTCTTCTTGATCCAGCCAGCCTTGTCCACCGTCTGCGCGCTCCGAGGCTTCTGGCCCCCCTCCTTCACACCCTGTAACGGAGCATTCGGACACACCATGAGGGCTGCTGCCCTGACGCCACACGGAGATATATCCCTCTGGTGGATATCACCCCGCGTGAATTTCCCCCCCAACCCCTGAGGCAGTTACTCTCAATCCAGTATCAGAAATGGCAATAATAACAGCAGCCACAATAATATCCGCAGGCACCTTATACTGAGTCACTGTATTATGTTTTACACAGACCACCTCATTTAACCCATGCAACTACGCTCCTAGGTGGTAGCATCCTCATCCACTGTCACTGCAGACTGAAGCTCCAACAGAGGAGGTGACTTACCAAAGTCACACCACTGGAAGGACAAAATCAGAATTCACACTGGGCCTCTGACCTCGCACTCCCCTCCACTATTCTGCTTCCTGTGTATTCATGCAACCACATCAACACACGTGGTATTGAGCACCCACAATGTCACGGGTGCTGGAGTAGGCAGGGAAGAATAAAAATAACACATCTCTGCCCTCCCAGAGCTGGCAATGCGGGGAAGGAGGAGCTGAACAAATAAACACCAGAGATAAACACACGAACAAGTGTGAAATGCTATGAAGCAATCAGTGAAAGTGAAGTGAAGAGGAGGGAGAGAGACAGGATAGTGGAGGACCTGGTTCAGGTCAGGGTGGCATAGGACGGCCTCTCAGAGGAAAGGACGTCCAAGCAGGATCAGAAGGATGGCAGGAGGCAGGCAGGCAGAGTGGTAATCTTCCTCCTCACCCCTGCCCTTCCAGAGAGCCTTCTCAGCAGCCCCTGCATCCGGCCCCAAAGCAGGAGGTTCCACGGCCCTCATCCGTGCCCCAGGTCAGGACTTTAGTGCAGCCACCCTACCTGACGAGGGCTGCCTTCAACCACAGGCAGGTACAGGAGGTAAACTCAAACCCTTCTCGAGGACATGGCAGCCACCCTGGAGCCTTCAGGCCAGTCACTGACATCTCATGTCTCTTGGTTACCCACCTGGGTAGCTGGGTGCCAGATATATGTCTATCTGCTGCTACTGCTAAGTCGCTCCAGTAGTGTCCGACTCTGTGTGACCCCATAAACGGCAGCCCACCAGGCTCCCCCGTCCCTGGGATTCTCCAGGCAAGAACACTGGAGTGGGTTGCCATTTCCTTCTCCAATGCATGACAGTGAAAAGTAAAAGTGAAGTCGCTCAGTCGTGTCCAACTCTTCACGACCCCATGGACTGCAGCCCACCAGGCTCCTCCATCCATGGGATTTTCCAGGCAAGAGTACTGGAGTGGGGTGCCATTGCCTTCTCCAATATGCCTACCAGGTGGGGTCAAATTCACATTTAGTACCCAGCACCCAGTACTGTTTCTTTACACATAATGCGTGCTTGAGAAAGACCTGTGAAATGAAAATAAAAATACACCCAGTTTGCTAACCACTTTGCTTCAATGACTGGTACCCACAGTGCTGAGTGTGAAGGGGAGGGTGGAGGAGAAGGGGCTAAGAGCATGTCAGAATGTACAGGATGCTAGAAGGAAATCAGCACTGACTAATTTTGACTACTTTATAATTTACATAAAGCTTAAAAAAGGGGGCGCCAGTTAAAAGGAGCACATCTCTCCCCAGAGATATCCTGTGGCCACAGATGCTTTTAGAAGGACAAGTCCAGACAGAAGAGTCAGGGGTGGGGCAGGGCATGGCCTCCCTGAGCTCCATCACAGCACGGAACCCCCAGTCTGGTCCTTACTGTGGCCCCCTCCCCCACTGCACTGCACACTCCAATGGTCAGGAGTCTGAACTTTGAAGCCCAAGTCACGTAGACCAGAGGCAAGTCACATGATCTCTCTGAGCCTCAGTTTCTTCATCAGTGACGTGGTTATACTGACAGAAGTTGCAGGACTGTAACTCCGTAAGGCCGGGGATTTTTGTTTTGTTTACTGTTGTATCCCCAGTGGTTAGACAGTGTCTGGCACACAGTAGGTGCTCAATAAATGTTTGTTGCTAAATAAAAAGATACAACATATAAAGCAATGCCTAGGACCCCCTAAACTTAGTCAATGACAGCTATCACTGTTCCTGTCGTCACTGCCTTTCCCTCTGCCTCTCAGGGACCCTGTCCCTGGGCCTGGTTCAGAATTCAAGACAAGACCTACCCGGCTCAGCTGCTGGGCTTCAATGCCCCCAGGAGCTCATGGAATATAAGGTGCCCCCCTAAAGATCTCTCCCTAACTTATAGATGACAAGAGAAATGGAGAAGTGGAATGGTCCCAAATGGTGTTCCCGGATGGAGAATGAGGAAGTGAGAGGCCTGCTGACAGGCTAGTTATGAGCCACCCTGATCACAAGAAGGGACTTCGGGGCCCTCTGACAAGAAGGGGGGGCTCTAGCATCCTACTCTGCACCCAAAGCCCCACACTGTCATCACTTGTGTTCAGCCCTATGGGCTGTGTGACCCACTCGGGCCTCCTCCACTCAGGGACCCCTGCAAGTTGGCCTAGGCCCAGGGCTGGAGGGGAAAAAGTGGGACAAGGGAAATCCCACCCCCACATTTGACACATCACACCTCTCCATTAGCAACTACAGCAGCTGGCCACCCCCCTCACCCCCACCCCTCCTGCAGACTTAGGCTTCTCTTACAGAAGACTGCAGAACAGTGGCCCAGATCTCCCACCTCTGAGCTCCAAGCTCGCCTCCTGTTTCCAGGGGCCCACCCACGACCCCATGGGACCTCACAGCCCCTCTACTTGTGACCTCTCCTGCCTGCCTCACCCACAGCCCGAGATGTGAAAACTTCCTGCCAGCTGGAAGCTCCCGGGGGCAAGGCTGGAAGCTTGTGTCCTGATGCATCCTCTCTGCGAGTAGCAGAGCAGTGCCCAGTGACTGCCATGATTGTATGAGCCAGAAGCAAGTCCGGAGCCTTTGGGGATGTGGATATCAGCATGGGGCTGAGACAAGGCACTTGGGGATGGGGGTGACAACTGAGGGACTGGAGGTGGCACAAACCCAAGCCCATGGGAGGGTCTCCTGGCCAGGAATCAGTCACAGCAGCCGCCAGCAGACAGGCCTGGCTGGAGGTCAGAGTCCTGCCACCCTTCACCCAGTCCCTCTCCCTGCCCCTCAGACACTCTCCCACCAGGAGGCTGGCTATGTATGCCCCAGTAAATTTTAATAAGCGGCCCCTCCCTTTGGTAGGGCTCAGAGGGGAAGCTTTGTCCTGCTCACCCCAGTTTCTCGGCCTCCTCTCCTCTCATTGACCAGCTGACCACTCTTCTTCCTGTTTCGCCCTCTCTTCTCCCACCCATCCTCACTCAAGCCCCTCCCCAGGCCCACCGTGAGCAGCTTCTGAGGAACCCCTGGGCACCAGCCTGGCTCTGCTTTGCCTGAAGGGGGAGGGTCTCTGGGTCATTTGTTTAAAAAAAAAAAAAAGAAAGAAAAAGAAAAAGATACCAGGTCAACCCAGCCCTGTGCACAGCAAAGAGCCATGACAGGGAGAGACAGACCCACAGAAAAGAACGTGCTGGCACCTCACATCACAGAGAGCTTAGGATAATGACCTTTGCTCTTGGACTGGACTAAACCCCATGATGCTCTGACCAAACTCTGCTAAGAACCCACCATGTCAGAGCCCTGTGATGGAGCAATCAGAGAGAGGAAGCACAGGCTCTGCGTGGGGAACTTCCAGTCCGATGGGCGCAACACAGACCCCACACAAGGGAAATCCCCAGTCTGGGGGCTGGGTGGGCATCCTCTGCTTGAGAGGATCCCAATCTGTTGGGAGGGCTCTAGAACCTACCCAGAAGGGTACCCAGTCTTGGCTCTCTGGTAGGGTAAGCGCTTGGGGTTAGTTTGGGAAGCCCTTGCAGAAGGAAGGGTTTTGGTAGGATTGTGAGAAAGGAGACGCATATCTTGGCCCAGAGAAGGGCATTAAAGACTCTACATTCTCAACCCCTTCACTACAGGATGAGAAAGTGCAGGCCAGAAAGAGTCGAAGATTAGCTTAAGGTCCCAAAACCCGTACTGGGACAGGCCACTGCTCTGCCTCTCTCTAGATGGGTAAGGGCAAAGGAGCAGCCTGGGGCCACTGGAGGCCAAGCCAGGGAAAGGCATGACTGAGAGGAGGGGGCAGAACCCTAGGGCGGAGACAGGAAAGCCTGAGTCCAATTGCAATAATAACCTCACACTGATCACTGCAGCTTTCAAAGCTTTTGCACATAAACCATCATATTTCTGGACTGCCCACCTCCTTTATTTTACAGATGGGGAAACTGTGGCCCTGAGAACACAGATGGACAGATGCCCAGTGCCCAGACCCGCACTTCCGCACCAAACCTTAGCCTGATGAAACTACCAACCTATTATATGGAGGAGGTCACTGAGGGGGCTTGGCACCAGTGTGCCTGGGAAGGAAGTTCAAAGCTAGGGGGAGAACTAAAGGCAGTCATTTGGCAGTGAGGTGAGGAGGCCAGCCGGGGGTCATGGGGCAGAGAAGGTGACTACAATCTATGCAGGGTTTAAGAAAAAGCAGGATGGGTACTGAGGCCTGGAGAAACAAGAGGAAGTGGTGGGGAGAAGAAATGAGAGGAAAAGAGGGATGCCAAAGGAAGGGTAGAGAACAGGGAGCCCCTGGCCATGTAGCGAGGTGGTGGGCAAGGCCTTAGATACCCTAGGTATGCAGGGAGTTTTTGGCATCTGGGAGTTAGGAAATAGCAATGTTAGAGATTCAAGACCAGAGGAGTAGAGGGCTGGGTTGACCACCAGACAAGCCATTGGACGAGGAGGCCCCAGGAGAACTTCCCTTAATTGAGGGGAGTGCGGTGGCCAGAGCAGATCGGAGATCGAGTAGTCCTGTCCCACATCCTCTGGGAGAAGAAGAGAGGAAGAGAAGCCCAGCCCTCACAACAAGGGTAAGGGAGCCCCACCCCTGTCCGCAAGAAACCACAGCAAATCATAGTGACCTGACTGTGCCCCTATTCCCACCCACTCTGAGAGAAGGCGCTACAATCAAGACCCGGGGAGGAGACCAGGCCCAATATTTTATAGAAGAGGAAATGCAGGCTTAGAGGGGAAGTGACTTATCTACCATCCCACAGAAGTGCAGGGCCTGGCCTGAGGGAACTCAGACAGATACCCCAGCTGCTCCTGAACAGTGGTCCCAGGAAGCAAGGAAATGAGCACTGATGGGGACACAGGCAGTCTGGTCCCCAGCTGTCCAGGCTTGCCCCAAGAGTGAAGTTTCATCTTTCCTCCCCACCTATTCAGGCAAAGACACAGCCCCTCCCCTCGGTTTGGGAGGGGCAGAAGCTGAGACCCCCTTGGGGGACCAGAAGCAAAATCCTCTAGTCTCAGCAGGCTCCTCCCTAGTTTATTCATTCCACAGTCACACATTAAGTGCTGGCAGTGTGCCTGGAAGAGGGGGCTACTGAGAGAACTGAGTTTGCAAGTAAAGGGTGGGGGTCACAGAGTGCTTGACCACACTCCAGACCATGAAGGTCCTGATGGGAATGAGGGAGGCTCAAGGACCACTGCTGGTCCAGCTGCCCAGCTCCTCCAGAGAATCAGCCCTCCAGGGACGTGAGGATGGCAGGGGCAGGGATCAGCCCTGATCAGGGCCTGACACCTAGTCAGGGAAGAAGCTGGACCCACCACGGATAAAGGACCTACAGGGATTTAGGGGAGAAAACGCAACTTCTCCAGTCCTCCAGCCACCAGACAGGGCCACAGCCTCAAGATTCCTTGAGACAAGGACTCCAGAACCCACAGACCCACCACAACACACACACACACATGCACACACACACACACACACACTGTGCCCTTTTAGGATCCGACGTGGACAGCACAGGGAGTCGGTGATAACAAAGGTTCGAGCCCAGCGACTCAGGCTACTTTCAGCAAGTCATCAAACTCACCGGAGCCTCAGTCTCCCCATCTGTCCAATGGGAACAACCACCACCACCAGGATCACAGTTGGTGGGAGAAGACAGAAATAATGAAGGAGAATGGGTCTGCGATCCCTTACTCCCGCTCCTGCCTCATCTCATCGGGCCTAGGCTCTGCCTGGGGGATTGGGGTGGGCAGGGTGGGTGGGGGTGTCCGGAGACCCGCCGCAGGAGAGGGGCTGGCTGGAACAAGGGCCTGAGTCAGGGACCCCAACCGCCGCAAGAGTCTCAAAGACCCCAGCCCAGGCCCCCCGACTGGCCCGGCCCTCACCTCCTCTTCCATGACGCGTCCGCTGAGGTCCGGCTGCTCGACCGCTCGGCCGCTCACTCCCGGCGCCGCGCGGTCTCCGATACCTCCATCAACCGCCGGCCGGGCGGCGGCTCTGCGCGTTCTGTCCCGCTGGCTGCCGGGGGCCCAAGAAACTTCGGGGGGGGCGGGGCCGAGGGCGGGGAGAGGCTTCCGGGGGCCGGGGGCGGGGCCTGGGGAGGGGACTAGAGGGGCCTGAAGGCCCCGGTCTGGGCGGGAAACTGGGACCGGGGCCGGGCCGAGGGAGGAGCCTGGGCGGGGCCCGGCGGGGGCTTGGGACTTGGATGGAGGAACCCGAGCTGGAGGAAGACAGAGGGGACCGGGCGGAGAGAGGTTTCCCTGACCCGCGGAAGGACAGGGACTGGAAAGGAATAAGGGGTGCGGGGGACCGGCTGGGGGAGGGAGAAGGGGAGGGGGCTTCCGGCCAGAGGCGGAGGCTAGGGGAACGGGCGGGGTCCGAGGGCGGGGCCGGGGTGGGGCAGGACCGAGCGAGCCCCCGAGGTGCTGACTGCTCCTGCCCTCGAGATCTCCTGACCGGGTGGGCTGCGGTTGCCAGACTGGGCTAACCGGCCTGGACGGCCCAGAAATGGGGGCAATCAAGAGATTCCTTCTTTCTTCCCTGACCCTGGGGTAGTGGCAACGACCTGGTCCTCCTCCCCGGCATCTCCTGGCAGGGCGGCGCCTGGAGCTCGGATCCCAAACCTGGGGCTGGGAGTCTGGACTCCCGCGTTCTTT
The DNA here is from genome assembly GCF_033118175.1 of Dama dama. Classification (NCBI taxonomy): domain Eukaryota; kingdom Metazoa; phylum Chordata; class Mammalia; order Artiodactyla; family Cervidae; genus Dama; species Dama dama. Next base: position 57,042,007 of record NC_083692.1, on the reverse strand, counting down.
TGGGGGTGGAGGTCTCAGTGTTCTGCCCTCGCTGGGCATTGCTCAGAACTGTCCACCTCTCTAATTCCTGTATCTGAGGGGTCCCCCACTCCCATCCAGCAGTGAATCTTGCAGCCTTGACAACCTTGCTGGGAAGTGAAATGTAAGGATAATGGTGTTAGTTAGACCTTGTGCCCTCACTTGACACTTAGAGAAACAGAGGTCTACAGAGAAAAGGTGACTGGCTATATATCCCAACCTCCAGCACCTTATGCCTCTGCAGGAAGAGTTAAGTGCGGGTGGAATCAGTGGGGGCCTCCTTTGGCTCTGGCTGCCACAGCAGCAGCTGTACCAGTTGACCCAGCTCCCCTTTCACTGCCTTCTGCTGGCCCTCACACTTGCAAGTCACTTCCAGCCAGCATGGAAAAGGGCAGCCTGGAGCTCCAGGACCAAGGGGAAGGAAGATAGGGGTCATACTTTTTCTTCATACCTGTGCCTGGGTTCCTTTACCTAAAGGGATAAAGAAAATCCAGCTTGGGGAAACTGAGAAAGTCAGTGTACTTGGCAACAACCTCTTAAAGCCACCACATGGTATAAGTCCCTCAACCTGCAGAACTGTGCAGCTGGTGTACCCAATGCCTGAGGACTCAGAAGATCCTGTATCTATAAACTCAGGTTCCACCTGCCTGAGATCAGAGACCCTGGGGAATTCATGTGGTTGCATAGAAGCAACTCATGGTGGGGGTGGAGTGGGAGTGAGGTCAATTCTGAAATTCAGTCATCTCTGTTGCTACTGAGAGTGATCACCACTTTGGTCTCAGTTTTTCCCCATCCAGCCTATGCTGTCCCTCTAGTTGTTGCCTGCACACTACACACATTCTTTCAACACGAATATTTTATTTGCCGTGATTATTTGTCAGGCCCCACACTAATGGCTGGAAGATAACAGAAGGACCAAGTGTCACTGTCCTTTATCAGAAGAGAAAGGCATGTAAACAGAGGAAACTATGTGTTAAATGTGAGGGTAAATGCATAGAGGAAGGGCACCAAAACTGAGAACAGGCATTCCAGGCAGAGGGAACAATGTGAGCAATGGTATGGAGGCAGGAAACGTGTGTGTGTGTGTGTGTGTGTGTGTGTGTGTGTGTGTGTGTAAGGAGACCAGGCAGAGCTCCATACAATGAGGACCTTGAAGGTGTCAGAAAGACTACATTTTAACCTCAGGGCAATGGGATGTCATTGAAAATCTAGGGCCTTGGAAGGAATGGAGTCTGCTTTGCATGTGTGCCATTTGATCAACAAAGTTTATTGAGTGCCTCTGAAGTGGTATATTTTCCAGTACATCATCCTGGCATTTGTCCATTCACTCAAAAGAACTTAGGACACCTCTGATATCTGCTCACTGTACTAAACTCTTCACATATATTTCATTTAATCCTTACAAAAGTAGGTACCCATCCATGAAATAGAATTTTTATCCTCATTTTACAGATCAAGAATTCAAAGCTTAGGGGCTTCCCTGGTGACTCAGTTCAGTTCAGCTCAGTCGTGTCCAGCTCTTTGCCACCCCATGGACTGCAGCATGCCAGGCCTCTCTGTCCATCATCAACTCCCAGAGCTTGCTCAAACTCACGTCCATTGTGTTGGTGATGCCACCCAACCATCTCATCCTCTGTCGTCCGCTTCTCCTCCTGCCTTCAATCTTTCCCAGCATCACGGTCTTTTCCAGTGAGTCAGCTCCTCACATCAGGTGGTCAAAGTACTGGAGTTTCATCTTCAGCATCAGTCCTTCCAATGAATATTCAGGACTGATTTCCTTTAGGATGGACTGGTTGGATCTCTGTGCAGTCCAAGGGACTCTCAAGAGTCTCCCTGGTGGCTCAATGGTAAACAATTTGCCTGCCAATGCAGGAGACACAGGTTTGACCCCTGATCCAAGAAGATCCCACGTGCCAAGGAGCAACTAAGCCAGTGCACCACAACTATTGAGCCTGTGCTCTAGAGCCTGGGAGCAGCAACTACTGAAGCCTTGCACCCTAGAGTCCGTGCTCTGCAACAAAAGAAGCCACCATAATGAGAAGCCTTCACACTACAACTAGAGAGTAGCCCCCGCCCACTGCAACTAGAGACAAGCAACATAGCAACAAAGATTCATCACAGACCAAAAAAAAAAAAGAATCCAAAGCTTGGACCTGTTTAAGGTCACTCGACTGCTAAGTGGTGGCCCAAGGATTCAAACCTCACCTGACTCCAGAGTCTGTGCTCTCTACTAAATTATGTCTTTTGGCAGCATTGTGTGACCAGGCTACTCAAAAGCCTAGGCCCTGCCTTGGAGGGGTATGAATCAGTAGGAGGGTAGACAAGTCCTGAGAAGGGGTACACCCTGTGTGCTAAGAGCTGGTTTCCAGAGGGCTGGAGTGACTAAGCTGTATTCTAGCAGGGTTAGATGGATGGGGGCAGAGGAGGAGGAATTTAGGCAGTGGGAATGTCTCACAAAGAGAACTTGTAAAACACCCTGACTTGTTAGGGGACTGTAGGCAGGTGTCTGTGGTCATATGTGTGTGATGGTGGTGGGGAGTTCAGAAAGATGCCACCAAGGAGGCAGCAGGAGCTAGAGTACTGAGTGCCTTGAATAGTGACCTGAGAGACTAGAAATTTTTCTTGCAAGTAGCTGGGGGCTGCTGAAGCACTGAGGCAGGATCTGACATGGGTTTTCATATTAATACCTTATTTTTGGAACTGTTGTGTGTGGGTGGGATGAATGGAGAGAGTAACATGGAAACATATACAGTGCCATATGTGAAACAGATAGCCAGTGGGAATCTGCTATATCACTCAGGGAGCTCAAACAGGGCTCTGTGATGACCCAGAAGCAGTGGGAAGGGGTGGGTGTTAGGAGGGAGGTTTAAGAGGGAGAGGACATATATATACCTATGGCTGATTCATGTTGATGTATGTCAGAGACCAACACAATATTGAAAGCAATTATCCTTCAATTAAAAATAAACTTAAAAAAAGAACTAGTATGTGAAGAATGGTGACAGGAAAAGAGAGACATGGAGACCCATTGGGTCAGAAATTGTCACAGAAATCCAGGTTGGAGTCGATGGAGCCGGAACCAGGCCAGTGGTTTATGTGGATGGTAGAAGCAGATTCAAGAGATAGTAGAGATAGAGGGTCAGGACTTGGAGAGAATGGCTTCATTATTCATTGATAAATACCCATTCAGTAAATATCTGTTGAGAGGTTATCATGTCTCGGGCACTGTTCTAAACACAGGGCACAAAGCCATAACATGACAAGGGTGATCTCTGCCCTCTTGAAGCCAGAAGAGAGTGATGATAGGCAAATAAACAAATGACCACGATAACAACACAATGTGGTAAGTTTTCTAAGGGAAATAAAGAGGTAATAAAATAGTAATTTTAGATATGGTGTGAGTTGTGGGGGGGAACCTTTCCACAGAGTGGAAATTTCAGCTGAGACATGAATGATGAGAAAGAGAAAGTCCCAAAAAGAGGCAAAGGGGAGAGGGGGAAGGTATTTCATGCAAAAGAAACAGCAAACGCAAAGACTCTGGCATGGGGTCATCAAGGAACACAAAGGGAACAAGTGTGAAAGAAGCACAGTGAGTAAAGAAGAAAGTGGTAGGACTTCCCTGGTGGTCCAGTGGTTGAGAATCTGCCTGCCAAAGCAGGGGACACAGGTTCGATCCCTGGTCTGGAAAGATCGCACATGCCAAGGAACAACTAAACCCGTGCGCCACAGCTATTGAGCCTGTTCTTTAGAGCCTGCGAGCCACAACTACTGAGTGCACTCACCACAACCAACTGAAGCCTGTGGGCCTAGAGCCCTGGCTGCACAAGAGAAGCCCTGCCATGAGAAGCCCATGCCCTGCAACTAGAGAGTAGCTCCTGCCCGTGGCAACTAGAGAAAAGCCTGTGAGCAGCAATGAAGACCCAGCACAGTCAATAAATTAAATCAATAAACCTTTAAATAAAACAGAAGAAGAAAGTGGAAGATTTGAGGTCACAGTGGAAGAAAGGGAGAGAGTCAGCCTCAGGCTATGGCAAAGAGGAATAGCCTAGGAAGACATTGAAAGCCTTTAACTAGAGCAGTAGCAACATCTGATTTACATGTTTGAAAAGATCCCACCTGCTGCTGTTTGGAGAAAGAAAGGATTATAGGGGGGACAGAGCAGAATCCAGGAATCCAGTGAGATTATGAGTCAACTGCTCTAATCCAGGGAACTTCCTAGGTGGCACTAGTGGTAAAGAACCTGCCTACCAATGCATGAGACTCGGGTTTGACCCCTGGGTTGGGAAGATCCCCTGGAGAAGGGCCTGGAAACCCACTCCAGTATCCTTGCCTGGAGAATCCCATGGACAGAGGAGCCTGGTGAACTACAGTCCATGAGGTTGCAGCGTCAGACACAACTGAAGCGATTTAGCATGCACGCATCCTGTAATCCAGGGGAGATCTGACAGGCTGCTAACTCTAGGTTGTGGTGTGGGGATGGAGGAAAATGAATAGATTCAAAATACATTTTGATAACCTATAATAGAAAAAAATCTGAAAAAGGACATCATATATATATATATGTATCACTTTGCTATGCTTGAAACAACATTTTCAATCAACTATACTTCAAATTTTTCTTTATTCATTCAACTATTGAAGGACATTTAGGTTGCTTCTATGTCTCAGCTATTGTAAAAAGTACTGCTATGAACATTGGGGTGCATATATCTTCTGGGGATTTGTTGCTGTTGTTTCATGTATCTTTTTGAATCAGAATTTTCTCCTGATATATGTCCAGGAGTGGGCTTGTTTGGATTATATGGTAACTCTATGTTTAGTGTTTTTTATTTTTATTTTTTAAAATATATTTCAGCAATACTTGTTAAAAATTTTTAATTTATTTGTCTTATTTCTGGCTGCATTGAGTCTTCATTGCTGTGCTTGGGCTTTCTCTACTTGCAGTGATCAAGGGCTACTCTCTAGTTGCAGTGTATGGGCTTCTCATTGAGGTGGCCTCTCTTTCTGCAGGGCATGGGCTCTAGTGCATGTGGGCTTCAGTAACTGTGGCTTATGGGCTCTAGAGCACGGGCTCAGTAGTTGTGGTTCATGGGCCTAGTTGCCCCACAACATGGAGGATCCTGCAGACCAGGGATGGAACCCGTGTCCCCTATGTTGCACAGCGGATTCCTAACCACTGTATAGAGAACCTCTGTACAGCTTCCATTTTCCATAGTGACTTTGACAAGGACAGAGTAAAAGGATAAAGTGGGTGATTTAATAGTTAATTCCACCAAGGGATTGTAGGTAGAAAAAATATAGGAGACCCCTGGAAGTTAATGATTACTAAAGAGAGCAGGTTTGCTTAGCCACAAAACCAAGCAGCCTTACTTAGCAACAAAATCATGCAACAAAGCACGAGACATGCCCCAAATAATAAAACAATGGTGGCATGAGACACACATACTGCCCAGTGAACTCAGTAAGTTAATGATCCCTAGGACATGTTCTCTGGACACATAAAGCATGACCATGTATTGACAAGAAAATTCCCCTGCCCACCCTAGAGGAGAAACTAATGATGGAATCATGACATCTACTCAAGAGTGACAAAGAAGTTCTTCTCCCCCTCCCTACTTTTCCTTTGATTGTAAAACTGTAGCCCAGTAAGTTCTCAGCAGCACGCCCTCGTCTGCCTGCTTGTAAGCCTGGCAAGCATCCTATTATAATAAATCACTTCTTATCTATCACTCTGCCTCTTGATGAAATCTTTTCTGCACTGAGACATAAAGGGCAATGGTACTGGGAGCTCTTTGGAGCCCAACCCCTCCCCCACAAATGACCCCAGTTTCAGCTGTAATAATTTACATTCCCACCAACAGTGTACATTCTCCACACCCTGTCCAGCATTTGTTGTTTGTGGACTTTTTAATGATGGCCATTCTGACTGGTGCGATACCTCATTGTAGTTTTGATTTGCATTTATCTGATAATTAGTGATGTTAAACATCTTTTCATATGCCAATTGGCCAGCTGTATGTCATCTTTGGAGAAATGAGTATTTAGGTCTTCCTCCCAGTTTTTGATAGGGTTGTTTAGGAGTTTTTGTCATTAAGTTGTAAGAGCTATTTGTAGATTTGGAAAGTAAGCCTTTGTCAGTAGCATCATTTGCAAATATTTTCTCCCAGTACGTAGATTTCATTTCCATTTTGTTTGTATCAACTATACCTCAATTTTAAAAAACAAAACAAACATTTTGGAGATGGAAACAATATTTTTCAGTGGTGAACTGGATATTGTAGGTGAAGAAGGGATCAAGAATATGGTGTGGTTTTCAACTCGAGCTAAAAATGGAGGTGCCATTTATAGAGATGATGAAGACAAGAGAAAATCAAGTTTATATGGTATTGGAAAATGAAAGTCGCTCAGTCATGTCCGACTCTTTGTGACCCCATGGACTATATAGTCCACGCAATTCTCCAGGCCAGAATACTGGAGTGGGTAGCCTTTCCCTTCTCCAGGGGATCTTCCCAACCCAGGCATTGAACCCAAGTCTCCTTCATTGTGGGGGAATTCTTTACCAGCTGAGCTATCATGGAGGAGGAAATTAAAATCTGTTTTGTGGAATATTACTCAGCTGTTAGAAAGAATTCATTTGACTCAGTTCTAATGAGATGGATGAAACGGGAGCCCATTATACAGAGTGAAGTAAGCCAGAAAGATAAAGAACATTACAGCATACTAACACATATATATGGAATTTAGAAAGATGGTAATGATAACCCTATATGCAAAACAGAAAAAGAGACACAGAAGTACAGAACAGACTTTTGGACTCTGTGGGAGAAGGCGAGGGTGGGATGTTTCGAAAGAACAGCATGTATATTATCTATAGTGAAACAGATCACCAGCCCAGGTGGGATGCATGAGACAAGTGCTCGGGCCTGGTGCACTGGGAAGACCCAGAGGAATCAGGTGGAAAGGGAGGTGGGAGAGGGGATCGTGATGGGGAATACATATAACTCCATGGCTGATTCATGTCAATGTATGACAAAACCCACTGAAATGTTGTGAAGTAATTAGCCTCCAACTAATAAAAAATAAAAATAAAATAAAATCTGTTTTGGAGAGAGTGAGTTTAACATGCCATTTAGGCATCGGTGTGGAGATAGCATCAGGAGGATAAATGAATATGATCTGGAGATCAGAGGAGAAGGGCAGGCGGGGGTCATAATATTGAGAATCCACCTGTAGCTAATAATCCGTGGGATTGTATAAAACGGGAGGGAAAAAAAGTCCTCCCACACTGAGAGGGCTGGCTGAGGAAAAGGGATCAGCATAGGAGAATGACATGAAGCCGCCAGTACGTAGGAAAAATGAGGGAATGTGTGTTGTGGAAGCTGAGAGTATTTTAATGAGGGAGAATCAGAATCACCTGTACCGGAGGTTCAATAAAATCAGTGTCAGCTGCCCCAAAGCAGCAGCAGAGCGAGGTGAAGTCGTGCTCCGTAAGCTGGAAGACCACGAAACACCCTTTCAAGCTCCTCTGCAAGGCTGTTGTAAGCCTAGGATTGTAAAGGTGGAGAGAGCACGAGGAGAAAGGATCATAAAAGGGAAGGGCTGGCTCTTTTATGTATCAAAAGAGAAAACGCCTAACAGTGCAACTAGTAAACCACCCCGTTCTGGGCTGAGGTCGTCATTGTTAGTGAGTCGGAGACTGGACTGAGACCGCCAAGTGGGAGAAAGCAGATAAGATGAACAGAGAGAGTTCTGGAGGAGGAAATGTCATGATAAAGAAAATCCATTCCTCCAGACAGCTTATGTTAAAACCAGGCTTTGGGTTAGGCGGGGAGACCAGGGAGCTGTGCTGCGCTTCACTGGGAACTGACCCCGCGGCGGCAGCAGTGAGCAGAAGACCTGCGGATGCAAAAGCTGCACAAAGCCGATAGAGAGGAAGTCCGGTCACAGATGCGAGCGAGTAATTCCTCCGCCTCCGCCCCCCTCTTTCATCAGCCAATCAATATCCAGCTGAAGACCCGTGGCGCTGGGGCGGGGAGGAGGGCGGAGCCTGAGGACCGTTAATCCACCGCTAAGCGGTGTCCAGCTTTCCTCTGCCCAAGGACTCACTGTTAACCAGATGGGCAGACAACCACTTTGGGAAAAGCTCTTGCAGTTTCATATAAGACTAAATGTAAACTCCAAGACTCAGCAATTTTTCACCTAGGTATTTTTCCAAGAGAAAATAAAGCATAAATACCACAAAATCCAGATATTCATCAACAAGAAAATGGGTAAACTGTAGTATATCCATACAATGCAACACAACTCAGCATTAAAAAGGATCCAACTACTGATACACTCAGCAACATGGATGAATCTCAAAATCATGGTGAGTGAAAGAAGCCAGTACACACAAGAATACATATTGTATATTCTGTGCACTTCACTATATGTAAAGTTTACATTAAAAAGGTAAGCATAAACTCTAGCTAATTCTATGCATATTGAAGTGTTTAGATGTGAAATATACTGTTGTCTGCAACTTTGAACTGCATCACAAAAGATGGTTTGATGAATGCAGGGATGGATAGATGTATTAAATACTTCCCTGATGGCTCAGCCAGTAAGGAATCTGCTGAGAGACCTTGGTTCTATCCCTGGGTTGCAAAGATCGCCTGGAAAAGGGAATGGCAACCCATTCCAGTATTCTTACCTGGAGAATTCCATGGACAGAGGAGCCTGGCAGGCTATATATAGTCCGCAAAGAGTCAGGCACGACTGAGCGACTAATACACAAAACAAATACAGCAAAATATTAATTGTAGAATCTTGATGGTAGGTATATGGTGTTCACTGTAAAAGTCTTTCAATCTTTCTGTACATGTTGTAATGTATTTTCAGAATAAAATATTTGAGGTACCAGGGGCTGAGAACAGAGGAATGGGAGTTATTGTCTCAGTTCAATTCAGTCGCTCAGTCATGTCTGACTCTTTGCGACCCCGTGAACCGCAGCACGCCAGGCCTCCCTATCCATCACCAACTCCCAGAGTCCACCCAAACTCATGTCCATCAAGTCAATGATGCCATCTAACCATCTCATCTTCTGTCGTCCCCTTCTCCTCCTGCCCTCAATCTTTCCCAGCATCAGGGTCTCTTCCAATGAGTCAGCTCTTTGCATCAGGTGGCCAAAGTATTGGAGTTTCAACTTCAACATCAGTCCTTCCAATGAACACACAGGACTGATCTCCTTTAGGTTGGACTGGTTGGATCTCCTTGCAGTCCAAGGGACTCTCAAGAGTCTTCTCCAACACCACAGTTCAAAAGCATCAATTCAACCCACTCCAGTATTCTTGCCTGGAGAATCCCAGGGACGGGGGAGCCTGGTGGGCTGCCGTCTATGGGGTCACACAGAGTCGGACACGACTGAAGTGACTTAGCAGCAGCAGCAGCAATGTTCCTTTGTAATATTCTTAAATGTGTCTGCATCAATTGGAGAAGGAAATGGGAACCCACTCCAGTATTCTTGCCTGGAAAATCCCATGGATGGAGGAGTCTGGCTGGCTTCAGTCCACGGGATCACAAAGAGTCAGACATGACTGAGTGACTAACACTTTGTAATATTCTTAAACATGTCTGCATCAGTAGTTTTGTCCGCTGTCCCATTCTTGATATTATTTCTTTATGGTTTCTGCCTTTTTCCCCCTTAAGTAATTCTGCCAGAGATTTGTCAGTTTCTTAATGCTTAAAAAAAAACCTTTCAGTTTTGTTAATACCTTTACTGTAACTTCCCCCCACCCAGATGATTAGTTTTTGTCTCTTGTTCACCATTTTCTTTCTTCTATGTTTTTGGAAGTTTATTCTACTCTTTTTAACTTCATGACTTGGATGCTAAGCTTAGTTATTTTCAGTGTTCTTTTCTAATATGAGCATAATAAGCCATAAATCTCCCTTTAAGTACCACATACATTCTAGACTATAAATTTCCCTCTGAGTACCACTAACCACCACATGTTTTAATATGCATTATTGCTTTGTTGTTCAGTTCTAAATGGAAAACAATCCTGGAAGCAATCCTATAATCTGTATATTGCTAGCAGTTTACAACAACCACAGCCTGTCACAGTCTATACCTGATCTACATTTTCCAATAATTCCCAAATAAGAAGCCATGAAGTACTAAGTAGCACTAACAGCATTTTAAATAAGTATTATTCTGAGCATAAACTCTGTCTTTAAGATTTGAATACAAAAGCTGGCCAAATAGGCTAAGGCCACACAACATACATTTCCTGTGAAGTTGCCAGTCCACTAATTTGGTAAACAATTCAATTATTTTCTCTCATCCTGAATAACAATCCTTTCCTATGTATCCTTGGGAATCTTTCCTGACTAGATCTCAGACATAACATCTGTACATATGTTCATGTACACAAATCTTTAATAACAATTTGGCTACTGCTCAATTGGTGGCGCTGCCAATGCAGGTGATGTGAGACTCAGGTTTGATCCCTGGGTCGGGAAGATCCCCTGGAGGAGGGCATGGCAACACACTTCAGTATTCTTGCCTGGAGAATCCCATGGACAGAGGAGTCTGGCAGGCTACAGTCCACAGGGTCGCACAGAGTCAGACACAACTGAAGCGACTTAGTACACACACAATGCAGTTACTGCTTTTGGCTTTAGCACACATTTTGCAATACCTATTATTTCTGACATTTGGATTATTTTGAAATAAGTGTTACAGTATACAAATGAGTTTTCTTAAGTTACCTTTTTGGTGTTTAATTTCTAACTTGTTAGTATTGCAGTCATTAAATATGATCTGAATAATATTCAACTGTTAAAATTCATAAAGACTTGCTTAATTATTATAATCAATTTTTATAAATGTTCCATGAGAATTTAATACAAATATATATTTTCTGTCTATTGGGTGAAGTGCTGTATATGCTCACTGGAACAGTTTTACTGTCTGTGTTGTTCAAATCCTCTATGTTTATGTTGATTTCTTTTTTTAATCTGCTTGATCTATCAAATATTGAGAGATATACTAAAATGTCCCACTTTGATTAAAGTTTAAAAAAAAAAAAAACAAAAGCATCAATTCTTCAGCGCTCAGCTTTCTTCATAGTCCAACTCTCACATCCATGCATGACTACTGGAAAAACCCATAGCCTTGACTAGACGGACCTTTGTTGACAGAGTAATGTCTCTGCATTTTAATATGCTATCTAGGTTGGTCATAACTTTCCTTCCAAGGAGTAAGCGTCTTTTAATTTCATGGCTGCAATCACCATCTACAGTGATTTTGGAGCCCAGAAAAATAAAGTCTGACACTGTTTCCACTGTCTCCCCATCTATTTGCCATGAAGTGATGGGACCAGATGCCATGATCTTAGTTTTCTGAATGTTGAGCTTTAAACCAACTTTTTCACTCTCCTCTTTCACTTTCATCAAGAGGCTCTTTAGTTCTTCTTCACTTTCTGCCATAAGGTGGTGTCATCTGCATATCTGAGGTTATTGATATTTCTCCCGCCAATCTTGATTCCAGCTTGTGCTTCCTCCAGCCCAGCGTTTCTTATGATGTACTCTGCATATAAGGTAAATAAGCAGGGTGACAATATACAGCCTTGATGTATTCCTTTTCCTATTTGGAACCAGTCTGTTGGTCCATGTCCAGTTCTTGCTTCCTGACCTGCATACAGGTTTCTCAAGAGGCTGGTCAGGTGGTCTGGTATTCCCATCTCTTTCAGAATTTTCCACATTTTATTGTGATCCATACAGTCAAAGGCTTTGGCATAGTCAATAAAGCAGAAATAGATGTTTTTCTAGAACTCTCTTGTTTTTTCAATGATCCAACAGATGTTGGCAATTTGATCTCTGTTTCCTCTGCCTTTTCTTAAACCAGCTTGAACATCTGGAAGTTCACGGTTCATGTATTGCTGAAGTCTGACTTGAAGAATTTTAAGCATCACTTTACTAGCGTGTGAGATGAGTGCAATTGTGTGGTAGTTTGAGCATTCTTTGGCATTGCCTTTCTTTGGGATTGGAATGAAAACTGACCTTTTCCAGTCCTGTGGCCACTGCTGAGTCTTCCAAATTTGCTGGCATATTGAGTGCAGCACTTTCACAGCATCATCTTTCAGGATTTGAAATAGCTCAACTGGAATTCCATCACCTCCACTAGCTTTGTTCGTAGTGATGCTTCCTAAGGCCCACTTGACTTCACATTCCAGGATGTCTGGTCTATGGATACAAAGTTTCTGTTTCAGAATAATGAAACTTTTCTGGAAATAGTGTTGATGGTTATACAATATTTGAATGCAGTTAATGGTAATGAATTGTATACTGAAAAACAGTGTGGTGAATTTTATGTTACATATATTTTACAATTAAAAAAAAAATTGAGGGAATTCCCTTGCAGTCCAGTGGTTATAACTTGGGGCTTTCACTGCAAGGGGCTGGTTTAGATCCCTGGTTGGTGAACTAAAATCCCGCAAGCTGCATGGTGAGTCCAAAAGAAAAAAATACTGGGGGAAAATTCATATGGAAGTCTCCATGCTTTCTCTAGAACCAGTCTCGGGTACTACACAGAGAGAAGGGAGAAGGGAGCAGGCTGTGTGAGTGTGCTGGGGCTACTCTTGAGCACAGGGTAGTGGGAAGAGAGAACATAGGCTTTGGAAATAGACACAGACATACTTTCATAATCCCAGCTTTCATTTCCTAGCTCATGATTGTATTTGTTTCTTATTGTTATAGCTACTGTAACAAATTACCACAAATTTGGTGGCTTAAAACAAGACAAACTTATTATCTTGCAGTTCTGGAGGCCTAAAATGTGTCTCATTGGACTAAAATCAAGAGCTGTGTTCCTTCTGGCGAATCTAGAGGGGAACCCACTTCCTCTAGCCTTTTCCAGCTTCAAGAAACCTGTATCCTGTACGGCTTGGTTCATGGCCCTTTCTTCCATTTTCTAGGCTAGCAGTAACATCTTCAAATCAGCCTTTCTCTCTTTCTTTCACAAACACACACATGTCCATTTATTCATCACATCTCCTCTGACTCTCTGCTGCTGCTGCTAAGTCACTTCAGCCGTGTCCGACTCTTAGGAACCCCATGAACTGCAGCCTACCAGGCTCCTCCATCCATGGGATTTTCCAGGCAAGAGTACTGGAGTGGGGTGCCATTTCCTTCTCCATCTGATTCTCTAGCCTCCCTTATAAGAATCCTAATTGAGCCTACCCAGACAACCCAGGGTAGTCTCCCCATGTCAAGATCCTTAATTTATCACATCTGCAAAGTCCCTTTTGCTATGTAAAGTAACATACAAAAGGAATCTGGGGATTAGGATGTAGACATATTGGGGGGGGGGGGGTATCATTATTCTGCTTACAACAGTGATATTAAAATTTATCCTGTGCCACTAGTAGTCATATGTCAAAACAACATTTAAGAGGAAAAATATTTTTCATTTTATTTTTTCCTAACAGTTTTATTGAGATACAATTCACATACCATACAATTTAAAGCAAATAATTTGATGGTCTTTAGTATAGTCATAGTTATGCAATCATCACATCTTCATCTTCCTTCATTTTTAAATATAAGGAAACAAAGGCTTGAGACATTAAGGAAACTTGCTTAGAGTAACATCAAACCTGCAGGTCTGGTGTAACACAGTGCCTTTCAGGCAGGTTAGACCAGCCTCTGTCTCTTTGTCTCTCTCTCTCTCTCTCTCTCTTTGTCTCTCTCTCTCTCTGGGAGCAACGTGGTGTAGTAGATAAACTAACAGGCTTAGATTTGGCTTCCGGGCTTTCTTTTGCTATCTATAAGCTATGTGACATCTGGTAAAACTTCTTGGAGCTTTGGTTTCCTCATTTGAAAAATGTGGGCAATTCAATAAATGAGCGAGCTGACTCACCTGTAAGATGCCTTCTAGCTCTGTCATTCCAAGATTTAATGAGGGAAAAGAAAATGAAAAACAAATTTCCTATGCATTCAGTACAATGAGAGGGATACGCATTCCCTGAAGACAGAGGCTCGCTCACTTCCCTTGTACCCTCTGAGCACTTGGTCACAGGTCTCAGTTCTTCACTGATGTGTCTCAGACGGATGGGAAAGACATGAGTAAAATGACACAAAGACCGATAAGCGTGGAAGGAGCTGGGGGTGGGGGCAGCGGGAGCAGCAGGTCTCAGTCAGGGGGTGAGGGCTGGAGGGGGCGGTCTGCCCAGAAATGGACAAAGGTCCCGTGAGTGTAAACAGAGATGGGAGGGATCCGAGGCAGCTCTTCCCCAAAGCCAAGTTCAGCCGCTGTGTGAGGGCTAGAGAGGAGGGAGTCTGTATTGGAGGCAAGGTCTTGAATATAAATCTTCAGAGACGCGATTGGTGACACTAATCCACGCGTGGCCCAGCTGAAGTCTCCGTCCCCTCCCATCACATCCACTCGTCCGCGCGGCTTGGTATGCTCCGCCACCACCATAAGCCTCCTTCCTCTGGCGTGCTATTGGTACAGCCCAAGCTCTGAGGGTTGAAAAGCACAGAAAGACACGCCCCTTGTCACGCCCGCTTTCTCTGATTGGCTAGAAAATTTAAAGCTCCTGCAGGTGATAGGATAATTCTCTACTTCCAGAATTTGAAAGTTTCCAGTGTGCATCTTTTGCCTGCAGGCCGACGTTTCTCAACTGGTTCGTCCGAGTGCTGGCACAAGTGAGTGTCCACCTGATCCCAGACGTGGGAGGCAGAACGTTCTTCTTCAAGGGGTCCCTGCCGGGAGGGTGCATACGAATGAATCAGACGGCGCGTGGACTGGTTCCCGGAAGCCAGGGTCCCTCCGCTATTTCCGTAGCCAAATATTTTCTACTTCCACCCCACCTTAGAGATGGAAAGCACGAGAGCTTCCGAATCACACGATCTCTGACTCCCACCAGCCGTTGTGGTCTCTTTCAGCCTGTTTTCCACTTCTGTACATGGGAAATAGTGACACTAGCTTGGCTACATATAAACCAGTGAAAGTAGCTGGGAGAGGGAAGGCGCTGATAATATGTCAATCCTGCTTACCTCCACAAGTGAGTCTCCTGCTTCCTTGCGGAGAGGACTCAAGATTCCCGTGCCCACCCTGGGTCTCTTAGACGCAAGCTTCTTTTCTGTTCAGGGGCTCCCTTCTATGGCTCTTGTCGGACAGCAGAGATTCCCAATCCTGGGTGCGCTTGACGTTGCCCATCCGCAGCTCTGGAAATTATTGTGTGGGAGAAAAATGTCTAGGAGAATCTCCGGTTTGCCCCATGGTGCGTTTACAGTCTCCGTGATCTGTTTATGTTACCAGTGACAGCCCTGGGACCCTTTGTGGCTTTGCCTGGGCTCCCTGTCCAGACCCCTGTAACACCTATGATGTCCCCTGAGTCCCTGTGACGCCTGTGCTCCGGTCTTTTTGCAGACCTGCAGAGGCGGTGGCGATGCTTCCGGGCACCCAGGCAGCGGCCGCAGAATGCGAGGATGGAGAACTGCGGTGCCGCGTGGCTGTGGAGGAGCTGAGCCCCGGTGGGCAGGCGCGAAGGCGCCAGTCCCTACGCACCGCGGAGCTGAGCCTGGGCCGTAACGAGCGCCGCGAGTTGATGCTGAGGCTGCAGGCGCCCGGGCCCGCTGGGCGGCCGCGCTGCTTCCCTGTGCGCGCCGCGCGCCTCTTCACCCGCTTCGCTGCCGCCGGGCGCAGCACTCTGCGGCTCGCCGCCGACAGCACTCCCCGGGCCAGCGCGGTCCAGCTGCTGCTCTCGGATTGCCCCCCAGACCGCCTGCGCCGCTTCTTGCGTACGCTGCGCCTCAAGCTGGCGGCGGCCCCGGGTCCCGGGCCGGCCTCCGCCCGCACGCAGCTGCTTGGCCCGCGGCCCCGCGACTTCGTCGGCATCAGCCCCGTGCAGCCCGAGGAGTTGCGGCGCGTGGCGGCCACCCGGGTCACAGATACCACGCCGGTGAAGCGGCCCACGGAACCTCGGGCGGGAGCCAAGCCCAGCACAGTGAGGACAGGAAAACGGGGGTCGCCTTGGGGAACGGGAGATGGAAGAGACCGAGGAAGCCCAAGTTTAGGGGGAAGATGGTGGTGGTATTTGAGATGGCTTCTAATTACTTCAGAGGCGATGTTCATCAGGCTTCTGAGACTAACGGAAATATGGGAATTGTGCGTGCGTTTCTCATAGTGCAATCCTTGAGATTGAGCAATGAGAATAGGAAAGTGGGCTTAGGTCACGTTAAAAGAGAAAGCAGAGAAGGTGCTTCAGAAGAAATGTAGGAATGAAGTCCTCCTGGAGGAGGAGAGGAGGTTTTGGAGAGAATAAAGTGATCAGCTGTGTTTGGGGCAGCCCACAGGTCCAATCAGATGGGGGAGAGGTGTTGGGGGACAAAGTCTGGTGGATGTGACAGTGTTCGCAAACTGGAACTGAAGGATCACAAACCACAGGGGTTTGAGACTAATCTGGAGAGAAGATGGAAATGGGGAAAAAAGGGGCCCCAGCTAAGCAGGGTTTAGCTGGGGAGATTTTAGGTCAGAGAGACAGATTGTGACAGGAAGAGTTGTGAGAAGGAAGGATGGGTGAGAGGACCAGGAGAGTTAGGAAACCCAGGAGAGGACACTGAGGAGAATCTAGACCTGCAGACAGGGGACGTTAGGGGTGAACCCAGAGTCATTGGAGATCCAGCTTTGATCCCTTCCTCAGGGAGAGACCTGGACCCCTGTGGTTACTGGCTAGATCTCCAGGTGAGCCAAGGCTGCCCAAAGGCTCCAAGGAGAGAAGCCAGCAGAGACACAAAGGGCTACCAGACCAAGAAGGGAGGGGGTGATGCCGAGGAGATGTGGGGAGGTCCTGAAACAGCCCTCCCCCCCAGGAAGTCACAAGGTGGCCCCTGCCTGTGAAGAGGCTGAGATTGCCCCCCACCAAACCAGAGCTTTCCAAGGAACAGGCTGCTGTCCTGAGGGCTGTCCTGAAAGGCCAGAGCATTTTCTTCACTGGGAGTGCAGGTAGTGGTGGGGCAGAGTGGGTGTGGGGAGAACAGGGGTGCGCTGGGATGGAGGAGAAGCGGCCCTGACTTTGCCCTCTGCCCAGGGACGGGTAAGTCTTATCTGCTGAAGCGTATCCTGGGCTCACTACCTCCCACGGGCACTGTGGCCACTGCCAGCACTGGGGTGGCAGCCTGCCACATCGGGGGTACTACCCTCCATGCCTTTGCAGGTAAGTGAGAGCCCCTGGGGTTTAAACTGGGAGCAAGCCAGGCTGGTGGGTTGAGACAGTGCTGGGATCTCAGCCCAGGCTGAATAGTGTCCCTCACAGGCATTGGCTCAGGCCAGGCTCCCCTGGCCCAGTGTGTGGCCCTGGCCCAGCGGCCCGGTGTGCGGCAGGGTTGGCTGAACTGCCAGCGGCTAGTCATTGATGAGATCTCCATGGTGGAAGCGGACCTGTTTGACAAGCTGGAGGCCGTGGCCAGGTCAGTATGTGCAGTGAGGACCGGGTTCTGGTGGTCTTCCAGATGGAACCCAACCACCCCAGACCCTAGAGCACCCCGCGCTCCTCTGCAGAGCTGTCCGGCAGCAGAATAAGCCATTCGGAGGGATCCAGCTCATCATCTGTGGGGACTTCCTGCAGTTGCCACCTGTAACCAAGGGATCCCAGCTCCCGCAGTTCTGCTTCCAGGTACTGCTTGCCCTCCGACCCTAACCCCCATGGGGGTCTGCTCTGCTCCCTGACTCCCTCACCTCGCCCCCACCAGGCCAAGAGCTGGAGGAGGTGTGTCCCAGTGACCCTGGAACTGACTGAGGTGTGGAGGCAAACGGACAAGACCTTCATCTCTCTGCTGCAAGCTGTGCGGCTGGGCAGGTGGGGCCTGGTGAAGAGAGAAGGGGCCACTGGATGAGGATCCAAGCATGGATCAGAGAGGAGCACAGGAACCCAGAGAAGGGGGAGAAGTGCTTCATAACCCCATACGAGACGGTCACTCTGTGAGCATCAGCTAGCACAGGGCCTGGCACAGAGTACATTTCAGGGAATTATGGGCAGATAGAGACACTCCCATTTTATAGATGCAGAAACTAGGGTTCATAGAGGTGAAGTGACTTGCCCAGAGTCATGGCTAATAAGTGGCCGAGATGGAATTTGCCCTCGGGTCTGACGCCGAAACCCAAGTTCCTTCTACTCTTAGAGTCTATGGGGTCAACTGGTGCGGAAGGAGAGGTTGCAGACGTGATCCCACCCCAGCAAGGACAAAAAGGTTGAGATGCTACAGCTGCTATAACACGGGAGTGGAAAGGAGGCCAAGAGAGCAGAAGAAATGAGCCAGAGCTGGGCCTTGAGACCCAAGTCAAACTGGGGAGGGGTGGTGGGGAGGGGCTTTCCAGGAGGCGGTTAGGAAGTGCGCAGCACATACCAGCGGTGTAGGAGGCAGGAGGAAGGCTGAGTGGCAGAGCAGTCAGAGATGGTCCCAACTTCTGCCGCCTCCTCCCACTTGAGTTGCTGCAGCACCCAGTCTTCCCCAGGAGGAAGACTTGAAATGGGGAAAATAGAAACACAGGCTAGATTTTTTTTTTCCCTGTAAGGCAGCAGGCAAAGGACTAGAAAATTGTAGCCTGGAGGGTGATCTGATGATAGGGTGCCAGTATTACAGGGTATCAGCCTCAACTTCAGAGCCTCATCTGCGTCTCTAAATCTCTGGCCCATGCTCACTCATCAGATCCAACTTCCTCAGGAGGGCAGCTAGCTCCAATCTGAGGACAGACACAGGGAAGGGTGCCCACCCCTGATCACAGTCATGCACCATTGCTCCATGTCTGGGGTCCAAGTGAGAAAGAAACAAGTTGGCCAGCCTGGGAACCAGCAAATCTTGTTCTGGTACCACATCCAGTCCCCAGGCCTGTTCCATGGCCTGACATGTGGGCCACACGTGGGCCACGTGCCCCACTTTCCCTGGTGTTCGGCTCTGCTCTGCTCTGATAACCTGGCCTCCACAGGTGCTCAGATGAAGTCACCCGCCAGCTCCGGGCCACAGCTGCCCACAAGGTAGGGCGAGATGGGATTGTGGCCACAAGGCTCTGCACCCACCAGGATGATGTGGCCCTTACCAATGAGAGGCAGCTGCAGGAACTGCCAGGTGAGCAGGGAGCTGGAGCTAGGCCAGACCAGCTAGAAAAGGCCATCAGGCAGACATCGCCCCCCCTACCCCCCCACTCCAGGCAGCCTGGACTCCTGGTGTCATTCATCTTGGTCCCTAGCCTTACAGCCATAAAGTCCCCTACATCTGCAAATGTAATTGTAACTTTGAGAGATGTGACCTTTTCTGGATCAAAGTCACTCAGCCAGTAAACACTAAAAATGAGACTTGAACAGGCCTCTATTTCAGAGCCCCAGCCAGGCCTGAGCTGTCTTCACTGCCTCCCCCATGCCCTGGGCTAATATGTGGTTTTTTGGAAATTGAATCACAAGTGAGTGACTTCTAGTCTGTTTGCCTGACTCTTTCCCCAGGTGAAGTACACAGCTTTGAGGCCATGGACAGTGACCCTGAGCAAGCCCGGACCCTGGATGCCCAGTGTCCTGTTAGCCAGCTCCTTCAGCTAAAGCTGGGGGCCCAGGTGAGTGGGAAGCAGGACATAGACCCTGAGAGCTGGGCCTCCCAGATCACTGCCCTTCTGTACAGGCTGCTCCATGGCCAGAGGACCCACCTGTGACCACAAGAAACTCATTTCCACCTTTCTGTCTTCTATTGTCCACTGCTCTCCTCTTCTTCCACTTGGACCTCCAAGCGGTGTTGCTTTAGACAGATCACTCTCCTTTGCTGAATCTGGGTTTCCTCATCTCTAAATTCAGAGGAGGGGACTTCCTCGGTGGTCCAATAGTTAAGAATTTGCTTTTCAATGCAGGGGATGTGGGTTCAATCTCTGGTCGGGAAACTAAGATTGCACATGCAATGGGACAACTAAGCCTGAGCACTCCAACTAGAGAGCACATAGCCACAACTACTGAGCCCACCTGCTCTAGAGCTCGCGCTCCACACCATGCACTGCAACAAAGACCCAGTGCAGCCAAAAATATTAACAAATAAATTCAGAGTAAAATACCTGCCGCACACAATTGTCTTCTGTAGTGCACCTTGTACTGTGTCTCTCCTTCCTTCCATGAAGAGTGAGGGTAGCCAAATGGGGACCTTTCCTTAGGTTTCAAAGGGCCCTCACGGGGAACTGCAGACACAGTGGTTGGAAGAAGGCAATCACTCAAGACTGAGGTTCATAAACATAACCTGTCATAGACATGGTCATTGTCAAAGCCCTGTCACCTTATTATTCCTTATCCCCTCCTTCTAAGGCAAACTAAGCAAACGTCATTCTCCTTTGACACAAGGGGAAACCTAGGGAAATAAAGCAGCTTGATCCAGGGATCCCTCGACTCAACGCCCCTCTGTGACAGCCCCCAGCCTCAGAGAACCACCGCAGCAACGCCTGGAGCTGAGACCAGGCGTAGGGATGTGCGGCTCTCTATGTTTCCAGTTTTTCTTCCCTCGCAGGTGATGCTGGTGAAGAACTTGGCAGTGTCTCGGGGCCTGGTGAATGGTGCCCGAGGGGTGGTAGTCGGGTTCGAGGCCGAGGGGAGAGGTAAGTGGAGGGGAAGCAGTCCTACTGCTCGGGTTCGCAGCAGGGCCCCAGGGGTAGCATATGGAGGAAAAGGCTAGTGTGGGAAGGTGAGGACAGGCCTCACCTTGGAGTCCTGATGCAGGAATGAAAGGTGAGCCTTCGCCACACCTCCCCCAGGGCTGCCCCAGGTCCGGTTCCTGTGTGGAGTCACCGAGGTCATCCGTGCTGACCGCTGGACGGTGCAGACCACGGGGGGCCATCTCCTCAGCCGGCAGCAGCTGCCCCTGCAGCTGGCCTGGGCCATTTCCATTCACAAGAGCCAGGTGAGTGCAGGGGTTGGCAGCAGGGCAGGGTGGAGGGGGCAGGATAGGCCTGGCACGTTGAAGGGTGGGGGTCTTAAAGGCCTTGGGAGTGATAGAAAGTTCCAGACCAGCTGTAGAATAAACCTTTCTTTAGTACATTTCCCATCCTGCCTCTTCTCTTTCTTGGACACATATATTTCCCTTCTTTTCTCTCCTGCCATTTTCTGAGCCACTATTGGATATGTTAATTTTAACGTGTTATGACCACTCTGTGAGGTATATTTGTAATAATCACTTCTGTTTTACAGAAGAGGAACCCAAAGTCAGAGAAATTAAGTAACTCATCCAAGGTCATACATGTAGTGCCAGGCAGAGCAAGACTCATTTCCATGCCTGTCTGACCCAGACCTCAGCTTTTTCCTTTCACCTTTATCCCTCTGCTCTTATCTGGGATCATATTTCCTGGACACTCCCTTACTCAGACACCCATCATCCTGTCTCTCTGGCTGAGACTCTATGAACAGGGCAAGGAGATCAGGGGCCATAGCTGGGCTAGTGGAGGTAGGGTCAGCTTCTTGGGCACAAGGGAAATACAGGCTGAGGTGGCTCCAGCTCTGTCTCTCCCTCCCCAGGGCATGTCCCTGGATTGTGTGGAGATGTCTCTGGGCCGTGTGTTTGCCAGCGGCCAGGCCTATGTGGCCCTTTCCCGGGCCCGCAGCCTGCAGGGCCTCCGTGTGTTGGACTTTGACCCCATGGTGGTTCGCTGTGACCCGCGCGTACTGAGCTTCTATGCTACCCTGCGGCAGAATGGGGCCCTCAGCCTGGTAAGAGGGAGTCACCCAATGGTGGGCGGAATGTGGCCGTGGGTAGCCTGGGAGCTAGGAGGAAGGGAAGGCCAGAGAACGCTGGGGTGGGGGTGGCAGAGCCTCCTCTGGCTCCATTGGAGGCGAGGGCAGGAGGAAGGAGATGCTGGCCCTCCAGCTGTGACTCTAGGGGATGGTACGAGCCCATGAGTGGGTTTCTCTGGCTCTGATATAGGAGTCCCCAGATGATGAGGAGGGAACCTCAGACCAGGAGAACGTGGACCCGAACCTTTGATCTGCGAAGAGAAGACAAAGGGTGGTTTCCCCTCCTCTTGCTCCCTAGGGAGCCAGGCCCTGGGGGATCCCAGGGGGAGGGTGGTCAGTGTCCCTTTCCTCCTTTGTCGGTGGCTCTCAGTCTCCGGCCAGCTTTCCATCCATTTGCCAGCTGTGCCTCAGTTTCTCCCTTTGCCCTGGGTGAGCTACTTCCAGGGTGAGGGGTTGGCAAGGGGCCTGCAGTGGTAGCTGGTGATACAGGACAGAGCTCTCTGCGAGCGGCCAGCCACAGGGCCACACAGTTGTGGGCGCTGCTCCCTGTGAGCTACAGAGAGGAGAGGCAGCAGGTGCTCCAAGAGGAGGAACAGGACGTAGGGGTCCTAGCAGGGGACTCAGATCCGAAGCAGAGAAGGGAACCTGGGGAGAGTCTTCATAGCCAGATCCAGTCCTGCATAAGCCAGGGCAAACACTCTCCTGAGCCTAACTTGAGAACACGCGCTGCAAAAATATGCATCTATATCTTAAGCTGCTCTTTTGGGAAAGACATCGTGGGAGTATGGATATTCTCCGACTTTATTTATTTAGGACAAATAAACTGGTAAACTGTGTGAAGGCTGTTTGTTGAGTCTTCTGTTCCCTTTGAGAACCCCTAGTGAATTCCCTGGTGGTCCAGTGTTAAGACTGTACTTCCACTGCAGGGGGTGTGGATTTGATTCCTGATTGGGAAACTAGGATCCTGCATGCCGACTGGCGTAGCCAAAAAATAAATACATAAAGAACCCCTGCCTGAGACACTGGCTAACCCTTTCCAGGGAGGCTTACCCCTGCCCTGCCTGTTTACGTGAGGTGTCTATTATGTCCTGACGGCTGAGCTCACAGCACCCTTATGGGAGGTTTTGTTAGTATCACTTGCTACTTCACAAAACTGAGGTAGCTGAGTTGTTGACTCACAGTGAAATGACAAGGTGAATCACCATTACACAACAGGTGGGCATGTTGCTGGTTGAGCTTGGTCTCCCATGCAGGGCCTGCAGCCATTGGCAAGAGGCTGAATATGCTCTCAAGGTACAAGAAGGATCAGGGCTTCTGCCCAGAGATGAATTTCCCATCATCCTCCAGAGTCAGGCTATTGAAGATGTCTTAGAGATACAGTTATTTCTTTTGTACCCTCTCCTGGGACTCTCCTCTCTGACCCCACCTTCAACTCACACTGCTGAGGCAACCCCACCACCCCCAATCCCTTTTCCTTCACCAGGGACTGATTTCAGCTTTCCCTAGTCTCCAATGAACTCACCCTGCATAAAGATGTCTTCCTCACAAGACCGCCTGGACACCAGAAAGTCCTGTCCTTAGCAATCCTCTCTCATGGTGAAGATGCTCTCCAGGAGGCCCCTGGAGGAGGGCAAACTGGTTCCCTAGAAGGGGGATCTCCAGACACCCCTGTCTCTCAGGCCAGATCATGAGAGTAGACGGCCTCATGAGGGAGGTATGCAAGGAACCTCCCAGTTCTTTATTTTCTTGGCATTTCATTTAATCTAACTTTTAAAAAATTTTATTTATTTATTTGGCTATGCAGGTCTTAGTTGTGGGAACTCTTAGTTGCAGCATATGGGATCTAGTTTCCTGACTGGGGATTGAACCCAGGTCCCCCACACTGGGAGTGCAGAGTCTTAGCCACTGGACCACAGGGAAGTCCCCTCATTTAATCTAACTTCGAACCTGTATCCCTGGGAGTGTATGGAAACCCTAGCTCAGTCAGGATTGGGGGCTCCCCACCCTGGAGAGGTCGTACAGGCAGGGAGTGGGCCTTCTAGGAGCAGGCCTGTTACCTTCAGGGTGTCATGGTAGCTGCTGACACCCGCCGTTACCAGCATCCACAGGCCATAACTCTGCCCAGGCCCAGGGGCTGCATGAGGGAAGGCTTTCCCAGAGTCATAACCTCTCTTGGGGCCTCATACCATGCCCTCTGGAACCCTGCAGCTCCCTGTGGTCTCCCAGGGGACACTGATCACCCACCCCTGTCCAGTCTTGGAGACCTTCTTCTCTGATCCTTGTGAAAAAAAAAAAAAATAAAAGTGTTAGTCGCTCAGTCATGTCCAACTCTGCAACCCCATGGACTGTAGCCAGCCAGGCTCCTCTGTCCATGGAATTCTTCAGGCAAGAATACTTGAGTGAGTTGCCATTCCCTTCTCCAGGGCATCTTTCCAACCCAAGGATCAAACCCAGGTCTCCTGCATTGCAGGTGGTTTCTTTACTGACTGACCCACCAGGGAAACCCCTTGATGCGCCTTACCCCTAACATAATCCCCTCAAAGAAGTGGACCCAGGATGCAAAAGCCAGGAAACGGTGTGCCCTCAAATAGCTTCCAGATTGGAGACAGAAAAGTCTGGTGACCCCACTCAGAATTTGGGATGGAGGGATAAGGACAGACATTAGGAAGAAAATCTTGGTAATATCCTGTCACTGGGATAAAGGAGACTTCCCACCCATCTTGATGTTCATTTATTCATTCATTTATTCCACAAATATTTATTCAGGTGCTGGCTAGACATTGGAGACCCCACAGTACGCCAGAGTGACATGGCCCTGCCTTGGGATGCATACAGTTACAGGCGAGAGACTGATTACAAACGAGCAGGCGAATAACCTCACACTGCAAGAAGTGGCAAATAATCAAATAATAGAACCTGCCAGTTGGGGAGCGCTCACTTTTAGGATGGTCAAACAAAGAGCCTCTGATATAGATGCTTTCCCACCTCACACCTCCCTGACTTGACTACATGTTTCTAGCAAATCTGAAATACCCAGATTAACCTTTCATGACTTGCCTCAGACTTCACCCCCACTGTTTCCCAGGATATAGCCCTGCCCCTTTCTAGGCAGAATGGTCACTTCGGGTCTCTGAAAACATGCATTGTGCTGTTCTTTGCTGTGGGTCTGTCTCCTGCACCAGAAAGTTCCTCAGAACATGACTGAATCTCCTGATTCTTGCAGCCCCAGGGCCCACCCAGCCCCTGAAATGGAGCAGGCAGAATGAGTAAATATGGGACTGAAAGGATTCAGAAAGCCTGCAGTTAGGGGACCAGAAAGGCCTGCCACCTACCTGAGCCTACTGCCCTGATGCTGAGTGTCTGTGTCACTGCTTGTTGGGGGAGCGGGGGGCAGTGGGAAGACATGGAAAACAGCACCTTGACCTCCATCTCCTCCCTACTTGCCTGGTCATGAGTATTTCCCACTCCCCACTCCATCCCAAAAGGAAGGCTGGAGAGGAGTTGTCAGGTGGACAAGTTGGAGAAAGGCATTTAGGAAAGGAGAACTGTGTAGGATCAAAGCACAGAGGTGTGAAAGATGGAGCTCAGTGGTCCAGCAAGAGAAGCTGGGAGTTGGGGGAAGCGGGCCTAACCTTGAGGGGGCTCAGCATGGGATGAGAGCCCACCTCGGCTGGGGGGTGGTTCCTATGCCTCCCACTTCCTGCCGGCCCCCATGTATCTCCCCTGCCTCAATGCTCCCTCAGTGTCAGCTGAGATCTGCTGCTGCAGGTGATGAGTAATTTACATGTCGATTTCCCCTGGGAATAAGGTGGGTCTCTTGGTAGCAAGAAACTAGGCTTAGATGTCTTCATGTGCCAAAGCGCTCCGCACAATGACTTTGGAAAGGAGACACTTCATAAAATGTTTGATATTTAAAGAATTCAGGGACAGTACCATTCCCTGAGAGGTGGGGATTTTCACTCCCATTTTGCAGAGAATGTAGCTGAGGCCCAGGGAGCTAGGCAGCAGCAGGGCTGGAACTGGAATCCTGTGCCCTCCCCTTGTTCATGAGATGGCAGGACTGCCCACCTTCACCCTACCCCTAGCTGGGAGACCAAGGGAGGGCTTAGCTAGGAATAAAGTGTTAGTCGCTCATCATGTCCGACTTTTTACGACCCCATGGACTGTAGCCCGCCAGGCTCCTTTTTCCATGGAAATCTCCAGGCAAGAATGGGTAGCCATTCCCTTCTCCGGGGAATCTTCACGACCCAAGAAACCTGGGTCTCTTACATTGCAGGAAGATTCTTTGCAGTTTGAGCCACAAGGTAAGTCCTAGCTTGGCATAACCTCCTCCCTTTTGAGGTCTAGGCAGAGTTTGCCCACCCCTACAAAGCCAATGGTGGTGCTCAGACCCCTCCATCCCCAAGCAGGCTTCCGGCTCCCCAAGCACCACACACAATGGACCACTAGGTGGCGCCAAGCGGTCGTTCAGTGCCTTCCCAGAGACCCGGCAGGTCCGGTGTCTTCCAGTCTCTGCCCGGATGGGGGTGGGGGTTACCTCGGGAGCCGGGCAGCCGGTAGACAGAGGGAAGCTTCTTTGTTGAGAAGTTTGTACCAGGTACCTGTTGAGTGTCTCATAGTTTGAGTTCATTAGCCCCTTGTTTTTCACAATAACCCTGAGAGGAGAGTGGGACATCACCAGCGCATGGGGAAAGAAAACTAATCTCTTGTAAGGTTAGGTGTCTTGGCCAAGGCCACACGGTGAGTTGGATCGGGAACCCAAACCCCAGGGTCCTGGGGTATTTGCAAGGTCAGCAAAGGGCTCTGAAGCCAGGTACTGGTTCCACCACTTGCTGTATAACCTTGGATGTGCTGCCCCCGAGCCCAAATTTCATCAGTCGTGCACAGGTAAAGAGCTGAGGCAGGACAGGCATGTGGTAAACCTTCCTGGTTAGTTCCCACTGGCTTTTATTACACTTACCTGAAGAGGCCACCCTGCAACCCCCCTCATCTCTCTTTCCCCCGCCCCCCCCCCCCCCAACCTCTAGAGTGGCCAGGGAATAACAAAGAGAATTCATTAGTAGAGCCCAGTCTTCCCTCCTGGAAGACCCGGGCTGTGCCTAGCCTCTGGGGAAGGGGAGAATGAAGATGGTCCCCTCTCCTTCCCGCCACAATCCTGAACCCTAGCCCTGGTGGATGACCCTGAGGCATGGCGGCCCCTCTTCTTATCTCTGTCCACCTCCACTGAGTGTCTCTGATGACTCCAGGAGGGGGATTCTTAGGCCTAGTTTAGAGGAGGTTCACAGCAGGTGGGCAGCTCAAGGTCACAGGGCTGTGAATGGCAGAGCTAGGACGGCCTCACCCTGGAGTTCAGGGCTTTTGCAACGAGGAGGAAGTAGGCGGTTCTTCCCGGCCTCTAGCTTTGTCTCTGAAATCCCACCTGCAGGACTCCATTTCTTTCTGATTCCAAGAGCACCACCTGCTGAGACGTAAATGGCTGGGAGGGGCTGAGGTGGAAGAGGATGGGCTTGGAAGGAGACCCTGAATAGGGCTGTGAGCCGGATGCTTGACAAGCCCTGTGGGGAGGAGACCGAGAGTCAGCCCACCTTCCACTCCATGGACTCCCACCCCCTCAGTTCCCTCCTTCATCCTGGCTCCCCCAGCTGGTGTTGGGTTCAGTAAGCAGAGCCCAACTCACCTGGGAAGGTGCCGAGTGACGAGGGCGTCCAGTTACAGGCTGGGGCTGGGAGGGCAGACCAGGGCAACCCAGGGGCAGGAACTAAAGGCCTGGGCCCTGGTTGGGGGCGGGGGTAGGTATGGGGGGAAACCCCAAACCCCACACCCTGCAGGAGCCCCATCCCTGATGCAGGAGGCCCCAGCTCCTGGGGGCTGAAGCAGAAAGACCGTGTCACCCTCCTCAGATGCCACTTGGCAGCTAGCACACCTGTCAGTTCCCTGAGCTGACCTCAGTTTCCCCATCCTCAGAATGGGGGTAGGGTACAATAAACCCTGTGTGAGCGATCACCGCAGCTGGGACTAATCTGGGTAAACTGTGAAGGGCTGTGCACACCCCTGGGGAGGGTGTTCTCTCCTTCAGCTTCAGTCCTTTCTCTCCACCACCCAGGATGGCCTCCTCCCCCACCCCCCACCCTGGGCCCTGGCACTGCACTCCATGCCTATTTAAGGCAAATCTCCTGATCTCCTGTTAAGTAACATTTGCTCCTTGTTGTGGAGCAAAGGAGCAGGGCCTGAGCTTACAGAAAGGGGAGGGAGTCACAAATATCCCATCAGAGAGCAGGGAGAATGGGAGGTACAGGGGTGAAGGGGGATGGGACGGTCCTCGTACCTCCTTCCCCAGCCTTCCATTTGGTCCTCATGGCACAGACCCTGGATTGACTCCAACCCCCTTTAGAGGGGCTGGGGCCCTCCAAGAAGACTTTCTGCAGCCCCAGGGACTGAGATGGGGCATGGAGGCTTCCAGGACCTGGGGGGGTGGTGTGCTTGGGTGTAGAGGTGCCATCTGACCAGCAAGGGGACTGGGAGGGTTGGGGGTAAGACTGACAGCTAATCTCAAGCTGCCCAGGAAGGATGAAACAACTGCTAAATGGGTTCTACAATCAGAGGCTCAGAGAGGCCAAGAGACCTGTCCAGGGCCACACAGTGCGTGAGTGGGAAGGTCTGAAATCCAGGCCAGGCCACTCCAAATTCCATGCTTTCTGCCCCTCCATGCCAAGTCTCCTCGGGGCCAGGGCTGTATGTGACATCTGACAATGACTCTTCCGGGACCAGCCACCATTCACAGGCCCCTACACACACCCTTCCTCTGCCTGCGGAGCTCCCCCGCGGGGACGCCGACTCCCTCCTCTCTTCCCCAGGCCCACCGCCCTCTCCTCCTTCTCCTCCTGGCTTTCTGGCCTGGTCATCCCCCTGCTTCTGGCGTGGCCTCCGGAACAGCTCACTTTCACTTGGTTCACACACTGAGGAACTCACAGCCAGCAAGTGGCATGTCCCACCTGCCTCTAAAGGAGCGAGTCTCCTCCCCACAGCAGGACCCCTGCAGGGCCCTCCCTCCACTCAGTTCTTCCCTCTTCGGCCGCAGAGGCCCTCCCTCTCCCTCTTTCCCCAGGTGCCCTGGCCGCTTCCCCAGCCTCCATCTAGCGTGGCTAATCCCCTCCTGTGGTCCTCACATGATGGAGGCGCCCTCTCCAGGGTTCAGAAGGAGACACTCAGGGATCCTTTACAGATCATGTTGCCTCCTGGGGACCAGGCGCTCACTCCTCAGGCATGCAAGCCCAGTGGGCCAGCCCTACCTGCACATGGGTGTCAGGCTGGACTAGGGGGTGCGGGACCAGAGGGAGGAAGAAGCCCTGGCCTCCTTTTTCTTTGGCTGCTTAGAGAAAACGGGGCCCAAAGCAGTCAGCTCATCCCGTGGCCTCATTTCAGGGATGAGCAACTGTGGCCCTGGAAACAGTAGGGGAGGCCCCAGGGCCCACAGTGAGACAGAAGCCAACCTTGGTTTTATTGGGACCCCTGGTAACCTCAGGTGAGGCTTGATCCTAGGGGAAGGAGGGTCTATTATAGGAGGAAACTGCTCCTCCCTTGAGCTTTTCCAGGTCTTTCCAGCTTGGCTCTACCACTCACCTCTTTTGGGCCCTTGGGCAATCCCCTTTCCCTCTTTGGGCCTCGGTTTCCCTGTGTAAAACAAATGGGTTGAGTAGATGGTCTTTAAGACCACTTCCTGTTTATTTTTGTTATTTATTTTTAATATTTGCTTAGCTGTGCCAGGCCTTGGTTGCAGCATGCAGGATCTCTTAGTTGTGGCATGTGGGATCTAGTTCCCTGACCAGGGATTGAACCCGGCCCCCCTGCATTGGGAGTGGGGAGTCAGTCACTGGACCACCAGGGAAGTTCCAGATGTCTTCCTGTTTAGATCCCCTGCGCCTCCCATCAGCACAGCCCCAACCCCAGGCCTGTTTTCAGCTCTTGACCTGGCCCAGGGCAGCCTCACAGCTTCTCAAGATTGTTCCAACAGGGAATTCCCTGGCGATCCAGTGGTTAAGGCCTCATGCTTTGACTGCAGAGGGCATGTGTTTGGGGCCCTTCTTGGAGAACTAAGACCCCATATGCCACGCTGTGTGGCCAAAAAAAAAAAAAAAAAGATTGCTCCAACAGCCTCCACACTGCCTCTGGCTCCGGCTCCACTCTTCCCATGCAGTAGTCACCCCAGACCTTGTCTAACCTCCTGATGCTTAGAAACCTCCCATGCCCCACCATGGCCTCCCTCAGGGTAATTCAACTTATCACCTGGCATCCAGCCCACCCCACCCACAGCCTTGGACACTGAGCTCCGAGCCTTCACCTACCAAGCACTGACAGCCCCTCACTCAGGGCCCGTGGTGTGGACACACAGTGGGGCACTGGCAAGCAGCCTGGGAAAGGCTGGATGGTCTGAGTAGCCCTCCAGGTTTCTCTGTGCTCAGAGGCTGCCCATCCCACTCCCACTCCTTCATCCAAACTGGCTAGGTGCTCCGAGGCTGGCTCAGCTCCCTCCCTTCCTGGAGTGGCCAGGCCCCCTGGAGGCCCCATCAGAGTAACCTCACCCATGTGGCGCTCCCACGGGGCTGGATGCACTGGCCTGCCTGCATCTGCTGCTCCTGCCTTCCTGCAGGGAACCAGCTGGCAGGATACTTGCTGAGGGAATGGCTGGGTCTGTGGGCTCCGCCCACCAACCCCCCTCCTTCCCCAGGGCTGTGTTTTTAACGTGGGGTTTCCTTTGACCCTCAGAGATGTCCTGACTGCCAACTCCACAAGCTCATAGTTGGGCCTTGGGGCAGAAGCTCAGCTGGAGGATTTAGACCCTGTCTTGCCCTGATCTGGTGACTGGCCAAAAGGACTCTCAGAAACCTTTCCCCAAGGCCCAGGAAGGAGTAGCTGGCAAGAAATACCAGTTATTAGAAGAG
This sequence comes from Dama dama, assembly GCF_033118175.1. Classification (NCBI taxonomy): domain Eukaryota; kingdom Metazoa; phylum Chordata; class Mammalia; order Artiodactyla; family Cervidae; genus Dama; species Dama dama. Next base: position 57,011,316 of record NC_083692.1, on the reverse strand, counting down.
GTCACTAAGGGAAGACAGGCCAGTACCTAGAAGCTTGGGGACCTCACACCTGGGGGTCTGAACGCAGCTTAAGCCACTTACTACTTGCAAGGGTTTGGGTAGGTTACCTAATATTTTTGAGCCTCAGTTTCCTCACTGGAATAATAACAACTATCCAATCCTCTGATGAGAGAATTAGATGATTCATGCAAAGCACTGAGCTCATGGCCTGGCATCTCGTAAATGCTCAAAAAATGGTAGCTATCATCTTTATTGAGGACAGATGGATCAAGGCCCCCCAGCTGAGGGGTTGCAGGCTGTTGGTTGCTTAGCCAGAGGTGGGCAGCTGATTAGCAGCTAGAATAGAAACACACAGTGCCCAGCCTTGTGCTAAGCAGCCTCCTTACATCATCTCATTTAAACCCCAGCCCCTTCCTCTGTCGAAAGTAGGTGTTTGGAACAGAAACCTTGTAAGGTGCTGTGAGTGCTCGTAGAAGGTCTGCAGTTTACATAGTACCATTCACTTTATAGAGCCATCCTCTCCTCCTGTGAAGGCACTTCCTAGGTGGCACTAGTGCCTAGGTGGCACTAACCCTGCTAATGCAGGAGATGTAAGAGACGTGGGTCCCTGGGTCAGGAAGATGCCCTGGAGAAGGAAATGGCTACCCACTCCAGCAAGCACACACTCCTCCTGTAATAGTTGTCAGTGGTCACACAGCTAGATCTGGGACTAGAACCAGGGGGATGGCTCCATCTTTCCCCAGAGGCTGATGGCAGACTCTCTGAGGGGGTGGATGAGGGACATGGCCCTGGATGACAGCGGCATCAGGGAAGTTTGGCTCTGGCTCCTGCCCGGCATCTGGTTCTGTGCCTGGTGGAGGCCTGGGTCTGCAACTCATCAGCCCCACCTGTCAGCCCTCCTGGCCAGCGCGCCGGGCCTCTGGTTATCACCAAGGAGAGCGCAGCTGAGAGTGAGCTGAGGGTGGCTTCGGTCCAGGGGCCTGGGATCCCTTCCCTGTTGGGCATCTTCAGTCATGGAGCTGTGTTCCCGTCGGTCAAGCACCTCCAGTTGACTGAGCTGTTATGTGACAGGCACTGTGAAATACATAAAGACTGTACTCATTCAATAAATATTTATTGAACACTGACAGTGTGCCTGGCCCTGAGCTGGCTGTGAGGAATCAGACAAAAATTCCTGCCTGTATTATAGTAAGAGAAGCTGTAAAGGAAAGCATACGTGTGATGCAAACAAAAGAGAGCAGTTCACTTTGCACAGATTAGTCCTAGAAGGCCTCTGAGCTGAGGGAAGAAGTGCAACTAAGAAGAGCCTTCTGGTCAGAGGACAGGGGCCATGCAAAGGCCCTGAGGTAGGAAAATTTGGAGTGCCTGGAGATCAGTAAGACCAGTGGGAGGTGGGCACACATGAGCTTGCCCTCAGTCAATGCCAGCTGAACAAATCAACAAATGACCATAAGGAATTTGAAAAAATAATTGTATATGTTTATTTTTGGCTGTGGTGTGTCGTCCTTGATGTGTGGGCTTTTCTCTAGTTGTAGCAAGCAGGGCCTGCTCTTTGTTGTGGTGTGCGGGCTTCTCACTGCAGTGACTTCTCTCCTTGCAGAGCACAGGCTCTAGGGCATATGGGCTTCAGTAGTTTCAGCCTGTTGGTTCAGGAGTTGTGGCTCCCAGGGTCAACAGTTGTGGCACATGGGCTTTGTTGCTGCATGACACATGGGATCTTCCTGGACCAGGGATCGAACCCGAGTCTCCTGCTTTGGCAGATGGACTTTTCAACACTGAGCCACCAGAGAGGCCCAGGATTTTATTTGTTTATTTATTGTTGGCTGTGCCGGGTCTCAGCAGTGACACGAGGGATTGTTGATTTTCACTGCAGGCATGCAGGATCTTTAGTTGCAGCACGTGGGATCTAGTTCCCCAACCAGGGATCGAGCTCTGAGTCTTAGCTCCTGGACCATCAGGGAAATCTGATCATAAGGATTTCTGCATCCAGCTGAGATGGGGTAACAGGGACGGGCTTTACATCCTCACCTAAGACAACTAAAGTGAAAGTGTTACTCGCTCAGTCGTGTCCAGCTCTTTGTGACCCCATGGACTATATACAGTCCATGGGATTCTCCAGGCAAGAATACTGGAGTGGGTTGCTATTCCCTTCTCCAAGGACTGTCCCAACCCAGGGATCAAACCCAGGTCTCCTGCACTGCAGGCAGATTAGACAACCAAAATACTCCACAAAATATATGAAACAGTGGTTCTCAAGATATTGGAAGCAGACAGGGAAAAATAGTGACTTCTGGAGGTGAGCCCTCTAAGTTCCCACCTCATTGCCTGAAGAAAGTTTCCAGGCTAGACCACAACGAGAGGAAGACAGGTGAATTCAGACAGCCTCCCCGCACTGGCACTGAGAAGCCTGAAAAGCTGGGAGGACAGAACCCACGGCAGAGAACTGAAAAGGCAAGAGCTGCAGAGACAGAACTCCAAGCTCTATAAGGGTGCTTCAGCAGGAGTTCTGCTCAGGCCCTGCTTGTGAGGAAACCACCAGGAAGCACAGAAGCACCACTCAGGAGGAGGAGAGAGGATCATCCTTGGAGCTCACACCTTGGAGGATCCTCCTTGAAGCTGCAAGTAGTGCTGCTTCCCACAGCCCGAGTGGACACTGCACAACTAATGGGACGTTGAGGAGGACGGGCCAGCGTCAGAAGAGATTTTGGCTCAGAAGTGAGAAAACGCTAAACACTGCTTGATCCTTGGGTCCAGAAGATCCCCTGGAGGAGGAAATGGCAGCTCACTCTAGTATTTTGCCTGGGAAATCCCATGGCATAGAGGATAGAGGAGCCTGGTGGGCTACAATCCATGGGATCATAAAAGAGTTAAACACAACTTAGTGACTAAACAACAAAAAAGTTAAAAATCTAAATGTTAATACATTATAACACACATACACACATATATATTTATGTATATATACATCAACAATCTGTTGGTTCTGGGTCTTACCTCCATTTGGAGAAAGAAGGTGTTAGAGAACTTCCCTGGTGGTCCAATAGTTAAGAATCTGCCTACCAACGCAGGGGACACAGATTCAATTCCTGGTCCAGGAAGATTCCACATGCTGCAGGGCAACTATGTCGGTGCGCCACGACTACTGAAGACCGAGGGCTCTAGAGCCTGTGGCTCTGCAGCAAGAGAAGCCACCACCATGAGAAGCCTGTGCACTGCAACTGGAGAGTAGCCCCTGCTCACCGCATCTAGAGAAAGCCCGTGGGCAGCAATGAAAATCCAGCACCGCCAAAAATAGAATTAAAGAAAATTTTAAAAGAAGATGGTAAAGCAGGTATCACAGAGTCCATTGCCCTCAACAATCACCTTATCAAGCGTGTTTTCTGGCATGACAATGAATCTGACTATTGTAACTGGGTGATGGATCTTATGATCTACGTGGCTCTGAGGAGTAACAGTCCCTGGACCACCAGCCCTACCAAGAGCACAAGAAGAAGAGAGAGGTGCTCAGCTGCTGGGGAGTCCCTGCCTCAACTCAATCTTCCAACACTCTGAGAATCTCTCCCTCTTTACACACTTTCCCCTGAAGAGGGGGAGGGACTTGGGGAACTCTATTTTGTCATCAATAAAGTACATTCTACTCAGAAAAAAAAAAAAACTATACCATAGTATATCACAAATTGCTTTTAAAAAATGATAAAAAGGGGCTTATCTGGTGGTCCACGGGTTAAGACTCTGCACTTCCAACGGCAGGGGGTACAGGTTTGATCCCAGAGAGTTCTAGAAAAACATCTACTTCTGCTTTATTGACTATGCCAAAGCCTTTGACTGTGTGGATCACAATAAACTGTGGAAAATTCTGAAAGAGGTGGGAATACCAGACCACCTGACCTGCCTCCTGAGAAATCTGTATGCAGGTCAGGAAGCAACAGTTGTTAGAACTGGACATGGAAAAACAGACTGGTTCCAAATAGGAAAAGGAGTATGTCAAGGCTGTATATTGTCACCCTGCTTACTTAACTTGTATGCAGAGTACATCATGAGAAACGCTGGGCTGGATGAAGCACAAGCTGGAATCAAGATTGGCGGGAGAAATATCAATAACCTAAGATACACAGATGACACCATCCTTATGACAGAAAGTGAAGAAGACTTAAAGAGCCTCTTGATGAAAGTGAAAGAGGAGAGTGAAAAAGCTGGCTTAAAGTTCAACATTCAGAAAACTAAGATCATGACATCTGGTCCCATCAGTTCATGGGAAATAGATGGGGAAACAGTGGAAACAGTGTCAGACTTTATATTTTTGGGGCTCCAAAATCACTGCAGATGGTGACTGCAGCCATGAAATTAAAAGACACTTACTCCTTGGAAGGAAAGTTATGACCAACATAGACAGCATATTAAAAAGCAGAGAAGTTACTTTGCCAACAAAGGTCCATCTAGTCAAGGCTATGGTTTTTCCAGTAGTCATACATGGATGTGAGAGTTGGACCATAAAGAAAGCTGAGCACTGAAGAACTGATGCTTTTGAACTGTGGTGTTGGAGAAGACTCTTGAGAGTCTCTTGGACTGCAAGGAGATCCAACCAGTTCATCCCAAAGGAAATCAGTCCTGAATGTTCATTGGAAGGACTGATGTTGAAGTTGAAACTCCAATACTTTGGCCACCTGATGCAAAGAGCTGACTCATTGGAAAAGACCCTGATGCTGGGAAAGATTGAGGGCAGGAGGAGAAGGGGACAATAGAGAATGAGGTGGTTGGATAGCATCACCGACTCAACAGACATGAGTTTGAGTAAACTCTGGGAGTTGGTGATGGACAGGGAGGCCCGGCATTCTGCAGTCCTTGGGGTCACAAAGAGTTGGACATGACTGAGTGACTGAACCAAACTGGCAATTAAGATCCTGCATGTGGCAGCTCAGACCAAATTTAAAAACAGAGAGAGAGAAAAGAAAGACAAAAAAAAAGTAATAAAAAAGAGAATTCCCAACCTGTCTGTGGTTTGGGATTCCTATCTGTCTCATAAAGCAAAGTAGAGGGTTTGTCTTCTGGGAAGACAGATTCATCTTCTCAGAAAAAGCCTCTTTCATAGTTGGCTTTGGTGTCTTACAGGAATAGGAGGGTAGGGATTGACACCTCACAGAGCCTGGGTTTTCAGCTGAAGTAGAGAGAGAAGACAGAGATTACAACCAGAAAGTCCAGAGCTGGGTGTCATTACCTCTGGAACTCATCTCTCTTAACTCAGCCTGGGTTTCATGAGTCATGAAAGTGGATTCCTTCATAAAATAATACTTAAAAAAAAAAAAAAAGTGATTTAGACTTAAAAGCAGCCTGAGAAAAAAAGACACATTATATACCAATAAGGACAGCAGATTTTTTTGTTTGTTTGTTTAGAAACAAAACAAGTGAAGTAGATGTACCTGAGCTAACACTTCTGGGAAAGTTGAAACTCAGTTACATAAGATTGTTAAGTAAACTTGACTTAAAGATGACTCTTGGGGGCCTCCCCAGTGGTCTAGTGGTTGCGAGTCCACCTCCCAGTGCAGGGAACACAGGTTCAATCCCTGCTCTGGGGCGATTCCACACGTCGTGGAGCAACTAAGCCCGTGAGCCCCAGCTACTGAAGTCTGTGCACATACAGCCTGCGCTCTGCAACAGAAGCCGCTGCAATGAGAATACCGTGCACTACAACAAAGAGTAGCCCCCATCACCTCAATTAGAGAAATCCCGAGGGCAGCAATGAAGATCTAGCACAGCCAAAAATGAATTAAGGGAAAAAAAGACATTTCCATTGGGGATCTTTTTTTTTACTTACTAACAAAACGTCATGCATATAGCTGAGAGTGGCACTAATGCCTTAAATTTTGATCACATCTCTCTGTTAGGGTGGTGAGAGCTTATCAAAAAAGGGGAGAATTGTTATAAAGAAGTAACAAGTCCAAAATGAAGTTATTTGCCCCAGGACAGCAAACCAAGACTTAACTGCGCTTTCAACCTCTCCCAGGAATGTAGTCTTTAAAGAGATACCTTAAATGTCCTAACAGCAGTAATCAGTAAGACAATCTGCATAATAAGACCTGGCCCTTCCCTTCCCCCCAAAAGCAGAGCCCTGGCCTGAAACAATTCCTTCTCTTCTTTTGCTAATAACCTCCTTGCCCCACCCTCCTTCTGCCTATAAAAGCCTTCCCCTCTGGGCCTCCTAGTTGCTGGGTGGGATGCTACCAGAGTCTTGAATCACCCATTAGAGATAATTGCATGTGTGCTCAACCCTGACCAGGGGCTTCCTTGGTGGCTCAGATGGTAAAGAATCTGCTGGCAATGGAGGAAACCCAAGAGACATGGGTTCGATGCCTGGGTCTGGAAGATCCCCTGGAAGAAGAAATGGCAACCCACTCCAGTGTTCTTGCCTGAAGAATCCCACGGACAGAGGAGCCTGGTGGGTCCCAGTCCATGTTTCAGTTGTGTCCTATTCTTTGCCACCCCATGGACTGCAGCCTGCCAGGCTCCTCTTGCCATGGGATTCTCCAGCCAGGAATATTGGAGTGGACTGCCATTTTCTCCTCCAGGGGATCTTTCCAACCCAGGAAGGCAGATTATTTATCACTTGAGCCATGGGGGAAGCCCCATTAGAGACAATTAGAACTTCTGAAAGTGAAGTGATGGAAACAAATATTTCATGCAAATGGTAACCAAAACAAAGCAGTATGGCTACAATTATACCACAAAAAGTTGACTTTTAGCTGAAAAATGGCACTAGAGACAAAGAAGATCATTACATAATGATAAAGCCTCACTCAATAGGAAGATATAGCAATTGTAAATACATTGAGAAACGTATATGCAGGTCAGGAAGCAACAGTTAGAACTGGACATGGACCAAAAGACTGGTTCCAAATAGGAAAAGGAGGACGTCAAGGCTGTATATTGTTATCCTGTTTATTTAACTTATATGCAGAGTACATCATGAGAAACGCTGGGCTGGAAGAAGCACAAGCTGGAATCAAGATTGCCGGGAGAAATATCATAACCTCAGATATGCAGATGACACCACCCTTATGGCAGAAAGTGAAGAAGAACTAAAGAGCCTCTTGATGAAAGTGAAAGAGGAGAGTGAAAAAGTTGGCTTAAAGCTCAATATCCAGAAAACTAAGATCATGGCATCTGGTCCCATCACTTCATGGCAAATAGACGGGGAAACAGTGTCAGACTTTATTTTTGGGGGCTCCAAAATCACTGCAGATGGTGATTGCAGCCATGAAATTAAAAGACACTTACTCCTTGGAAGGAAAGTTATAACCAATCTAGATAGCATTTTTTTTCATTATTTTTTATCTTTATTTATTTGTTTTTTTTATTAGTTGGAGGCTAATTACTTCACAACATTTCAGTGGGTTTTGTCATACATTGATATGAATCAGCCATAGAGTTACACGTATTCCCCATCCCGATCCCCCCTCCCACCTCCCTCTAGATAGCATATTAAAAAGCATAGACATTACTTTGCCAACAAAGGTCTGTCTAGTCAAGGCTATCGTCTTTCCAGTGGTCATGTATGGATTTGAGAGTTTGACTGTGAAGAAAGCTGAGTGCCGAAAAATTGATGCTTTTGAACTGTGGTGTTGGAGAAGACTCTTGAGAGTCCCTTGGACGGCAAGGAGATCCAACCAGTCCCTCCTAAAGGAGATCAGTCCTGGGTGTTCATTGGAAGGACTGACGCTGAAGCTGAAACTCCAATACTTTGGCCACCTCATGCAAAACGTTGACTCATTGGAAAAGACCCTGATGCTGGGAGGGATTGGAGGCAGGAGGAGAAGGGGACAACAGAGGATGAGATGGCTGGATGGCATCACCGACTCAACAGACAAGTTTGAGTAAACTCTGGGAGTTGGTGATGGACAGGGAGGCCTGGCGTGCTGCGGTTCACGGGGTCGCAAAGAGTCAGACACAACTGAGTGACTGAACTGAACTGAACTGAGCATCAAATCATGTAAGTATGTAAATCAAATATGTATGTAAATCAAATATTAGCAGATCTGAAACTTGAAACTGAGAGCAATAAAATAATAGTAGGAGTAATTAGAAATAGAAATAAAAAGCATCAAGATTAGAAAGGAAAAATTCAAACTACCTCTATTTGCTGATGACACCATCTTGTATATAGAAGATTCTAAGGAAACTAGAAAAAATTACCATTAGAACTAACAAGCAAGTTCAAGAAGGCTACAGGATAAAAGGTCAATATACAGGACTTCCCTGGTGGTCCAGTGGTTGAGAATCTGACTGCCAATGCAGAAGACATGGGTTCAATCTCTGTTGTGGAAAGATTTCACGTGCTGAAGGGCAACTGAACCAGTGTGCACAACTACTGATCTGGAGCTTTAGAGCCCATGCTCTGCAACAAGAGAAGCCACTACAATGAGAAGCCCATGTATGGCAACTAGAAAGTAGCCCCTGCTCACCGCATCTAGAGAAAGCCTGCATGCAGTAACGAAGACCCAGCAGAGTCAAACATAAAAATAAATAAATAAATAGACAAGAAATTTAAAAGATCAATATTTTGTACATGCAAATCAGCAACTTGAAAATAAAATTACAGTAATTCTACTTACAACAGTATCAAAAAGAATAAAATACTTAAGAATAAATTTAACAAAAGAAATGAGAAACTTTAGGAAGCACTGTTGAAAGAAATTAAACAAGGCCTAAATAAATGGAAAAACATCCCCATGTTCATGCATCAGGAGACTTAATATTGTTAGGATACCAATATACTCCATTTGGTCTTTAGATTCAACACAATCTGTATCAAAATCCTAGTTAACACCTTTGTAGAAATTGACAAGCTGATCCTATAATTCATACAGAATTGCAAGAGACCCAGAATAGCCAAAACAGTCTTGAAAAAGAACAAAGTTGGGGGATCCTTATTTCCTCACTTCAAAACTTACTACAAAGCAACCAACAGTAACGAAGACAGTGTGGTATTAGCATAAGGACTCACAAACAGATCAATGGAATAGAATTGAGAGTTCAAAAATAAACACCATGTGTCTACAGTCAGTTCAACAAGGGTGCAAAGACCATTCCATTATTAGAGAAGAGTCTTTTCCACAAACAGTGCTGAGACACTTGAATATTCACATACAAAAAAATAAAGTTGAAACCCTTAGCTCATATCAGATACAAAAAGTAACTCAAAATAGATAAAAAGCCTAATTGTAAGATATAAAATTATAAAATTCTTAGAGGAAAACACAGTAGTGAATCCTGAATCAGCCAATGGATTCTTAGATATGACAGCAAATGCATAAGCAGCAAAAGAATAATTAGATAAAATAAACTTTATCAAATTAAAATTTCTTGTGCTTCAAAGGACACTTTCAAGAAAGGGAAAAAACTCACAGAATGGAGAAAATATTTACAAATTATAAATCTGATAAGGGGCTTGTATATAGAATCCATAATCTTTACAAGGGTTCAAATAAGTAGACAATAAAAAGAAAAATAAACCAATAAAAACTTGGGCAAAGATTGTGAACAGACATTACTCCAAATAAGATATACAAATGGCCAATAAGCACATGAAAAGGACTTGCCCAGTGGCTCAGAGGTAAAGAATCCACCTGCAATGCAGGAGACCCAGGAGACATGAGTTCAATCCCTGGGTCGGGAAGATCCCCTGGAGAAGGGAATGGCAACCCACTCCAGTATTCTTGCCTGGAAAATCCCATGGACAGAGGAGCCTGGTGGGCTACTACAGTCCATGGGGTTGCAAACAGTTGGACACAACTGAAGTGACTGTGGACGCCATGTGCACAAGCACCTGAAAAGATGCTTGATATCATTCATAAAAGTGTTATGCCAATAAATTTGACAAGTCAGGTGAAATGGACAAACTCCTTAATAAAAGATGCAAAGTGTGAAATCTAACTCAGAAAGAAAGAAATAATTTAAATAGCCCTTTATCTATTAAAGAAGTGAATTCATTGTAAAAAAGAAAATCTTTTCAACAAATGATGCTTGAACAATTGGATACCCGTTGTTGCTGTTCAATTGCTCCATCATGTCCGACTCTCTGCGACCCTATGGACGGCAGCATGCCAGGCTTCCCTGTCCTTCACCATTTCCCAGAGTTTGCTCAAACTCATGTCCATTGAGTCAGTGATGCCATCCAACCAAATCATCCTCTGTCGTCCCCTTCTCCTCCTGCCTTCAATCTTTCCTAGCATCAGGGTCTTTTCTAATGAGTCAGCTCCTCATATCAGGTACTGGAGCTTCAGCAGCAGCATCAGTCCTTCAAGTGAACATTGAGGGTTGATTTCCTTTCGGATTGACAGGTTTGATCTCCTTGCAGTCCAAGGGACTCTCAAGAGTCTTCTCCAGCACCACAGTTCAAACGCGTCAGTTCTTTAGCACTCAGCTGTGGTCCAACTCTCACATCTCTACATGACTACTGGAAAAACCATAGCTTTGACTATACAGATCTTTGTAGACAAAATAATGTCTCTACATTTTAATATGCTCTCTAGGTTTGTCATTGTCATGGATGGAGACACTGTCCACAGAGATTTTGGAGCCCAAGAAAATAAAATCTGTCACTATTTCCATTGTTTTGCCATCTATTTGCCATGAAGTGATGGGACCAGATGCCATGCTCTTTGATTTTTAACGCTTAGTTTTAAGCCAACTTTTTCACTCTCCTCTTTCACCTTCATCAAGAGACTCTTTAATTCCTCTTCACTGTCTGCCATAAGGGTGGTGTCATCTGCATATCTGAGGTTATTGATATTCTGCTGCTGCTGCTGCTGCTGCTAAGTCACTTCAGTCACGTCCGACTCTGTGCGACCCCATAGACGGCAGCCCACGAGGCTCCCCCGTCCCTGGGATTTTCCAGGCAAGAACACTGGAGTGGGGTGCCATTGCCTTCTCCGTATTGATACTCACACACATACAAAATGAAATTGGATTGATATCTCATGTGTATACCAAAATCAACTCAAAGTAGATGACAGATCTAAAGGTAAAACTTAAAACTATGGACACTGACTAGAATTTCTAAAATTATGAAGACTGAAATCAAATGTATGCTGAAGTAACTGAACCGCCCATACATTACTGATGAGAATGTGAAACAGTGCAACCACTTTAGAAAACAGTTTAGCAGTTTTGCAACAAGTTAAGCATAACATAACTTCCATATGATCACCTATCCTATGACCAAGCCATTCCACTCCTAGGTATTTCTGTAAAAGACATCAAAGCACATAGTCATATAGAGACATATCTGAAAGTTCACAGCAGCTTTCTAAAAAATATTTTTTATAACTCTCTTATTTATTTATTATTGGCTCTGCTGGGTCTTCGTTGCCACCCGGGCTTTTCTCTAGTTGCGGCGAGCAGGGGCTACTCTCTACTTGCAGTACTTGGGCTTCTCATCGCGTGGGCTTCTCTTGTCGCGGAACATGAGTTTCTAGGGCACATGGGCTCAGTAGTTGAGGCTCCCAGGCTCTAGAGCACACACTCAATAGTTGTGGTACACGGATGGCATGTGGGATCTTCCTGGATCATGGGCTGAACCTATGTCTCCTGCATTGTCAGGCAGATTCTTTACCACTGAGCCACTATGGAAGCCCCCATAGCAGCTTTATTGGTTAACAGCCAAAACTGTTAACCCACATGCAAACAACCCACATGTTCAGCAAGAGGTGAATGGTAAACAGATTGTTGTACAGCCATGAAATTGATTACTACTCAGCAACAAAAATGAACCTGTTAAGTTATACAACAATATGGATGAATCTCAAAGTAATCATGCCGACTGAAAGAAGACAAAAGTGTATACATTGTATGACTCCATTTACATAAGATTCTGAAAAATGCAAACTAATCTATAGTGACTGAAAGCAGTTCAGTGGTTCCCTAGGGTGTGGGTCTGGGAGGAGCTGAAAGGCTTAAGAAGGGGTGGGGGGAGGAAACCTCTGTGGGTGATATATGTTCATTATCTTGAATGTGATAATGGTTTCACAAATGTATACCTATGACAAAGCTTATCAAATTGTACACGTTACAAACATGTGTGCTCAGGCCTGTCCAGCTCTTTTTAACTCCAGGCTCCAATCCATGGGGCTGCAAAAAGTCCAACACAACTGAACAACGAACACTTTCACTTTTTCACCCCTGCATCACAAGGTGGATTCTTAACCACTGGACTACCAGGGAAGTCCCTTATCAAGTTTTCAAGAGTTTAACTGTTTAACTCTTGAAACAAGAGTTTCAAGTTTAACTGCCAGGTTTGTAAGGCCTGAAGGTGAAGAGCAAGGAATCTGAAGTGAGAGACACTTGGGTTCCAGCCCAGCCCTGGCTTCCCTACTTTCTTGCTCCATGGTCTTGGGACAGCTTCTGAGCCTCTCTGAACTGTAGCTTCCCCATTTGGAAGATAGACAGTCATTCCAACCTCATGAGCTAAAATGTGGTAAGGGGAGATGGTTCTGGTAGAGATGGACAGGCTCAGGCCCAACCGCGTTTATTCCATCTAGCCCTGAACTGAAGCTAGTTTGCTTCAAAACACTCATAAACAAACAGACACATAAATACATAATTACTTAACTTTGGCAGATGGTTAAATCTTTCTGATGCCTGCTTAAGTTTATGTATTTGTCTGGAATGTTCTTCCAGGAAGTCCACGTGTGAGCCTCAGTGAGCCCCCAGAGCCTCACACAGCGGGTGTGTGTGCTGTGCTAAGACACTTCCGGCGTGTCTGACTCTTGGTGACCCTGTGGACTGTAGCCCACCAGCCTCCTATGTGCATGGGATTTCCCAGGCGAGAAGGCTGGAGTGGGTTGCTGTTTCCTTCTCCAGGGGATCTTCCCAGCCCAGGGATCATACCCCAGTCTCCTACAATGCAGGCAGATTCTTTAGTGACTGGGGAAGAGGGTAGAAGGGAGCTAAACCTCCTGCTTTCTGAGTCTTTCACATGCTAATGCACTTTCTGAAGCTCCTAGAGACTGTCTGGGGTGGGAGGGGAGCAATGGAGACCCCCACACTCATTTTTGAAATCACCTACCGTCATCTCCCCTCCGAGAAGGTGGCCACTGCCTGCCATTCACTGTGGGCAGTCTTCTCCCTGCTCCAGCCTCCCATGTCCAACTGCCTGAGAGACAAATATCCTACCAAATCCGACTTTCTTCTGTGTCCCGCCACCGGTGTTTTCTGCCCAGGCCCCCCGTGTCATTGTCCCCCACCATCTCCCTCCCACAAAGCTGAGAGAGGCCCAAGACGTGGTCCTTTCTCCACCCCTAAAGCCCTGCTGTCGTCGCCTGCTGATGGCCCTTGGTCTAGCTCCACCAGGCAGGGCCCCAACCACTTGTGGGCCCAATTCGCCTGTCTTTGCTCCTGAGAGGTCTTCTCTGTTCACCTGACGCTCCAGGCCCTGCACATGCTGAGTTTTCCACAGCCGTGTCCTTCCCTCTAGGGTTCCCTGTTGGCTCAGATGGTAAAGAATCTGCCAGTGAAGGCCAGTGTGACTGGAGCAAATGAGGTGGCAAAGGTGCCCAGGGCTAATCACTTAGGGCCCTGGAGACAGAGTGAAGTCATTCTGCAATGCCATAAGGTCAGCTTATGTGGTAAAGAGTGGTAAAGAATCTGCCTGCAACGCAGGAAACCCAGGTTACTGGGTCAGGAAGATCCACTGGAGAAGGAAATGGCAACCCACTTCACTCTTCTTGCCTGGAGAATCCCATGGACAGAGAAGCCTAGCGCTTTGCCAGGGATGCCCACAACTACCCATCGTCAGGGTCCAGCTGCAGTGCTGGGCGTCCAGGGAGATCAGGGGCCTTCCCAGCTGACCTGGCTGAAGGCTGCAAGAGGCCTCTTGCTCCCCTTTGTGGGAGCAAGAGTAGTTCTTTGTACTTGAGGCTGCTTCATCACTGGTGGGGTCCAATGCACTTTTTTTTTTTTTTGAGGTTTAGTTGATGTATAATATTACATAATTTTCAGGTGTACAACACAGTGGTTCACAACTTTCCAATGTGGTCTTTGGTATGCAGTAGGTGCTCATAAATGTCTACAGTTGGAAAGAATGAGGCTAATCCAATGTCTTTATTTCACACTGGGGGCACAGAGCTATGCTCGACCCACCATTGCCACCAGGAGTCAGGACTTAGGGGGTCTCCTCCAAGGTCCTGCCCCAAGCTAGGCTCTAGGCTTTTCCTGCCATTGACTTTGAGAAGGAACTCATCCAGGGGCCACGTGGGCCACATTTGGCAGGGGGAGGTGGGGGGTGTGACGGGCAGACAACCATCTAGAACTCACACTACGGACGCCAGCAGAGAGACTGTGTGGCCTCTCGTCAGCCAGCCCCTTGACCACACTCCCAGACTGTGCTGTCCACCCCCAGAAGTCCCTGGTCCCCACTCTACCTCTCAGAGCCCTCCCCCTGACCTTCCCCCAACTGGTCACTATCTGAGGCAGAAGAGGCCTTAGGAATTATCCATCCCGAGGCCCCAAAAGGCCTCAGAGGTCCTTAATCACCCACTAACTGTGTGTACAACTCTGTGTCTAAGTATGTGTAAGTTTCTGGAGCAAACATCCAGAGATACCAGCTGAGACTCAAAGGGCATCCAAGACACAAATGAGATACAAAACAATGATTTGTTGAGCCTCTCATTATAAAAGTGTTAATATACTTAAGGCTCTTAACAACTGTGTGCTCAGTTGCTCAATTGTGCCCAATTCTTTGGGACCCCATGGACTGTAGCCCACCAGGCTCCTCTGTCCGTGGGGTTCTCCAGGCAAGAATAGTGAAGTGGGTTGCCATTTCCTTCTCCAGTGGATCTTCCTGACCCAGTAACCTGGGTTACTGCATTGCAGGCAGATTCTTTACCACTCTTTACCACATAAGCTGACCTTATGGCATTGCAAAATGACTTCACTCTGTCTCCAGGGCCTTAAGTGATTAGCCCTGGGCACCTTTGCCACCTCATTTGCTCCAGTTACACTCGCCTTCTTCTTGTCTGTCAAATACACAAATCTTCTTTCTAACTTAGGACCTTTGCATGTGATGGTTTACCTAGCTCTTTCCTATCATTCAGGTCCCAACTCAGATATCACCACCCAATCAAGACTCCTGGACCCTGGGCTTCCCTGGTGGTCCAGTGGTTAGGAGTCTGCCTTGCAATGCAGGGGACAAGGGTTCGATCCCTGGTCTGGGAAGATCCCACACGCAGAAGAACAACCAAGCCCCTGGCCCACAACTACTGAGCCCACATGCTCTGGAGCCTGAGAACCACAACTATAGAGTCCATGGGCCGCAATGAAGATCATGTGTGTAGCATCCAAGACCTGAGGCAGCCAAGTAAATAAATATTGGAGGAAAAAAAAAATAAAAAGACTCTTGGACCCAAGTCACTGTTTATCCTTACAGGGCTCTTACTACCATGTGAAATACTTCTCTCAGCTGCCTCCTGTGTAAAACTATGTAAGGTAGAATGTGAGGGTTGGATGAGAAGGTCCTAACCTTTTGGTTTGAACATTCCATGATTTGAAAGCATTTGCCAGGGGCCTGCCATTGGTAGGTTTGGTGGGGAATAGGTTATATTTGGTGCTTCTCTGGTGGCTCAGACGGTAAAGAATCTGCCTGCCACTCAGGAGACCTGGGTTTGATCCCTGGATCAGGCAGATTCCCTGGAGAAGAAAATGGCAACCCACTCTAGCATTCTTGCCTGGAGAATCCAATGGACAGAGGAGCCTAGCGGGCTACAGTCCATGGGGTCACAAAGAGTCAGACACAACTGAGAGACTAACACTTTTCACTTTCACAGGTTATATTTGACTATGAGCCTCAATCCCAGCCTAGGCTCTGGGCACAGGTGGGGAAGTCTCTCCTAAGGGATGAGAGAAGGAAGAGGCGGGGCAGGGGGAGGAGGGGAGACCCAGGATCAGGCAAGCAGGGGTGGCCCTGAGAGATGCACCCCAGGGCCAGGGGGGAAGTGCCTGCAAAAGGGAGGAAGACAAAGAAGGAGCAGCTCCACCAGAGGCATGGGTTTGGAGTTAAGGGGAGGGCTTCTTCCATTTTTTAACCAATAAGCTTCAGAGTTGTCAGAAATTTGTGTAACATGTATGCAAGGAAAAATTAAAATGTACATAGTCTTTGACCCAGCAATTCCACTTGAGGAATTTCTCCACAGATACAGGCATGTGTGAAAGGACCCATGTACAAGGCAATTCACAGCCACCTTGTTTAAAACAGCGAAAGACTGGAAACAATCTAAATGTCCATCAGGATTTCCTTGGTGGTTCAGTGGTTAAGAATCCACCTGCCAACGCAGGGGGTACAGGTCTGATCCCTGGTCGGGGAACTAAGATCTCATATGCTTTGCAGCAACTAAGCCCATGCACCACAACTACTGAACTTGCACTCCAGAGCCTGCGAGCCACAACTAATGAAGCCCATGTGCCCTAGAGCCTGTGCTCTGCAACAAGAGAAGCCACCCCGATGAGAAACGTGCGCAACGCAACTAGAGAGTAGCCCCCGCTTGCCACAACTAGAGAAAGCCTGCACGCAGCAATGAAGACCCAGCGCAGCCAAAAATAAATTTAAAAATTAATCAATGCCCACCAGAAGTGGACAGGCTTGACATATCAGGGTACATCTACAACATGGAACAGTGAAGGGACATTAAATATACAACATAGAAAGTCTGCTAAGTGCTGACGTTGAATAATCTCCAGATCTCTGCCAAGTGAAAGGAACGAGGCACAGGACAATATATACAGGCTGCTACCATTTATATGAAAAACTAAACACACACATGTTTATAAAAATGCTCAGAACATCTCTGGAACTTGTACCAGTTGCTAAGGGATGGGGTTGGGGTTAATGTTCAATATTCTTTTTATAAAATTGAGGTAAAATTCACATAACATGAATCATTTTAAGCATTTAAAAGTATACAATTCAGTATATTCACAGTGTTGTTCAACCATCACCAGGATCTAACACCAAGTCTGTGATCTACACCAGAATGCTAGACTGGGTTGCCATTTTCTTCTCCATTTTCATCACCCCAGAAAGAAACCCCTGTACCCAGAAACAGTCAGTTTCCATCTCCCCTTTCCTGGCAACTACAAGCCTGCTTTCTGTCTCCAAGGATTTGCCTATTCTGGGTATTTCATAAAGATGGAATCAAATAATATGTGAACATTTATGTCTGGCTTTTTTCACTTCGCGTGTTTTTTGTGGTTTATCCATGTCCTTACTATCTGTGGATTTTTATATTCCATTGTATGGATGTAGCACTTTTTCTTTATCCATTCATCTGTGGATGGACATTCAGGTTCCCACTTTTGGCTCAGGCGAATAGTGTTGTTATGAGCAGTCATATACAGGTTTCTGTGTGAATTCTTGTTTTCAGCTCTTTTGGGGTACATATCCAGGTGTGGAATTGCTAGGTCATATGGTAGTTCCATGCTTAATTTTTTTTAATATTTAATTTTTATTTATTTTTGGTGGCACTGGGTCTTTGTTGCTGCACACAGGTTTTCCTGAGCTTGTGTCCCCTGCATTGGCCGGTGGATTCTTAACCACTGGACCACCAGGGAAGTCCCAAGCTTAACTTTTTTAAGTACTGCAAATTGTTTTCATTGTTCTTTTGCACTGGAGGGAGGGATAAACTGGTAGATTGGGATTGACATAAACATACTACTATGTATAGTTGTTGTTTGGTCACTAAGCCATGTCCGATTCTTTTGCTACCCTATGGACTGTAGCCTGCCAGGTTCCTCCGTCCATGGGATTTCCCAGGCAATAACACCAGAGTGGGTTGCCATTTCCTGCTCCAGGGGATCTTCCCAACTCAGGGATCGAACTCCTGTCTCCTGCATTGCCCGCAGAATCTTAACTGCTGAGCCACCAGGGGAGCCTATATATAGAATAGGTAACTAATAAGAACATACTGAATAGCACAGGGAATTCTATTCAGTACTCGGTAATGACCTATCCGGGAACAGAATCTGAAAAGAGTGGCTAGGGGACCTTCCTGGTGGTTCAGTGGTAAGGCCTTGGTGCTTCCACTGCAAGGGGCACAGGTTTGATCCCTGTTTGGGAAACTGAGACCCTGCATGCCACTCAGCATGGTCAAAAAAAAGAAAAGAATAAAGAGAATGGTATATGGTATGTATAGCTGACTCACTTTGCTGTACATCAGAAACGAACACAACATTGTAAATCAACTATAATAAAAAAGGAGTTATTTTGAGTATAAAAAATTATTTTGCACCTTGTTAATTTTAAACTAGGAACAAATTTTAAACTAGGAACATCTCTTCCCAAGAAAAAGAAAAAAAAAAAAATGAAGGTGGACATTCATGGAAAAGTAAAAAAGTATACAATAAATGTAAGGGCTTATAAGAAATTAGCAAATATCCATCTAGATAACTCCTGGAAGAACACTGCATTTTGGACTTGGCCCTCAAATCAGGTTCAACTCCTTTGTTCCGTTCTAGTTCTAGGAGTTGAATGTAGGGAGTCCTGGGTTCAAACCCCAGTCCTGTCTGTTACAGCTGTGCGTCGTTGTATGGGTTAGTTAACCTCTCTGCATCTCAAAGGTAAAATAAGGAAAAGTCGTCTCCTCAGCCAGCTATGAGAAGTGAATGAACTCAGGAGTGTATTATGCTCAGCCCTGTGCCTGGCACATGGTTGGCAGCCTAGGTCAGCGGCTTTATACTAGTAGGGTATGTTCTCTGCAGTCTTTTTCACATAAATTTCTCTGGTTCCCCACATGCTCAAGGTACTCTTGGAGGCCTGGACTCGCTGAGGAGAGTCCTCTTCCCATAATATTTCACCAGCCCCAATGTCACACAGTCCAGAAAAGGGGCCAGCCAGGGTGTGAGGGTACAGGAACCAGAATCAGATGCTGGGAAAGGGGCCTGCTGTCTGTAAGGACAGGGCAGGGAGCATGGCTTGCTCTATGGAGCTTTGGAGTCCAGGGCCAAATGCTAGGAGGAGTTGGGTGGAGACACAGGGGAACTGATTTGGGTTTAAATGGAGGAACAACTTAAACTTTTTTTTTTTTTTTCGGTCATACCACATGGCATGTGGGATCTTAGTTCCCTCACCAGGGATCAAACCTGGACCCCTTGAACTGGTAGCATGGAGTCCTAACCACTGGACCACCAGGAAATTCCAACAACTTAAACTATATTTATTAATGGCTGTGCTGGGTCTTTGTTGCTCCCAGGGCTTTATCTCTAGTTGTGACAAGCAGTGGATACATTCTAGTTGTGGGGCTAGAAGTTGTCAGGCTTCTCATTGCAGTGGCTTCTCTTTTTGTGGAGCACAGGTTCCAGAGTGAGCAGGCTTCAGTAGTTGCAGCATGTGGGATCTTCCCAGACCAGGGACCGAACCTCTGTCTGCTGCACTGGCAGGCGGATTCTTCACCACTGAGCTACCAGAGAAGCCCCCAACAACTTAAACGTTTAACTGACAGGACATATGCCAAGCACTGTGTTAAGCACTGTTGTGTGATTCCACACAAGCTATCCCCATTTCACAGATGAGGAAATTGAGGCTGAGAGTCCTTAGTCACTTTACCCAAATTTACAAAAATAAGGTGAAACAAGTTTAAATCCAGGCCTGTCTCAGCCTAGAATGTAGAAACTTAGCCTCTGTGCAAAGATGTCATTTTGCCAAGTATTGAACAAATGTTAATTATCACTAATCATTATCGGATACAAATACAGCTACAAGTAGAGCTGGAGTTGCAGCAGTGGAATGAGCAGCTGGAGGTAGGGGTGGCGTTTCCTCTCCCTAAATTCAGGCAGAGGCTGGATTAGCTTCTGTGTCTGATGCAGGGGGTTGGATTCTGGTTCTGGGGTTCTAGCTGTTGGGGCCCAAGGAGATTCCCAAGGTATGCCTCCAGAGATGTGGGTGTAGTTGTTTTCAGATGGGCCCTAGGAATCTGTCTTTTTCAAAAGGTGATTCTGGTCTGCAGCCAAGTGTGAGGTCCATTGGCTTGGATTGACCTCTAGGACCCCTTCTAACACCAAGTCTGTGATCTACGTGCCCTAATGCCCACCCTTGGAGGAAGCACTCTTGTGGGTTAGGCCATGCCCTCACCCCAAGCTGCCTCCTTAAACCCCTAAGGCCTTAAACAGAGTGCCTGCACTTGCACCCTGCCTTCTTTAGAGCAATAAGCTTTTTGGAAGGCAAAGGAGACTGCCAAGATGGAGACCACAGGAGCTTGTCTGCCACCTTCAGTGGTGAGGGTACAACCAGTCCATCTTCTCTCGTTGTCCTGCTCTACCCCACTCCATGCAGAGCCCTGATCACCAAAACATTGCCATTTGCCCCACTGGACCCTGGTTAAGTGCAACCATTCCTACTTTCAGCCCCTGGATCTTTCTTGGAAACTCTACCCAGTGGGGCTAGCTTACCGGGCATGCCTGGCAATTGTGCAATCTCTCTGGTCTGGGGGGCCGTCTCCTCTCCCAGGCTCTGGGAGACCAACAACTCAGGCAGGGAAACAGGCCAGAGAGCTATTCTCGATGACCTTTGGCTCCCTGGGAAGGACTCAAAACCAGTAAAAGTTTAGCAAGTGCCATTTAATCGTTGCTAGAACTTAAAATTCATTAAAGAAAAAAAACAACACATAGACTTTTTGGGCAATAAAAGATCATTTGCGGACTCGGTTCAAAAAGATCTTTGATTAGTTTTATTTTTTCTTAGAAAATTTCTAAGCCTCCTGTTTGTAAAATTCAATAAAAAGTGTGAAATGAACTCAGGACTTTGTCTGAGTTGACCTCAAGTGAGTTGATTTCAGCTGCTGAACTTCAATTTCCCCATCTGCAAAGGCCGCTGGCCCAGTGTTGGGGTAGGAAGTGGCAGTGGGGCAGGTGTTTTGAATGCTGAGAGGGAGGTATAAGTTGGGAGCCCCCAGAGTCCAGGCCAGAAACCTCTGGCCTGCCAGACACCCTTTTTTGGGTTTCTGATCATTGGTTTTAAATCTTCTGCTTCTGTTTCAGTTTCCTGGTATCCCATTATTTCTCTCACATTGGGAGAGGGGAAATGCAGTCATTGACATGTGAGTATAAAAATACTTCTCTCAGAGCTCTTCCCATGGAAACCCAAGCCTTTCATTCATTCAATATTATTTACTGAAACTGAGCCAGGCACAGAGGATTCAAACATGCAAAAAAGACACCATCTCTGACCAGGGGGTCTTCCCCTGATTTTCAGCCATGTAGAGATAGAAGAAATAATATCTTTGGGGAAGGGGCATTGATGGGGAGACACTGCCTTTTGGGAAGATTGAAGTGAAGTTCATGGTTCTATTCCTTTGCTGATTTTATAATCAACCCTCTGTTGCCCTAGATCTTCTTTTTAAAAATATTTATGTATTTATATTTACTTGGCTGTGCCAGGTCTTATTTGTGGCATGCAGGATCTTTAGTTGTGGCATGCAAACTCTTGGTTGCCACATATGGGATCTAGTTCCCCGAGCAGGCATTGAACCCAGGCCCCCGCTTTGGGAGCATGGAGTCTTAGTCACTGGGCCATCAGGGAAGTCACTGCCCTAAAGCTTTGAGGACACCTAAGAATTCTGAGAGCCAGGATCTCAGTAAATACTTACAAAAACCTGGGTAATTTATGAGAACCTGAAGGGCACCTCTAGTTTTATGAGAAAACAAACCTTGAGAGAGATTAAACTACCTGCCCGTGGTCACACAGGTTGCCAGAATCACCTAGACTGAAACCCAGATTTGAGTCTGGCAGAGCTGTTTTGGAAATACTGTTTGCTTTGGATTTGAACCTGGGAATTTGGTAACTATGTGGCCTGGAGTAAGGAGGGCAAGAGGAGAGGAGACAGCTCAGGAACTTTGGGCTAAAATGACCCAATCTCTAATCTTGACCTGTTACCCACTCTGACCTTGACCTTCGAATGAGAAGTAGGGCCACAGGCAATAATCACAATCACCAAGAGCTTATCATGAACTCTTATATAACACATCTCTGAAGTTGTGCACTAGTATCCCCATTTTAGAGATGAACTGGTAAGCTCACAACAGGACTGTTTCATGCTTTCCCCACCATCCATTCCGTCCACTGGGAGCTAGGCAAGTTCCCCTAGTTCTCCTGAGCCTGTTTTCTAATTTATTACCAGGATACCAAGAATTATTCAGGAGAACGCATTTACCTGCTGGGGGCAGGAAGGAGTAGGTACTTTATAAATGCCAGCAGCCTGCCCCCCTTCCCTTCCTGAAACCTCTTGCGTTTAAGTGCAGCCTAACTTTCATGTGGCAAGAAAATACACCTCAGATATACACCAGCTTTTGGGCCTCAATGTCACCCTCTCTACCTGCCTTCTTTTTGCTCAGACTTTCTTGACGTTAGGGGAACTGGGGTTAGAAAGCAGACCTGCCCTGAGGTAGTCAGGCACACCCTTAGGATGCTGGGTCCCAGGACAGGATTTCTTAGGAGTGAAACCATTTGACTCTTTTCCTTACCCTAAGAACAAAGCATCAAAGGATAATGTACGTGCAGGAAATCAAAGAGAAAAGGCAACAGGCACCAGATAACCCAGAAGCCCCAGGATTGGCTCACTGAACACCTGCAAATGCCCACCACTCACCAAGCTCTTTACTGGAGGCTAGGGGGCTGCAGAGATAGAGGGCTAAGGCTGTATTCACCAGCAGGGTTTGTGGACACAGTTCAGAGTCAGATTTTCCCATCTGGTAGGTGAACTGCAAGACAAGGCATTCCCCAGCTCAAGAGAACATAGAGAAGGCACTCTGAGAGCATTCTAGAAGGGGAGTTGGTATCTGGGAAGGAGGTAGTTCCAGGCAAAGGGAACAGAAATGTGAGAAGCTTAGAGGTGACATGGAGCCTGGCACTGAGGGTGGTGGGAAGAACCTGTAGAGGCAGCTAGAGGTTGGGTTACTAGGTTACAGTCTGGGAAGACAGAGGAAAGTTTCTACCTGCCAGGCAATCTGCCGTTTCTACGCCCTGAACTCTTCTCTCTCCAGCCCTACTTGTATCAAACCGAGGTCAGCATGGATGGGTAGTTGTGCTGTCCTGGGTGGGACCTTTGCATCATTTATCTGATATCCAGTTCCCTTTGGGGTCAAAGATTCTCCCATTCCTGGGGTAGTGAAGGGTAGAGAGAGGGAAATTCCTTGGCAGTTCAGTGGTTAGGACTCTGCACTTTCACTGCTGAGGGTGTGGGTTCCATCCCTGGCTGAGGAACTAAAATTCCACAAATGGCAGTGGGGTGGCGGGGGTGGGGGGGGTGGGGGGGGCAGGTGCGGCGCGGTGGGAGGTGCAGGGAGGACAGGGAGGAATAAGACAATCGATGCCTTCAAAGTGCTTAGGGCTGGTCACATATAGGGAGCTTTCTGAGGCATTTAGCATCCTTATGTAAGATGTTTCTTATGAAGGCAAAAAAGAAAAAATAATGCAAATGCCTAACAACAAGAGATAAGCTGAATTACAGCACATCTAATGGGGGTTAAGCAATCATTAAAATTTATGACTCAAGAACTTAAAAAGAAATGCTCATGATAGATTTAAGAAAAAAAAAAAAAAGGAGTATTTAAATTGTTCGGCAATTTTGTTTTTTAAAATATGCACAGACAAAAAGACTAAGAGGAAATATTAATAATCTTGCTCTCTACACGGTAGATTATTCTCTAAACTATTTTATAATCTGCCAGCTATTCAACAATAAGCATGGATTGCTATATCATCAGAATAGCAATAAATATCAGCTTCATGTTAGGAAAAATATGGTGATGGGGGTCAACTGTGGATCCTGCATTATTTGTCACCTCTTTGGGTTTCAGCTTCCTTGTCTATAAAAGGCAGACCTGAAGGACAAGTTGAGAAATCTTTCCTCTTTGAAAAATTCAAACTAACTTCTAGAGGATGCCAGAGTTTTGAAAATGGGCCAGCCTCCCTCTCCTGGAACAAGGAGGGCTGACCCCACACCTTAAGAGGAGGGAGGACTTGGATTGACGTGGAGAGAGGGCCGGGAGGGGACGGTAAAGGAGGAAGAACATTGTTGGGCCAAAGTTGAAGAGATACCTACTGGGAAGATCTACACTAGGGAAAGGAGCAGAGGCTGGGGAAAGGAGTCAAACTGGAGACAGGCCTATGAAGGATGGTCAGAATATCTGGGGGTTCACGGGTTGGTTCTGTCTGGAGGTGCCAGAGGCTGGATGTACCTAGAAAACTTTGGGTAAAGTGGAGCTCCATCACTCTTGGCAATGCCTGATTCCTATAGGAAGCAGTTTCCCTCATGCCTATGTGCTAAGTCCCTTTGGTTGTGTCCAACTCTTTGCAGCCCCATGGACTGTAGCCAGCCAGACTCCTCTGCCCATGCAATTTTCCAGGCAAGAATACTGGAGTGGGTTGTCATTTTCTCCTCCAGGGGATCTTTCCAATCCAGCAATCGAAGAAAGTCTGCATTGGCGGGTGGATTCTTTGCCACTAGCGTCACCTGGGAAGCCCCAGTTTCCTTCACACTAGGACCTGAACAATGTGTTGGCAGTGGAGGTGGTGGGAAACCAGGGTGGGTACCCCTGGCCTTGCCACAGCAGGCAGTGGTTGCTCAACAATTATCTACTAAATGAATATCATTGGGAAAGATATTGCTTATCTATAGACCTCAATTTATAGTACTCATCTGGGAAATGGCAGGTTAGGAAAGATTATAATTTGTTGGGGAGATACTGCATACTTCCATACTCCATCCTCCCACAGAATACCGCCGGCGCTATTTAAAAGTAGGCACATTGAGGTTCTGAAGGGCTGAGTCACTTGTCCCAGGTCTGGGATCCTAACTGGTTCATGACTGCAAAAGTAGCTTTTCCCACTCCACGGACGCGGTGTGTCGCTTCCAGCCTTAAAATACAGGTGCCACTACGAGGTTTGGCAAGGAAAGTCTGAACAGGCACCAGGCGCAAGGTGACAGATCACTCCCGGAGACACCTGATTCTGGGCGGGGTCCCGCAGGACTTCCCTCCTCTCCTGGCAGAGCCTTTGCCAGTCTCGACCGAGCCTCTGGCCGGGATGCCCCGGAGCTCGAGGTGGGGACGGGGGCGCTGGGGAGAAGCCCAGTCCTGGAGCAGCTCCGAGGGGCTCCAGGCTGCTGCGCTTCAAGCGCGACCCGACGTGGGTTCGGGTTTTCACAAGGTGGCTTCGGGGGCCGGCAGCGGTCGGCGCGGATTTCTAAGAGTCTGAAGGAAAACCCAACTCGGGGTCGCGCCCTTGAGACTCGCGGAGGGGGGAGTCACCGCAGCCGTGCCCAAGCCTCGGGCTCTGAAGGGGAGGAGGGGGAAAAGATGTGCGCGCGTGTGTTTGTGTGTGTGTGTTGGGTGGTATTTAAGCCGAGGGAGGCGAGGACCCTAAAGCTGGGGGTGGGGCGCATGAATGAAACCTTTTCGGTCCTTCGAGGTACCGACCCCCCGCCGCCTCCAGCGGCTAATAACCGTTTGGATCCCCGAGACTTTTCTCCCAGCCCAGAGTCCTAGTCTGTGGCTGCCGGCGGGAGGGGAGTTTGAGAGCTAAGTCCCACCCTCTGGGTTGGCAGCCTGAGGCCAGAGAGGGGAAGTGATTTCCTCAAGGTCACGCAGCAGACTGCGCCTAGCCCGGGCCGAAGCCCAGGTATCAGCCCCGCCTTGGCGCTGAGCCCCAGAACCTGGCCCTCCACAGGTCCGACGCTGGGAGGGAAGAAGGAGACGGCGGACGGGGGCTGGATGGATAGATGGGGGGTCGGGGGGGGGGGCGGTGAAAGCGCGCCGGACACCCATAACCCCAGGTCAGAGTTCAAAGCGGAGACTCCTTCCTGAAGCCGACGACTCTGGAGTCCCGCCTCGGGCGCCCCCTCGCGTGGGGCCGCCGGGGTGAAGATGACGAGGGAACGAGGGAGCGCGGGGCGCTGGGCACCCAGCCCCACCTCCGGCGGGCTGGGACGGCGCGGTGCGCGCGGTCCCTTTAAGAAAGTTCGCTGGGTGAGTTCATCCAAGTTTAAAAACTCGTGGTGGAGACGGGAACGGGGAAAGGGAGAGGGAGAGAAAGGACGCGGGAGAGAGGGGGAAAGCCCCGCCGGAGACTGGCGCGCCGCAGCCCGGGCCGGGGCGAGCCCGCAGCGCGCGGCGGGGATTGGCTGTGCGTTCCCTCGGAGACCGCGGCGAGGGCGGGGGAGGGGGCTGGCCGGGCCCCAGCTGAGGCCGGTTCCGGCCCCCGGCCCCCGCCCCCCGCGCCTCCCGGCGCCCGCCCCCTCCCCCGGCGCCCGCCCCCCACCCCGCCGCCGCCGCCGCCGCGGGCGCACTCGCCGGTCGCATTGAAAAGGCGGAGGCGGCGGCCGCTCCGGCTCCGCTCCGGTTCCCGGTGCCTCCCCACGCCGCACCCCCTCCCCGCCTCCCGCACCCGCCAAACTTGATGTGACCCCCCAACCCGACGCGGCGGCTGCCCCTCTCACCGCCACCCCGCCCCGCACCCCCGGAGCGCACTGCTCACCGCGCCCCTCCCCACCTCCTCGCCGGGGCCGGGCGCCGCGCTACCCCTCGGCGCTCCCTTCCCCTCGCCACCCCCGCCCCACCCCACCCCCCGCACCATGAGCAACCTGAAGCCGGACGGCGAGCACAGCACCGGCGCGGGCACCGGCGCGGGCTCCGGCGGCGCCCTGGAGGAGGAGGTGGGTCTGCGCCCCCGGGAGCGGCCCGGTGAAGCGCACGCGGAGGGGGGCGGGGGACGGGGCGCGCGCGGCCCCCCGCGCGGTCTGGCAGCGGCTCCCGGCGCCTTCCCGCCGCTGCCCTTCGGCCGGGGAGGAGCAGCCCGTGTCCGGCGGGCGGGGGCGTGCGGCCTGGACTACCCCGCCGGGCGGGCATTGTCTCCCCGCCCTCCCGGGCTAGGGGCGGGCAGCGCGCCTGCCGCCGTCCATGCGTCCCGCGGTGGGCGAGCTGCGCCGCGTCCGCCCCGCGCCCGCTGCCGGCGCGTCCCTCGTTCTCCACACTCCGCCCGGCTCGCTGTCCTCTTCCGAGGCGCTCCTCCCGCATGGCCGGGACTCCCGCCTCGGCTGAGAGAAACTGAGCGCGATTAGCACGGCGGGCGGGCGGGCGGGCGGCACGCTCACTCCCTTGCACTTTCCCCCCTGACCCCTGCTCGTGACCTTGGAGGCCTGGGCCGGCTGCGCGGCACCTTGGTTCACTAGAGTTGTACTCATGGCGGGATAGACGGGCTTTCTTCACGGCCCGAGGGCCTGGGGTTTGGCAAAGATGTCAACTGACTGATTTGAGAAGGAGATGCCTAAAGACTCTCAGTCCCGGGTTCTCCTCTGTCGAATTTTGCCCTCGCAGCCAAGCCAGGACCCCAAAGCTGGCCCCGGTGGGATTCTACAAGGAATGTTCACCGGCCACGTGCTAGGAGGAGGGTGTCCGAAGGCTTCGTGGAATCACCAGCAGCTGGGTGGTTAATTGGATGTGGCAAAACCCGGGAGGGTGTGTCTATACGGGGTGGAGGGGTGGGTGTGTGAATATAGCCTTAAGGCTATCATTGAATGGAGACCAGAAGCTTGGCCGGCGGAGACAAAACTGGTGTGGATAGGAGGCAGGCTTCGTTGCTTTTTCTCTCTCTAGAAGGGCCTCTGCTGTGTCACTCTAGGGCCAGGAGACCCTTCCTGCCATGTCCGGCATGCTCTTGCCCAGGAAACCAAGGGCCAGTTATCCACCCTGAGCTCCCTTCCCTTTGGTCTCGGAGAGAAACCGCAGAGCCTATGGTGGGGGTTGGCGATGCTGCCTGCCTCCCCTCCAGTGGTGCCGGTCTCCGTGCTATAGGTTTGGTGCAGAATGGCGGCGGTGGCCGGGCTGGGCTGGGCTCCTCACTGTGGGAGGGGTGGAGGGAGGGTCACAGGGCTAGCTCCCACGCTTAGCAATTCAGAGGCCTGGTGCCAGCCCCAGTCCACCAATGGCATGACATCTTGAGAATCTAGGTCTAGATCTCGCTTTCTGTGGGGAAGGAAAGGCGGAATATGCAACCCTTCACTACACCAGAGGGTCTGACATCTGTCCACGAGTGTGGTGTGGGCTGGTGTTCTTTTGGCTTCTGAAGGCCTTGTCTGTCTTGGACTTTGATGCTGACAAGCTCTTGGCTTTGAGGACCCCATCCTGACCTTACCTGGTTGTTCAGAGTCTCCCTGAGAGATGGGGGAGGGTGACAGGGTTGCTGTGTGTGTGTGGTCTCTACTGAAATTGTCTATCTCCTGTGAAGCTGGACATGGACCCAGAACCACTTCTGCTGGAGAGTTGACTTCAGCAAGGATTTTACCCTGCCTGAGACCCTCAGACCCACCCCTTTGAAGTGGGAAGGGTGAACCATGTGGCCAGTCTAAAATCTTGGAGAAATCATTTGAGGTACTGGTCACTTTTTTCTAACTAGCTTTTCTGAGAGAGAGGGCAGAACCCTCAAGAAGTAGAATTTCTCTCCTTGTGAGCAGAGGTGGGCTACAGCCCTGCAGTGCTTCAGGGAATCAGTGCAGTTGGTGCTGAGGAGGGTAGGGAGCATGAGTTCTTGTTACTACAGAGGTCTAAAACCAAGGGCCACAGTGGTCTCTTGGAGCCCCACATCTGCTCTGGTCATGTAAGCACGAGAGTCGGCCCCTTTTCTCCGGCCAAAAACTGTTCAGCCAGGGTTCCATCTTAGATCAGTGGTTTGAGAAGGAACAGGACACATTTTCTTCAGCTTAGATGCCCCCTAGGTAGGCAGTTTTGCAACCCCCAAGAGCCACCATTGGGGAAATCCACCTTAGCAGAGGTGGTTCCTCTCATGGCTGACCTAGGCTGGCTCTTCCCAGTTGGCTATTGGAGATTAGCTAAAGCAAACCTAGGAAAGCAAAGACGATGTGGCTGAGCAGGTGGTTGTTAGACCTGGAGGGATGGTAGAGGCATTCTGAGAAGAGGGAATAGCGCATATAAAAATAGGGGTGGGCTGTGGAACCTCATGACTTGTTTGGGTGACTATGGGGAATTTGCTATGTTGAAGTGATGCTGGGGGCCACAATATGAACAGCCTGAGATCATGCAGGCTTGGGAGGAAATCGGCATTTTTCTGTCACTTGGGAAGGAGATGTGTTAGAAAATCAAGTGTACCTTTCAATTTCAAGGCTATACTCTCCCCCGGGTGTGTCTTGGCTGGTGCCTGAGCTCCAGGTGAGGATATACCACTGCACAAGAACCCAGCTCAGGTTGGGCTTGCCTCTGATGCTGCCCAGACCCAGACCCAAGCATTGTTTTGGCTTAATGATTCTTGAGGGGTGGCTGGATAGTTACAGTGTTTCTGGGGAAACATATATTTGGTTTGAAAGTATATTCTATTTTGAAAACAGAGACTTCACTTTCATAATACAAGGTAGTATTAAGTTACAGTAATTATTCATTGAGGGCCCCCTATGAGGAGGGGGATATTTGGAATCTTGGGGTAGGGGTGAGGTTCGATTTTCTAAAAGTTAAAAAAGTTTTAAGCCAGCTCAGTGGTTACAGAAAGGCAGGGTTAATGGTGGCTAAGGGAGCTACAGCTTGACTTGAGTCTTGGCCCCTCCATGTTCTTCATCCCCATTTTTGTCTTTTGCATCCACTAAAGTTGGGTCAAAATTGCTTCCTGCAGGTCTGGTACCCCAGTGTCCATCGTGTGTCCCCTAGGGGTCTCTTAAGAACCAGCTTGGTCCCTAGCCTCTGGCAGGATAGGTCAATGTTAGCTCTCAAATGAGTGAAGGAATTTTAGGGTCCAGTGTGTGGTTTGGGCACTGCCCCCTTTCTTTTTTCTGCCATCAAAAGTATTTGCCAGGATCTGGGACATCTTGGTGCTCTGTCTGAAGACTTTCTAGGGGATAAGGAGAGGGAAACATCTATGCTTCTGGGCTTTTACCTGGAAACAGGACCCAAGCAGGTCAATCCAGACAGGTTCTGGTAGATCAGACTCCCCTCTGCCCTGGGGATTGCTGGGATGTGTCTCCTCTGTTCAGATAACCTAATGGAGAGACTGAACTATTTGCAGTACTGTGAACCCATATCCTAGTCTTTATAACAGGTGTTGTTTTGAACATTTGACCATTTTAACTCATTTCACTCTCATAACAGCACTGTGACGTACTTATTTTATTACCACATTATAAATGAGGAAGCTGAGACACAGGTTAAATAGCTTTCATGTAGCTCGTAAATGGTTGAGTTGGGGTTTGAACCCAGAGTTTGCTCTTAACACACTCTGCTGGCTCTTCTGTTTTATGTTGGGGGTTTGGATGAGGCTTGAGGGTGGAGAGGGGAGAGGATCTGCATCTCAGGCTCTTTAGGGCTGAGCTTTAGGTGATTACAGGGTCCCAAATAGAAGCCCAGGGCTGGCTCCAGATTAGTTCTCTTTGAGTTGGTTGCATCCTGAGACTGGGTGGTGGGAGCTGTCAGTCCCTGCAGGAGGAGCAGTTTATCACAGATGATGTTTAGAATTGTTATTGTGTGGTGATAAAAACCAGATCAGGTGAATTCTTTACAGACAGTACATCCCCCTTGTAGCCTGTGCTGGGGCTGACCGCCTTCACCTCCCAACCCCTTGATTCCCTGTTGCTTTGGGCATCTTAAAAAAAAAAGAGGGGGGTACTTCAAGTAACTCTAAAGTGACTGCTTTTCATTTGGGAGGCCTTTCTCTTACCTTTCTTTTGGGTCTCCTTATCTTCTCTTTCCCTGTAAGTGGCCAGCCTGACTGGTTCGCCCCAGTAAGAACTAGCTTCTAAGTATCATTCAATGTTTGGACATTCTGATTTCTCATCTCCATTTCTGGGGTGGAGCAGGGCAGAGGAGGCTGGCCAGTACTGCAACTGGAGACAGGATATGAACCGTGCGATGTTTTGTTCTGCTCTTATGCTCTCTACCCGTTTGTTGTTGTTGTTGTTTAGTCACTAAGCTGTGTCCAACTCTGTGACCCCATGGACTGCAGCATGCCAGGCTTTCCTGTCCTTCACTATCTCCCGGACTTTGCTCAAACTCATGTTTGTTGAGTTGGTGATGCCATCCAACCATCTCATCCTCTGTCGTCTCCTTCTTCTCCTGCCATCAGTCTTTCCTGACATCAGGGTCTTTTTCCAATGAGTTGGCTCTTTGCATCAGGTGGTCAAAGTATTGGCACTTCAGCTTCAGCATCAGTCCTTCCAATGAATATTCACGGTTGATTTCCTTTAGGATTGACTGGTTTGATCTCCTTGCTGTCCAAGGGACTCTCAGGAGTCTTCTCCAGCACCACAGTTTGAAAGTATCAATTTTCAGTACTCAGCTTGCTTTATCTCCACCCATTTATCACACTGGTTCTCCAGAGAGTCCTAGAGGTAGAGAAGAGGAGTCCTCCCACCTGCCCTGAGGGCTGAGCTCCTGGTCCAAGGCCATCCATCTCGGGTTACCAAGAGCTCAACTAGAGTGTTGGGTTCTGGCCGCACCTGGTGGCCCCCAGCCTCTGCTCAGCCATTGATTTTGGTTAGCAGCAACATTTGGTAACGTGTCAGTTCTCTGCCATCCCCTGACCCTGGCTGCCTCAGAGGGGACCTCACACCCCAGGCGCAGTGTGAGGACCTGAGGCAGAGCCCATCTCCTATACTTCAGAAACCACGCTTCTGTGAGATGGGAACTGGAGACAGCCCACAGAGCTTCCTGTGCCGAACCCTGTCTACTGCCTGCCCAGGGACCAGCATGGCCTCCACGCTGTCAGCTTCTTTCCCTATTCCATCCTTGGATGGGAAGAATAAGTTTACCCGTGAGATGTGTCAAGGCTAGATGGGTGGCAGGATCGTTGAGTCCTCCATTCCTGAAGAGTCTGCTGGTGGATCCATCCATGTTGGGTGCCTCCAGAGTACAGCAGGGGCTGGGTGTAGTCGGAGGGTCTGTCTTGGCCCATCAGTCATTTACAGCCATTTAGAGCTGACTGAGGACAGGCCGTGGACTGTCAAATCATCACGGCTACCTGTATAGTTCTGACCAAGGTAACGCCCTCAAGGAGAAAGGACAGGGCCTGACCTGAACCATGCCAAGCTGAGTGTCCTGGCGTCTCTGCCTCCTCTTATGTGGTTGGCCACCCTCCCTCTTCCCAAGTGAGTGGTTTGTTTGTTTGTGTGTTTGGAGTTTGGCATTTTAATTAGGAAAGATCTGGAGAAGTTTTTGGAATAGGACCTGAAACCAGTTTGTGGAACTTTTGTTGCTATCACAGCTGTGAAGAACTTCCACCCAGACTGGTCCCTGATCTGATGTGTAGCTGTAGCTATATATGGGCACGACTTAGGATAGAGGGGTCCTACTGTGTCGAAGAAAGGGCAGCTCCGAACTAGAATACAGGTTCTAGAAACGTTTCCATCCCTGAACAGAGACCCTCTCCCGACAGGAGCATCCCTTTAGGAAACTCATCAGACTTCGTCTGCCTCAGTCAGGTGGGGTACCGATGTGAAGGACTCAGCGCTCTGTGTTCAGATGCATGGTGTCCTGCGTTCAGTGGATTAACGTTACATGGTTTAAGGGTTGGAGGTACTGATTTTGGAGCTAGGGGAAGGGCATGGGATTCCCCTAGGACAACTCCTTGAATCTGTGGGGTGGTGTGTAGCAGTGGTGATACCTGCAACCTTTGCCAGCTGCAGGGTCAGGCAGTAGACGGGTATTGGCTGAGCACACAGCAGTAAGAGGGACAGGGTGGGTGGATGGCACAGGGGGTGAAGGGAGCCATGCCCGGAAGCTTGGTGCTGGAGGCCCTGTGAGCCTGTCTTTCTGAGTTGCCTCTGAAAGCATGGTCCTCTGGCTCTGTCTGGAACCAGATGGAAAGCAGGCCCGGCCCCTGCCTCCAGCCAGCCTGGGAGCACAGAGTCTGCATAGCACAGTTCATGCTGCTTGGTTGGGTTCCCTAATGAGGTGCAGAGCAGGGCTCGCAGCAGCTGTGACCAGGTGTGTTCCCACGATGAGGAGCCTTCCATTCTTGGGGCTAGAAATAGCTTGGACTATAAGGTCCAAAGCTTTATTTGGGCCGTCTTAGTTCCTCCCGCCCTAACTTCCCAGGCAACTTGGAGTTGACCCCCAGCTCGGCCAATGGCTGGCCAGGCACCTAATTCCTGAGCTGGTTTCCTCATCTGTAAAATGGGCCTCTCACTCTGCCTGTTACATCAGAGGCCCTTCAGGCTCACACTCCCATGGTAGGTGTGAAAGAAGTGGAAATTACAAAGTGCTGCCCAAGGTAGGGCCTTAGAGCCAGGCCCTGATTCGTGTGATTTGGGGCCGGAATTGTCAGAGGAAGGCACAGTGCTGTGGAACAGCTCCCAAGCTTGGACTTCTCCCCACCAGGTCGGACTGTGGTGACTTGGAGGTGTCCTTGGTGGGGATGGCTGGAGGGAAGCTGGGCAGCGTCCTAGCTGGGAGCTGAGCAGCCCTGAGCTCCTTGGAGGACACGGGAGGCCCCGGGGTTCTGGGAGCGTGTGTGTTTGTATCTGTTTGCTCTTCTGTCTGGCTGTATCTGCTTGCTCTTTTCCCCGTGTCCTTGTTCAGCCCTTATAAGTCCTGGGTCTGCGGGCCATGTCACCACATTCCATCCACCTCTCGTCAAGTGGCCCCACTGAGAGGGACTTATTTCCCTTGGGAGGGGAAAGAGTGACCTACCAGTGCCAAGGCTAAGCACAGGACGCAGGCAGAACCAAGCCCCACCCCACCCCCGATACACGTATACAGCAGAAAAGGCCCAGGCCCCTGAGATCTCTGCAGGGGTACGGTGCCTGCTCTGAGGTTTCCATTTGGCAGCTGCAATATTGCCCCAGCAGAGAGACCCCTCTGAAACCCCCAGGGCCTGGCTTCCGGCATCCTGCTTTCTCACCCTCTCAACCTCTGTCCACTTCTTTCCTGCTTTCCTTGCCATCTTGTGGGCAAAAAGGAAGGCGTAGGAGCCCTGAGCCCATGGAGGACAGTGCCCGAGCATCACTCGGAGACTCCATCACATTCTCCCCTTCCCTGGTTTCTTAGAAGGTCAGAGCATGAAGGGCCCTGAGTCTAGCCCACCCTTCCTCTCTATTGCTGAGGCAGTGGTGAAGGCCTTGAAGCCACTTCCCTGGCCGCAGGGCTGGGACTTCAATCAGGCTCTTTGATAGTTGGCTGGAGGCACTTTTTCTTTTGTTTCCGTGTCAGCTCTGTTGGCCGAACAGGAAGCTGAGCCTGAGTCCTGTGTCTTGGTTCTCAAAGGTTCTTTTCCCCTTGGAGAAGCCAGAGCTGACCTGGACGTGATGATGGGCAGTGGACGTTTGCAGCAGGAAAACTGCAAGCTTTATATAATGCAGTCTGAAGCTCATAAACTCCCGTGATCTGGCTGGTAGGGGCGGTAGTGAGATGCTGGAATGAGGTGTCCTGGGCTTCTGGTTGGACTCGGGTCTTCCTGAGGCTGTGAGGGGGCCCTGCTTTACTCCTAGCTCCTTCCCCACTGCACAAGGCTGCTCCCACTCAGTCACTGAGAGCTGGCAGTCTTTCCTTTGATTTCCCTATATAACTCGCTGTTTAAGACTAACCATGGATCCTCCAGAGGAACCTCTGTGCTCCCCCAGTCATCCCTCTGCCCTCCTAGCTCAGATGCTGAAGGCCACTTGTTCTGGACACCTAAGGCTGACCCCCACTGGGCTCTGAGTGGGTTGGAGGTGTGAGATCAAGGTCTGCCAAAGAGCCTTGACTTGTGAGCTGGGCACCCAGGGACACTGGGGTACTTCTGACGTGCTCGGTGACTTGGAGCAACTCCCTGGACCTCAGCTAAAAATAAGGTTTCTTCTAGCTCAGATATTCTGCATTTTGGTTGCTGGAGAGGGCTGGGAGCTGGGGAAGGATGTGGGAGGGGCTTACGAGAGGCTTGTTTTTCCCCTGTTTGGATTTCCCTCCTCCCCCACCCGCTTCTGTATGTGGTGTTTTCCATCCAGATGACACCAGGAGGGCTCCCTGTGCTAAGCAGCAAGCAGGCAGGGTTCAAAGCTAGCAAGATGTTTTGATGGAGTGGACAGTTGAAACAGTTCCTTTTCCGGACTGGATTCTAACTCTCAGAGTTGGTAAAAGATTGCTACAAGGAATCAGTTTTCAAAGAGCGTTTTTCATCTCTTTGGTGTGATGTTTCTATTGCCCAGAGTCAAGTTTCCTAGCCTTGTGAGGCAGAGATTTGCCTAGAAGGCAGGGGTTCATGAGTTCTCTTCCAGTGAGTAGTGTTCCTGGTGGATTACTGGGATTTATTTGGGAGTGGGGGAAGGATGGGGGTGGCCCTGGTATTTTCTACCTCAGCATCCTTTCTGGACAAAGATCTGGGCCCCAAACAGGGGGTCCCCAGAGTCCAGGGTGCTGTATCAGACAGTACAAGACTGGGGTTTGGAAGGAGGCTGTCTTGTCTTTTGGAGTTAAAGGATAAGTTAATATCCAAGGATGAACGACTGTTATGTCAGCAGTGTTTACCCCTTTCATCTCTTGTAAAAGCTGGCGGGGACCTCCTTGGTGGTCCAGTGGTTAAGAATCTGCCTTCCAAAGCAGGGAATGCGCGTTCAATCCCTGGTCAGGGAACTAACATCCCACATGCTGTGAGGCAACTAAGCCCGCAGACTGAAACTAGAGAGGAACCTGCATGCTACAGCTGAGACTCAACAAAAGAAACTGGTACATATAGAGCCTATCCTCAGCCACAGTATCCCTCTGCTGCACTTACCTGGGAAGCTGAGTGTTTATGCTGTGAATGAAGGTGGAGCAGCCAGGCCCCGGCCTGGGCTGACTGAGTGTGGGGTTCCCCCACCTAGGCCAGGATGACTTCGGGGAGTAGCCTTGCGGACCCCACGCCCCCATCCTATCCCACATGGGGGGCTTTCCTCTGGCTTTCCTCCTGCAAGGCCCCCCCCCCCCCCTCCAGCCCCATGTGGTCTGGGCCCTGTGTGTGCCTCAAAATAAGTCTGATAGGGCTCCCTGGTAGTCCAGGGGATAAGAATCCTCCTGCTCAGGCAGGGGACACAGGTTCGATCCCTGATCCGGGAAGATTGCACATGCCACAGAGCAACTAAGTCACGTACCACAACCACTGAAGCCTGTGCACCCTAGAGCCGACGCTCCACAGCAGGAGAAACCACTGCAATGGGAAGCCTGTGCACTGCAACTAGAGCGTAGACCCCACTTGCTGCGACTAGAGAAAGCCCATGCATGTAACAGCGACCCAGCACAGTTCTTAAAAGAAAAAGGCTGAGGGGGAATTCCCTGGTGGTCAATGGTTAAGAATCCACCTTGGAATGTAGGGGACGCGGGTTCAATCCCTGACTGGGGGACTAAGATCCCACAGGCTTCAGAGGATCTAAGCCTGCGTGTCACAGCTACCGAGCCTGGGCACTCTGGAGGCCACGCACCACAACTGGAGAGTCTGGGCCCCCCCACAAAGAAAATCCCGAGTGAGGAAATGAAGATCCTGCACGCCGCCAGCTAAGACCCAGTGCAGCCAAGATAACGATGAATAAATACTAAAAAAAAGAAGTAAGGCTGAGGGTGGAGGCCCCCACTTCCTGTGCCTTCCTCCACCCCTCCCCAGAGCATGGGAGGAGGGAGGAGCAGGCCAGAGGTCGTTGGGAGCTCCATGCACCCGAGGTCTGGCTCTAGCTGGAGGAAAAGGGCCCAGGACCACCCAGGGAAGACCGAGCCAGCCCCAGGAAGTCTGCCCACCAGTGATAGCCTGTGGGCTGGATGCCCTGGCTCCCGGCAGCCTGAGGGAAGGATGGGCAGCAGGGCTTGCTTGAATCAGCAGCCTCAGGAGCCTCATGCCATGCTGCCTGGGGACACCGTTGTGCTGAAGGTCAGCCTGTTGCCTTACACAGGCCCAGTGCTGGCTGGGGCCTCCAGTGAGTGAGTCTGCTTCTGACCATCATGAAGGCCGTACACCATGTCTGTGATGGTCCTGTGTGGGGACACCTCTCTGGCCACATTCCTGGTCTGTGTTGAATTTGATGCTTCCAGCAGGTTCCTCAACATGTGTCTTCTTTCACTGGCCTCGAAAGATTGCTCATTGTTTCTTTTTTTGGCTGAGCCACGAAGGTTGTGGGATCTTTAGTTCCCTACAGGGAACTAAATCCTGGCCCACAGCAGTAAAGGTGCCAAGTCCTCACCACTAGGCCACCAGGGGATTGCAAAGGATTCCCTGTCTTTTCTCTACCCCTCCCCAATCACTACCTTCTCCGCCCTGTTCTAAACTTGCCTTCTAACTGTGCCAAGGATGAGGCTGTGGTCCAGCATGATCTGCTGGTACATGCCATGAAAGTGACCGTTTCAACAGGACCGTGGTTGCTTTCCATGTTTCGTGGCAAGAGAGGTGTTCTCTTGGCTTGTGTGAATGCTTTTGGAGAGAGAGTGTATGGAAGGAGAAGGGCCCAGGTTAAACAAGGCTGGTGCCTTCCAGCAGCCTGGGATTGTGTGAGCAACCCCTTATACTTCCTCCAATTACCCTAAAACATTTTTTGTGTTGAAAGTGTTGGTCACTCAGTCGTCTCAGACTCTTTGTGACCCCATGGACTGTAGCCCTCCAGACTCCTCTGTCCATGGGATTCTCCAGGCAGGAATACTGGAGTGGGTTCCCTCGCCCTCCTCCAGGGGATCTTCCCAATTGAACCCAGGTCTCCTGCTTTGCAGGCGGATTCTTGTACCATCTGAGCCACCTGGCAAGCTTTGTGGAATGGGCCATGGGTTCTTTGGTTAATCTTTCCATCTTGTATCAATGGCAGTTGGTCCCTGACTCCTTGTCCGTGCTTGACTCTCTGCTGAATGTTGTGTCCGATTGTCGTGAGGCTGGCACTAGTGATTTGCATGGAGCAGTGGTCACCAATGCTGGCCTGAGACCCAGGACTGTTGACCTGACCTTACAGAAGTAACTGCATGTGTCTGTCCCTGCCAAACCTAAGGATCCTGACGGTGCCATTAGATTGCCTTGTCAGCTTCCTATTCTGAGCCTCAGTTTTGTCATCTGTAAAATGAGCTTGTTGAACTAGCTGATCTTCAGTGTCTCCCACCTTGGATATGAGCTCCCTGGGGAAGAGGAGCACTAAAGAATCCAGCGACTGCCTAAGGTTGTCTCCCGTACGTTCCTAGCCCCAGTCTGATCTGGACCTGATCCAGCCTCACTGTTGTTGAGTTGCTCAGTCTTTTCCTTCTCTTTTGTGACCCTATGGACTGTAGCTTGCCAGGCTCCTCTGTCCATGGGATTCTCCAGGCAAGAATACTGGAGTGGGTTGCCATTTCCTCCTGCAGGGGATTTTCTGGACCTAGGGATCGTATCCGCGTCTCCTGCATTGATAAATGGATTCTTTATCACTGAGCCACCAGGGAAGCCCCCCCAGCCTCCTTAGGCTTATAACTGAATGGCCTGCGGTACCTGACAGGTGAGGTTTTTGTGCAGGTAAATGCCAAGATTACCCGAGCCCTAAGTGAACAAGCATGTTGTTGGGCCTCTCCTGTATGCTGGGCATAGAGTAAATGAAGTGTGCTTGTCATCTTGGAAGGTAGATGATATCCGTGTTGCGCAGATAAGGAAACTGAGATTTGGAGCGATTCAGCAGCTTCGCCAAGCCAAGCATAAAGCTGGGATGCAAACCTGGTCTTGCTAACTAAAGCCTTTCCCATTTATGGCATCACTCTGCTATGCTCGGCCACATTCATCTGTGGCTGAGTCCCTTTGGAGGGACCGAGGGGTGTAGAGATGGGGGAGGTCTGAGGTGTTGAGCCTGGCTCTAGACACCATGAAGGATAGGAAAGTTTTGAGACTTGTCTCCTGTCTATGGGTTTTGGAGTCCAGGTGAATGCAGACTGGTAGGACCAGTAAAAGACCAGGGGGTCTTTAAGGGCCTTCATAAGACTTGAAGGAAAGTGGGGTGAGGAAATTGAGGGATCTGAAGGGTGGATGCCCTTTAGTTAAGGAATGAGGAAGGGGCGGGCTGTGGGGCAGCACGAGCGGCTGCCAAGCAGCGGGTCTCTGTGGGTCTTTGTTGGGGACCTAGGGTCAGTGGGCTGGGGCAGGCCCTGACGCAGTTGGAGCAGCACAGCGGTGGGCACCGGAAACTCTGTCATCTCGACATGTGACCGGCCAGTCTGCTAAGCTCATGCTTTCTGTCACTGAAACATTGCCGTCATCCTAAACAGGCTGAGGGAAGGGCCTGGCTACTGGAAGATGCATGGCAGCACCTGACCCATCCTTGGGGCTAACGAGGCTGCCCAGCCGCGGCTCCCTCTTCCCCACAGCCAGATGAATGGCACGGATGGCTGAATCAGGGTTTCCTGGGTCTTACCCAGCTCTGCTCCAAACTTTCATGAGCCCTTTGTGGGGCCTCAGTTTCCATGTCTGCCGAAGGGGACAGACAGAGGGCACGTTATTTGCTGGGGTGTCCAGGGTCAAATAAGAACCAAGGAGAGCATGCAGATTAGCCTCCCAGCAAAGGGTCTGTGACCTGGCAGATGGGGGCCCACCACCTAACCCATCACGGCTTTGACCTTGGCTTGCTTTCTAAGGGATGATGGCCCAGGACAGGATGGGACCTGTATTGTAGCCTCTAGAACCTAAAAGATGAGAAGCAGAAGAAAAGAGTCATGTAGCCCAGAGAAGGCTGGAAACCAGGGTCTGAGCTGGGAATGAGGGAAAGATCCCCCATACTTACTCCCGTCTGCTTCCTCAAGCAGGAAACTTTGTGCTGAGAACTTTCTATTTTAGGGGGCCTCTGGGGAAGTCTGGCCAGAAAGGAGCCATTGGAGGAAGGATTTAAAATTAGCCGGGGTGAGATGGGTGGCCCCTGGGGAGGACTGAGGCAGAGGTTTCTGCTGCGAGGCAGCTCTGGTTCTGTGTCTTTGACCCAAAGTCCATCCCATCATCCTGGGAGGAGGGAACGGGGCCCCGACTGGCTTGTGCACTTTGAGTCCATTCTCTGGGGTAGGCTGGGCTTCCAGTCCGGCACCCCAGAGCAAGCATCGTCTCTACCAGTCTGGGTGAGCAGTTGGGAGGGAGACCTGGGTTTTGAGTCCTTCTGCCTTTAAAAAAACAAGCTGCGTGACCTGAGAGAGACATTTCTGTTTGGGGGTTTACATGTAAATGAGAGGCCTTTCATCACAGGGCAGAGGGGTGTCGAGGACAGCTGCCCTCTGGAGTCCAGGAGCTCGGTTGAACCCTCCTGGAGCCTGGGCTGTCTGGTCTCTCCCAGATGTTTCTGGAACAGAACTCCAGCAGAATCCCCTGCCAGCTGTGTCCTACTCTTTGCAACCCCATGGACTGTAGCCTGACAGGCTTCTCTGTCTGTGGGATTTCCCAGGCAAGAATACTGGAGCGGGTTGCCATTTCCTTCTCCAGAGGATCTTCCTGACCCAGGGATCAAACTCAGGTCTCAGACCTGCATTGCAGGCAGATTCTTTACCATCTGAGCCATCAGGCATGTAAACT
The DNA here is from genome assembly GCF_033118175.1 of Dama dama. NCBI lineage: Eukaryota > Metazoa > Chordata > Mammalia > Artiodactyla > Cervidae > Dama > Dama dama. The sequence continues at coordinate 56,970,860 of NC_083692.1, read as the reverse complement.
TGTTCTTACTTGTCAGTGATGAGTTGAAGACTTACTTTTGGATTCATGGTATGCGATGCGACTTGCAACAGGAGTTGAGGGAATTCCCTGGCAGTCCAACGGTTAGAACTCATGAGATTTCACTACTGAGGGCAAGGGTTCGATCCCTGATCAGGAAACTAAGGTCCCGAAAGCTCTGCAGCCAAAAACAAAACAGGAGTCAAGTGTATTGGGAAGCTCTCCTCTTTCGGATTTTTCATTACTCAGGAAAGCACAGTTTTAAAATGCTTTTAATGGATCTACACTCTGGAAAATCTCCTTCCCTTGTAATAATTATTGGCTGATCTGATCTTGCTGGCTGCATTTAACCAGCAGAGGTGAATTAAGAAGGTTTTCCCGCCAGTCCTCTCCTGACCCACCGTTCAGGAGGTCAGGTTTGCCAAACCTGAGTCACGAGATGGGCACCTGGTGTTGAGACCCAGCTTCACCTACAGCTTGTAACTTTGTTGAGGGCAAGGCTTGAAACTTACACCATCCTCTGCCTCACTAGAAGCTGGCAAGATCCTACTCATTCTTCAAAGTCCAGCATCATTGTTCCATCTCTGATTCCTTTCCTAAGTTCCTTATTCAGTAAACATTTAGTACCAGCACCCTACAGAGAGCTGGGCAGAGAAGCAAGAACACAACACATACCCGGCCACTGAAGAGCCTACATCTGGCTTAGAAAGCAGGAAGAGATGGATGTGAAAATGCTGGGCCCTTTGATGAAGTCACTCTAGGGCATGGAGTTTACTACTTTGCCTCCCCATCAAACCAGACAGAGGCTGTCTCCCCCAGGGGTCCGTGGCATCTTCTGAAAAATATGTATGTTTCTACCTGTGCTTTTCTTGGAGGTCAGAGACCATAGCTTTCTTCAAGGCTCAGAGGGGTCCTTGGTCTGTGCTCTCGTTAAACAGGGCTGTCCTTGGGGCTGTTGGCAGGGGACAGTCTGTACAGAGGTGCTTGGCTCGTGCTTGTTGTGACGCCTGCAGGATGAATCCAGAGAGAGGGGAGGGTCCAGAAAGGATTCTGAAAGATTAAATGCTGTCAAACTCTGGGTGCTTGTTTGCCTCAGCCTCTAAAGGAGGCTCAGGAAATCCTGAATTCTTCCTTCAAACCCTGGAAGGATTCCAGTTCGTTTCCTGAAGGAGGAGGCGTCATCCTTGTTCTCCTGTAAGCCTGGTCCTCACCACCGTGGTCTCTTCCCCAGGTCCGGACACTGTTCGTCAGTGGGCTCCCTGTGGATATTAAACCCAGAGAACTCTACCTGCTCTTCAGGCCATTCAAAGTGAGTCTGGACCCAGCCACCCATGGGCAGAGCCTCGGATGGAGGAGAAGTATCAGGAATGAGTCCAGACCCGAGCTGGGCAGGAGAACTATTAGAAGCTGGGATCGCAGACCTGGCTCTCTGCCCTGGTTCGGCTGACTCACATGTGGCTTGTTGTCATTTGCTGAGCCCCTCTGAGCCTCTGTTTTCTCATCTGTAAAGTGGAGACAGTAGAACCTCAGTAGACTTTGCCATATAAGGAATCTTTGAGATTCAGTGTGGCATTTTCCATTTTCGGATAAGAAAAAGAGGGGAGGTCTGAGCTTCCGGATGACAGGCCAATGGAGCAAAGGGGAATTCCTGCACAAAAGGATGAATGCAGCCGCGTGATGCACACCCCTTGTGCTAGGCTGTGTGATGAGGGCTGAGGGCGCTCAGCAGGGGGTGGAGGTCTGGGTGGGTCGCCTTTGGGCGGGAGGAGAGAGTGAGCTGGGGAAAGGTGGGGCTGCAGGGTGGCTGGGGTAGCACAACAGAGGCGTCTGACCTTCCCTGTTAATGATCACCTCTCTCTGCAGGGGTATGAAGGGTCCCTGATAAAGCTCACATCAAGACAGGTAATTTCTCTCCAAGATTTTTCTTCCTCCCAGCCCTGACCGACTGCTGAGCTTGAACCTAAGCCAGTTCTCTTGTCCTCAGTCTTGAAGCATCTAGCAGCTGATACCTGCCCCCTGTCATCCTGGTGCTCTCCTGGGCTGATGAAAAAGTAGCCTCCTTTGTAAAAGGATGAAAAAGTAGACAGGTTCCCTCTCCTTACCGGTCAGCTCCTGGTCCCCACTCTCTGGCCCTTGAGAAACTATAGTGGGGCTGGAGGCTGAGGACCATGGAGCTGGTGGCTGTGCCCTGGCTTCTAGTGCCAGGCGTTCTGGGGCCCAGAGTCTTAGGGGCCGTTTGTGGTCTGGACTGAACCTTGGCAGAATGAAGTTGGAAAAGTTTTGAACCTGTTGCCCCTTGATTGAACCTGGATCCTTCCCATGCTCTTGATACATCAGTGTTCCGTTCCTTGCTGGGCAAAACAGTAACACTAAATTACCTGCCTGCGTTAAACAGCAACAGCAAAAGAGCGGGTGATGTTCCATGCAGTGGGGTAATGCTCTATTGGCATCATTTCCCAGAAAGGGGTACCTGGGTGGGAGAGTTTTGGTGCCCAAGAACCTTTCACTGTTCTTCCTATTGAATATCAGGAGGATATATATATATATATATATATATATATTTGTTTTGTTTGCTTGAGGGGGAGATGGAGTGTTGGGAGAGATGCAAGGGTATTCTCTCTTTTTCCTACTAGCCTGTTGGTTTTGTGATCTTTGACAGCCGGGCAGGAGCAGAAGCAGCCAAGAACGCATTGAATGTGAGTAGATGGAGAACAGGCCTTTCTCCAACCCACAGACTTCTAGACAGCGGGATTTCTGTTGTGTCTTCCGCAAACCTTCTTCCACTCCACACCTAAGGAAAGGGCCCTCAGATGTATCATCCCCAGCCTTCCTGGGGCAGAATCTCTGGCTTTACCATCTGTGCCAAACACCACTCCTCACAAGGCCCAACCAGCGTGTCCTCTGTCTTGGCCTGTGTGGCTGAGTCTTTCAGGATAGATCATGGGGGCTACAGTGGACAGTCTGGGTCCCACAGAGTAAAGCCTCTCCCTTCTTCCTCTTCTCACAGGGTATTCGCTTTGATCCTGAGAACCCGCAGACCCTGAGGCTAGAGTTTGCCAAAGCCAACACCAAGATGGCCAAGAACAAGCTAATGGCTACACCAAATCCCACCAATGCTCACCCTGCCCTTGGAGCACACTTCATCGCACGGGACCCCTGTGAGTGGCACTCAGCGGCCGTCTGCTGCCTTCTACCTGGCAGAGCTGGGGGCCTTTGTGGATGAAGTTGCATGCAGAAGGCACCCCTGAGGGGGAGTGGATGCTCACCCCCTTTTCCAGGAGCTTCTTGCACCCACCGTTACCCATGCCTGTGGATCCCAGGCTTCCTTCCACCCCCACAGCCTTTGCTGCACTTTAGCCTGAGCTCCTGAGCTGTTGGTTCTGCCCAGCTTCCTCGCAGCCCGCTTTGATCCTCTTGGTTGAGACGAGCCCATCTAAGGGCTTCTTGAAGCAGACAGGATGCTTGCTAAGCCTGGTCAAGTTACTATGGTTTCTTTCCTAGAGTCTAGGGGTCCTTTTGGGGAGCTGAGAAGGGAACCTCATGTTCAACGATAGCATTGGGTACCCTTCTCTACTCGGAATGGGGTGGTGCAAGGGGGAGCCAGCATTCTGATGATGGGGGCTCTTGTCTCTGCTGCAGATGACCTGATGGGGGCTGCTCTGATCCCCGCATCCCCAGAGGCCTGGGCCCCCTACCCTCTGTACACTACGGAGCTGACCCCAGCCATCTCACATACTGCGTTCACCTACCCAGCCGCCACTGCTGCTGCCGCCGCCCTGCATGCTCAGGTAAGCCTGGATGGGACAAGCAGGATGGGGGAGAAGGCAGGCTCTGAGCTGGCCAGGCTCCATTCCTACCTGGCCATGGACCGCCCAGCTCCCCAGAGCTGTCACAGCACTGCTGCTTGCTTGACAGTACCTTTGGGGTTTGGGATGTGACAGGGGGAGGAGAGGATAAGCTGTGAGGCCACATTCAGGCTACACTGCTGACACGGAGTGTGAGAGCTGCCATGGGTCCACTAGACACCTGTGGGCAGGCTATGCCCATTGTGTCTGTGGTGATAGAGTGTGGTCCCCGGGCCCAGAAGACTCGCCTCTGCCTCCATGAACTTCATGAACTCCAGAAAGCTCTGAAAGATTTGTCTGGATGTTTTTGTTTTTTCTTACTCATCTGGAAATTAAGAATAGTGTTATCTGCCTCAGGTTGTTGTGAAAATTAAATGTTAAGATATGTGAGGGGCTAGAATTGCACCTGGAACCTCTGAGGTGCCCGTTGGTCATTTGCTCGTGTTCACCGAGCCTGGACACTCTCCAGGCTGGGCGGAAGATGCAGCCAGCGCTTCTGGGCGTGGGGGGTACAGCTGGGCTAGGAGGGCTCTATGCTTGCCCAGTGCCACGCCGGTACCAAGCCAGGTGGTCAGCCCTCAGTCGTGCCTCAGTGCCGCAGAGACAGGAGAGCTGGGGTGCATGGTGAGCGCACCTGGGCCGCTCATCAGCGAGGTGAGCAAGCTGAGGCTCGGGAAGAGCAGCTTGGCTGTTGAGAGGTGGGGAACACAGGTCACTTGACTGGGGCAGTGGAAGGAGATGAGCGGTTCAAGGATATGAGAAGCCAGGATGGAGGGTTTGCAGAAACTGGAAGCTGACAGACACTGGAAAATTGATCTAGGCCGGGAGGTGGCAAGGCTCTTCCTCTCCTGGGCACTGTTTGGGGATTGACCGCAGACCAGCACTGTGGTGGGCACAGAGCCGTGAGTGAAGATAGTCCTCTGTGACCTGGCGGAGTGCAGAAGGTGGATGGTGCTCCCCACCAAGCAGTGGGGTGGGGGGGTGTTAACTGCAGGGGCCCCTCGAGACCTCTGATCCCAGCTTTGCCACTAGTTGGCCACCTGATCTTCAGCAGGTGACTTCACCTCTGGGCCTCCATGTGGTCCTCAATCTGCAAAACGAGGGGGCAGGACCAGATTGGGTGGAGAGCTTCTGCCCCTGTCCGCTCTGAGATGCTAGGCCATGACCACATGAGGCAGAGTCTGGGAGCCAGGACAGTCAGAATGTCGGATTATTCAGGAGCGACATCGCTGCCCTTTTTAGGGTGGTGCCCCCAGCTGGCTGGGAGTGGTGTGCTGTTCCTGTTCCTAAGCTTCTGTGCAGCAGGACTGTGTGCCTGCCTCTCGTCTGCCTTTCCAGCCTGCTCCCTCCCTCCCCATACCCCGTGGCTGCCTCTGTCTAAGCCCTGTCTCTCTTTCAACACCTCTGTGACCTTGTGCAATTTTCTTGACCTCCCTGTGTCTTCATTTCTTTGTGAAATGATAGTCTTAGCTCCTTTATAGGATGGTTGGTAGCCTGTAAGCATAGAGGGAGTGCTGATGGTTATTATTTAACATTCCTGCTGGCTCAGGTGGTAGAGAATCTGCCTGCAATGCAGGAGACCTTGGTTCGATCCCTGGGCCAGGAGGATTCCCTGGAGAAGGGAATGGCTACCCACTCCAGTATTCTTGCCTAGAGAATTCCATGAACAGAGGAACCTGGCGGGCCACAGTCCATGGGGTGACAAAGAGCTGGACATGACTGAGCAACTCAGCACACATTTAATGTCATTACTGTCTGATTCCCCCCGGTCACCTCTGAGGCTAGAGGACTCGTTGTGCCTGAGCTCCTATTACCTTGGCCCCCTGGGAGTGGGGTGAAGGCCACCTCGCAGGATGGTGGCTTTTTTCAGGAGGCAGCCTGAAGTGATTGGATCAGGTGGTGACTAGTCCGGGTCCCGCTACCTGAGTTCTCTGCACAGCCGTGTCCTTGACAGTAACACACAGTGTCAGGACCAAATGCAGTAAAAGGCCTGAAAGCATTTTCTTCCTTCCCCTCTCCCTTCCTGGCTGCATTGGGTCTGCATTGCGGTACATGGGGTCTCCAGAGCCCTTAGGCTGGCCCTGTGGTTTGTGGCTTGTGGGCTTAGTTGCCCCACAGCATGTCAGATCTTAGTTCCCCAGTCAGGGATCGAACCCATGTCCCCTGCATCAGGAGGCGGATTCTTAACCACTGGACCACCAGGGAAGTCCCTAAAAGCATTTTCTAAGTAGTAGCACTTTCTCTTAACTTCCAAGAGCCCCCTCCCTGCCCCCCTTCCCCCGATGGTGCTGCCCCAGAGGTGGAGGTTGCAAATGCCAACATGAAGGAAGTGGACACTAAGGAGGTTATTCTGAACTCGGAGGATCAGTAGCCTGCATTTTTCTTCCCCGGGGTAAGGAGGTGATTTGGAGAGGCGGCAGCAGCCTATAGACAAAAGGGGATGAACACTGGTCCCTCCATTCTTACCCCAACATGTACATCCTGACCTCCTGCCCTCTGCCAGCAGTTCAGCCTGAGCGAAACTGAACGGGGTCCTCGTGTAGTTGTGAGGACAAGACCTGCAGGAAGAAAGGGGACGAGCTAGATGGTTCAGGCCTGAATCTGTATTGGCATGAGTGAGGCTGTCTTGTTGGACCTTCTGATCATCTTGATAGAAACATCTCCTTTCAGAGGCTTTGGGTGGCAGGTGCACGCTAGCGTCGGGCACATGAAGATAGATGTTGGCCTAGAAGCAGGGTTCTGCGTGTCCCCATGCATACCAGGGCCCTCCCAACCTGGACTTCTTTTTCCATTTCAACCTAAGGATATGGATCTTTCACTGTGGCCCTTCTCTCCAACCCCCTTATACTGGCTCAATCACTTACTGATGAGTTACACAAACCCCCCTGCCTCTCTTTTCTTATCTGTATAATGGAGATGATAATAGCATCATCTTCAGAGGGCTTTTCTGAGGATTAAATGCACTTAGTGTGTGAAAACCTCTAAGAACAGCATCTGGCATGTGCCAGGTGCCTAAGCATTAAGCTGTTAGAGGTCTGCATTCATGAGGAGAAATAGATAGGGCTTTTTCTCTTTTCCCTTTGCTGCTCCCCAAAATATCAGCACTTTTAGTCCTTAGACTTGGTAGGTGGTTGGACACAGGAGTGTAAGTAAATCCATGGGTATGAACCTTTCACACAAATTATGTATTTAATCATTTTAGAACTAAAATATCGGGACATGCTTCCATGTCAGTAAGTGTAGATCTACATTCTGGCTGTCCTGCCATCATGTAAGTGTGTCTAGCTCACTGTAGATGGCAGGCAACTGAGGCTGAGGCTGTTTACACTTTTTCTTTTTGCGCTGATAGGCTGTGCTGCCATGGACGCCCTTGTTCACACCTCTCTGGGCACCTGTCCTGCTTGTTTTCCTTATCATAAATTTCCTAGAACTATCACAAGGTCAAAGTGTAGACCTGCCAGTCTGGGTTAAGTAAGACTGGATACTGTTGAATTTGACTGCACCACGTGGCATGCGGGATCTTAGCTCCCCAACCAGGGATCGAACCCATGCCCCCTGCAGAGGGAGCTTGGAGTCTTAACCACTGGACCACCAGGGAAGTCCCAAAATTGACTTTGTGATGAGCGAGGCTCCTGTATCTGTTGGCTGTTCCTATTTCTTCTCATGTGGATTCATCCATTCGCCCACCTTTTGGTGTATCTTCTCCGTCAGTCCCAGGTTTGGGGGAGGACTGAGTGTGTGCCCCCAATTCCTTTGTTTGGTTGCTGCTCCTCTTGGAGCTGTAGGCATTCTGGATGCCCATGGCCTGTCCCTGTGGGATGGCCACTTAGGACTCCCAAGCCCCCTCTGAATGACTGGAGGACTTGAGAGGGGACTGGCCTCTCGCTCCCTGCTGAGCTGGCCGTGACCCCTGAGCCTGAGCTGGGGCTGGAATGGACCGTGCTTCTTGAGGGACCTGGACCACCAGCCTCTCCCAGGCATCTGAGAAAAGTGGAAGCACAGCGCTTCAAGGACATTTTGTCTACTTCAGTGGCATGGCCATCCCGAGCTCAGAAATGAGGGCTTTCCTCTACTTCCTCCCCAAGGAGGCAGCGGCTATCTCAGGCTCTGGAGTGCAGGGCGCAGCACCTAGTGAAGAGGGATGGGCCGGATGAGACAGGCTTGCTGCAGGGGCCCCTCAGCAACCGCTGTGGGAGGAGGCTGGGTTGGAGGCCTCCAGGGTCCCTCCTACTCTCATCTGACGCTCTCCCAGCTCCAGCCCTGCAGGGCACTCAGCCTGCCTTGCGCTTCCTTGATGAGGGGCTGCTCCAGCCGGAGGTTGGGTGAAGGGTGGTGGTCTGGGCCCACTAGGGCTTCCCCGAGCTGGACTGGCTGCAGGCTTGTCCTGTGGCAGCGGTGCTGGTTTCCTCGTCGTCCCTCTTGGGGAATGAGCTCTGGTGTCCAGCTGGGCTTCCAGCTGGGAGGGCAGCCCACAGCTTAGCAAAGGGGAGGAGAGGCTTCCTCCCACTCAGCTGTCAGCCAGGAAGGGAGGGAAGTGCTTCCAGATGTTTAAAAGACAGGAGAGAAAATAAGGTGGCCTCTGAGACTGGATGCCTCCACGAGGCTCTTGACCCTGTCCATGTGATGTGGGTCCTAATCCAGGTGGTCCTGGCAGGTCAGGGTCAGCCGTGTTCTGGCAGCAGCGGTGCCCCATCCTTGGAGCCCAGAGTGTCCTTCTGGCCTTGGGCAGGTGGCCTTGGACCCAGTTGTGCCATGTGCCGAGTGTCCTGGCACCTCAGAGGAACCAGCGCCAACTTCCTACTGAGCACGGGGTGGTCTTGAGCTGTACAGAACAGCACCTGGAATTCTGAGGGGGCACAGGAGCAAGTTCTCAGCCGCCAGGTAGCCTGGCGTTGCTTGATGTCTTCTCTGCTTACGGCGGCGGGGACTTTGGCAGCCAAGTGGGTGCTGGGCCCGACTGTCCAGTTTCATGAAGATTGTTTCTGTGCGCAGCTGCTACTCAGTTTCCTCCCCAAGGGGTCTCCTGAGCCATCCCTCTCTTTCCTAAGAGAAGCCTGGCTCCCTGCTCTGAGCTCTCCTCCCCCAACCCCTGACTCGGGGCCCTGTGCTGCCCTGCCCCCACCCTCCTAGGCAGGCAGGGGCAAACGTGCTGTCTGTGACTGGGGCAGGCAGCCTCCTCGCGATCTTGGCTTGGCCCCCAGCACAGCTCACGATCCAGACTCTCGGCCGTCGGAGAAGGGCGTACGTGTCGTTTCCTGGCCTGTCTCTGGGAATCCTGCTTTGGGGCCACTGCTCTGTGGGGCCTTCTGGCAAGTCCAGGGTTGAGGTTGCTGGCAGGCTCAGCTGGTAGGTTACAAATCACTAGAATTAGGAGTCTTGTAATGGAGGGGAATGGGCTTCCTTGGTGGCGCAGTGGTAAAGAACTCGCCTGCTGGTGCAGCACGTGTGGGTTCAATCCCAGGTGCGGAAGATCCCCTAGAGAAGGAAATGGGAACCCACTCCAGCATTCTTGCCTGGGAAATCCCATAGACAGAGGGGCCTGGTGGGCTGTAGTCCATTGGGTCACAAGAGTTGGACACAACTGAGTGGCTAAACAATAATAATGATGGAGGGGACAGGAGGGGTGGTGGATGGGTGTGGAAGCATCAGCTGGGTCACGACTGTGACTTCCTGGACTCCTACGAGGACAGGACTCACATCTGGGAGTCCTACCCCTTGGAGACCACACGGACTTTGGTTTCTAACGAGGTTTTATGTTCTGTCTTATATCCTTGTGGACACCCTGTGACTTCGTTGTTGTTCAGTCGCTCAGTGGCATCCGACTTGTTGCAGCCGCATGGACTGCAACACACCAGGCTTCCCTGTCCTCCACTGTCTCCCGGAGTTTACTCAAGTTCAGTCACACCCTGTGGCTTAATCATGTCTGTTCTGGAGCTGTGAGGACACTGAGACTCAAAGAAGTTGAGAGAAAATGTGTTCGGCCCCTTCCTTGATGTCAGGAGTCCCACACTCTCCTGGTGAAGGGGGATGGGCAGACTGGGGCCCGCGTGCCCCCCACCCCCCGCCGGCTGCCAGGACTCCTCCCACTGCTGCCAGACTCAGTGGAGGAGCGGGAACACCTTTGTGACCATCCTCTCATTTGAACCTCCATCCTGTAGAAGAGGCAGGTCAGAAGGCGCTCTCCCATTTTGGGGATGAGGAAACTGACACCCAGCGGTGAGTAAGTGGCCTGACTCCGCCATCAGAGACAGCGCCAGGACTCGGACAGGGGCACGGAAGGCCATGTTTCTCGGGCTCCCCCGTTGAGCGAAGGGACTGCTCGGCCAGCTCCTAACCTTGGCTTCTCTTACAGGTGCGCTGGTACCCTTCCTCTGATACCACCCAGCCAGGATGGAAATATCGGCAGTTCTGTTAGTTCTTCAGTAAGTGCTGGCTCTGAGACCAGGACAGAGAGCCTCCCAGAGCCCGGCCTCCTGCAGGGCCACGGCTCCTCTGCCCAAGTCCTGGGGGCTCGCTGGTGCTCACCCGACCTGAGCTTGCACCGGGGGCACTCTGGCTGGTTCTCCCCACTCCCCCAACCCTGCCACCCCCTACCCTCCACCTGGCAGCCTCCTTGCAAGGGGGTGGGCCTGGGTCCTGCTCCAGTCTCCCCCTCTGCTCACCGCCCCCTCTCTCCCCCCTCCCTCCAGGTCTTGTCACCACAGCTCGAGGCCCCGGGGGGGAGGAAGCCGCCCTTAGCGCCCCCTGTCCCCAGGTGGCCCTGCAGAGCTGCTGCTGCTGCCCTCCAAAGACTGTGAATTTTAAGCCTGACTCAGTGGACTGTTTTCCTTCCTCTCTTCCTCTTCAGCCCTGCCCTGTCCCGCAGCCCCACTCCAAGGCCTCACAGCTGGATTCAGGGGCCTTCTCGCTGGGACCCCCCAGGCCCAGTGGGGAGGCCTCCCTGGGGGACTGAGCAAGGCCCGGCCTCCAGTCCAAATCTGCTTCCGTAGCCCCACCTCAAAGACACGAGGCGTTTAATTCTGCACGTTTTCCGGCATGAATTAAGACACTTAAACTTGTGTATATGTGAGTGTACAGTTTGTTCTCACATTGGGTCACCATGACAACAAGGCCTGGCCACGAACAGCTCATCATTCCAGGTCCCTCTCCCCACACTCCTGCCCTGCACCACCCGGCTTCAGTGAGGACCAAGCCCCGCAGCCAGTTCCGCCCGGCAGCTGGCACCCCACCACCACCACCACCACCACCCCACTCACTTCCAGGCTGAACAGGAAGGACCACCCAGCCAAGACAGAACATTTTCCTGGTCATTTCAAATCGGGGTCCTCTGTTTTCTCCTCCTCAGATGGGCCAACAACCATTAAGAAAATCCTTTCTCTGCCCCTTTTGCTTACCTCTCCCCGGCACACCCCACCCCTGCCATGGCTCCTCATTCTTTCCAAACTTTGAAACCAACCAAAAAAGTGAAAGTATTTTTGTACCCTGTGTAACAAAATATTTATGCAACATAAAGGATTTTTTCGTGTGTGTGTGCAATTAATTATTGAAGAGACCTTGTCCGCCTTGTCAGATAAGTTTAACATTTTCATTTGAGGCATGAAGAAGAAAAGGGTTTCCGTTCTCCAGCAGTGAGCCTTAGCGTCAGCCATTAGTTTAAGAAAAATGAAGGAAAAATTGTGCAATTTTTTGTTTCATGAGCACATTAGTGCTTCGCCTTTGGCCGCGGCCGCGGCCGTCTTGCCGTTTTCAGACTTGGGAGACGAGGTGGCTGTTGTAATTGCTGAGCCTGTGAGAATGTGAAACTGGATAATATATGAAACGCAAAATAAAAGAAATCATCCAAAGTAACTGCTCTCTGACCTGTGCTTCCTTGGGTTGTAGACGGCCATCGCTGGGCGCAGCCAGAGGACAGGTGCTGGGGGCTCAAGGGGGAGGAGGCAAGGCAGGCTTGGGCCCCGGTTCACGTGGCCTCTCCCTCCTGCCCTCGTGTGTGTGACTTGAGTCTGCAGAGGCGGTGACCTGCCAGGGGTCATGCAGCAGGGGCCTATGTCAGCCCAGCCCGTGTTTAATTAATTCATTCTTTGCCTTCTGGTCTGAGGATGGGGGCGGAGACTCCCTGCACCCAGGTTAAGCACCCAGATGGGACCTTCGTTGTTTGCGATGGTGTCTTTTCAGCCCTTGCGTAGAGGAGGACTGTGGTTTGAGAGCTTGGGCTCCTGCAGAAGTGTCCTCGGCGTGTGTCATGTCCCTGTGCTAGAGAAGCAGAGAACCCGGGAGTTGGGCCTGGAAGGGGTTAAGCCCTCCCATCCTGCAGGCTCCCAGCTGCAGCTCCCATTCCTGAGCTGGGTTCTTGATGGGTGTGGGTACAGAGGTCAGGGAAATGGTGAGGTGCTTAGACCCCAGGCTGCACTGGATCCTGTCAAGATGCTAGCAGCCGACCCTGATTCTTCCCTTTTGCAGTTTGGGGCCTCAGTTTCCTCATCTGTGAAGTGGTGGTTTGAAGTTCTTTCCTTCTGGAGGGTGGGAGCACTGACCTGCTGGCTGTTTGTCTTTAACGTCTCCGCCCCCTGCCCCTTCCTTCCACCCCCACGCCCTTCCCAGCCTGACTCAAAGCTGAGCCTAGACGGGGAGGGCAGGAGAGGAGGCCCCAGAGCCCGCCGCCTGCTGGGCTTCCTTCCAGCCTTGTTCAAGCGAAGCCACAGTGGTTGTGGCCGGCCCTGGTTGCCTCCTCACCTGGTCACCAAGGTGCCCCTGGTGCCCATCTCCACTCCTGCCTCACCCGCTCTCCTGAATCCCAGGCCTGCACTGAGCAGCCCATATCTAAGGTGTCCTGCTAATGAGTCTGCTGGGAAAGGCTCTCGGGTGACATGTGCATGTGAAGGGAGGCTGCCCCCCAGGTGCTGTGAGGGAGGAGGAGCCTGGCCAGGCCCTGGCCCTCTAGGTAACTGGGTGGCGGGTGGGTGGGTCGTCTGGGCTCCAGAGGGAGGCTCTGGGAGGAGAGGAGGTTGGTGGCTGTGTTCACGCCAGCCAGAGGAAGGGGCTTGACGCTTCTGTTGCCTGGACCCCTCCTGCAGTGTTTGGACCGGCTCCGCACTTGCCAAGCAAGCAAGGCCTTCCCAGCCTGGCGCCCCTCCTAGTGCTGGCTGGGGAAGTGGCGCAGAGGCCCACAGCCCCCACCGGGGCCAGGCCGATGCCTGACCTAATTCAGCTGCGGCAGGAGCCACCGGGTCTTCCTGAGGTGGTGAATTATTTAGCTGGGGCACCTGGGCCTTTCTGAGATGGGCTAAGAAAGCTGCTTCATAATTTAAAGGCCCCTGTTCCTGCGGCTTCTCTGGGGGGCCTCCTTCACGCTTTGCTGAGCAGGGCCTGCGTCTGACAGGAGGGGGAGGGAGGCCCTGAGGCCATCCCGGGAGGGGCTCTCCAGCTGGACGGGGGCCTTTTTGAGGGTGAGGCCTTTGCAGACAGGCCTCAGTGGACAGTCACGTTTGGACCTACTGTGGAGGTGTCAGGGCTTATAGACAAGGGCACAGTAAGCTGAGGTCAGCAGCGGCCAGGTCCTGACTCCCCATTTAGAAAGCACCTTCTTCCTTTCCAGCTGATCTGATTATTTGAAATACTTCTTTCTTTTCTGGAAGGATTTTAGGCCTTGGAATAACCAGGCCTCTTTTAATCAGAGGCGCCTTCCCATCAGCACTGAAATCTCCTCCATGGTGGAAGAGGCCGCTTCATCAGTGCACATGCCTCCTGTACTGCTTCACACAGACGAGGCTGGTGGCAAGTGAAAGCTTGTTGAGGCCCTGCCCCGAAGCCAGCTCTGTACTTCCTGGGCTGGGGGCAAGGCTTGTCACCCCAACTGGGTCATTGGGTGCTGCTACCTGGCCAGTGTTTTTAGGGATGTGGCTTCTTTTGGAGCCTTCACAGGTGAGCAGGTTCCCAAGCCCTGAGTTTCCAGGGGAGTCCGTGCAGGTAACTGTGGGAGGGCCCAGGCTCTCACCCTCACCCCTTCCCTCTGCTCCACCCATCACACCTGCGTTGCCTTATTTGCAGAGGTCCGGAATCCAGGCTTTCTGATCTCCAGGAGCTCCCTGACAGAACACAGATATCCCTGAGAAGCAGGGCAGAGACTTCAGGGCAGGATTTGGGGAGCGTGGCCAGAAGGGGACCCTGGAAGGGAGCAAAGACTTTACCTCATAGTGTCAGGAGGAGGGAGCAAAAACCTCTACCTGGCTGCATCCTCTCCCGCCTCTGTCCATCCAAAGGGCCTCCACTGGGGCGGGCTGCCTCTGGGACAGCGGGCCCTCCTCCCTGAAGTGCTCCCTCGGGAAAGAAGAGGGGCCATAGAGCTGAGAGTGCGCCCTTGTGAGGAGAGAGGCTGGGCGCTGCCCCGGCAGCATTCCCAGAGCTGACCAGAAAGGGGCCTGAGCTCCTGTTTGTCCTGGACCTCCTTGCTTGTCATGCAGCTCACCCACACCCTCTGGGCAGTGTGGACAACATCCATCACCCTCTGGCTTCTGGTTGGGCTGGGTGAGTGGGTGGGAGCCCCAGCAGGGGTCTGAAGGAGGTCAGTGAGTGAGGTCAGGTGCCCTTGGACCATTTTGTCTTCTTGACCTCAGAACAGATCATCAGAAGGGCTCTTCCCCGTCAGAATCAGAATTCAGCATGGAGACTCTGATCCAGACCCCTCTCCCATTTTACAGATGAGGAAATTGAAGCAGAGAGGTGACGAAATTTGCTCTAAGGTTGGGAAGACAGTGGCCAAGGTGTGCTCCGCCTGTGTCTCCTGATTCCCAGTCCGTTGCCCCACATGGCTGTTCCAGAACCACACACATGCTGTCTAATACCCGGGCAGACAGGCAGCAGGTGCAGGATGGCCGTGGGCTTGGCAGCCTCCTCTGCAGTTTTAGTGAGGATTAGAGCTGGTGTCTCCTACCTGCCACACTCCGGCCTGACCTCTCCCTGGATTCCTGTGTGCTGCTCCCTGATCAAGGGACAAAGAGAGGGCCCCCAGTGACTACTCTAGCTTCAGTCTAGCCCTGTGCAGTCTCTCTGGCTTTTTAACCTGGAGGACAGAGTCATTGGGTCTGCAATACCCATCTGGGCATGCAAGAACCAAGACTGTGTCTCTGCACCGCTGTGCATGGTAGAGAAAATGCAACTCAACCCAGTAAGAGTCTAAGAACTAAAGAATGGCTGTATAGTTCCATGAGAGCCCATCTTTCCTCTCTGAATGTCTTATCTCTTTGCAAATCTGTGCCCTTTTCTCACATGGCTACTGTGGGAGTTAATGAAAGTGCAGGAAAGGTCCTCATACAGGGGAGGTAGTCCATAAATATTCACTGCAGGCATCTTTAAAGAACACAGGTTCCTCTTTCTTTCATCCTTAGCCAGAAATGAAATTGAGTTGATGCTAATTTATACTCTCCTTGGTTATTTTTCTAACGGTGTATTAAATCCTTGAAAGGTGTTTAAACCCTTGCCCTGCTGGGAGGAGAGGGCAGGGACCCAGGAGCCATGGAAACCATCTACAAGCGCCCAGAGCTAGCTGTTGGCAGTTGGACACCTTTGGATCTGACTTTAGCCTTTTGATCAAATCCTGTAGGATTTCAGAGCTCTGACCACAGTAGCAGCAGCAGCAGTAGCAGAAAGTAATAGTAATACATTCATATACAACTTTATAGTTTACAAAACATGTTCACATATGCTATCTCTGGTGATTCTCAGAAGCCCTATGAGATAAGCAAGAAAGGCACTATTACCTATTTTTTGCACTTAGGGAAACCAAAGTTAAGAAGGTCCAACAGCAGGCAGAAGGCTCAAGACCCTGGTTTTCTGGTATTACCATTCACAGTTAAATGATTCTGGGGGTTTCCAGGCCATAGGGATCCCATGAAGGCCAGCAATCCTGGGGGACTCTGGAGGGGCGTCATGGGGACCAGAGAAGCCCTATTTGAGCAGTTAGAAGGGCCAGCCATTCCCCAAGCCTCTCTAGTAACCTGGTGTAGAAATCAACCAACAAGAGAAAAACAAAGGCTACAACCATTAGGGTGTGTGGGAGGGAAAAAAGGTTGACTGGATAAGGGTGAGCAAAGCTCTTTTTAAATTAATTTTTATGGGAGTGTGGTTGCTTTACAGTGTTGTGTTGCTTTAGTTTCTGCTATGCGGCAAAGGGAATCAGCTATATATATATACATATTTATATGTCCCCTCTTTTTTGGATTTCCTTCCCATCTAGGTCACCGCAGAGCATTGAGTAGAGTTCCCTGTGCCACACAGTCGGTTCTCACTCCTCGTCTGTTTTATCCATGCTAGTGTATATATGTCAATCCCAACCTCCCAGTTCATCCTCAGAAATCTCTTAAGGTGGACTTGTTTCCTAGTTTGGCCAGAGCAGGATTATTCATGTGTCAATATCAACCACCTGTATCTGAGTCTGAGTATCTCATTAGGGTCTGTGAGTGACTGTATCCTCTGTGCTGCCTGAAGGAGTTCTTACTAATGATGAAGTGCTTTCAGTTTGTTATTTTCAATAATGTAACCACATGGGGATGAGGGGACCAGAGTTCACAGGCTTAGCCACAAATCCTCCTGTCTCTGATCCCCACAGCCACGCATCCTCCTGTCTTTGGGACATAGTCTAGGGAACAGCTGTCTCCGTTTCATGAACAGGAAGTTCGAGTTTGCAGAGGTGTTAGAGTCACATTTGGCAGTGGGTGCCCTGGCGAGGCACTGAGCTCTGGGGTTCTTATCACCCCTGGGGAAGCATCATGCCTCCACCCGTTCATCCTTCCCTTGGGCGAATACTGCGCATCTGCTCTCTGGAGCCTGTGTTTGGGGCTGAGGTGGAGGATAAGGTACAGTCTCTGTTCTCAGGGTCCAGCCTGGGGTCTGAGGGCCTGGACTGTGGACTAACTGAAATGGGTGGTAACCAGGAAGGGGAAGATTTAGGAGTCAGCGGTTCCAAGTGGCTGGTGCCCTCTCCTGCCCCCTTCTGCCAGGAAGCTGTCCCATTGCTTCCTCCCTGCCTGAGTACAGACCCTCCTGTGAGCCTGTAATGGTGTGGTTCTGTGCTTGGCTTCTCAGAACAGCTACATGGGAGGCTTACGAGGTGGGCATGGAGGGAGATGCCCCATTTTTCACCCCAAGGTCACCCCTCTTGGCTTCCAGAGCAAGATACTCAGATTGTGTCCTCTGGTGAAGGTGGGCTCTCACCATAGAGGTGTCTCAAATGTGCCTGCTTCCCTAGATCTGGGTTCTTCTTCCTGGAACCAACAGGGTATATCTCCTGGCAACCAGCTCAGAAGAGATGGAGGCAGAAGCACCATAAAAGGGGAACAAAGAGCAATGGTCATCACTAGGATTCCCCCCAAAGACCATACTCCCAAATATGTCTTGCTTATACATTCCATGGTATAAAGCTCTTTCTCTTTACAGCCACCAGATGATTCATGCCAAAATACACTTTCATGATTTCAAAGAGCTTTCTTTCCTGGTCCTCTAGAGCCTATGGGTAGATGGCCGGAGTCAGGCATTCAAGACTCATCCCAGTCTGACTTCTGGCCCCTTCCTCACTGTGCACTCAAGTCAAGACATGTGCAGACTCTGAGAGGCTCACAGGGAGAGGTTTTTCCCTATGAAACTGAGTACTGCATTCATCCTCAAGGGGGTGGGGGGCCTTGGTGAGACCTCACTCCAGGTCTCGGCACTCTATGACCCTCGCAAGTCCCTTTCTCTCTCTTTGGCCCCTTGCGGGTCCCGTCACCCCTGCTCTCTTCATTGCTCCTTCGTCCTATGTCCACCTGTGTCTACACATCAGGCATCTTGTCTTGGCCCCGGCCGTACCCAAGGTAAGACGACTTATGCTCACTGTTGGCCTGTCTCTTTCTAGGTGCTGGGTGCATGGAGTGAGGCTGGGGTGCCCTCTTGTGGTAAAAAATGCTCACATGCCTCACAGATACTTTTTACTTTTGGTCTTGCAGGAGGAACTCTGCCTGGGAAAAAAATTCAGGGTCCATTTGCTCTGGGCTGCCTGGGAGCCGCTTTTCTGACCAGTGCTCTCAGAGGCAGAGTTGGTAGTCAGTTGCAGACATGTATGGAGCCCCTAACTCCATTTGTACCTAGTTTATGTTATAGGTAGCCAGTCCCTGCTCTGGCACTGGAGGTAGAAAGTGAATATGAGGTCCTGAGAAACTGGATTCACCCCGATTTAGTTCACAAATGGAGAAGCCTCAGCCCCCAGAGGCAAAGAGATGTGCCCAAGTGCATTCAGTTATGGAGAACTGACATAAAACTCAGGTGTCCTGACTCACGGTTTCATAGACAATCAGTCAGTTACTGATTGTAACTGACTGCATCCTTTTCCATCTCACTGATTGAAATCCCAGGATGTCTATAGTAATAAGCCAGAAATGGCATAGAGTTTAAAAAGTACATTTGATATCTTCAGAGCTTACGTATTTGACTTTTCACCCTCTAGAGTGGCCGGGCTAGACCTCCTTGGGAGCTCTGATTTGGATGGTTCCCCTTCAGGGCGCAAAGTTCACAGGGCACGGATGAACTTATCAAGCTTTGCTATTTTGTCATTGGCAAGACCCATATAAGCAACTAGCCATATAAGCAAAATTTGGAGAAATAAATGGCAACCCATTCCAGTATTCTTGCCTGGAAATTTCCATGGACAGAAGAGCCTGGCAGGCTACAGTCCATGGGGTCACAAAGAGTCAGATGCAGCTGAGCACTTTCAGTGCACTTGACCCAGATGTCACTCTTATCAGCATTACCAAGCATTGATCTCATCTATGTGGACTTTGCTGGTCCCTGCCCAGATGGGTTGTTTCTTTAAGGCATAGGTTGTGCCGTCCTCACTCACCAGCATAATCTAGGGCACCTGGTGGTACATAACACAAGCCTGCTAACTGGTTGCTTCACTTCTGAGCCACATAGCAGGCAAGTCTCTTCTCTCTGGACATGTGTCCTCATGGGAATGCACACTCAACAGAGGTTCCCACGCTGTGAAAGCAGTCGGAGCTATCTGAAGGTACTGTGAGCTGCCATAAGGGCAATGACTTTTTTTTTGTCTCTGAAGGTCTTCAAACATATGCTTGCTGGACAATGCTTAGTGGGGATATTCAGGAGGCGAATCAAGCACTGGATGACAGGTTGGCTTCTGTCCTGATAGTTTTTGACCTTGTTCTCCATCATGATGTGCCCGCCTTAGGAGTCGGAAGCTCTCAGCCAGGGGTGATGGGACTCTGGGAGGCAGCCTGGGTGCTGCATTGAAAGGGGCCTGGGCTTCTCCTCAGCTCCGGTCAGCTGGTCAGCCGGATGGGGGCCCCATGTGGTTTGATGTTTTGATTTTTCAAGAGAAACTGGACATTAAGATTTTAATGTGAAAATTCATGATTCTGGATGTTGGCAACTACCCCAAATTTAAAACTGTTGTGCAGGCTAAACCAAGGTCCATATGCTGTCATTTGGAAGTCGAAGGTTGCTTCTGGTTTTCACTTTGTGAACTGCCCCCAAGTTCTCACTTACCCAGGTATCTGAGGCCCCTTCCTATCCCTCCCTTGTTCCATTTGTTTTGTTTTGTTTTGTTTACTACAGAAGCAACTTTGGTCATGTTTCCCTGTACCACGTCAATCTGGAATCTCCCTGTGGGGAACTAGAAGCATTCATCTTGTTGTGACACTGTACCTGCAATGCCTCCAGAGGCCACGAGGGGGCAGAGGCAGGGCGCAGGAAACAATTGGTTTTGGCCACAAGGGAGGATTTCTGCCAAGGTTGCAGATCTGTCTTGAATCCAGATGTGGGTGTTCAGATAGGCATCTGGGGTTGTTACTGAGGATGCAGTGTAGCTCGCCATTCCCTGCCTCACCTCCCAGTGGGTGCTATCTTCTCACCTCTGTATCACTGGGGAAACGTTCTACCTGGACCTCCCGCCCTTAGCCCCCGACCCAAACTGTTTCCCATGTACCCCAACCACCCATCAATCACTGATGTCAAATTGATCTGCTCAAACCCATTTTCCCCAGAGCTTCTCAAGAGCCCTCAGCGGCTCATCATCACATACAGCTTTTCAGATGTGCAGATGCTGATCCTTGTTAAATAAAGGAGAGTGGACAGAGATTTCCTGTCATCTTAATTGTAATCATAAGGGCAAGCCTTGCAATTCCAGTTTCACAGATGAGGAGACTGAAGCATAAAGAAAGTGACCAGTTCAGCCAACAAGCAGAACTCATATTTTCTGAGCAACCTTGCTAGGTAACCTAAGGGATATAAAAACTTGACGATATCGTTCCCATCCTGAGAGACTACAGCTTGTTAGGAAAACATGATACACATGGATCAAAGGTAGCTCATTCCTAGAAGCTTCCAAATGGCTAATCCAGAACAGAAGGAGCTCAGGGAGAGGTCCCTGCACCCAAAAGTTAAGGGAGCTTTGCCAGGGCAGCTGTGGTCTTCATGCTTGGGCATCTGTACCCCTAGAGATACCGAAAGCCTTTTCTAAGGGTAGGTGGCAGGGTTGTGTTGAAGGGGACCCATCTCCAGAAAACACCGTGAAGAACTGTTCCACACCTGAGAATGCCTCTCCTTGCTTCCTTTTCACAATGGCTTGACTCCCACTTCACAGAAGAAAGGTCTGGTGTTCACTGGTGCCATTCACCTGCTTTCCCTGTTCTCCTTCCAGGTCCTTCCCCACCTTTTAGAAGTTAGGTATTGCCATGTGACTTGCTCCGGCCAGTGAAACAGGAGCAAAAGTGAGTCTTTTCTGGGTGGACGCATTTAAGAGTCAGTGTGTGATTCTTCTTCTTACCTTCTCTCTGCCATGGTGACCGATGACATTTCAGATGGTGGAGTCTGGATGCCTGGGTGAGGATGGCACGGATCAGAACCTCCAACTGGCCTGCGATGGACATGTATCGTGAGTTGGGGGTTGGGGTGGAGGAGAAGAGAACCTTTGTTGGTTTAAGGAACTGAGATTTTGAGGTTACTTGTTTCTACAGGATAACTCAGCCTGGGCTATATAAAGGACTTATCTTCCGCTCATCCTAAATCTTATTTTGGTATGTTGCCTTGGTGTGTAAATTTCTCTGAAGTTCCAAACAAAGAAACAATTTAAAAGAGTGATTTCAGGACTTCTCTGGTGGTCCAGTGGTTAAGACTCTGTGCCTCTACTGCAGAGGGGTGCAAGTTTGATCCCTGATCAGGGAAGTTTCATGTGCTGCAGTGTGGGTAAAAATATAAAAACAAACAAAGAGTGATTTCAGTATTGAGAAAGTGAATGACTCAAAATGACTGGGCAATAAATCCTTTTGCAAATCAAAGATTTTGCAATATTTTGCTTTCAACAGTTGAAGGAAGTGAAACAAATTCAGTTGTCACCTGCTGGATGATAAGGTGGTGTTGAGGGGCTCTGGCAGAACTTCCTACTCTTGTGCCCTTATCTATGTGAATATGATTCTCAACATTAGCATCTATAAAAATGAAATGTGGAAATAAAATTGGTGTGGATCACTGTCTCATTCCAGCTTGTATGCTGCTGCTAAGTCATTTTAGTTGTGTCCAACTCTGTGCGACCCCATACATGACAGCCTACCAGGCTCCTCCGTCCCTGGGATTCTCCAGGCAAGAACACTGGAGTGGGTTGCCAGTTCCTTCTTGTATATATCTATCTCAATATGAGATGTATTTCCTATAAAATTTTACTTCTAATATTTAATAATTCCCCATCAGCATTTGCATATATATTTTTTGTTTTGATAGTGAATGATAAGTCAGTCCAGAAGAAGACTTTAGACTCTAGAGATTTACGGACACAAAAATAGGAAAAGGATACAAATTTAATTCTTCAAGCTTCTAAAACATAATTTCTTGAGGTAAAATTCACATAACTAAAAGCAACCATTTTATTTATTTTTAATTTTTGGCTGCACACCACAACAGGCAGGACCCTAGTTTGAGCAGGGATGGAACCCAGGCCCCCTGCATTGGAAGGTGGAATCTTCGCCACTGGACTGCCAGGGAAGTCCTTGAAAGTAACCATTTTAAAATGAACAATTCAAAAAAAAAAAAGAACAATTCAATGGCATTTAGTATATCCACAATATTATGCAGTCACTACCTCTGTCTTGTTCCAAAGGGATTCCCTCACTCCAAAGACAAACTTCATAGCCATTAAACAGTCACCCCATTCCTTCTGCTCAGCTGCTGGCAATAATCTGTGCTCTGTCTCTATGCATCTTTCTCTCCTGAACATTTCCTATTGATTGAACTGTATAATAATGTGGCCCTTTGTGCTTGGCTTCTTACACTTAATGTTTTTCAGATTCATCCAGTTAGCATAATGTTTGTAGCATGTATCAGTACATGAGTGAAAAAAAGAGTGAACTCTTTTTATGACTAAAAAATATACCATTGGATGTATATACTACAATTTGTTCATTCATTATTGTTTTTATATATATATATTTATGTAGAGAAGTATGGTTTGATGATAAATAAGAGATTTTCAAGCATAAACTATATAGTCTATTAGAACAGTATTATATAGGGGGAAGAGGAAAGAAAATATGGGTTCAAAGAGAAAAAGCAGTGATATAAATTTTCTTCTTAAAGAAAAAGTTTGCTTATGTATTTTGCAAATGATTGATGGACATAAAATCACTGTGATTCTACTGGATACATTTAAATTTTATTTTTAAATGTCAGTATTTCCAACATACCAGAAATCACATCCTTTGCAACTATTTAAAGCTGGTTGGAAAACATTTTTTTTTTTTTCTTATTTAAAAATTTTAAGAGAATACATGATTTTTAAAAAACAGCTTTATTTATTTTTAGGGGGGTATGTCTTTATTTCTTTTTGGCTGCGCTGGGTCTTTGTCGCTGCGCTTGGGCTTTCTCTAGTTGCAGCAAGCCAGGGGATTACTCTCTAGTTGCAGTGTGCGGGCTTCTCGTTGCCGGGGCGTCTCTTGTTGAGAAGCATGGGTTCTAGGGCGCTCAGGCTTCAGTAGTTGCTGCTCCCAGTCTCTAAAACACAGGTTCAATAGTTGTGGTACACAACTGTTGAGCACGTGGGCTCAGTAGTTGTGGCATATGGGCTTAGTTGCTCTGCAGGACATGTGGAATCTTCCTGGACCAGAAATTGAACCCGTGTCCCCTGCATTGACAGGCAGATTCTCATCCACTGTGCCATCAGGGAAGTCCCAACCAGCTTTATTTTTATTTATTTTAATATTTAATTATTTATTTGGCATCAGGTCTTAGTTGCGGCATGTGGAATCTTTAGTTGCAGCATGTGGGATCTAGTTCTGTGACCAGGGGATCAAACCCAGGCCCATTGCATTGAGAGGGTGGAATCTTAGCCAGTGGACCACCAGGAAAGTCCCCCAAACCAGCTTTATTGTGGAGTATATAATTTAAAATTTTGTTTAGAGTGTGCATGAGTTAAATTATTTAAAGACTACAGCCTTGAAGGATGGACTAGAGGTGGCTTTGTGGAGGAGAGGGAGGGGAGGAGAAAGGCATTGTGGGTACAGAGAGAAATATACAAGCAGAAAGCGGGTGTGTTCAGGAGACTGAGTGGAGGAGAGTAATCTGAGATGAACTGGGAAGGTAAATTGAGGTCAGACTAACAGTTCATAGCTGAGGCATTTTGGTTTC
This sequence comes from Dama dama, assembly GCF_033118175.1. Taxonomy (NCBI): domain Eukaryota; kingdom Metazoa; phylum Chordata; class Mammalia; order Artiodactyla; family Cervidae; genus Dama; species Dama dama. The sequence continues at coordinate 56,947,359 of NC_083692.1, read as the reverse complement.
TTGTTAATTTTAATTACACTCAAGTCTTGTAAAGTTTTAATCTCCTTGTACAGGAGTAAAACTTTACGGATTAACTTGGTTCTGTCTTCTCCATTCCTGGTCCCCTCCCTACCTCTCCAGAGGTGACCTTGGTTTTCGGTTTGGGGCTGGCTCTCTCAGATGTGTTTCCGTGGATCCGTGCACCCGTGCTGCAGGTCTCTTCCTGATACAGCACCTAGGCTAAGGGGTTTCAGTTTTGTCACGGGATCAGGAGGATCGGCCATCTTGGGAGGACTGTGACTAACAATGTTAGTCACACCTACTGGCTTTTCAAAAATGGAGGTTTTGGTGTGAAATCTTCTAACATTGTCTCGAAATATTTTTAAGTGCTGTGTTTACCAAACAAGGCATGTGTGGAGGCTGGACTTGGCCTGTGGACTGCTAGTCTGTGCTTTGAGGAGTCTTGCCTGAAGGCAGAGCACTGGCCTGTCACATAATCTCTTGGCAAGCCACTTGGCACTAAGATCTAAGTGGTTGTGAAGGATTCTGGCCTTCTTACGGAGATGCTGTGGGAATGGTTGACTTCACTCTCCATGTCCAGTTCCCACTCCCTTTCCAACATCCAGCTAGTAACAGAGCTCTACCAGGATGCTGGGACCTTAGTAGAAGGTTCCAGAAGCAGCCTCATAAACCCAGGAAGTCAGCCAATGTGGACTCATGAGAAGCCAAGACTCCCCCAGGGAGTTGGACCTCAGGCGTCCAGGGTTCTTCTCTCAGGCACTGAGGCAGGCTCCTACACCTCTCCCTGGACACAGCCCAGTGGGAATGTAGACTGGTGACTGTTTCTCAAAGGGCTTTGTCCTGTGACTGAAGCCAAGCAAGGCAGTCAGACAAAAATGAAAACACACACACACACTGTCCCCAACACTTCCAAGACCTTTTCCCACACAGCCCCAGGGCAGCCGGAAGGGCAGCTGGTCGTGGGAATGGACCAGAGGTCCCCTCCCCCAGTGGACGCTCCATCCTGCTTCATTCACTCCCCACCATACAACCCCCGGGGCCCCCTCTGCTTGCTTACTACTTCCAGGGAGGAAGTAGCTGAACAATGTGGAGGATCAGAGAATGGGCACCGGGCCCAGGACCCGGGGCCGGTCCTTGGCGGGCCCAGGCTCCCACCCTGGCCGCCCTTCTCCACCTCACGCCCCACCCCTCAGCTGGTTTCCCTGAAGGCTGGCCTTCCACAGACCTCTCTCCCCACCTTCTCCTCATCCCTGTGGAACTTCCAGATAGCTGACGACTCTCTCCCCACTTCCTCTCTCCTACTGCGTGGTGGCCGCTGGTGTCCATGCTCCCACTGGGGTATAATTCCTAGTATGTGGGGCTGAAGCCGAGCTTGGAGAGAGATTGTGGCCTGTGGGGGTAGGTGGGAAGAAAAGGTCGTTTGAAGGAATATGTTTATTTATTTGGCTGCAGTGGGTCTTAGTTGTGGCACGCAGGATCTTCATTTTGGCATATGGCACACAGGCTTAGTTCCTTTATCAGGGATCAAACCTGTGTCCTCTGCATTGCAAGGCAGATTCTTAACCACTGGGTCACCAGGAAACTTACTGAAAAGACATTCCCCCCCTCCCCCCCCAAAGTTTTTCTCCAGAGGCAAAAGCAAGCCCTGTGAATGGAGGCTGTGTTGGAACACTGCATGCTGAGGGCTCATCTTCCTCTCTGGATAGAGCCATCTCTGTGGGGTGGGAGAGGTGGAAGTGATCACAGGCCTGGGGGTGGCTAGTGATTCCCAATTCCAGGGGCTGGGCAGTTGGTGGGAACCAGGACTTTTATTTTTCCTATGGGTCTAAAATAATGTTCTGCCTGGGCCCGGAACCCCACACCCTGGGCAGCCCTGCCCCTTGCTGGCTGGCTCTCGTCCGAGAGCTTTCAACTGCGTCGCCTTCCGCCAGGCATTTCCTGGCCTGGGAGCCAAGGGGCAGGGTTCCTCACAAATCTCTGGCTGTGTCTGAAAGCCAGCCTCCCCTCTCTCTTCCCTGGGTCCTGACTCTGGGAGTGGATAGAAGCAGTTACTGAATAGGTGACAATAGGCTGATCTCCCAGCATACCCAGTGTGGTTCCAGAACGTGCTGAGATGAGCCCTGAGTCCCAGCGGCTTTCCCTTGACCTTTGGTTTCACCCTGTAAGTGATCTCTTGCCCCTTTGTTGCTCACCCAGCTACACGTGGTCACTTGGAAACCTAAAAAGTCTGGAGTGCAGGCAAAAGCCTTCAAGAGTCTGCTCCCTTGTGTGATAGGTGAGAAACGGAGCCACAAAGAGCAATGTCTGTCTATAGCCTTCTGCGACTTTCAAAGGTGATTTTGGCATAACCCTGGGAGGGAATGGGGACACGGGGGAGGCTTCCTAGTTGGCTCAGTGGTAAAAGAATCCAACTGCCGATGCAGGGAGATGCTGGTTTGATCCCTGGGTCGGGAAGATCCCCTGGAGGACAGCATGGCAACCCACTCCAGTATTCTTGCCTGGAGAATCCCATGGTCAGAGGAGCCTTGCAGGCTATAGTCCATGGGGTCATAAAGAGTCGGACATGACCGAGTGACTGAACGTGCATGCCTGCATTGGGAGGGAACAGGGGAAAAATGCCAGTCTCTTGGTATCCTGATTTTCTTGCTTGGGCCTTTCCAAACCTTTCTTTTTTACTGCATTTTTCAGTGCCCCAGTCTCTATTTCCACCTTGAAAAAGTGACACGTGAATTGTCTTTCTTCTTAATAAGGAAACTGATGTGAATTCTTCTACACTCCTGCATTCACAAGCTGGGCAACCCACTTCTGCACTAATTATGCCATCTGCATTTGCTTCCTAATTGTTTCATACATATAAACCATGTCTCCAACCAGACTGTAAGCTTTTGTGCTTCACAAAAGCTTCATAGAATTCTACCATGATAAAAGAAAATTCAATGACTGCTTCTTATGGCCCAAGCTCTTTGCTTCTCACCCTTGTAGAGTTTTCAGTTGAAAGGGCACAAGACACTTTACATAAGGAGACAACTGACTAAATGATTACTGATGTGATAGTTGCTGTGAAGGAAATGCCCAGGGTACAGTAATGCTCCCCAGGGCTCACTGAGGAGATGGCATTTTAGGAGCAGTCTTAAGGATGGGGAGCCAGGCTGGTAGAGATCTGGGGGAAGTGTGGGCCAGACCAAGGGAGTAGTAGGAATAAATGGCTGAGCCAAAGAGCAGTGTGCCGTTTAAGACCTTGAAAAAGAGCCAGAGGCACTGCAGGAAGGAGAAGACTTGGGATGCAGTTGGAGGATGGGAGGGCTCAGATCCTGCATGGTCTCGTGTGCAGGTGAGGTGAGGAATTTGGATTTTGATGCTGAAGCTCCAAAATTTTGGCCGCCTGATGCAAAGAACCAACTCACTGGAAAAGACTTTGGTGCTTGGAAAGATTGAAGGCAGGTGGAGAAGGGGGTGATAGAGGATGGGATGGTTGGACGGCATCATCAACTCAATGAATGTGAGTTTGAGCAAACTCTGGGAGACAGTGAAGGACAGGGAAGTCTGGTGTGCTGCACTCCATGGGATCACAAAGAGTCAGACATGACTTAGCGACTGAAAACAACAACAACAAGTGAGATAGGAAGCCACTGGAGGGTTTAGAGTATAAGAATAACACAATCTATATTTTTAGTACTTAAAATATTACTCTGGCTGTTTTGAGGGGAATGGATTGGAAGATGACAAGAAAGGAGATAGAGAGACCATTAGGAGGCTGCAGTAATCTGAGCAAAAGATGGTGGTGGATTGGATTCAGGGTGGGAGAAATGGAGGATACACATACTCTTTTTGGAGACAGTAATGACAGGACTTGCTATGATGAGTTGGATGACAAGAGGTGGGGAAATGAGGGAAAGAGAGGAATTGTAATAGCATCTTGGTACCTACCTGAGCAATCAGAATGTTAGTGGGTCATTTAAGGAGATGGAAAAGATGGGGAAGCCCTGGGAAGGACCAGGTTTGACGTGGCAGGTAGAATTAAGGATTTGGGCTTGTCAGGTTAAAACCGTTTAATAGACATGTCAGGCTAGCCTCGTCAGATGTCATGTCATATGACCTATATGTCTGTAACTTAAAAGAGGATTCTAGGCTAGAGACATCGACTTGAGAGCCAGTACACTAGGATGATATTGAACTCCATGACAGTGAAAGAGATTACCTAGGGATATAAGGAAGAGGGTCCAGGACTGGATCTTGGGGAGATTAAACCTTTAAAGGGCAGGTAGAGTTGATGAAACTGAAAAGGACATTTAGAAGAATCGGCCAGAGAGCCACTTGGGAGAGTGTCATGGAAGAAAGGAGAGTGTCCCAAGAGGGAAGCAGTGGTCAACTCTTAGGCATTCCTGAAGTCAGGACTTCCCTGATGGCCCAGTGGTTAAGAACCCACCTGCCAAAGGACACAGGTTTGATCCCTGATCCAGGAAGATCCCACATGCTGCAGAACAACTAAGCCTGTGCACCACAACTCCAGAGCCTGTGCTTTGGAGCCCACGTGCAGCAACTACTGAAGCCTGAACACTCTAAAGCCCATGCTCCACAACAAGAGAAACCACCACAATGATCCACGTACCACAACTAGAGAAAGCCCACAAGCAGCAACAAAGACCCAGAGCAGCCAAAAATAACAAATTTTTAAAAAAAGAAGAGAAAAGCATTCCTGAAGTCAATAGGACAGAAAGCCAACTCTGGATTTGGCCACTTAGAGATTAGAGGGGCCCTACACAGGAGCAGTCTTTGTGGAGTGGTAGGGTGGATATCAGTGGTGGGGTTTGAGATTTGTTGTTGTTGCTATTATTACTATTTGGTTTTTATTTTTGTATTTTTCTCAACTAAAAAAAATTTTTTGGGGCCATACCATATGGCTGTCTTAGTTCTCCAACCAGTGATCGAATCTGGGCCCCAGCAGTGAAAGCTTGGAGACCTAAACACTGGACCGCCAGAGAAGTCCCCCTCACCTCGTTTTGTTTTTTAAATTAAAAAATTTTTATTACAGAAAGTGTCACACTTTCACGTTAAAAGCATGATCTAGCAATTATCAACTCATAGTTTCTGGTTTCATCCATATCCTCTTCTCTCTTTTATTCTTTTAAGCTAATCTCAGGCATATCATTTTATCTATAAATAGTTCAGTGTGCTTCACAAAAATACATGGTTCTTTAAAAAAAAAACACATAATTATCAGACCTAAATCTTAAAATTGAGACATAATTGACATATGGCTCAGATGGTAAAGAATCCACCTGCAATGCAGGAGACCCAGGTTCAATTTCTGGATCAGGAAGATCCCCTGGAGAAGGGAATGGCTACCCACTCCAGTATTCTTGCCTGGAGAATTCCATGGACAGAGAAGCCTGGCAGGCTACAGTCCAGGGGTCTCAGAGAATCGGACATGACTGAGTGACTAACACTTTCAATTTTACTTCATGTATTAGTTTTAGTACAACATAATGATTTGATACATGCATATACTGGGAAATGATTACCAGAATACATTAACATCCATTACCACACATAGTTAAGATTTTATTTTCTTGTGATGAAAACTCTTTCTTAGCAACTTTCAAATATATGTACCACAGTATTGTTAATTACAGTCACTATTGCTGTTAACTAAAGAAAAAGTGCAACGTAAAAGTTTTTTTTTTTTTTTTAACGTAAAAGTTTTTAATTGTGTTTTATTTGGGAACCTTACTAAGGATTATAGCCTCAGAGCCAATCTTTGAGACAGCTCTGAGAAACCGTTCCCAAAGGGATAAGAGAGGAGCTAGGATATACAGGAGTTTTGCTGGAAAACAAAACCAAACCATATAGTTGAATGTCAAAAGATTACTGCTAATCATAAAAGAAATCAGGTATCTCAAATTCATTACTTTAGTGCTTTTTCTATGTATGAGAAGATGCAAGAGTCTGGGCTCATTGAAATCATTTCTTAGATATGCGTCTCAACTGTCTAGGGCCAGTATCCTGTTTTTCTTATTTCTGAATTCCCTGCAGGGTGCACTGTCGGGGTGTGTGTGTGTGTGTGTGTGTGTGTGTGTGTGTGTATTTTAAACAGTTGGATAATTTGAATCACCATCTAAAAAGGGTCATTGATTACGTTTGGTGGATAAATCTCTTAAATCTATTTGAATCTACAGATTTCTCATTTTCTGGTGAAGAAATAGAGATTTCTGTCCTTTAGAAATTTCCAACATTTGGGATTTTGCTGATTGCATTTAACAATCCCATGATGCCATTCGACAAGTTCCTTTGTCTCCTTTTACAGAACTGTAAACTGTAGTTAGATATAATCCAGTATTCTTGCCTGCAGAATCCCAGGCTCCTGGACAGAGGAGCCTGGTGGGGTATAGTCCATGAGGTCGCAAAGAGTTGGACATGACTAAGCGATTCAGCACACACACATAGTTAGATATACAGGCTTGCTCTGATTCAGGTTCAAGATTGTTTTTTTTTAATACTTCATAGGTGGTGATGTATCCTTTCATCAGGCGGCATATAACCTTCATTCATATGCTTCCTTTGTCATATTAAGAGCAATTGGTGATCATGATCTCATTCCTCCTCCTCGTTTCGCTCAGTCGTTTCCAACACTGCGGCCCCAAGGACTGCAGCCTGCCAGGATTCTCTGTCCATGGGACTCTCCAGGCAAGAATACTGGAGTGGTTTGCCATTTCCTTCTCCACATGATCTCATTAAGGGTTTACAAAATGGTGATACTCTATTATTCCTTCTTCATTTTATCACCTAATTATTTGTCTTGCAGTATGTTTATAAAGAAAATCAGGTTGAATGCTTTCTTACCAGTTTTCAGAATCATCTCCCATCAATCATTTTGTTAACCTGAAATACAGTTCTGATAAGAAAAGCAGGTTCAATGCTTGACTTTATTCTCTCCCTTTATTTACCAGTTTTCAGAAAATGGGTTGGTTCCTTTGCATTCTCTAAAGGTGGTCAGTGATGGGTTTACTTCCTTTTTCTCCTTTCTCTCTTTCCTTTTGAGCATCAGTGAGCATTCATGAATTTTATCATTATAAATTAGTTTTTTTTTTTATAAATTAGTTTTTATCAGATCTTTTCTGGAGAGATTTTTATACGGAGAGAAGTGGGACTGAATTTACATTTATGGAACATCTTCTAGACCCTGGGCTAGGTGTTTCCACATACACTATATTTTTAATCTATCAGCTGTGCCACCTGGCATGTGGGATCTAAGTTCCCCAATTAGGGATTAAACCCATGTCCCCTGCATTGCAAGTGCAGAGTCTTAACCAGTGGACCACCAGAGAAGTCCCCCCACACACTATTTTATTTAATCCCATGGCAGTCTTGGAGGAAGTGCCATGGCCCCTCTTTTTCAATAAGGAGGAGACAGGCCCTCAGTAGCCACCTGCCTTGTCCAAAATCATACGGCCAGGCAGTGACCAAGCTCAGATTTGTCTGAGCCACATGGCACATAGCTTTTTCTCTTTTATTTTTTAAAATTTTATTGAAGTATAATTGATTTACAATGTTGTGTTAATTTCTTCAGCAAAGTATTTCATTTTCATATTCTTTTCTATTGTGATTTTTCACAGTATACTGAATATAGTTCCCTGTGCTATACAATAGGACCTTGTTGTTCCCATCCTATATGAAATAGCTTGCATCTGCTAATCCCCACCTCCTAATCATTCCCTCTCCCTTGGCACCACGAGTCTGTTCTCTATGTTTGTGAGTCTGTTTCTATTTTGCAGATATGTTTATTTGTGTCGTATTTTAAATTCCACATATAAGTGATATCAACCAGATAGCCTTCTTGAATGAGATCCTATAGACACTAAGGCCCACTGATTACCCCTCTAGCCTCCTTTTTACCTCTTCTATTTTATCCTTACTTACCTGTTTTTTTTCCTTTGAGTTTGTCACTCTCATACTTGTAAGAGCAATTCCTAGGGACTAGAATACTCTGCCCTGTAACCTAATTCATAGCTTTTGTTTTTGTTGTTAAATACATTTTTTGTTATATTTATATATATGTAATTACCTTATCACTTGTATTTATACATGTATATAACCTTATCACAAGAATGCAAACTTATCACATTATATATATATATATATATAAACTTTTATTTGAATATTTGATGGAGATAATTGTAGAGTCATATGGAGTTGTAAGAAATAATATGCCATTATACACTTTGTCCAATTTGTCCCAATGGTAACATATTGTAAAACCTACCACATAATCAGGATATCAACATTCATGCAATCTACCTATCTCATTCAGGTTATCCCAGTTTTTCCTGTCTGCATTTGCATGTGCCTGTGTGTTTGATTCTATACAGTCTGAGCCCCTGAGTAGGTTCATGTTTCCACCACCACTATCAGACGCTGAACAGTTCCATCACCACTGGGATCCACCAGTGTTGCCCTTGTGTAATCACACCCACTTCCTCCCGCCTTCCTCCACCCATCCCAAACCCCTGGCAACCACTAATCTGTTTTCTATTTCTAACATTTTTGTCATTTCAAAAGGTTATATAAATGGAATAATACCATATGTGGCCTTTTTGAAATTGGCCTAATTCTTAGGAGAGTCATCCAAGTTGTTTCATGTATCAATCAATAGTTCAGTCCTTTTTATTGCTGAATTATATTCCACAGTTTGGATGTACCAGTTTGTTTAACCATTCACCTACTGAAGGACATCTGAGCTGATTCATTTTTGGCTATTATGAATAAAGCTGCTAGGAACATACAAGTTTTTATGTGAACGTAAGTTTTCATTTCTCTGGGATAAATGCCCAGGAGTGCAATTTCTGGGTCTCCTGACAGTTGCATGGCTAGTTTTCTAAGAAATTGCCAAACTGTTTTCTAGAATGGCTGTGTTGTTATTTTTTTAAGGATCGGAGAGCTTGTTTGTGTGCGGAAAGGTGAAATTACTTTGAACCAGGTCTTTGAAAAGGGGAGAAAGGATGGTTTCCATAGCTCCTGTGGAGGGACTGGCTGGTCTTTTGTAAGGGAGGGGGCACTAGAAGGGGATACGGGTGGGTGGAGAAGCAGATAGCTTTGCAGGTTGTATTAGGAATGAGAGGGAGTTCTTTGCTTCTATTTCCTCAGTAACATAAGAGGTTAAGGAGATGTGTATATACACACACATTTTTATGTTTGTTGGTTTTGGGTTTTTCCCCCCCAAACTTTAAATGTTTATTTTTGTATTGGGGTATAGCTGATTAACAATGTTGTGATAGTTTCAGGTGAAGAGCGAAGGGACTCTGCCATACAAATACATGTATCCTTTCTCCCCCACATCCCTCTCCTATCCAGGCTGGCACATAACATTGAGCAGAGTTCCATGTGCTATACTGTAGGTCCTTGTTGGTTATCCATTTTAAATACACCAGTGTGTATATGACCCTCTTTGGGGTTTTTTTTTTTTTTTTTTTTTGCCACACTGCACACCATGTGGGATCCTAATTCTCTGACCAGGGATTAAACCCAGGTCCCCTGCATTTTAATCATGGAGTCTTGACCACTGGACAGCCAGGGAAGTCCCCTATGTATGTATTTATATATATTCAATCATCCTGTTGTATACCAAAGTCTAATACAAGGTTATATGTCCATTATAGCTCAAAAAAACTGGGGGGGGGGGGGGGGAAAGAGGTTAGGCCATCAGCTAAAATGAGAGGTGAAGAGGTTTTGTAGAGGGAGAGTATGTATACAATTCATCCTAGAGAATGGAAAAATTGGAGAAATGTAGTAGGAAGTCCCAGGCAGTGTTGAGAACTCATTTGAGGTTTGGATTTGTGAAGTGAAAATAGTCTACCTGGCACTGTGATTTTGCTTCAGCAAAAGCACTGGGCAGGCAAATGGTGGGTTGATCCAGAGTAAGGGTTTTGCTAGCAAGCACCAAAGGAGGAGACAGGGTGAGAGAGGGGCTATACAGTGAGGGATGATGGAAATGGAGCTAGAGAATGAGAAACGGGGCAACTGGGGCTCATGAATAGTGAGAAACAAGTAAGGTCAAGGGATCAGAGCTCATGAATTGTTGAGGAAGGCTTAATTAAGAAAAAGGTTGTGGTCAGAGAGTCTATATATTGGAAGTGGTGTGGTTCTGGGTGAAAAAGTTGAGGGTGTGAGTGCAGGAGTGGGCAGCTGCTGTGGACTGTGGGAAATAGTGCTGGAGATGAGGAGGTCAAGGAAATGAGGCGAGGATGTTGGAGAGGCCATTCACAGCGATGTTGAGCTCTCCAAATATAACAAAATTGAGGGCAGAGAGGCAGCGAGCCAAGAACTAAATGAGGGGCATCGACCGGGAAGTTGATTGATGACATCAACCAAAATGGTTATGTCCAGAGGGTGAAGCTTCCAAGGAACTGGGGTTTAGTAGGAGGGACAGGAAGTGCTGTAGAAGGAAGGGGTTTAGAATGGCATTGGGGTGAAAGAGAAATAGGCTTACCCTCTTCCTGACCCTGAGGTACACAAGACTGAGAAGAAAATAGCACTCACCTGAGAGGGTTGCTAAAGAAGCAGTGTCTTCAGGACAGAGCCAGGTTTCAGGTAAGGTGAAGAGGTGAAGGTAGCGTATCGTAAGGCAGGGGCTGGGAGATGTGATCTGGGGCAGAGAGAGGGGAGCCGGTGTGAGGATGGGGTGATGATAGATGAATGAGACGGGGCTGGAACCTGTGACAATGACTGCTGTAAATAGGGTTAGGGGAAGGATGGGATACAGGGCTCTCTGGAACTTTGCGTGGATGGAAAATCTGCAGTGATCAGTGCTGTAACGATGCGCTACACGTGGCTGTGAAGCACATGAAATGTGGGTATTGGGACTGAGGAACTGAATTTTTAACTCTGTTTCATTTTAATTAAGTTTAAATAGCCATGTGTGGCTAGTGGCTGACCTATCTGACAGTACAGATTAGAGGAAGGTAGCTCCTGTCTTTATGAGTTTTTCACTTGCTGTTCAGGCAGACATCAAGGTGGTCACTCCTTCAAGCAGCAAGTTGTGACAGAGCCCTTCTAACTCCACACAACGTGAAAACAAAGCACAGGATAGGCAACTCTGGGTCCAAATGCTAACTCCACTACTTACTAGCTTTGAATTAGAGCAGATAAATTAATTGCCTGGCATATATAGGCCCTTGAAAATATTAGTTGGCAAAATTTCATTTCATGTGTAAAATGGAAGTGGGCAGCTGTTGTAAAAATTAGCGCTTTGGTATGATACTTGATAAATGGTGGCCATTATTGACAGTGAGTTACTATCTGCTGGTTGGTCAAAAATAGTCCTTTAGGTCAAGGGGTTACTTATCCAGTGACGGGTTGGCAGAAGTAAACTACCCCAGCTCCTTTAGGGAGCAGGAGGATTGCCCAGGTCTCTGGGACTATGAGATGTCCCAGGGGTAGGTCAGGGCTGGATTTAATTGTTCAATTCTGTTGTGCACTAAGAACATACCTGGCTTGAACGTAGAAAAGCAGGTAGGCATAATCATGGGGACGAGGTAGAGGATCTAAAGTGAGCTGAGTATGGGACCCTGAGGGCCTAGTTGTGCTTAATATCTAGTGATAATCTGGGCAGTTCTGGTTTACCACTTCAATTTTTGCTGTAAAAACCTTAGTTCAGCAGCTCCTGCCTTTCTTCCATCCCTGAATTCCCATCATCTAAAAACTGTAGGCATGTTTTTGTGAAGAAGAGTTATAGTGTCCTAAATGGCTCTAAGGTGGAACATTTGTGACTTGGGGCTACTGTCAACTGGGGGTCATAGTGACCTTTGATCTGGAGTGACTGTGATCACCCTTTCTTTGAAGACATCTCTAATTCCCTAGTAACTTTCTCTGTGGCCTCCCTCAGATTGAGCACTTACCTCATATTGTGATGGCCTGCCTGTGTCCCTCTGATCAGATTGTGACATCCAAGGCAAGAACTTTGCCTAGTTGATCATTGAGTATTCCTGGACTCCAGCACATGCCAGGAACACAGAGTAAGTAGCTGCTCAGTAATTTATCAGTTGAATAAATGAATGAATGGGATTTGAGGTGATAACTGCCCATTGTGATCCGAGATAATGTGACCACTCTTGTTTGTAGTTTGGGTTGACTTTGAACAGTCAGAAGCTCTGATGACTACTGAAGTGTCCGATTGTGGCCCGCAGTCACTGTGATCTGAAGGGTCTGTGCACCGGTGACTGTAACCTGTTGGCGCTGATTTGGGATAAGGTTCGGTAGGGACAGTGCCTGTTAACTAATAACCTTGCATGATTGTGATGCGAAGCTCCTTTAAACAAGTCAGCGTTGGTTCCTTCCACTGCTGCTGTCAGGTGTCTGCGATCCTGACCCACAGCCATTAAACTTCAGATGACCTCAGCCTTGACCGTTGCCCTTGAGACCTGTCTGTAAGGTGCGGAGATTGTTGATCTCAGCTGATAGCTGAGGTTATTGATCTGCGTATGAGCTGAGGTAATGGATTTGTGGGCCTGGGTTTACTCTCAAATGGCACTAATACATGTGTAGTACTCCTAGATTTCCGATTTTGGTTAATAAAATATCCTCCTGGGGCCTACAAATGATACAGCCCAGCTCAGTCCCATGCAAACAAGGGCTAGAGACCAGCACCAATGCTCAGGAAGCGCCGCTTGAAACTCTACATTTCGTTCTGGTCAACCCCGCAAGCTGCTTTCCTTCTGGCCCCGCCCGCTCGGCCCCCTCCGCTACCGGGTCCCGCCCCTACCGGCCCCTGGTGCGCCTGCGCGGAGGCGGGGCGGTGCTTTGCCCTTTGTTGTGGGCCCCAGTTTCCCAGGACACCGCGCGGCGCTGGGGTGGGGCTATGCAGATGAGGCACTCGGGGGCGGGGCGGTTGCAGCGGCGTCGGCGGCGGCCGGGGAGGGTCAGTTGGAGGCAGGCGCTCGCTGAGGCAGGAGGAGGGCTTCTGGGCCCGCGGCCTGACAGGGACTTATCCCGCAGAGATCGACCCCGCGCGCGCGACCCCACACCCACCCACTCATCCACCTACCCACTCCCTGCGCCGCCTCCTCCCACCCTGAGCAGAGCCGCCGAGGATGATAAACACCCAGGACAGGTAACGGCCCGGTCCAGGCTCCCCGCCCCCATCCTCCCCTCGTCTGCTCCAGAGGGCCTCCTCCCCAACCACCCAGCCGGTTCTCGCCCCTCCTACAAGGCCCTAGCCGGCCGCCACTGGGTCCCTTCCCTACTTCAGCCACCCCAGTCCGAGCCCCAGCCCCGCAACTGGGCCTTCTTCCGTCCTTCAGTCTCCCTCCCTCCAGCCCAGCCCATCCCCCTCATCGCGGCGTAAAGCCCCCACTGACCGGGACCCAATCTTTCAGTCCTGTCCACATTTCCCTTCAGCCCCCCCGAACGGTGGCCCATTCCCCAAATTGTTTCCATCTTCCCCTTTGAATCCCTTCCCTTATTTCAACTGCACCTTCCAACCAGATGCTGCTTTTATCGCTGCTCCCCCCCCCCCCCCCGCCCCCGGTCTGGCTCCGTCCTTCAGTTCTCAACTGGACCCATTATCCACACCTGTCACCCTCACCCCCGGCCCCCCGCCCCCCAGGCCTAATAGTCTTTACAGAGATGCCTGGCCCTCCCCTTGGTCCCTCACTCCAGCTTCATCTTTTCTCTCCCGTCCTCTTTAGATACCCCTTTCCCCAATTAGGCCCCGTTTCCCTTGTCTCCCAACATCATTTTTTATTTTTCACTTTGGGCTTGACTCCTGTCCACCATCCTGTTCCCCTAATGCCGTTCCCCCTAACACTCTTCTAAACACTCCTACCCTTTAAACACTTTCTCTCATGACTGCTCATACTCCTCCCATCCTAACTGAACCCCATTTCTAGAATATTAGATCACAGAACTCAGCCCATTCAGCTTCTGTTGAAGACCTGCTCTCTTTACCTGTACCTCCAGTACTTTCAAATTAGTCCTCATACTCTGTTCACTGGGCCTTTGCAAGTTTTCTCCCTCAAAATCTGACTCCAGCTTTTCCCCAGTAATTGTAGAGAAAGGCTGCACATCTTTCTGATACTGAGTACCAGTAGTTTTCTAAAGTTACTTCATGTATACTTCCCCCTGCGGACACTCAGCAGAGTTCATTATTCAGTTTTCCTTTCTCTACTTCTCTTTTTCTCCAACGCAGCCCTCGTCATGCATCTCTCCCTCCAGCATATCCCGTATTTCTCCCCCAAATTCTTCTGTGAAATTGTTTCCTAATTCCCCATGATTTTTAACCCCAGCTGCTTATATATCAGGATGGCTTTTATATTTACAAACTGGGTTCTAATTCTCTTCCTCTTTGTTTCCCAAGACTTGTTGCTGCCCCCTCCAAAATGAGCTTGAAGCTCATTAGTTCCCCACACCAGGGTCTTTGTCTCCAGATTTGGCCTTCTGGCTTCTGCCTCTCACTTGAGCCTCATTGTTTTGCAAGCGGAGTCATTCCCTGCAGATCATCCTTAAGTTGTGCTATGGTCTGTCTAGAAGAAATGGATTTTAGTTCCTCTTAAAAACATAGCCCTCCTTATTGCTTTTGTTCACACAGAGCTCTTAACTACCACTCAAGGTTTCTCTCACACTTGGGTTCCCCTCTCACAAAAAGTGGTCTCTAACTTGCTCTTTCCCATTCCTTTAGCAGCCCCATCCTTAAATATTCCATCTGAGTTTTCAGCTTTTTTTTTTTTTGCATCTCAGTGTTTCTCAACCCTAGGTGCACATGTGAAAAATCAATCCCTTGGCCCCCACCCTTCAAAGATCTTGTGTAATTAGCCTAGGGTGGGGCCTGGTATTAGCATATATTTTGAAGCTCTCCAATGGGCAACCAGGGTTGAGAAACACTGCCTCCTCTCCCTTCCCCTGAGAAGACCCTTCCCATCATATTCTTTTAGTGGGTGTCAGCCCTTTCTCCAAGGAAAACCGTGTTGTCATCTTCAGGGATTTCTTAGTCCTTCTCTCCCAGGAACTCTCCAGAACTATTCCAAGATTTCTCCAGAAGTATGCAAGATATCTGCAGCAGCCTCTTAAATTCTACCTTGTTACACAGTTCTCAGCCATTAGCCACTTTCTTCTAATTCTTAGAATCTTCTCTAACTGCCACATCCTTGTTTCTTCCCTACATGCAGAAAGAAAATTCACTCATTTCCTGGTTTGTAATGGTCCTGTTTGATCCAGTACCCTGACCTCCCAAGCCCTCTTTACCTACAGCCCCATTCTGGTGCTGTTTCCCTTTTCCAAGATTCTCGATGTCCATCTTTCTCTGCAGTCCCTTATTTCATTTTCTCTAAACCAGTCCTCTGGAGCTGAGGAGGTGGAGGTGGATATGTACTTGGGTGGTGCTGGATGCAAAAGATGTTCTTGTGGTAAGGAAGGCTGTGTGTGCTGAGGATAGAACCCAGGTATGAGAGGACATGATGAAGTGCAGGGGCAGAGGGAAGCTGAGGAACTTGCCAGAAATCCCAGGGCTTTATGAGGTGGATTTTTCTTTTCTAGTCTTAGGTTCTTGTCTCTGCAGTGGGATTTGGAAAGTGGTGGTGCGGTCTCAGCAGGCCTTCTCTATAGAGTCCTCCAGACTGAACTGGTCTAGGTGCCAAGTCCTTTGCAGCTTGAGCCCTGAGAGTTGAGCACTTGGGACCAGTTTATAAGGGTCTTCACCCACTGTGAGTTCCAGTCCTGGCTTTGCCAATGTGCTTACATGTTAAAAAAAGAGAGGGTTGGGTTCACTTAACTTTGAAGATTTCTTCCAGACTCCTAAGTGGCAAAACAGGCTTGCTTGTCTCCAGAGAAGCCTTGCTTAGCGTGTTGGTAATTTGAGGGGCTTGGCTGTGTGAAAGGCAGGTGGAGGGAGGAGCCAGCTGGCCTGCGAGGCCTGGGCAGGAGCAGGGCCTTGGATCAGGCTCCTCCACTTTGGCCTGGGGGTGGGGTGGTGTGTGCAGGGTGTCTGGTTTCTTTGAGTTATGGCAGTCCTGTTTCTATAGCATGTTTCTGAGCCTCCTCTGGCCTGCTCCTGACTTTTTAAGAGGAATCCTGGTAGAGCTCTAAGGATTTGGATTAACATCCGGATGTTCTTCCCAGTCAGTGTATTGATGTTTTCTGTCCACAGAGGGGCGAGCTATGGTTGAGCGCCCATTGGGTGGGGGATGGGCTTTGGAGCTTCGCTGGCTTCTGTGAAATACTCGAGGTGGAGGCTTGGTTTCCTGGAAGAAACAGTTACAGAGGAGCCTGCAGTATGTTTTGGAAACAAGGCTCTTCCTTTCCAGTTTTGTTCTGATCAGTACCTCCAAAATATCAAAATTCCTAATGGTGGGGGAGGGAAGAAGACACGAGTACAAGAACTTCATTATGGTTTTTGAGCAACAGGTTTAAATCCAAGTAAATCAAGCTTCATGGACCTTTCTCTCCCTGGGTTGTGGCGGCAGGAAGTGTCTGTCTAGGGCTTGCTTAGTACCTTTTGACAGTACACTGTGTGGAGAAGAGCTTGCCCTGGCTTCATAGCCTTATAATCAGTCTGTGTCTGATGGGCTTTGAGAAGAAGCATTTGGTTCCACAGGTGGTTTTTCGGGGTGGTGGGAGCAGCCAGGGTACAAGGGCACATCCGAGTGACCCTGAGCATCTTCACTGAATGATTCCCTGAGTAATGGGATTTCTGTCTCTCCCACCAATAATTTGGTTTTGATTATTCCGTATTTATTGGCACTGGCTTGTTGGGTGTGGAGTGGTAGGGAGAGCAAGTGTTCCTTTGATATGCCTTCAAGGTCATCCCCACAGAGAGAGAGAGAGAGAGACCTAGCATAGTCAGGAATCCCCCCAAATTGGAGATATGCTTTAGAAAGCTGTGTGGACTAATAATAGTAATTCCTCACTCTGCCAAGAAATCCAAATTTAGCCTCAGAGCAACTCAGAAATATAAAAAATGGGGACTGAAGTAGGGGGTTGAGGAATGTTATATATGTGTATTTCTAGCAAAAAAAAGTAATTCATCCCTTTTTGAAACAGTACACAGTGTTGATTCAAGTTGATACCATGATTTGGAAGGCTGTGAAGCCTAATTGAAATCTATAGACCAGAAATGGCCAAGTAGGTTAGCAAGAATTTTGTTACTTGAAGTGAACAAAATAGGTTGTTTCTGGTTAGCAGCAGTGGAGTGAAATGCTTTGTATAAGATAAGCCTCAAAAAAAAAAAAAAAGATAAGCCTCAAGAAAATTCCCCAGGCCTTTGATAGTGTGTAAACAATGAAGTAATTCTATCCTGGGAAGAGAGGATGGAACTGGGTGATGAACTTACTATGCAAACTAAATTGAGGTATCTGAAATGCAAAATTAAGATCCTGTTTGGAAGCATGATCACCTAGCCATCTCCCCACCTCTGGCAGCATCTGTAGTTTTGCCTACCTTTGGCGGAAGATCTAGCAGTCTCAGCTGTGTAATTCGATAAGCAAATCTCAGAGACACAGATATTCTAACTGCCACCATAAGTGTTTCTTGTGGAAAATCAACCAGAACCCAGTGTTGGCTTTCAGTCTGTGATTCAGAGTGGTGATGTCATTTTCTTTATAATCGGGCTTAGCAAGTAGACTCCCTTTGGCACACATAACAGCCCTAGTGAGATGACTTATGTCTGGCATCTGACCAGGCCCCTTTCTCATATGTTAAAGGAATCGGCAGCTGGAAATCAGCCTCTGTGCTCACACTAGACTGAAGGTGGCCATTCACCTCCCACCTTTCTTCCTATTTCTCTTTAGCTTAGTGCGATGGCAGCCCTGAATTGGTCTCTCTTGCTGCATAGGGATTAGTCATCAGAGACCATCTCAGAGTAAAAGCAGCCTGTGTGAAGGGTAGTCAGGGCCCCCTAGAGAGTTCTGTGAGGCAGGGCTGAGACAGGAATGGGTCAGAAGAGGCTGAAAGAGGGGACTGAATGTAGAATGCTTGGGAATGTGGTTTTTTATGTCTTTTCAATTGATACAACAAGGTCTGTAATACCAAGGCCATCTGACCCTCCTCTGTCAGGCAATGGAAATCAGAGAGAGAGGGTATAGACCCGATAAGCTTAGGCCACTGATTCAAGTGAAACATCGAAAGTCTATTAAGGAGAATGTGAATTCAAGTGTTTGTTGAATGTAGCTGAATAGAAACTAGCCACAGAATTACTTTTATATAAATCTCTACTGTGTGTAGCAGACTGTACTCCCTTTGAGCAAACTAAATGTGAAAATCAAAACTGACATAAAATCAACTGGAAGTGATTCTTTAGCAGGAAATATTTTTATTTTCTGAAGAGATTTTAGGTTACTTCCTTTAAATAGTAAGCATCCTAGAGATTTAAAAATAGGATTTGAATTATAAAAAGTCAGTTTACTAGCAGGGTTCCCCAGGAATACATCTAGCATACGCTGCCTGTCTGTAGCTGGCGTATGAAATTATAACCTGCTAAGGACATTTTGGACAGCAGTTTGACAGAATGCTTTAAATTAGAGGCAGCAGGATGTGATAAGTCTGTAGCATTCATATGTATCCTGAGGAGTGTTTCCAAGGACATGTCTGATAACAACTGAGAAAATAAAAGCACCAACAGATTGGCTCGGCTCTAATCTCCCATCTCTCTTCTGAATTGACTTGGATACCTGACACCCTCATTTCCAGTGTGGTCTTTTTTTTCTTCTCCAAAAGCAGGACCAGCCCAGCTGGATGTTTGAGTTCAATCTGACACATTTGATTCTCCTTAATCAGTCTGATCTTTTCAGCCTCTAGACTGAGCTTCTTAAATCATCCTTTGGTGGTAGAGATTAAACCATGTCTGCCCCCAAGTGGAGTAAGCAGGATATGGGGAAGGAAAGGAAAAAGCTGGGCATTGGAGCCAGTAGAAACAAAACTGAATAGGAAACCTCACCTGACTTGGATCTGTGATAGGGAGACTTGTGTTTAAAAGCCACTTTTCTTTTGTGCTTAAGTTCCTCCAGGATTCACATTCCTGTTAAGGCTGGTGGCATATTTTGCCACAATATTTTGAACCCTAAAGCTGATATGAGAAGGCCATTGCTGGGTAATGTTATACCCCTTAATTATTTTATGGAGAAGGCAATGGCACCCCACTCCAGTACTCTTGCCTGGAAAATCCCATGGATGGAGGAGCCTGGTAGGCTGCGGTCCATGGGGTCGCTAAGAGTCAGACACGACTGAGCAACTTCACTTTCACTTTAGTTACTTTAACCACAACATATGTGCCCATATCCCTTCCCTTTTCATGTCAGAAATGACAGGTTTGTTTTTTTCTTGAGAGAGCGCAGTTTGGCATTTACACAGCAAGTAACTAAAAACAGATCTATTATGATGGGCGATTAAAATAACGACTGTGAACTGCTACCTACTAAGCTTATCCCAGACCCCAGCTGTTTCTTGTAGGGAACTGGAGCTGGATCTCAGGGTGGGGACTGAAACACCCTTCCACCCCCAACTCGCACGCATGCACACATACACAGTTGCTTTCTGTGCAGACTTTCTTGGGGAGGAAAGTTCCCAGAATCCTTGTGTGAGTGGGAAAGTAAATGATTTGTTACCATGGGATAGATGTCTTACATTTTATTTGAAGGAGGAGTGAGATCATGACATCAGAAACATCAGGAGCTCATAGATGAGTGCTGGACGCGGGGCAGGCCCTAGGGTTTATTTCTAGGAAGATAAAGGGGCTTCCGGATCTAAAAAAGGGAAAACCCATCTTATTCTTTTCAATGGGTTGGCCCCATCACTTCTGCTATTTGCAGGTGAAAATTAGTTCAGAAAAAAGGGGGTGGTTGGAATGCAGCTTGGGATTGAAAGTAGCTCTCCCATCTAGAGATCATTGAGGAATAATTTTTCTGGAAGTGAGTTAGCACCAGAATTTTAGAACTGCTAGGGCCTTGGTGATCTGCTTATTTTGTGAACCCTGCAGTTATCCTGATACACAAGTCTACATCTCAGCTATCTGCCCTCAGTCCCTGGCTATCCCTATTGACCAGTACAAGCAAGCCAGCTTTCTCCAGTGGCCCAACCTTCCTGGTGCTCCTGCAGGAACCTCCACCAAGGCCTGCAGGTGGTCTCCAGGGAATGGGGAGGGACCCATGAGGGGTGGGTGTGTGCCTTTGCTTGGGGAAACTCCCACCTTTGTCTTTTCTTTCTGGCCTGGACACTATTTTTCTATCCCTTAACACATTGGAAGGTGAGAATTTTAACAACTCATTGTCCCCAGGAGAAAACAGGCCCTGATCTTAAACAGTTGGCACAGTCCTCTGTCACGCCTCTTCTGCTAGTAGCTGTTGGTTGAAGCCTCGTGAGGGAGATGAGGATGCCCTGAGGCTCTCCAGGGGAGGCCCGAGGTGGTCATGTGATTGCTCCCCAGGTGTTGATGCTCCTCTGGGCCCACTTCATCTCCTAGCAAAATTTCCAAGTGTAATTTCAGGCCCCTGGCTGAAATTCTTGAGAGAACAGAGGAGCTGAGCTACAGCAATGATGCTTTGGGTCCTGGCTCAGCTGGAATGCCTGTATAGGTCTCTTAGTACTGAGGGTCTCAGGGGGTTATGTCTCTGGTTATTGTTCCATGTTAGGTGTGAGTTTTAGTTCTGTCACTCTGAGCCTAAGCAAAGAATCCAGATGACGCTGTGCCATCAAAAGCAAAGGACAGCGTGCAGAACAGTGCCTCATTATTTTACAAAGGGTTTTCAGGGAACAAAGGCCGTGGTTTGTGGTATATGCTGATTTCTGTGGTTTAAATATTCGTCCTATGGCTGATTCAAGCTACCAACATTGCTGTCACTAAACACAACTTTGGTCGGGAAGAGATGTGCACAGTTGGGTGATCTGGTTCCAGCACCCTGCTGCTGCACCCTCCCCTATATGTTACTGCTGCCTTCAGCCACTGTGCCAGGGCCAGGCCTGTTGCTGAGTCATGGTGTTACATGTACAGACAGTTTTCCTCTTTGCTTGCTTCACTTGCCCTTCGCCTGTGGAGTGAGCCATATCTTAGCCTAAAGAGCCAGTAAATTGGATTCAAAGAAGGCAGCGCAGTAGCTCTGGAGCTCTGTTGGGTCCACCTGAAAATGGTGGTAGCCAGGAAGGGCACATACCTGAAGGCGACAGGGGGCTTCTTTCAGAGCCATTCACCCTCTGTGGCCCAGCTGATGATTGGCTTCCTTACTCAGGTCCCAGTATGTATATAATTCCTCCTGGCAACCCCCACGCCTGCAATATACATTCACTTGAGTGTCCCTCTGTCCACAAGGGTATTCCTTGAACTCCCATGCATGCCGAGGTCAGATTCCAGCAAAGAAGGCCAACTCTGCATTTGGTGGTACACCGGGGACTAACTCAGATACCATAATACTCTGTACTGTGGTGCATCTCCTCTCCAGGAGCCAAATCCCTGGATTTGACTCAGTTCTAGACCCTAGAGGGATTTGGGTGATTTTTTGTTTAGTTCCATTGTTCAGGTCGGGGAGGCTTTGGAAGTTCCTCCCGGACAACGGTGCTAGCCCCTGTGACTTTCTAAGCCCCGTATGCTTCTCCACCCTGAGGCGATTGTGGATGCTTTGTGATTCTGTCACACAGGTTGTTGAGACACTTAGGGTGAGGAGACAGGCTGGTGTGGGTCTGGGGCTCTCTGCCTAGCAGGCGAGCCAGCATTTGGTTCCTCCCAAGGTCTGCCGGTGTCATGGAGATTTGTTTGATGTTTGACGGGGGCTCCTTTGGTTAGACATCCAGCCTGACCCTGAGCCCTCTGAGCCTCTCTGTGCCTCTGTAGGACGGTGGGCTTGCCTTTAAGGAGGAGTTCTGAGAGCTGTAGCAGGAAGGACTGGGGCAGTTGAGGGCGAGCGAGGGCAGGGGTGGGTGGAATGCTGAGTTAAATCTGCAGGACCTTGATTCCTGTCTCACTGTCTTTCTCTCTTGCAGTAGTATTTTGCCTTTGAGTAACTGTCCCCAGCTCCAGTGCTGCAGGCACATTGTTCCGGGGCCTCTGTGGTGCTCCTGATGCCCCTCACCCACTGTCGAAGATCCCCGGTGGGCGAGGGGGCGGCAGGGATCCTTCTCTCTCAGCTCTAATATATAAGGTAAGGGGACTATGGGATGGAAGGCTCGGAGCAGTGTCCTCCTTAGACAATGCTGAGTGGCTGCTTAAGGGCAGCGATGGCTTTCCTTAGTCTTCTGAGTCTTAGGCCAGTAGTGGAACTGGGGAGGACTTTGAATTGAGGCTGCTGGGAGGCTTTCGGGGAGTACCAAGCAGACAGCCTGTCATCTTCTCAGCTTAGGTCAGCTCTTAAGTGCTGGCTCTGGGTCCTGAGTGAGGGAGCACAGCTAAGGGGACGGGGGCTGGTGAGTGGAGGAATGCACGAGCTCTTGCTGGTGCAGCTGTTCACTTTCTCCTGAGAAATGCCAAGGGCCAGGAGGGCTTTTCCCTTTGTCCATACCAAGGGCATGGGGCACCGCATGTTGCAGGGTGGGGGGTGGTAATGAGAGGGTCACCCTGGCAGCTCAGGGCACAGCCCAGGAGCTGTTGAGAACCTTGGGAGTCTGTCCTGAGGTTGGTCTGGGCTGGGACAGCTAGCCCCTTTTGCTGCTATTCAATCTGTGAGCCCAGAGGTTGGTTTAGCATCTCCCTGAGACTCGCATTGACGGGTGGCTGGGCAGCTGAGTCCTGGGCTCTTGAGACGGTGGCAGGGGTGACAGCATGGACTCTGCAGTCACCCGGAGCCAGCTTGGGTTGACCTGTGCCCCAGCTGAGCCTCAGGAACATTCTCATTTGTTTCTGATGATTCTGTTTCAGAGGGAAGGGAAATAACACAGTATTGGGGGGACAAGCATGAGTTTCAGTTAGGGAGACCCCATTTGAATCTCAGCTCTGCTGTTTCCTCACTGTGGAGTCTTGGGTCAGGTGCTTAATTCTACTGGGCCCCTGGTATCTTAGGTTTAAAGTGGGGATGCTGATGCCTACAAGTGCTTGTTGTAATGATGGAAAAATGGGAAAGTACCTTGTACAGTACTTGACAACCAGTGGGCTCTTGGTAAATATTCCCTTCCAATCATGCTGGCATTTAGCCACCACCAACTGGTCTCACACCCAGTGAGTGATGGCTCCATTGAGGCAGAATGTTGCTCTGATGTTCCAGTGTGCCCTGTCCCATGCTACTCTGAGGTTGGCCCAGGAGGGCTCCCAGCACCACCTAGGTTGGGGAGCCTTTGATGTGGCCAGAAGCAGTAGTGATCTGGCTCTCTGACCTGATCTCCTCCCAGGACGAGAAGCTCACTGTGACCCAGGACCTCCCTGTGAATGATGGAAAGCCTCACATCGTCCACTTCCAGTATGAGGTCACCGAGGTGAAGGTCTCTTCCTGGGATGCAGTCCTGTCCAGCCAGAGCCTGTTTGTAGAAATTCCAGATGGATTATTAGCTGATGGGAGCAAAGAAGGGTAAGGAGCAAGTGCCGGGCAAGGGCTGGAAGCCCGCTCCAGAGAGGGGCGTGTGCTTCCTGGGGGCAGCAGATGGCCAGCCTTCTCCCCTAGCTCGCAGCTGCCCAAGTATATACCTTTTTTTTAAAGGTTAGTTTTGGCCAGTAAAATGGGCCTATGATAATGAAAGCAGATCATTACCACTTATAACTAAATTCCTGTCATATAATGGTGTGGTTTAAACAGCCAGAAGCTCAAAGCAGCAGTGGAATTTCATTGGATTGGGCAAGGCCCTCCAAGCACCTAGTTGTGGAAGAAACAGTCCTGAGGATGGCGTTCTCGCGAGTGGCTCCAGCCTCTTGAAGGACTTTTAGGTGGTGGTAGGGCCCAGGGTTCCTCTCCGCAACAGGTGGTCACCATCAAACTTGGCAACTTTGGCGGGCCCCTGAGAAACTGGGTTCTCTTCCTAGGCCCCATACTTTCTTGTAAATTGCATTAAGTTGGCTAGGATTAATTTCAGACAAAGAACCTTTACTCCTGGAAGAGAGAATTCTGAAACAGTTTTCTTAGTGATTGTGGTTTATTTTTTTCTGAACTCAGGGCTTCTGAGGTCTTGAAATAGGAAGTTCTCCTTGAAGCTTCCCTATTTTCAGTGCTGACTGTAAGCCTCAGAAAAGCCTTGTGGGAGCAGGGGGTATAGAGGGGTGGGGTGAAGTCCACAGGTGGCAGTGGACTTGAGTGGTTTTCTTTGCTTCCTGCAGATTGTTAGCACTGCTAGAGTTTGCTGAAGAGAAGATGAAAGTGAACTACGTCTTCATCTGCTTCAGGAAGGGCCGGGAAGACAGAGGTGAGGGGCTGAGCAGCTTGAGACCAGGCTGGGGAGGGAAAGGGGGGGCTCCTAATGAGGTGGGGCTCCCGACTTCGACATATAAACCCTAGGAAATTGTGGGATTGGTTGTGTTCAAATTTAGAAAAGGCCAGTGCATTTATTCCATCTTTGTTTTGGGTTTTCCCTTGATTTAGCCTACCTTTGTTTCCTATCAGAATCTTTTTTTACACTCTTTTTTGCAGCTCCACTCCTGAAGACCTTCAGCTTCTTGGGCTTTGAGATTGTGCGTCCAGGCCATCCCTGTGTCCCCTCTCGACCAGATGTGATGTTCATGGTTTACCCCCTGGACCAGAACTTGTCCGAGGAGGACTAATGGTCAAAGAGGATGCTTTGCCCAAGAGCCACAGTGGGGGAAGCGGGGAAGTTAGGCAGCCCTGAGACAGAGGAGGGGGCTTCTTGCTGTCCAGGGAAGGACACTGAGGGGCTCAGGGTGAGGGTTGCCTGTTGTGTTCTCGGAGTTGACTCGTTGAAATTGTTTTCCATAAAGAACAGTATAAACATATTATTCACATGTAATCACCAATAGTAAATGAAGATGTTTATGAACTGGCATTAGAAGCTTTTTAAACTGCGCTGTGTGATGTGCTCTATCTAGCCTAGGGGAGGACATTGCCTAGAGGGGAGGGACTGTCTGCGTCCAGGGGCCAAGCCTGGGGGGCTGGGGACAGCACTGTCAGGCTCAGGTTACCCTGCTGTTGGGCTTTCTTTTTTTGGTTTTTAAGACTTGTGTATTTTCTTTCCTTGCTTCCTGTCACCCAGGGGACTCTGGAGTATAGGCTTTTCACCCCTGGGCAGTGTCCTTCTGTTGTTTTTTGACACTCCACCTGGGCTTCTCTCTGTGCATTTGTATCTGGCCTGGAGAAAGCAGGTCTGACCCCTCCTTTACAGCTTAGTGTTATTCTGGCATTTGGTTAAGCTGGCTTAATCTGTTATCAGTGCATTCAAAATAGGGGCATTGAAGTTTACTCCTACCACCAGGGCTTTATTTTGGGGGTGCCTGGGTCTTAAAAAACACAGGCCAAACTGCAGTTCTCAGATTACGGACAGTTCTTGCTCTGGGTTGCAGGCCTAGGCCCCAAGGTGTCTCCTTCCTAGGGTCACAAACAGCAGAGAGGAAGAGGAGTAGCAACTCAGGGCCTGGGGGTTGTGGGGGAATTTGCTGTTAGGGACTGGATGCCTCTGCCTGGCTGAGTCTAGTGC
Organism: Dama dama; assembly: GCF_033118175.1. Lineage (NCBI taxonomy): Eukaryota > Metazoa > Chordata > Mammalia > Artiodactyla > Cervidae > Dama > Dama dama. The sequence goes on along the minus strand of NC_083692.1, from coordinate 56,921,829 downwards.
TAACTGCACCGCCCCCCACCCCCCCCAGCAGGTTCTGAGTAGTGCCTGAGCCCCTGTTCTAGGGGCTCTCCTGTGGGACTGAGGGGGTAGAAGTGGCCCGCCCTTTTCTGTTTTCACTGAACAGCTTGTTCTAAGGGGGAAGGAAGGGGGAGAGATCTCGACTGGGTGAGGGGGCGGGGGTGTCAGGGAGGCAAGTGTGTTGTGTTAGTGTGTCAATAAACTGATTTAAAGTTGTGGTTGGTCTGTCCTTTACTCCTCAACCAGGGCCAGCTTCCTTCTACTGCTGTCTTTTGAGTCTAGAGCCCAGCCCAGCAGGGGGGTGATGCGCGCTTCTCAGGAAAAAAGCCGCTTTGCATCAGGACAAACGGCTGAGGTCTCTGGGGCCACATTACAAGGCGAAGCAAGGGGTTGCTAGGAGTCTGGGACAGAATGCTGGAGCCCCCTAGAGACAGGTTTGTACACAGAGCTTCATCCAGAATAGAGGCTAGACATACCAGGACCCGACTTCTTTTTTGTCTAGAAGGCCAGGTCCTGAAACTGGGTTCTGGCTTTCACACAGAGCTGCCTGACATTCCTGTTCCTGGGGGTGTCTGAGGAAGTGGAACTCACCTTCCCTAGGAAGACAGTATTCTCCTTTTGGAGCCCAGTGCCCTAAGGCACGGCTGCCCTTCCCTGGTACCACCAGCCTGCTGAATCAGCTCTCAGTGGCACTGGAGGGGGATAGAATCCTCTTCACCTATGTTGTCTTAGTTTCTCAAGGGTTTACTAGTTTTGTTTTTTTTTTCCCCCCTTTTGCTTCTGTTTTCCCAAATGAAGTACTGGGCATGTTCTCCCACCTCCTATGACTTTAGAACTATTTACTTACTGTTGACTGTGGCTGTCCTTATTTTCTTTCTGAGTCTTTGGTGCATTTTCACATTGTTCTATGTTGAGCTTGTGTTTTCCTACTGGACCAAGTCATTAACCTTGGGCCCTATGTAACATTTATGAAAAGAAGTGAGTTCAACACCTCCATCCCACGTGGTATTAGTAGAGGAAGTCTGGGCCTAGGGATTTCCCTGGGTGGTTCAGTGGTTAGGAATCTGCACTCCCACTGCCAGGGGCATGGGTTCAATCTGTGGTCAGGGATCTGATCCCACATGCCGTGCAGTGCAGCCAAAAAAAAAAGTCTGGGCCTAGAGATGAATTCAACTGAAATGTGAAGGACTTAGAAAATGTCTTCCACTGAGCACATAATCCCTAGAAATAACATAAAGTCTGAAGAATGACTTTACAAGTCATTTGTAAAGTCATTACAAGTGAGATATTTACAATGGCAATCTATGTGACTGCTGACAATGGCCAAGTTAATGTAGGCAGTTTAGGATTCAGATTGAATGCTAAATTGAAACCCAAGGAATCTACAAGACAGGGATAAAGAACCAGGAAAAACAGTTTTCTGTTTGCGAAGCTAGCAGAGTGGACAGGAAACATACCTGGGACTTTGCTGCCATCTGCTGGTAGATCTTCTTTAACACAACCAGAGTTAGGCTGAATTGGAAACCTGGGCACTCAGTTCAGGTTTATTTCTCTTTCAAAAATAAAAAACTTTTGCTAGATGAGACCAGTGGCAGGACAGAAATATGGTATCCAAATTCTGCACTCCAATTAAAACAACTTAGAAGGTGAAATATCTTGGGAGTGGGAGGGTGGAGTTGGAAGGGGAGATACGTGAAAGGCAAACTAAGTCTAAATTTAAGAACAGGGACATTAAACACTTTATTCAATAAATACAACAAATAATTTAAAAATATACTTCAGTTCCAAAGCCAATTAAGAAAAGGAAGTAGAGAGGAAGGGAAAAAAGGGGAGGAGGAGGAAATTAGAGGGAAGGGAGAAAGTTCAAGAGGTGGAACAATGGTTTGGTTGGGCTGCCTTTCTGAATGTACTGCCCTTTGAAATTCTGATCAAATGCTCTTGACCCATAAGCCCATAGCCCTTGTTCTGTTAGCCACAGGAGTCCAACCGCCAAGCACGATGCTCTGCGCTCTCGTCAGAGCAACTCTGGCGACTAGTGTCTAGGGGAGTGTTCAGTTTCCCACTGGTTCCTAAAAATCGTCTAACTCCCAGGCAGGTTTAAGTAGTGCAAACTCTTAGAGAGCTCCCAGCTGCATAGTTTCACAGCGAGTGTGAAAGCCACTCACTGGTGAGTGTCCAAAGCCACTTTGGTGAATGGGATCTATGGGGGCGGGGCGGGGTGGTGGAGGGCGGTTGGCACAGGGTGACAGGAGAAGCCAGGGCCCAGGATAAAGCTCCTGGGTAAGCCTGCGGCCAGGCCAGGGAAGGGCTGCAGGGTATGTAGGCTGGACACGGGACTCAACAGCATGCCATCAGCCAGGGAAGGTGGAGCTGAGGATGTGTATGGAGCAGGACTGGAAGATCAGGAGAGCTGAGGGAGGACGGAAGAGTGAGGAGGAGAGAGAGGCAGCTCAGCAGCAGACTCCAGGAGAAATAACCAGCAGCCCTCACAGATTTGTGATTGTCTCTTAAAAAGATTTATTTTCTCTTCTTGCCTGAATGTACAAAGGCAAAAAGAGTACAGTTTGTATATATATATATTTATATATATATATAAAAAAACAAGGAACTTGGTAATGTACACTTTACAGAAGGGAAGAATCAGGAAGACTGAAATTAAATCCAACAGAGCAACGCCAATGAAACAAAAGCTATGAACAGCAACACTGCCCCTCCAGCCCGGGCCTCCAGCTCGCCCCAACCTGCTCCCAATGGGGGGCTGAGCACCAAGGCAAGCGGGTGGGCTGGGGCAGGAGGGGCCAGGGATGGGGCCTGGGAGGGGCTCAATCCCAGGAGGGGCCCATGGCAGAGGATCAGCAGAAAGCTTCCTGGGATGCCCTAATAATAAAACAAATAACGAAGGCCCAGAATTAGGGGGCCAGCTAGCTGCCCAGTTGAATCTTGGGGGCATTGGAGTAGACACTTGAGATGGTGGTAAGGTGTGTGGGATAACAAGTGGCCCGTATACAATGACACTAGCCCTTCTGTAGCCTTTTCCTCCTGCTCCCAAGACCAAGCCCTCCCACCCCCACCTTGGAGCCTGGAGAGAAGAGATTCAAGAAGCATCATTTCATTTCATGGGTGCCCTCTTAAGCCTTCTGCATATGGTCCGTTGACCTTGAGATGTGTGGAGGGGGTGAGGTAAGAGAAGGAAATACACATGTATACATACATGTACAGGCAGGGAAAGGGGATGAAGGGAACTGGCACAACTTAAATGAGGAGGAAGCAGATGTGAGTCCTAAAGAGCAGGTCTCCAAGCCCTGGCTGTCCTACTTGGGCACGAGGCTGCCTCCCGCCAGCTTCTCTGTGGGGCTCGGATGAGCCGTGTCTGTCAAGAGAACTGGGCCAGGGATAGCTCAGAGAGAGCCTTGGTCTGGTGACCTTGGCCATTAGCAGCAAACTTGTCCAGCCTTTGCTGGGGTGAAGTGGGGTGGGGATCCTTGAGAGTCTCATCCCTATGACTGGGTTGCCAGTGCTACGGGTCCCCACCTGTGGTGATCCTCCCCAGGGAGAGAGGCTAGAGGCGGACAGCAAACCCTTCACTCAGTGCTCCTCAAGGCTGTTTCACCCGTCACTGCTGCTGCTTCATGTCACCTCAGGGAGGGACGACAGGCCTGGCAAGGATCAGGGACCAGGAGGATCAGGAAAAGGCAGTGCTGTTCTGCCATCGATGCTCTCACCTGCTCTTCTGGGCAGCTCAGCTCCTGCTTTTCAGGATATAAGGGTCAAAAAGCCAAATGTTTTTTAAGGGGGAGAAAAAAAGAAAAAAAGCTGTTCCCTTCTGCAGAACCCAGGGCTGCCCTGCTAACACAGAAGTTCCTCGTCTCTGTTACAGAACGAAGTGGAAAGGGCAGGAATCCCAGGCTATGCCTACCCAATGGAAAAGAAAATTACTCCAAACAGTTTCTTCACAATATGTACAGAGCACGCTGTAAGGCAGCGCCACAGATACAAAACACACAATATTTAAAAACAAACAGGAACAGAGATGGGCCCATGACTCCACCCAACAGGAGCCAGGAGGGCATGAGCAGGCTGAAATTCAGAGCCATCTTTTGGGTGGGGACGACTCAGGTGAGGTGGGGTGAAGGTGTCCACACCGACGACTTCTGTGGGTAAGAGGGAAGTCGCTGCTCAGAGCACTCCCGAAAGGACAGCGGGGGGCAGAAGGACTGAGGGGGACAGGGAGGCTGCTCAAGGGCCTGCTAGGAGGTCTAAATCAGCGGGGTTTGGGAGAGGGCTCAGAATCCAACTTGAACAAAAACAAGGACATGTGAACCTAGAGGAAAGGTCTATAGATCAGAGGGGCTCCTCTTGGGCAAAAGACCCTAAGCCTCTCTAGAATGGGGCTCCGGGGATCTCGGAAAGCAGCCTCTGCTGGGCGTTGTGCTTACTGTCTTCCATCTCCATGCCCCACACTGTCAGAGCCAAGTCCCTGCTCTTAAATGGTCATTTTGGCACTCTGGTCACAAAGACTCGTCTCTAACCTAGCTTGGTGTCTGTCAGTCTTCATCTCTCAATCCAGAGGGTCAAGGAAAGACAGGAGAGGAGGAGGACAAAGGGATGATATCTCAAAAACAAAGTAAGAGCTAAAGCTCCCCACACCTTGGGGAAGAAGTGACTGCCGTAAAGCTACCAGATCATTGTCACTTTCCCAGGACAAAGAGCACAAAGCCTGGACTGGACTGCGTTTCTAAGGAGAGCAGAGAACTGTGTCTGCCTCAGAGCACAGCTCCACTGACTACACCCGGCGGCTCTGAGGAGTAATGGCTTGCACACGTTGTCCTAGGGTCTAAGGAACAGATGCCCTCCAAGGTGCAGTGTTCCCTAAAACAAAAACGTGTGTTACAAAGAAACACGGCTCATGTTGGCACGCATGGGGTACAGGTTGAGCAATAGGAAGTCATGTGGTTGTGTACGGAGAAACTGGGCTGGACAGAATTGGACCCCTTGATGAGGCCGACACTTGGATGGCTGCTTGGACAGGACATCTCTCAGAGGGCTAGGCGCTCCCAGGGCCTGCCTCCCGGCAGACTCCAAAGCTCCCCATGCTGGGGGAATACGATTTTACCTGCCTGAGTCTTAAAAGCCAAGCAGTGGAAAAGAAGAAGAGAGATGAGATGCCCCTGGAAAAGGCACCAAAGGGTCGGGAGGGAGATGAGGAAAGGGCAAGGGGGAGGCTAAGTGGCAGCAGGACTTGGTGGGATGCAGCGTCTCGTTCACAGACTCCGTTCGTGCTCCAGCTCTTGCCTGGAATCCCCAGGGAGCCCGGTGCTGGCCTCGGGGCCCCGGCCCTCTGCCTGACAGGCAGCCCAAGGCCACGGTGGGCAGATGCCTTGGTCTCCCTTTCCAGGCTGGGCTCTGAGCATTTACATGTGCTCATGTGAGAGGGGAGAAGTCTTCACGTTTGAAGACCTTGTTTTCACAACTGCAGAGAAAACAGCCCCCACTTTCTTTCCTGAGATTCTAATTCCTCCACGTGCTGCCAGTTCCCAGGGCCCAAACCACTGGGGAGATGCAGGGTCTGGTGATGGTGCTAATGACGGTGAGAGGGGTATGGCTGCTGTGCTGTCTTCAGACCTTACCCAGTGCCTGGGGGGCCCTCCCTGGGGGGTTGGTACTGCTCCGGCAGCTGACCAGGCCTTGGGGAACAGAGCAGTAACTTCTCTGGGCTGAGGCCATGTTCCCCTGGTTGCTCCCCGTGCCTTCATCTCCACAGAGGCCACAACAGTCACGGCCGTGGCCAAGAGAATAAATATTTTTGCTAAGTACCAGCTCTCCAGCTCCTGAGGAAGAGGGAGGGTCGGGGAGTCCGGGGGTCTGGTGGAGGCGAGATAGCCAAGGATCTGCCTTCAGTCATGGTGGGAACGGCAAACAGGATGATCAACACCATTTAACTGATGTCTAAACGGCACCTCCAGCACCTCCTTGGGTAAGCCAGTCCGGGCCCGTGAAGCTGCCTTTATCCGGGCACTTGGTGTTCTGCAAGGGAAACATGGACAGAGAACCGGGTGCTCAACTGGCTGGTAAAACCACCACAAGGTGGCGCTCCAAGAAAATGAACTGCAGGGGAGGCCAGTCCTGGTCCCTAGGGGAGGCGTGTGGTCCACAGCCCCTCTCAGAGGCTCCCCGGGAAACTTATACAAGAGGCTTGGTCAGGGTTGCTCCATTTCCAGACCGCAGCCCAGAGATGTCCTTCACTGAGGCTCCACAGGGATTCTGTGATCCAGGTATCAACTATCCCTGCTCTCTCTGTGTTGTCTGAGTTAAAAAGTTACTCACCATTCTCACCTCCGGGGGGGTGGGTAGAGTGAAGGAGTCGAGCCTTGCTGGCTGGCAACAATGGCTGTAGAAGAAAGCCCTGAGTAAGAGGGAGGACAAGTCAGTGCAGCACTCGCGCTCTGCCAGCTGGGTGGGTGCTGGGAGGAGTTTCTTCAATGCCTAGCTCCACTGAGTTTTGGGGTGCTGACAGAAGAAAATCTGATACTTGGCCAGATATAGCAGCTGGGGATAGACAGGCTCTGTTTTTCAGTTGCTTGTTACTCTTTGGTTGTGGGAACACCTGCTCCTTATTCTTCTGAATATCAAAGTCAATTTTCTGGAGGAGTTTGAGAATCCCTGAGCTCCAAGGGAGGAAATAAATGTTATGATTATACTGATTGTCTGCAGGAGGCTAGGATTCTGGACAGATTGGAGGCTCAAGGGTAAGAAGAGGAGGAGGGGGTTCTTGCCAGGGGCCCCCTGCTATGGCAGTGCTACGGGATGGCAGTGGGGAAATGAGGCTTACCTGCTGCATAGGGTAAGTTGTACTGTGCTGGGAGCAGTGAGTACCCCAGGTGGTGGTGATGGTGGTGCGTGGACATCAGGCGCTGAGAAGGGGAGGTGCGGGGCCGGTCAACACTCCTTTCACCCCCGCCTGCTCCCCCGACGCTGCTACAGCTGCCACCACCCCCAACCACCCCACAGCCTCCCCGATCTCTCTCCTGAGAAGTTTTATCACTTATCTGGAAAGGAAAGCAGACACAAAAGCTCTACTGTGAGGCACACACGTGAAAGCAAGATGCCCCAAGCCCACACTTTGACTCCTTAGAGATGCAGGACACCCAAGAATCAAGGAGGTGCCTGGGGGAGCTCAGGTCAGGCCGGCCACACCACACTGTTACTGGGACTCGAGCCAGCCCACCTTCTCCCAGACCCTGGCTCTGCCCGTGCTGGTCTCTGACAATGGCCAGTGTCTCTGCGCGTCCCTTACCGTGGGAGACTTGCTCTTGTAGTGACTGGCATGCTGCTGCAAGATGTCCAGGGCTTTAGACTCTGAGCTGGATTTACAACTGACACTGGGGCTAGCTCGGGCCTTGTCAGTATCTTCACCCCCCGAGACCTTGCTGCCATATGGGGAGAAAGAATAGCTGGAAGGCAGGTAGGAACCTGGGAGAGAGAAATAAAGCAGTCAGAGAGATGGGAGAGGCAGGAGAGATTCTGCTTCAGTGAGCCTGGTGAGGCTCAGGCTGAGGGGTGTTCCACCACAGTGTCTTCAGGCTGAGACTCTTAGCGTGTCCTTCCTTTACTGAGCTCCGGAGGCAAACAGCTAAGGGATGTTAAGAACATGGCCCTCAGTTTCTGGGGAATCAACTCCCTTAGAGCCCCAGTCTCAGATTCATCTCCAAGAGGTGCTACAGTCATAGGATTAGAAAGGTTGTTGGATTTGAAGTCATGTCCTTGGGCTCAAATCTGACTTCTGAGACTTACCTGTTGGGTACCTCTGAAAAAATGAACAAGTTCATTAGCTCAAATTAACCTTTTGAGGTTCAATTTCTTGACCATCAAAATGAAGATACTAATACTGATTCCATAGGGTGACAGAGAAGATTAAATGAGATAATGTACATGAATCACCTAGTCCAGTGCCTGGCCTAGAGCAAGTACTCATCAAATGGAACTACTGTTTTTATACAGAAGAACTGGGGTAAGAGGAGAAAGGAATACTGCGGGAAGAGACAATTTCCTATTTCTGTTTGAAAAGCTCACATGTCCTACTTAGAATCTGCCTTAAAACATCAATATCAAGACTGTTTGAGCTGCTTTTCTACAGTGAGGTGGGAGCTCCAGAAAGTGAAAGAAGGGCTCTTTAGGCAACAGAGACCAGTGAGTGAAGGAAGCATTTTCTTCTGACTAGTCCAGAATCACTTCAACGCCTACTCTGTGTTGCCCTCCCCCCATGTTGCCCTCCCCCCCATACTCCATGGCAGTATAAGAGCTTATCTTTCCCAAACTGAACCTTCCCCTCACTGGGCCTCCCCTCCATGACTGCCTGATGACTTTATGCTAAACATGATCTTGCAGATGAAAACATTCATTCTCCTGATGTGAATTTTACTTTGTTCCACGTGTCTCTCCTGCTGCAATTAAGTTGTGAGCTCCTTGAGGGGACTGAAGTAGTCTTCTCTATTTCTTTTATATTCCCCCCAGTGTCTAGCACGCTGCAAAATATATAGAGTATGTGGTTTTCTTTTGGCCAAACCCCAAGGCATCTTAGTTCCCTGACCAAGATCGAACCCATGCCCCCTGCAGTGGAAGCGGAGTCTTAACAGCTGGACCGTCAGTGGTTAAGTCCTTAAAGTATGTGTTTGGAAAAATCCCAGCTGAGGGAAGATGCCTCTGGTAGATGGGGTTTCGCCTTCAGTTATCCATAAAAACTGACTGCAGAGTCAACCCTTCACCTGGTGCAAGGGAGGAAGGAGTGGTCCCACAGACTGTAAGCAGGGGTCACTCAAGGAGCTCAGGGTTAGAGTGACCACAATACCACATTCACATCAGAGTTACCATCTACCTGAGCCTCAGTAGCCTTAGCAAGAAAACTGGATTTGAAATCTGCTTCGTTTCCCTTCCCAGTGAATGGAGCAGCAGCTGGAGCGCAGTGCTGTACCTGGGTAGTTCTGCATCATCACGGCAGGCATGCCACGGTAGCTGGGGTGGCTGGGGTCATAGGACTGGCTGTAGGAGTAGCCGTGCATGTAGGGGATGTAGGACTGGTGCTGGGTGAGGGGGGAGGACACAGGCACGTGGACACTGGGTCGGGGCTCCTTGCTCCCAAGGCGGGATTCCTCTGATGTGGGCAGCTTGCAGTCACTACTTGTGCTTTCCTTCCCATCCTCCTTGGGAACAGAGTCCTTACTCCGACTCCTTTCCTCCTTCAGTTTGCGGTCCCGCTCCTCTTTCCACCGCTCATCCTCTGACTTGATGTCCGAGTACTTGGCAGGATAGACATACGTCCACATCCGGGGCTCTGCTTCCTGCAACAATCACAGAATGACGTGAGTGTTGTACAGATAAAAGAGAGAGAGATTTCAACTCCAAGGTCCCAGTAGAAACACCAGAGCACAGCAGATAATACCAGACACCTGGGGCGCTGCGGGATCTGGGCCTCCACTGACCTTCGTTCAAAATTAACTATGGTCCCTCCTGCTTAAATGCCTGTCCCCTCCCCCCAACAAAAGGATATAAAATGTGGCGAAAGAGAGGGAAAATCCACTGATGGGTCTTCCCTATGAGAAAACAAGCATTTGAGGGAAGTGACTGGAAGAAGCTGTTCCCGTTCCAAGTATATTTAGGTAGTTTCCCTTCTTCAGAGCAAGTTTGGGGGCAGAGAGCTGTAGAGGCCGCTCCACTCAGAGGAGGGTGGGCTAACTGCGGCACAAAGAGGGGGCCTTCCTAAGCCTCATGAATAGAGAAACAAGTAAGACCAAGCTCTTAGTTCTAACTCTGCCTATAAAACCTTTTTGAGAGTAATTCAGTCTGAGAAGGGTGCTTCCGCCTACTTTAAAAACTGGAGAGACCACCTTTCTTCATTCCGTGGGAACCACACAGTGGATGAGACACGTTTAGGCATCACTAGGTACCTGGTTCCAGTTCTGGTTCTGCTGGTGAAGTCTTGAGTACCTCCAGACAAATCAAGCTAACTTACCTGGGCCTCTCTTGTTAAATGGGAAAAACCTCTTTCACTGGTGTGAATAGTGCTTTTAAAAAAACATTAAAATGATTTACAAAGGTAAAGAATCCCTAACATTATAGACTTCTCCTGCTATCCGTACTATGTTGATTCCCTACATAAGGACAGCCCTGATTTATGAGGAAGAGAGAAAGACTATCCAACAGTATTTCCATTTCTTTCCAGAACAGTTACCTGTCGGTACCAGAGTATTGGATCCACCTCTGCCTGTCGGCCACAGTCGGCACCTGTCTTGGCCTCAGAAGCCTCCTTGCCTAGGTGGCTGGCCTCACTCAGCTTTACTTTAAGTCCTTCTGGGGCCTGGCTGGGGAGTTTGGAAGAGTCATCTAACTTGGGAATAATGACTGACTTGGCAGGATCCGCCCCTGGCTCCTTCGCCTTGCCGGGTCCTGACTTTACCAGGTCCGTGAGGCTGGGGGCCTTGGTGAGAGTTGGTGGAATTGACGGCTTTTGCTTCCAGTCTTCCTTCAGTGCTGCCTCCCGCTCCTTCAGGCCCATCTCGGCCTTCTTGTCCAGTCCTCGCTGCTGCTGCTCCAAGCTCTGCCGCTTCTGCTGCTCTTCGTACTGCTGTCGGTAAGCGGAGTTGGTGCTCAGGAGGTGGGTGTGGTAGCTCTGGTCGCTGTAGCCGTAGGGGGGCACGTAGGCATACTGGTTGTAGTACAGGGACTGCATGTACATGTTGGGACGCTGCTGGATGACGGAGGGCTGCTGGCTGGAACTGCTCAGCTCCGGCTTCTTTTCCTCACAGACATCGTTCTTCACTTTTCCCTCTATGCTCTCAGGTTCCTCATCCTTTTTTGTCTTTAGAGCCTGGCTCTCCACTCCTGCCTGGCTGCTGGGGTTCAGAGCCCCTGGGCTGGACTGTGCATAGCTTGGAGAGTAGTAACTTTCAAAGCCTTGGTAATATGGTGAGTCTTTGCTCTGTGGCTGAGGGGGGAAAAGAGTTTTCTTGGCCCCTTCCTTGACCAGCTGCTCGGGGTCCTTGGATTTGACACTGTCCACTTTACCCTCTCCATCCTCCCCAGCATCAGAAATGTCAGAGTATGCAGGGCTGTTGGTTTTGACTGAGCTGGCTTCAGCTCCGTTCTGGGTCACTACGTGTAACGGGGTCATGGGCTGGGTAGGCGTAGTGCTATCTAGGCGGCTGCTGCCTCCAATTGAAGGGCTGGGAGCATTGTCTGTGAAACTGTAGATCTTGTCAGCTTCTGCCTTGATGCTGGCCAGTCGGCTCTGGTGGGGGTCTGAGGAGCCATTCAGGAGGCCCTCCATCTTCATCCCATCTCCCGATGATTCCCTGAATGGGCTTTTGCCTTCTTCTGCTCGACATACCTTCCCAGGGGTCAGAGGACTTTCAAGTTCCTTTGAAGATTCCTTCTTTTTTTTCTCTTTCTTTTTCTTGTCCTTGGCTGGAGTCAAGGCAGGGTTGACTGTAAAAGGTTCTCCCATCACAGTGGGCTTGGGCTGAATGGGCTTCAGTTGGGGGCTGTTGGGCATGGCCTGGACCACGGTGGTGGTCAAGCCTGAGGAGGAGCCTGGGCTTGCTGCCGTGAAGGTGGCTGTCTGGAAGGTATAAATTTGCTGTGGGGGAATGGCAGGGGCAATGGGCCGGGCTGACTTTAAACTTTTGGAAGGAATCTTTTCAGGTTTCAAACTAGAGGGCTTTTTACATTTTTCTTTTTCCATACACTTCCTTTCCAAAGAATCAAAAGCATCATTGCTTGTTTCATCCATTACTGAGGGTCCATCATCAGAGCCATCATTGGATAAGGCCCCGAGATCTGTGTCCCCTTCCCCACTCAACTTTTTCTTACAGAGGCCTTTTGTGCTGAATTTGCTTGAAGGAGAAGGGCTATGGGGCTCCACGAGCCGAACTTTGGGGGTAGCTGAGCGGGCAGGGGACAGGGAACCCTTCTGTGAGACAGATGCGCCATTGCAGCTCCCGAGATCTGCATGGAGGGTGGGCTCCTCTCCGTACTCACTGTCTCCGTCTGCTTCTGGCTTGCTGTCATCATCTGTATGGGCATGAGCTTGGTGGTACTTAAGTCCATTGATGTGCTTGTACTTTTTGTTGCAGTTTGGGTGGGGACAATCGATCAGGACTGGGGAAGGACAATTTCTGTCTAGAACAGTGGGTTCCACCTTGGTTCCAGGGAGGGGGCCAGTGGCTGACCCCATGGAATTCGTACGGACACGTTTGCTCCCTTTGGAGTCCTCTGAGCTAGAATTCAGCTCCATGTCTGAAAGGGGTTTGTTTTTCCGCTTATTAGCTGAGGAAGGGCTGGCCTTGACATCCTCAGAGGTGCTACTGGCAGGCGGGCGATGTTCTGAAGAATTCTGGCTGCCCCGACGGCCTTTGCTATTGGCTCCTGCTCGGGTTTTGCTGTTGCTGCTGGTCCCTTTGCTGTCGGAGGCTGTGGCTGTCTCATTGACAGGCGTGTTACTGTTGGGACGCATGCGTTTGCCTCTACCCCGACCATTGCGCATTTCCAAGTCACTGGTGGGAGAGTCACAGAACCTTGGCAAATGACAAACACAACAAGATATTATTAAGAAAAGAAGCTACCTTCAAACCAGGGTAGCTGCAGCCTCTAAAAGAACTGTCCAGATGGTAACTATCATTTTCAATGAATATCATTTGTTAAAGAAACTTCTGAAAACAGGCCAACTGCATTACTGGTGAGCTTCTAGGATGTTACCTGCATGCTAGCTATAAATTATTCCCAAAGATTTGGGTTCCCCCAACCCTGATGAACAGGAAATTAATACTAGAAACTAGCTTTAAGATGAAATTCACTGGAATATCAGTCTTATGGCCAACTGCAACTTGAAAGGTCTTTGTGAAATCCAGATTGTCTAATGGAGTTTATGAAACTGAAAATGTTCTTGAGTTTTAACTTCTGAGAGATAGCTACTATCAAAAAACGTCATCAACGAATGCTTGTTCACCCACAGTCAGATTCTGACCTTGGTCTCAAGGTGACTTTAGGTAGAAGCCAGAATTCAGTCATTCTAGATAAAGGCTTAAACAGGATCTCGTCACCATTCCTACCCAAACCAACACCTGACTGATCTCTCCTTCTTGAATGCTAGAGGAATATGACGCATCCCCTTGTTTTTATACCATACTGTCCTTTAAAAGCTATCCAACTCTAACATTATCTTTATTATACCTTTATCTAGATATGAGGGATCATTGATAAGGGTGGTTCAAACCAACATAGGCAAAAAGCTGTAGCGTGCTTACCTCGGGGGTGCCCAATCATGCCGTGTGCAGTCAAGAAGTGTACCTACATAAGTCTTGTTCCTCCATGTTACATTCACCACTAACATCCCTGAAAGACAAGAAGACTCAGATATACACAAAAGAAACTCTGTTGGCCACAAGAGAAGAGTATTTTCCGTCTGAGTAGCATTCTAGCTCCTGTAGAAGGGTTTAGGGGGTGCTCTATGTCCCAACAGGCCTAACAGCATTAGGCTGGAATAGTTCCATGGGAACTGCCTACAACACTACCAGGGGCCCTTAGGATGGGGAACATTTGCAGATTCCACGGTCCAGTTAAGGTACATTTTCCTAACTTTTAAAAAAACTATGAAGCATTTCAAATACACTAAAAAATACCAAGGTTAACTTAAAAAGCTCATGTGCCCATGTAGCAGCTCAATGGATTTATAAGATTTTATGTTATACTTGCAACAAATTTCTTTTTTAAAGAACAAAATATAGCTGAAAAGCACTGTTTACTGTATTTTCAAACCTGCCAATGATGGGATCAGGCTGGTTGTATAACTTACCTCTCTCACTTAACATTAAAAATTTAAGATATATCAATGTTGACATGAAGAGCTTAACCCATTTGTTTTAATGGTGCTCAAGTATGTCACTGCATGACTCGACCACAATTTATACATCCTATTGATGGAAATTCAGATGTTTCTTGCACATTTTCACTATAAATGACATCATAATGAGCATTCCTGACATGTTCATTTTATTTTAAAATGGTTTTGAATGAATAAAAGTCACATTCCAAAATTTAAAAGGTAGGAAAAAAAAAAAAAGCAAACAAACCCCAAGATAAAATGAAGTGTTCTTCCTGTCACTATTCTTCAGCTTTTTAGGTCCCCTACTCAGAAACATCCATGGATATCCATGTATTCCTCCAGAGGCATTTTATATATTTATAAGCAAATATGTTTATATAGTCTTCCTCAGATGGTTAGCAGTGTACACCAATATTATGCACATTTCCCATGTAACCATATATTTTGGATCATTCTATATGATCACACATAGAACTACTTCATTCTTTTCAATGGCTCCATATGCATGATTTCAAACTGTACCATCATTGATTTGACCACTTCCCTGTTGATGGACATTTGGGTTGCTTCACTCTTCCACTACTACAAATAATGCTGAATAACTAATCTTGTACACATGCTTTATGTTACATATTATAGAATATATCTGTAAGGTAAATCCCTATAAGTAAAACTGCTACTCACAGAGTATTTAGATTTGGATTTTTCATAAATACTTCCAGTTTGTCCTCAAAGAGGATGTACTAATTTATAAACCCATTAGTGCATGAGAACACCTGTTATTCTTTCCCTTTGGCAATACAGTGTTCTCAAACTTTTTGGTTTTGCCAATCTGATAGGAGACAAATAGTGTTTTATGTACTTTTAATGTCATATTTCTTATTATCAGTTTGTATATCATTTCATTACAAGATAGCAGCATGAAACATCTGTATTTCCTTTCTAGTGAACTGTCTGTTCATACCCTTTGCTCATTTTTCTACTGAATTATAGTCTTTTCTTATTTGTGACTGTTTACTGTGGAAAATTCTTAAAGAGATGGGAATACCAGACCACTTTACCTGCCTCCTGAGAAACCTGTATGCAGGTCAAGAAGCAACAGTTAGAACTGGACATGGAACAATGGACTGGTTCAAAATTGGGAAAGGTGTATGTCAAGGCTGTATATTAGCACCCTGCTTATTTAATTTATATGCAGAGTACATCATGCAAAATGCCAGGCTTGATGAAGCACAAGCTGGAATCAAGATTGCTGGGAGAAATATCAATAACCTCAGACATGCAGATGACATCACCCTTATGGCAGAAAGCAAAAAGGAACTAAAGAGTCTCTTGATGAAAGTAAAACAGGAGAGTGAAAACGTTGGCTTAAAACTCAACATTCAAAAAACGAAGATCATGGCATCTGGTCCCATCACTTCATGGCAAAAAGATAGGGAAACAATGGAAACAGTAAGAGACTTTATTTTCTTGGGCACCAAAATCATTGCCAATGGTGACTGCAATCATGAAATTAAAAGATGCTTGCTCCTTGGAAGAAAAGCTATGACAAACCTAGACAGTGTATTAAAAAGCAGAGACATTATTTACCGACAAAGGTCTGTCTAGTCAAAGCTATGGTTTTTCCAGTAGTCATGTATGGATGTGAGAGTTGGACCATAAAGCAAGCTGAGTGCCAAAGAATTAATGCTTTTGAACTGTGGTGTTAGAGAAGACTCTTGAGAGTCCCTTGTACAGCAAGGAGATCCAACCAGTCAGTCTTAAAGGAAATCAGTCCTGAATATTCATTGGAAGGACTGATGCTGAAGCTCCAATACTTTGGCCACCTGATGGGAAGAACTGACTCAATGGGAAAGACTCTGATGCTGGGAAAGATTAAAGGCAGGACGAGAAGGGGATGACAGAGGATAAGATGGTTGGATGGCATCACTGACTCGATGGACCTGAGTTTGAGCAAACTCCAGGAGTTGCTGATGGACAGGGAAGGAAGCCTGGCGTGCTGCAGTCCATGGGGTCACAAAAACAAATATTTGTTATTTGTTTTTTTTCTTATGGCTTCTCTGAGTATTTTCATGGTTTGAATTTTTGACTCTTTCATCCATCTGGAATTTAACGTGGTATAAAATGTCTGACATGGACCTTTTTTTGTTTGGTTTGCTTTTTTTCCCCTTTGGCCACACTGCATGACTTAATGATTTCTTAAGTTTCCCAACCAGGGATTGAATGTGGGCCCTTGTCAGCGAGAGTGGAGTACTAACCACTGGACCTCCAGGGAATTCCCTGACATGGACTTTTTTTTGTTTGTTTTGCCTTAATTCTGAATTATTTTTTGTTATTTTTCTATTTAATGAAGTAAAATATATTAAGCTTTTCCCTATGGTTTGTGCTTTTTATGTCTTACCACAAGGTCATGAACATTTTACCATGAAATATTTTAAAGATATCTTTAATAAGCTAAGAATGGTTTTTATATTTTTAGTGGTAGGAAAAAATGATAAAGAGAATATTATTTTATGTCATCTGAAATTATGTGAAATTCAGATATTTCTCAGAAATAAAAGTTTTATTGGAACACAGCCACATTTATTCATTTACCCACTGTCTATACCTGATTTCACACCTCAAGGCAGACAGAGCTGGTGTGTGTCGTAGAGGCTATATGGCCCTCAAAGCCTAAAATATTTACTATTTGGCCCTTTATAGAAAACGTTCACCAACACCTGTTTTAGATCTTTTTTCTTTTCTAATATAAGCATTGAAGATATAAATTACCCTCATAGCCCACTTTACTTGCATTTCACAAGTTTTAATATGTTTTTATTATCATTCAGGTCAAAACATTTTCTAGTCCCCCCCCACCCCTTTTTTTTAATTCTGGGTTTATTTAGAAGAGTGTTGTCAAATTTTCAAATACCTGGGAATTTTCCAACTATCCTTTTGTTTCTGATTTCTAATATAATTCTACTGTAGTTAGAGAACATACTATATAATGATTTCAATCCTCTTAAATTTATTGAGAATCAATTTAGGTATAAAATATGGCCTATCTTGAAGAATATCCCATGTGCACTTGAAAAGAATATTTCAAAATGTATATTCTGCAGTTGCTGGGTAGCCTATATAGATCAAGTTGATTGATAATGTTTTTCAAATCTTGTACATCCTTATTAATTTTCTGTCTTATTAGTTATGCTTGTTGCTTGTTCTTGCTGTAACGCCTATTTGGACCTTCTAGACTAATCCTCTTATCTTTCCAACCTATTTCCCATTTCTTTGTCTTTTGATGCTAAGCGATTTCCTTCATCGTCTAGGAAATTTTCACTTTTTTTCTATGACTCATACTGATCTCTCATATTCTTTTCTCTTTGTTTTTGATTCTTGCAACTTATAATTTTTTTCTTTGACTACAACATACAGGATAGAATTTATCCAATGTACTGAGTTTTTTAAAAATTTAAATGACTATAAGTAACAGTCATTCCTTATCAAAGCGTACTTTTTTAATGCTCCTTTTCTCTTTGGAATCAGATTTTAGAATGCTCTATCATAAAACCAGATCAGACAAGGGAGCTGAAAAAAAGAAAAAAAAGATTATCCTAACAGAAAGTCTCAATCTAATGAAATCAGGGCAAGAAAGAAGTTTGGTTTAGTCAATTGGATCTTTTTTTTTTTTACCACTTTCTTTTTTTTCCCTCATGTATTTATTTTTAAACTGAAGTATAATTTACAATGTTGTGTTAGTCCAAGTGTGTAGCAAAGTGATTCAGCTCTGTGTATATATGTGTGTGTATATATACACAGACAGACCTCCTAAGAAAGCAACTGGGCTAAAGTCTCTCTGGCTGTTAGCAAAGTGAACTCATATGGATGTCTCTTCCCAGTGATAACCTGCTCTGATTACCAGATAACCAATTTGAATAGGAGCAGAATCCATTTATTTCTAGACAAGGTAAGACTTCGAAGTTGGTGCCTCATTAACAAGGGCAGATGAGCTGTAAACAGAGAGCAGGTATACAATAATAATAATAATGTTATTCCTCTTCTTGAAACAGCTGGCCGGGAACATAGGTTTATAAATCTGTCTCCTTCCTCTGGTATAATCTGCAAACCTTAACAATAATGAATGAGCTTAAAAAATGACAGGTCAGACAAAGTGCTGGAAGTGGAAGAGGGGAAGAGAAAAAATTCTAATATGGAAAAACAAAATGGAAGCTTGTTTAAATGTCAGAGCAAACAGTTTTCTGAAATATAACTCTCTTCCTACAAGGTTCCGGCTTGAGACAGCTGGGCGAATAAGAGGACAGGAAGGAAAAAGCAGAAAATAACACTTAACAGACCTAGTTTCACTATTAGGGGCTAACTATAGGGCAGCAAGGAGGCTGAAGAGAAAGAGAAAAATTGGTTTTCATTTAAGAAAGTTCCCTATTTTGAATAAGTGTTCACAAAATAAGGAAACGCTTGGCATATTTAAAGGTGATAATAATGCTAAAAGTAGAAGTAGTGCTTTGTGTTTCTCTAGGTGGTTATCTGCCTATTTACCACGGGCCTCACAGACATAATCTCAATAAACCATTATTAAGTTTTAGAGTGTTGAGTATTCTCCCTTCTTAAAGGTGATCAGCACGGGAACACAGTAAAGGGGAAATGACTTAGGTATGAGGCAGCAGTCAGGTTCCCCCAAGTCACAGGAGTGCAGTGTTAAGACAACTTGATGCCAAAGGAGCACTGCTTTGTTTCAGAGGACAGTTCAGAACAGTTGTGCAGTCAAGACTGACACTAGCGCCAATAGTCGAAAAAGTAAATTTTACCTCCAGAGCCCTCACTGTCACCATTTCCACGAAGCACATTCTTTCTCTCAGGGATCTAGTAGCCTCATGCTCAGTTGCTGTTCAGTCACCAAGTCGTGTCCGACTCTCTGTGACCTCATGGACTGCAGCATGCCAGGCCTCCCTGTCACTCACCATCTCCTGGAGTTTGCTCAAGTTCATGTCTACTGACTAGGTGACATCATCCAACCAGCTCAGTGGACCACTCTCCTTTGGTTTAAACTTTTATTTTT
Organism: Dama dama; assembly: GCF_033118175.1. NCBI lineage: Eukaryota > Metazoa > Chordata > Mammalia > Artiodactyla > Cervidae > Dama > Dama dama. The sequence continues at coordinate 56,902,879 of NC_083692.1, read as the reverse complement.
GACTGTGCTGGGTCTTCACTGCTGCTCAGGCTTTTTCTAGTTGCAGAGCGCTGGGTCTGCTCCTCGTGGTTGTGCCAGGTTCCTCATCACGGCGCCTTCTCTGGTTGGAGAGCACAGGCTCTAGGGCTCACAGTCTCAATAGGTGGTGCACGGGCTTAGTTGCTCCTTGGCATCTTCCAGGGATCTTCCAAGACCAGGGATTGAACCCAAGTCTCCTGCATTAGCAGGCAGATTCTTTACCATCAAGCCACCAGGGAAGTCTTTCACCATCTCCTTCTTGAAACATTTTCTTCATTTGGCCGTCAGGACAAGGACACCACTCTGGCCTGATTTTCTTCTTGCTGTTCTGCTCGCTTTTCTTCAGTACCTTTTGCTGTTATTTCTTCATATGTAATGACTCAAGCTTCTGTTTCCAGCACCAACCTTTTCCCTCCACCTTCAGCACCATCTTGTCTCTTTCCCTTGGCTTCCTGTGGCCAGTCTGCCTCCACGCCTCCCTCTATACTGCCTGCGCCTCCTCCGTGCGCTCAGTTCCCTCAGACAGATTTTCCCCTGGAACCTACCCCACCTCTGAAACTCTCCCAGTTCCCTGTTCTTCTCAACTTGTTAAAACCTGTCCCTTTAAAATTAAGCCTTCTGAGGAGGATTCAGAAGTTAAACCTCTAATTTCTTATATTCCCTTATACTGAACTGTAAGCCACTGTCAAAGATATTCCCAAAGTAACGGAAGATCCTCACAGATTTGCTGAGGAATTTAATATAATCACTCAAATTTACCAAACAGGTTCCCCTGTCTTAAATGAGCTAGTTCATATACATGTTGGTGAAGGCCAGGCCCAGCACTGGAGGAAAACTTCTAACTGGGAAAATCCTGAAATGTTTCTAGAATTAGAACTGGGAGATCAGCCTACTAACTTACTATATGATCAGGTTTGAGCTATTGCTAAGTGACTTCACTGAGCAATTCCTAGGGCTTTTTCAAAGCCTGTTAATTGAAAAAATTTAGGTTTGCACAGAAAAATCTGTTGAACCTGTTCATAAATATTAAGTCAAATTCAAATTAAAAAAAAATTCTGGTCTTTCTTCACATGTTGATGCCACCTGAGAAATTTTCAACTCTATGTTTATTAATGAGCTGAACTGGGAGCTTTCCCTTCTAGTAAAAAGGACCACAATAGAATGGGAAACTGTGTCCACTTGAGATTTAATCTGACAAACTAGCTCTCTTGGACGCTAAATGAATGACTAAATCAGAGACCACTAAAATTCTTAATCTTCAAATCCAGCAAATGAAGGCTCCTAAATAAAACCCAAATCCCCCCAGTTTCTGCTACTATTGCAAAGAGTCAGGATATTGGAAAAGAAATTGTTACAAATTTAAGTACTTTAGGCACCTTTAACTGTCTAACTAGGGCCTCCCAGGTGGCCAGTGGTAATGAGCCCACCTGCCAATGCAGGAGATACAAGAGATGTGGGTTCAATCCCTGGATCAGGAAGATCTCTTGGGAGGAGGGCATGGCAACCCACTTCAGTATCCTTGCCTGGGAAATCCCATAGACAGAAAAGCCTGGTGGGCTACAGTTCATGAGGTCATAAATGAGGTTGTAAATGACTGAGCAACTGAGCACTCATGCATGCCTCCTGGTGGTCCAGAGGCTAAGACTCCTTGCTCCCAATGCAGGGGTCCCAGGTTCGATCCCTATTCAGGGAACCAGATTCCCTGTGTTGCAACTAAACCCTGCATGCCACAATGAAGATCAGAGGTCCCTGTGCTGCAACTAAGACCTTACAGCCAAATAAATACACACACATATTTTTTAAAAAAAGATTCAATTTGCAAAATTGGTGGAGGCCCTCCAAATACCTTGGCTAAACTGTTGTTAGTCCTTCCAGATTTCAGATCTACCCCTTTTAGAAGTCATAAACTCTCACCCTTTGAGATAGTAATAAGATGTCCGATGCACTTGGCTCCTGCTTCTTTTGACCCACAAGTAATAAAAGGAGAGTACTCAATACTGCAGAGGCCTAATTGCTTCTATTAAAAATAACCATGCTTTGGTAGAGCAGTCTTTTTTGCAGTGCACCCTGGGGAAGGTGAAGACCTTAAGCATTACACCCTGTAACCTGGAGATTTCATCTACTGGGAAAGAACTCTCTTATGCCTCATTGCAAAGGCCCCTATCAGACACCACCAACTCCTGTACCACCTAACTCCAAGGAACAGACTCTTGGGGAGTCACGTCTACAAGGAAAGAAAGCAGGAAACCCTGATGACCTCACAATATCTGGTTATCTGAAAATGAAGATTTCCCAGAAAGGAAGCAACAACATCCACTGAGCCAGCTTTCCCAAGATACCTGGACCAGCCCTATTGTAAGTTTACTTCAGATGATCTGAAATGTTTAAGATCTTGATAACATATGGACTTTAGATAAGAAGTGATTGAGAATTCTCCCTTCTACCCTCCCTTGTCACTAGGATGTCACTGCAAATAGGTTTCTAATCTGTACTTTCCCTCTGGTGGGAGACCTTACACCCAAGAAAGGTCCTTCCTTGCATTGAGAGACAAAAACCTACTCAAACTAGCTAAACTGACTTTTGGTCAGTGATACTGTCAAAGATCTTAATTAAAAGGGAGGAGGGATGTGTAAAAAATTAATAAACAAAAACCTAAGTAGAGCTGTGAGACTTGAAGGCGCTCTTATGTCCTGTGATAACAGCAGAGCCCAACAGGAAGAAGAAATGTATCCTCTTCTTTTCCAGCAAGGACCAATCAAGGTTTCTTTGTTTTCTTTAGCTCCCCAACTTCCACTTCCCATCTATAAAAGTGTTCTCCTTCCCTTTCCATATGGGGACTTGCATGTGGCTTATCACAGTTGCAGACCCCAAACTGCATTTCTCTGTCTGTCCTGAATGAACCCTTCTTTGCTGCAGCAATATTTGGCAATTTTATTTAAGTCAATAAAAGAAAAACTTACAAGTAGTTCCACTCTTATATATAGTGGGAGTCTTACTAGTGTTTGAATACAGTAATGGTTTATTTTGTGAGTTGAATAAGCATCTACTGTACTCAACTGAGTTAGTAACCAACTGTATGATTCTGGCAAGCTACTTTATCTTCCTTTGTTGGACTAGACCTCTAAAATTCTGTGACTGTGAAAGGCTGTGAAACTCAAGCACTCAAAAGTATAAATGACTAATAAAATATTATTTCCTATGGACTATTACCAATGATGAAAGACTTAAGTTAAAAAAAAAAAGAAAGACTTAAGTTAAAGAAAATACAAGGCAAGAAATATAAGGCATGTCATTTCAGATATTATTTACCTGGTAGAAAAAAATTTTATCTGAGTGGGAGTATATATTGGTAAAAGCACTCTGGAAAACTATTTTATTTCTACCAAACTCATGTATTTCTAAGCAGATCTTATAAAGCTAAACATAATCTACCCTAGGACCCAACCTCTGACACTGAAAATAGTGATAGAGTTTATTTTCTTGGGCTCCAAAATCACTGCGGATGGTGATTGCAGCCATGAAATTAAAAGATGCTTGCCCCTTGGAAGAAAAGCTATGACAAACCTAGACAGTGTATTAAAAGCAGAGATATCACTTTGCCGACAAAGGTCTGTATAGTCAAAGCTATGGTTTTTCCAGTAGTCATGTATAGATGTGAGAGTTGGACCATAAAGAAAGCTGAGCTCCAAAGAATTGATGCTTTTGAACTGTGGTGTTAGAGAAGACTCTTGAGAGTCCCTTGGACAGCAAAGAGATCAAACCAGTCAGTCCTAAAGATCAGTCCTGAATAGTCATTGGAAGGACTGATGCTGAAGCTGAAGCTCCAATACTTTTTGGCCATCTGATGGAAAGGGCCAATTCATTGGAAAAGACCCTGATGCTGGGAAAGACTGAGAGCAGGAGAAGAGGGCAACAGAGGATGAGATGGATGGCATCATTGACTCGATGGACATGAGTCTGAGCAAACTCTGGGAGACAGTGATGGACAGGGAAGCCTGGCGTGCTGCAGTCCATGGGGTTGCAAAGAGTTGGACAAGACTGAGCAATGAACAACAACAACGAATCTATGACCCAGCAATTCTCAGAAAAAAGAACTCATATTTAACAAAAGACAAGTAAAAGAATGTTCATAGCAGCTTCACTCATAATAGTCCCAAACTAGAAATAACACAAATGTCTATAAAAAGTAGAATGGATAAATTATGGTATATTCATAATGTAATACTATAAAGCTCTGAAGAATGAACTACTGCTACACACTACAGAATGGATGAATCTCATAGACACAATGTTAACAGAAAGAAGCCAATCAAGAGGACATACTATGTGATCACATTTCAAGACAGGAAAACTCATCTATAATGGTAGAAATCAGAATGGTTACCTTTTGGGATGGTATTGACTGCACAGGGCATGACAGAATCCTCAAGGGGAACTGGTAATGTTCTAATTCTGGATATGGGTAGTGGTCACACAGCCATATAAATATGTAAAAAGTCATCAAATCATGTACTTAATATTTATGCATTTATGTATGTTATACTTCAATAAAACATTAAAGCAATCTACAGCAGGCAGTAAGTTCTCTCTCAGGAGCATTCTATTCTGTCAAAGAATTAAAAACTCTGGGATATGGTTACCAACTCAGTCAACTTCCACAGAGAAAGTCTATCTCTCCTGAGGTTAATCAACAAACAATATTTTAACACCAGAAACTAACACTACATTGTATGGGACTTCCCTGGTGGTCCTGTTAAGAATGAGCCTTCCAATGCAGGGGACGTGGGTTTGGTCCCGGGTCAGGGAACTAAGATCCCACATGCTGCAGGGCAACCAATCTTCCATGCTGCAACTACCAAGCCTTCACGCCACAACTAGAGAGTCCATGTGCCCAACAAAAGACCTCACATGATGGAACGAAGATCCCATGTGCTGCAACTAAGACCCAGCACAGTCAAATACATAAGAAACTAACACAATGTTGTAAATCAACTATACTTCATTTAAAAAACTCTCAAAACAAAAAAAACAAACTTTTTTTGTGTGTGTGTGTCAACATATGCCAGGGGATAGTGTCAGGCTTAAAGTGTAAAATATGTATAATAATCCTTCATTTATTGGCAACACTTCTACATGTTTCTACTGTTACTATGCCTAGAGGGACAAAGGAAATTCATATGTTGTTGGTGGGTGTATAACGCTGGTTCAACCCCTGGTGGCAATCTGGCATTATTTTTCAAAAAACACATACTCTTTGACCCAACAAATCCACTTGAAGGTATTTATCCACAAATATTCTCAGTGTACAAAATGAACAAGGTACTTGCTGCAGCAGTGTTTACAATAGCAAAAGATGGGAAACTAACTAAATGTGCTTCAAAGAAGAAGCAATTAAATACATTTTTGAACATCCACATGATGGGATACCATGCAGCTATTAAAAAGAACAAAGCAACTATTAAACAAACTGATATGGAACAGGCAAATGGAAAAAAAAAAGCAAGATACAGACCAGTAATTATAGTATGCTACCACTGTGTAAAAAACAAACATATAAGTATCTGTTTATAAGTGCATGGAAGGTCTCTGAAAGGATAAATAAACTAGTATTAGTGGTCTTCCCTATGGAGGGAAACTGGGTGGCTGGAATTCAGGGGAAAGAAACTTGTTTTTCATTGTATATTCATTTTACTGTTGAATTTTTTTTTTTTACTGTTGAATTTTTATACCATATGTGTTACCTATTCAAGAAAAGGTAAAAATAGTAATTAATTTTGGTAGCACTATTTCAAAAATGTTAAAATTTTTTTCCCTTTAAGAAGAGCAAGGCAAGGCTTCTCTGGTAGCGCAGACGGTAAAGTGTCTGCCGACAATGCAGGAGGCCTGAGTTCGATCCCTGGGTCGGGAAGATCCCCTGGAGAAGGAAACGGCAACCCACTCTATTATTCATGCCTGGAAAATCCCATGGACCGAGGAACCTGGTCAGCTACAGTCGATGGGGTCGCAAAGAGTCGGGCATGACTGAGCGACTTCACTTCACTTCACTAGGCAGAAACAGTGAGGACTCCCAGCCCTGATAGAGAAATAAGTTCCTTGATGAGCCAGTCTGGCAGCGCCTAAACATTTCGAAAAAAAAAAAAGAAGAGCAAGGCAATAATATACTTGAAAAGGGCAATTAAGTGGCAGGATAACACCATCTCTGAAACCCTGTCTCACTTCCTATAAGTGGGAAATGTCTCTTTTTTTCAATTCAGAGTATCAAAGTGACTGTGGAAGTTTTAAAATATGACCACAAATTCTTTGATATTCTTCCCTTCAAAAAGGAGAAGTCTAACATGTAATCCAATGTTCACAACAGCACTATTTATAATACCTTGGTCTGCAAGGAGATCCAACCAGTCCATCCTAAAGGAGATCAGTCCTGGGTGTTCATTGGAAGGACTGACGCTGAAGCTGAAACTCCAATACTTTGGCCACCTCATGCGAAGAGTTGACTCATTGGAAAAGACCCTGATGCTGGGAGGGATTGGGGGCAGGAGGAGAAGGGGAAGACAGAGGATGAGATGGCTGGATGGCATCACTGACTTGATGGACATGAGTCTGAGTAAACTCTGGGAGTTGGTGATGGACAGGGAGGCCTGGCGTGCTGCGATTCATGGGGTCGCAAAGAGTCGGACACGACTGAGTGACTGAACTGAACTGAGGACATGGAAGCAACCTAGGTGTCCATAGACAGATGAATGGATAAAGAAGATGTGGTACATTATTACTCAGCCATAAAAAAGAACAAATTTGAATCAGTTCTAGTGAGGCAGATGAACCTAGAGCCTGTTATACAGAGTGAATTAAGTCAGAAAGAGAAAAACATATATCGTATATTAATGTCTATATATGGAATCTAGAAAAAATGTTATTCATGAACCTATCTGCAGGGAAGGAATAGAGATATAGATACAGAGAATGGACTTGTGGACACATTGGGGGAAAGAGTGGGATGATACACTACCATGTATAAGATAGATAGCTGGTGAGAAGTTGTTATGTAACACAGGAAGTCCAGATAGATGCTCTGTGATGCTCTAGTGGGGTGGGATGGGGGGGCGGGGGGAGGATGGAGGCTATAGAGGAAGGTGGTATATGTGTAATTATGGCTTCTTTTCATTGTTGTATGGCAGAAATCATCACAACACTGTAAAGCAATTTTCCTCCAATTAAAAAAATAAATATCATGGGGGAAAAAAGAAGTTTAATTCCCCTCACCTTGAGTGTGGGTTACATTTAGCTGCCTGTTTATAACAAACAAGAATGTGGTGGACGTAGCCTTCCCAGATTAGATGATAAAAGGCAAAGTTTTTCTTCTTGGATTACTTCTCTTGAGGAAGTTATCTACCGTGTCATAAGGACACTGAAGTAGCCTACCCTATGGAGAGGTGCATGAGACCAGAGACTAAGGCCTTCTGCTAACAGCCATGTGAGTGAGCCAACCTGGAAGTGATCCTCAAGTAAGCTTTCAGATGACAGCAGTCCAGCTGACATTTTGACCGCAGTTTCACGAGCAACCTTGAGACAGAACCAGCTACTTAAGCCATTCTTGAACTGCTGACCCACAGAAAGTTTTAAGTTTTAGATCCTTACATTTTGGGAATAATTTGTTATACAACAACAGAAAACCTATGATAGTATTTTATCCTAAGTTGACAAGCAATTAATTTAAATTATTCCTTCATGGAGCAAATATTTACTGAGCTTCTGTTATTTGCCAGGCATTATGGGAAGTATTGAAGTTATTAAAAAAAAAAGCAACTAAGAAGATACCAACGTCCACTTCTGGGCTGGGAGAAAATATTTATTAAGAGCCTACACTGGACTAGTATGGAGAACAAAGATAAACAAGGACAGCTGTTTGCTCTCAAGGGACTGAAAAAGAGGTTGGGGGAAGAGTCACGTGAAATTGAATTTGCCAGTAGCCTTGAGTTTTCAAATGGAAACCGAAGTATGTACCTATATGCTGCTTTTAAATCTTGTTTCAATCCCAATTTGCCAACAACCATAAAGGACAGAAGTGAAAGTGAAGTTGCTCAGTTGTGTCCGACTCTTTGCGACCCCATGGACTGTAGCCTACCAGGCTCCACCGTCCTTGGGATTTTCCAGGCAAGAATACTGGAGTGGGTTGCCATTTCCTTCTCTAGGAGATCGTCCCAAACCAGGGATTGAACCCAGGTCTCCCGCACTGTAGGCAGATGCTTTACCATCTGAGCCACCAGCGAAGTCCAGATTAACATGCAAATCTCCCTTTCCCTCCTACCTCCCTCCCTCGCTCCCTTCAACAAATGAATATCTACTTTGGATCAGAGTATCTGGGATAAAGCAATGCACAGAATTGACAGCTCTTGCTCTTAAACAACTTATATTCAAGTGATGGGAGACAGAGAATAAGTAAATATACGTTAGATAGTGTAAGATCTATGGAGAAAAATGAAGCAGGAGCAAAAGAATAAAGAATGTGAGGAATGGGATGTTGCTATTTTACAATGGGCAGTCAAGAGAAGCCTTACCGAGAAGGTGACATGCAAGCAGAGAAACCTGAGAGAGTGAGCCCTGAGGAAATTAGAAGGAGGAACATTTGAAGCAGAGGAGAAAACAGGTACAAAGGCACTGTAGTGAGAATGTGTTTGGCATGTTTTCAGGAAGAGCAAAGTGGAATGAGACTAAAGTGGAGTAAGAAGAAGAATGGGAAGAAATGAGGTCAGAGATCAGGGCAGGCCAGAACGTGTAGACCAGCGGTTTATAAACCTTTAATGTCAGGAACCCATAGCAAATTATTTTAGCCTTTGCAGGCCACACAGTCTCTATGGTTAACTTCTCAATTCTTGTAGCACAGTCACAAACAATACACAAATGAATGGGTCATGTCTGTGTTTCAATGAAATTACAAAAGTTGGCAGTGGACTGAATTTGGCACTTGGACTGATAGCAAAAGTTCAGCACCTTATACGACAAATAATGGAGGCCAGAGGGAAACAGTACATATGCCCAGACTTTGGCCTTAGAATGTATTCCTTCCCTGAAACAAAGCTATAAATGAGAGCTAACTGAAACATTTCTATTGACATTAAACACTCAAAGGTTCTTTGTTGAATAGATAAACTGAAAAAACAGACTGGGACGCAAAATAACAATTACTTAGCTGCTTCTATAAATAAATGTTTTTGAAAGTTAAATTAACTTTGGAAGAAAAGCCACTCAAATTGAGGACTCAATATATGAAGCATATTTTATTTTAATATCTTTCTTCATGACTCAGGGACATTATTCTAGATATGATTATCTTGTGGTGTGGTAAAGGAATGTCCCTTTAAAGGTTACTGAAATATTAAGGGTTCATGACTCTATTCATTGAGATCAGACTTCTCAGTTGAATTTTGTTTTGCTTTTACTAGATTAGCACTGGCAGGTGGACTTCCAGCCACTGGACCACCAGGGAAGCCCAACATGTCTATCTTTTGTAGTAGTAGTCATTTCCATATTTCCAAGCTCTCTATCACATCCAGTTTTCTTCTTATAATCTACTTTAGATGAGGAAATCAAGGAGTCAATACTAATGTAACTCTATTATCAGGCCCTATGGGTGCTCTTACCTGACTTCATGGCCATATACATTCCACATGCATTAATTCCATGATTCTATCTGTTATATTTGCAATGCAAAGTCCATGGGGAAAAATTCTATTGATAGTAGTCAAAGCAATCAGTTAGACAAAATCATTTTTGGTAACTCTCTAGAACTAATTTGTCATGAGCTTTGAATGCAGTATGGGGTGTATGATCAATGTCCAATAAACAAAAATTTTTTTAATTGAAGACTTGTTTTTATTCCACTTTTAAGTATGTTATTTCTACTAATAGGTAATGAGGGTCTCAGTATAGATGCCAAGAATGCTTACACATGTCTATAAAGTAAAACATACATTTTTAAGACTCTCTTAGATAGAGAAACTAAAAAGCACTGCTTAAGGCATGGATTCTCAAAGTATGGTTCAGGGATGTCTGATAGTCCCAAAGACAGTTTCAAGGGGTTTGCAGAGTCAAAACTATTTTCATAATAATACTAAGACAAATTTGGATTTTTATTTTCATTCTACCCTGAGTGTACATAAGAGTTTTCCAGAGGAGGCATGACATGATATTTGGACAGATTGGGTATAGAAGTATGTATCAGAATCCAGGGTGTCTCCTATTAAGCCAGACATTAAAAAGATTTGTAAAAATGTAAAATAATGCTACTCTTTTTACTAAATTTTTGTTTCAGAAACTATAATTATTTTTCATAAATATGTTAACATGTAACAGGTTTATTATTGTTATTTTTAAATAGATTAATAAATATATTTTTAACAGATTCTGTTTTAATTTCTACCATGGCAAATGTCAATAACGATAATATCAATAGATATTAAACAAAAGCTCTTAGAGTTCCTTAATAATTTTTAAGGATGAAAAAGAGTCCTGAGTCTAAAGAGTTTAAGAACTGCTGACTTAAGGCATACAACCCAAGCATTATTTTACTTCTGCCTTTTTTTTTTTTACTTCTGCCTTTTTATGGAGATGTTAACTAACTAAGTTGCAGCTATCTTCATGCTGGGCGACAGAAACTTGGGGACCAGCCAGTTCTTCTGCTGTTGTCAGTTTTGCCTTGTGGGGATCCACTTGCCTTGCTGGAATTCTCTTCAGTTATGAGAACTCAGGACCCTAAAGCGAGGCAACTGATGACCTCTGAAGAAAGCAGGAAATCTGGGGCAAAATGAAAAGGGATCAGCAGTAAAAAGAGGAAGCAGAGCTGGCTTTCTGTGGCATTTGGATACAAGCCAGTCACCATGGCCTGTCTATTCTGCCTTTGAACTCTCTCTGAATAATATCTTCTTCCCCATCCCCAACCACAACCATCAGAATCCAAGTCCTCATTAACTTACCTCTAGATTATTCTAACAGACTTTGAATTATGCTCCTAACTCCAATCTTTAATTCTTTCTGTCAATCCAGCCAATAAACTGCTCTCAGACGAATATGCCTCAAACACTGCTTTCATGCAATGAGCCAGCAAATATACATTGCTTATTATACTTCATCATTATGCAAAGTGCTAGTGGAGATTCAAAACTTAACTGAAAATTTTATTCTGTTTGGGGGGAGGGAAAGTGAATATATATCAAATCATTATTTTAAAAAATATGCTACACATACTGTGGTGTAGACAGATCAGAGAAGAATAGGTAGGATTTTCTAACTTTTAAGAGGATCTGGGATGAGCGTGGCACACATAAGGAAGAGTGAAACCATGTGATAATGAGCAGAGGCTACATGTCAAAGAGCAGGAAGAAGATCTGAAAAAGTCTAATATTTAATGCCAAAAAAATTCTTGTTAATTACTGATTAGTGTACTAATACATTAAAATAAGTTATAGGGACTTCCCTGGTGGTCCAGTGGCTGACTCCGTGCTCCCATGCAAGGGGTGCAGGTTCAATCCCTGGTCAAGGAACTAGGTCCCACATGCCATAATTAAGAGTCTGCATACCACAACTGACAGATCTCACATATAAATTTTTTTTTTTTAAGCCAGGGTCCCTATCCTATCTTACAATCCAGCTGGAACAGATAAACACACAAAAAGATAACATGCTATCAGCCAGGAGCTGATAAAAAGAGAGTAGAGTTTGGTTGAATGGCCAAATGAATTATACCTTATTATATCATGACATATTTAGTGCAAAAGGAGAGATAGGAAGGATGTGGTATTTGGATTTAAATGAACTGATATGGTGCTGTTGTAAAATCTGTTAACCATTTCTATGCCTTCCTCTAGATGGTGCTAGAACAACCAGACTGTCTTTTATAATGCAAGTTTCCTTTTACATTATAAAGAGTAAGAGGTAACTTATGACTCATTAACAACTTGATGGCTCTTCTACCAATTTTATTGCCTTTTGGCTTGCAAACAGTGTCCAGGAGAGTGGGACGTCCTGGACACTGCTAAGAAATTTAAGTCACAGGCAACTCAAACCCCATAATGGGTTTCTTATCCTACAAAGAACTATTTATTCAAAACATTGTACTATTTGTATCTGTTTGGGGTGGATAAGTAGGGTTGTATAATTTTCAGTCTCTGATTCTGGGAAGCATATAGTTTAGGATGAAGGAACAGCACTTTTAATATAAAACAGAGGACATTATCACCAGCCTCTAGCAAGGTAAGAGATCACAGAAGTAACAAGAGTAGGTAAAGAATATTCTAACCTGCCTAAGGATACAAGGGGTTCTTTATTTTTTTTTTTAATATTTATTTATTTATTTGGCTGCACCAGGTCTTAGTTGCAGTATGTGGGATCAAACCCAGTCCCCCTGCCTTAGGAGTGCGGAGTCCTAGCCACTGGACCACCAGGGAAGTCCCACAAGGGGTTCTTTAAAGATCAGTAATAATTTTTTAAAAAATTGGCTTGAAGTTATTGCTGAATGTACATGTAGTAGCTCCCCCAAGATTACAGGCATTTGATATACCCAGAGAGAAGCCCTGTCTAGGAACAGCTATGGTGTGCATTCTGTATAGACTTTCAGTGTCTCATGTATTATGGGGTATAATGACGGAGAGTGACTAGGCTCTAAGATTACATGTTATAAAATTTTTTTTTTTTTAATTTGAGTAACCGAACTCCTAGCATGCAGAGAGCTGAGGATGGTGGGATTGTGGTGATGGCAGTGGTTAATCAGAGAGTAAGGTGAGAGAGCTAACACATAATATGTGAATAGAAACCAGTTTCCACTTCCTCCCCGAGCGGGGAGCATCTGTAGCAAACTATAGTGTTGATGTCTGGAGAACACAGGTGACAAACTTTTAACCAGGCCTTCACTCTCAGTTATCACTGCCAAAGCAGCTTATAAACCTTTAGGTCATATGTCCTTCTCATATAGTCCTCTTAAGAGCTCCCGTTATATTCTTTCCCCTCCAATGCCAGTGATTAACCTGGCTGGGCACTCCCTCCCTCAACTGAGAAGAGCTAAGCAATGGCTCACTGCTCCTAACTAATCCATTATAATAACAGGTACCTAGTGCAGTTACCTGGTCTCCTAGTTAAAAATAACTAGGCTGAAGAAGAGCTGCTGTGGTCTGCTCAGCTGCCTCACCCAGACTGACCCTTTCAAAAGAAGCTGAAAATGAACTGAGCTCTGTAACTTAGCCAAATGTGATCTCTTTCAGTTCTTGATTATATGGCATCTGCTACATCATTCACTTCAGCCCAGTCACTCAGTCATGTCCGACTTTTTGCAACCCCATGGACTGCAGCATGCCAGGCCTCCCTGTCCATCACCAACTCCCGGAGTTTACTCAAACTCATGTCCATCAAGTCAGTGATACCATCCAACCATCTCATCCTCTGTCATCTTCTTCTCCTGCCTTCAATCTTTCCCAGCATCAGACTCTCTTCCAATGAGTCAGTTCTTCACATCAGGTGGCCAAAGTAGTGGAGCTTCAGCTTCAGCATCAGTCCTTCCAATGAATATTCAGGACTGATCTCCTTTAGGATTGACTGGTTTGATCTCCTTGCAGTCCAAGGGACTCTGAGGAGTCTTCTCCAACACTGCAGTTCGAAAGCACCAATTCTTTGGTGCTCAGCTTTCTTTATGGTCCAACTCTCACATCCATGCATGACTACTGGATAAACCAAAGCTTTGACTATATGGACTTTTGTCGATAAAGTAATGTCTCTGCTTTTTAATACACTGTCTAGGTTTGTCATGGCTTTTCTTCCAAGGAGCAAGTGTCTTTTAATTTCATGGCTGCAGTCACCATCCATAGTGATTTTGGAGTCCAAGGAAATAAAGTCTCTCACTGTTTCCATTGTTTCCCCATCTATTTGCCATAAAGTGATGGGACCAGATGCCATGATCTTAGTTTTTTATTAGTAGAATATCAATAATGTCATTATTAGTAGCTAAATCATTCGTAGAACTCTTAACACATGTTGTCTGGTGGGCTTATTTACACATTAATTTATTACACATTATTTATTTGAAGATATTTAAATTATAAAATTTCCTGAATATGAGCTCCCATATACAAATCAAATGTGGAAGAAAAAAAAAAACTCCACAAATTTTGGAACCAAAGCTGTCTTTTTGGCATTATAATGCAAAAATATGTCAAAGTATAAATTTCTTTTAATTCTGGCTCATTTGAAAGTAAGTAGGACTAGCGTTAGGCGAAGTTGTTAATTTAGTGAAGGTTTACATTTCTAACATAACAAATCCATCAATCTTTGTGATTTCTTCCCTTTAAGCTAAGCCTTTTCATCTAGAAATTGGATATTTACTTATGTATTATTTTATTTTTTTATTGTTTACATGTATTAACTGAATGACTTTATAAAAGTTAAAACACCTAAGAATCTTGAATATATATGTGTATTTATATTTATATATTATATGTATTTATATATTTTATTTATATTTATATATTTATATTTATTTATTATTATAAATATTTATATAAATATTTATATTTAATATATAGTAAATATATATTTATTTATATATTATTTTAAAAATCAATATATAATTGACAAGTAAAATTGTCACACATTTAAAGTATACAATGTGTCAATTCCAGATATGTATACCTTTATGTAAACTTACATTAGAGAGTGTAAGATAGGTCTGTGAATTTTTTTTCCCCCTCACAGAGGGTTTCCCCAATACCTCTGTTACTAAAAAACCCTTTCCATTTCCCTTAGTTTGTGTATAAGTTAGGGCTTGTTTCTGGACTGTCAAATTGGTTCTACTGACCCAGTGTGTGTGTGTGTGAAGTCGCTCAGTCGTGGCCGATTCTTTGCGACCCCGTGGACTGTGGACTACAGCCCACCAGGCTCCTCTGCCCATGGAATTCTCCAGGCAAGGACACTGGAATGGGTTGCCACTCCCTTCTCCAGGGAATTCTCCCGACCCAGGGATTGAACCGGGCCTCTGGCACTGCAGGTGGATTCTTTAGCATCTGAGCCACCAGGGAAGCCCTACTGAGCCGCTACATTTGCATGTAAAAAATGAAAATAACCTGTGCTCCCCTGCCAAAACCCCAATGATGCTACATTAGAAGAGGTAATATCTACATTTTTTCCTTTTACCTACATAAATACCTAGTAGGTACTCAGTAACTGCTGAACAGGATGAATAACCCCAAATACTGGTTCGATCCATCAAGGCAGGGTTTGGATAGGCACCAGATTTCACCTCTAATTGATGGGATGACAAGGGGAATAGGAACTCCTCAACTATTTACTTAAAAATTCCAGTTACTTTCTGATTACCAACCCAGTGTGGTTCACCAAATTTCCAGCAGCATGAGTGCGTGTGTGCATGCGCACACAGGTTAGAGCTCAGGAAAGTGTTGGAAAGCCTAAGTGACAACATCCTTATCAACAATAATCAGTTTATGGTATTTTGTTTTGTTTTTTGCTGTTGTCTGAAGGTGACTGACAGCAATGGGTAAATTAAGCCATGCTGCTAATTTATCTCCAAAGGTTTATTTAACAGATCAGAAATATTTTTTCTCTTAACATGAAGTAAAGTCAATGAAGTGTGCACAAGTTTATGGTAATAAAATGTAGTGTAAAGATTTAGATTTTCTTTCTGAACAACAAATACAAGGAAAGGGGACCTTAAATTTCTGATGCTTCACTTCAAGTTAAAATTCTACTTCTTCAAAATCACCTTAGGGTTGAACACTGTAAAAATCCAACATGTTTTTATTACATTGGGTTCATATTTAAAAGCAAATATCTGAATTTGTCCAACCAACCAAAACTTCAGTCAGTTCAAATTCTTGCCTTTTACTTATGTCCTGCTGTCAGACAAAATCTGTTGTAAGTTTGGCAATAAGCATCCATCTTCCCCTTCCATCTATGAGATGAACCATCAGTAATATCCTAGACCTTAACCATCATCACACACTGAATATACCCACTGAATTAAGATTTAGACTCCAATTTAATCTCCTAACTTTGTTGAGGAGGTTTCCCAAATCCTAAATGATACAAAAAGATGCTTAGTCCCACATACAATGGGTTAAACGCTCTGCTGCTTTCTCTGATTTTTTTTTTTTTTTTAATTTTTGGTGGGGGAGGTGGCGTGTACATTATTTCTGTGAAGGCTTGATGGCTTTCAAGATAATAGTTTCTACTTACTGTGTTTAAGAGCCTTCCATGTATTATCTTATATTTAATCCTCTCAACAACACCAAAAGTGTTATCATTCCCATTGTACAGATGAAGAAATGGAAGCTTAGAGCAATTTGTTCCAATGTAACATAGCTAAACAAGATGCAAAGCCAGGATCTGAATCCAAATCAGTCTGGCTTTAAACTAGAGCCTGTATTTTTAACTATGCTGTCTTGCAAGATGAGGATATACTTTTTTGGTTTTTGGCAGCTCACATTTCCAGGTGTAAGACACTAAACAGTCCATGTACTGTACTTGAGAATAAAATTGTGGACTAGAGTGAAAGACATCAACACTTACAGGTTTATTTTTGGCTGAGAAGCAGCTCATTGATTTTATGTTTGACCTCTCTCCACCAGAAAAGAAATAGAAGCAGTAATAAAAACTGCATATTGGTGGCAAAGAGAAAAATATATGGAGCAGAAGAGGCAAGAAGCAAAAAGAAAATGTCAAAGTAAGCAAAAGGCACCAAGAGGATAGAAACAGAAAAAAGAACAGGAAATAGAAACTCAGAAGTCCAAAGCTGCAAGGTTATCATGAAACACATATAGTCATCCCTCAGTATCTGCAGGGCATTGGTTCTAGAATACCTCCCACCCCCTGCCCACTACTAAAATCTGAGAATGCTCAAGTCCCTAATATAAAACAGCACAATATTTGCATATAACCAATGTACATCCTTTCATATATATTAAATCATCACTAGAGTACTTATAATACTTAATACAATGTAAAAGCGATATAAACAGTTGTAAATAAAATGCTAGCAGTTCCCAGTGAATGGCAAATTCAAGTTTTGCTTTTCAGAATTTTTTTTTTCCTGAAGATTTTTGCTTCATGCTTGGTTGAATCTGTGGATTCAGAACCTTTGCATAGGGAGGGCCATGCAAAGGGACCCTTTGCAAAGGGAAATGTGTTCCCTTTGTCTATGAGGATTTTATTGATGACATTTATTGAGAAATGAAGCTCAGTTCTTAAAGAGCTGCAAATTCTCCTGTCTTGGGCCTCCCAGGTAGTGCTGGTGTTAAAGACCCCGCCTGCCAAGACATGGGTTTGATCCAGTTGCGAACATCTGTTGGATTACAGAAAAATCAAGAGAATTAAAAAGTCTGCTTCTGCTTCATTGACTACACTAAAGCCTTTGACTATGTGGATCACAACAAACTGGAAAATTCTTAAAGAGATGGGACTACCAGACCACCTTACCTGTCTCCTGAGAGACCCGTATGTAGGTCAAGAAGCAACAGTTAGAACCAGACATGGAACAATGGACTGGTTCAAAATTGGGAAAGGAATACGTTACAGCTGTATATTGTCACCCTGCTTATTTAACTTATATGCAGAGTACATCATGCGAAATGCTAGGCTGGATGAATCACAAGCTGGAATCAAGATTGCTGGGAGAAATATGAATAACAAGAGATAGGCAGATGATACCACTCTAATGGCAGGAAGTGAAGAGGAACTAAAGAGCCTCTTGAAGAAAGTGAAAAAGGAGAGTGAAAAAGCTGGCTTAAAACTCAACATTCAAAGAAGTAAGATTATGGCATCTGGTCCCATCACTTCATGGCAAATAGATGGGGAAAAAGTGGAAACAGTGACAGATTGTATTTTCTTGTGCTCCAAAATCACTGCAGATGGTGACTGCAGCCATCAAATTAAAAGATGCTTGCTCCCTGGAAATGAAGTTATGACAAACCTAGACAGCATGTTAAAAACCAGAGACATCACTTTGTTGACACAGGTCCATATAGTTAAAGCTATGGTTTTTTCCAGTAGTCATGTATGGATGTGGGAGTTGGACCATAAAGATGGCTGAGCAACAAAGAATTGATGCTTTTGAACTGTGGTGCTGGAGAAGACTCCTTAGAATCTCTTGGACTTCAAGGAGATCAAACCAGTCTATCCTAAAGGAAATCAACCCTGAATACTCACTGGAAGGACTGA
The DNA here is from genome assembly GCF_033118175.1 of Dama dama. NCBI lineage: Eukaryota > Metazoa > Chordata > Mammalia > Artiodactyla > Cervidae > Dama > Dama dama. The sequence continues at coordinate 56,884,651 of NC_083692.1, read as the reverse complement.
TGCTAAAGCTGAAGCTCCAATAGTCTGGCCACAAGAGCAGACTCCTTAGAAAAGACCCTGATGCTGGGAAAGATTGAGGGCCAGAGGAGAAGGGAAAGAGAGAGAATGAGATGGTCGGATGGCATCACTGACTCAATGGACCTGAATTTGAGCAAATTTGGGGAGACAGTGAAGGACATGGAAGCCTGGAGGGCTGCAGTCCATGGGGGTCACAAAAAGTCAGACATGTTTTAGTAACTGAACAACAAAGGAACAACAGCTTACCTAAATCAATCATGATACATTCTTAACATGGAATAATGTGTAGCTATTTAAAATGTTATAGCAGATCATTTGATGTTACAGGAAGATGTTCATGGTATTTTCCTCTATAAACAAAGAAGGCTACAAATAAAGAGAGATGGGCACCAATTTGTTTAAAAAAAGTATATGAATAACATAATTATAATAGTGGCTTTATCTCTGAGTGATTTATGATTTTCTTCTTTGCAATTTGGGATTTCTCCTTTTTCTTTGATTCCCAAATTGCCAACAATAAAAAGCTGTTACTTTTTGAGGGGAACCATCACCACTATTATTTTCAAAACTTTTTCATCAACTGAAACAGAAATGCTGTAACTTGTATTCACTCTGCCCCCTAGCTCCTAGTAACTCTATTCTCTCCTTTTGGTTTCTATAAATTTGCCTATTCTAGATACCTCATCTAAGTGAAATTATACATTTATTTTTTTTTTGTCTGGCTTATTTCACTTGGCAAAATATTTTCAAGGTTTACACACATTGTAACATGTATCAGAATTTCATTCCTTTCTATTGCTATTCCATTGTAAGTATATACCACAGTTTGTTTATGCATTCATCTGCTGATGGACACTGGATTGTTTTTATCTTTTGGCTATTGTGAATAATGCTGCTATGAATATTCCTGTGTACAAGTTTTGTTTAAATACTTGTTTTCAATTCTTTTGGGTGCATACCTACCTAGGAACAGAATTCCTAGATCATTTATTAGTTCTATGTTTACCTTTTTGAGGGACCACCAAACTGTTTTCCACAATGGCGGCAACACTGTATGTTCTCCCCTGCAGCCCACAAAAGTTCCAACTTCTCCACACCCTCTCCAACACTTATGTTCCATTTTAAAAGTACAGTCATCCTAGAGGGGTATGAAGTGGTATATCACTCTGGCTTTGATTTGCATTTCTCTTATTAATGACGCTGAGCATCTTTTCAAGTGCTTATTGGTCATTTGGCAAAACATCTATTCAAGTCCTTTGCTCACTTTTGGTTGTTGCTTTTGTTGTTTGCTTGTTTTTTGGCCACACCACGAAGCATGTAGGATCTTCCCTGACCAGGGATTGAAACCATGACCCCTGCAATGGGAGCACAGAGTCTTAATCAATGGACTGCCAGGGAAGTCCTTTTAGTCAGTTCTAAATTGGGTTGTTCTGTTCTTTTACTTGTTGCTGTTGGTGAGATGCAGAAGTTCTTTATATATTCTGGATATTAATTATCAGGTATCTTATTTGCAAATATTTTTCCCATTTTGTGAGTTGTCTTTTTCATTATCTTGATAGTGTCTTTTGATGAACAAAATGTTGTAATTTCATGAAATTCAATTTATCTATTTTTTTCTTTTTTTGCTCTGTGCTTTTGGTGTCATATCCAAGGAAAAAGCATTACTTTTAAAATCATTTTTAAAAATGTAATTTTAAAAAATACCAGGGGGAAAAAGTAGTTGCTAATAGTGGGGTAGAAAACATAGGAGGAAGTATAGTTTATTTTCTCTCATTCTGAATACAGAGCACAGCATAACACAGCTTAAAACAAAGACTGTTTTAAGTATCCAGATTCCTCCTTTTACTAGAACATGCCCTGGTAGAGGAGCTCTTGGTCCAAAGATACGTATAAAAGCTTCTCTACTACATAAATCAACTATGCCTCAATAAATGAAAATAGTTCATACCAACATTAAAATGTTTTGGGGAATATTGTGAAAATCACCATAAGAATTACTTCTTGTAAAAAAAAGATGAGATTGGATCAAGGGCTCGTCAATTTGTCTCACCAACTACAGCTGGAATGTCAAGATCTTTGAACAGTGTCCACTTCGGACTTAAAAACTAGTACATTTGGCAACAGCCCTTTGGTATCAAATGATTTTATACATTTTATGCAATTTACAATTGATCCCCAAGACTCACATCTCAAGAGAAGCTCTGTAAAAAGATTTACTCCTGGGTGTGTGCCAGTCCTGTTTTTAAAACAAAACAAAACAAACCTGTTTCTTTGTTAGTCTCTTCTTTAAAAAGCTTGTCACCTTAGAAAAAGAGCTAAACGTAATGGGAATGGTTAACAATAAACATTAATGGTTGTTGCTGACACTTTTTATATTGGTGCCAAATTGTTCAGTTTAGTCCTGTCTGGGCTTCCCTGATAGCTCAGTTGGTAAAGAATCCACCTGCAATGCAGGAGACCCCTGGTTCGATTCCTGGTTCAGGAAGATCCGCTGGAGAAGGGAAAGGTTACCCACTCCAGTATTCTGGGCTGGAGAATACCATGGACTGCAAAGTCCATGGGGTCGCAGAGTTGGAAATGACTGAGCAACTTTCACTTCACTTAGTCCTGTCCTACAGAAGCTGAGTATACCTCTCAGCTGTGCTCTTTGCTTTCCTGGCAGTCCTCCTTACCCTTCCCAAGCCTCTTATCTGGGCCAATGGTAAGTAATCATTATATAAAGCCACCACTAAATAATCAAGAGCCTACTAATGCGCTCTGTGTAGTCCAAGTTCTTTCTAAAAGAGAAAGATAGACATGTTTTGTCTACTAATGTTAGGAGGGAAATGCATCTGTTACAAATCTCAGCTCCCAGTCAACCCTAGTTTCAGGTTTTATAGTCCTCTCTAGCGACACAGGTAAGAGAAAGAGATCATAAGAAAGTCAATAAGTCACAGCTTCCGGAAACCTGTAAGCATAGCTGCAGTTGGTCAGTAGCAGTATAGTACAGGAAACTGGCTAGGAGGGAGTTATAAGGGGATGTTTGTGAGGAAGGCTGGTTTGAAACTGTGGGTACTACTACCTCCGTGGAAGCCTCAACTAGGGGAATGTAGGAATCGCTCACTTCCCATAGCTTACCTCTGGTACATTACTGAATAATATTTAATCTTGCCAAGTGATAAGAGATTATGCAAATTTCTGAGCACTGTTTCTTCTAGGACAAAAGTTCAAATCACAGATGCAGAGAAAGGGTGAATATAATCAGAAATTCACAAGAGTGAGCAGCATTCAGAAATTCTGAAAAGACTAGGGAAAATTAGGACCATCTGTGTTTCATCTACCAACTAAGATTTTTTTCCCTGTAAATTGGTTATTATCTGAAAACCACTTTTTTATGGGTTTGCTATGTAGTAACATCAGGAACTTTGGTAAAGAGTGCCATATTTCAAGGAAAACTCTAGTCCCAAATCTGTCTACTGCAGTGAAAATTATTAGAAAGAATGTTTTGCTATCTGTAAATTCTATGTCTTATCAAGCCTCCTGCAGGCAGAACCTAAAATCAGCATAACAGCAACATTTCCAGGTTTTTATCTTACTTATCCTAGGAATTCATTCATCTTCAAGTCATAGATTTGACTGTAGGGAAGGATCAAATCATGTATGGATCTTTTAAAACCAGAAACCCAAAGGCAGAAATGTGGTTTTTATTCCTTTAAAGAGAATACCTGAATACTTTCAAAGAGAATCTACACATTCCAGGAGCCCTTTACTAACATTCTAAGTAGAAATCTGTGAGGTTATCCAATAGAGCAATTTGGGATAAAGGCTTCTGCAGAAGTGTTTGAAACCTATGGAGCGGCGGTTCCCAACTCGCTGCACATTGGACGCACCTGGAGATCTTTAAAAAAATACTGACACCTGGCTCCCACCTATAGTCATTCTGATTTCATTTAACTAGGTGAGACCTGAGCATCAGGGCTTTTTAAGTCCCCGCCCCCAAATTCTAATGGGCAGCAAAGATGTTCTCAGAATGACAGAAAACAAAAATCTTAAACCCTTATTTCTGGGATCCTCTGGGGCAGAATGAGCCAAAGAAAGTACAAAGGTAATACCCATCAGCCTGGAACCCTTTTCACATGACTATGGTGTTTTCTCTCCACAGAAATTCAGGTAAAATAATAGAGACCAGCTGAAACCATTATCAGGCAAGTACCAATTAGGGGAGCAGGTTAGGTAGATCTGATGCTGCTAAAACTCTAAGCAGGAAAATAATATTCAAGTATACATTAGAGATGTAAGGCCAAAGTGGAACATCCACTCAGTGTAATCCCCTCCACCCCCAGACCATGGGGACCAAGAGGTTGAGGAGGAAAGCTAAAGATCTAACAGTTCCTCCTCCCACCTACAAGTTCCCACACCATGAAAACTGTAAGTTTAACAGAGGCTGCTTTACCACACCCTTAAATCTCACACCCTCCTTTTCTTCTTGGTAAGGCAACCACACTGCATACCCATAGTGAGAGGTGGCTCAGAGAGGCCATCACGCCTTCGGCTGTCCATCTGAAGTCTTTATCTGAAAACCTCTGGGTCTAAGAAGGAAGGTATCATCTCAGTCAGACAGGTTTGAGGAAACACTTGCCTGGGGTTGAGGTGGAATCACACTTGGCCACAGTTTTACTGCTTTTAAGACCTAGTAGGAGAATCAAGATAAGAACATAGCTAGGGGATAGCCTACAAGAGGTACTTTTCCTTAGCCCTCTTCAGTTAGAGGTTGAGAGGTAGGTAACTGCTGAAGCTTCTTTGTCTTGCTGGTAATCTCCACTTGGCATTTTCAGGGTTTGTTAACAGAGCAGAACTGAACCACACTGAGGCTCTCAGAGCCAAGGATGGGAGCGGGGGAAAGTAATGTAGGAGAGGAACAGCTGGGATCAGGGGGTGGATGCTCTTCTGCCCAGACTGGCTTGGGAAGCAATGCCTCTCATTAGTATGTGCAGTTCTAGATTTCCTTCCTTTCTCTAACTTGTGACAATAATTATTCTGAAATTTTCAATGGCCTCTGTTATGGGCTGAATTGTGTCCCCCCGCCCCCAAAAGGTACACTAATGAACTCTGAACTTCCAGTACTTCAGATTGTGACCTTATTTTGAAACAGGGTCCTTACAGAGACAATCAAGTTTCAATGAGGTTATTTAAGTGGGCTCTAATCCAATATGACTGGTGTCCTAATAAAAAGGATAAATTTGGACACAGTGACAGATGCACTCAAAGAAGAAAATGCGAAGCTCAAAGGGAAAAGAAAGCCATGTGAGGGACTTCCTGGTGGGTCAGTGGTTAAGACTGTACTTCCGGTGCTTCCACTGCAGGGGGTGCAGGTTCTGGGAACTAAGATTCCGCATGCCATGGTATGGCCAAAAGATAAAAGAAAAGAAAGCCATGTAACTGGAGTGATGTCACCTACAAGCCAAGGGACACCAAGGATTACTGGCAAACACCAGATGCTAGAAGAAGCAAGGAAAGACTCTCCCCCTGAACTGTCAGAGACAGCATAGCTCTGCCAACACCTCGATTTCTGATTTCTAGCCTCCAGAAGCATAAGATGATAAATTTGTCATTTTAAGTCACCCAACTTTTGGTATGTTGTTATGGCAGCCCACCAACAGCAGAGTGGTATTGATTAAACAGGTCAGATTTTAAACAAGTCAGATTTTAACTAGCTTCAGTGAATTACTGCCACTAGCCAAGGAGATTATAGTCTAGGTCAGTAGTTCGCCAACAAGGTAGGTGGAGAACAGTGGTGATGGCAGCAAATCATAAATCTTGGGGAACTGTTTCACAATAAACATGCCCAAGCTCCATCCTGAACCTGATGATTCAGAGTATGAGCATGGGGCGGTGGTGGGGGAGGGTAGCCAACATCTATTTTAAACAATCTCCTCAAGTGATATCACTGACTTTCTCTGATTTTGCACCACCTGCCAACTGAGTAATCCTAAGCTTAAATAAAAGGATAAAACTTTAGGTCTGCCCCTAAATTGATCTGTAGATTCAATGTAATCCCAATCAAAATCTCAACAGGTTTCCCACCATCCCCACCCCTCAAGTAAAAGTTCACAAGCTGATCCTAAAATTTATATGGAAATGCCAAAGGCCAAGAACAGCCAAGGCTGAAGTACCATAAAGTTGGAGGATTTACACTACTAGATAGCAAGACGTATAAAGTTATAGTCATTAAGACAGTGTAGCACTGACACAGACTAGACAAATGGATGACTAGAACAGAAGAGAGAGCCTAGAAATAAATCCACTTATGTATCAGTTGATTTATGACTTCTGTGACACTGAAGTCCAGTGGAGGAAAGGATGGTCTTTTCAGTAAGGTGCTAGGTCAGTTAGGTATCCATATGAAAAAACCAGAATCTTGACTCCTTATTCACACCCTAAACAAAAATCAAATTCAGATACATTACAGATCTAAAGGTGAAAAGAAAAACAATAAAATTTCAGGGAAAAAAAGGAGAATATCTTCATTACTTTGGGAAAGGCAAAGTTTTCTTAAACAGGACATAAAAAGCACTAACTATAAAACAAACAAAAAAATGAAACAAAAAAAACTAGCCTTTATGAAAACAAAGAACTTCCATTCATGAAAAGGTACCATTAGGAGAAAATGCAGGAAACAGGAGAAGATATTTATGATATGTATATCTAACAAAGGGGACTCTTTACCATACTATAAAGAGAACTCCTAACAAATCAGTAAGAAGAAAACACACAGCCCAATTCAAAAATAGATAAAAGATGTGAACATGTACTTCATAAAGTGGGATTTCCAAATGTCCAATAAGTATATGCTTAATTTCACGACTTATCATGGAAATGCAAATTAATACTATAGTGAGATATCATTACCCACCAACTAGAATGGCTAAAATGAAAAAGACATAATGTTAAGTGTTGACAAGGATACAGAGCAACCAGGATTCTAATTGGAAGTAGGAGTTAAAAATTGGTTCAGACACTTTGGGAAACTGGCAACATCTATTAAAACTGATCATATGTTTACCTTATGACCTAGGAATTTCATTCCTAAATATATACAGAATAGAAATGTGTACATATATTCCCCCAAAAGACATGTACAAAATTTTCACAGCAACACTTTTCACAATAGCTCCAAACTGAAAACAACCCAATGTCCATCAACAACTGAGTAAATAAGTAGTGTTTTAGTCACACTATATTCACTGAATACTGTTTAAAAAAGAGAGAGAGTGAATAAACAAAGTACAACTACATGCAACATGATGAATTTCACTGGCATAATGTTGAACAGTTACAAGGACATAGAAACACAAAAGAAAGTACATATTCTATTTATGTTCAAAATGGGTAACACTAATCTTGAAAATTCAAGGACCTGTATAATACTTATATTTATATTATTGTTGAATAACATCTATTAACATAAAAACAAAAACTTTGGGTTTGTGACTCCTGTAGATCAGTGTCAGGATCAGCTGAAATGCAGACTAGTTTTATCCTTTAGGCAGTCTGTCCAGCCTCCAGCGTGGCAGACCAGTCTGGAATCTAAAGTAGCAGCATGTGAGGGTGGGGTTCCCACTTTCTTTCTCCATATTGATACTTGATTTTGGTAGATTTAAAAAATACAACAATTCAAAGGAGCAGAGTAAAAGCTACAAAGCAGAGGGGAGTTTGCTAAATGGGAAGATGTACTGTGTTCCAAGTGTACTGAATGAAATGGGAAAATTTTCAAAAGATGGGAATAATCAGAGTCAAATAAGGAGAAAGCAGGTTGTTCACTGAATTAGTTCAGGGTTAAAACTTTCACTTGATTATGAGTTCAATGGGGGTAGAAAATTATTTGATAGCAGTCTTTCAGGCTTTTTTGAGACATCCTAAAGAGAAAATAGAGTACAACTTGTGGGAGGGGAACTGCTCAATTTCTCACCATAGGCTTTTTGTCATAGACCTTGTTGCTATGGAGAAGGCCACGAAGGCAGCAACTGAGGGAAATAAAGGATCTGGCAGCAGTAAGCACAGGGACAGTGGTTTAAACAGAAATTCCTTATGTAATTAGCGAGTAGCAGCGCCTATAAATGACACACTTTCCATTTTTCCTTAACCCCTAACCCTCTAAAAGTACATGGGCCTGGCTTGCCACTATAATTTCACTCAAATACAGAGGAGCCTAAATGGGCCTAACAAAGCCCAAGCCTGGCAGACAAAACACATGGCCATTTAGCAGGGCTGCCTCATGCCAGGGGGAAGCATCTACCTACCCACCCTATCCTGAGGAAATTATCTCCAGCTGCCTAAATTACAAAGTTGATGCCCTATGATTTCTTTGTTCTGTAAAGCCTGAGGGAGATGGGATAATGAAGTAGCAGAAGAGGTAGAGAACAGCCTCTCATTTCACAGAGTAGTCAAGAGACAGAGAGGGGGTGTGGGGCGAGAGAGAGAAAGAATATGAGAATCTCACTGGTGTCATTAAGAGGCAGCAGCAGCGACCTGCAAGCAAAGCTCTGTCTAAACTGGTCTGAAACTACTGTGGGAGGAAAAAGGCTAGTTGCCAAGTTTGTTAACAGCTTCTGCCCATCATTGTTACAGCGGCTTTATCAATCAGGGCAGGGCCAGGACCTGTTTTGAGCAGCGCTGTTAGCACTGAAACAGGAGGGTACGACAACAGCTTCCAGCAGATCTCGCCACAACCAATGATGAACAAAGACAATCCTTCTTCTGTTCCACACAAATGATCAGAGAATCATAAATATCAGAACAGAAAGGACCACAGAGCTATGCAGTCCAACCTCTGCATTTTACAAATGAGCAAACTAAATCCCAGACCAGTTAAATAACCTCATCAACTGGGCAAGAAAATGAGGTGGTCTCTAATAGGGTCTTTTCTCCCTTGGAATCATATGTCAAACCTGAATCAGAAGGGGATAGTGATCAGCCCCCCAATTTAGACCAGAACTATATTTACTGCCTAGGTATTACTTACCGAGGTTCACACAGAAGTATCAGGAACTAAATAAACTATTTGTTAAAGGATAGCATTAGTAACAACATGGGTCTTTTTTTTGAGCCCATCTGAGAAGCTTTTGTTACTGAAATATCAAAAGAATCTCATTTGAAATAACCCTTACCTATGTGGCAAGCCCAAATCCTGGCCACCTTGTTGCCTGACTGCCCTTTGCTGGCGGGCAGAGAGGAGGTAGGTAAGAGTGCACAAAAGAATCTCTCTGTTTGGAGATTAGTTTATTTTGCAATTTGCAAAATGCAACTCAAAAAATTTCTGTAACTGAAATTTTTTCCTTAGGGCTTTGGGATTTAAATACATGACAGTGGACAGATAACACGATCCATCACAGGGTGTACAAACATGTAACTGCCCTAAAGCATCCCCTAGGAGTAAACTGCTAGGTGGGAAGAATGTGCTGGCTGTTGCTTTGCCGTATAGGAGGCACTGGGAGAAAGTTAAGTATTGATTTCCCTAATGTTTCCTTTGTGTGTCTGCTGTTGCCATGTGGTGGTCTGTTGCTATGAAGATTTGTGGTGCCAGACAATGGCTGCGAGACTCTTTATGATTGTGCTATGGGTACAGCTGATTCTGCAGGAGTCAGGCTGGTAAGCAACTGGCTAAGCTGTGGGGAAACCCCAGTAACTGTGCACCATCTCGCTCTAGGTGAGTGCTGCCTGAGGTGAGACTGAGGTGAAAGAGTACTGATGAAGCTAAGGAAAAAGACAAACCAGCAGCTGAGTCCCATCTGAACTTTCCAGTGTGCTGTGCTTAGTCTCTCAGCCGTGTCCAGCTCTTGGTGACCCCACGGACTGCAGCCCACCAGGCGCCTCTGTCCGTGGGGATCCTCCAGGCAAGGATACTGAAGTGAGTTGCCATGCCCTTCTCCAGGGGATCTTCCCAACCCAGGGGTCGAACCCAGGTCTCCCTCATTGCAAGTGAATTCTCTACCATCTGGACTACCAGAGAAGCCCAAGAATACTGGAGCGGGTAGCCGTTCCCTTCTCCAGGGGATCTTTCTGACCCAGGAATAGAACCAGGGTCTCCTGAATTGCAGGCAGATTCTTTACCAGCTGAGCTACCAGGGGAGCCCCAATTTTCAGTACAAATATCTCAAATTAGATTATTTCACAGTTCACATACATACTTTCTTACATCAGAATCACAGAGAATAAACCAAGGGTAACTATCAAGTTTATCATTTTCATGCAAGATTAATGGACAGCCTCTTCATTTTAGTGAGAACAACAAAGACCCACAGCTGGGATCTGTAAGCAGATGAGGATGAAGAAGCGCTGAAGCAGGTTCTCAGCGGAGCTACCACAGGCAAACTAACTTCCTGCTAAGCAAAACCACTGCCTACTACTCTGATAATGAGAAAACTTCGGCCCACAGACCGAAGCACAGGGCTCAACCACAGAGTCTGAAGCAGGGCCAACTGTTTGCTAGGTAACAGGGGCCACAGTATACAGAAGTCACCCTGGGTCTTGTAGGTATCACCTGTTTACCTGCCCTCATCCTCTTCCATAGATAACCTTTCTTTCCATCTCAGAGCACATATACACTTTCAGAATATTTGTAATTTAAAGACCACCTAGCCCCCATGATGTTCAATATGGTAAACCACTAGCTAAAAAGAATATTTAAATTTAACAAAAATTAAAATTCAGTTCCTCAGTTCAGTGAGCCACATTTCAGGTGCTCAATATCGTGTGTCACTAGACTATCATTTTGGAGAGTCTATTCCCTCCACAAAAAGTTCTACTGGACAGGACAGATCTAGCCCAAGGCCACATAAATTAGAAACCTCAGGCCAGGAGAAGTTCAGAGACTTATCCACAATCACATTGCCTGCTAACTGTATAATCTGTTCTGGAATCCAACTCTCCAGACTCTAGTTCAGAGGTATTTGCTCTGTACTACTATGCCTTTAGAGCACTATTACTCTTTGAAACAACTCACCTTAAACAGCTACAGACACTCCTAGCTGTTGGAATGAAATATATACCCTGGTGTGGAGCTGGGGATGCAGAGACTTTCCATCTTTGTGCGCGTATATGACAAAACCTTTTCCAGTCGCAAAAATCGAAAACTTTCTCCTACCCACTAAATCATTAAGCTAGAATTCAGCTTTGGAAGGCAGGCCAAGCTTATCATAGAGCTTTTTATACCCTCTGGCATACCAGGGATTTCTACTCCCTCCCACGTCAGAACTGTGGTCTTAAGGCTTCCCTGGTGGTCCAGTGGTTAAAATCCACCTTGCAACGCAGGGGACATGGGTTCAATCCCTGGCCCAGGAAGATCCCACATGCCTTGGAACAACTGAGCCCTCATGCTCCAACTACTGAGCCCACAGGCCTAGAGCCTGTGCTTGACAGTAAGAGAAGGCACCACAATGAGAAGCCTACACACTGCAACAAAGAGCAACCCCCACTTGCTGCACTTACTTAAGATTTTTAAGTAAATCTTAAAAAAAAAAAAAAATTATACCCCATTTAAAAAAATTGGTCTTAAAGCATTACAACTTCTGTCTTTCTGATATTCTGTTAAAGATCAGACCAATTTCAGAGATGTTTTAAGAAGGTTTTCTACATGGGTTGGGAGGTTAGACAGATGATTATCAAAACTTTTTTTTTTTTAACAGCAGAATCCTCCTCAACTATAGTTTTACAAAGGAGCTTAACATATAAATCATCCAAAAGTAGAACGGCTCTGGGTTGCATCTGGTTGGGTAGCAGAGGTGGAGCTGGGGCCTGCCCACTCAACACCTCTCACCCCTTACGACTGCTTCTGAGGTTCCTCCATGCTCATGCTCATTGTTCCTCGGAGAATAACTTCAAACCATTTCCTCTGAAAATGTCTGAAGGTTCTATCTCTGACTTTTATAATCTCAAAAGATTGAAGGTGGAAGTCACTGTTTTTTTAAAAAAAGAAAGTATTCAATACCTTACAAAATCCCTCATTATTTTTGATCAATACATAGCAAATGAGCCCAAGAGAGGCTAATAAAAAATTACCATTTTTACCTACATGCCTAGAATACATTGGGCTTCCCTGGTGGCTCAGAGTTTAAAGCATCTGCCTGCAATGCACGAGACCTGGGTTCGATCCCTGGGTCAGAAAGATCCCCTGGAGAAGGAAATGGCAACCCACTCCAGTATTCTTGCCTGGAGAATCCCATGGAGAGAGGAGCCTGGTGGGCTATAGTCCATGGGGTCGCAAAGAGTCAGACACGACTGGCGACTTCATTTTCACTAGAACACATGGGTACAAGCACAATTTTATTAATCAAATATTTACTGGTTATTTTACTTTTTGTGTAAAGACTGAATTAGTTCTTGGGAGAAATAAAATAACACATAAAATGTGTTTTCTGGTCTCAACCATCTTATAATCTAATAAAGAAGAAAAGATACATAGGAACTGTGGGTTGCATATATTCACGTCACTGTAGTCCTAGAAGGAGAAGAGAAAGAGGATGGCGCAGAATAAATGTCTGAAGAAGTAAAGGTCAGACTCCCAAAATTTGGAAAAAGGAAATTCACAGACTTAAGAAGTTAAGTGAATCCCGAAACAGGATAAGCCCAAAGAAGTCCATGTTAGACACATCACACGTCATGATCAAAATGCTGAAAATGACAGAAAAGCTTTGAAAGCAACCAGGGGAAAATAACATATTACTTAGAGGGGAACAACTTAAATACACTTATAGGTGTATTTCTCAGAAACCATGATAGCCAAAAGGAAGTAAAACACTTTTAAAGTGCTAAAAAGAAATGTAAACCTAGATTTCTATATAAGAAAAAAAAATTTTAGGAATAAAAGTGAAATAAAGGCATTCTCAGAGAATTAATAGGCAGTGGACCTGCTCTAAAAGAATTAATAAAGGAGAATCTTCAGACAGAATGCAAACAACAGAGGGGACTCAGAACATTAGGAATGGAGGAAGAACAACAGAAATGTGAAGTGTCTGGGTAAATATAATAAACTAGTTTCTTGAATTCTTTAAGGTATAAAAGATGATTGAAAGGGGAAAAAATTTAAGTGGTCTGATGGGGTTTTCAGTGTATTAGATGTAATACATAAAACCAGGGGTTTGTAAACTTTTTCAAAGGCTTGACAAAGGGAAATGGATTAGGTGGGAGGCAGATGCTGTTTTACTTTTCTCCTTCGTTTTCAAGCCTGAAGAGTACATGTGATGGCTAGAGCTACATTAGCAATTTCACAATAAGTTACTTATAACTTGAAGGAGCCTGGAACATTGATTATACTGAAGCCATCATGCCAGCCTTAGATTGCCTACCTTTAGAATTTTCGTACATTACACCATTTTCTGTTTCTAGCAGCCAAACTCCATTCTTAACTCAATGTTTCCTCAACTTTCCCCACTGTAGCACACATAATAAATGAAAAAACATACCCTGGATGAAGCTGCTTGTCTGGAGGAAAGGGACTAGGGCACCAGCTGCCACAGGTCCCACCCTAGAGGACACTAGGACAGAAATGAACAATACTTCAGCATCCTAAAACCCATCAGGAGTTTCTGACCTAATGAATACAAGGAGAAAGAGGGGCTGACACAAAATAAACAGAATAACCAATTTAGAAAGAAACATATGGAAATCTGGGGAAGTGCAATATTACAAAAGGAAGAGAGGTGAGTTCAGAGAATGAATAAATAGCAGAGCTTCTAAAAGCCTAGGAAGAGCGGAGAGACGACCTTAGGAAAGCAGATGATCACTGGTATGAGAAATGTTTCAGTCAAATGCTAGCAGAAGAAATCTGACAGCAAGACATTAGATGATACTGGGCAGGTAAAAAGAGACTGAAAACAGCAATAGCAAGAAGTGAAGAAAAGGGGAGAGGTCAGTTGTTTAAAGGGGTAGCAACGATGAGGAAAATATTTTCACTATAAGGAAGTATTGAAGAGGGAAAGAGCTTAAACAGAAGAGGAAAGCATGAAGATGAAGAAAAAAGTAGATAAAATTCAAGGTGTCAAGTTAAACAATCTTTGGAATAAGAGAAAAAGGAAGTAACAGCATAAGAAAAATACACTTTAATAAAGAGGAGGGAAGTTAGAGGACTTAGGTGGATGGCTTTGATCTTAGTTATTTAAGAGCACAAGGAGAGAATGAATTGGACTGATGAAATCTTGAGAATGAAGTAAGTACTGTGGAATGCAAATGTAATAGAGAGATGAAGGGATTGCCAAGCAGCACTGCAAACTCATTTTATGTCAGCCAGCATAAACTTGCATCAAAAACAGCTCAGTTTTGTGAATTCTTTCATTTGTCAGTCTAGGATCAGGGGCTGAAAAATGGGAGGTGGAGATTTCCTGAATTTGAGACTGGCAAGAGAAGCAGATTAATTTTCTGTTCTACATAAACAAGTGTATAATAAAATTTCATCAATGGTATTAATATTTTTCAGTCTTCACTCTTGTGATTGGCATATGAAACCATTCATTTTCAAGATGCCATAGTCAACTAGTATTGGATCCATGCTGATTTCAAGGTTTAAAGCCGTAGATTACAATAGCTTACAAGCCTGGATATGTCCTTATTGGTCATCCAATTCAACTATGCTTAAGATATGAGGTAACTAAGGTCCAAAGAAGTTAAGGAACTTGTTCAAGGTCACAACAGTAGTGGCAGAAACATAGAGGTCTCCTGATTTTCACTCTAGGGCTCTTTCCAGTATATCACAAATTTGTCTAGAAAGCACATTTGCCAAAGTAAAATATATCACTAGTGATGGCCTTCGACCTAGTGCTGCAGTCTAGAAATGAGAATCTGTAGGACTTCCTGGAATTCTTATCTAATAAGTCAGCTCTGCCTTTCTTTAAAATACCATAAAAAAAAAAAAAATAAAAGCCAGTAAGCAATTTTGCCTCAACAGAAGCATAAGGTCTTATACATGGAGGTTTTTTATACATTGTTGCTAGGACCGTGGGTTAAGGTAAGATTTGTGAACCAGAAATAGACTTGGGACCTGTTATTTCTATTTGAAGTAAGGTAGGACAAGGTGAAATCAGGGAGAAGCAGACCTCTGGATAAATGCTGAGAATACATCTCAAAAAAGCAAAGGAAGACAAGAGAGTCCAGGTTACACTTGGGTCTTCTTAACAGTCCTAAATTTGAGCCTAGTTAAGGGGGATCTTTGTAGATGCCAGCTGAATTACAAACAGCCTAAAAAGAGATGAGATCTGTAGGAATTTCAAAATGCCTCCAAGGTAAGGTTCATAGTGAGAAATAGGAAAGAAAGAAGCAACACTGAAGAATAGGTAAGCAAAGAAATCAGGAAGAACTCAGGCCATGACCCCTACACCTGTTCTCTGCAAGGGGGCTCAGTTCTATAGGGAGCGCAGGACCCTCCATTCCCCTCGGAGGCCAAGCATTTATAGTTTATCTCTAAGGCAGAAGGGCTTTTCAGTTTGAAGACAGTAGTTTGCTGGGCAAAGAGACAGAAAGTATAAAAAATTGGGGTAGCAGACAAGAAACCTACATGGCAGGAAGGACTTTTTTTTAAGTATATGTATATAGTTCTTACTATTAACCTGAAAATGGACGCAGTATACTAGGTCTTCTAGATTTGCCAAGAATGATCTTTGCAGGAAATCTCTGTTATCTAAAGATGAAAAGGAATGTGAACCAGCTCTGATCCTAATTCAGACCTTTGCCAACAGACAGTACAGGTGAAGGCCCTCTGGGATGGCCAGAAAGCAAAGAAGAGTAGAGTGTATCACTCCAGAACAGTTCTCTTTCCCTTGGGATGAAACGAAAAGAAGAATAAGCCCTAAAACACAATATGGTAAGTGGGGAAAAATACAGTATTAAAAGTACTCAGAGAACGAACACCTTACAGGTTTAAATAAATTAGAATGATCTTAAGCTTGGTGAAAATAATATTTATTTTGAGTTTCAGAGAAGGTATAGAATTCTGGAAAGTATCTGAGTTTATGGTATCTATTACATATATACTAACATAGATCCAGAAATGACAATGAGATGGTGTAAGCATCCATTCATTCAAATAAATATTTGTGAGGGCTGGCATTAAGTATTGAGGATATAATAGCGAGCAAAACAGAGTCCCTGAGCTCACAGAACCTTTAGAACAGTGGAAGAAATAGACATTAATAGAAAAATGCTGGGATTTCCCTGGTGGTCCAGTGGCTTAAGACTCCCGTGCTACCAGTGCAAGGGACCTGGGTTCGATCCCTGCTCAGGGAACTAGATCCCACATGCTGCAAGACCTGGCACAGCCAAATAAATAAATAATATTTTTTAAAAACAGAAAAATGTAATTATACACAATATTACAAACTGTGGTAAGTAATGTGAAATAAAGTACACAGGGTGCACTGAAAGTGTGTAACAGGGGAACTGGCTAATAGGCTGCCAGTGACAACCAGAGTCTTTCATAATGAACAATTAAAAAAAAAAAAATCTATGCTAACATCCCCCTAGTAGGGAGGGAGAACAAGAATCCCCAGATAAAAAGGTAATCATTGTTCTCAGGAGAGGGAGAAGGTTATTAGCCTCATTCTCACAGTTTTTATCAGGTTTACATACACGGAAAGTATACTGCCCTTGGAGAAAATCACTACTATAAAGATGGGTGGAATACAGTAAATTGGCAGGAAATTGATGTTTTTGATCTTCAATATACTGAAGCAACAGGCCCTGAAGTTTGCTTGGTGGCTCAGAGCTGAGATCTGGATATGTTTGTAATTCCAGTAGGCAGACGGCATTTTTAAAATCAGAGATAGCCACTTGTGATTTCCAGACTGTATATTGTAGACACACTTACAGTGTCAACCTCTAGGTCAACCTCTCTCTTCACAGTTTCTAACACAATGGGATTATTTTCTTCTTCTTTTTGCATTATGGTCTCAGACACACAATAAAACCTCACCAGCAATGTTATTCTGAAAGCTGAAACTTTACTATATTGCTAACAACAAGAGAGCCAAGAACACAGAATTCTTAACCTGTATCACATCAGTGCCTACTGCATGGAAAACTGAATCACAACAAAATATTCAGAGAAATAGAATTTTTTTTTTTTTTTTTTTTACTGGAATGATTAAAATGAAATGCCTGAATTTCCATGGGCAGACTGACAAGATAGCTTATGATAATCAGAGATAATTAGCTGTGCTCCTCTGGGCTTCTAAACTCCTCAGAGTGGTGACGCTTTGAAAGCCTGGTTACTGATGCAAAGACCTGATGGGACTCTGAGGCCCAGCCTCTCTAACCACACGTTCTTTGACAAGGACTTGGATTTTTTATAAAAAGAATGTATTCCAAAATCAAATTGCCATAGATGGTACCAAAGGGATCTAAAATATCTGGTTAAGTCCCTTTGCACCCCTAATTTTTCAGGTTAACAAATTTTCAAAACAGAAGAGATTCTGTTGTCAGGGACAAGTGGAACATACAAGAAGCAGCACCCTACAGTGAGCCAACTGCTTACTGAATGCCTGAAAACAAGACCATGTAAACAGTTCCCTGTTGCCTAGGCCTATAAAATCTGTACTAAGTGACAGATGCATAAAGTGGTGTGGGTGGCTGGGCAATGAGGCAACTAGTAGGAAGGAGCTGGCTGTGCCTCCAGGTGTTAAAAAAGGCAAGACTTGCATGTTCAGTGAGTCAATACTAAGTCAAGACTGTTTTCCATTTCCTTGACTCCCACAGCTGCCCTTTTATTACTTTTTCTCTTCAAACCTGACCCAAAAGTTCATGTATATTCAAATTCTCCCATATAAAATGATAGAGAGGGAAACAGTATAGATACAGTTTGAGTTATATGGCCAGTACCTATCAAACGACGGCTTAAAAATGGCTATGAAGGGGAGATAATTTAAAAAAACTGGCAATCTCTAGAAGCTAAGCAATTTTATAGAGAAGTTTGCTATAATCTTCTGGGTACGTATCACCAGCAAACGATGGTCATATGAGACTCCTAATAAATACTTGGTATTATTTACAACCATAAGTCCCTGTTGACAGAAGAAGGTTGAGAAGGTACAGGAAAGCCACATGTAGTACTTACCGTCTTCGGTTTCCTGCCACACGATGCCCTCGAGGTTGACACTTGTCCCAGGTTCACAGGGGCCCAGGCACTCAGGCTCTGTGGCCAGAGCCACATCACATGTATTGACCCCAACGGATCGGGTACGAACCATGATCTGCTCACAGGGGGATGAGATGTCATTATTGACCACGGGCACCAGAAGGTGCAGTGGCAGCACTGCTGGTGTGGACACAGGGGACTCCATCTGTGGGGGAAGAGAAAGCAGTAGATGAGTTGCAAGAACATTTACAGGAAATATCTTCTCTGTATTTTATCTAGTCCTACATCCTCTCCTGCCAGAAAGCACAGGGCTTTAAATACAAGACTTTAGTCCTTATTTTCAAGTTCTAGCTCATGATACCACTATAAATCTAAGTGGTTTAGATGAGTGCACCCTGGGCTAGGAGCAGCTCCATGTCTTATTAATGGCCCGCCTCATAAACTGTGCTTGGCTAAAAGTGTATTAAGAAAACTGTCTCTTTTAAAAATCTACTGAAAGAGAATCAGGGCCAGACTTCAACAGCAAGAGAAGAGAGCACACAGACTGACGAGAAAGAAAAGGCTCAGCTTCTGAGGCTTGTTCTACTGCTGCCCTTCTGCGTCTCTGCAACCTGTCAACAAGTAATACATTAATCAGGTGTAAAATCCAAGAATACATATGGGGATAAAGAGAGGGAGAAATATCCAGATCCTAGGAATGCCACTCCAGGAAGACTGGAGCTTTAGTTCATCTTTGGGTAGAAGGAAACGTACTTAAAAGTTACAGGAGGGCTGATGGCAGTTTCTAACCCATAGAGATTATAATAGCGATAGGTTAATGACAGTGACATTTCAGAGTGTGAATCTAACATCAAATGTGCAGAGAAGAAACAGGAGGTACTGTTACTACCCAGAAGCCAATCCACAGCAGTCTGCACATGAAGCTGAATACACACACACACATAAGAATAGTCAAACACAAGAACCAGCAGTCTGGGACTTCCCTGGTGGTCCAGTAGTTAAGAGTCTGCTTGACAATGCAGGGAACATGGGTTCGATCCCTGGTCCTGGACAATCCCACATGCTGTGGGGCAACTAAGCCTGTGTGCCCCAACTACTGAAACTTGGCACCCTAGAGCCCATGCTTTGCAACAAGAGAAGCTACCGCAACGGGAAGCTGGTGCACAACAACTAGAGAGTAACCCCTGCTCCCCGCAACTAGAGAAAGCCTGCATGTGGCAACAAAGGCCCAGCATAGCCCCCCACCCCAAAAGAACCAGCAATCTCTACCACCAAAACTAGACCCTCTCACAAGAATGCAATTTTACTTAGATTCCAAGAAGAAATTAACAAATCTAGAGTTAAAAGTTGTAACAAAGAGCAATAATCCCTTAATTCTTTAAACCCTAGCATTTATCAGGTTGACAAAGTACCAATTCTGAGTTAATAGTGCCCACATCCTAACTAAACAGTGTCTGGTACATGCAAAAGGCACCCAGTACACACTGACTGGTCCTTCCGAAAGATTATTTATGATACCAGTAAGAAGATCTACAAAGGAGGAGTCAAGGATTGGGACACTCTTTCCCTTGTGAAAGACCAGGTTGACTATACTCCTTCAACAGGCCCACATTCAGAGTGAGGCACCCATGTACCCATTATCAAAGCTGCTGCACAGTTCTGCGACAGGACTCTGGTCCTGAAATAGTTTACTGCATGACCACCACTCTACCTATAATCCATCTCCCTCATTTTAAACACAAACATGCATACACAAACATCTTCCTGGCCTCAAACACTACCCTGGAAACCAAGGTCTGGGTATTGAATCCATTCTCTATAAGTAGCTCTGACTTCTTGGCTTAAAAATCAAGTGATATTTGCAGATCATCTCTATCAGAGTCCACAGAATGCTAAAACACTGGTTCTGATTAATTCTGGTCCCTGAATAGCTGCCAAAACATTATCCTTATCTGTTTGTGGTTACACACATCCACCCTGTACTTTCTAACTCCACCCTTTTCATTAAATGAAAGTGGAAGCCTGTCCAGTGAATCTTCTGCATAATGATAAATGCCAAGAGGCATTTTTGGTCTTTTGTACTCCTGAAAATCAGGCATTTATAATTCAATCTGACAACCTTCTTGGGATGTGTTAGATCCCTGAAAAACTCTTTTAAAAAATGTCTAAGCACAGATTTGAAGGTAAGAACAACAGAAAAAATAAACTGGATTTCCTACTACTCCTGTGTAGTGCTAGACTCTGGGTCTAATCATTAAGCCCTCCCAGGAATGCTTTTAGATGGTGGTTCATTAACTCTTTGGAAAGAAAGTTTCCTAGAGATTTCACCCATGAGAATTATCAGAAAGGGAAATTAGAGAGTATTCAGATCATCTTTACTCTTGGCCTCGCCTCTGTTTCTCGGGTCTTTCTCTTGGGGAAGAACTGAGATAGAAGTAACTTCAGAGTTAGTTAATATGTGCATTTCCTTTGCTTAGAATCTGTCCCCTTTTCTATACCTTTCTTCTACTAGCAAGAGAAATTCCTGCAAAGTCCTCTTTCTTAAACAAAGAAATTGGCCTAAACCTTCTAGGTCACTCCTGTGAACTCTCTGACTGCCTGGCTTGAGCAAGACCTCTTGCCAACATGTCCCATTGCTGAGGCAGCAATCCAAATCAGAGAAGGAAGGAAGTCCCCAGGGAGTCACCTACACACTCTCTGCCATCAAGGGCAGCTCTTTTCTAGAAGTGGTTTCATTTCCTGTTAATTTATTCAGTACTGCTGGGAGGCCAGGGAAAAGATAAGCCACTGACATTCTGGACAAAGCTAAGCTCCCAATTCTATACTGACAGATTCAGAAAACAACATCTAAGATGTAAGCACAAAACACCACTGTTGTATTCAAACAGCTTAAATTAAACCCTAAATATCCAAAGAGAAGAAACTTAGCTGAACTGATCACTAAGAATAACAGAATTCATACACGAGGAGCTGATTAATGTGTGTGTGCACGTCAAACTACTCCTACTAATCGAAGTTATTAATAAGTTACTAAGTAGAGTTCAGCATCTGTTTGTGTGAGGATGACTTTACTTAACTATTTGATTAGTTAAATGGGATTTTGGGGAATGAGGAGAAGGGAGGAAATGCACCTTCAGATTTGGAACTACTGTTCAATTTCCTTCTACTTTGCAACAGAAATCTAAGGAGAAATCACAGAGCAGCACAATAATGTTTAATTACAGCTCTAGCTCTGCTAATTACTGTTTGGTCACATCTATAATCTACATTAAGCCACAGTGCATAATAAGCAGCTCTGTGATATTCATCTAATAAGCTAGGTGACTTTGTGGGATTTCAAATTCTACTATTCATTGGAACAAACATAGCTTCATTTATCACTCTCCAGGAGAGGATAAAAATCAAAAAAGGACTCATTTTGCCATCTTGCCTGTATACCTAGGATGCAAAAAGCAGGGATTGTCAAAAGACTGATGCCAGCAGGGAAAATAGGAATAAAAATAGGAAAAGTTAGGGTCACTGAATACCTTCACAACTATGACAACAATAAAAGCTGGCCAATTCTCAGATTCTGAAATGCTAAGAAGTGCCACTGTGGCTCCGGGGCTCACTGAAATGGGAAGGTAAACAATACAATAAAAGAGAAACCTGAAAAGAGACAGAAAACTTAAAGATGGAGATGTCTGAAGTTTCCTAATATTTCATGTCCTTTATCTTTTAATGATACTTCTTTTCAATTCACCTTTAGATATTAGCCTAATAGCACCTATTAGGGATCTGAGTGCTGATAGGCAGGTGACACAGAAATGAGGACTGGGAAAATAAAGAAAGGCCAGAGCCATTAATCTCCCTGCAAGAAGTGATTATATACTGACTTCAGCTGCCTCCCACACTTGAGAGGCACTAATGGAGGAAAAGGCTGCAACATAATTTCAAGGGTAGAAAATGAAGCGAAGAGGTATTTGGGACAGACTCTCTCCTTCACAAATATGAGTCTGATAACATTACCTTCACACTCAAAAGGCAGAAAGGAAGCTGGTTCTACTGATAACTTCAGTAGCTCTAAGAAACTTCCTTTTATCCAAGAAAGAAAGATTACTGGGAATGATGATTAGATGAATGTTCAGATTAATCAGAAAAGACTATGCAGAAAGTAGAATGTCATCAAATATACTAAATATTATATTAATAAGATCCCTGGAGTAGGAAATGGCAACCTACTTCAGTATTCTTGACTGGAAAATTCAATGGACAGAGGAGCCTGGTAGGCTACAGTCCATGGGGTTGCAAAAAATTGGACACGATTCAGCACGCATGCACACACACACCTTAATAAGAAGTCCTCTTTCTTCAATAATTCCAAAGGTTCTTCAAGATTTTATAGTGACTCAGCATTAGTAATACTAACAGTAATGTATGTTCTTGATTCATGGACAAATGTAAGTACTCACCCTGATATAGTATAGCAAACTTGATTTGCTCACAAGGCCATCTTGGTGGCTCAGATGGTAAAGGATCTGCCTGTAATGCTGGAGTCTTGGGTTCAATCCCTGGGTCGGGAAGATCCCCTGGAGAAGGGAATGGCTACCCACTTCAGTATTCTTCCTGGAGAATTCCATGGATAGAGGAGCCTGGCGGGCTATAGTCCAAGGGTCACAAAGAGTAGGGCATGACTGAGTGACTAACATACATTATAAAAAACCAGGTAATTTTAAAAATCCTATTTATCAGTTTATTATGTTATTTATATTTCTCTAAAGTTTAATATTAATCAGAAGGACTGATACTGAAGCTGAAGATCCAATACTTTTCTGGCCACCTGATGCAAAGAGCCGACTCATTGGAAAAGACTCTGATGCTGGGAAAGATGGAGGGCAACAGAAGGGTACGGACAGAGGATGAGATGGTTGGATGGCATCACTGAATCAATGGACATGAGTTTAAGCAAACTCCTGGAGATAGTGAAGAATAGGGCAGACTGGCATGCTGCAGTTTATGGGGCCACAAAGAGTCGGACATGACTTGGTGACTGAACAACAACAACAAATTAAAACACAGGGGGAAAATTCTCAAATTATTTGAATTGCCTTCTATTGATTGGCAATTTGAGATAAAATAAGTTCACTGTATTTTTTTTTAGGGCTGGAACTTCGCTGATGGCCCAGTGGGTAAGAATCCTTCTGCCAAAGCAGGGGACATGGGTTTGATCCCTGGTCCAGGAAGAGGAGTGGAGCAACTAACTGGAGCAACTAAGCCTGCGGACCACAACTACCGAAGCCCGCAAGCTCTAGGGACCAGAAGTCGCCATTACTGAGCCTATGTGCTGAAACTACTGAAGCCCGTGTGCCCTGAAGCCTGTGCTCTGCAACAAGAGAAGCCATTGCAGCCCCTGTTCGCCACAACTAAGAAAGCCCATGCAAAGCACCGAAGACCCAGTGCAGCCAAAGATAAATAAATACATAAATATATTTTAAAAAATTTTAGGGGACTTCCCTGGTAGCCCAGTGATTAGGAATTTGCCTTGCGGGGGCGGGGCGGGGGGGGAGGGGAAGGAATTTGCCTTGCAATGCAGCAGATGCTGGTTCAATCCCTGGTTGGGGAACTAAGATTTCACATGCCTCAAGCAACTAAGCCCACGCACTCCAGAGCCCATGCACCACACCTAGATTGTGTGCTCCACAACAAAAGATCCTGCACAACATAACAAAGATCCCATATGCTGCAACTAAGACCTGACATGGCCAAATAAATAAGTATTTTTAAAAATTTAGGATTTTTTTTTCTTATTCTGAAAGATTCTTACTTAGTGCTAAAGGCTGGTGGTGGAAATCATGGAATAACTGAAGATGAAGGCAGAAGTCCAAATTCTTCCTCTCCATGAAGCTCTTCTCAGAACGCAACAGAATATTCCTTGTAAATCCCAAAACAGCTTAACATTTAACTATTAGTGAAGGAGAAAATAGCCCCTTTCAAACATTAAGTACCTTTCCAAATGTCTAAGTAAAGGAAAGAAAGAAGGGAGGGAGGAAGGAAGAGAGAAAAGGAAGGAAGGAAGGGGCGAGGAGGGAAGAGGAGGGGAAAGGCAGGCAGAAGGGGGAGAAAAGAGGTTTGCTGGTTTCCTGAACTTCCAGATTTTACGTAGGTTGCTTTGAAGAATTTGATTGTAACTCTGGTTAACTTCCCAACATTTTGAAGCATAAAACAATGAGAAAAAAGAGCAAAAGATGTGGTAGTTGGCATCATAGCCAAACATCAAACAGCTCTTAGAAGCTACATATTCTATTATTCACAGAAGACTTACTTTTGCATTCAATTTTAACCAGTCAGCACCTGGTCAAGGTCAGCAGTGAAGGCTGTTCCAATGCAATGTGCACTAGAAAATGCAAGTGCAGTAAACACATAATTTGAAGACTACAGATTAGCCACAGGGAGTTCTCCTGTGATGATCCCTATAGAGAGAATCTCAGGCTCAGACCCTAAAGACCTCTTTTGGTGAAGAAAAGATGTCAGATCAAATGATCCTAATATTCAAGCCTTTCTAAAACTCCCAATGTGTGGGACTGAATAAATAATGCTCGACTTGAACAAAGGAAAAAAATCTTACAAGCAAAACCAACGCACAACATAAATCACATGGCAGGGTCCAATGCAGTGGCAAAGGCTTTTGCTGAATGCAGTATCTCTTTGCTCTTCCAAGTCTTCTCACTCTGCAATCTCCTGCCCGCTTGAATTCCCCAATTTTCTTTCAGTACAGCTATCCCCTGTGATGAGTAACCACAAGGACCCAAGAACTACCTCTGAAACTGACTACAGTTTTTTTCCCACAGAAGGTTGATGATCCCTCCCCTCCCATTCCTATAATGTTCCAAAGGAAGCACTAGAAAAGTCACGGCTGGAACGTATTTTCTTTCTTTTTTTTTTTTTTTAATTAACTTATTTATTTTATTTTATTTATTTTTTTTCCATAAATCTTTTTTTTTTCTGGAAAACTATTTGTTTTATTTTACAATGTTATGGTTTTTTTTTTTTTTTAATTAGTTGGAGGCTAATTACTTCACAACATTTCAGTGGGTTTTGTCATACATTGATATGAATCAGCCATAGATTTACACATATTCCCCATCCCGATCCCCCCTCCCACCTCCCTCTCCACCCGATTCCTCTGGGTCTTCCCAGTGCACCAGGTCGGAGCACTTGTCTCATGCATCCCACCTGGGCTGGTGATCTGTTTCACCATAGATAATATACATGCTGTTCTTTCAAAACATAGGAGTATACCTACCTAAAGAAACAAAGACCTATACATAGAAAACTATAAAACACTGATGAAAGAAATCAAAGAGGACACAAACAGATGGAGAAACATACCATGCTCATGGATTGGAAGAATCAATATTGTCAAAATGGCTATTCTACCCAAAGCAATCTATAGATTCAATGCAATCCCTATCAAGCTACCCACGGTATTTTTCACAGAACTAGAACAAATAATTTCACAATTTGTATGGAAATACAAAAAACCTCGAATAGCCAAAGTAATCTTGAGAAAGAAGAATGGAACTGGAGGAATCAACCTGCCTGACTTCAGAGTCTACTACAAAGCCACAGTCATCAAGACAGTATGGTACTGGCACAAAGACAGAAATATAGATCAATGGAACAGAATAGAAAGCCCAGAGATAAATCCACGAACCTATGGACACCTTATCTTTGACAAAGGAGGCAAGGATATACAATGGAACGTATTTTCTATTCCATTCTCTTCCTGCTTAAGTAAACACAACAGAAAGCTAAAGCCTTTCCCTGAATCATTCAGAATTACAGATGTCAAAGAAGAGTCTCAACTCATCCTCCAATATGGATGGACAAATTGTACTAAAGAACCTAATTATCATTTGCATCAACGGTCCTATGAGCATTTTAACTGAGACATCACAAACCACACAGTGCTCTGCAGTAGCTTGGGAAGGTGGAATGGGGAGGGATCTCCCTGCTTGAAGCCAGCTGTTCTTAAACTTATGGTCTTGGGAAACTTTCACAGATTTTAAAATTGAGAACCTTACACAGCTTTTATCGATGTTGGCTATATCTATTGATATTTACTGTGTTAGAAATTAAAACTGAAAGATTTTAGGTCTTGACTGTGAGTTAGATACCCTGACTAGAGATGTGATGACACTGCATACAACTAAACACACTCACACACGACATGACTACAAGTGAGACGTGGAAAATTTGAACACGATAGGTGGACTGCAGCAATGTCAACACCCCTATTGTGGCCTGGTGCTGTAGTTCTGCAAGGAGTTACCATTGGGGAAAACTAGGTAAAAGTTACACAAGATCTCATTCTATGAATTGTTTATTATAACTATAATTATCTCAAAATAAAAAGATTAATACAAAGTTGAGAATCCCAAAGAGCTTTTATTTATTGGGGTGGGGTGGTGGTGGGGGGGAAATCAGTCTCTCTAGTGCCTGTCTGTCTCAAATTGCTAAGGATAAGATGTCTCTGAGGGGCTTCCCCGGTGGCTCACTGGTAAAGAATCTGCCTGCCAATGCAGGAAACATGAGTTCGATCCCAGGTCGAAGATCATCCCACATGCTGCAGAGCAACTAAGCCACGAAGCCCGTGCCCCACAACTGGGCCTGTGCTCTGAAGGGCGCCACAGGGCACTGCACACACAGCTCTGCACCTTCTCTCTTGGAACAGAAATGTAGGCAACTGTTTTAAGCTTTAAATGCTCGTTTTCCTAGAAGATTGGATGAAATCTCTGCTTTGTAAAAACATGGAAGTATACCTATACTTCATATGGTCATTGTAGCAATCGGCTGAATATAAAGTTTAGTATGCAGTGTATAGTGCCCAAGACACAGTAACTGTTCCATAAATATTAGCCAACAACAACAACGATGATGATAGTAGTAATAACAAAATCTTGTAATTTAATTCAATATTTCAGTATTTTATGACACTGTTAATCTCTATTCAGACATTCAGTAGTTGAACTATCCATCTCTAATGGTTCATTCTACTATAGCTTTTACTTCATTATGTTTTCCCTTCTTCTCTTGTACAGGAATTTCTTTTTTCTGTGGGAAATCCATTCCCCCAACATCATTCTACTACAGGAGTGGGACCAGCTCTACTTAAGACTATACAGGATAGGTTCTCCGTAAGTTATGGAAGTGCGCAAGTGTTACTCGTTTAGTCATGTCCAACCCTTTGCGACCCCGTGGACTGTAGCCCATCAGGCTCCTCTGTCCATAGAATTCTCTAGGCAAGAATACTGCAGTGGGGGGCCCTTCCCTTCTCCAAGGAATCTTTCTGACTCAGGGAACAAACCTGGGTCTCCTGCATTGGCAGGAGGATTCTTTACCATTTGAACCACCAGGGAATCCCTCTATAGGTTATAGAGATTCTTTTTTCCTCTGGTTCCTTAAGCTGGAAGGACTAATTAAACCTGGAGCTGATAGTAGCCATTTTTGCTTAATACTTCAAAAAGGCTTGTCTGAGAATAAAGCCAATTTAGGAGAAAGTAGAACAGAGAGATGAGCAAAGGCAGAATCCCAGTGACATTACTTGAACCCCTGTCAGAAACTAAAAAACTCCACTGGTGAGAACCTATAAATCCCTTGTTTGCTTGAACTAGCATGAGCCAGGTTTCCATCACAACTGAAAAAGTCTTGACCACAACATATCACCCACAAATTTGTATGCATACTTTCTATTTAGTCACAAGTTATAATGAAAATGCTGAACAAGACTAGACCAAAGGGAGAGTCTTGTGGTATACCACCTTCATCCGAGCAAACATCCAGTGACCAAAACTCTTTAAATTTGGAGCTCTTCAGACTTCAGACGACTATAAAGTCACCCAACTGTATCACCATCCTGTCCACCTTTCACTGACATGTCATCAAGAATATCATAAAAGGCTTTTTCAAATATCTTGAAGAAATCAAAGCATGCCAGTCTACCCATCCAAGAACTCTTTAGGGAAAAGAAAGTTTAGAGTACTATGTTTTATAACTTAATTTGGCTTCTAATAAGCATTATTCCCACCCTGCCCCAGATTCCTCTCTTCGTTCAGAAACGGTAAATACTTACTACAATCTAAGCATTATATTATGGCAAGTGATTAATCTTAATGATTCCTGCCCCTAGGTCTGGACAGGCAAACAAATGTGAACAAGTACTTAAAGAAATATCATAAAGGATGCAAAAAGAGGCAAGCACAAAAGTGGCTAATCACTTCTGTAAACCTGGGAGAGATGCAGGTGATATTTCAGCTGAGTTTTAGGAGCAAGTTCAAGGAAGGTAAGAAAAATTAGGTTATTTTAGTTAGATGCAATACCAAAGACATGGTTAGAGAGGGAACTACAACAGTTCGGCATGAAGGGAATGGTGGAAGTGGTGGGAAATAACATGTCATGCTAAAGAAAGTCACTGTGGAGTTTTAAGCATGAAAGCAATGCAATCCAATGTTGTTGTTGCTGTTGTTCAGTCGCTTAGTGTGTCCAGCTCTTTGCGACCCCACGGACTGCAGCATGCCAGGGTCCCTTGTCCTTCGCTATCTCCCAAAGTTTGCTCAAATTCAAGTCCATTGAGTCAGTGGTGCTATCTAACCATCTCATCCTCTGGCACCCCTTTCTCCTTTTGCCTTCAGTCTTTCCCACTATCAGGGTCTTTTCCAAAGAGTTGGCTCTTGGGATCAGGTGGCCGAAGTATTGGAGCTTCAGCTTCAGCATCAGTCCATCCAGTGAATATTCAGGGTAGATTTCCTTTAAGATTAACAGGTTTGATCTTGCAGTCCAAGGGATTCTCAAGAGACTTCCCGAGCACCACAATTTGAAAGCATCAATTCTTTGACACTCAGCTTTCTCTATGGTCCAACTCACATCCTACTACTGGAAAAACGATAGCTTTGATTATACAGACCTTTGTTGGCAAAGTGATATCTCTGCTTTTTAATACTCTGCCTAGGTTTGTCATACCTTTCTTTCCCAGGAGCAAGTGTCTTTTAATTTCATGGATGCAGTCACCATCCGCAATGATTCTGAAGCCCAAGAAAATAAAATCTGTCAATGTTTCCATTTTTTCCCCATCTATTTGTCATGAAGAGATGGGACCAGACGCCATGATCTCAGTTTTTTGAATGTTTAGTTTTAAGCTTTTTCACTCTCCTCTTTCACCCTCATCAAGAGGCTCTTCAGTTCCTCTTCACTTTCTGCCATTCGAGTGGTATCATCTGCATACCTGAGGTTGTTATTTCCCCTGGCAATCTTGATTCTGGCTAGTGATTCATCCAGCCCGGCATTTTGCATGATGCACCCTGTACAGAAGTTAAACAAGCAGGGTGACCGTATACAGCCTGATGAACTCCTTTCCCAATCTTGAACCAGTCAGTTGGTTCCATATAAGGTTCTGTTGCTTCTTGACCCACACACAGGTTTCTCAGGAGACAAGTAAGGTGGTCTAGTATTCCCATGTCTTTAAAGATTTCCCACAGTTTGTTGTGATCCACACAGTCAAAGGCTTTAGCATAGTCAATGAAGCAGAACAGGTGTTTTTCTGGAATTCCCTTGCTTTTTCTATGATTCAATGAATGCTGGCAATTTGATCTCTGGTTTTTCTGCCTTTTCTAAAACTAGCTTGTACATCTGCAAGTTCTCAGTTCGCATACTGATGAAGTCTAGCTTGAAGGATTTTGAGCATAACCTTACTAGCACGTGAAATGAGATACGATCCAATAAGCTTTTTAAAATGTTACCTAGGTTTTGAGGGAGATTAATCAGAAGGAAGGATACCAGTTAGAAACCAACTATAATAAACCAATTAAGATATAATGATGGCTTGAGCCAAGACAGTGGTAGCTGTCATGTAAAGAAAGGAATGAGTTAGAGGTAGCATTAATAGGACTTGGTGAGTGACTCAACATCAGAGAGGTAAAGAAAAATCTGGGTTGACTTCAAGGTTTCTAGTGCCATTTTCTCAGGACAAGAGACAGAAGAAAACAATAGCAATGAATGACAGAACTAGAAAACAAGTTAAACTTTGCATATGAGCTTTAAGTAAATAGCTGGATATATAGAACTGGAACTCAGGAGAAAGGTCAGGGCATGAGCTCGCTTGGGTGAGATACCCTAGGGATAGAGGACAGAAAAGAGAAAATAAAAAGAAGAAAGCTGGGGAGAGAAAGTAAGGATGATCAACATTTAGAGGCTTAAATCCAGGAAGAAAGGACTACAAAAAAGCTTAAAATAGTAACAATCATAATAATAGAAGCAAACTTCAATTATTGCTTATTGATGTGTGCCAAGCACTTTTCAAAGTATTTTATATGTATTCCTGAAAACATCCTTTGCCGTAATTAACACAGTATCTCCTTTTCAGGATGAATATACTAAAGCTACGTGAGTTAGGTAACCTGGCCAAGGTCACATAGCTGCCAAATGATAAAACTGGGATTCAAACTCAGGCCATTTGGCTCCAGAACCCATGCAATAATAAAGAAGTGAGAACCTGAACTGAATGGTGTCACAAGAAGTCAAGGGAAAATGGAGTCCCAAGAAGAAAACAGGCTGCTGTTATGTAAAGCTGAAACTGAGGGAAAGGGTAAGGCACAGAAGGTTAAATCACACTGGGTAAAGGGAAGCGTGGACGAGTGAAGGAAAGATTATCAGCAGCTACCCAGCTGTGTGCCGTGAGTTCTATACAGGTTATCTTGTCAATCTCCTACACCGATAAGAAGTAGATAATTGCTTTGCTTGATAGAAAAGAA
The DNA here is from genome assembly GCF_033118175.1 of Dama dama. Lineage (NCBI taxonomy): Eukaryota > Metazoa > Chordata > Mammalia > Artiodactyla > Cervidae > Dama > Dama dama. The sequence continues at coordinate 56,853,751 of NC_083692.1, read as the reverse complement.
ACAAAGCCTGGGCTTCCCTGGTGGCTCGGTGGCTCAGTGGTTAAGGAATGCACCTGCCAAAGCAGGAAACAAGGGTTCTAGCCCTGATCTGGGAAGATCTCACATGCGGCAGAACAACTAAGCCCATGAGCCACAACTACTGAGACTGTGCTCTAGAGCCCGGGAGCTGCAATGACTGAGCCCACATGCCGCAACTCCTGAAGCCCATGCACCCTAGAGCCCGTGCTCCGCAAAAAGAGAAGCCACCACAATGAGAAGCCCACACACTGCAACCAGAGAGCAGCCTCCACTTGTTGCAACTAGAAGAAACCCCGTGCAGCAACAAAGACCCAGCAGAGCCAAAAATAAATAAATTAATAAAATTATTTTTAAAATAAATAAATAGGGTAATTGATTTGTCCATAATGATCCAGTTACCAAGTACCAGGGTCAGGATTTGAACCAACGTATGTCCGACTCCCTAGCTTATGCTCTTTTTCATGACACAATGCTACTCCAAAGCAGCTCTGGCATGACCAGGAAGAAGACTGAGTGTCAATAGTTCACAAACTATCTGTTTAACGTTTTGTTCTAGGATTTCACTGAAGATTAGTGTTAAATTTGATGGCCTACAATTTTGAAAATGTGGACATTTGCCTGTCTGCAGTCTTATGGTTCTCTCCGATTTACCAGGATTCCTTGGACAAAAGGATCTCTGACTACGTGTGCAAACTCTTTCAAACTTTTACAGTGTGATTGATTTGGATTTAGACATTTGGACTCTGTCAAAAATTGAGGTGCTCTGTCAGAAAAGAAAGATTGTACTTGCTGTTTAGTATTTGGTAAAGCAAACTCATCTTTTGTAAAAAGAACAAAGGTTGTTCAAGAGTTTTTAATCTATCTTTGAGATCTGGATTTGTACACTTGTTTTGGTAATCCTTAGTTTTATACAATTTTTTGCTTCAAGTTGCATCATAATACGGCTTTGACTTTTCAGTACAAATATCCTCTTGAAGTGGAAATGAAATACGTATCAGAATGCCGTTAAGCCTTGCTAAACTATATTTCACTTTTCAACAATTCCTTAGCTTAGCTCCTCTAATACAGACCAACAAAAATGAAAATACCAAACAGCAACACTCTATGAAATTTAGAACTTTGTACAATATACTTAGCATACAGGGCTCACAAAATCTTACAGAAACTGAGAGGGGCAATTCATAATTCAAGGGATAGAAAAGTTAAGTTTTCTAAGTAACATAACTTACAAAGGCATCAGAGCATTCAATACTGGAAAGAACTCTGTCCTTAAAAATCTCTCACCAAGGTACAGCATTAGGCAAACCCAACAATGTAAATAAGAGTCACTATATTCTAGGCAACAGATTTTTACTGCCTTCATTATTAAACACGGTCCTTATTGTAACACTCACAAATCCATTCATCAGAGTAATAAAATGGAAAACTATTAAGGCTCGGGGAAAAAAAAACAGATATCCTGTATTTGTAGAGTCAACACAAAGTTTATATATCCTTACTAGGAAAACTTCATTTTGGATTAGGAAACAAACTGATAAACAAATTATCATAACAAAGATGAACAGAGGGCTGCAAGTACCCTGCCCAGGGAGTGACTGCTAGAGGCAATAGGTAAGACCTCATACTGGAGTGGACCTAAGGAGTTTCCAAAGAAAGGAATAGAAAGCATACTTCATCTGCACAGCAAAGAAAGCCATAAACAAAATGAAAAGACAACCTACAGACTGCATCATTTGCAGACCCTTGCAAATGTGATGACAAGGGCTTTTTACTTCTAAAATATATAAAAAGCTCATACAATTCAATAACAGAAAAAAACAAACAAACCAATCAAAAAATAGGCAGAAGACCTAAATAAGCATTTCTCCAAAGAAGACATACAGATGGCCAACACGCAGATTAAAAGATGCTCAACACTGCTAATTATTAAAGACATGCAAATCAAAACTACAATGCGATAACACCTCATGTTGGTCAGTACAGCCATCAATAAAACAGTTTACAAATAACAAATGCTAGAGAGGGTGTGGAGAAAAGGGAATCCCCTGACACTATAGTTGGGAATGTAAACTGGTGTAGCTACTAAGGAGAACAGTATGAAGGCTTCTGAAAAAATTAGAGTTGCCATATGATCTATCAATCTCACTCCTGTGCATATATCTAGACAAAACAATAATCTGAAAAAATATGTGCACCCCAATATTCACTGCAGCACTATTTACAATTAGCCAAGACATGGACGCAATCTCAATGTCCACTGACAGAAGAATGGATAAAGAAGATATAATTCATATATACAATGGGATATTACTCAGCCATAAAAAGAATGAAATGCCATTTACAGCAACATAGATGGACCTAGAAATTAGCATACTAAGTCAGAGAAAGACACATATGATACGACTTACGTGCATAATCTAAAAAAAATTATAGAAATGAACTTATTTATAAAACAGAAACAGACTCACAGACATAGAGAACAGACCTGTGTTGGTCAAGGGGTCCGGGGGTGAGGGAGGGTTGAACTGGGAATTTAGGACTAGCAGATGTAAACTATTACATACAGAATGGATAAACAAGGTCCTATTGTGCAGCACAGAGAACTATATTCAATATCCTGTAATAAGCCATAATGGGAAAAAATATGAAAAAGAATATATACGTATCTGAATCACTTTGCTGTACACCAGAGACCACCACGACAAAGTAGATCTACTGTACTTCAATTTAAAAAGACGAAAAGAAAAAAGAAGGCATACCCCAAGCAGAAGGAACAGCCTGTTCAAAGGTACACAAGCATGAACAAACACAATTAGTATGCTCAAAGAACCACAGGTTGTTTGGTTTGGTTGGAATAGGGACCAGTACTGGGAGAGTAAAATTTGGACTTAACTTTGCAGGTATTAAGAAACTTCTAAGGAATTAAAGCAAAGAAGTGATATCACGTTTGTATATTTAAAAGAAAGTTAATAGAAGCAGGTAGACTAAAAGAGACTGAAAACAAGGGGCCCTAGCTGGATGGATGCTTGCTGCAACAAACCCTGGGGGGAGGGCTCAAGAGACATTCAGGGCATGTAAGCAGTTCAAGGCATGTAAGTATGTAAGCAGTAAGAAGTAAGACTTCATGAAGTATCAGACATGTAGGTAATCAGTGAAGGAGTCAGGTATGATTAGAATTTCTAATTCATATGGTTGGGAGACTATTCATTCCACAAATATTTACTAAGCACCTGTCACATGCCAAGCACTATTCTAAGTGCAGAGGATATGTCATGAACAAAACAGACCAAAATCCCAGTCTTTGGAACTTAAGTTCAAATGGATGGTATTCTATTACTGAAAGAAAAAGAAAGGAAAAAGAGGAGGAAGAGGGTTTAGTTTTGATTTGGGGAGGCTGGGGAAAGGCTGAGATTAGTTTTATATTGCTTTTACTTTGCTTAATTGCCAGCATTCCAGGAAAAGACTGGAAGTGTGTTAGAAGGAGGAGGTGGGTCTGCAGTGCACAATCTGAAGGGGAAGATGAAAGACTTGAACAATATCCATTTTGGCAAGAGTATGGAAAAAAATGTTTTTTGCAGTGGTAATGTATGATTTTTCCAGTAGTCATGTATGGATGTGAGAGTTGGACTAAAAAGAAAGCTGAGCGCTGAAGAATTGATGCTTTTGAACTGCAGTATTGGAGAAGACTCTTGACAAGTCCTTTGAACTGCAAAGAGACCCAGCCAGTCAATTCTAAAGGAAATCAGTCCTGAATATTCACTGGAAGGACTGATGCTGAAGCTGAAACCAATACTCTGGCCACCTGATTCAAAGAACTGACTCATTGGAAAAGACCCTGATGCTGGGAAAGATTGAGGGCGGGAGGAGAAGGGGATGACAGACGATGAGAAGGTTGGATGGCATCACCGACGCGATGGACATGAGTGGCTCTGGGAGTTGGTGATGGACAAGAAAACTTGACGTGCTGCAGTCCATGGCATCGCAAAGAGTCAGACACAACTGAGCAACTGAACTGAAATGAACTGAACTGACTGATGGAAAAAAAACAGACACTCTTACACAGTATTAGCTGATGGGAATATGAATTGGTAGAAACTCTGAAAGGGCAAGTGCACAAAAATGTATGATGTACAGTTTGTTTCAGTGTTTTTTTTAAAACATTTTTTTTTAACATGTTCACTTTATTTATTCACGTCTGTCCTGGGTCTTCATTGCGGTGTGCAGGCTTCTCACTGTGGTGGCTTCTCTCGTCCATTCTGGAGCATGGGACTCCAGGGTGTGCAGATTTCAGTATTTGTGGCGCAGGGGCTTAGTTGCCCCAGGGCACGTGGAATATTTCTGGACCAGGGATCGAACCCCTGTCCCCTGCATTAGCAGGTGGATTCTTAATCACTGGACCACCAGGGAAGCCCTCAGTGTTGTTTTTGATAACCAAACAAACAAAAACCCAGAAACAATCTGAATGCCCACCACAGCACATATTTATAACTAGCATCGACATATATCCACAGAATACTTTTGAGTGAAAAAAAAAATTACACTACAGTATGTATTAAATTAGCCTATTAACATTAAACTGATTGTATGCAACTGCATATGATTCTTTTTTTTTTTTTTGGACACCCTGGGTGGCATGCAGGATGGAAACTCAGGTCTTAACCACTAGACCACCAGGGAAGTCCCTATATATACTTCTCATGTACTATGCAGATCAGAAGTGAGAAACAGAAGTTGAGATCTAGAAGAGTATTCTTGTAATCATCTTTGAGTAGTGAGATTTTGGATGATGTTTCGTTTCTTATATATTTTTTGGGCTTCCCCGGTGGCTCAGACAGTAAAGAATTCGCCTGCAATGCCAGAGACCTGGGTTTGATCCCTAGGTTGGAAGATCCTCGGGAGGAGGGCATGACAAACCACTCCAGTATTCTTGCCTGGAGAATCCCACGGAGAGAGGAGCCTGGTGGGCTGCAGTCCAAGGGGTCGCAGAGTCAGACACGACTGAGCAACTAAGCACACAGCCTTGTATTTTTCAGTATTTGATTTTTTCATTACATTGAAAATTTATTATTCTAGTTTTTTTTAAAGCTATTTTTATTTTAAAGGAAAAGGGAAAAAGTGAGGGATATTTACATATGTGGAGGCTTATTATAAGAAAAGGGACCTAGGTTAACGAGGAAATTGGCAGGTAGGTGAAAAGAGTGAGAATAATGGGGCACATAAGTAGGAGGGGGAAGCAGAAGAGTAACAACATTAAGTCAGTACTCCCATTGCATAGGTCACTGGGACAAGGGGCCACAGGCCTGGCCTCTGTTCCTCAGAGCTGGGATATGGGCAGTACTACACGAACATTTCTATGACCTTCATAAGGTGAATATTCATAACCCATGACTGCCTGTATTCATTTGATTCTAATTGCCAAGAACTGAGTGGCATCTTCTACGCATGTGCAAATATGCAAATTCTTTGTTGAGAAATAAACAACAATCCCAAACCCCTCTCTGTGGCAACCAGAATCCTACCTGGAACAGGGCCAGAAAAAGCCATGTCTCCAGCACTTCTGAGAAAACTGTGGCTGCTGCTTATCAAATTAAAATGCAAAGCAGCTCATTCCAGTGTCACTGGGAACTGTCAGAAAAGGATTATGGTTCCCACCCCAAGGATGCAGGTCAGCTAAACAATACCCATCTTCTTGTGCTGAGAAGGAGGGAGGAGGAGGAGAAAGATTAGGCCTGTTTCCAAATAGCAGTCTGGCCTGCTTGTTACCGTGGTAACCTCCCTTCCCTGAGCTGCTCTCATTTGTCTTTCTCTGCCTGACCTTCATGTTGTTCTGACAGTAACTGAGGAGGAAAAGGTGCCTGCCTGCCAGCTAAGCACTCAAGTTGAGGGCACTGTGCAAGAAAAAGAGGCACTCAAAGTCCTCCTCATTCTTGATTTGAAGCAGTGACCTGAGAGCGATTAGAGCTCTGAAAGAGATCGCTGGTGGCCCTCGTCACTCCATCCTTGCCCTGCTCTCAGGGCCACCTCACTTCTCCGATACTCCCTTTCAGCGTGAGGAGTCTGAGTCAGAGTCAAGTGGGTAGGTGAGAAGTCACAGAGAAGAGAAAAAAACAAGGCACGACAAGCTGAAGAAGAGAGGTAGTAAAATATTAACTCAAAAATGCCTGAGACAGTAATCAGTACAGTGGTTAAGGACAGCTTTTAGTTTCCGCTGTCGTCAGGATTTGTGCCGTATGTTTAGTTGGGGGTGTGTGGGCAGTTTAAGGTACTTGGGACAGGGCTAGGGGAAGGGACTCAATCCTCAGTGCTTTCACTGTTTTTCTTTAAGCCTTTAATACCTTTAAAATTCAGTCACTTAACAAATAATTACTGCGTACTCCCTATGTGTAGGTCTTGTCCTAGACGCTGGGTATGGAGTGGGAAATGAAAGAGACTGGTGAGTAACTATAAATTAGAATCCCACTAAGGAACAAACAGGGCAAGTAGTAAGAGGCAGAGGACCTGTGAGCCACCTAGGGTATAGCTCGGGTTGGCCTCCTGAAGATGATGGATTTAAGCTGACATCTAAAAGATGAGAAGACATGAAGAACCCAGGATTGAGCAATACAGGCAGAGGGAACAGTGTATGCAAACCCTCAAGGCAGGAAAGAGCTTGGCATGCATTTGAGGTCCATATTTCATTTAATTACTACACAAGCCTATGCAAAAATGTTTGAGGCTACTTATTCTAGAAGCTTAAGGAGGCCCAGGAAATGGGCAACATGAGAACAGTAGTCAAATATTATCCACTAAGTTCACAGATAATTGAGTCACTAAGTCGTCAGTCATGAAATGCTATGGCATACGGACAGAACTTTTATCTAATAATTTGAAAAATACAGAAGCCAGTTCTCTGCCAATAGCAGTCACTGTCATTCCAAAAGACAAACAGTATATAGCTGATTTAGTTTATCTTAAATGGCACCCTCAAACTCACCAAAGACTTTACCCTAAACATACTTACAAACTGATTTATGTTGGAGTAATGAGCGTGTATGGAGAAAGCAATGGCACCCCACTCCAGCACTCTTGCCTGGAAAATCCCAAGGATGGAGGAGCCTGGTAGGCTGCAGTCCATGGGGTCGCTAAGAGTCAGACAAGACTGAGCGACTTCACTTTCACTTTTCACTTTCACACATTGGAGAAGGCAATGGCAACCCACTCCAGTGGTCTTGCTTGCAGAATCCCAGGGATGGGGGACCCTGGTGGGCTGCCGTCTATGGGGTCGCACAGAGTCGGACACGACTGAAGTGACTTAGCAGCAGCAGTAGCAATGAGCTTGTAACGGAGAAGGCAATGGCAACCCACTCCAGTACTCTTGCCTGGAAAATCTCATGGACGGAGGAGCCTGGTAGGCTGCAGTCCATGGGGTCATGAAGAGTCGGACACAACTGAGCGACTTCACTTTCACTTTTCACTTTCATGCACTGGAGAAGGAAATGGCAACCCACTCCAGTGTTCTTGCCTGGAGAATCCCAGGGATGGGGGAGCCTGATGGGCTGCTGTCTATGGGGTTGCATAGAGTCGGACACGACTGAAGTGACTTAGCAGCAGCAGCAATGAGCTTATAAAGGAGGTAGCAGGCCAGGTTTAGTCCCAGTTTTCCACTACTTAGCTGTATAACCTTAGACAAGCCATTTACTTCTCTAAACTTTGACCTTATAAAAGGAAGTAGCTGGAAAAAAAAAAAAAAAGAAGTAGCTGGACTTTGTGATCTCTAAGGAGACTGTATGAGGACTTTTTCAGTTACAAGTGACAGAAAAGCACAGCCAGACTGACTTAAATAAAAGACAGGTTCTTTCCTAACCACTTTAATAAAACTCCTGAAGTTCCTTCTGATTGGACCAGCTTCTGAAACTCATTAAAATTTTTATATTTTGTAAATATTTGAGCATATTCCCTCTAAGTCTTTGCCTTTTCGGGTTTTAATTTTTAAAACCATAGTGTACATAGTACACTATGCCCTGTGCTCTTAGTAAGACAGATAATCATAGTGCCTCTCCAGTCACCTGTCTCCAGAGGGGGTTCACCATCAATCTACTTATTTCCTCTAAAATAAGATGTTGACAGAATACTTATTCCATTTTTTTAGAAGGTGGAGTCATGCTTCATCCTTAATATTGCCTGTTCAAGATATAAAACCCTTCAAATCTCTCCTGCTCTTAAGAGCATTCAATTTTTCCAACTGCTTCAAACAAAACACTTAAGGGATAGTTAAGACACATCACAAAAGTATTAATATGGCCAGACAGCAAACATCAGTCCTTCTTATCTACTCAATTATACTACAGAAATGAGTTAGAGTTGCATTGTTAGAACATTCTGAATTATTACTAAATATGGGAACTTTCTTGAAGACCAAATTGCATTTTCAGATTGCAAAAACCCAGATTATCAGAATTTCACTATACCACAAACATTTTTGTGTCAAGTAATTTAAAACACAATTTTAAATATTTGTGCTCAAACACAAATATATTGAACAAACAAACAATAATTTATTTGACCAATTTCCTGCAGGTAGATATTTAGGTTGTCCCAATTTTCACTTGTATAAACAAGGCTAAGAGAGTATCTTAATGACTACATCTCTTATACCCATTTTATGATTTTCACAGGTTAATATCCTATACATGAGATTAGAGAATAAAAGGGTATGCATATTTTATGGCTTTTGACACACACTATTTCATCAACTTTCAGGCTCACTAGAGCTTAAAAAGATTATTAAACTATAACCCTGTAAACTGGCATTTATCGCCACTATTCTTGCCTTCACTTAAGCAGGTCTACACTAATTCCTGATTCCTTTCCTGGGTTACAAATGACTACTCCAAACCCAGATATATATATATATATATATATATATATATATATATATATAGAGAGAGAGAGAGAGAGAGAGAGAGAGAGAGAGAGAGAGAGAGACAGACAGACAGACAGACAGACAGACAGACAGACAGAGAGAAAGTCACTCAGTTGTGTCTGACTCTTTGCGACCCCATGGACTATAGAGTCCATGGAGTTCTCCAGGCCTGAATACTGGAGTGGGTAGCCATTCCCTTCTCCAGGGGATCTTCCCAACCCAGGGATCGAACCCAGGTCTCCCACACTGCAGGCGGATTCTTTACCAGCTGAGTCACCAGGGAAGCCCTATATATCATGCCTCCTCCTATACACATGACATTATATTTATCCATGTGTTGTGCTTAGTCGCTCAGTTGTGTCCGACTCTTTGAGACCCCATACACTGTAGCCTGCCAGGCCCCTCTGCCCATGGGATTCTCCAGGCAAGAATACTGGAGTGGGTTGCCATGCCCTTCTCCAGGGCATCTTCCCAATCCAGGGGTCAAACCCAGGTCTCCCGCATTGCAGGCGGATTCTTTACCGTCCGAGCCACCAGGGGAGCCCATAGGTAATATTCAAATAGTTCAGGCCCCACAGCTTGAATACTGGGCAGAGTCTGAATGTCTCTTAAGCCAGGACAATAAAAGGCTAGATTTCTTTCTTTTTTTATTTTAAAAAAAAAAAGTTTATAAAATGTTTATTTATTTGGCTGTGTCAGGTCTTAGTTGAGACATCTGGGATCTTTCGATCTTCATTGCAATATGTGGGATCTTTAGAAGTGGCATGTGGGTGTAGATCTAGTTCCCTAATCAGGGGTTGTATCTGGGCCCCTGCATTAGGAGCTTAGAATCTTTAAAAGGCTAGATTTCTTGGAGTATAGGTTGGGAGTTGAGATTTCTAACCAGCAAGTAGTTGACAGACAGGAAAGACTGAGGTTTGATCCCTGGGTTGGGAAGATCCACTGAAGAAGGAAATGGCAACTCACTCCAGGTACTCTTGCCTAGGAAACCCCACAGACAGGAGCCTGGCGGGCCACAGTCCGTGGGGTCGCAGAGTCGGACATGACTTAGCAACTGAGCAACAAGAGAAAGTTTCTAGATTAAGAATGAGCATGATAAGGGTTTGAAAGACATCTTCAAACAGAAGAAAATGGTGAAGATAAGTAAAAAGAGATGATTAAGAGAAATGGACTTTGATGATAGTAAACTTAGGTTCAAACAGATCCTCTGCGATAGGTTGTACAATGTTAGACAAGTCATTTAACCTTTTTAAGCCAGTTTTCCCATTAGTAAAATGGAAATCATAATACATGTCTCACAGAACTACTGTGAGAATTAAATACTATACAAATAGCATTCAGCCTTGTTACCTGGCACATACTCTGATAAATGCTAAACGCTGCTACAGTTTCTGTTATTGTTAAATGTGGCCTAGGGATCCTCCAAAGGGGCATCATCCACTGACCTTTACTACGAGTAAAGGTCGGGTTAGAAGGCTCACAAGTCAGATATCAGCATTCTCTTTTCAGGCTCAAAGCAGGTCAAGAGTTGGCTAGTAAATCGGCAATTAAAAAAAAATCAAATGAGTTTTTTTTTAAAAGCTTATCAAGCCCATTCTTATTTCAGGTTGGGAGATGTGTACACAAAGTGAGTACTTGTTCCATAATTCCTGTACCCCTCTACACCTGGCTCCCTCAGAAGAGTCAGAATGGAACTCCACTAGTGTCCCTCTGAGCCACCCAGGAACAAACCCAGGGGAAAAAGTCCCCAAATGACATTCTGATGTGTAGTTAATGATCTGTCTTGCATGAGTAGCTGAAACATTGTCCCTGTCATATTACAAAGACTGAGATAGACGCTGTCATAATCTCCAACTGTATGTATCTCTTCTTGTAGAAGACACTGTATAATCTACCAGCACACAGTCTCCCTAAGCAGATAAAACTGGTCAGCAGGTGACAAGTGGTATTAATCCTAAAATTCTCTAAGGAGTTAGAGAGAAAGCACTTAATCATCAGTTCAATGAGGCATTTGGCTAATCACCTGCTGGAGAAGGAACTTTTGGAAAAACAAATGAGTAGGACATCTTCCAATAAGGTGGAAATGCCTAAGAGCACAAACACTGGATTGGCCAAAAAATTTGTTCAGGTTTTTCCATACCATGTTATGGGGAATCTCAAACAAACCTTAACTGTTTAAAGTATTTAAAAAGATTAGAGAGGCCCTCCCTCAATCCTGTTCCTCCCATATAGGCCCTCTCTAAACATTAGACCTTCGTTTTGCAAAGGAAGCTTTCCTGGCTTCTATGACTATTTTCCAACCTACTCCAGTATTCTTGCCTAGACACTCCCATGGACAGAAGAGCCTGGGGGCTGCTGTCCACAGGGTCGCACAGAGTTGGACATGACTGAAGCACCTGAGCATGCACGCACTGGAGAAGGAAATGGCAACCCACTCCAGTGTTCTTGCCTGGAGAATCCCAGGGACGGGGGAGCCTTGGTGGGCTGCCGCCTATGGGGTCGCACAGAGTCAGACACGACTGAAGTGACTTGGCAGCAGCAGCAGCACGACTATTTCCTAGCACCCTCAAGATTTCTAGATAATAGCTGTGGTCATTTAAGCTCTCTTAACCTCAGCTTCTTTATGAGATTCAAAAAAACAAAAAAGCAGCTAGGATTTTATTTTATTTCCCTAAATTCTAATCTTCCTCAAATCCAAACTGGTGTAACTGGCAAGTCGTCGTTTAGTTGCTAAGTCATGTCCAACTCTTGTGACCATGTGGACTATGGCCTGGCAGGCTCCTCAGTCCAAGGGATTCTCCAGGCAAGAATACTCGAGTGGGTTGCCATTTCCTTCTCCAGGGGATCTTCCCGACCCAGGAATCAAACCCGTGTCTCCTGCATTGCAGGCAGATTCTCTACCAACTGAGCTATAAGGGAAGCCTGTGACTGTCAGGTAGAGCTATCCTTAATACCACTGCTGTTGACTTCAGCTTTCTTACAAGGGCATTCATCAAAATGAAACCTCTACATTCAGACACACATTTTCAGTATGAAAATAAAACAGTGCCAACCAGGAACCTCTTCAAAATGATATAGATGAGATAAAGGCAGCACCTAAACCACAGTGGTTTTGGACAAGCATCAGGTATAGGGTCCAAGCATGACAGGTGTTGGAAGAAACACAATTTTAGAGCTCCATCGAGATTTGTGCATTTCAAATACAATAAATAGTGGAAAAGTTGAGATGCATTTATCCCTCAGGCAATGAGGTATCTTCTTCCAGTATATAAAATATTAAAATGGCCTACCCTGGTATGGTTTTCACATCTCTAGTAGTCTAGAGTCTAGTTCTAAAGATATTCTTTCTTTTTTTCCTTTACAGGTTTTGCTCAGGTTGCTAGAAGAGATTCTATGGATTTCTAGCTTCAAAGCTGGGTGGATCTGATCAAGTAGAAGTTTAGCGCGAGTAAGCAGGCACATGCACGTAAGAATGAAATAAACCAAGTCACAACTACCAAAAAGGAGGAAGGGACCGGTATAGAAGAAATATATTACATTTATCTTTCTAACAAGTCCGACTGGCAGAAACATATGCTTTTTAACTTGTTATTTACCTCACGTCCTTAATCAACATCCGATTAATCCCAATGGTCAAAAGAGAAACTCCTAGTAAAATTTCACTATGAGCACTGTTCTGTGCCACAGTAAGACCACATCAGCAGACCCAAACCAGATCTTTCTGTTCTCTCTTACACTAAGGTTTTGTCTAACAGTATATAAAAAAATTTCTTTTCTAATCTCCTGTAGAAAAACTTAAAGTCAACAGACCAATAAGCTCTCATTTCATATACAGAATATTCCAAACCATGTGGCAAAGTACCAAGTTGTTTCATTACCATTCCAGTAAGAGTAGGATAAGGAAGAGAAAGTAAGACTTTCCACTCAGGTGGAACGTCTAAATACACATATATTTAGAAGGATGTTATCTTAGTACATTGCCCTTGTTTCACAGCACTCAGAGGAAGTGAGACTTTTCCCCTTATAAATCTTAGGGAATGCACCAAGAATTTTAAAATTTCCACCCCTGTATCCCTCTTTGGGTTTCTTTCAAAGCATGAGATTAAAGGAAAGAAAAGACAGGCTTCAGTACACAACATACCGATAGGTGCTCATACTGTCCTTAATCACTTTCTGGCCATATTTAAAACAGTATTATGCACCCATGATTCTGGTTAAAATAAATAAATAAATAAAAGTTGACAGTACCAGGAACTGATTAAGCAAGACTGGTGGAGGCATAAATTACAGGTTCAACCACTTTCATAAAGTGGCTATACCTACTGAAGTACAACATGTGCACATCCAACTTCCTAGCAATTCCACCCTTAGGTTTGTACCATAGGGAAACTTTGGCACTTGCGGCCCAGAGACACAACAATGTTCAAGGGAGCAGTGTTGGTGATAACAAAAATGCTGGAAAGAGCCTAAATGACCATCAGAAAGTAATGCAAATTAACTATACTGCATATAGCAACACAGGCAAGGAAAAGGCAAGACAGAAAAAGGTGTGACACTGTGACTCTACTTAAAGCAAGAAAAGAATCAGGTAAAACTAAGAAAGCAAGCATACTGACACAGACAAATAAGCAGTGACCAATATAAAATGCCAGACAGTGGGAGGTAAAGAGGAAGCAGGGGCACAGCGAGCAAAGGGCCACACAGGAGGGTCTAAACCGAACGTATCATCAAGCTTTACTTTTTAAGGCAGGTAACACGTACATGTGTTCTTTTTATCAGTATTCTTTGAACCCTAACAGGATATATTTCTCAGTTTAAAACTAACAAAAGAAAAAAAATTACACCAAGATATTCCTTATTATCTAGTATCTACACATTGATACAATGAAGAAACATGCCAAACTTTTCGATGACCCTTTCAAGTGGTAAAAGATTTGCGTAACCATGTTAGTTTTCAGAAAAATTAGCTAATGGATCTACTTCCATAGTATCTCGGAGAAGTTTTCTTTGCAGCATAGTTATCTCATGTAATATAACTTTTTATAATGTCTCCTTTCCTCATGATAAATGAAATTCCATGAAGGAAGGCCTTCTCTCCTTCAACACTCTATCCTGAGGTCTAACACTGTGCCTTGATACGGGAAGTACACAATAAAAATTTCTGAATGAATAAATGATCTTGAGACTCTAATTAGGCTGGGGCAACTATTACTAGTCTCTCCACAAATGTAGGAAAATACACCACAATTCTTCAGAAACTTCATGTTTCATCCCTGTCATTTGGCTCTCTGAACCTCTGTCCCAGAAATTAGTAGGTATTTCAGCATTTATGAAACAAAGTTTACTAAGGTCTTACTATAAGTGGGCACAGTCTTGGGTGCTAAAATCATGGCAGTGACAGGACAGACATAGTCTCATTTGTCTATAAAACAGCCATTTGGTGGTATAAAGGAGATGGTAGATAGGATTGTCCCCACTGACCTCTTAGAACACTGAAATGTATACAAAGGCAAGCCTGAGATATCAACAAATGGTGTGTGGCAAGATCCACTGTGGAAAACAATGGGCTGCTATTTCCTTCTGCTGCTCTAAACAATGAACTAATTCCTTTAGTCTCTGTACCCCTGTGACTTATATTATTCTTCATTCTGCAGAGTAGCTTCTCCTAAAGCACTGAATAAACAGTGAAGCACTGTCCTTCTGGAAGCTCTTCTAGAAAGCAACAGGCAGAGACATACCTCATAGGAGGAAAAGCTATAAGGAAAGAAATTATTATCTTGAAGACAAACATCTCTATTCTGGAGATAAAAGACATGAGCCATAGGTGGTCACATTACAGCTGCCTCTGCTTGTGATTTATAAAAATGGTTAAAATTAGAGACAAGGAATGGACAAGCATTAAATGGTGGTTGGAATTACTTCATTTCACTAAACTCAAAACTTTTGCTGCTTTTCATTCTGTTTCAATACATTCATCATTCTATCCAGCATTCCTTTAAAGGCCCCAGTAGAAAATGCTGCTGACACCTATTATCAGTTCTAGTTATTCCTGACTCCCTTCTTCTTCCTAGAGCCAAGCTAAAATTTAAGAAATGAAAGTTGGTGAGTAGTGTAATTAGGTAGGACATGAAGGGAACAACCGACATCCTTCAGAATGGATTATGCTTCTATTTACTTCTTAGGCATTTAACTTGCTTCCTGAAAATTTAACTTTGCAAGGCATTATTTCCTTTTGTACATTATCTCCAATAAAAATATGTATTAAAAAACTAAAAAAAACCCCCCGCATTTCAAAGTATATTCAGTTTTCATCTCTGTGAGTCATTGTTGATGGAAGAAGAATTCCACACTCGGAATGCTGAAGTAATTCTTTCATGCCCAAATCTAGACTGAGTATAGTTGGCACAGGGGTCAATGAGGCCAAAGGTAAATGAGCATTAACTAAGGATACTGAATACTCAATTAGGTGCTTGGTAGCTAAACTGGAAACTAGTTAAGAAAATTTAGGAACTGAGACTTCCCTGGCAGCCCTGTGTTTAAGACTGTGCTTTTGCTGTAGAGGGCATGGGTTTGATCCCTGGTCAGGGAACAAGATTCCACATGCCGTGCGCCATGCAGCCAAAAAAGGAAATTTGGAAATAAAATTTACTTATTATTGTATTCAAAGGGAATATATAGGGATATTTACCAAAAGTTGGGTAACTTAACTCAGTTAAAAAGCATTCACAATTTGCTGTAGAACTGAACAAATAAAGCAGAACTGTATATCAGATTCAAATTATTACATAAAGACAACAGCAACAAATAAAACATCTAAGGCTACCCTCAGCATAAGACCTTTCTGAATTAGAAGCTGCTATCAACATATTGACCAGGTTCAAGACAATGTGAGCCAAGCTCAGGCTGGATATCAACCCTTTATTCAACGCCTCTCAGGAGGGAACCTTCCTGAAGGGCACACTCTGTCCAACTGAGGGTGAATGTCTTATATATATATTTTTCTCTTCTGTCTTCCAAAACCTAATAAAAATGAAAACGTGTAAACAGAAAAAAATAGGCACAAATCTCTGAGGACCAAGAGAGCAAGAGAGAAGAGCAGAGGAGACATGAGATATCAAAAACATTTCAGAAACTAGAAAACAGATGTACAAATGTTAACCTAGCAGATCAAAGGAAACCGATGAGAGACCTCAGTCTGTAAGGTAAAGGAAAAGAACTATATTAGCAAACATTCAAAACCCAGGAAAAGCTCAGGTACTTCTAAAAAGAGGATAGGGCTCAAAACAGGAAGATCAGCTCCAAGTCTTTAAAAGATACATCAGAACTCTAAAGCATCTTCACCAACAAAGCAGCTTCCTCACCTCCCCACCCACTACCCCTCACAATTCTAGCAGAAGTCTGAAGGTTTGTTCTCCGGGTATGTTGAATAGACAGACTCCGTACTTACCAACACCAAGCACAACTGAGAATAAAGTACAGCGCTGACAACAACAGTGAAACATAAAACTCCTTTCCTTTCACTGGGCTCTGCTAAAGCAGGCAAAAGATTGGCTGATTGCTCTGAGGGAAAAATGACTTCTTCCCTAAGTCAAAAGACCAGATGTTGGTGACTGGGTGACCCTCGCCTAAACACTCAATCACCCCTACAGTAAAGCCTAACAACTGACAAGCTCCATCAATGAAAAAACAGCTTCTAAAAAAAATGGACTGTAGTGTTTTGCTTTTATAATCATTCTTTAGGTTCCAATTATTTTGGCATCTTAGCAAGTATTTATTATACACCACCTGGCTGGGAACCTTAGTTCCTATGTATACGTGCTCAGTCACACAGTCCTATCTGACTGTTTGTGACCCTATGCACTGTAGCCTGCCAGACTCCTTTGTCCATGGGATTTTCCCAGCAAGAATACTGGAGTGGATTGCCATTTTCTCCTCAAACGGATCTTCCCAGCTCAGGGATCATGCCCATGTGTCCTGCATCTCCTGGATTGGCAAGCAGATTCTTTACCACTGAGCTACCTGGGAAGCCCCTGTAGTGTTTTGCTTTTAAACACAAGTGGATAATCAAGAATGGCAAGACATTTGATTAAAAGACACTCTGCATCTAAACAATGAATGAACTTGAAACAAGTAGAGATAATGTAGAGAGCAGGAAAAAAAAAAAAAGAAAAAATTACTGTATCATATATAAGATATTGCATCCATGGAACAAGAGATTATGAAAAAGCATTCAGAGTATAAGAAAGCTACTATAGAAATTAAAAAAATATATATGTATATATATAAAGTAGGAAGTTTGAGTAGGTATACTGAAACCTAACTTGCTTACTTATTAGAATTTTGGGTTGCTTGAATTTTTATTAAAAAAATTAATTAAGTTTTTGACTGCACTAGGTTTTCATTGCTGCACATAGGCTTTCTCTAGTTGCGACGAGCAGGGGCTTCTCTTTGTTGGGGTTCGCAGGCTTCTCTTGTTGCAGAGCATAGGCTCTAGGCACATGGGCTTCTGCAGTTGCACCATACAGGCTCAGTAGTTGTGGCTCTCCGGCGGTAGAGCACAGGCTCAGTAGTTGCCGCACAAAGGCCCAGTTGCCCCACAGCAGGAGAAATCCCTCAGACTAGAGATCAAACATGTCAGCTGCATTGGCAGCGGATTCTTATACACTGTATCACCAGGGAAGTCCTTGAATTTTCTTTTAAGCATCCTTGTTTGTAAGTTATTGCAAAATGTTTCCAATTACTTTCTACCCTGATGCTGGGAGGGATTGGGGGCAAGAGGAGAAGGGGACGACAGAGGATGAGATGGCTGGACGGCATCACCGACTTGGTGGATATGAGTTGAGTAAACTGCGGGAGTTGGTGATGGACAGGGAGGCCTGGCGTGCTGCGATTCATGGGGTCGCAAAGAGTCGGACACGACTGAGCGACTGAACTGAAACTCCTTACAAGTGGAATTGTAGGGTTTTTGTCACATATTCTTTTTATAAAAAATTAATTTATTTATTTTAACTGGAGGATAATTACTTTACAATATTGTGGTGTTTTCTGCCATACATTGACACAAATCAGCCATGGGTGCATATATATCCCCTCATCCTGAACCCCTCCTCACATCGCCCTCCCCACTCCATCCTTCTGAGTTGTTGCAAAACACGGGCTTTCAGTGCCCTGCTTCATGCATCGAACTTGCACTGGCCATCTATTTTACATATGATAATATACACATTTCAATGCTATTCTCTCAAATCACCCCACCGTCACCTTCTCCCACATAGTCCAAAAGTCTGTTCTTTGCATCTGTGTCTCTTTTGCTGCCTTGCATTTAGGATCGTTGTTACCATCTTTCTAAATTCCATTTATATGCATTAATACACTGTATTGGTGTTTCTTACTTACTTCACTCTATATAATAGGCTCCAGTTTCATCCACCTCACTAGAACTGACTCAAATGCATTCCTTTTTATAGCTGAGTAATATTCCATCATGTATATGTACCACACCTTCCTTATCCATTCGTCTGCTGATGGACATCTAGGTTGCTTCCATGTCCTAGCTATTGTAAATAGTGCTGCAATGAATACTGTACCCTTTTTCAATATTTCTCTTTCAATTTTGGCTTCCTCAGTGTGTATGCCCAGCAGTGGGATTGCTGGGTTGTATGGCAGTTCTCATTCCAGTTTTTTAAGGAATTGCCACACTGTTCTCCATAGTGGCTGTACCAGTTTGCATTCCCACCAACAGTGTAAGAGGGTTGATTCCCTTTTCTCCATACCCTTTCCAGCATTTATTGTTTGCAGACTTTTTATGGTGGCCATTCTGACCGTGAGATGATACCTCACTATGGTTCTGATTTGTATTTTCTAATACTGAGCAATGTTGAGTATCTTTTCATGTGTTAAATTCCTTTCAGCAAGGTTTTGTAGCTTTCAGTGTTTACATTTTACATATCTTTTATCAGGTTTATCCCTATTTTATATTTTAATGCTGTTAAAAATTATGTTTTAGAAACTTCATTCTGATTTCCAGTATATAGAAATATAATCGATTTTAATATAATGAACTTCTGCACTATTGTTAAATTCACATATTAGTATTGTTTTAATAGCTTTTTTGTAACTTTCTTAAGAGTTTCTCTTTTTAAGATTATAAAAAATATTTCTTCATTAAAACCTCATGTTACCTGTTTTTTTCCTTGTAGCATTTTCTACACAAATGATCATAACATCTTTATTTACATAAAGACAGTTTTATTTCTTCCTTTTAATTTTGGATGACTTTTATTTCTTTTTTTCTGGTCTTACTGGACTAGCTAGAACCTCCAGAGTTATGATGGACAGAAGGAGTAAGAAGAGACATCCTTACCTCAGGCTTTATCCTAAGGCGAAAAGTATTCAGTTTTTCAATGTTAGCTACAGTGTTAGCTGTAGGTTTACGATAGATACTCTCTATCAGGAAGAGATTCCCTTCTATTCCTGGTTTCTTGAATAAGGTGAGGCAAATGACAGGCAAATGAAGCATGAAAAGTATTGACTGTGGGTGCAAAATTTAAGGGAGTACCAAGAACCTCAGTAATCAAGAAATGATATTTTAACACAATATTTTTTAAAAATCAAAATTAATGCAAAAAATCACAATGAACAAAATACTGAGATTTAAATAAAGATCAGATTAATCTTACTGATTTTTCCTTTGGTTTCTGGCTTCAATTTGGGTCTGCATAGCACTGTTACTGAAGCCCTAAGAATAACAGAAGGATGGGTACTGCAGACACAAGGAACAGCACACAGAAAGGCCATAAGCGAGGGATGTGCCTGGAGCATCCGAGGAATATTAAGGAAAAGAGTGACAGAGGGAGAGGAGACAGTAAATGAGGTAAGAGTGAAAATAGGAGCCAGATGATCTAAATGACTATGAGAACTTTGAGATTTTTGAATGGTACGAGAAGCCACTACATGGGTTTGAGTAGAGGAGTAAAAGAACCTGATATGCTTTAAAAGGACCACTGACTGCTCCGGCACTAAACACAAGGGTCTAGTTAAGGGCTGTTACAATAACCCACAGCTGTTTGTATCAGCCGGAAGCAGGGAAAGCGGTAAAAAAGAGTTAGATTCTAAATATTTTGAAGATAAAGCCATTAAAATTTGTTGGTGGATTGTATGTGGAGAGGGAGAGAATGAGAAAAGAATGACTCCTCGGCCCAAGCAATTAGAAAAATGGAATTGCTATTTACTGAGATGATGAAGACTGAGAGAAGATCAGGTTGGACAAAAAATTAAGAAGTCTTGATTTTGGACATTTTTTAAGTTTGAAATGCCTATCAGATATCTATCTAAGTCAAAATATCAGGTAGGCAGATGAATACACGAGACGGATAGTAAATGTGAAGTTGTCAGCATATAAATGAAAGCAGAGGAGATAATGGAGAATAGGACTGAGTCCATGGGCACTTCAATGCTTAGAGTTTGGAGAGATTAAAAATAAGCAGCAAAGGAGACTGAGGTGAAGAATACAGACTAAGGTGAGAAAAACAATCAGGAAACTGTGATGTTCTCAAAATCAAGTAAAGAAAGTATAGGAAAGAGAAAGTAATCAAATCTGCTGAAAGGTAAAGTAAGGATTGAGAACTGAGAACTATTAAGAAAGTAAAAAGACAACCTACTAGCCGAGTGGGAAAAAATATCTGCAAATCACATATCTATTAACAAAAAGACAACCCAATTAAAAATGGGCAAAGGATCTGGGGAAATCCCTGGTGGTCCAGTGCTTAGGCTTCCAGGATCTCACTGCCAAGCTCCAGGGTTCAGTCCCTGGTCAGGGAATTACAATCCCACAACTTGGGTGACCAACAACAACAACAAAAAAGGCAAAGGATCCAAATAAAGGTTTTTTCCCCCAAAAAGTAAGTATATATACAAATGAGCAACAAGCAAATGAAAAGATGAGCAGAACCACTAATTATCACATGCCAAATGCTCAGTCATGTCTCACTCTTTGCAACCCCATGCTTTGTACCCACCAGGCTCCCCTGAACATGGGACTATCCAGGCAAGAACACTGGAGTGGGTTGACATTTCCTACTCCAGGGCATCTTCCCAAGCCAGGGATTGAACCTGTGTCTCCTGTATTGCAGGTGGATTCTTTACCAGCTGAGCCATCGGGGAAACCCAACTAATAATTAGGAAGACGCAAATTAAAATCACTTCACACTCACGAAGATGGTTCAAATAAAAAGACAAGAAGACGATAACAAGTGCTGGAAAGGACAAGTTGGAACCTTCTAACATTGCTGGTAGGACTGTAAACTGGTGCAGCCACTTTGGAAGTTTGGCAGGTCTTCAAAATGTTAAACAGTTATCATGTGACTTAGCAATTTCACTCCTTTTAGTATAAAACCAAAAGAATTGAACACACATGTCCACATGAATGTGTGTGCATTGTGAATGCATTCATGTGCACATGAATGTTCACAGCAACATTATTCATAATATCCAGAATAGAGAATCAACTTAAATTTGTCCATCAACTGATGAATGGATGAATAAAATGTGTTTATATCCATACAATGGAATATTTGGCTATTAAAAAAGGACAAAGTGGACTTCCCTGGTGGCCCAGTGATTAACAACCAGTCTGTCAATGTAGGAGACACAGCTTTGATTGCTAGCCCAGGAAGACTCCAGATGCCACACAACTAGGCCTGCAGGCCACAACTGCTCACCCTGAGCACCTAGAGCCTGTCCTCTGTAACAGCGAAGCCATCAAAACGTGAATGAAGTCCATACACTGCAACTAGAGAGTAGTCCCCACTCGCTGCAACTAGAGAAAGCCTGTGCACAGAACTGAAGACCTAGTGCAGCCAAAAATAAATAAATTAAAAAAAAAAAAAACTTAAAAAAAAAGAACAAAGTATAGATAAATCCTGTAACATGGATGATCCTTAAAAACATTATTCCGAGTGAAAGAAGCCAGACTTGAAGGGCCATATATTATTTAATTCCACTGATATGAAATGTTGAGTCAGAAGCAGAGTAATGGTTTCCAAACGTGAGGAGGAGGTAGGAATGTATACTGACTATTAACAGGCATAGAGTTTCTTTCTGGGGTGATACAAATGATCTAAAATAGTGATCATGTAATAGTGATAGTTGCATAAGTCTGTGAATACACTAAAACTCCCCGAATTTCATACTTTTAATATGTGAATTTTATGGCATGTGAACTGTGTCTCAAGAAAATGCCAAGTTAAAAAAGGTTGAGAATTGATCACTGGATTTACCAATGAAGAGGTCACTGGTGACTCACAAGGGCAGTTTCCACAGAACGGCAGAGGAAAGGACGCTGGCAGGGCCACGTGTCTCTGCAGAGGCTCTGCGGGAAATCTGTTTTCTTGCTGTTTCCAGTTTTTAGAAGCTGCCTGCATGCCCCAGCTCATGGCACCTTCTTCCTCCATATTCAAAACCAGCAGTATAATATCTTGAAGTCCTTCTCTCTTACTTTCCTGTCTCCCACTTTCCCTTATCAAGACTTCTGTGATTACACTAGGCTCACCTGGATAATCCAGGCTTCTCTCTCTATCTCAAAATCCTTAATCACATATAGAAAATTCCTCTGCTATGTAAGGTAATCAGCTTCCCTGG
The DNA here is from genome assembly GCF_033118175.1 of Dama dama. Taxonomy (NCBI): domain Eukaryota; kingdom Metazoa; phylum Chordata; class Mammalia; order Artiodactyla; family Cervidae; genus Dama; species Dama dama. Next base: position 56,831,193 of record NC_083692.1, on the reverse strand, counting down.
AGGCTCAGTTGGTAAAGAATCCACCTGCAATGCAGGAGACACAGGCTCAATCCCTGGGTTGGGAAGATCCCCTAGAGAATGGCATGGCAACCCACTCCAGTATTCTTGCCTGGAGAATCCCATGGGCTGAGGAAATTGGGGGGCTACAGTCCACAAAGAGGTGGACACGACTGAAGTGACTGAGCACACACATGCATATAAGGTAACATTCACATGTTCCAGGGGTCATAGGATATTTTTAGGTGGCCATTATTCTGCTTATCACATACATATAGTTTTTGCATACTACTGAAATTAAATTGGTATTAATCCAAACTAGATTATTCCACTAAGAAAATAGCTCTGAATGTTATATTAAAAGAAACAATCAAGGAACTTAAATGGTATATTAGAATACTTCCCTTTAACACAAAAGAAGACTTGGTGGAGGAATAGAGGAACAAAAAAGATATAAAACATATAGAAAATAAGCAGCAAATGGCAGACAATAAATATCATCAGTAATTATGTTAAATGTAACCAAATTAAACATTCCAATTAAAGAATGAGGGGGCACTTCTCTGGTGGTTCAATGGTTAAGACTGTGCTCCGAACGCAGGGCGTATGGGTTCCATCCCTGGTTGGGGAACTAAGATCCCACATGTCATGCAGCATGGCCAAAATGAATGAATGAACAGGGGAAGCAACTCAGAGTCTATAAAATTACTAAAATAGACAAAAGACAAGACTTACAAACCTAGGAGGTTTTAAAGAATAAGGAAAGAGAGAGTGATCCGCAAGTGCCAAGAAGGAAAAAAGATGACACCCACTTTTAGGTTGACTGACATAAGAAACATGAGAGGACTGCACTGAAGCAGGATTCTACAGAGATGTTTATAATCTTTTTGACAAAACAACATTTAAATTTTTTGTTTCGTAAAAATCTGTCCATCTTTTCCTTTATCTTTCTTCCCTTACATTCATGCTTAGAAAGGCAGTCATACTCTGAGAGCCGATAAAAAATACTCATCTATGTTTTCTCTTTTTTATATAGTATTCCTAAATTACAGCCTCAGTTCATTTTAACCTTACTATAGACTGTGCTGTTTTATTTTATTTTTTGACTCTGCTGTTTTAAACTCTCTTTATTTTTCTTTCGTAGATCAGAAGGAAAGGATGTAAAGACGACAATGTATTATAGAAAAAGCACTAAATTAAAAGGCAGTAGTCGGAGAAGGCAATGGCACCCCACTCCAGTACTCTTGCCTGGAAAATCCCATGGACGGAGGAGCCTGGTAGGCTGCAGTCCATGGAGTCGCTAAGAGTCAGACACGACTGAGCGACTTCACTTTCACTTTTCACTTTCATGCACTGGAGAAGGAAATGGCAACCCACTCCAGTGTTCTTGCCTGGAGGATCCCAGGGATGGGGGGACCCTGGTGGGCTGCCGTCTACGGGGTCGCACCGAGTCGGACACGACTGAAGCGACCTAGCAGCAGCAGCACAAGGCAGTAGTACTGACATTTAATCCAAACTCTATTACAAAGCCACTGGATGGCAGGCAGCTTGATCTCTGGTCTACTGCCCTCTTCCCCCATTGCCACAGTTTAACATCACATTATCTCTGGGTTGCAAAAGAGTCAGACACAACTTAGCAACTAAACAACAACAATCTTATCAAAGACCTTTGGGGCTTCCTTGGTGGCTCAGTGGTAAAGAATCTGCCTGCAATGCAGGAAACATGGGTTCCATTACTGGGTTGGGAAGATCCTTTGGAGAAAGAAATGGCAACCCATGCCAGTGTTCTTGCCTGGGAAAACCCAGAAACAGAGGAGCCTGGCAGGCTATAATCCATAGAGTTGAAAAAGATTTGGACACAACTTAGTGACTAAATAAAACATCATCATCTCTGGTCTATGGCTATAGGTTATTATAATATCTCTCAAATGTTGGTGAATTGGCCAAATTGACAATAATCTCTCCTTCTTCCAATCCATCCACCACAAAAGTTAGAAAAGCCTTAAAATGAAGGATTCATATCTATAGCTCATATAAATTGCTCCTACAAATTAGAAAAAACAAATAATTCAAGAGAAAAATGAGTAAAGGTTAGGAACAAGCAACACACAGAAGAAATACAAATGACCAAAAGATATATTTTAAAAATTATATTCAACCATACTAATAACGAGGAAGGCACAAATTAAAATGACAAAAGCATCTCCCTCATCAAATCATCATTAATTATAAAGAATCATAAACACCAGGTTTGACTAAAGATATGGAATAGCAGAAACTTTCATATTAAAATCTTATATTAAGTGCTCGCTTCGGCAGCACATATACTAAAATTGGAACGATACAGAGAAGATTAGCATGGCCCCTGCGCAAGGATGACACGCAAATTCGTGAAGCGTTCCATATTTTTTACTCATTATTAGAGAAATGCAAATCAAAACCACAATGAGGCAGCATTACACGCCAGTCAGGATGGCTGCTATCCAAAAGTCTACAAGCAATAAATGCTGGAGAGGGTGTGGAGAAAAGGGAACCCTCTTACACTGTTGGTGGGAATGCAAACTAGTACAGCCACTATGGAAAACAGTGTGGAGATTTCTTAAAAAATTGGAAATAAAACTGCCATATGACCCAGCAATCCCACTTCTGGGCATACACACTGAGGAAACCAGATCTGAAAGAGACATGTGCACCCCAATGTTCATCGCAGCACTGTTTATAATAGCCAGGACATGGAAGCAACCTAGATGCCCATTAGCAGACGAATGGATAAGGAAGCTCTGGTACATATACACCATGGAATATTACTCAGCCATTAAAAAGAATTCATTTGAACCAGTTCTAATGAGATGGATGAAACTGGAGCCCCTTATACAGACTGAAGTAAGCCAGAAAGATAAAGAACATTACAGCATACTAACACATATATATGGAATTTAGAAAGATGGTAACGATAACCCTATATGCAAAACAGAAAAAGAGACACAGAAGTACAGAACAGACTTGGAACTCTGTGGGAGAAGGTGAGGGTGGGATGTTTCGAAAGAACAGCATGTATATTATCTATGGTGAAACAGATCACCAGCCCAGGTGGGATGCATAAGACAAGTGCTCGGGCCTGGTGCACTGGGAAGACCCAGAGGAATCGGGTGGAGAGGGAGGTGGGAGGGGGGATCGGGATGGGGAATGCGTGTAACTCTATGGCTGATTCATATCAATGTATGACAAAACCCACTGAAATGTTGTGAAGTAATTAGCCTCCAACTAATAAAAAATAAAATAAAATTAAAAAAATAAAATCTTATGTTAAGAAGTTTCATACTCAATAATAAGGAAATCCAAACTCCACAATATGACTTAAGCCCTTTCACAATATGGCCTTGGATTATCTTTCTTTTCTCTCTATCCTCTACCCATTCTGGGTTTTAGCTGTACCTCACACAAAAAACCATGAAACATATTAGATTTTTTATCCCTCAACAATTAGGAGCATGTGCTTCCTATTGTCTGGAATGATCCTTTCATCTCTTCAATGCAAATACCATATTTCCTTTCAAGATAAAATTTAAACAACCTCTTACATGACGTCCCCAAATTTAGCTGACTTCTCCTTTGTGTTTAAAGGAGCACTTTAAAGCCCAAGAGTCCACATTTCCACTTGAACTTATCCGATGATAATTTTTTGTCTTCCTATCAGACTGAGGAGAATGGCTGGTAAGATTCTAGTCTTATTTATTACCATTTTTACAGTGTTGAGCACATAGTTGGTGCTCCATAAAAGCTGAATTAGTAACATTTCACCTACCGCCTAAGGCGAACAGCAGGTTTATTTCATTTCTCAAGTCTACAAAGACCAGTATTTAATATTATCTTAAAATTACAACTCTCTAACACACCACTGTCCAAAACACCAAAACCACCTATCTTATATTGGTAACCTAGGTTTTATTATTGATTATTTACAAGGCTAAAAAAGTGAAATGTTACTTTTGTCAATATGTGGTCTCAGGAGATTAATTAGAAATTTAAACAATCCTCTTTAAAGAGAAGCAGTGGTATGCAAAGCAGCTGACTCCACCTTGACAGATTAAAATCACCCAGGGTTTTATTTACATTATGAAAATTGGTAAACACTACAAAAAGCCCCGTTTCCTCCTCCAAGGTGGTTAAACATTTACCAGCACATCCCTGGACAAAAGCAGACCAGCACTGTGACTAGCTAACAGGGAAACAATTGTTTAAGTCTTCTTTTTTCTTCAAGAAGCTTTCTGGTCTGGTGTTACTAAACTATTTTCATTTATTTCCCCTTAATTTACAACTCCTAAATCACTTACATCTATGTCAAACAGCTTTTTTTGCATTCACCTTATTCATTCAATAAATATGGACCTGTGGCCCTGTCCATATTGATGACTGCTTTATTCACTCATTCTTTACCTTCAACTAAAGAGTAGAGCTTCCTGAAAGAAGAATTTCTCAAAAAGTACTTAACACATAATGACTAGGATAGCAGACGTTGTGGTCAGCTTCCAACATCCATTTCACCTGAGAACATCAGTCTAAGACAATTATTGAAATCCCATTCCCCGAGTCAGTGACTAGTTTAAAAGAGGGTTTATCACCTAGTTATGGTCAGAGATGTAAGAATAAAAGTCTGCTGGGAGCTTCTGGGAAGGGCTTTCTTGCTCCTATGAACTAGAAGCAAATTCCCCTTCTTAAGCTCATGTTGTGGTATTTGGATGAAGTTCTTACAAAGCTGGAATCATCATATAATCCAAAGCAAATAAACAAAAAACCCACACCTGACCTATTTCTCAAATTCTGTTATGAGTGATAAGAAATTTCCTAATGCCATTTAAAAATGGGGTTAGCAAAAGCACATTAACTGATACATCAGAAACGTAGACAAAGATCTATGTATTGAACTAGGATTCAATAGTATAGGATTCACCATAGTAAAATTTATTATTTACAGAGAATAACTGTGTTCTAAATTGTTTTTTCTCCCTTACCATTTTTTAATATATAGCTTTTTTCTGAACAAAAGATTCTTTAAATTCTATGGTGTTTTACAGTTTTCAAAAGTTTCACACACATGATTTCATATAATCCCATAGTAACACTTCTCCCCCCACCTCTATTTTGCCCCTTCCTCCTCTCCTTTCCCCACTGGTAACCACTACTTTGTTCTCTATATCCCTAAGTCTTTTTCTTTATTAATTCACTAGTTTGTTGTATTTTTTAGATTCTACATACAAATGATATCGTAATTGTCACTCTCTGACTGACTTCATTTAGCATAATGCCCCGAAAGTCCATCGATGTCGCTGCAAATGCCAGGGAAGTCCCTCTATTTCTCTCTTGATTGGCACTCAGGTTGTGCCCATATCTTGGCAACTGTAAATAATGCTGCTATGAATAATGGGGTGTGTGTATCTTTTTAAATTAATGCTTATGCTTTTTGGGGAAGATAGCCAGTAGTGGAATTGCTGGATCGTATGGTAGTTCTATTTTTAGCTTTTTGAGAAACGTCCATACTGTTTTCCACAGTAATGGCTTCAATTTACATTCCCACCAACAGTATACGACAGTTTCTTCTTCTCTTCACCCTCATCAACATGTTGTTATTTGTATTCTTTTTTATGACAGTCATTCTGACAGGTGTGAGGTATCATCTTGTGGTTTTGATTTGCATTTCCCTGATGATTAGCCATGCACAACTATTTTTAAGAGATTAAACACACACATTGTTTAAAGAATAAGAGTTTTACCAAGTGTGTTTAAAAAAAAAAGTTGCCCCTCACCCCTGTTGCGGTCCCATTTCTACTCCCTAAAAAATAAACCACTGCACTTCTTTTAAGTAATTATTTTCAAACTAATCTTCATGCTTCTAAATGACATGCTTGTGTTGCTACCTCTTGATTTTTCAGTTTTGTGATTATCCATTGATATCCCATTTGGAAGATGATCTCTTTTCTTCCTTCTGTACCCAAAATACACATGCATCCTTTCTGTCTCTCAAACTACCCTTTATAGTGATCCTATAATCCTGACTAGTTCAATCTTCAGTGTAAGTAGTAATGATTATATAAGCTTATTCACACTTGAGCCATACAGTAAATCATGATTCCTTTTCCTTTCCTACACAAGTTTTTTATTTTTCTATAAGTATTATCTTTTTAACTCATTTGCTTAGATTTCTATGTATTTATTGGCATTTCGCCCCAGAAAATCTTTGCCAATTGTCTAAATTTCCTCTTAAGATATTCATATCAATATTCTATTTCATCTTCCTAAAGAAGCCTCTCTTGGAGACTTTGAACCTTCTCCAATCTGGACTGGCTGCCCTCTCAGTGTTGGTAAGCTGTTTATCTGAAATCTCCATTCACTAATCTGAGGAATCCCCTAGTTTGTCTTGTTTACTGAGTCTCCTATTTCCTCAATCACGTCTCCGTCTTTCCTGGTTTATGACCTTATTTTGTGGAGAACATTTTTCAGTAGCTTCCGAGAATGGTGCATGGGAAGGAAGGACATTTTTTGAGACACTGCAAGTTTATTCTAGCTTTCCAGGCAAGACCAATAGTTTGGCTGAATTAAAAAAAAAAAAAAAAAATCTAGGCTCTGTGCTTGGATACAGTTTCTGACAATGATGTGTACTGACTTTAATTTTTAGAGCAAAAATTTGATAATTAACTGAGTTGACACAGGAACTGAGAAACACATGACTACAGAAGTCTGTATCAGAATTTATAACACACTTAAGCTAACCTAGACTCAATGTTCACGTGTAAAGAAAGCATGGAGGAGGGTATGGCAACCCTCCAGTATTCTTGCCTGAAGAATCCCATGGATGGAGGAGCCTGGTGGCCTACAGTCCACGGGGTCACCAAGAGTCAGACACAACTGAAGTGACTAAGCACAAGTGCAATGCTTGGTATGATGTGATGAAAATGGCCCTTTACTTCTATGGTTATCTTCTCAAAAACCCATAACCTCTATTTTATCATAAAAAAAAACTTCAGACAAATTCCTACAGTGAGATCACCTACAAAATACACGACCACTACACCTCAAAATTGTCAGTCATCAAAAACAAGGAAAAGTTTGAAAAACTGCTACCACCAAGAAAAACCTAGAGAGAAATGACAACTAGATGTAATGTGGTATCCTAGATTAGACTCTGGAACAGAAAAAGGAAAGGTTAATCTACATAAGATATAGACAATAATAATAAAGCAATATTAGTTCATTATTGTAAGGAGTATTTCATCTAATAATATAGGATGTTAACAGGGAAAACTGGGTATGGGGATATATAATTGTCAAAACTACCTTCTCAATTTTTCTGCAAATCTAAAACTGCTCTAAAACAGTAAAGCCTATTAAAAAGAAAAAACAATAATGATCCCTGTAGCTAGGGTAGAATGTGATCTGACCAAACCAAGATGGGTAAAGGAACTGAATAAATTAGAGTTCACAAAGAAACACATACTGCATACTTCCCCCTTACCCTAGGAAAAAAACTGTCATCCAGTCACACAATATCAGATCAGTTGTCTAATCATAAACACATATAAGACAAGAAAAATGAAATCAGTAAGTACTGAGTCTTATTTATATGCAAAGAGTTATTCCTAGACTACTACTACTCTAAGCTCTAAGGAAGGTCTCCAGATTGGGAGCATCAGCATTTCCTAGGAACTTCTTAAAAACGCCAAATGACACCACACCAGATTTACTGAATCAGAATATCTGGTGGATTCAACCTAGAAATCTGTGTTTTAACATCCTCTCCAGGTAATGTGCGTGCATCCTGAAGTCTGAATCTCACTATGGTAGGCAGCATGAATGAGGCAAATTCGTACGGTGGTCTGGGGTGCAGGTAAGCAGATGGAGAATTCATGTCTCACAGCAACACATGTGCCGCGTGATTATCAAGCAGCACTGGTAAAGAGCGGTCAGCACTCTTCTACCAGATACTGAGTAGAAACACAATGGTTAGATCCTCTGAGCATCTCCTGGCAATTACAAAGACAAGCAAAAAGGAACAGAAGTCAGAGGCAGGCTGAAAATGCTGGCCAGCAGGGAGATACACATAACAGTAGGTGTAGTGTATATGCTACTCAGTGATCCCAAATGGATTAAGTGTTGCAATCCAGCTCTCTTAACATCTCCAGATTCTTGCTTTTCATAGAAACCTGGGGATTAGTTTTGACTCTTCTGCACTTTGAGATTGCTGTTTCCATCTTGTGTTCGCCTATTTAAAAATGAAAAAGCACTTTCTATATTACCAACAAAAGCAATTCAGTAGAATTCATTTCTATATATTGTGCTGCCAAATATAAGCTCTATTAATGAACAGCACAAGGGATCAGCGCTTGGCTTGGTAAAATGATTAGAGTGTCAGGAGAAATCTAGCTCTGCAAGCTGCTGCATTTAAAAAAAAAATGCACTTAACTGCTGCCACAGGTCCCTCCCTCCTATGGCTTCAAAATCAGATGTTCACCCATCCCTAGCAGCAAGATGAAGACCTTAGAGAGAGGGCCCTGACAGCAAACCGCAGAGGCTGCAGACACATCTCATTTTAATTGCATCAGCAACTGCTAAGCAATTAATGAAAAGACAGAAAGAGGGAGGAAGCATCAGGGCAAAGAGAACAGACACTTGAGCAACCATGTGGAAATACTTCATCCTCACCCCAATGAGAGTTAGGTTATTTATGGCAGTTGCACAGAGCATCAAATCCTTGCATCTGAACTCCCAGGCCACTTCCCAGGCAGCAATAAAGCTACATAGTCTAGATTTCCTCTTGCTTACAGTTTCATGTCTCCCATATTCCTCCCTGTAGCCACCAACAAAGATGTGGGGGGTGGGGCGGGGAACCAACAGATCAAGTAGGTTACTCAGCTATTAAGTCCCTTGGGCAGATTCTATGCTTTTTACAATACTGGATATGAGAATCAGGAAATACTAAATACTACCAGCACCAGCAGTGATTCATCAGAAGTATGCACATACTAGGCCTAAGGCCTCTGGGGCAGGAACTCCATCAATAATCCCCTGCAGGTTCCTTTTTTTTTCTTCAAGCTATGTTTTTACTCTATTACAGAAGACAAAGATAAAAACTGCCAACAAAAACTTCTCAGAGAGAAAGTAAATTCTCAAATGTGGCCTTGGGCACCAAAAAAACATCAACATGAAAGAAAAACAAAAGCTCACACATTTAGTGCCAAAATTCCAGCTGTTATCTCCCCAGTGAACTGGGAACCTTAAGTTACATTGGTGTTTTTGGGTTGGGTGAGGGTGGGAACTGATGAAAAATTAGGTCTTGACTAATTCATACATGGAGTTTCAGAAGAGAGTGATACTCAGATGCCCTCAACTCCCTGCTCAGACACAATTCAAACATAAGGACCAGGGGTCTTGGGTTTTCTGCAACAACCCTCACTGAAAAATTTTACCCTACTGTGTCTAAATTTGAGATTGTAAGAAAAATGATTATTATATATATAGCTTATCCCAAAGTTCTTCACACAGAACTTAATAAAACATGACAAACTAACATATGCAGACAAAAGGCAATGCTAAATAAGTGAAAGTTGCTCAGTCGTGTCCGACTCTTTGAGACCCCATGGACTATACAGTCCATGGAATTCTCCAGACCAGAATACTGGAGTGGGTAGCCTTTCCCTTCTCCAGGGGATTTTCCCAACCCAGGGATCCAACCCAGGTCTCCTGCATTGCAGGCGGATTCTTTACCAGCTGAGCCACAAGGGAAGCCCAAGAATACTGGGGTGGGTAGCCTATCCCTTCTCCAGCGGATCTTTCTGTCCCAGGAATCGAACCGAGGTCTCCTGCATTGCAGGCGGATTCTTTGAGAACTGAGCTATCAGGGAAGCTCTGCAATACCAAATAGACAAGGATAAAGCAAGCAGGAGACAGATTCCTGAGGCCAAGGTCCAAAGATAAAGAAAGTTGGACTTAACTAACCTGGCCTATTCTCTACTACAGAATTACTTGCACTGCTTACTAAAAATATGGAAGATTATGATTTAATGAAAAGTAATTCTCAGCTGACTGCTGTTAAGAGGAAAAAAAATCGAACTCCTTACAAGTCCCCACCAGATCTGGTTTCTGCCTACCTGCTCGTCTCACAGCCTCTTACCCTCTTCATTCCAAACTATGCTGTCATTCTGTAAATATTTATTCAGTGCCTCCTGCATGCTGGCACTGTTTTAGGTACTATGGATGCATGCAGGACTCTATGTAATGCTTGTTCGATTACATCTTATATGAGGGCTCCAGCTGAGGAGGCAGGAGAAGGCTGAAGTCCAGACAGGTAGCTAGGCTGCCTGTCCTGGTGTGGGCCTGCAACCTCTTAGAAGGGAAACTTTTTCTCTAATTTGCTGAAAGAAGCCTCATGGCCTAAAAGAAGCCCTAGGTTTAGTGACAAATCAGACAAAAATCCCTCCCCCATGGAACTTATATCTCATTGCAGAGTGAGGTGGACAAAACCAAAATAAACTGCATAATATGTGAGACAGTGAGAAGTGTCAGGGAGAAAATAAAACAGGGAAGAGGGGATAGAAAGTTTGTGTAGGCATGTAATTTTAGAGTACTCACTAAGAAAGAGACACATTTCTATGTTTAGAACCTTATCAACCCCTTTCTTGTCTTCATGCCTTTGCACTTGCATTATCTACCTAGAATACATCCTAGGGGACAACCCCCCGCCCTCATTTTTTAATAGCTAGTTTTTTATCTTTCAATTTCAGCCTAAATGTCACCTGCTCCAAGGGGCCTTCCCTGGCTGCTCGAAATAAAATAATAGCTACCCAATATCTCTAGGCATTACTAACCAAATGAAGACTACATAGACTAGAGTTTAGATTTATTCTATCAATATTTCTTGATTTAACACCTGTTATTTAGCTTCCTCATCTGCAAAATGAATAAAAATAGTACCTGCCTTTTAGGGATGCTATGAAAATTAATTATAACTACTACCACCACAATGACATAATGATGAAAACAATAATAGCAATGATTACTTATATAGTTTTTATCATGTACCAAGCATTACGCTATGTGTTCTACTTTTATTAACACATTTAATCCATTCAATTAATCCATTTAAAGTGCCGAGCACCATATCCAGTAAAGAAATGCTGGCAGTCATTCTCATTACCATCAGCATCAGTGGCAGCATTATGAGCTATTCTACTGAAGTATCTTAAGCACTTTGCCTGACTTTCTGCTCCACTGACGGATCTAGGCTCCAAAGTTCCTTCTTTCCCTTTTAGGATTAACAGCCTAAAGAAGGAATTTATGTATCAACCTCAACTTTCACTCTCTGCAAAATGATTTCTCATTCCTGGCAATGTCATGGACTTAAAAAAAAGGAAAAGACATAAGCCTGTCCTTATGGATCATATGCTTTAAAAGTCTCTAGAGGGTAAGTAGTAAGACAGCGTGGAACTGGAAGCCAAAATCCCCAGATTCACTGATCACAGGATGCTAGAGGTTATCCAGATTAATCTTTCATTTTACACATGAATAAAATGAGGTTCAGAGAAACGAAGTTATTTGCCAACTTGCCTTGTTACTTACAGGTAGTTCATTATGATCCTGGAAACAGAATCTAAATCTCTCCCTCCTAATCCAGCGCCTTTTCCATTACTCCATAGAACCACCAGTTCAAAGTGGCTACCTAGAGAATAAGGGAACTAAACTTGTTCATTATACAGGTCTCTCCTGAATCTGTTCTAATATGGTGATTCGAATAGGAATGAAACCAAGAAAGAGATATATATAAACTTTCAATTTTGGGAAATCTTAGGCTTTTAACACTAGTTTAAAGTTTGGAAGGCAAAAGGATTGAATCCAAAGGAGTTAAGTATTTCAGTGCACAGGTGTGGTGTTTAAAAGCTATAATCAGGAATTCCCTGGTGGTCCAGCGGTTAGGACTCTTGTGCTTCCACTGAAGGGGACGCAGGTTTGACACTTGGTTGAGGAACTAAGATCCCACATGCTGCCTGGCATAGCCAAAAAAAAAAGCCATAATGAAATAATCTCCCCATTTGGGGGCCGGGGCGGGGTGGGGGAGAACAGCCTTCAGAGCAAAATTCCCAGATTAAATGTAAATTCTAAGACTGTGTTAAAGTAAATTAGGTTCTGCCCATAGTGGCAAGAAGGATAAACTGGGATAGAACTCTAGGTCTGCCATTATTCTTATTACTTCAAGCAAATTACTTTTCTTCTTTCTAACTGAGTCTCTGTGCACAGAAAATGAGAAGGTTAGGCTAATTATTTTTAAGATGCCTTTCAACATTAAAAATATAGGGTTTGACCCAAATACAGGACATAACATTACATCCTTTTAGGATGAGCAACATGATTTTCCTTCCTTAATGATGATATACAACAAATAAGTACAATAATTAACTTATGAGTGGATGCCTTTTTTAGAAACGATTTAATCATGAAAATGATAGTTGGCACAGTGTTTGGCACACAGCAAGTTCTCAAAAATTATCAAATGAACGAATGTGCAAATAAATGAAGTAATTAACCAATCAGATACAAATTTATTTTTTCAGGCAGATCGAGGTGATCAAAGGAAACTTTGACAGCTTGGAAGTGAACTTTTTAACCTTTGGCTCTATAAAGAATAAATATCCTAGATATGCCATATACCAAAAAAACCTGCTAACTAATATAGAAAGTGGATGTATTAGTTTTTGGTGACTGCTGTAACAGATTACCACAAACTTAGTGGCTGAAAACAACATAGCATTCTCATATTTATGAAGGCTAGAGTCCAAAATCCATTTCAGTGGGCTGAAATCAAGTGTTGGCAGAGCCAAACTCTCTCTGGAAGCTTTAGAAGAGGACCTGTTCCTTGACCCTCCAGCTTCTAGTGGCTGCCAGCATTCCTTGGCTTTGGCTCCATCACTCCAATGCACAAGGCCAGCATTTTCAAATCTCTCTCTGTTCTCTCTTCACATCACCTTCTCTTATGTGTATTCAAATCTCCCTCTGCCTCTCTCTTGTAAGGATAATGTGACTGCATTTAGAGCCCACCTAGATGATCAAGGATAATCTTCCTGACTCGAGATCTGAACCACACCCTCAAAGGCACTTTTTCCATACAAAGTAAAGGGATTCTACAGGTAACAGGGATTAGGACGTGGATCTCTTTTGAGGGGAACATTTTTTCCAGTCTTCCATAGTAGAATATGAATAATGGTGACAGACTGGTAACCAGAGTCTAAAGAGATAGGTCTTAAAGTAGAGCTTGGGAGGGAAGAAATGTGGTTTAGAAGAATGGTGTATGCACCATTCTTCCAACAGTGGAAATGGGTGCGTTGTACATAAAGAAAGGCAAATATTTAATGTTTTTAATTTTGGGGGGACTGAAGTAGAAAGTTTCAGCAATGCTGTGAAATAAAATTAGTTATATAGAAGCTTTTTTTTTTTTTCCCCCTAAAGTGCTGTGTTTACCAATTGTGTGTTAAGGTACCCTGGGGCAGTACAACAAACTAAAAAAGGCACCGCTGGATATTTTAAAATTTTGAGGGAAACACAGTAATGTTTGTTACCAATATAAACTACACCAAACTCACCATACACACTACAAGGTAGTTCATAGTTTCAACACTAGATCACTCTATATTCATATCTTTATGACAATACTGGATTTTATTGCTGTGGTTAAAAGCAAGTACATGGAAAATCAGTGTGGGATGGGAAATGGCTGACATCCAATCTGACTCCAAAAGTTTGGAAATGTACATCCCAACACGTCCACATATCACATTAGTTAAGAAACTGTGGTTAATTAAGAATGAAATAAAACTATTTTTCTTTTAATTACCAAAAACTTGGTTCCATTTTCAGACTCAGCCACTAACACATATTAACAAATATAGATGCTAATATTCTTAAAGAATCTTAATGGAATGGAACATGATTTCTGAACAAGGCCACTGGGAACTGTTTTCCTGGTATTCATTGCTTTGAAACATAAATTCACCCTGAGTCATCTCAAATGCATTTACAGAAATATTTAAATGATTAAGACAAGACGAGAAAAGGATCTAATAGGAGGTGCGTGTGTGCATGCACGCTCGCCTGTGTGGTCTGTGTACAAAGTTGTGTCTGACTCTGTACAACTCTATCACTATAGCCTACCAGGCTCCTCTATTCACAGAATTGTCCAAGCAAGAACACAAGAATACTACAGTGGGTTGCCATTTCCCCCTCCAGGGATTGAACCCAAGTCTCTTGCATTGGCAGGTTGATTCTTTACCACTGTGCCACCCAGGAAGCCCATGATGGGAGGCATTGTGGTCAAAACTGTGGAATATAAAGTTGAACTAAAAATCCTGATTTCACAAATTGCCAACTAGGGCAAGTTTCTTAAATTCCTAAGACTCATGAATAAAACAAAAATAAGAAATAGTCCCTATCTCATAGATAATAATTGGACATGACTAAGTGACTGAACAACATAGAGATATTGTGAGATGGGCTCTAATCATTCAGTGCATGGAATACAATATAAGACCAATAACTTAAGGCTTAAAAAATACACCAGAAGAAAAAAAGCCAAGAATATTCTGTGTGCATTTAACACATTTGCTTTTTCAACTGTAAAAGATAACAAAGACAGTTAACTAGTTCACTAATGTGGCCTCATAGTGCTTGACTCTTAGTGATACACAAAAACTGACTTATCAATACACTGTATTTCTCTAGAATTACCCAAAGGTTAAACAACAAATTCTCATTCAGAGGGAGAAGTATTAAGATGGGCACTAATACTGTTGATGCCTTTTCACAAGGAGACTCACTTGTGAGAGCAAGAAGGACCCCAACAAACCCAGTCTGGGGAGGGGATTACTGAGATGGCACAACCCACACACTCTCTTACACATTCAGCAGAAACTCCCCAGCTGCTTAGATTTTCTAAGCTTTCAGCATAAGAAAAGATGCTCCTTGGGGAAAGGATATATGAGGATGGATAGGAGATTGTCCCTAGGAGCTTTTCACAAGTTATCTCAAATGCAAGGTAGGATTACCATCACTACTTTACTTATTCATTTATTCCACAAATATTTATTAGGCATCCTCTTTATCTCAGGTATTTTCCTATAGTTACTGGAAACACAGGAAACAAAACAAATAAGGTCCCAGTTCTCATGGTGTCCTCACGTTAGAGAAGAGAGAGTCCATAACAAACAAAACAAGAAAATTTCAAGAAGAGTAAATGCCAAAATGAAAATTAAACATGATGATAAGATATGGACTATCTGGGAGGTTACTTCAGATCAGGTGGTCAGGGAAAGCCTCACTAAGGAGATGACATTTAAATTGAAACCTAGGGTCCCTGGTGGTCCAGTGGCTAAGACTCCATGCTCCCAATGCAGGGGACCTGGGTTTGATCCCTGGTTAGGGAACTAGATCCCACATGCCACAACTAAAGATCCCATATGCTGCAACTAATACCTGGTGCAGCCAAATAAATAAATATTAAAAAAAAAAATTGAAACCTAAATGACTAGTAAGGGTGAAACTGTGTTATGAGCTGCAAGATTGGTATAGGGGAGCTAGTAAAAAGTCCTAGAGTAGGAATGAGCTTCATAATGTTTGAGGAACAGAAAGAAGACCAGTATGGCTGGCGCACAAAGAGAGGTGGGACAAGTGGTAGAGTTAACCTCTGAAAGAAAAACCTCATAGTAAAGCCTCAATCATGTTCAGGCTGTCAAATCATACAACCTGTCCCCTGGTAAAGTTAGAATTGAACTCCACAGAACTATGACCCTCAAGTGCACAATCTTTCCAGGACATCACAGTTAACATATCTGATTCCTAGCTCAGTGCTTTAAACACAGTAGATGTTTAGTAAATGTTTACTGAAAGAAAAAGAAAAAGCCTAAGGATCTTCACATACCACTCTTCATTTCTATACTGGTAAGAAAAATGTCAACTGACCATTCAATACTTCTGAATGGTCTCATCAAAGATCAGTTGGATCTATACAGTTGTGATTCTCAACCTCGGCCATGCACTAAAAAATCACCTGGGAAACCAACAAATACTGATACCCGAGACCCCCAGCCCCAGAAATCAGGATATACGTGGTCTGGAATGAAGGGGGATTCTAATGTTTAAAGGCCACTGAAGTTAATGAACCCCAAGTTGAGAACCATTGCCCTCAGTTCACTTCAGTTGCTCAGTCGTGTCCAACTCTTTGCAACCCCATGAATCGCAGCACGCCAGGCCTCCCTGTCCATCACCAACTCTTGGAGTTTACTCAAACTCATGTCCATCAAGTCAGTGATGCCATCCAGCCATCTCATCCTCTGTCGTCCCCTTCTCCTCCTGCCCCCAATCCCTCCCAGCATCAGGGTCTCTTCCAATGAGTCAACTCTTCGCATGAGGTGGCCAAAGGATTGGAGTTTCAGCTTCAACATCAGTCCTTCCAGTGAACACCCTGGACTGATCTTTAGGATGGACTGGTTGGATCTCCTTGCAGTCCAAGGGACTCTCAAGAGTCTTCTCCAACACCACAGTTCAAAAGCATCAATTTTTTGGTGCTCAGCTTTCCTCACAGTCCAACTCTCATATCCATACATGACCACTGGAAAAACCATAACCTTGACCAGACGGACCTTTGTTGGCAAAGAAATGTCTCTGCTTTTAAATATGCTATCCAGGTTGGTCATAACTTTCCTTCCAAGGAGTAAGCGTCTTTTAATTTCATGGCTGCAATCACCATCTACAGTGATTTTGGAGTCCAAAAATATAATGCCTGACACTGCTTCCACTGTCTCCCCATCTATTTTCCATGAAGTGATGGGACCAGATACCATGATCTTAGTTTTCTGAATGTTGAGCTTTCAGCCAACTTTTTCACTCTCCTCTTTCACCTTCATCAAGAGGCTTTTTAGTTCATCTTCACTTTCTGCCATAAGGGTGGTATCATCTGCATATCTGAGGTTCTTGATATTTCTCCCGGCAATCTTGATTCTAGCTTGTGCTTCTTCCAGCCCAGCGTTTCTCATGATGTACTGTGAATATAAGTTAAATAAGCAGGGTGACACTATACAGCCTGGACGTACTCCTTTTCCTATTTGGAACCAGTCTGTTGTTCCATGTCCAGTTCTAACTGTTGCTTCCTGACCTGCCCATTGCCCTAGACATTCTCAAATTTAAAGCCATGTGAATATGCAAACAATTTCATCAGCTGCTGCTGGGCATCAGGTCCACAGCAAAGTCATAAGAAAAAAATAAGGCCCTGGGCCCAGCAGGGTTATTTGAGCAAGAAGAAACATGCTTAAGTAAGGGATTAAATAAAATATCTTGCTACACATGGATAACAGATGATATTAAGGAATTACTATGTAGTATAGGAATGGTATTTTGGTTGTATAAGCAAATGCCCTCATTTTTTGGAAATGCATGTTGAAGTATTTAGGAGAGAAACAATGTCTCAAACTTATGAAATGTTCAGCAAAACAAATAAATGAAATACACATATATAGACAAAGCAAATATGGCAAAACTGGAACAATGATTGAATATAGGTGGTGGGTGATCATTTTACTCTGAACTTTTCTGCATATTTAAAACTGTTCATAAGAAAAGGCTGAGAGAGGGGAAATCTTCTGTCACAATATATTGATAATTAGTCCATTATATTTAAAAAGCTATCTTGGTAATTTTTTAAAGACAGAATGCCAGTTTGCACTACAGCAATTGAAAGTATAAAATAAAAACTTGCTTTTAAAATATTTAGTCTGTTTCTAAATTATAAATATTTCCTCTCAATTCTACTGAACCAGATCCTTTATAGCCCGTTATTTCCTTATAACTGCATAACAGGTGAAACTTATACGCTCTACAGGGTTTATGATGTTTACTGTTTCTGGGAATTAGATTTCCCAAAGCTTACCATTGAAGGCCTCTGTGCTATCAGCAGCTTCTGGCTGCCTGCCATGAAACAGTCCTCACCTCTGAATGACACTCAGTGATACCACCCATGACCTGGAAGAGGATGGTGGCCTCCAGCAGAACCAACTCATATATTACAAGGCTGTAATATAATCTCTTTCTACTAGCTCTCAAAAGCAGCTCAGAAGTAGTAAACTGTAACCAGGGTCACCCAAGGTAAAATGGAGAAGAAGGCAATAGTCTCTACTGCTTCCCTCGCTGGCAGCTTGAAAGAAAAGAAACTGTTAGTTACTCAGTGTGTCTGACTCTTTGCAACCTCACGGACTACAGCCCCCCAGGCTCCTCTGTCCATGGAATCCTCCAGGCAAAAATACTGGAGTGGGTTGCCGTTCCCTTCTCCACAGAGTTTCCTGACCCAGGGATCAAACCCAGGTCTCCCACATGGTAGGCAGGTTCTTTACCGTTTGACCCACCGGGGAAGCTCACTTGCAGCTTAGGAGCCTCCAGTTCTAAAACCTTTCCAATTTCTTCTGTATCTGTTCTTTAACTCACATTTAATTTTAAACTGTAAGCCAACTAAATAAATTAATCCTAATTAAATATGTTTAGCTAACTGGCCTTTTTAGAAATGGCTAGAATTTCTGACTCTTAAGAGTCTCTTCAAATCATATCATGGCCACCTGTTCTGATATCTATTGCATACAAACATATTCTCAAGTATCCACCCGTGGAGTCTTGTTTGAAGTTATTATAAAACAAAATCCATTTTGCAGACAATTAAAATGGCAGTCACTGATGGTCATGCTTACTTCTTTCTCCACAGCCACCCCAGAAGACTCATTTAAAATACAACAGAAAGGTACTTAAATGAATAAATAGGTCAGTATTAAGTGGATACTGCCCTCACTACTTTAACCAAAACTTATGGTGAATTTTAAGGGACACAAAAAAGAAACCTGGCTCAATATTAAGGATTCTTATTGGGGATTTCACTGGCAGTCAAGGGGTTAAGACACCATGCTTCAAGGACGGGATGCACAGGTTCAATCCCTGGTTGGGAAACAAAGATCACCACATGCCACAGCCAAGGAAAAAAACCAAATGATGCTTATTCTGTATAGTATCCTTCCTATCTTGGTTCTCTTAAGAGATGATCAGAATCACACCACAGTAATGATTTCAAATGCCTTTTTGCCAAATTGAGGTTTCCTAATTATCCTTCCTGCATTCAGTGCTTCTAAAATTAAAGACATTAAATTCATTTACTAAAATGCTTATGTAACTTACTGGGCATTCTTAGTAGCCTAAGTAGACATGAAGGTGGGCTGAAGGGAAGTGGTTGAGTTTGACGTGCTCTTACATACAGCCAGTTTAATTAAACTTAGATCATACAGGTTGAAGCCACCCTGAAACGGGTACTCTTCACTTGCTCTACAACAAAACATACCTCTGGTATGACAAAATACTTTGGAGAATCAGTTCTAATTACAGGATGGATAACACGGCTGAAAACAAAACGAAACACATTTTATTTCAAGTTCTGTAAAAAGTAAAAATAAACCTTCACTGTTTGCGCTCGACCTCTGAATGTTAAAAACCTCTCCCTTGTACCATCCCTCAACTTAAGTAAGAGCAGAGAAGCGAGAGCACTCAGCATGCTCACAGCGACTCTTGTGTGATTACCCTGCACTCCACTGGATTTCCCAACAAGCAACTTCCCTGACTTCAGCAGCTCTCTCTTCTCTGGGCCACTGGGGCAATTATTGTGACTATCATTCAACTGGCTCCTACACTGTTTGGTATATAGTTAGTTATCTTAATTCTTTTTATAAGCATAGGTCAGCCCCTCCTCCATTAGACTTCAGACCGATTACTTGGCATAGTAACTCTCTCTTCTTACAGGCACACATGCATGTGCTCATGCACACACATGCAAGCACACACAAAGCTGCTGCTAATATCACGATTAAATTTTTGCTGGCTTCTAAACTCAGGTTATTGTTTAATTATAACAATTATGAGATTATTGCAAATGTGAAACCTATTTCCTCTTTGTCTAGCATCATTAGTTAAATTTGAGAAATAATAGAATTCAACAGTTATCTCAACCAGGAACTCTTAAGAATGTGTGTGGCTCTGTTGGTGGGAATGCAAACTAGTACAGCCGCTATGGAGAACAGTGTGGAGATTTCTTAAAAAACTGGAAATAGAAAAAATGGTCATAGATTGCCATATGACCCAGCAATCCCACTTCTGGGCATACACACTGAGGAAACCAGATCTGAAAGAGACATGTGCACCCCAATGTTCATCGCAGCACTGTTTATAATAGCCAGGACATGGAAGCAACCTAGATGCCCATCAGCAGATGAATGGATGAGAAAGCTGTGGTTCATATACACCATGGAATATTACTCAGCTGTTAAAAAGAATTCATTTGAACCAGTTCTAATGAGATGGATGAAACTGGAGCCCATTATACAGACGGAAGTAAGCCAGAAAGATAAAGAACATTACAGCATACTAACACATATATATGGAATTTAGAAAGATGGTAACGACAACCCTTTATGCAAAACAGAAAAAGAGACACAGAAGTACAGAACAGACTTTTGAACTCTGTGGGAGAAGGTGAGGGTGGGATGTTTCGAAAGAACAGCATGTATATTATCTATGGTGAAACAGGTCACCAGCCCAGGTGGGATGCATGAGACAAGTGCTCGGGCCTGGTGCACTGGGAAGACCCAGAGGAATCGGGTGGAGAGGGAGGTGGGAGGGGGGATCGGGATGGGAAATACATGTACATCTATTGCTGATTCATGTCAATGTATGACAAAACCCACTGAAAAAATTAATTAATTAATTAATTAAAAAAAAAAAAAAAAGAATGTGTGTGGCTATGATACAGAGGGATCATTAGGAACATATGAGACCAGAGTAGGTGTCATATTAGTGCCTCCATCAAATTAAACCATATTGACAGGCAAGACTGTGGTAAGATGGCCAGTTTTAAAGTGATGCACAGATCTAGGCTATAAATCAACTTCCGCTCCTTGATAGTTGTGTGATCTTAGAGAATTAAATGTTTCTAAGCCAAAGTTCCTTCAAATGTAAAATGAGAATAGTTACCATCTACTTGTCAAGGTTGTTGTGAGATTATCAAGATAAATTATTGCCTAGCACTGTCTACTTTGAAGACACTCAAAATAAATGATAGCCATTATTACTAATTATAGTGACTTTTAGTGAACAGATTTTTTACATTTATTTGGCAACCAACATTCATCAATATCCTTGGTAGTATGCCAAACTGATAAATAGGCTTCTACTTAAAAGAATGAAAAGTGGACTTCAGAGAATGAAAAGACTGAAATGAAATTAATAGGTTTTATACCAGGACCTGGGATTTATTCTCAGGAATTTGTAAGAAGTTTGGAGATCTATGAAATTCAAAAGGATAATTCAGATATCAGATAATACATTATTAAACATAATATCCAAATTTTCACAGGTAGTAATAGATACGTCTTTAATTAAATTGAAGCACAAACTCCAGTTCTTAAGGTAGCTTAACAAAATGGCATGCATTGAACAGCTCTGAAAAATACTAATTGAAAGACTTTCATCCTCACCACACAACCCATGTTTAGTTCCTAGTCCTCAGAGGACAGGAAACATAATGTTAACAGTTAATCTGTTGCTTATGGTTGTTTTTGGGCCAAAAGACTTTGGTAGATACAAGTTTCCCTCTAGAGATCAGCTCTGAAAGATGAGAAAACTACTATGAGAAAATCCGTTTTGCATTGCAAAAGGGAAATTAGAATACAGAAAGCTCAAGCCTTAAGCTGTTTTCAAACCTCAATAAGTAGCATTACTACTCTTTTGAAGTTAAGATATATTTTGGTTTGCTATGTTAAGACTTGGGCTTCCCCAGTGGCTCAGGAGTAAAGAATCTGCCTGCAATGCAGGAAACCCAAGTTTGATCCCTCGATCAGTGACTGAGCGTGGGCACGCGCGCGCACACGTGCACACGCGCACACATGCGCGCACACACACACACACACACATTGGGGCTTACAGAATACCAAGGCTGAACAATGGGACTCCGACACACACACACACACATTAGGGCTTACAGAATACCAAGGCTGAACAATGGGACTCCGACACACACACACACACACACACACACACACACACACTTTGGTGCTTACAGAATACCAAGGCTGAACAATGGGACTCCGACACACACACACTAGGGCTTACAGAATACCAAGGCTGAACAATGGGACTCCGACACACACACACACACACACACACACACACACACACTTTGGTGCTTACAGAATACCAAGGCTGAACAATGGGACTCTGACACACACACACACACACACACACACACGCTTACAGAATACCAAGGCTGAACAATGGGACTCCGACACACACACACACACACACACGCTTACAGAATACCAAGGCTGAACAATGGGACTCCGACACACACACACACACACACACATTAGGGCTTACAGAATACCAAGGCTGAACAATGGGACTCCGACACACACACATTAGGGCTTACAGAATACCAAGGCTGAACAATGGGACTCTGACACACACACACACACACACACACACACACACACACACACGTTTACAGAATACCGAGGCTGAACAATGGGACTCCGGCAATCAGTGGAGAATAGATAAGAAGGAACTCCCATAAAGATCTCTCTAGAACAGAACGGCTGACAAACTAGACAATAAAGTGGTAAGTGCTATTACAAAATAAAAGAAGATAATGAGTTAGATTAAGTATAACTGGAGAAGGAAGTGGTTCTGGAAGAACTGATGGCTGAATGGTAACTCAGATGTTAAAGAGATGCAAGCAGGCTGAGACCTGCAAGTACACAAACTCCGAAGCAAAACCAGATTGAAATCTTGGATGACTGGTATATGAAAGGGCAACAGTGATTAAAATCACATAAATAGGCAGTCAAAGTAAGATATGCAGGATTCTTGGGCCTTGGTAAAGGAATTTGGATTTTATCCTAACTTGGTGAGTCAGAGGATTTTTAAGCAGAGAGATTAGGGACATTGAGACTGACTGAAATCTAAAGATGCTGTTTTCTCATTAAAGTTCACAGGTTCATATAAAGTCTTTCAACATTCATAAGGAATGTACGGAGGAAATTTAGCACTTAAAATACACATTCTATGAGTACTGGTCATCTTTGACCTGTTTTTATTCCTTGCTCCCCTAATCCAGTCAGTTAAGTCTTGCCAGTATCTCCTTATTTATCTATCATTTATTTATTCCTTTTGCCAGGAATCAAGAATTAAAATCTTTTCTATCTCTCTTTTCTTCCTTTTCCTAATCATGTGCCCGTGCATAAGAATGCACAGAAAATGAAGGGTTAATTTTGTAGGGAGGTCCCTGAGTTTCCTCTGCCAGAATCTAAATGAGCATAAAAGAGTATTTCATTTCCAGGAAGAGGAAATAAAGGATTCACTAGGTATGAGAGGAATATGAACAAGGAATATATAAACTCTGTCTAGAAGAAATGGCACCTCAAGGGTGGTAGAAAGCCAAAGGATCCTCTGTTGATGAAAATAAAACAAAAACTAGGGCTACAGCAGGAAGAGTAAAACATATTGAAAGAACCAAGAATAACCTTTTACTCTAGGACAGACAAATGGTAACCCATCTGGTGAAAGATGTGGCTGCATAAGCTCCTATTCTCCACTACGCTGTTTATCAAAACCTTATTCTCCTTAAAACGCCTGGTAAAATGACTATGTCTTTACAGGAGCTTTCTGTGATCCTGGTAAGCCAGAATTATTTTTTTCTCCTTTATGGTCTCATATCTGAACTCCTATTTAACTCAAATTTATTCTTTCTTATGTTACATTATTATTCTTATGGATACTATTACCATCTTGCTTATACCACAAAGTGGGTGAATAGGAGAGAACGGTGGAATACTAAATGAAGACATCTGTAAACTGGGAAGGAGTAAACTGATTTATTCAATTAATATTTATTGAGCAACTACTATGTGCCAAACACATAAAACAGATATGGTCTGTGTTTTCAGAGTTTATATCCTTGGAAGTAATGGGGAATGTTAGCCATTGTTAACATAATTAATTCATTATATGTACATCTTTCCTGTCAAATTCTGAAATTCTCTAGGAGACCATGTCATTTTTCAATTCCCCCAAACAGTGACCACTGCACCTGGAACATAGCAGATGATAAATAAATGTCAGAATTGGGAATACTTCATACAAAAACTGTTCTAGTCACTCAGCTGCAGGAGCCCTTCTGCAGGTCCTCTGAAAGGTCCTCACTTGACTACCAGCGGTCAGTCTCCCTTTTGTATCAGACCCCAGGGCCTCAGTGGTTGTTGCCACTCAGCCACTTTAATCTTTGTGGTTTTCCTCCATCCTACCCCTGGCTGACTAACCAAGAAAGTCGGGTCTGCTTTTGACTCCCCGCTTCTTATCTCCAGGAATCGAATCTCCCCACTGTCATGCTTTATTCCATCTTTAAGCCAAGGCATTTTTTCTTTCCAAACACTGCAATTAAGGCAGAATAACAAGCACCTTCACAGTCTAAAATGAAAAATTTACATGTTTGAGGCTCCCCATTGTTCACAAGGTTAGGGCCCAGCCTGGGAAATATTCTCTCTGGGCAGTTCTTCATAGCTAAAGGTGTGAATGTAACTGTAAATGCATGAATTCACACAGATAACCTTAACTTCCTGGGTCCAGATGAAAGACTTGCTGACTAAAAGAAAATGGTAACAGGAAAAGGAAAGAAAGAAAAAACAAAGCAACATTTTAGACTTTCAAAGCTATACAAAGGAATCTGTAAAATAAAATTCTTTGAAATAAACCTCAATAGTTTAGTTTGAACAACAAAATTTTCTGACATTCCATCAATTTTAATTTTCTATTTGAATTATGTGTACTGGACAACAAATTTTTATTGAGCAATTACTATGTGTCAGTTAATGAGGATCTGACAGTGTGATGGTAGCAGAAAAAGAATGTGTGACAGTCAAACAGCTGGTGATAATACAACGTGACAAGGGCAGTACAGGAATCTAATGGAACACAAAGGCGCATTTAACCCAGCTCTGAGGTCAGGAAAGACTTCTCAGAAGTAAAATTTAAGCAGAGATCAGAAGAATGAATATGATGAGCCAGACAACAATAACAGTAATTATTATATGGTGCTTTTTAAGTGCCAAGTACTATATATATTTCATATATTCACCAATTGATTCTCAATAACCTTATGAATTAGCTATTATTATTATTACCTACCTTCTACAGGTGAAGAAATTGAGGGTTTGAGTAATCTGCCAAGGTCACACTGCTAAGAAGGTGCAGAACCAGGATTAGAACTAACGTACTCTAGAGACTATTTTTCTCTCTACATCAAGATAGGAGGTGATGGGGAGGGTTGGAAAGAAATGGTAAAGAAAGGGAAAATAAAAGTGTGACAGAGAAATATATGCATTACAACTTCGAGAAAAGATACAGCAAGAACTGAAGGAAGTTCAGTATGGTGGGCTCTGGGGAAAGGTCAACAACTGGTGGTCCAGTGGTTAAGACCCTGCATTCCCAATGCAGGGGGCCAAGTTTGATCCCTAGTCAGGGAACTAGATCCCACATGCTGCAACTAAGAGTTTGCATGCCACAACTAAAGACCAGGGTGGCCAAAAAAAAAAAAAAAGGAAATTTAAGAGAAACCAGTTTAAGCTGGGGCTCCTTACTTATACCTTAGAATAAGACTTTCAATTTTAAACCCAAGAATCATTAGTGTGTATATCATAGCAAGGGCTTCCCTGGTGGCTCAGACGCTAAAGAATCTGCAATAAGCTCAGTAAGTTATTTCTTGGTGTCTCTTCCTTTGGGACAATCTTCTTTATACAACCATCAGAATTCAACTTCCTAAAACATCATTTTCATGATATCACCACCTTGCTCAAAAAGTCTTTAGTAGCACTCTGCTGACTACAGGATTCATTCCAAATTATTAAGCCTTGTGAAACAGCCTTCATCGCTCTTCAAAACTTTGTTTTCTGCCAATCCCAATCACAAATTTCAGCCTCAGATACAATTATTTTTGCTCTTGGAATAGACACTCTGCTGAACAAAAATTTGGAAGAAATATTTCAATTTCACACTTCCTATCATACTTCAACCTACAAATAATATATTTATCACACTTGCACAGTGTCACAATTTTGAATGGGTTCATAGAGGGAAAAGAGTGAATTTGTGCAGTTTCTCAATGCTCCTTAATATCATTACATCTATAAAAAAAATCTCTGACCACCAGCTAGTGTTAAAAACCACAACATATTTGAAGTCTGTTGAGTCGCAACTACTTTAGCATTCAGAATAATATCTAACATACCAAATACCACAATTTTAAGTGAAAAAATGTGACCTATCCTCAAGAGCCAGAATTTCATTCTGACCAAAAATGTCAGGAAGGAGAATTAAATTTAATACCAAATGAGCTAGATTTGGGGGTATAATTATCTTGTTTCCTCTTTAAGGTTTTGGATCTTTAATGTTTAAAAATCTTACTGTATGTCTCATTTATTATAAGCTACATTCAATGGCCTTTTCAAAGCAGATAGGATATAAATCGAAAATTCTTAGAAGTGATGAATACTTTAAATATATACTAAATCTTAGTCATCATGAAAAAAATCTCAATAGATCTAGCTAATTTTAGAATTGTTAAAACACAATGTGTATAAACAACTGAGTACTAGTCAACATGATGTCACGAGGCTTTATCTAGTCAGATTAAGCACACTGGTACAATACCAAAGATTAGCAGTGTTATTAGTGGCTAGGAGTGAAGGACAAAGATTCCTGTATTGTATTCAAAGCATCCTGGCAATTAATAAATGCTGCTGTTATTATTGACAGCAGATTAGTGGTGACAACAAAGGGCTCATATAAGTAATTAAAACAAATCAATTGAGACCCACAAAGTTCGAAAGATAAAACAAAGAAAAAACAACAAAAAAACCCAACAAAAAAATCAAAACAGAATTTACAAAAAATATATAGAAACTGGTATCAAACATTTGAAAAATTACTCAGCTCTATTGTTCTACTTCTAAGAATTGACCCAACAGACAACAAACGAAGATGTATACACCAAAGTGTCCATGGCAACAGGACTAATACCTAATAATCTAGCCACAATATAAATACAAATTAAACTGTCTATTAAAAGAATCTGCAGGACTTTTCTAGTGGTCCCGTGGTTAGGACTCTGAACTGTCAATGCAGGCGACATGGGTTCAGTCCCTGGTTGGGGAACTAATATCCTACATGCTGTACAGAATAACCAAAAGATTTTTAAAAATTATTTTAATGAAAAAAAATCTGAAATTTTGCTTATAAATAAAAAGCTGAAAAAGCTCTAAAATTTTAACATTAGGAAGTGAAGGAAAGGAACATTAGGAAGTGTTGGGTAATTTATGATACACCTTGACTCTGAAGTATTTAGACACAAGTAAAAACGTTTACAGAAAATTTTAAATGAAATAAAAAAGTTGAAAAAGTAGGAGGCGCTCAGTGGTGGGAAGCAAAATGTATATAAGAGAAATAAACCCAATGTTACAAGTGGTTATTGCTACATGTTGGAAAAACACAAAATCTTTGGGTTCCATTATGCAGAGAACTAGAGACAATTAGAATTCCTACTAAATAATTCCTACCAAAGCAATTATTACAAAGTTGTGTTTAAAAAAAAAAGATTCTACCAAAATCATTTAGGACCCACAAGTGTACTGAAGTGACGGTTTTTGCTTGTTTTCCAAACCACATGCATCATACCTCCAATAAAAACATCTTTTTAAGGAAGAACAAGCAGGTAGTAGCAAGGATAAGATGACAGTAGAGAGAAAACAAATACTTCATCCTGAGTCTAGATTTCATCAAAAGTCAGCAGTAGTAAAGAGATCTTTTCTTGGTTTACACAATGTACTAAATATACTTGGGTTAGCCCCAACAGTCTACAGCCTCACCAAACAAAGGAAAAAAAAAAAAGACCAAGGTATAACATGAAACTTTTCACAATTATTTTTATCCCCACAAACATTGCTACTCTATGGATTTCATCATCACTCTGAACTGCCTCATCGCTAGGATATTAAATGACAAAAGCCCTCCAATGATAATTCTAAGCCCTTGGTCCTACAGTTCCCTACTATCAGTTACTGTGAATCAATGGAGAACTCCAGTACTTCGACTTCTCATATTCCAGATTTACCTGATTCTCACCAACACTTTCCTTGCACTTGGCTTGACTTCAAGACCATTTAAATTAGGATCTCACTATGGTGGATTTCACAGAATACAACTAATTATGAAAAAAAAAAAAGGAGAGAAATACATGATTGACAACTTATGTTAAAAAAAAATCAAACACCTACATTTACCATCATAATTTCATTAAAGGACATTTACATACCAAAAGTGAAAAGGCAATTTCAAAATAAAGGGCAGTTCCTTTCCAGAAAGAAAAGAAAAAAAGACGTAATGCACCAGAACTGAAGCCTGAGTGTCAGTTCTGAATTTTCAGGGTGGACAGAGGCAGTTAAGGGACATCAGTGCCCTTCAGCAGTACTTGGACTTTTCCCTGAAGGGCTGGGCATAGCAGACGAGGTCTGGAAAAGGCTGTAGGGCCATCTTCCATCACTTGACATGAAGATGGCAAAATATATATGGAAAGAAAATTTGAAGACTACTATAAAATACACATGGATACTCTGTTTTAGAACATATCTTTTGGAAGTTCTTTTAAGAAGATATTTTCTCTACTTCAGTACAGATTCTTCCTTTTCTTCCTCCTTTAAGAAATCTGCCCCATTCACACTAACCTCTTCCAGGGACACCTCCAATAACTGAGGCACTATGTGGGAAGAGGAGGATGAGAGGTATTGAAGACCTAACTCTGAGGAGAACTACTAAATGATCCAAGTTAAATTTGTGAAAATTTAAAACAAGAGATGGAGAGTGATTTAGATCAAGGACTCACATCTTCTCTGACTAACATATAGTGAAAATTACATTGTATTTAATCATCTCTCTTCGACTACTATATACTCCTCTTTCAAATGGTCTCCTTGCTTCCACCCTTGACAACCTTCAGTCCATTCTCAAGACAGGCTAGAGGGATCCTATTAAAAACTAAATGGTGAGACCTTCACTTCCAGTGAATAACAAGAGATCAGATTTATTCTCCTGACTAACACAAGGAATAAAACCAATAAAAATATATGAAGTGCTTTTCAAGATACTGGACATTAGGAAATGAAAATAATGATTCCTGAGAGATGAGAAACAAATGAGGTAAGTTCTCCAAATGCCCCAGCTCTACCTGAGAGAAGGAGGAGCTGTTTAGGGAGGAGGAACCCAATCACAACCTGGCAGTCATCCAGAGAAGACAGAACTGGAAGTTCGGAGAGGTCAAAACAGCTCAAGTCTGCAGGGCAGAGTACAACAAAGGAAAGTGCTGTCACAGTTCTGGTGATCTGCAGAAGGCTCCTGTAGGTTGTTAGCTGAGTACCAGTTAGCACATGTCTGTGAGGAAACTGTTCAAGTCTAGGGAGAGAATCATCCAAAATAATTAGAAGGGGAAAATGCCCATAGCTCACATAGGAGAAGGAAGAGTACCTGTTCCTATGATCAGGGAGGAAAACCTCATAATTCACAGAGAATCAGATAGGATCCACATGAGGGTTCAGCTTTAGCCGTCGAAGAAATCAGCCCTACCTTAATGCTGCTTTGGTCCTACTAAGCAAGTTTAATAGGATAAATTATTTCTAAGAAATCTAACCACAACTCAGAATAAAGCACAAGAATATTTAAAGAATATCTATATAAAACTTCCAGAGATGAAACAATAGTGTCTAGGATGAAACAGACACTGTTTGGAGATTAATTGCTGATGAGACAATTCAGAAGACAGGTTGGTAAACTTAAAAACATAACAACAGGCACTTCCCTGACAGTCCAGTGTTTAAGACTGAGCAGCCGGTGCAGGGGACATGGGTTCAATCCCTGGTAGGGGAACTAAGATCCCACAAGCCCTGGGGTGCAGTCAAAAGATTTAAAAAAGAAAGAAAGAAAACACAGCAACAGAAATGATACAAAATTAAAAACTGTAAAAAAAGTCTGAAAAAAAGAGACAATTTCAAGTAGAATAACAAGCATACAATTCAGGTCTGCAAAGAGGGGAAGAAAAATATTTGAATAATAGCTGAAAAATTTCCAAAGATGATGAAAACCATAAATTCACAGCAACAAGAATCACAACAAATCCCAAGTACAAGATGCATGAAGAAAATTACACCAAGGTACATCAGAATCAACCTCATAAAAACATGTGATAAAAAAAAATTTAAAGCAGCCAAGCTTAAAAATTTTTATTCACTAAATTTACTGAAATTTTATTGAAAATTTAAAAGCAGACTTACATACAGAGAAATAAATATAAGGATGATCACAGATTTGACACAAGCTACCAAAGCTCACTCAAGGAAAAAGATATAATCTGAATAGTCCTTCATCTGTTAAAGAAATAGAATTTTTAGTTAAAAGCATTCCCACTCCTATTTTTCTCAGTCCTCCACCTCCTGAAAAATTCTACTTCCCAGATGGCTTTTCTGGTAAATTCTACTAAACATTAAAGGAAGAAATAATAGCAATTTTGCCCAAACTCTTCCAGGAAATTCAAGAGGTGGATAATACTTCCTGGCACATTCTATTAGGCCAGAATTACTCTGGTACCCAAACCAAAGATATTATATGAAAGCTTTAGATCACTATTCTAATGATTATAGATGTAAAAATTCTTTAAAAATTAGCAAATCAAATCCAAGACTATATAAAAAGTCTTCCACATCATGACTAAATTTTCTCCCAGGAACATGCTGTTTGAACATCTGAAATTCAATCAGTGTAATTCACCACTAGCAGAGTAAACAGTAACAAACTAAAAATTTTTTAAAGTATGTAATCATCTCAGTAAAAGGAGAGTATTTAGCAAAATCTAACATCTATCCTTGATAAAATGCTCAACAAACCTGGAATTGAAGGGAACTTTCTCAGTCTGATAAAGGGCATCTATGAAAAACCTGGGCTTCCCAGGTGGCTCAGTGGTAAAGAATCCACCTGCCAATGCAGAAGACACAGAGAGACAGGGGTTTGATCTCTGGGTCAGGAAGATCTCCTGGAGCAGGAAATGGCAACCCACTCCAGTATTCGCCTGGAAAATTACACGGGTAGAGGAGCTGGAGGACTACAGTTCATGGAGTCGCACAGAGTTGGACACAACTGAGCAAGCATGCATGCATGAAAAACCTACAGGTAAAACATCGTTCTTAGTGATGAAAACAGAATGCCTTCCCCCTAAAGTCAGGAACCACGGGAGGGTATCGACTCTTATCACTTCTCTTGAGCTATAGTAGAGGTTAGAGTCAGTGCAATAAAGAAAAATAAAAGGTATTTAAGATGGAAAGGAATAAGTAAAACTCTCTTAATTTGAAGAAGACATGTTTGTCTAGCTAGATTCTACTGAACTACAAAAAGCTACTAAGAACTGATATGCATTCAGCAAGGTTGCAGAATATAAGTTCAATTTACAAAAATAAGTTTTATTTCTATCATGTATTAATGAACACTCAAAACTGAATTTCAAAAATTTACAATAGCATCAAAATGTGAAATACTTAAGAATAAAACTGACAAAAAAGTACAAAATCTATACACTGAAAATAAGACTGCCAAGAGAAATTACAGAAGACCTAAAATAAATGAGAGATAAACTGTGATCATGGATCAGAAGGCAGTATTGTTAAGATGTCAGTTCTCCTCTAATTTATCAATAGATTCAATGGATTCCCAATTAAAACCACAGCAGGCTTTTTTTTTTTTTGAAAAGAAGTGGACAGATTCTAAAATGTATAGGAAAATCAGAGGGCATAAAAGAGCCAAAACAACTCTGAAAAAGAACAAAGTTGGAGGATTTATACCACCTGACTTCAAGATTTATTATAAAGTTATAGCATTTAAGACAATGTAATGTGGCATTAAGATATACAACCACACATGTATGATAAATGGTTAGTTGATTTTCAACAAACATGAAAATACATTTCAGTGGGAAAAAAGAAGTCTTTTCAACAAACGGTGCTAGAACACTGGATGTTCATAAGTAAAAACAAATACTTTGATCTACATCTTGTACCATATACAAAAGTTAACTCAAAACAGATGAAAAATCTAAAATATAAAACCTGAACTATAAACCTTCTAGAAGAAAAAAATAGAAAATAGCTTTGTCATCTTGGTTTAGACAAAGATTTAAGATATGACACCAAAAGCATGACCTATTAAGGAAGTATTGATGAAATGAAAAATAAAATTAAGAATTTCTGTTGTTTTTTTCCCCCCATGGTTTCTAACACTTAGTATATTTCCTGGAAGAACTAGCTTTTTTTTTTCCAGGTCAGATGAAGGATTTTATTTTATTTTTAGTTGGAGGATAATTGCTTTACAATGTTGTGTTGGTTTCTGCCGTACAACGCAAATCAGTCACTGTTGTTGTTCAGTTGTTCAGTCCTGTCCAACTCTTTGCGACCCCATGGACTGCAGCATAGCAGGCTTCCCTATCCTTCACTATTTCCCAGAGTTTGCTCAAACTCATGTCCATTGAGTCAATGATGCCATCCAACCACCTCATCCTCTGTAGCCTCTCATAAGTGGCTCAGACAGTCAAGCCTGCAGTGCAGGAGACCCGGTTCGATCCCTGGGTAGGAAAGATCAACTGGAGAAGGAAATGGCAACCCACTCCAGTACTCTTGCCTGGAAAATCCTATGGATGGAGGAGCCTGGTGGGCTATAGTTCATGTGGTCGCAAAGAGTCAGACACCACTGAGTGACTTCACTTTTATGTATATATTATGTGTATTCCCTTCCTCCTTAGCCTCCCTCCCAGTCTCATCCCATCCCTCTAGGTCAGCACAGAGCCCCAGGCCTGGAGTCCCTGCAGAAATTTCTGTTCTCTTATCACAGATCAGAGAATGAAGAGACAGACCAGACTGGGAAATAAGATTTCAAAATCAGATACATGATAGAGAACTTGTATCCAGAATACATCAAGAACTCTCTAAATTGAGTTAAAAAAAATAAAAAAATAAGCAATAGATTTTTAAGAGACATTTCACTGGAGAAGATATATAGATAGTAAATAAATAAACCAAATACCAAGCAAACAAACAAAAAAGCAACCCCACCCGCCCCCCAGCCAAAAACAAACCCAAACCAAACCCAAACCAAACTAAATGTTAGCAATGTTATGGAGCAACTGGAACTCTCAGACTGCCAGTAGGGATTTAATATTGTATAACCACCTTGTAAACTAATTTGGTAGTTACTTAGAGAGTTAAACATATACTACAAAGTAACCCAGCCATTCTAGCCCTAACAACTTACTCAAGAGAAACAGAAGCATCTCTCCATACAAAGACTTGTACTTGTTCAGGGTTGCTTAATTTGTAACAGCCCAAATCTGGAAACAACTCACAAAAATGTCCAGTAACAAGCTGGATAAATAAATCATGGTATACATTTTATACAATGGAATATTATTCTGGAATAAAAAGGAATAAACTATATATAAATGCAATTTCAAATTATTAATGCTGACAGAAGCTAGACCCCCACCCCCAAAAGAGAATATATTCCATTTAAATAAAATTCTAGAAAATGCAAACTAATGTATACTATTGGCAGGTCCATGGTTACCTGGTAAGAGCAGAAAGAGATGAAGAGCAAAGAACAGGGTGGGAGGAAAAGATTACAAAAGGGCACCGGGAAATTTTTTTGGCTGATGGTTATCATCATTATCTTGACTGTTTCATATATATATATAGCACAGATATATGTGTGTATATCAAAGAATATCACTATACACACTGAAAGTGAAAGTATTAGTCACTCAGTCATGTCCAGCTCTTTGAGACCCCATGGACTGGAGCACGTCAGGCTCCACTATGAATAGGATTCTCCAGGTTAGAACACTAGAGTGGGTTGCCATTTCCTTATCCAGGACTACACATTAAATATGCATAATTTACAGTATGTTAATTGGAACAAAGTTGTTAAAATGGCTTCCACTCTCAGAGTAGGAACCTACTACTCTGTAATGTACTCCATCCCAACCACTTATTTCCCTGACTTTATCTCCTACTACTTACCTCCTCACCTCGCTTAGATCTACCTAAGTCACAATGACCCCTTTGTTGTCCCCTGAATATGCAGGCACCCTCTCACCGCAGTACCTTTGCACTGGCTGTTTTCAATCCTCCAAGGACATTTTTCCTCCCGATATCCTCTTAAGCTTGCTTCCTTACCTCCTTTAGGTCATTTATCAACTGTCATCTTCTCTGCTCTTCTTCACAAATCCTCCCCACTTCCTCTCCCTGCTTTATTTTTCCCCACAGCATTCATCACCATCTAACACACCACATATTTACTTTGCTTATTGTCTGTCTCTGTCCACCAGATTATAAATTCCATAAAGGTAGGAATTTTTCCTCCAGATTCTTTACCAGTTCTTTAAATCAACATGTCATAGTCTCAACATCTGGATAACCTCTAGGTCTGGTTATGTTTGCACTGCCTTTCTTGCCTTTTTTATGCAGCTCTTCATTTCTTATTGAACTAGCACTGTGCCTAAAAGAACAGTACAGAAAAACAACATTTTGCTTAGAAATAAGCACATCATTTTCTTCCAGGCCATTAAGGTGGGGATTTGAATCAATCTAGTGAGTAAGTGAACTGGGTTTGGGTTTTATTATTGCTTAATTAGCTTTAGTACATCATAGGCTTCAAATTCTCCCAGTGGTGAACTGACAATTTACCTTATGTTTGAGTGTAAGGAATAGAGTGCGGGAGAATTTTTCTCAGAATTCTTGCTCCACCCTCAGTTTTCAGCTGGTCTTGTATACCTGTGCCATAGAGAAGCTATCTCTCTGTGTTCTTGCCCAAGTCTGCTGCAGCCTATTACTTGGTGTAAGGCTAATGGTGGGAAAAGATTACTCTTCCTCCAGTTTCAGTCTTAGGCAGGCTCTGTACATCTGAACCTCAGGGGTGGAAATTACCCCAGTGGCAGATAACCTCTGTTTCCTACACAGTGCAAGATGAATATAGCATGTAATTCATGCAGGTATCCTCAAATCATTCTACCCCTATCCCTTGCACTGGCTCCCTTGTCTTCCCATGGAGCAACTAAACTCTGCCTTCTCTGCCTTAGAAAGGTTTTCGGACAGGAAGAAGCAAAGGGGTTATTTACTAATGCATCCCTTTGTGGTGCTCAGTAAGCGGGATAAATTAACTTGATGTTGCAATAAGTATGCATCCAAACACACAACTTAACCTTACTAACTGTACTGAATTTCTTTTTTTAAAAAATGCTGACTGTAACCAACATGCTTTCACAACCCACTAATGAGTCAAATCTTCAATTCATGAGAAGGGTGGGGACTTGGGTGAAGTAAGTGCTATGTCAGTCATATAGAGCCATGGGCAGAGCAGGCCAGTCAAGAAAGAGGAGAGAAGAAGAGATGCAGACAGAAATGTACTCAGAAGGTATCTAGCTGTACTTTTGCCTTTGGTTGCCCTTATGATTGTCTCCTGAAGCCTTACAGCAACTCTCCCACTGACTTTTGTTAGAGTGGACTTCTTTTCCTTATAGCCCAATTATTCCTTATACAACCCTAATCCAATCTATATCACTCAATTTTTTTGCTTTTGTTTTGTTTTCATTCTTTTATTTTTCTCTTGGGCAATGGAGCAATGTTAGTAAATCCACCTAATCATTTATCTCACCCAACAACAAATTTCTGATAACCATCCTTCAGAAGCCCTTCAACGCCATGCAGCAATCAACTTATTTCTTTCTCCATGACTCCTTACCCTGAATCTGTCAGACTTTCCCAACCAACCTGGAACTCCCCAAACCATTCAATTAATCCCATCTTAACCTCAGCAAATGACTTTGCCACTGAGACTCAGATTTGTATGACCTGTATAACAGATTTGTATGACCTCTTTTAAATTTCTATTCTTTTCAGTTCAAAGTTCCTTTCTATTTTCTCTGCCCCTTCCTATGTTAAAGGAAGACCTAATCTTCCCTTGATGTGACTAAACTATCTAGGCTTTACTCTTTTATTTGTTTTAAATTATTTTAAAAATATTTCAAACAGGTAAGAATAAACATAAATACCTTGTACCTATCAATGAGTTTTTTTGAATTTTAATAGTCTTAGTAGTTCAGATGTCCCTTTTTAAAAAAAAAATTAGAACATTATACATGTACCCTTCCCTCATCCTGTTCCCCTTCATCTGCCCACACCTCAGGTAAAACCACTATCAAGAATTCAGGTGTTATCACTGCCAAGCATCAGAGAAGGCAATGGCAACCTACTACAGTACTCTTGCCTGGAGAATCCCAAGGACAGAGGAGCCTGGTAGGCTGCAGTCCATGGGGTCGCAAAAAGTCGGACACAACTGAGTGACTTCACTTTCACTTTTCACTTTCATGCATTGGAGAAGGAAATGGCAACCCACTCCAGTGTTCTTGCCTGGAGAATCTCAGGGACGGGGGAGCCTGGTGGGCTGCCGTCTATGGAGTCGCACAGAGTCGGACACGACTGAAGCGACTTAGCAGCAGCAGCAGCAGCAGCAGCATTGCCAAGCATAGACTTTAAGCACTTATTTTATACACATACACACACACACACATGTATCTATAAACATTACATATTACTGTTATCCAAAATGTTTAGCCTTTTTCTTAATACTTTCTTGAGCTCTTCAATTTTTTTCAATGAGTATGTTATTAAAAAACATAATCTCTCCTTTAGAAAAAAAGCATTCCTTTTCTTTTCCTCCTCCTTCTAACTACTAAAATTTCTAAATGAGTAATTCATACTTTTTTACCACTGCCACTTTTTTACCACCCACTTCTCCTAAATCCTTTATGTCAACTCTTTAAATTGAGGGTTAAGTACCCTAGAAGTAAAAACAGTGGGCCAGAAATTAAGCCATAGGATAAGGGCTGGACCTTTACTTTATACCATATGTAAAAATTAACTCAGAATTATCAAAGACTGAGACATAAGAACTAAAACTATGAAACACTTTGACAAAAACACAGGGGATACTAGATTTAGCAATGATTTCTTCACTAGGACACCAAAGCAAGGGCAACAAGAGATAAAATAAATTGGACTTCATCAAAATTTTAAAACTTCCATGTATCGAGAGGTAAACGTGATAAAATAAATATTTGTAGACCATAAATCTAATAAGGGATTAATATCCAAAATATATAAAGAACTCCTACAACTCAACAACAACAAAAAATTCAACCCAATTAAAAAATGGGCAAAAGATTTGAATAGATTATTCCTCCAAATTAGATATATGAATGCACAAAAAGCACATGAAAAGATGCTCAACATTATTAGCTATTAGGGAAACACAAAACCAAAATGAGATATCACTTTACACATTAGGACAGTTATTAGCAAACAAAAACTAGTTACAAATGTTGGTGAGGATGTAGAGAAATCAGAACCCTTGTGCATTGTTAGTATGAATATAAAAAATGATACAGCCATCATGGAAAGCAAAATAGAGATTCTCAAAAAATTAAACAGAGAATTACAATATGAATCAGTAATTCCACTTTTGGGTATTTATTCCAAAGAATTTAAAACAGGGACTCAAGCTAATATCTGCACATACATATGATCACAGCAGCACCATTCACAGCAGCCAAAAGATGGAAGTAATCCAAGTGTCCATTAAAAGATGAATGTATAAGCAAAATATGATATATATATGATGAAATATTATTCAGTCTTAAAAAGGAAGTAAATTCTGATACACGCTATAACATGGATGAACCTTGAGGGCATTATGATATGTAAAAAAAGTGCTCAGTTACAAAAAAGTGTGATTTCACTTATATGAGGTACTGAAATTCATAGAGACAGAAAGTAGAATGGTAGTTGCCAAGGGCAGTGGAAGAGAAAAATTTGGAGTTATTTAATGGACATAGTTTTGCAAGGTGAAGAGAGTTCTGGAGATTGGGTGCACAAAAAAAATGCATTTAACATGACTGATTTGTACACTAAAAAATGGTTTAATTTTATGTTAGAGATGACTTACTACAATTTTTTTAAATTAAAAAACAAAAACACTGAGTATAGACTCTGGAACTAGGTTACCTGGCTTTGAATCTTGGCCCTGCCACTTCCTAGCTATGTGACCCTGGGCAAATTACCTAACAGCTCTGTATCTTATTTCCTCAGCTACAGAGGGGATAGCATTAAGATTAATAGTACTTATATCATTAACCTGTTGTGGTGATTAAATTAGCAAATATATGTGAACTTCTAGCAACAGTCCTAGCATTCAGTGAGTACTAGTTGTAAGTGCTTGTTAAGTTATTAGACTCACCATCTTGAAAACATAATTTAATATGGAAGTCAGATCTACAGGCGAAATTGAGTTTCTCCAGTGCAAAATTGGATAGAACAATTTGTGCACTTGTATTCAAGGTTTCCAGGTGAACTCCTGATATAATGCAGCATTACCATTTACACAAACTGAGGGAAGATATCCATTATATCTTATTTTTTCATTAGGTTTCAATTACAGTTTTGAGTAGTTCAAGTAGTTTGTTTCTACAGATGTGCAGAGAACAAACAATGTTCTAGGAATTTCTCTTCAGGGATTCTAACCAGTACTATTAACTGGGTACACTTACTAACATCTATTGATTCACCAATCTATAATGAAAAGCAAGGCTTAATAGCCATCTGATAAAGTTTTTGTTTTTATAGAATCTGATGTTTTACAACGCCCACAAGTAGAATTACTCAAAAGTAGCACCTTTTCTATTTCTGTTTCTTCACTGATCTCAAACATTTCTAAGCAAGATGGTGATCATTTCTAAGCAAGATGGCAAAATGAACAACTATGCAACTGTGTAACACTATGACCTTTGTTTCCTATTTTGTGTTTGTAGATGCTGGAAAAATTCAAACCTTTTGCAGTGAAAATGGATGTTTTGTGACAAGGGATTAGTGCAGGTTGCTTGGAACCATTTCTGAACACTCCTTGCAAATAATACAATTAGGTTGGAGATGAAAACAAAGGGAGTATGTATCTAAATTTGAGATTATCCTCATCAAAGGATCATTATTGACTGAACAATTAATTATAAACTAATATTTCTCCTAGTACTTGGTTTTTGGGATAAATCTGACAACTTTCCAGTTTTAATCAAGTAGTCTATAAAGGTCTTAAAAACAACATACTTCCTATATAACCGACTTCCTATATTACCCCTACTCCCTTTCTCTACCTCATTTTTCTCCAAAGCCCTGTTCACTCTAGACCAAGAGGCAGATTTTCATGCTTAATATATTACTGTGTATTTCTCAACAAGAAAGTAGTCAAAACAGGTTTTTTCATTTTTTTAAAAAACTATTTTGTTCTCTAGTGTATCCCAAGTACCAAAATAGTACCGAGTACCAGGTGGGCACTCACTCACTAAATATTAATATTTGTCTAATGAATGAATTGGTAAACAGCTTTACACATGGCCAGAGGAACCGCCAATACCAATTGATGAAACCTGGTTTTAGGAAGTGCTTCTTTTGGGCCAGAGTCAAATTCCATTGTTCTTTAGAACACAGGGCCTTTCTTCTAAATTTTCAAAAAGCAAAAGAGCCTTCTTTATCATCTACTTTGCCAATTCTACATATCATTATTACAGCAACTCTATTTATCCACTTCATATTCATAGTCATGGTTCACACTTCAATTATGTCTTCCTAACATGCATGCAAAGGCCTAAAAAGATAAGATTTTCAAATATCCAGAAAATTAAACAAGCCAAAAATCCAGATTATGCTGATCCCATCTTACTGCCTAAAGTTGAATAAGGTAAGTATAATAGTAATACCATGATTGTGTATGTAGGAAGTCTAAAAACAAAAATACACACACAAAAAGAAAAAACCGCTAGAACAGCTAAATGACTCTGATAGAAGGCCATATACAAAAATCACTTGCATTTCTGTGTACTAGCAACAAATAAACGAAAAATGAAATTAAAAACATACCATTTAGAACAGCATCAAACATTAAAATCACAATGAAATACTACTTCATATCCACTAGAATGCTACAATGAAAACAAATTTTGGTATATCCATGCAATGAACTAATACTCAGCAATAAGACAAGAAGAAGAAAGAAACTGCTAATACATACAACAAGAACAAGTTTCAAAGATGTCATTCTGAGAGAAAGAAGCTGACACACAAGAATAGATTCTATATGGTTCCTTACAGGCAAAACTAACCTATGAAACAGAAATCAGATTAGTGCTTGGTTGTGGGGAGGGGGCTGATTACAAAGGGAAACAAAGGAACTTTCTGAAGAAATTAAAATAGTCTACACCTTGGCTTGGGTGATGGTTAAACAGATGCAAGCATTTGTCAAAAAACATCTGTCTGTACACTGAAATATATGATTTTTATTGTATGGATATTATACCTCAACAAACAATTTTTTAAAATCCTGGTTATCTGGATCCTCTTCTCACCATACCAGTCCTTTCCCCTTTCATCAAGCAGCTCTGGTTGCAAAGAATCAGCTGAAAGTACCTCTAGGAATGACGCAAAGGCTTTAAGAAATAAGTGGATTTCTAGTCTCACTTAATCCTGAAAGCAGCCAGTCTTAATCTCTTTTACCTGCTAATCAGAGTGGCAGAAACCACAGGTACAGAGGTCTCTCATAACAGGGAAATCACAACCTTCTGCAAGTGTTCAACATTTAGGCACCACCCTGAGATATCCAGCACAACACCTACAACTCGATGGGCCAACAGCAGAGATAGCAGCACTGACTGGCAATCCGGAAACTGAAAAGCAACTGCCCTTAAATAAATCATGTACCCGCTTTGTGTTCCTAGCTCATTGCTTTCATGCTAGACTGGTAAGAAGGGGTTTGTTTGCTGACAGCTTAGAGGATTTATGAAAAGGGATTAGTCCTGACATTGCTGTTGAGAAAACTGAGCAAAGTATGACAGTGACCCATGGCCTTGTAAAGGAGTTTCAGATGAGGCAGTAGAAGAAACCACACCTTCACTATAATCAAAAGAGAATGCTGCCTGCTATTTCAATATAAAGGAATGAAAATCAGCCTGAAAAGAGAACTTTCAACATCATTTGTCTAAAATTTACTTTAATCACATTCTGCATGAATCTGGATACCAGAAATCAGTAAACGTATAGAGCACACCAAATTATACTTCAGCAAGCCCCAAAGTGCTTTCAAATTCTTTGATTTCATTGGACTTTGGGTCTAATTAATATTACTTAAATGGGCTTAAAGCTCAAGTTGAAAACCTGTCTCCTTCATTGAAATTTTTTTCTTTTTAACATGAATGACATTCAGTCAATGAGCATTTATGAAGTAGCTACTTGGAACCAGATGCTGAGTTAGGTAGTATGGAGCCTAAGATAAAGATAATACAACACCTGCCCTCAAACAAACTTACAGTCTCGGTGGAAAAGAGAATTAGATCTTATAATATGGTGTGATAAATGCTATAACACAAATAAATATGAGGTCTTGGAAAAAACCCTCCAGAGTAAAACTTCCACTGATTTGTGAAGCAGACTCAGAAGTTATTTGATCAAAAATGGAAGAGAAAAGTATTCTAGGCAGAGAAAAAAATTACATACAAAGGCACAACTGTATAAAACCATAGGAGGTATAAAACCCCACGGCATGTCTAGGGAACTGCAAGTATTTTGGTATGGCTAAAATAGAGGAGGAGTGGTAGAAGGTGAAACTAGGAAAAAGCAGAGATGGGATTCTGAAGGACTGTAGGTCTTAGAGGAAAAGAGAGGATATTTTTCAAGTGGAGTCATTCATGACACTTCTGACTCTGGATAAGTGAAAAGTAAAGAATCTAGGACAATTCACTTTTTCAGATTCAACAACTGAATGGATATGCATTAAGTATCACCAAGATATAGAATACCACTAGACAATCAAGTTTAAGTAGAAAGATAACTATTTCAGATATGTTGATTAAAATATAATGAGTACTAGACTATAGTGCATGAAATCTTGATAGGTGACAATATTTAAATTCTAGTCAGAATTACAGGGCTGACATTCCATTAATGATGTGAAAAATAACACAGAGGAATATTAAGTTAGGAATAACATTCTCATAGATGTAAGAGCCTGAAATAGGTTATCATTTCTTCATCCATTTCTCAAAAAAATTACTTGTAAAAAAAATTCCAGCAAATTCTGGCAAAAATTATATTTTAAATTTTGCCCAAGAGTCCTACAAATATCATAAGGCAAGTTCAAAGTTTGAGGAAGGATAGCTTTAGACCATTTTTAAGCTTCCCTAGTCTCATATAGCATAGAAAATACATACTGGGGAATAAGTTCTGGGCTCACCTTTCTCAGGAGAGCAACAATCTAAAGAGAAGAAATAAACTGAAGGAACAAAAGTCACAGTTCACTAAATAGCAGAACCCAAAAGGCTAGGGCAAAGAGAATAGATTCCATCTGGATAACAACTCTCTTTCCATGAAATCAGTTATCATCCCAGAGCAATGCATTTACAGTGTTCCAATCTGCCAAGTATTCTCCTTCCAAAGAAATGCAGCTCCTTTCTACTTTTCCATATATCCTATTTGATAAAAAACAGGAAGGGGACAAAATTGGATTTTGTTTTGCAGCTAGACTTGAGTTTGTTTAATCTACATTTAACAAACATATCTGTCTTCATACAGATGAATGGCCTATTCTAGGTTACTAAACATGAAGCCATCAACAATTGACAAAAGAAAAGGGGTAGTTAGCATCAGTGTTCTACTGCTTTAAATTAGAATCTTTTTAAAAAAACATTTAAAAAAACTGAACCATAGTTAATTTACAATGTTCTGTTAGTTTCAGGTATACAGAAAAGTAATTCAGACACACACACACACACACACACACCCTATTCTTTTTTCAGATTCTTTTCCATTATAGCTTGTTATATCACTATAAGACATTGAATACAGTCCCCTGTGCTATACAATAGGTCCCTGTTGTTTATCTATTTTGATATATAGCGGTACATAGCTGTGAACCCCAAACTCCTACTTTATTCCTCTTCCTGTCCTTTCTTTGGTAACCATAGATTTATTTTCTGCCCATGAGTCTGTATCTGTTTTGTAAATAAGTTCATTTGTTTCATTTTTTTAGATTCCATATGTGATATAGATTCCATGTAAGTGATATCATATGATATTTGTCTTTGTCTGACTTACTTCACTTAATATGATAATTTCTAGGTCCATCCATGTTGCTGCAAATGGCATTATTTCTTTCCTTTTTATGGCTGAGTAATATTCTGCATCTTGTTTATCGATTCATCAGTCAGTGGACATTTCGGTTACTTCCACATCATGATTACTGTAAATAGTGCTGCTATGAACACTGGAGTCCACGTATCTTTTTGAATTAAGAGTTTTGTCTGGATATATGCCCAGGACTGGTATTGCAGCATCATATGGCAAGTCTATTTTTAGTTTTTTGAAGAACTTCCATACTGCTCTCCACAGTGACTGCTCCAATTTACAAAGTAAATTGTAAACAGAATCTCCTCTTTTAACCAGCCTTCTTCTCTCCAGCCTTCAAATCTGCATAAAGCCCTGCGTATTCCTACCTCTCCAAGAACATACACTCTAGGGAAGAAAAGAAGATGAGGATGGGGGAAGATAAAAGAATTTTTCTGTAATGAATTACAAGGCAAAGGAGAAATGCAGAGAGCTGACATTACAAACCAACTGGTAATAAAAATCTTCTTTGCAGACAAAATTGTAAAAGATTAAATTCTCTGGCCTCTGCCTGTAGTCAAATTTACTAATAAACACTGATAATCTAATAAACCAACCTATTAATATGAACTAAAGCAAAAGGCTTCATTTTGATATATTATAAATATCAAAAGCAGTATTTTGATGAAGAATCATCAAAATTTTCCAAAATTTAGAAATGTCAATATGGTAATATCTTGTGTTCTATGCTGACACATAGCTTAGAGATCTAGCAGTAGATCTTAACATAATGCTTAAATATCTCAATATTAGAAATAGTTCTTAGA
The DNA here is from genome assembly GCF_033118175.1 of Dama dama. Taxonomy (NCBI): domain Eukaryota; kingdom Metazoa; phylum Chordata; class Mammalia; order Artiodactyla; family Cervidae; genus Dama; species Dama dama. Next base: position 56,786,924 of record NC_083692.1, on the reverse strand, counting down.
GAAATATAACCCATCTGAAAAAAATTTTCATCTCTTACTATAACAAAGGAATATTAACCTAACCAGAACACTGCTCTAGAGTATCACTCTCAATTAGGGTGACATCATCCCTGAGGAGACAAAAAAATAAAAAAGAAGATATTATTGTAACAGTTTGTGTTCCACCAAAGCATCAATATACAAAGAGATACAGGAATCTCTGGTATAAAAATTTCATGGGGAGGAAGGCAAGTAGGGAAAAAAGTATCGAAAAAGGCTGCTTAGGAAATAATCATGAAGAAAAAAGTTGAGAAATACTGTTTACAAACCTATTCTCCAAAGGGCCAAACAGTAAATATTCTAAGCTTTGAAGACTGTACAGTCTGTCACTATTCAATTCTCCCACTGTAGCATGAAAATAGCCATAGACAATACATCAAAAAAGTAGGTATGGCTATGTATCAATAAAATATTATTTATGGACAATCTGAATTTGAATTTCCTGTAATTTTCACATCACAAACTATTCTTGATTTTTCACCATTTAAAAATGCAAAAATCAACCCAAATGTCTATTAACTGATGAATAGATAAATAAGACATGATGTACCCGCAAGACGGAATACTATTTAGCAACAGGAAGAAGAAAGTATTGAGACTATCATATAAATGACCCTTGAAAACATTATGCTAAGCGGAAGAAGCTAGTCTCAGAATATCACATACTTACTGTATAATTTCATTTATATGAGATGTCCAAAATAGGTAAATTTATACAGACAGAAAGTAGAGTAGTGCTTACCGTGGGTTAGCGTGGCTAAGGTAGGGTGGGAGTTGGCAAAACTGGGTCTGAATGCCAAACAACACTGCGCTTCTTTTGGTGTGATACAACACTATAAAGTTAGATAGTGGTAAACTATTCAATTCTGTGAATATATTAAAACCATTTAATTGAATGTTCTAAATGAAGTTTATGTTATGTGAATTATATGTCAATAAAGTTGTTTTTTAAAAAAACGTTAAAATCATTCTTAGACTACAAAAACAGGAGGTGTCTCTGATTTGGCCTGTAGTCTGCCAACCACTGTTGGAGATATAGCAGTTCAGTATCAGTCCTGGGTGTTCATTGAAAGGACTGACGCTGAAGCTGAAACTCCAGTGCTTTGGCCACCTCATGCAAAGAGTTGACTCATTGGAGAAGACCCTGATGCTGGGAGGGATTAGGGGCAGGAGGAGAAGGGGACGACAGAGGATGAGATGGCTGGATGGCATCACCAACTCGATGGACATGGGTTTGGGTAGACCCCGGGAGTTGGTGACAGACAGAGAGGCCTGACATGCTGTGATTCATGGGGTCGCAGAGTCGGACACAACTGAGCGACTGAACTGACTGACTGACTCAAACATGATCTTAAGGGAAGAAAATATAAACTAACATTTCAGATATCAGACATTCTGATTAAAGAGGAAAGATTTTTCATGGTCCTGTAGGAAAAGCAAATGCTACACATAGCCAATCTACCCTATGAACTGCTCTTCAGGTTACCATTCACACTCAATAAACCAGACCAGATACTCAAACTTCACAGGGTATCAGAATCATTAAGGGCTAGGGGGCAGACAGGTTGCAAGGTCTCACTGCTAGAGCTTCCAAGATGGTAGCTCTGGGGTGAAAATGGAAATCTGCATTTCTCACAGGCTTCCATATGACGGTGACATTGTTAATCTGGGGCCCACACTCTAAAAACCATGGCCCTAAACTAATGGACTGTACTAGTGAAATATTTACTATTGTTATATTTCAGTCTTATACCAGATACAAACATTTAAGGAAAAGTGAAGATAATACCTTCTTTTATTCACTCCAGTGGATCTTCATTTCTGACTCCTTAAAGCACTATAACAAATATTTTTTTTTCAATGTGCAGTGTGGCTATATGTAATCATAAAACCTCTTCTTCCTTCCTTAAAACGGAAGCTCACTCTTCAGAAACCATCAGAGCCCTAGGTATATTTTTTTGGGACACAGTACATAGACAAAGCTCTCAGTGTTTTCCACAGGCTTATTAATACTATTTTCAAAGATATTCTAGGCAGCAAAAGAACGTGAAACAAAAAGAATCTAAACCAAAGAATCACTTAGAGCACAACCTAAGAAGAATCATGAAGAATCATGACTTCACCTACAGAAACAAGAGCCTAGGGACAAGATCCCTGGAGCTAGGGAATAGGAGGTTCTACCGAACACTTTGCACCTGCTCACCTTCCTCCATCACCATTAAAAAGCATTACAGAAAAGGAAAAAAAAAGCATAACAGAATAACCCACGTTGAAAAATTTCAAATAATTTATATAGCTACTCTGTCCTCAAGAAGGGTCAGCACTTGGACTTCTGACTCAAATGTGTGCTATACAGGGTGACTTCTGTCAAAAGACTACAGAAATGGGGAGGTGGGAGTAACTTTACAGTGGAAAAACCTGACAAACCCTATCTCAGCTAGGGGGAAAAAGGTCATCAACAGTGATAAATCATGTAAACAGTACTACCTTTGAAGTAATGGGATGAAAATGTTACTTTACCACTCTGGTCCTTCTCCAAATCTGTAACTCCAGTCTAATCTTAAGCAAAAACATCAGATAAATACCAGCTGAGGGGCATTCTATAAAATTTGACAAGTTTTCAAGGTCATGAAAAATAAGGAAAATCTGAAAAACTTCCACAGCGGGAGGAATTAGAGGAGGAGACATAAAAAACTATACGCAATGTGATCTCCTGGATGGGATCCTGGAACAGAAAAAGAATATTTGCAAAAACTAATGAAATCTGAATAAAGTAAGAAAATTAGTTGATAATAATGTCTTAATACTTTTTCAATAAGAGCAATAAATGTACCATATAAATTATTACAGAAGATGTTAATAGTAAAGGAATCTGGGATATATAAGAACTGTAAATCCGAAAATGCTCTAAAAGGTAAAAAAAGAATCATTGAAAAAAAAGGACCCCAAAACAAATCATATTTGACCAAGGTATCTTAAACCTTTCATATAACAAAACAAAACAAACATATCAGAACAACTGGACAATCCTAATGTCCATGATAACTCTGAGCCAAAAAAAATCTTAATTCTTCTCACAACTCCTACTAAGGAGCACTTAAAGGAAATAATTTATTACATCTTTAAAAAAATTTTTTATAGAGTCCAATTACAAGCCAGACATTGGAGATACACAGATGAGTAAGAGCCCTGGTCCTTATCAAATAGCTCATAGACTGGGATGGGGGAGGTTAGGGAATCAGACAAAAACAAAAATTACAATAGAATAAAACCAGTCAGTGCCATAATAAAGTGCAAAACAATCCTGGGAGCAAAGAAAAAGGATACTCATTTGCAATCTATTTGCTGGAGAAGAACAGGCCTCAATTAATCTTTACTTTTATCTGGACAAAGTCAACTATAAAATACATTAATATTTACTTAATCTCCAAAGAATACAAACAGCTCATGCAGCTCTATGTCAAAAAACAAACAACAACAACAAAAAAAAACAACAAAAAAACAAACAAAAAATGGGCAGAAGATCTAAATAGACTTTTATCCAGAAAAGACATACAGATGGCCAAAAAGCAAGTTGCTCAACATCACTAATAATCAGAGAAATGCAAATCAAAACTACAGTGAGTTTCCTCATAGTGATGAGAATAACCATTATCAAAATGTCTATAAATAATAAATGCTGGAGAGGATGTGGAGAAAAGGGAATCTTCCTACACTGGTGGGAATGCTGGTGGGAATGTAAATTGGTACAACCATTATGGAGAATAGCATTGAGGTTCCTTAAAAAACTAAAAACATACTGGCATCCAAAATAAAGTAAATGTTCCTTTCTAAAAAAAAAAAAAAAAAAAAACCTAAAAACAGAACCACCATATGATCCAGCAAACCCACTCCTGAGCATACATCCCGAGAAAAACATAATTTGAAAAGCTACATGTACCCCAATGTTCATTGCAGCAATATTTATAACAGCCAAGACACAGAAACAACCTAAATGTCCATCTGCAGAGGAATGGATAAAGAAGATGTGGTACATATACAACAGAATACTGCTTAACCATAAAAAAGAATGAAGTAATGTCACTTGCAGTAACGTGGATGGATCTAGAGATTTTCATATTAAGTGAAATAAATCAGACTGAGAAAGCCAAATATCATATTATATCACACATATGCAGAACCTAATTTTTAAAAATGATATAAATGAACTCATTTACAAAATGGAAAAAGACTAACAGATTTTGAAAACAAACCTATGGTTACCAAAGAGGAAATGTTAGGGGAAGGATATTGGGGGAAGGGATAAATTAGGAGCTAGGGGTTAACATACACACACAACTATAAACAGAATAGATAACCAAGAAGGATCTATACAATAGATCCACAGGGAACTCAACTCAATATGCTGTAATAACTTATAAGGGAAAATAATCTGAAAAAGAACAAAAAAATTCCTTTTTTTAATGCATATGTGTATATGCATAACTGAATCACCATGCTGTACACCCAAGACTAACACAACATTGTAAATCAACTATACTCCAATAAAATTAAATACATTTACCAAATGAAGAAAGAGAAAGCTCCAATGTGCTCCCTGAGGCTTAGGATAACTGATGAACCAACAGATTACTGGTTATCAAGAAATTTTAGGGAGTATGAGCTTCAAAAATAAATCATGTATCAAACAGCTTTTTTTAAAGTTTAAGAGAGAGAAAGAGAAAGAAACAGTGAAATCTCACTGTCCTCAAAAAACTTTCAAGTGAACTTAAAAACAAGGAATTCTGAAAAAGCACATGTCTACATATTTTTCCATAGGGAGACTTGCAGCACTCATATACAGTCATGAGAAGTGCGAACAGTGAAAGCACAAACTTACGCAGCTTCCTTAATATATAGCCCTAACACCCCCTTCCCTATTTCACCTAGTTTGAGCCAGGGGTGACAACAATTCAGAAGTTCTCAGTGATGATAATTAACAATACAGGTATAAGACTTGTAACTCTCTAGACATTTCTTCTTTCTATCCAAATTCTACCCACTATGTGAGTCCCACTTTCTCTATAAGTCAGTTTCCTCATGCCCTTCCACTGATCTTTCCTTTCCTTATAATCTGTTATATAAGCTATCAATTTCCTGCTAAACATAGATCTACTATCTCATGAGTTTTGTCTCTCAAAAAGATGAGCTTCTTTGATATGTACTGCGGTTTCCACTCTCAAAATTCAACTACTTACTGTATCTCTCCTGGTTGCTCACAGAAACTAACTGTGGCTGATCTGAGCAAATGATGCAAATGGGTGACTCACAGAACTCCCCAGAGAGTCTGAAGAGTAAATCTCAGAAAACAAGTAGGCACAGGAAGAGGATATACAACCAGAACCATTTACAAAATCATGTCACACTATCAGTCTGGTAAGGACACTGCTGCTGCCACCAGTGAACCAGTGATACAACTGGATATCGGATGGTGCTGTCACCATCACTATAAACAACCTTCCACTACTCCTTGGGATCAGGGGCTGATGGAAAACACCAGGGATGACATGTTCAGCTGGGGAGGCTTGGGTCAGGTCTCAAACCCTTATTGCTAACAGAGCTAGTAGAGTAAGCATGTGGCATTTTCTGATTTTACAGTAAAATCCCTCCAACGGCCGGAGGTTCAGATAATTGGTAGCACTAAAAAAGGACAAATGTCATTATATGTATGAATTACTCCACCTTCCAAAGTATTAAATGCATATTTATATAAAATAATACTTTCTAAACAAAAGCATAGTATCTTAGGAGAAAGTAAAAATTATGTTTAATCAAAATAACACAAGTGTTACAAAAATAAGTAACAGCAATTATTTTATATATGGATGATGATACTTGACCTTTCTTAGTAACCTAAATCTAAATATCAGTACCAACTGTCATCCAGTCAAAACAGCAGCATTTACACCCAACAGAAGCATAGGGACAAACAATTCTGTACTAAAATGGAGAAGAAGGGAATTCTCTGGCGGTCCAGTGGTTAGGATTCCACGCTCTCACTGCCGAGAGCCTGGGCTCAATTCCTGGTCAGGGAACTAAGATCCCCGCATGCCAGGCAGCAATGCCCAAACAAAACAAAACAAAAGTGGAGAAAACAGATCTGATAAATAAAAAAGTCTAGCAGCTCTCTCACGATTTTATCTATCATTTTTAAAAACTTGCATGTCAGATACTGGAGATACAGAAAGATGCTTCCAGTCTAATAATAGAAAAAGACATGAAAACAACTGAATGTAATACAATGTTAATGTTACTAAATACTGTCATGAGATGTTCAAAGGAAAGATGCCAGGGTAGGGGACACAAAGTCAGAAAAGGTTTCTTGAAGAGGTATTCTTAAGCATCTTGAATGATAAGGTAGCTAGCACAGGAAAAAAAAAAAAAGCAGGGAGAGAAGAAGAAATAAAATTAAAATACCACTCTAACACAAGAAAGCCCTAGTTCAACTTATCACTCCAAACACTGTTTTAAACAGAGGTGAAAATAAGTTTATACAAATGCATATCAAAAACAAAAGAGATGTCAGTCAAGCTCGAACATCGGGATTTATTTCCCTAAGAACAAATGCTAAAATGTGGTAGATGGCAAAAAAAAAAAAAGTTAAACACTATTTCCCTCCCTAACCCCACCCACTTGCAATTCTCTCATCAAGAGATGGAACTCGGCTTCTTTCCCACTTTAATCTGTGCTGTCCCTGTGACTTCCTTCGGCTAACAGAAACTGAGGAAGCAAAGCACTGCCAGCTCTCTATCTGTGAACTTTTCAAGAGGCCTGGGACACATTTCACACTTCCTCTTGGAGAAGGGGATAACTACCAAGTGAATAACTCCCAGACAGACTGCTACAGGATATAAAACCAATGGAGAAGGTGGCTCAGTTGTCCCAGCCAAGGTAAGCCAAGTCTGGCCCAGATCACCAGAAAGAAAGAAAGTGAAAGTTAAAGTCGCTTAGTCCTGTCCGACTTCTTACGACCCCATGGACTATACAGGCCATGGAATTCTCCAGGCCAGAATACTGGAGTGGGTAGCTTTTCCCTTCTCCAGGGGATCTTCCCAACCCAGGGATCGAAGCCAGGTCTCCCACGCTGCAGGCTAGTCTTTACCAGCTGAGCCACAAGGGAAGCCCAAGGACACTGGAGTGGGTAGCCTAACCCTTCTCCAGCAGATCTTGCCGACCCAGGAATCAAACCAGGGTCTCCTGAACTGCAGGTGGATTCTCTACCAACTGAGCTATCAGGGAAGCCCAGAACCTAGCCTAAATGGCTAACCCTCAGAATTAAAAAAAGAAAAAGCTAAGTAAATAATGGTTGTTTCAAGCCATTAAGTTGGAGTGCTTGTTATACAGCAAAAGCCGGCTGAGGTTACAGGTAACTGAAACAATGGGTTTGGAGACTATGTGGACAGTAGACTTCTAAATTAAAAGGTGTATATTCACTATTATGGCGCTTCTAAAGTAGAGAACTGATAAATAAGAAATTTCAGATTTCCTCATCAGTGTATTTCAGAAAATGTCCATAACCCCTACATTTAAAACATGGGACAGAGGTACCCTGAAAAGTTTGCAGTTGTTGTTTAGTCACTACGCCGTGTCTGACTCTTTTGCAACCCTATGGACTATAACCCTCCAGGCTCCTCTGTCCATGGGATTTCCCAGAGAAGAATACTGGAGTGGGTTGCCATTCCCTTCTCCAAGGGATATGTCCAACCAAGGAACTGAACCCGCTTCTCCTGCACTGGCAGGTGGATTTTTTTTTTTGTTGTTTTTTTACCACTGAGCCACCTGGGAAGCCCATCCTGAAAAGTGTAAATGCTCAAATATTCAACAATAGAATTGTTAATAAATTGTGGTTTATTACCACAATGGACTACTATGGACCAATGAAAGTGAATACACTACAACTACATGCGATAATGTATATGACTTTGATAGGTCCAAAAGTGTATGACCCCTGGATCTCCCTGGCAGTCCTGTCGTTGAGGCTTTGCGCTTCCACTGCAGGAGGGCCAGGTTCAATCTCTGGTCAGGGAACTAAGACCCCACATGTCACACACAAAAAAGTATGACCCTCCATTTACATAAAAATACACTGTAGGTGGGAACGTAAATTGGTATAGCCACTGTGGAAAACAATATGGAGGTTTCTCAAAAAAAACTATAAATAGAACTACCATAGGGACCTGCCTAGCAGTCCAGCGGTTAAGACATCACCTTCCAATGCAGGGGGTATGGGTTCAATCCCTGGTCAGGAAACTAAGGCCCACATGTCTCATGGCCAAAAACATAACAGAGCACTATTATAAGAAATTCAATAGAGACTTTAAAAATGGTCCACATCAAAAAAATCTTTTATAAATATATAAATAAATAAAAAGAACTACACCATATGAACCAGCAATTCCACTCCTAGGTACACATCTGAAAAAAATGAAAACATTAGCTTGAAAAGATACACACATCCCAATGTTTATAGCAGCATTATTTACAACAGCCAAGATATGGAAGCAACCTAAGTGTCCCTCAAGAGATGAACAAAGATGAGGTACACACACACACACACACACACACACACACACACACACACTGGACTACTATTAAAACTAAGAAGAAATAAAATTTTACTATTTGCAACAACATATATGGATTGCAGTGTGTTACACTAAGTGAAATAAGCCAGAGAGACAAATGCTGTACAATATCACTTACATGTGGAATCTAAAAAATAAAAAGAACTAGTGAATATAACAAAAAAGAAACAGATTGACAAATATAGAGAACAAACAGTAGTTATCAGTGGAGAGGAGTAGTGAGGGAGTAAAATAGGGGCAGGGGATTAAGAGGTACAGATTATTATGCATAAAATAAATAAGTGACAGAGATACACTGTACAACTGAAGGAATACAGCCACTATTTTATAATAACTATAAATGGAGCATAACCTTCAAAAACTGTCAGTCACTATGTGGTACAACCGAAATTTATGTAACACTGTACATCAAATACACTTTAACTAAAAAAATTTTTTTAATGTTTTTTTTTTCATTTAATTAGTTGGAGGCTAATTACTTTACAATATTGTAGTGGTTTTTCCATACATTGACATGAATCAGCCATGGATTTACATGTGTTCCCCATCCCGAACCCCCTCCTGCCTCCCTCCCCATCCCATCCCTCTGGGTCTTCCCAGTGCACCAGCCCTGAGCACTTGTCTCATGCATCCAACCTGGACTGGCGATCTGTTTCACCCTTGATAGTATACTTGTTTCAATGCTATTCTCTCAGAACACCCCACTCGCGCCTTTTCCCAGAGTCCCAAAGTCTGTTCTGTACATCTGTGTCTCCTTTTCTGTTTTGCATATAGGGTTATCGTTACCATCTTTTTAAATTCCATATATATGCGTTAGTATACTGTATTGGTCTTTATCTTTCTGGCTTACTTCACTCTGTATAATGGGCTCCAGTTTCATCCATCTCATTAGAACTGATTCAAATGAATTCTTTTTAATGGCTGAGTAATAGTCCATTGTGTATATGTACCATAGCTTCCTTATTCATTCATCTGCTGATGGGCATCTAGGTTGCCTCCATGTCCTGGCAATTATAAACAGTGCTGCGATGAACATTGGGGTGCATGTGTCTCTTTCAGATCTGGTTTCCTCGGTGTGTATGCCCAGGAATTAATGTATGCTGTTCGAAGTCAAAATAGTGGTTAGCCTTAGAGGACTTATGACTAGAAGACAGCACAAGGGAAGTTTCCAGGGGCTAGTAATGTTCTGTGCCCTGAACTCCAAGCTAGTTACATGAGCATGTTCAAATTGAGAAAATTCATTGAGCTGTAAACTTACAACTAGTGCATTTTTTGTATGATTAATAACATGTTTTTTTTTAGTATATATTATTCTATATGATTGATAATTATTACCTCTATTTACTTACATATATTGTTGTACTCCCAAATGTTACTAAAAACTTCAAATATACAGAAAGAATAGTATATATTGGTGCATCATGATTGGCATCTTTACTGATCTGTCCTTCAATTCAAAACTTCTTATCCAAATATACAGCTATACTGTTGTTTATCCTGAGTCCACCACTTCCTAGTATAAATATAAGCACTTATCAAACCTAAAGAATTTGGGGAGAAAAATCAGAAAAACAGAAACAAGCATGGTTTAAACACTTGTGTACATGACATCTCCCGTAGCCCTCACTGGAATTAAAGAGTCTTTCACTCTACTGGGTATTTTCTTTTTTTTTTTTTAATTTGCTATTTTCTTGAAGCAGTTAATCTGATACATGCAGACTGGGAATTGGGTTTCAAGTATTCCATTCACACACAATTAAAAGCAGTTTCTCTTCTAAAAATGAATAATCTAAAATGTAAAGAATATAGCTAGAATTTGTAGGCAGATGATAAGAAAGCCTGGGGAGAGGAAAGAAGATAGGGGTTGAATATATAGGCATTCTCTCCTAAAACAGGGACCGGGGGCGGGGGGGTCAGGGGGCTCTCACTTAGGAAAATTCCAATGGCCAAATTCAAAGGAATAAATTGTATTTGTATACTTCATTTTCATATATTCATTCAATATTCACATGTATATACACATATATTTTTTCACATATATTCTGCGCTTTATTATCATTCCAAAGGTTACCATTTTTTGAGTTTTTCTTCTTTATTTGCTAAAATACGCATGCACTTTAGGGCAAAGGAACGTGAGGCAACACTGAGAAGCCGTGTTTAAACTACCAACACAGGCACAAACACTACACGGCACCTACATGTCGTCTATGGGGTCACATTTCTCCAGCGCTGCTATTCTAGAGGAGAAGAAAGGCAATGTTATACTTGTGAAGCTTACATAGGTTCTAATATTTCTCTCTTTTCATGTTTTAGATTGGAAGAGAACAAAAAATATTCTCTCCATCAATTAGGCCAGAACTGACACAAGACTCTAAACTTGAATAAATGAAGAGATTATGCCGTGTTCTTGGGTGGTAAACAAATAATGTATAATGATAATGCAATGGCTTATTACATTACTATAAAAACTATTTCTCCCTCAAACTAAATTTATAAAGTCAATGTAATTCCAATCAATAGCTGAATTGGATTTGGGGAAGAATAAAAAACATTTTGAAAGTTAATCTGAAAAGACAAAGTGTTAGCACAACTTTTTCCTGTTACAATAGTCTAACTCTTACATGGCCCTATGTTATACATTAAAAGACCTTTACCTACAATATTGTAAAGTAATTAGCCTCCAACTAATAAAAATAAATGGAAAAAAAATAAAAGAACTTTACGTATATTATTGCTTTTACTCTTTACAATAATCTACTGATGTATATAATATCATAAGCCTCATTTTATAGATGATACTAAGGTCTAGAGAATTTCAATGATTCGTACTAAGTCATTTAGCTAGTAAAGGTGGAAATATCAATAGCATTCAACTTGGCAAGTTGAACCTCCATGTTAAATTCTTAACTGTCAAGCTGTGCCTCCTCCTAGACACAAGTTGTCTCACAGGCCTACAAGAGACTATGGGAAGTGAGGTATGATAATGTAATAGATGACTAGACAGACTAAGAAAGCCCAGAAACAGCCCAAAGACATATAACAACTTAGATTATGATATAGATGGCATCTCGAATCAATGAATAACAATCTGTAAATAATGAGAGCAACTGACTCTCCAACTGGATTTTAAAACACAAATATTAGATTCCTATAGGACACCTAAATAAATACTGGATGGTTTAAAAAACTTAAAGAAAAAAAAAACAAAACAGGTTAATATTGTTATAACCTTGGATGAGGAAGTTCTTTTTAAATTAGACACGAAATTCAGGAGTCATTAAAAAAAAACAACCTTTCAGATTTCATAAAATATAAACTTTCATTAAATCAAAAACATATATAAGTAAACAAAAAGATTGACAGACGTCAATTCTCCCCTTAGCGTAATTCTTATAAAAATCCTACCAAGGTTCTCTGTAGATGCAGATAAACTAAAGGCCTTAGCCTTTCCATATTAATAACTAAAACAATCTCGACAAAGAAAAATAAAGTGGGAGGAATCACTGACCCTAACTGAAGGCAGAAGACATTCAGAGACATTTCACTGAAGAGGTTATGTGATGACAAACAAGTACACCAAAAAACTTCAACATTGTTAGTCACTAGGAAAATGCAAATTAAAATCACAATGAAACATCACTACACATTTATCAGAATGACTAAAGTAAAACTAGTGCTAATAATGATAAGGATGTGGGGGGAAAAAAAAAGCTCTCTCATCCATTGCTGGTAAGAATGTAAAATGGTACAGCTACTCTGTAAAAAATAAGTCGGCAGTTTCTTAAAACATTAAACACAGAATTACCATATGACCCAGCAATTGCACTATTGGGCATTTATCCCAGAGAAATGAAAACTTATGTTTGCAAAAGCTTGTATATGAACATTCACCACAATTTTTCCCACTGTAACCCCAAGGTGGAAATAGTCCAGGGCTTCCTTGGTGACTCAGCTGCTAAAGAATCCTGCAATGCAGGAGACCTGGGTTCGATCCCTGGGTTGGGAAGATCCCCTGGAGGAAAGCATGGCAACTTACTCCAGTATTCTTGCCTGGAGAATCCCTATGAACAGAGGAGCTTGGCAGGTTGCAGGCCATTGGGTCACAGAGTCAGACATGACTGAGAAACTAACATAGCACAGCACAGGCAACAGTTCAAATGTCCTTCAACAGGTGACTGGTTAAACTGTGGCACACACACACCCATACCACAGAAACTCAGCAATAAAAAGGAATGAAGTACTGATACACACAACAACTGTGATGAATCCTGAGAGAATTACGCTGACTGTGGTGGTGGGCTGGGTCAGAATCTTGACAGTGGTAGGTAAACAAACCTACACATGCAATAAAACTGCATAGAAACAAGCAAAACCAAACAAATGTGAGCAAGATTGATGGACTGCATCAATGTCATCATCTTGGTTGATATTATACTATATTTTTGCAAAATGTTACTACTGGAGGAAAATGGGTAAAGTGTACAAGGAAATCTTTGTATTATTTCTTTTAACTACATGTGACTCTAAATAATTATCTCAATTAAAATGTCAATTAAAAACAAAAGACAGAGACTTCCCTGGTGGTCCAGTGGCTGAGAATTCATCTTCCAATGCAGCGGACACAAGTTCAATCCCTAGTCAGGGAACTAAGATCCCATATGCTGTGGGGCAACTAAGCCCACAAGCCCCAACTACTGAACCCACGCAACCTAAAGCCAATGTGCCAGCAAAGAAAGATCCCAGGTGCTGCAACTAAGACCTGATGCAGCCAGTAAGTAAATATTTTTTAAAAACACAAATGATGGAGAAGGAAATGGCAACCCACTCCAGTATTCTTGCCTGGAAAAGTCCATGGACAGAGGAGCCTGGCGGGCTGCAGTCCATGGGATTACATGACTGAGCATGTGTGCAAAAGGGTGGAGGGAGATGGGTTGGTAGCAATGAAGTGGTAGAACTAAAAAGAAAAAAAAAGAAAAAAAAAAAAACCACAAATGACAGAGAAGAGCTATAATAAATATAGTAGACAAAAACACATTAAAACTACACTGAAGGATTTTCTAAAATATTAACTCACAAGGAAGGGAAGAGGAGGAGACAACAGTTAACATTCTGGAATCTAGAAACTAAATAAAAGTACTGTAACAGACTAAGTCAATGTAAGAATGATGACTACTAATCCTGCAATAGAGAAAACTTTCAACTATACCTATCACCATCACAGAAGTTTATCTCCAAGAGCTCAGGAACTGGTGGTGCCAGATAAACTCAAGCTGGGGGTGGCAGCCTGGTGATTTAGTCTGAATAAGGCTGGTTGAAAAGTGTTTTAGAAACAATTATATCCTTAATCCTTCTCACTCAGATACCCTCCCCAACTAAGAAGTCTAGAGATTTATTCTCTGGAAAGTGTCAAACAGAGAATCTCTGGACTAGAGTATTTCAGGCATAGGGGAGGGCACAAGGAACATCTAATATAAGGGGGGTTAAATGTGGACTTAAGCAAACTGACTGCTGAAGGCCGAGGCCCCAGTTCTCTTTTTTCGCTTGGACAAAGAAAGCTGGCAGTAAGTCCTTACCTTGCAGGAGGATTAGAAGAGGTTTTTCTAAGGAATCTGATAAACTCATGAGGAAAGACCTAGAGATATTGAAATTTAGGGTTTGCCAACTTAATAACCGTCTCACTGTGAAGTTCACTATAATATGCTCTGCTGATGCACTCAGCTTCCAATCATTGAGTGTTCCATCTCAAAGATGTTTAAAACATGAGCAGACACCCAAGGACTATCAAATATCTGAGGAAAACCTCTTACAAAAAAGATAAGAGATCAAAAACCAGCACTTCATAAATGAGTCAACTGAGGCTTATATCAGCTAAAAATGAGATTAGTATTCACCACCCTGCACAGCCCATCCACATGTTTAACAAATATTTAATGGGGCAAGTACTATGAAAGGTGCTTGGGAAACATGGGTGTATAGAGCTTATAGTCTAAGATAGAGTCAGACAATAAACATTATAATAATGTACACATTTTGTACATTGGAAGGTGATACATACTTTGAGAAAAAATAATGAGACTGGGTAAAGGAGTAAGGAGGAGGCAGTGCGGAGGCAGCTGCAAATTTAAAACAGTGACATGAGTAAAAACTTGGGAGATGAGGGTGTTGATAATGCTGCTGTCTGTGAATTCTAGAAGCTGAAACTTTCAGTGTGAGAGCCCGAAACACACCTGAGATGTTCAAAGGAAAAGCTGGAGGGGAGTTGAGAGAGGGGGAAATAGGAGATAAGGTCATAGAGGCAAGGCAGGGAGAAGTACAGACCATGCATGGCATTATGGACCACCAGACTTAACAGGATGAAACAAAGGGTCAATGGAGGGTTCTAAGGAAAGAAATGATAGTGACTGACAAGCTTTAATAGAATAACTATGGCTGATGTGCTGAGATTGCATGGAAGCAAGGGACATCAGTTAAAAGGCAAGACAGAATAGAGTATCCCAGAATTTTAGAACTGATAGAAGTATTGGAAATACCTTTCACCAAGTTCTTCATTTTAAAGATAAGGAAACCAAGGCCTAGGAAGTTAAACGCGTTTTCCAAAGTCATGTACAGTAAGTCCTCTACATACAAACCTTCAAGTTATGAACTTTCAAACAAACGAATGTGCCTTGTATGCTAGCTGTTGTACTGTACTACTGTACTTTTCGAGGTACTGTACTGCAAGATTAAAAATATTTTAGTTTTTGTGTTTGTTTTCTATGTATTATTTCTATGACAAGTATTATAAACCCAGTGCTGCTGCTGCTGCTACTAAGTCGCTTCAGTCATGTCCGACTCTGTGCGACCCCATAGGCAGCAGCCCACCAGGCTCCCCCATCCCTGGGATTCTCCAGGCAAGAACACTGGAGTGGGCTGCCATTTCCTTCTCCAATGCATGAAAGGGAAAAGGGAAAGTGAAGCCGCTCAGTCGTGTCCGACTCTTAGCCTCCCCATGGACTGCAGTCCACCAGGCTCCTCCGTCCATGGGGTTTTCCAGGCAGAGCACTGGAGTGGGGTGCCATTGCCTTCTCCAAACCTAGTGCAGTACAGTACTATATAGCTGAATGTGTTAGTTGGGTACCTAAGGTAACTCTGTTGGACTGATGAACAAATTGGACTTATGAATGTGCTCTGGGAACAGAACTTGTTTGAATGTAGGGGACTTACTGTATTAGACTCTGGAATAGTACACTTTGCATTTGTGTAGCCTTTTCAGTGCTTTTAGGTTTATCATCTGATCCTGTGCTCAACAATCCTCTGGGCAGTTCATTGGGTAGGTGATAACTGTCATCCATTTACAAGACAGTTGACCAAAATTAGGAACTATGTCTAGAATATTCTCTCTCAGTACTAAATATAAAGCTATTAACTGTCTATACAGGGAGTGAGTCTGCAATCATGCAATCATGCTGGTAATATCACAAAGTGGTAACTAATTCAGACCTTCAAGGAATAGAAATGACTTACTTTTACATGGTCTAATCCTGTGGTTCTACAGTAGAGCCAAGACTACCAAATGTTGCCCCTGCATATTAGGTGGTGTGATGTTCATTACAAATTAGGAAAGAGAGTCAATAATTCTGCGGCAAATGGGAAATGGCGATTTTGTTCCCCAAGATACTATGTACTCAGACCTCTTCCTCTCCCCTTTCTTCCCCCTCCCCCTCCAGTCTCATCCTGCAAGATCTTTTGCAGATTAGAAAATAGCTGATAAACAACTAATTCCCACAGGATAGTTCCTGATAACATAGCAAGGTATTATCTCTCTCCAGGGGTATGTACTTTAATAGGAAACTCAAAACCTTTAAACCCCAAAGGAACTGCAGCCAAGTTGGCAGGGAATGTTATAAGACCCTCCTAACATTTCATCAAATCACAGTAAATAAATTCAAATTCAACAATTGTTTATTGATGATCTACCACACTATCATAAAAATAAGGCATGATTCTTGCTCAGTGGAAGAAGACAACACAAAATATTAGCTTTTTTTTAACTGAATGCTATACAATAGGCACTGAGCTAGCTGCTTTTAACATGCAATTTGAAACAAGTATTATATTGTATTTAATGTTCAGTATATCATGGCCAGGATTACTATAATCACTACCTTCATAACTGCATTTAGTCTTTACTTCTGCTCTATGAAGTAATTATTAGTTTTACTTTAAGATAGGAAACTGAGGCTTAGAGAGTGTGTGTATTAGTCGTTCAGTCGTGTCCAACTCTTTGCGACCCTATGGTAGCCTGCCAGGCTGCTCTGTCCATGGAATTCTCCAGGCAAGAAGACTAGAGTGGATCGCCATTCCCTTCTCCAAACGATCTTCCTGACCCAGGGATGGAGCCTGGATCTGCGTTGCAGGCAGATTCTGAGCCACCATGGAAGCAGAGGCTTAGAGAAGCTGCCTAATACACTACTAACTAGCTAGGATTCAAACTCTAGTCTGTATGATTTTTCAACGGGTGTTATTAATACCTATACAATATTCAAACTCTCCATAACATTAATAGAAAGATGTTTAATTTCATCTTGAAGCCTGAGGACTTGGCTAATAAGAATATGACAAAAAGAAGTGACATTCAAGCTGGGTCCTGAATGACAATTAATTTACCAAGTAGGAATCAAAGGGGGTGAGAGCAGAGTTTGGTTTAGGTAAAAAATGAAAAATGTCTGAACAAAAAGGCGGCAATTAGTACAGAAAAGAGGGGACATAACAAGAGACACACAGGAGAGGGTCTCTCCAAGGGTCTTTGTGATACACCAGGTGGGAGCAGACAGGAAAAGGTAAGGGTGACTCAGGAGTTTTTAGTTTGGGCAATAGGAAGGAAATAGTCCCACTACTGAAACTGAGTAAGCATGAGGTGGGCTTTAGGGACAATTTTACTTTGGACCTTGTGAGTTTGAATTATATTTGGGACAATCAAGTAAGGAAATGTTAGGGAGCTGGAAACCATGGCCAAACTTTAGAAAGAGGTCAGGGCAGAGGACAAGGTCAGAGGTCCTTGCTGTGACTACAGTAGTTTAAAAAATGGGAGTATAAGATTGACACGTATGCTATCTGCTTACAAGGCCAGTCTTAACACCAAAGCCATACTGAACTCTGAAAATAAGCAGGGTCTTAACATATGCCCACAAATGAACATATGCCCAACACCTCTATCTTTAGATAGAAAAACTGAGGTTGTTGGCACAGAGTATAAGAGGTTATATCCGAGGACAATGACTTCAGTCATTTTACCCTCAAATATGTATAGGGCAAACCAGATGTTTAACAAATATCTAATGAAAAGAAAGCATTAATGAAGGGAGCACAGAGAATTAACCAAAATGTCCTAAGTTATATAATTCAAGTGGTAGAATGGGCACTAGAATTCAGGTGCTCTCAATCTTTTATACTTTACATTACACAGGTTTCTCCAAATACACACACACCCCCACCTACCTCAAGAGCTATTTGTTATAAAAAATAAAGTTCCGTGGTTGCCTAGTGGTTAGGATTCCAGGCTTTTACTGCTGTGGCCAGGTTCAATCCCTGGTAGGGGAACTGAGTTCCTATAAGCATGGAGCAGTGAAAATTTTTTTAAATTTAAAAAATAAAAATACTCCTAAATCTCAAGAGTATAAATGTTCCCTTCAAAATTCCATTTTAGGGGCTTCCCTGGTGGTCCAGTGGTTAAGAATCCACCTTGCAATGCAAGGGACACCGGTTCAATCCATGCTCTGGGAAGACCCTACATGCTGGCATAGAGCATCAAGCCCGTGCGCCACAACTCCCGAGTTCCAGCTCTATAGCCTGTAAGCCACAACTACTGAGCCCACTCGCTGCAACTACTGAAGTCCAAATGCCTTGAGCCTGTGCTCCACAACAAGAGGAGCCACCGCAACGAGAAGTCCTTGAACTCACCACAACTAGAGAAAGCCCACGTGCAGCAACAAAGATCCACCACAGCCACAGAATTAAATAAATAAATAAAGCTAAAAGAGCCTCAGTGTCCATCAACAGATGAATGGATAAAGAAGATGTGGTACATATATACAATGGAATACTACTCAGCCATTAAAAAGGATGACACTGCCATTTGCAGCAACATGGATGGAC
The DNA here is from genome assembly GCF_033118175.1 of Dama dama. Taxonomy (NCBI): domain Eukaryota; kingdom Metazoa; phylum Chordata; class Mammalia; order Artiodactyla; family Cervidae; genus Dama; species Dama dama. Next base: position 56,768,127 of record NC_083692.1, on the reverse strand, counting down.
CTAGAGATTATCATAGTAAGTGAAATAAGTCTGACGGATAAAGACAAATATCATGGTATTACTTATACACAGAAAGTAAAAAAAAAAAAAAAAAAAAAGACACAAATGAACTTATTTACAAAACAGAAACAGACTCACAGACTTAGAGAATTTACGGTTACCAGGAGGGAAGGGAGGCAGAGAGGGACAGATTGGGAGCTTGGGATTGATGTGTACACACTGCTTTATTTAAAATAGATAGCCAAAAAAAAAATAAATAAATAAATAAAAATATATATAGCCAACAAGGACCTACTATATAGCTTAAGAGAACTTTGCCCAATATTTTGTAATAACCTAAATGGGAAAAGAATTTGAAAAAGAAAAACAAATTGCATCAAAAGAATAAAATACTTAAGAATAAATTTAACAAAAGTATAAGACTTGTACTCTTAAAACCACAAAACATCATTGAAAGAAATTAAACATCCAAATAAATGGAAAAATATCCCATGTTCATGAACTAGAAAACTGCTAAGACTGCAATACTCCATAAATTATGTGACAGATTCAATTCACTATAAAATCCTAGCTAGCTTTTTTTGTTTGTTTGTTTGTAGAAATCAACAAGCTGATTCTACAATTCCTATGGCAACACAAGGGAGTCAGAATCCAAAAACTCTTAAAAAGAACAGTTAGAAAATTCACAACTTCTGGTTTCAAAGCTTACTATACAGTTACAGTAATTGGGAATTCCCTGGTGGTCCAGTGGTTGGGAATCTGCCTTGCAATGCAGGGGACGCAGTTCAATCCCTGGTCGGAGAACTAACTCCCACATGCCGTGGGGCAACTAAGCCTGCACACTACATATACCGAGCCCACACACTGGAGTCCAAGGTCACGCACCAAACAGAAGATCCATGTGACGCAACAGAGACCCTGAGTGTGCCACAACCAAGACCCCACAGGGCCAAATAAATAAAGTTTACAAAAACAAAAACAAAAAAACTTATGGTCGTCAAGATGGTAATACTGGTATAAGGATAGACACAGAGATTTGTGGAAACCCAATACATTTATGGTCAGTTAGTTCTCTTCAAGAGTGTCAACACAATCCAATAGGGGAAAAAACAACCTTTTCAACAAATGGTGATGGGAAAACTGGATATTCACATGTAAAAGAATAAGCCTGGACCCTTACCTCACACCATGTACAAAAATTAACTCAAAATGGATCAAAGATCAAACTGTAAAAACTAAAATCATAAAACAGAGAACAAAGCATAGACATAAATCTTCATGACAGTGATTTAAAAGCAACCTAGATGCCCATCAGCAGATGAATGGATAAGGAAGCTGTGGTACATATACACCATGGAATATTACTCAGCCATTAAAAAGAATTCATTTGAACCAGTCCTAATGAGATGGATGAAGCTGGAGCCCCTTATACAGACTGAAGAAAGCCAGAAAGATAAAGAACATTACAGCATACTAACACATATATATGGAATTTAGAAAGATGGTAACGACAACCCTATATGCAAAACAGAAAAAGAGACACAGAAATACAGAACAGACTTTTGAACTCTGTGGGAGAATGTGAGGGTGGGATATTTCAAAAGAACAACGTGTATACTATCTATGGTGAAACAGATCACCAGCCCAGGTGGGATGCATGAGACAAGTGCTCCGGCCTGGTGCACTGGGAAGACCCAGAGGAATCGGGTGGAGAGGGAGGTGGGAGGGGGGATCGGGATGGGGAATACATGTAAATCCATGGCTGATTCATATCAATGTATGACAAAACCCACTGAAATGATGTGAAGTAATTAGCCTCCAACTAATAAAAAAAATAAAATAAAATAAAATAAAAATAAATAAAATATGACACCTTGGGAGTTCCCTGGTGATCCAGGGGTTAGTACATGGTGCTTTCACTGCTGTTGCCCCGGTTCAATGCCTGGTCAGGGAACTAAAACCCTGCAAGCCTCAAGGCACAGCAAAATAAATAAACAAATAAAATATGACACCAAAAAGTACAAGGAACTAAAGGAAAAAAAGATGAACTCAACTCTCTCAAAATTTAAAACTTCTGTGCTTCAGAGAACACTATCAAGAAACCGAGGAGATAGTCTACAGAAATGGCAGAAAATTTTGCCTATTATATATTTATTAAGAGACTAGACTGGTATCCAGAATAAAGACAGACTAGAAACTCAGCAATAAAAAGACAAACAACTCAATTAAACATATGAGCAAAACAAAACAAAATTTTAGAGAAAAAAAAAAAGAACAAAGAATTTGAATAGACATTATCTCCAAAGAAGATATATGTAGCCAATATGCACATGAAGTGATAAGCTGCACATGAAGGGAAATGTCAATCAAAACCACAATGAGACACCACTCCACACTCACTAAGACAGCTATTATCAAAAAATGGACAATCACAAGTGCTGGTGAGGATGTGGAGACATGGGACTCTTCATACATTGCTGGTAGAAATGGAAAATTGGTGCAGTTGCTTTAGAAAAAAGGTGGGAATCCCTCTAAAAGTTAAATATCACATGACCCAGGAATTCTGCTCATAGGTATATTCCCACGAGAAATGAATACATGTTTATACAAAAACTTATACACAAATGTTCACAGCAACATTATTCATAATAGCCCCAAAGCATAAACAATCCAAATGTCCATCAGTGATGAATGGACAAACAAATGTGACATATCCATATAATAGAACATTATTCAGCTATAAGAAGAAATGAAGTACTGATACACGGTACAACATGGATGAACCTTGAGAATGTTATGCTAAGGGAAAGGAGCCAGACACAAAAAGGTCACGTGCTGTGGGATTCCACTTACACGAAATGTTCAGAATAGGCAACTCCATTGAGATAGAAAGTAGACTAGTTGTCAACAGGGGGTGGGGGAAAGGGAGGATGGCTGTGTGTGTGTGTGTGTGTGTGTGTGTGTGTGTGTGTGTGAGAGAGAGAGAGAGAGAGAGAGAGAGAGAGAGAGAGACTGCTAACTGGGGCAATGAAAATATTCTGGAATTAAGAAATGGTGATGGCTGCACCATCATTTTTTGTGACTATAAAACCACTGAGTTAAATACTTAAAAAAAGGAAATGTGACCTTCATTTTTAAAAATATGTACGAGGGGTAAAAATCTCCATCTATAACCTGTTCAGTTCACAGCTTGCCCCCAAATTTTCCAGCCATCTATTAGTCACTAACAAAATCATTTTCCTCGGCAGACTAATTCACCATCACTACTTTAAAAAACAAACAACCAGCCTTCTAAAGACAATCACAGATGAAGATAAAAACTTGGCTTGAGACAAGTTACAAAAATTTTTGAACTAATAATCGCCACCAGTTTCACAACATTAAAGAAATTCTTCTGTGAAGAAAATAAATATGGTAGAATTAAACATGATTTTCCTCTTCTTCCTTTTACCTTCTGCATTTTCCAAATTCTTTATAATAAAGCACTTGATGCTTTTATTTTTAAAACTTTTTTTAAAAGCATTAGTAGTGGACAAATAGAAAATAATCTCAAAGAAAACTAAAACCCAATGGAGAGGTTGCTGTAATTCACAAGGTCAAGATTCTCCCACTTGCCAAGTAGACAGTTTGCCCTGAGGGCATCAGAGATAACAATGCTTGTACTTTGCCCCAATCCTCTCCCTGACAAAATAGGCTTTTGTCTAGAGTCACCAGATGCCTCAGCAAGTCCCTTGCCAAGTGCCAGAGGCTCAGAGCCTAGATAACACAGCTGAGGTTTGGTACTCCTTACAAGGATTAAGAAACAATCCCCAGCCCACAACTCTATTGAGCAAGCTTTGGCAGCTGCCAGGGCCAGTAAAGAATAATGAGGGGACAGGGGTCCAGAGGCATAGCTGCATTTTTTTGCCATACCAATGCTCTCCTTTTGTCCTCAGATAGCTTGTGTTGCTGCCAACTTCAGGTTTTAAGGTTTCTCCTTGGTTTAGCCACCATGGCTCTCTATCCTCTTTATAAAAAACATGCTGGCAATGATGGGATTTTAGTAAAACCTAAACATTTCCAAATAAATTGAGGATACCTTGCTAGGGGCACTTTCATAAAAGTTATGAGCCTTGACTCTACCTAGTTAAATCCCTTCTGGCTTTCGTCTTGGCAGACCAATATTAATAGGCTGTTCTAGAAGAGCTGTAAAACACTCAATATCCAACCATTTCCTGTACCTTGAAAAGTTAATACGAAGGAGGGGGGAGGGGAGAGGAAAAACATCAACAAGAAAAAGTAGGGGAAAAAAACCCTTCTTCTCAGAGAAATACCCAGATGCCAGAGATCAGGTCCAAGCTCCTGCCCTGCTGTTTCCAGCTATACTACAGCCAAAGCCAAGAACAATCCTTCCACTTACAGAGCCTTCCACACATTTCCCTCCTCAGCCAACTCTGGAGCCGGGATGAGAGATTCTGTTGGCAAATGCCAGTTCTCATTTATGAGCCGGTTACCACCTCAAAGGCTGTTTGGCCTAAGGCCTGCCAAAGGCCTTTACAGGATCTTTCAAACTTCAAAACGGGATCTTTTTTTGGACTCCTCTTAAGACACTGAGGTGGTTTACTTAACTTACTGCTTCCAGCTTAGGTCCTAGTCAAGGACTTCTCTGGGGACAGTCAGTATTCACGGGGAGCAGTCAACATCATCCAATATGGAAGGACACTATTCACCCATATCAAGTAGAGAAAAACTGAAAGATTTTATATTAAAGATAAAAGCAAACACTTTCAGAAGTAACTCCAGTGAGGTACCAAGAGTTGAAATGAGGTCCCGAGAGTTGAAAGAGGGTCACCAAATTGGGTGACCTTCTCTTTTGCTGTCACAGTACAGAAGAGAGGGTGGGAAGGAAGATACATGTTTTGCAAATAACTCAACTCTGTCCTGAACCCAGAGTTCAATACTGAAATCTTCGAAATTCAACATCCTACTAACTAGGAGTTGAAAAAGACGTTTGGAAGCCAAGTTTTGAGACTATTTTTTGCCTTTCCATCCTACCATAGACCCCTCTTCCCACTAATTCTACCCCATCTTTCAGGGATTGAAAGAGGATGAAAATGTAGACATATTTAGACACAGTTATTGATTGGTGCCTGGTTCTCTATTGCTTTTGGTGAAAAAAGAATTACAGATTTTTTTGTGTGTGGGAATATAACATTTGCAACAGTAAACTGCATTTATTATGCAACTCACTGCACTTTCATAAACATAAAATTACATAAACACAGCCATGTAAGTAACACACATATCAAGAAAAAGTATTTTAGCAAACAGTTCTCAAATGGAATTCTGTTCTTTCAGGGACATTTGGCAATGTGTGGAAATATTTTTGGTTGTCCCAGCTCGGGGGGAATGCTCCTGGCACCTAGTGGGTAAAAGCAAAGCCGCTGCTAAACATCCTACAATACACCGGACTGCCCCGAGCCCCAACCGCCAATGAGCTGTTGTTGAAACTTCTGGATTACCTTCTAGAAGCCCTCCTCCTACTTCCTCTCTAGTAAGGGCTTTTACCAAAAATGCAACACTCCTTTGCTCTAGCAGAAAAGTTGCGGTTAACATGATCACAGATTAAAAAAAATAATAATAATAATCACCCTGCCTTGGAAAAACAGCAGAAGCTGCAATGAAGAAAAAAGAAAACAGAACAAACATTTGCTGCTGGTTAACATCTACTAGACTACCATACACTGTGCACTTACAGTGTGGTTTTAATCCATAAAAATTTAAGGAAAATGAGATCCAGAGAGGAAGTTTTCAAGACTCCACATCTATTAAGTGGCAATGCTGGGGTTCAAACACAGGTCTAATTGCAAAGTCTATGCTCTCATTTTAATTCCATGGTGGAAGATAAGCATGATTTGGAAGAGACTGTGAAAAGCAGAAAAAGTATGGGAAATGGTTAAAGTAAAAAACAAAGATCACTCTTTCATTGTTCACAAGCAGCATGGGAAAGGCACTTTTCCTTAAAGCATGACTCAGTCCAAATCTAACTACAGAACTAAGCAAGTTCTATAATCACTTTCAGAGAATTTTTAAATGTTTCTGTAGACATGTGTCCCCTGTTACAGTTCTATATTCTCTCCATTACACAGAGAAGCACTGCCTAATAGGCCATCTATGTAGCTACATTCTTGGTGCTGTTCAGAGATCTATCCTGGGCCCCTTGCTTTTTGTCTCATTCAACAGACACATTCTCCTTGCGTAAGCTTACCCACTTTCATGGCATCAATTATCATTTATTTGTTTACATTAGTAACCCACATCTTCAGATTTCCAGTTTTCTCTCATAACCTCCAGACCTTAAGGGACATTTCCACTTGGTTGTCCATTCATTTTACTCCCTTCTCCAAACTATCGATCCTATTCATTCTTCAGATATCTTCACGGATATTTTCTCTGACCTTAGCCTTCATAAGCTTATGTGCTTATTTGATTACATTCTGTCCCTCCTACTAGACTTGTTACTCAGCAGCTACAAGTCAAACTTTGGAAATGTTTCTGAAACACGTAGAAGAACATAAGCAGGATAAATGTAATGATAAGGAACAGTTCCTAAGATAAGATTAACACAAGAATATTTAAGAAAAAATAATTTTTATTAACAGAACTACACTAAAATCTAAGTTTCCGGGAGTTCCCTGGTGAAAGTTGCTCAGTTGCGTCTCTTTGTGACCCCATGGACTATACAGCCCATGGAATTCTCCAGGCCAGAATACTGGAGTGGGTAGCCTATTCCTGGGCTTTCTTTGTACCTCAGTCGGTAAAGAATCTGCCTGCAATGCAGGAGATCTGGGTTCGATTCCTGGGTCGGGAAGACCCTCCTGGAGAAGGAAATGGCAACCCACTCCAGTATTCTTGCCTGGAAAATCCTCGTGGACAGAGGAGCCTGGCAGGCTACAGTCCTTGGAGTCACAAGAGTCGGACATGACTTAGTGACTAAACCACCACCACAGCCTATCCCTCTTCCAGGGGATGGATCTTTCCCAATCCATCCCCTGGAATTGAACCCAGGTCTCCTGCATTGCAGGCAGATTCTTCACCAACTGAGCTATCATGGAAGCCGTACTCTACCGCTTAAGATTCGGTGCTTTTGCTGCCATAACCCAGGTTCAATCTCTGGTCGGGGAACTCCTGAAAGCCCCCTGGCTTGGCCAAAAAGAATAAATAAATAAATTAAATAAATAAATAAGATTAAGTTTCCTTTAAAAGTTTGTTTTTTGTATTACTTATACCAAAAATATCATCTGTTACTATCAACTCCTAAACTACCCTATCTCCAATTTCTAGTTAAAACCATCCTTAAAGGGTGGTAAACCAGCCATGTGCTGTTTTTCTTGCCAGTGGCAAGTAAACAGGTGATAAGGAAAGTATTTATTTGTTAAAAATAAAACTAAACCATCAAAGTTTATATTTATGCACTCATTTCCCACACACACCATTTCAAAGCCCAACTCCACTACCTCCTCACAATCTTCCAAGCATACCTCTCCAGCTGCTCCCAGTTCATTTCAGTAAGCTTTCTTCAGTATCAGGCTTTATTCAGGCAAGGGAATGGGAAGGATTAAGGTGTGATTTACTTAGCCCTTTGCTCCTGCTTTCATTTAGATATGAAATAGAAGATGAAATGTAACTACAGAATAAAAACAAGTGAAAAATCTGAAAAATTTTAGTCAAACATGAAAATGTCACTGGAGTATTATTTTCCAACTACTTTCCCAGACTTTTCTCTACATTAAATGCCACTTCAGGTCACTAAACCCAGCAGAAGCTAGGGACAGCCCTAACTACTTGGTTTCTAAACAACAATCAATCTTCTCTTTTTTGTGTGATATTAGCTCTTCCCTCATAGCTCAGTCAGCAAAGAACATACCTGCAATGCAGGAGATCCAGGTTCGATTCCTGGGTCAGGAAGATCCTCTGGAGAAGGAAATGGCTACCCGCTCCAGTATTTTTGCCTGGAGAATCCCAAGGACAGAGGAGCCTGGCAGGCTACAACCCATGGGATCACAAGAGTCAGACACGACTTAGCAACTAAACCACCCCCCCCCCCCCACCTGCTTAGTTCTAAAAGGGGCATTAGAGAGTTGAGAAGTGACATTGCTTTTAAGTCTGCTCTATCCCATCCCTTCCCTTGCTTTGAAAATAAGTTCCATATCACAAAGGCTGAGGGACAAACCCCCAGACCTTCCTAAATCAATAAACTTCCAGTTCTGGGAGGCTTGCCCTGGCCAGATTGCTTTCCAAGGAGTGGCAAACTGTACTTTTCTTCTTCCTCAGTGATGTATTGGCCTACACCCAGAAACATTTGCACTTAGCTCTTCAACATGAAAACTTCTGTCTCTCCAGTCCTATAGGACAACTGCAATGTGCTGGCCAAGAGCTGCCACCAATACACAGCCAAAAGCATAGCACTGGCACCAAGCCTTCAAATACGGCATTCTATTCACAACAGCATCATCCCTAAGCAGTAGCTAATAGTGATTTCAAACTATGGGTAAAAACTTGTAGCCAGTAGTACAGTGGTTTTCTTGATACAACCAATGCTATGCCCAGACTGTAATGAATACCCATGATAGAACATATAAAAATGACTATTTTTTCCTAGTTAATTATTTTCAGTTGGAGAGGAAGAGAAAGGCCCCCCTCTCTAAATCTCCATAACTAAATATAATCCCATCTGGTTAGGGCAGGACCTATTCACAAATGTAAAACTGAGTATCATAAATAACAAAAAACAATTATTACAAAACAATTATAAGAGATTCAAAAAGCATGATTTAGGTTCTAAGTCAGGAAAGGATAGAAAATGAAGAATAGCTGAAAAAGGCTACCAAAGGCACTAGACCTAAGAAAGAGACTAGGCTCAAGAATATTTATGTTGGTAGGAATGCTTCGAAAGAATAATCGTTAGGCTGGATTCAATCCACAGACCTGTAATATTACACTACAGAGAAAAAGTGGAGCCCAAGATTTCTTCAGCCATAAAATACTTTTGTGTGCTAAACAGATAACATAAACAAATCAACTTTATGTGACTGGCAAAACAACAACAAACACAAAGAATAATGTGAATGGTTTGGGCCTTGCAGTTATTCCATCCATTGAGTAGACACTCTGGAGGGAGCCAGAGATGGGAGACTTGAACTGGCTGTTCATTTATCTGGTTTCCATTTCCTTGTGTCTCCTCATAGTGTAAGTATTTTGAAGGGTTCGGTTAATTCTAGTATTTACAAAAACATATTTTTTCATCAATTCAGTCCTCAAATAAAAGCCAGCTTTTACATGAGACTTCAACCAAACAAATGATGGTTTGTTTCAATGCTAAAGAAAAAATTGTTTATGTTGACTTTGTGAAGTCTGAATGGCAATCTCTAACATGGTACCACCCATGTAATCTTCAAGGGTACTTTCTGACCAAGGATCTCAAACCCTGACTTTAGAACCTGATCTCTGTAAGAGATGGGAATGGACAGGAGAGATACCAGAGTGCAAACATAAATGAAAGAATTTCTCAACCTCTTTCTGAAATTGTAATAAGCAATCACATTCTCAATCTAAGCACATATGTATAAGTAAAATGAAAAATGCCTTATGGCATATCTTATCTAAAACAGACACTCTACCAGATGTTTAGAAATCTGCATACTGAGAGAATTAAGATCTAGACTAATATGGTGTATATAAATGTGCAGTCACTTTGTATGATTTCTTCCCTACATTTGCCATTTTTTTCTCCTCCTTTGCAGGGGTATATGCATACACCAAAACCAAAAAAGATCCATCTAAAGTACAGATTAATGTAAATTTTGAAAGCCTAGGTAACACTTGTATCAGTACTGTTTTAAATATTATATGGGAATTTCCCTAGCCAGTTCAGTGGTTAAGATTCCATGATTCCACTGCAGGGGCCTGGGTATAATCCCTGGTTGAGGAACTAAGATCCCATATACCATGTAGTGTAGTCAAATTAAAAAAAAAAAAAACTATTATATGAAAATTTAAGGTTATATCATTATGATTTTGCCCCAAACATGATATTCCATAATTATTTTAACTATGAGTTTGCAGCATATTCAAGTATATGTTCAGCTCTGATCACAATTAGCATTCTAACTATAATTACTCTTTCTTGGGTATGAGATTTAGAATACCACCAGGGAAATACTTTATATTCAAAACATTTAATTTCTTCCTGATTTCAAGGAAACAGTATGTGTTTACAAAAAAAAAAAAAAAGCAAAGAAAGACAATGAATCTTTACTATTCCTATCTGAAGTGATTCTGTCTCTTAAAAGAGTATATTTAATTTGAATGTGTCCAGAAGCAGTTTCAGGAATAAGGTCTTTATTATTTCATATTGGGGTGTCACAGATTTCTGGAAAATTAAGACCACATATCCCTGGATCAGGAAGATCCCCTGGAGAAGGAAATGGCAACCCACTCCAATATTCTTGTCTGGGAAATCCCATGGACAGAGGAGCCTGGTGGGTTTCAATCCATGGGGTTGCAAGGAGTCAGACATGACTGAGCAACTAACACACACACACACACACACACACACACTTAATAATACTCTATTGGATATCTGAAAGTAGCTAGGAAGGAAATCGTGAAAATTCTTAACACAAGAAAAAATTTTTGTAGCAATGAGGATGTAACTGAACTTACTGAAATGATCATTTTGCAACACAAACATGATGGTATCATTACACTGTACACCTGAAACTACATAATGTTATGTCAATTGTACCTCAATTTAAAAAAAGAAAAAAAGGACAAGAAAGGATTTAATGGCCCAGTCTGGTTCATTTAAACCAAGCTAGTAGCGCCACTAAGGCTGGAACCCAGTGGTTTCAAATTAAAAAATATTCAGTTAGTGTATTTTTCAAGCATACAGTCAAATTGTACTCTCTCAGTGGACAATATTTCAAATTGAAAATGGACCACTTTCTAAAAAACTAAGGACTGCTCTTTTATTTCCTGCAGCTAGTGACAAATTCACAAAAAGTAGTATCTCAATTCTTATTCTTCTCTTGACTATTTAGACTACCTGTAGTTCTAATCTGTTCAAAAGGCTAAAGTCTGCACTCTTCAAGGATTAACAAAGGGGGATAAAAAACTCTCTAAACTATAAATGTTAGGGGAACCACTGACTGAAACCACCCACCCTGGTCAGGCCTGACAGTAGCCACTTGAATGAGTTATCTTAAACAGGAGGTCCTAGGTAAGGAATACAGAACTAACAAGCTACCACCAAAGGAGGAATTAGAGAAAAGTCAAAAGGAGAGAGAAGACTCCAGTCCATATGTCCTGCCAACCTCCCAGACTCTTTCTCACTTGAATACTTCATGGCTTAGCGCAGAGCACACCACCAGGAAGGACCCTGTGTCAGAGTGATTGGCCAGAGACAACCTGGAAACTAACCCCATTACCATAAAAGCTGAGACTGCAAGCCGTGTGGCAGAACAGTCCTCCTGGGTCCCCTCACCTGCTGCTCTCCACCTGGCCCTTTCCCAGTGAAGTCTCTTGCTTGTCAGCACATGTGTCTCCTTGGACATTTCTGAGTGTTAGACAAGAGCCCACTCTTGGGCCCTGGAAGGGGTCCCCATTCCTGCCACAAAATAATCACTTTATAGCCGTTCCAATGCTGAGAAAAATAATTCAGAAGGCTGGAATATATACCACGCCTTAGCTATTAATGGGAAATAGCTAAGCAAGAGCCATGGTTCTTCAACGTGAGATCAGCTCTGTAACCAATAGGAGTCCAACAAACCCTTTCAAACTAACTAGCAAATGATGAAATCCCAAACCTTAATGGTTCCAAATGCTCTGAATCAGTCTCTTCCTAAGCCTTCCTGGAAATCAGGATTCAAAATATTAGCTATCATAAACTCATTACTTTCCAAAACCTCTAGGGGCTTATCTCTTCAAAGGATATTCTTTCTCCTTAATTTCACAATTACCCTGCACCTCATAGCTAAAAGCAGTGTACTATCAGCAACAGCTAATATTTACTGAGTACTTACGACATGTTAGATGGGCTTTCCTGATGGCTCAGATGGTAAAGAATCTGCCTGCAATGCAGGATACTGAGGTTAGATCCCTGGGTTGGGAAGATCCCCTGGAGAAGGGAATCACTGTCCACTCCAGTATTCTTGCCTGGAGAATTCAATGTACAGAGGAGCCAGGCAGACTACAGTCCATGGGTCACCAAGAGTCAGACACAACTGAGCAACTAACAACTTTACTTTCAACTTTACATGCTAGACACTGTGCTGAGTGTTTAACATTCTTTATCTAATCTACTCAAAATAACCCTATGAAGTCAGTAGTTATTCACTTCCACATTACAGATGAGAAAAGTGAGGATTAGAAAAGTTATAAATAATTTAAATATCTCTTCTGCTCTCAAACTCCCACATCCTTAGGTATTCCTTCCAATTTTAGGGTCTTGTCAGTTTGTCCATAAAGAAAAAGATATATCTGACCATCATTCAGGAGAAAAAAAAAAAATCATACCTACTGTCCAGAGTTATTTTTTACCTTTTAAACTTTTTGGTGAATTTGATCTTTACTATTAAGAGGAAATGTGCTCTACCACAGTGGATCTCAAACCTTAACGCATAACATTATCAGTGGGAGAGCAAATAGTAAAATGTAAATTGCTGGGCCTTAAGCCTGAAGTTTCTGATTTGGGGTCGTGGGGCAGGGTCTGATACTTGAATTTCTAACAAGTTTCCAGGTGCTATGTTGATGTTGCTGATGTAGGGATCACTGCTTTATAAGAAGGTAAGAATAGCTATGACAAACCTAGATAATGTATTAAAAACCAGAGGTATCACTTTGCCAACAAAGGTCTGTATAGTCAAAGCTATGGTTTTTCCAGTAGTCATGTATGGATATGAGAGTTGGATGGTAAAGAAGGCTGAGTACCGAAGAATTGACGCTTTCCAACTGTGGTGTTGGAGAAGACTCTTGAGAGTCCCTTGAACAGCAAGAAGATCAAACCAGTCAATCCTAAAGGAACTCAGGCCTGAATATTCATTGAAATGACTGATGCTGAAGCTCCAATACTTTGGCAACCTGATGAGAAGAGCTGACTCACTGGAAAAAGATCCTGATGCTAGAAAAAACTGAGGGCAAGAGAAGGGGGTGACAGAGGATGAGATGATTGGATGGCAATCACTGACTCAATGCACATCAGGGAAGCAGTGATGGACAGAGAAGCCTGGCGTGCTGCAGTTCATGGGGTTGCAAAGAGTTGAACACAACTTAGCGACTGAACAACAACAACAAAAGGAAATAATTCCCTCTCATGCTAGCTGTCATGTTTCTCATGTAAAAACACATCTCTACAGAGCACTTCCAACAAGAGAGACATTTAGGATTTAAAAATATCTCTAGGGACTGAAAGTTTAAAAGGCTTCTTTTTTTCCCACTTCACAAGGGCTCCAATATCACAAATGACATTGGCCATTTCTTATATCAACCAACATTGCAAGCAGACAGCATAATATTACAGCTCTGCAGAAAGCAAGCATTTTATAGACTAGAGTGAAAGTGAAAGTCACTCAGTTGTGTGGGACTCTTTGCGACCCCATGGACATAGTCCATGGAATTCTCCAGGCCAGAATACTGGAGTGGGTAGCTGTTCCCTTCTCCAGGGGATCTTCCCAACCCAGGGATTGAACCCAGGTCTCCCACATTGCAGGGAGATTCTTTACCAGCTGAGACAGGAGGGACATTAAAGTAGTGGAAATACAGAAAAAGGAAAATTAAGGTCCGAATGACTGTACACTCTGCTCAAGAACCTTACCATACACATAGTACTTCTTCAGTCTGAAAAGTATTTCTTTGGGTCTCCCAAGGCAAGAGAAATGCCAAAAGAAAAAAAGAAGTAGACTGTTTCATAAGATCATAAGACAAAAGCATAGGGACAGGCTCTGAAAACATAATAGAATTTTGCAACAGAAATTAAAAAAAAAAGTCACAAAATGCTATAAATTCTTCCTATCTTTCCTTGTCATACTGTCCCCCACCACAAAAGAGCTACCCTTTTACCTGATACTGACCAAACTCTACTTTCTTTTTTTTTTATTTTCCAAAATACATTTATTTATTTTACTGAATATATATGAATCCACATACACAGAGTTTTTAGTCAATGTACTGCATTTTACCTTAAAATTATACAGTCTGACTGCCCTGGTGATCCAGTGGTTAAGACTCCACACTTCCAATGCAGGGGACTTGGGTTCAATACCTGGTTGGGGAACTAAGACCCCCACATGCCATGCAAGATATATGAGAGTTGGATGTGACTGAGGACACACATACACACATGTATATGGTGGTGGTAGTTAGCCCTAAGTTGTATCAAACTTCTTGAGACCCCAAGGGCTGTAGCCCACCAGGCTCCTCTGTCCATGGGATTTCCCAGGCAAGAATACTGGAGTGGGTTGCCAAACTCTATTTTCTTAGGTAGCTTAAATATTGACTATGTCAATGTCATCTAGGATGAACAACTTCAGAGAACAGGATTTGTTAAAAATGTCTCCTCAGCTAGCCTGGGAAGCTTCTTACTTGGGTGGGTGCTCTCAACCATGACTAAACTGTACCTAGAGAGATATATATTTTAAAATATTAATATGGCCTGGCACCTTCCTGATGGTAATCCTTCCAGGCCCAACCCAGTGGCAAGACTGGGAAATTAACTGATGAGAAAAGCAACCTCTTTTCTGCTTTCTACTTTCAGACACTCCTCCTCTACAGCTCTGCCATGTACAAACTCCTTCTATACATGCACACTGAGATAGAACATGCGCACACACACAAATAACTCTCGGCAGGAACCAAAAATCAAAGCCTAACCCCACGGTTTTTAAGTGAGCAAGTCCAATTTCCTTCTTTGTAGTCCCTGACACATGCTGGCTGGGAGCCGTCTGGATTTCTTTCTGCCTTGTTCCTGCACCAGAAGGCTCTGCACTGCAGGTCAGGGGATGATAAGGAAATGAACAGTGTAATTTCCAAGGCCTCTGAACACAGCCCTGTCAGCAGCTCTGGAGGCGGGTTACTCAAGCATGGCTTGAAGAGTGAAAACCACAGAGAGGAGGGCTCAGACAGCCAGCAGTGGCAGGATCTCAGCTGTGCATGTTACTGCCACCTCCAGCCTGAAAGCCCAAGCCTTGCTGCCTCCCTGGATGAGCTCTGTTGGTAACAGCTCTTATACCCAAATGGCAAAAATACAAGTTCACACTGGGGGAGGAAGATTAAGGACTAGGACTTAGATTTTCCATGCACTCTTGTGCAGAAACAAAAACATTCAGTGCTCTTCCAGCATACATGCTGGCAAACCCACAGCAATATCTATCCAACATACTCAACCCTACACCAGGGCTCTGGCCAAAAAGGAAACAAAATTCATATGAAATCCGAATTTCAACAGGCCACTGCAATATCTTTGGAAACTAATTTCTGGTCTTCTACCTCATCAAACCCCATTATAAATACCAAGGCCTTTAGAACACATCACAAGCATACATGGGTCCCAATCCAGGTTTGGAACATCTTCTGAGAACAGTGCTGGAAGTCTTAGCCAACAAGCTTATCTATTTATACTGGGCTTCCTATATAGGTGGAATGTTGTGATATTTCAGCTCATTTATTGCCTAGAGTCAATTGAGACATATTTCAACTCAAAACATGTTTTCCTTCTTTTCTAATATTTATCAAATGTTCCCTATGTGCCAAGCACTTTTCTAAGTGTTTTATATGGATTAACTAATTTACTTTCATAAAAATTCTAGTAAGGAACTATTGTTTTCCTCATTGTGCAGACGAGAAAACTGAGGAAGCTCAGTTAAGTAATTTGTTCAATATCACTCAGTTAATAAGTGGCAAAGCTGGGATACAAACCCTGGTAGTTTGGCTCCAGAGTTTATACTCTTAACCATTAAGTTATAAGTAAGAGCTAATGTACAATTTAAGTTTACAAGACTGGTATTTCAGGTTAGAAGTGACTCCCAATGCCCACCTTATGAAGTGCCCATCTTTAACAATGGTTAAAGAAAATTCACAAACGTTAAAGTATATAGCAGTTATCTGGAGAGTTTTCTAGAAATACAGATTTCTGGGTCCCTACCCCTAAAACTTTTTTAGCAGATTTGGGGTAGAGTCCAAGGATCTGCATTTCTGACGCTCGAATGATATGATGCACATGGTTTTATGGGCCACAATTTCAAGCACTCTGACCTAGCTGGTAAACTGTAAGCTCCTCAAAGAGCTTACAGCAACCATTTCTGTTCTATTCATCAGTATATATCCAGTACTAAGCATAACACCTGGAATCTAAAACGCACTCAATTAATACATAGAATGAATGAAAGATGATAATGGTACCTAACAGTATATCATGTCTTTACAAAACGGTTAATATCCACAATATTAATACATTTAAAGTCTGCCTATTAGTGATATATTCAAGAAGCACAAAGGCAGGGTTTTGTTTTGTTTTTTTCATACCTGCAACTGCCAAATAAAGAGGGAGCTGCTAATGCCTCAGTGATAACAATGAAAATTTGACTGAACAATAATACTCCAGAACACAAACACACACTCTCAGTAAGTCAAGCTCAAAGTACAGAGTTAAAAGTAACATTCTTCTCTTTGTATATACAACAGAGGAGGTTCAGCATCAGCTACAAATGGCTGTTCTTTGTAAACATCATCACCTTACCAAAGAAAGCAAAACTCAAAGATCCACTGTTTACTGAGTGTCTACAATATTAAAATCAATACAGAAAACCAATGAAAGCAGTCTTAAGAGCATCTGGGCATTTATTAATATACCCAATGTTGTTAAGGTAGTCTTTACAGTGGGAAAATAGAATCCTTCATAACAATGAAGGATTTCTTAAGAATCCCAGAGTAAGGATATGCCATAAGAACTTGGTAAACAAAACCCCAGCTTTGCCACTGACTACCTCTGAGAGTCTAGGTAAGTCGCATGACCTCCCTGGTCTCAGCTCCCTCATCTATAAAGTGAGAAGACTGGACTAATCTTCCTCAGGGCCCTCCTTGAATTACAACACCCAGATGGAAAACAGAGCTGCTGAAGAAAAACTAATAATAAGCTCAGGCTTCATTGTAGTTTGAGAATGCATCTCTGTCCCCCATAAATATCAACTCAACTTCTTTTTAATTTTTTCCATGAAGGAAAACGCTTGAGGACATTTGGCTTCAGGAAGCAAGGCTAACTGCTATGTCATCGATGGCTGAGAAAGAACAGCTAGCAAAGGAGGAAGGTGTTAAGAGAGAAAGCCTTGGATCAGAAAGAATAAAAGAGACCTGACTTTGGTTGAGCAATGAGGGATTGCAACATGAGAGAAATGAGCTGGAAGGCATAAACTAGGGCAAGAAAACAAAATCAAGGGCAAAGGAAGATGCTCTTAGAACACAGGATATGATTGCAAGCATGATCGGAAGGCGAAAGAGCAAAGAGCACACTTGAGCTTTCTTTGTATCCTAAACTAGTGAGGGAAGTGGTAAGTATGTGTATGCAGCGTTCTGAGAGCAGCAGAAGCTGAGACACAAATATGGGGAAAGCACACTGCAGTGCTTCTACCTTCCAAGAGCAAAAGCAGCAGCTAGAGACAAGGAGAGCTTCTGGCTGCAAACTTCTAGATCCTTTAGCCACTAGAGCTTTACTTTACATGATTTGGGGGTGGGGGGAGCCTCACCTTAAATTCCTGGCTTAAGCCCCACCTCAAAGTCAAGACAGATCACCGCCTTCGGTGGTATGGAAATTCTTTTCCTTGCCTGTCAGAGCAGCAGTGAGAGCACTAAGCTGGGGACACTCAGACCGGCACCCTCCCTCGTCCCACCTCCCCCTCTATCCCTAACTTAACAACCTATCAGTCAAATCAAAGGCAAGGGAACAGACAGCAGCCGGAAGGCTGTGTCTTGTTTATGCCTCAACATTCCCTTCCCCCTTCTCTTCAGCTGGCAGGAAGTCTGAGGCAGGAGTGTTCCATGACAATTCAGGGCAGCAGCAGTTGCTTAGAGCCATCTCTGGTCTCTCCTAGAATTCTGGGAAACAGCACAGCGAGCCTCACCAGAGAGAAGTGTGGGGAGCAGAAGTGAGATCCCATGAAGGGAAATCCACCTCCTTTGCTGGTAGGAATTTGCTCAGCTGCAGATTGAGACACCTAAACCCTGATGAGAGAGAACATCCTGAAGTAGAGAAGTTGAATATTCAAATCTCCCTCATTAGCTAGCAGTAGACATGTAACAGTTCTGTTCTACACCACAAATTCCATTCTCTTCTCTCTTGTTTCCAAGGGGCTAGAGGAGTGGGTATGGATGGGTTAAGGAGACTCCAGCTAAGAACCTTTCCAAATTTTATGAGTTTCCCCTTTTCATGACAGTTTCCAGCTCAGCATATGTAATTCCTAGATTATATCAAAACATCTGTTTTGCTGTTTTGCTTCTGTTGGTTGTCCCCACATGGATGGAACATTCCAAACCAGTTAAGCCATAGGCAAGCCCATATCTCAGAGAGAAAAATCTTAAAGAAGTTTTCAAAAACTTAGCTTTTAAGGTAAAGTATCAATCATCAAACATTGACTCAAAAACCCATTATGCCCCAAACCCTGGGGTTCTTGTTTCTCAAAAGCTACTCTACTCCAAGATTCCTAACCTGTGTTCCCTTTTGCATCTTCCCCTCCTCCCATTCCAGAAATGCTGTCTCCCTGAACAGTGTTTTCATCTCCTAGCAACTTCCAAACATTTATTTACATAATTATCTATTCTGACGGCCAAATGCTTTAGAATGGCACCCCCCAGAACCAGACCATTAAGAAGGGTAGAGGGAACAAGGGAAAGAATTGAGAAAGCAGGTTTTTGCCTAAACACCAAACTGCGCAGCAAATTTCCTCTTTTAAAAGTACTTCTCAGCACTTTCATCTTTCCTCCAAAAACAGAAGCACAGTCTCTCTTCTTTTTCTCTCTCATTCCACTGCCCCATTCTCAGTCTTTTTGGGAGATAAGGTGTATAACACAGCTACCTTATTAAGAAGCAAATCTCCCTTGACCAAAATATATACTTAGCTGAACATACTGTATCTTTCAGCCCAATTATAATCTGAAGGGCAGCCACCTACCTAGTCCTTGAACCTGTAAGAGAAAAACGGTTCCATTTGCTTCTCTGTTGGAGACTCTCAAGGACATTTAGACTTAAACCCAACATGAAGCTAAGCATCAT
Source organism: Dama dama (assembly GCF_033118175.1). Taxonomy (NCBI): domain Eukaryota; kingdom Metazoa; phylum Chordata; class Mammalia; order Artiodactyla; family Cervidae; genus Dama; species Dama dama. The sequence continues at coordinate 56,748,830 of NC_083692.1, read as the reverse complement.
TAATCCTTTCACCCACAGACCACTACTGGGCTTAGAAGATTGCAACATGAGTCAAGAGTTCTAAACAAAAAGGAAAATTAGGTCACCTTCAGAAGTGGCCACTTTTCAGCACAGGAAGAACAAAGATTATGAACATGAATAGATATGTGGCAAAAGCTTACTGATGCCAGATGTAGGGAACAGTCTAAAGGGCCTGGAACAGAAGCAAGAACTCCTGGTACTCCTAGGCCTCTTTAAAACAGTATTACCCATCTGCACCCCAAAGAAAATGGTAAATCACAGCCAGCACAGGATGTACCATGCCAGTAACCTGCTGGGACTTGACTCTGCTGAGGTGGCCTGTAGCATCTGTCACCTAAACAGGCAATCTCTCTGGCAGCTGCCACTGGTAAAAGCGAATAAACCATTGGGTTATTAGTGGAAAAAAATTCACAGCCCTGTTACCAGGGAAGCCCAGATGTTGCTAAGACTTACAGAAGTGCCAGAGGCAAGGACCAAAATACCTACAGCAAAGAAAAGACAAGCTAGCACTGAAAGGACACCACCACCCAAACACACACATCCAGCCTCTATTTATTAACACTTACATATGGAAATAGGTATTCCCTGTTGCAGCTGATGCAATTACAGAGAAATCAATTTATATTGCATCTGCTGGGATCAGCTGAAAGCACAGGGTGAGCAGAGAGCAGAAAATCAAGAGCCAATGAACAGCTCATTACCAGGCCAGCCGCTTTGTAGGAAACTGTAAGCTGCAAAAGTTTAAGGCAGCATGAACTGACCCTAGAATCACAACCACCCTGCTCCAGACCTGCAAGCTCCATTTACTGAGACATGAACTAAGATAATTTTCCCAAAGGAGGAGAGCTCCTGGTGGGGCTGCAGGCACCTGTCCTTCCAAGTCAAGCAGAAGGCAAGGTATCATTACACTGTTTGGCAGCTATTAAACCACCAGGAGACTTTGATTCCCAAGAGTTGAGGGAGATACCCGGCCAAGAACTATACGTTAGTGGCCAAAGACTCTCTTTCAAAGCCAAAATTTCATGGCCACAACACTAAAGTATAAGAGCTGATTAAGTACCTCAGGACTTCCTGCTCCATTGTTTACTTGCCCCAAATGGGTCCTTTTGCTCTTTGGCAGTCACCAATAGAACACTTGGTAGATTACATGTAATGAAAATTATTTAACCCTTGTCTCTTCCAGAGACCCAGCATCACCATTTATCCCATTAAAAACAGCACTCAACTGAAAGCCTATTAAGCTTATCAACTTGTTGTTAAGTTTATCAATCATTCTAAGGATGAAATGTTAGTCAAGCTGGGAACCACATAAAGGCTGATGCCAATCTCTAGTAACAAGTGACTCAGGTGGGACAAGGACAAGGTGGGAGGTTCTTGGCATATAGAAAATTCATTCTACCAAGCAGCTGCCCCCAACAACAGATATTCTTCTCCAAAATGTCCAGGCCTGCTGTTAATGAATCTGCAGGGAATCCCCTAATTTGGAACAAAACCACATTATCATTACCAGCTGCTCTGACCTTGTAATTGGTCATTACCCACAAACTAATGAGCCTCCCACAGAGTGCACATAGCATTAGGTGGTTAGTGTGGGGCAGTTCTGACTGGCAGTGGGCAGCCAGATCTGGCCACCTCTTACCTTTTCAGACTTGACTTTCTTTAGCGGGCGACACTCATTCTCCCCTTCCTCTGGCTCCGGTTTAGCTCCCAAAGGGTTGAGCGCTGCCCCAGGCTCAATAGCTATACTCCCGAGTGGCTCCACAGCTCCTGGATCCACCCCCGCACTTCCATCATACTGACCACCCCGTCCTCCCAAGGGCACTGGCTGGAGGACCCCAGGATCCTTTTCTGCACAAGTCCCCACTCCTTCGCTTCTCTCCTTCTTGCTCTTAGACGAGCTGTTCTCCTTCTCCTTTTTGGAGCCCGCTACACTGCGGGATGCCTTAGCCGCCTTCTCTGAGCCCTTGGGAGCAATAGCAGCAACCAGGCTTCCTGCATTGGCACCATCTCCTGAGCGTCCCTGTACCTCTTTCTTGCTAGCTGCCCCCTCACTCGGAGTGAACAGGGACGTCCCTGGAGTGGGTTTGCTAGTGTCTTTGCCACTCTTATTCCTTTTGGATTTGGATTTGCCTTCCTTTCCTTGAGGACCTGGCACTGGGGTCACAAACTTGATGTTGTCTGGCAGTGTGGCCACAGCATTGGGAGCTGGTATCCCCACCTCCTTTGAGCCTGACATTTCCAGTTTCTGCTGGTCCTTTTCCAGATCGGCGTCCAGGTCAATGATGAGATTCCCTACTCCAATGTCCCATTCATCCCCACTGTCGTATGTCTCAACCGGGTTTGCATCCACTCCTTTCCCTCCGGAGGCTCCACTGCTCAAGGACATCTTAGAGTCAACGTCCCACCTCAAGATTCAAGGCTCTTCCTTGCCCCCAGCTTTCCTAGTTTCAGCTTCAGCTACGTTCTCAGACCTGCCACACTGGTCAGTACATGCCCAGTGGACAACATCATTGCTGGAAAAAGAAAATGTAAAGAGCCGTTAAAGGAAACAATACAGGCAAAGAGACAGCCTGAAATAAACTCCCACACAAAACAGTCCCTTGAGAGGTGGCTATCACATCACAATGGACAAGACAAACAGGTTCAGCTGTATTTCCAACCAAGTCACATTGGATCAAGGAAAAAGCTAATTCCCACTCCATCTCCCCAGGGGAGAGTACAATATTTCCAACTGCCCAGGGATTCTGTGCTAAGACTTAACTAGGAATTATCTAGTTTCCCATTCCCAAGAGACTGATTTCTACTACCACTGCCAGCTGGCAATCTTCCCTCAACCAATATGGGCCCTGGCATATACCCCAGCACAACTTTACTCACATCTCTTCTCCATGCTTCTTCTTGAATTATCAGAGATTTAGAACACTGCCCAGCAAAGGCTAAGTCCCTCTACTAACAGGGCCTGTTCCTACTAAAAATAATATGGGGCAGGGGGAGGGTATCTAATTGTAGGTAAGCAAAAGAGAAAAGTAAACACGACTGGGGAAAAATACAATATCAGGATAGAGACAAAAACTGCAATTAGAGGAGACAATCCTCAAAGAGGACTTAACCCATCAGCTTACATTCAGTTAAGCCAGCCTTATTAAACTCCAGGTTTCAAATTATGTCTAAATAGCAGAATTCAATGTAGTCTTTCCCACTAAAATCCGCATGTACACACACACACACAGAAAATGTTACCCTATCAATAACTGAACAGTACTAAAAATCTTAATGCTAGAATGTGGTATAAGTCTCCCTATTCTTGTAAGACTGATGACACTATATTGATAAACATCAGAGCCTCACACATGGAACAGAGATAGCTAAAAAAAGGGGTGGGTGAAGTGGGCGGTAAAAAAGAAAATATATATATTTCCTTGGGGAGTGTATACCATCTCGAAAACCTGACAGCCAAAATATATCATCCAGATATTACTTTATGATGAAGCCAAAGAATTCTGTTCTTACTTACTCCCTTGTTTACCATCTTTCTATGTGCATTTAGAAAATAACTCTCAGAAGATGGCAGAGCAGAAAGAGGAAACCAGAGGGGGCATAATGAATCCTATGAAGTAAATATCTAACAGGTAAATGCTATAGATAGAACAGGGATAAGACAAATTGTACCTTTCTGCCTATTCTCTCAAGGCAGTGTCAAAGAACCAGGGTTCAAGAGAACCTGTGCAAGAGAAGATGTCACTCTAGGAGAACAGAGCTATACCAAGTGAATGCTTGAGAGCAACTGGGATTTAAGAGAAAAAGGACTGCACTTTAATCTGCCATTTAGCCACAGATCTGAGAAGAAAATCACTAGTGATAAAGAACCCACCTGCCAACAAGGAGGCATAAGATGCAGGTTTGATCCCTGGGTTGGAAGATCCCCTGGAGGAGGGCATGGCAACCTCCTCCAGTGTTCTTGCCTGGAAAATCCCATGGACAGAGGAGCCTGGTGGGCTACAGTCTCTAGGATCACAAAGAGTCGGACAAGACTGAAGCGACTTAGCACACACGCAATGAGAAGAAAACACATCCTTTAACCAAGTAGAGAGCTTAGTGCCAACAGCAACCGACCATAGTTGGCAGTGAGTCCACATGGATCTTACTTCATAAATGGATGAACAAAAACCATGAGGGAAAACATAAGAACTATGAAACAATGCAACCTGCAAGGTAAAAGCAACATAATCTCTGAAGAATTAGAGAAATGACACAGCTGAAAATGATCTAAAACTCTGAAGAAATTTTTAGTAAAATGCTTGGAATTCTCTATACTATCTACTGAGTCATTAAAAAAAAATATATGTATTAATTGCCTACTAAGTCCCAGGCACTAAACTATGCTCTGGGAATACAGCAGAAAATGAGAGTGAATAAGGCAGTGAAACACGATACTGAAAATAATTGTATTATGAAAGGCAAAGAAATGGGAATGCCAACTGAATCTGCACTACAAAGGATTATTAAAGCACAGTTCTGCCTGACATCATAATTTATCACCTCTTCAATCTCTGCAACTGTGGTGAGGCTTAGAGCACAACCCACATTCACCTACCACTGACCCTCTTTCCTCTGGAGCTGCCCCATCATTAGTATGTAATGTAAACCATTAGAACAATCCCATGCTCTTTTATTCTTGGGAAAACAACAGAACTTTCAAAAGACCTTCCTCTAAAAAACAAACAAAAACTCTTTCTCTACAAAACAGGATGGTAATGAAACAGAGACTCTGGAAGGGTATACAAGGGAAAGAATATGAAGTACAAGGAAATGTTAGCACTCACTGGGAGCTCCTGATGGTTCTCACGCTACTGTACTGGCTTACCTGTCAAGCATGGAGCAAGATAAACGAAGCATGACAGTAAGGAAGGCAGGGCATTAAGAAGATACCAGGCTGAAGTGAAAAGATATGAACTTAAAAGAATGTAATTAAAAAAAAAAAAAAAAAGGAACATGCAAGGAAATGAAAACTGTAACACCAATTAAAATTCATACAGAAATCAAAAAAGCACAGAACTAAAACTGTGGAAGAAATTACAAGAAAATTTGAGATATTACTCTGGAGTAGTAGAGGATACTATTCCAATAGTAGAGGATCCTATTTCAAAGAAAAAAGGACAGCAAAAAGAAAATAATGAGGGAAATTAAAAGGAGGTATTTAATAATACACAAAGCAAAACTGATGAGACTAGAACAAATGAGAAAAAAAGCAATCCATCAAGACATAATAAATAAGTATCACCTTGAACTGAAAATGATCTTGAAAAAGTTCACTATTTTTTCAGCAAAATCAATTTTTTTTTCAATTTTTTAAAAAGCCAAATTTGCACACATTCTAGCAAAATTTTTAAGTTACAAAGAACAAAAATTAGGCCAACCTCAGACTATTCTGTAACAGACTGTTCTGTAACATTAAATGTTAAAAAAGAGTAAAAAATCTAGTTTTGAAGAGAAAGTTATTTTTCAAGAATCTTACACTGAGTCATGTTGTTTGTTATATGTTAAAACAATAGATTTTCTGTTATGTAACACACATACATCCATCTTGTTAAAAACTATCTGAAGCATTAAAGTCACTTCAGTGTAGCATAAATTTGAATAATTCCTGTAAACACAAATATCAGATTACTTTTATAATCTTAAGGGTAAACTCAATGCATATATTCCTGGAGAAGATATGAGGCAAAATCAATGCTTATAATAATGTCGAACCTAAAAAAAAAAAAAAAAAAAAGTCGAACCTCAAAAATTACAGCCTTAATATCAATAAAAAAGAAAAAAAAAAAAAGACTTCCTCAAATTCTTTTTGTCCCAATTCCAAACTGTTGTGGCAAATTGCTTTGGTTTTTCCAGTAAGCAGAAATATTGCCATTAACATTTTTTTAAAAGTGCTTCTTAAAAAGTAGCTGGAGATGACAAGAACATCTGATGGTCTGTGCTCATTTTCTGGTTCCACATCTTCAGTGAGATATTCATGAAATGGAGAGATAGCCAAGAGTATTGTAAAACATCAGGAAGCCATTTCATAAGAGAAAAGGTCTTAGAAACTGGTATTCTTTAGTATGGAAAGAAGTTAACTGAAGGGAGATGGGTATGAAGGTTGCAAAGTAGAAGAGAAACTTATTCTGTGATGCTGAGGGTATAAACAGAACCAATGAGTAGAAGTTACAGAAAGACAGATGTTTAGTTCAGGGAAAAAACACGGTAATAATCTGAAATTCCCAACAATGACCCACAATGCTTAATGAAGCCATATCTCTATCACTGAAAGCAGTGATCAGAAAAAGCATCATCTCCTGTCAAGCTAATTACATGAAGAATTATTCTGTGTGGTAGGGGTAGCCTGGACATGCCCAGGGCCTTTTTAAAACCCGAAGTTCTATTAATGTACCTATCAAAAAGTGCCTCCCCTACTAGAAAACTACCTAGAATTTCTGAATGACCAGAATGCAAACAAAGAAAACATATCCTGAGAACCAATAAGTAGTGGTCCTGATGTTCTATAGAGAGCAACGCCCTCCTATTTCTGAGTGTGTGTTAAGTAAGTACCACTTTTCAACCAGGTGACTCTTCAGAAATTCAGCTTTCCAAACCCAGCAGCCTTCATAGGAACTTCGATAGTACCTTTCCAAAGATATACTGAAAAATTGCCAAGGATTCTTTACCAGTCTGGCTGTAGCAGCCAAACCACTTTCCATCTGCTCCCTCCAGCATCCCTGGCTTTATGCAGCTAATAATCAACTCTCTGACAGGTCACTGCAGAGATGTTTAACCACAGAAGGAAGGGTAATCAACATGGTAGCTGGAAATGAAAAGCACTGACCTACTACTTCCATGGCAGAGAAAGTACAGAATCAGGAGGACCAATACCTTACAGAGACCACAAAGCACTTTCAACTTGCAAGAGTCTCTGTATATATTTTCCTCTCTTTTCTCCTGCCTAACTGTACTATACTTCCCTATGTACCAAATTCTGGAATTACTTGCCATTGCTATTGAACTTTGTTCTGCACCTGATCATCAAGAACTCTCCTCTGAGTGGCTATAGCTAAGGAACCATAATAGGCCATGACAATCACTCCCCATTCCCTGTATCTGTAACAACAAATGTTCAAATTCCCGTTTCCTCTCTGGAACCCAACTCCATCTCTCAGACTTCCAGCCCACAGACTGGTTTCTAATCACACATTTCAGGTCATTAATTGCTTTTTATCAGGACATATGCCATAGATCACACCACCTCCCTACCTCAGTAATGAGCAAGGCCTCTCTTCCAGGCTAAGAATGGGGAAAAGAGTCTTCATGAGAGGACTCTGGCTCTGCCCAGAGGACATAAACAGCAGCTGACCCTACTTATGTCCAAACACAGTAAGAAAAAATAATACTTCTTTTTCTGCTAGATAGAGCTCTATATCCATCCGAGAGGACTTCAAAGACACAGGATCTCTAACTGCCAATTACCTATAGCTAATCTGGTCTAAGTAGCAAATTGTCCAGTGCTGTTTCACTATAAATTCAACTGTCCTCCCCTCTTGTTACAGTTTTTGGATCAATCTTCTCACAGGCTTTGGTCTGAGAAAGTGACAGTTGTGTTTGAGTGAGTATAATCTGCTTGTGACCAGACAGGTCACACACATTTGAATGTGAGGGTGATCAGTCTTGGCTAGCTAGCTCTCACCAGAAGCTGTATGGACAAAGAAAAATAGGCTATGCTCAATTCCAGGAAGGTAGCATGGTGTAGAAAAAAAGAAAGCTGAGCTTAAAATCAAGAGAAGTGATTTCCAGACTCAAATTTCCAATGCCTTAGCCAGGATGTTAGTCAAGTTGCTTTATTAAATATTAATTTTCTTATTATAAAATGGAGGGAGAATCCATCTTGTTTCTAAGCATATTATGAGGATCCAAATCTGAAAAATGTGACAACTCAAAAAAATAAAATGACCCAAATATTCTCATAATGTTCTAGGGTGTCAACTAAAAGAGGATTGTTTGACAGCGGTACAGGGATCTAAAGTATTTTAAATAAAGGAAAAATAAATATTTGAAAATCTTTTACAAATTAAATTATAGGTAGTACTGATATCCATTTGCGTTTTACGAAAGAAAATGGCAATCCTTCTTTCAACTACTCAGTCGTTCTGGTTTTCCACTGAGCCTCGGAGTACCTTCAGATGTGGCTCATGAAACTCTACACTATAGTGACTGACAGAAAGTCTCCATTTTGCTTCAAAAATCCCTCAGGGCCAAGGTACCAATCCCAAAGCTCATGGTTTTAACATCTGGATTATCTCTTTTACAAACTGTTCCAATCTATTAGTTTGTTGAGCCAACCCCCCCCCCTCCCCGCCCCGACCCCCGACAGGCCTTCAAATCTAAACTGTGTGAGGTTCATAGGGTTTGATGTCCTGGGAAACTATCACTAAATCAGTGGGATAAAACAAAAGTTGCAAGAAGAAAACCAAACTATACCATCTTCCCTGAATTTCAGATGCTACCCTGAAATCACATCATACTCAGTCAATCTCGGGTGAGGCCAGTACAACATATAAACCCTCAGTGGTGACTCAGCTTATCCAGCTGGAAGAACAGGCATCTCCCTCTCTACCTGCCACACTAGACCTCACTAATCAACTGAATTTCCAACTAGGGCTCTAACGACAATCAACTTTCCTTTGGGTCTCTCCCTTAATTTATTACATTCATTACTGTAACAAAGGAACTGTGTTATATCCTCAAGTACCACAGCTCTTAGCTTATATCTCCAATGGGAATCAAATACAGACAGACTAACAGTGCCAATTTGAGAAGATAGATCCAATTCAGCAGAGCTCCTCTGACCACGTGTCAATTAAGGACAGCAGAGCAAAAGTGTAGCATCTCTCAGTCCCTCAGTGTTTATAGGCTGCATATCATGAATAGTTTTATGGTCTTCACAGGCTGCTATTCTCAGACAAAGACTATGAGGCTTGACCTGTTTCATTTCACATAATCAACTGACACTTCCACTAGACAAAGCTATTCAATAGGGCTCAGGTTTAGAGCCTTGGTGTTTGTCAATACTGCTTGGTACCAGCATACATTTCAAATAGGCTAAATAGCATACTAAATATGCAAATAATTCAGTCCCAAGCCTACAGGGATTCACTGGTGGAACTGGTTCACAGAGAAAACCCTTACCAAGGTCTATGTGTAAGTAGGCCAAGAAGCAGAAGGCAAAGATCATCTAAAGTAGACGATAAAGCTTTACCATCCTCCCTCTCCTAACAACTGAAGGGCTCTGTAACCCTTTGTAATTCAGTTCTCTTCCCCAGAGATAAAAGAGGTGATGTCAAATTCTCAAGAAAAAAGTGGAGTGAGCTTAGGAATCAGGAGACTTAAGAAACTGGCCCTCCACACGGAACTGTTGTGGCAAAGCTTAAATGGCTCAGTCTCCTCACCTCTAAAACAGGGAATAATATGGGTCAAATTCATAGGAATGAGGGAAAGGAAAAAACTCAGGCATTTTTCAGGAAACATGAGGAATTACCTTCACTTTTATATTCTAGACCTCATCTCCCTTTCTAAATCTCTTAACTACTATCCTATAGTAACTCTAAAGCGTACACAAAGAAAACTTCTCTATCAAAAGATAGTATCTACACTGTCAGACTAACCATAAAAATAGTGGGATCCAGACACACATCCTTTAGGATATCTAAGCCAGACTGACTTCTCCAGCCTTCTCTCATGGACACACTCTGTCCTCTGCACCCCATTCCCACGTTACCGCCTCATGGCGTTTACCTCAGACATTCCCTGCTCACACCCCACCTCCCAGTGCAACGATTTGATTAACATTTGTTTCTTCCACCTGACTGCATGCACCCTGAGAGCAAGAGGCTGTCTCTCTTTTGTTCATCATTATATCCTAATAACAGGGTTTGGGTCACAGTACTCCCTCAATAAATATTTGGGTCAATAAATGAGTGAATGAACACTGCTTTCCTCAATGGGCAGAACCATAGCAGGGCCAAAGGTGCCATTTCTCTTCTTCATTCTTACTTGAGCTTGATTTGTCACTAGTCATAAACTGTCTCAATTACCTATCGGCCTTCAAACTTACCAGAACAGAGAGTGGATTTCTCTTTCTTCTAAGATACAGATAAAGGATACAGATTTATTAAGAGTCTAGGGGGAACGTTAGAAAACAATCCAGTCCTCACATTTCTTAAAATGCCTAACTGCTCCAGAATATTCTCAGCATTCAGCCTCATCCATGAAGAGCTGTTACCCAAAATAGGGCTAGTCCACAAACCAGGACATAACCAACTCCTGGGAGCCCTCATACTTCAATGTATGATACATTCTATCAGACTTAAACTGTCCAGGTATCACATTTTAAACACCTACGAATCAAAGAGAACAGAAGTCCGAAGAATGACCATTTCTGAGAGGAGTTTACTGACTGGGAAGAAGCATGAGGGAAACTTGTGAGGTGTTGGAAATACTCTATTATCTTGAACTGGATGGTGGTTATATGGCTACATATACATGCAAAACTGAGTTATGCAATGAAGATTGGTATACTCAATGCACTTTATCATCTGCACATTATCTTTTTTAAAAAAGGTAAAAGAAAGTGAAAGTGAAGTCACTCAGTTGTGTCTGACTCTTTGCAACTCCATGGACTGTGGCCTACCAGGTTCCTCTGTCCATAGGATTTTCCAGGCAAGAGTACTGGAGTGGGTTGCTATTTCCTTCTCCAGGGGATCTTCCCAACCCAGGGATCGAACCTGGGTCTCCCGCATTGCAGGCTGATGCTTTACCGTCTGAGCCACCAGGGAAGTCCAAAAAAAAAAAAGAAAGAAGGTAAAATCATACACCTATGAATAAAAGGACTAAACTACTGGATCATGGTCCTGTTCCTAAAATAGCATTTTATGTGATCACAGTAAATAGGAATCAGGCCAGTAGTCTTCACAGGTTAGGATATTTAGACGGATGGAAGAGAAAGAAGGAAAGAAACTACATTTAAGGATTACCCTGTGCTTCACTATATTGTGAGGAGATTTATAGAGCTGTTGGAGAGTCTGAATGAACTATAATAACAAACTAAAAACACTGAGGTAATTAATGATATTAAACCCTGGGGAAAAAATGTTAAGTTACATGAGAAAACTACTAAATAGTTCAATAATAAATATTTACTTATTAAATAATGAAAGTGAAAGGTGAAGTTGCTCAGTCATGTCTGACTCTCTGTGACCCCATGGACTGTAGCCTACCACGCTCCATCCATGGGATTTTCCAGGCAAGAATACTGGAGTGGATTGCCATTTCCTTCTCCAGAGGATCTTCCCGACTCAGGAATTGAACCCAGATCTCCAGCATTGTAGGCAGACACTTTACCGTCTAAGCCACAGGGAAGCCCATAGTGGCTAAATAATGGCATGATAATAAATAATGGATACCGATAAAAGCAAAAATTTGATTTGATAAGGAGAGCACAATAGGATAGCATATTCTTTTTTAGAAATACAGAAGTAAATACAAGAAAAAGACTGAAAATCTTAAAGCAGTTCCCTACTGGGAGTGAGACTTGGTGATGGGAAGGGGTAAATAGTGGATTACTAAAAACGGCATGGCCAATGGGGGTAAGGTGCCTTCATCTAGCTGGTCCTCTTGAGCAGTAACTGGCTCTAGAGAAACAGCACCATGGCGTCTGGCTACAAGCTGGCTCGACCATCCTCAAAAGTGATGTGGCCAGTGTAGGGGCCAAGTGCCTCCAGATGCTGGAATCTGAGGTCGATTATCTGCACCTGGATGTAACAGGCGGGTGGGCATTTTGCTCTCAACATCACCTTTGGTCATCCTGTGGTAGAAAGCCTCCAAAAGCAGCAAGACCAGGACCCTTTCTTTGACACGTACATGAAGGTGTCCAGGCCAGAAAAGTGGGTAAAACCAATGGCGACAGCAGGAGCCAATCAATGTATCTTTCATCTCTAGGCTACTGAGAACCCAGGAGCTTTGATCAAGGACACACAGAATAGAATGAAGGCTGGCATTGCGATCAAACCAGGAACTACAGCTGAGTATTTGGCACCATGGGCTAATCAGATAGATACAGCATTGGTTATGACAGTGGAACCTGGGTTTGGAGGGGCAGAAATTCATGGAAGATATGATGCCAAAGGCAGGAGCTAACATAATCGTGTCTGGCAGTGCCATTATGAGGAGTGAAGACCCCAGATCGGTGATCAACCTATTAAGAAATGTTTGCTCAGAAGCAGATCAGAAACATTCTCTTGATCAATGAAACCACAAGGAGCCCAGTGTTTCTTCTTATGAGATCTTCTTTTTACTGGAAAACAAGAATATTGACTACAAATCGTACCACAGTTCAGACAGTGCTGCTTTTCTGGGCAATTACTCATTCCAGTGACTAAAGTTCATTATGCAGAATGTTCCAAGAGGTTAGAAATTGGTCAGTATAACTTCATTCTTAGTGATGGAATTGAAAGATCAGTGTGGTAAAATACCATTTTTACTGGGAGACTTGATTTTCATAAAGAGTAAAAATATGGCTGTATTAAGGTTATGAACAGAAGTATGTTTTAATGCCTAAGGAAGGTATGTTGGCTACTATGAAAAAAATTCTTCTCTGAATTTTTAAAAATAATTTTCTCTGGTTTCTTGGCTGTTTTCGGAAAGCAAAGGAATATCTTCTGTTTTTCCTGTTTTGTGTCATTTTTGGTTTATGTATGTGATAACTAAGTTTGCATCTGACTGGGAATGGCACACCTATTTTCCTAGCTTCAAAAACGTTTATTATCATTTACTTTGTACCTTATATTTGATACATAAAAAAAGTGTATTATGAAAAAAAATAGTGAATTACAGATTTTCATTAAAAGACAATATTTGACCTTTAATATAAAGCTCATGGGAGGACAAAAACAAAAAAAGTGTACATATTAATCTGATAATGCAGATTATGCCACTTTATTTTTTTTTCATTTATTTTTATTAGTTGGAGGCTAATTACTTTACAATATTGCAGTGGTTTTTGTCATACATTGACATGAATCAGCCACGGATTTACATATATTCCCCATCCTGATCCCCCCTCCCACCTCCCTCTCTACCCAATCCTTCTGGGTCTTCCCAATGCACCAGGCCCGAGCACTTGTCTCATGCATCCAACCTGGGCTGGTGATCTGTTTCACTATAGATAATATACATGTTTCGATGCTGTTCTCTCGAAACATCCCACCCTCACCTTCTCCCACAGAGTCCAAAAGTCTGTTCTGTACATCTGTGTCTCTTTTTCTGTTTTGCATATAGGGTTATCATTACCATCTTTCTAAATTCCATATATATGTGTTAGTATGCCGTAATGTTCTTTATCTTTCTGGCTTACTTCACTCTGTATAATGGGCTCCAGTTTCATCCATCTCATTAGAACTGATTCAAATGAATTCTTTTTAATGGCTGAGTAATATTCCATGGTGTATATGTACCACAGCTTCCTTATCCATTCGTCTGCTGATGGGCATCTAGGTTGCTTCCATGTCCTGGCCATTTTAATGGCAGAAAGTGAACAACTAAGGAACATCTTGATGAGGGTGTGAGAGGGGAGTGATAAAGCTGGCTAGAAATTCAACATTCATAAAACTAAGATCATGGCATCCGGTCTCATCACTTCATGGCAAAACAGAAAGGAAAAAAGTGGAAGCAGTGACAGATTTTATTTTCTTGGGCTCCAAAATCACTGCGGACGGTGATTGCAGCCACGAAATTAAAAGATGCTTGCTCCCTTGAAGAAAGCTATGACAAACCTAGACAGTGTATTAAAAAGCAGAGACATCACCTTGTTGCCAAAGGTCTGTATAGTCAAAGCTATGGTTTTTCCAGCAGTCATGTATGAGAGAGTTGGTCCATAAGGAAAGTTGAGGTGAAGAATTGATGCTTTTGAATTGTGGTGGTGGTGAGTACCTTGGACTGCAAGGAGATCAAACCAGTCAATCCTAAAGAAAATCAACCCTGAATATTCACTGGAAGGACTGTTGCTGAAGTTGAAACTCCAATACTTTGGCCACCTGATGCCAAGAGCCAACGCACTGGAAAAGACCCTGATGCTGGGAAAGATGGAAGGCAAAAGGAGAAGAGGGCGGCAGAGGATAAGATGGTTAGACAGCATCACCAACTCAATGGACATGAATTTGAGCAAACTCTGGGAGACAGTAGAGCACAAAAGAGCCTGGTGTGCTGCAGTCCATGGGAGTCGCAAAGAGTCTGCAAGGAGTCGGACACCACTTAGTGACTGAATGACAACAATTAATCTGATAAATAAAATATTTAAAAATAATATTATAAAAATATATACTTCTCCAAATATTCCTGGATTCCCTTACAAGTTACAAAACATATTAATCCAATAATTTATCAAAAATCTTATGAGAGGCAAGAGTGAAGCAGGTATAAAAGGGCAATGTGAGGTACCTTTGTGGCAATGAAATTGTTCTGTATCTTGACTGTGGTGAGAATTCCCTGGTGGCTCAGACGGTAAAGAATCTGCCTGCAATGCAGGAGACCTGGGTTTGATCCCTGGGTTGGAAAGATCCCGTGGAGATGGCAATGGCACCCACTCCAGTATTCTTGCCTGGAGAATTCCATGGACAGAGGAGACTAATGGGCCACAGTCCATGGGGTCACAGAGTCGGACACAACTGAGTGACTAACACAAATACACACACTCATAAGTGGATACAACTAAAACTAGGGAAATCTGAACAACCTGGGCAGATTTTATCAATGTCAATATCTGGGTATGATATTGTTCTATATTTGCATGACATTACCACTGGGGGAAACTGGTAAAGGGTACAAAGGATCCCTCTGTATTATCCTTACAAACGCATGAGACTCCTACAATTATCTTAAAAGTTTTAGTTTTAAAAAAACCACAAAAAACCCTTCTAGACTCTATTTCTAATTTCTACTGCCTCCAGTATTAACAAATTTTATTTATTTACTATTGATAAGAGCAACCCAGTAATTAAGCTAAATTTATTTCTAATTTGAGAAGGTGCTCTCTATCCAATACAGATCCTAAGAACTGGTGAACAAGTTCTTCTCATCGCTTGATGGAGTCTGATAATATTCCCACTGCCTTTAAAAACTGGATTTTTTAAAAAAATCATTTTATGTGTTTTCATTAAAGCCTTCACTTCATTTGGTCTTCAGTTCTGATACATATTTCTTAGGGATGAAGAGAAGGCACAATATCACAAACATGGACAAAACTTGATTTTGTACAGGGGGAAGTTTATTTTTATCTTTCTTTAGTTCTCTTCCTAATGATGCCTAGCATTTCCCTGGCAGCACACTGAACTAATTTTTCAAGGAATAGCTTACCAAGATTTCTAGTCTCCTCGAGGAGCTGAAATTGTTAGCTAGAAGTTACTCATGCTAGCAAAGTGGTTTGGACTTTCTGCCTACTTTTAATGTAATGCTATCCACACTGAAGCTCATCTTCAAGTTTTCATCCCTCCCACACAGTCAAGATACTTTGGAAGTATAATCTTAAACAATTTGGGAACCTAAGCACTTGAAAGAGCTTAGTGTCATGAGAAAACCTGAATATGTCACTTCTGTAAAACATTTATTAAACTGTCAAATAAAATGAATGTCACTGCTTAAACCCTTCCACCTAGAAGAACTTATCATTGAGATAATTTCTGGAGGTAATGTCATGAGAAATCAGCACAGTGCAATGAAAAAAAACAAAACAAAGGCGGAGGCAGGAAAAGCTCAATTCTAGTCTTACTCTCCCTGTAGATGTTTAAGAATCTTGGGCAAGTCACTGCACTTATCTGAGCCTGTTATTTCACCTATAAAAATCTGAGATAATTAATACCATTAAGTGCAATACTCTCAGTAGAAACTGGAATAGCACCCTGACATCAAACTCATTAATATTCTTACAACAAAATGAATAAATATTTACTTGAAACAGAACAACAATGAAAACAGCCATAAATAGCCTCATTAGCTGAAGTCAGGTTTGTGCCTACCTTAAAAAAAAACAAACTTAACAGCTTTCAGAATTTGGGAGTTTTAGAACTGCAGAGAAGGAACTGTAGGCCTACATGGATGTGATTACTGTCAGAAAGTCAGTTTACTAATACAAAACAAAACATTTTCTCCCATTCCAAGGCTAACGTTTTCAAACAGCCTTGGCCTGACTTAAATACAACTGAACGACGTCCACTGGTAACCACTCTGACCATACACAACTGTTGATGGTTTGTCATCTGTGACTTCTCTTTATGTAAATTAACCCATCACCTTGGCCCCAATAAGTTATATTAATGATACCAAGTCATCTCAATCTTTAATTTACATTTTATCAACTTTCTAATATAGATTTCATTCCCTCCACCTCCAAACCCTTCTTATGGTGAAATCTACTTCAGTCCCTTTGTGTAATGATCATGCTACTTAACTTGAAGTGATGTACTTTCACTAAGAGTTACAGTTTATCCTTGAATTTTTTCCTAAATTCTAGGGTAGCCATATTCAATCTCATCAAGTTTAGAGATGTGATCCAGAAAAGTGAGGCAGCTAGCGGAAAAAAAAAAAAGTGTTAGAACAACTAAGTATTACCACTTCTGGAATAATTTCTGGAACCTCTATACATTTTTCTGTACTTTATATGCATTAAAAGAGATTAATTCATGTCCTAATTTCTTATTTTTTAAAGTTAAGCATTTATCATCATTTGACTGGAAGCTTTAAACTGCTTGGAAAGAGGGAAAAACAGAGGTGAAAATTCTCCAACCTCTTCATCCCTGAACAGATCTTTCACACCCAGATCGAGTAGTCTTACCAATTTTCTAGCAGTCTTCTTAAAAAAGCAAAAACAAAAACTCTTACCATCAGTTTAGCAAAGAATTTAACTAATATCTTTTTTTTCTTTCACCTGAAATTTCTAGGCAGCACGCATGATTAACCATCATCACCTTGTGGGTTTCTCCGGTCTTGACTGAAAATGTTTTTAAGTTTCTTTTAAAGATGCTTTTCTCCTCTCCACAGCCTCTGAGACTATGCCAAAAGACCATCTGTTTTGTATGGTGCTTTTGATCCTTTGCTTTCTAATAAAATGGTTTTTAAGTCTTTAAACTTTCAGTGGGTTATTTGCTATTTGATATCTTTCCACTTTTCATACTGTACATACTTTATCGCAGCTCTATTTCTTAAAATGAATACCCACATGATAGATTTTATTCTTCCTCTCCCTGAAGAATGCTGAGCTTAATCAAGATATGATTTCTGTTAAACAGTGTTGACCTATAGAAACCTTTCTCAATTCTTGTTTGTTCCTCAAAGCAAAAATCCTGATTATTTCTTTGCTCTATAGGATCTAAAACTGCCAACTGTGCAAAGAAGTTTATCTTACTCAAAACCATATCTTTAAATTTGCTTTTAATAAAGTATCTAACAAAACTATTAAGAGTAAATAAACCCCACATTATTATTATCTGGCCTAATTTTGTAGCTTCTCCTTTAACAGTTTCAACTCAATCACATTATTTTGATTAGGACTGTGACATTTTTATTTAAGTAAGGATTTTGATCCTTATAAAAATGTAATCCCTTGTTGCCTGTGTCACCCCTATCAAGTGCACAGCCTAGCAGCACCACACTTCAACAATTTGTTTCCTTCCATCAAGTATCCGAGATGTGAATTAAATCACTGTATCATTATTTTGCCTACCAAGAAAGGAGAAGGAAAAAAATTATATAAGGATGACAGAAATGGCACTCATCATGTTTATGTAACACTCTTAAATAAATCTAATGCTTCCGATCACAAATTCAGGGAAAATATATTATAGACTTGTTGTTGGAAGAAAATGTCACTTCGCTGTTATATTACCTACCTCAATGTGATCTTGTTAAAACTGAATTTCTTTCTTATAGAAAGGCTCCATAAGAAAAAGAAAATTACCAGATACTGTCCTGCATTTCCCTCTCTGTCAGATGCTGTTACCGAACTCATCTGAAATCCACACTGCCAGATTTCTAGCTCTGTTAGGACTATAAGGGCATACTAATACAAACCCCAGAAACAATACTACTGAAAAACAACTATCACTAGCAAACTAAGCTATGGTAAAAGCATTTCTACTAATAAAGCAAAACTACTTGGTCAGTTAAGTTAAACTGAGACCTTTTTAACCAATACAGAAAATTAATGACATAACGAATTAACAGCTACCGGCTTTAAAATTCACAATATCAGTCATATATTACTGTACCACTTGAGCGTATGTGGTGAGAATCTATGACGTCAAGTCTGACATGCAGCAAATCCTGACAAAGAAAAGCAATGTGATATCTGCCTAGGACCTCTCTGCCTTAAAGTAACAGATTTTTCTTAAGCATCAATCCCAAGTTCATTAAGAACCTTTCTTCTAAAATTTTATACCAAAAATAGCACATTAAAAAAAAGAGCACATTTTTACAGAATGGCAAATAGGCCTCCTTGTATATTGCAACCACACAAGTTGATGATATAAATAACTAAAAATTGAGTGTACAGGTACCCTGCACCTCTCAGCTACCTCAAATGGCACACAGTATAACAAACAGGCTGAGAGCTTGATGTCCACAAGGAGCATTCTACATAACCCAAGGACAGAAATAAGACATTACATCTCTACACATTCGGTAGGAATTTTAGCTTCTAGTCAATTACCAAACAGCAGTCTGGCCTAAGGGATTTTTGTTGCCTATCAACTTCATGTAAAGAAAAAAGGGAAGAGGTAACAGGAAAAATAACGAAACAGTAGAAGGGTTAGGAAAAGAGCAAGCAAGGGAACTATAAGAAAGTTTACAAAACACAAGCCAAACAAGAGAGCAGCAAGACATCACAAGACATCTTCACCCTCAGGCTGATGAATTAGGTATTGAGACTTCCAGAACAAAGCCAGCTATGCATTGAGAGGAAATCAAAATAACACAAACCTCAAAATTAAAATTTTGGGCTGGGAGCAAAGTGTATAGTCTTTGAAAGCTTATTTTTAATGAGCTACCCCAACCCCCAGAGTTGCTGAGACCTCACTAGAAAGAGGGACGATCATGATATTGAGCTTTTCCCTTTGAGGAAGGAGAAAATTCAGAGGCCTAACTCACCTATTACTCAAGGTACCCAAGGCTCAAATACCACTCCTCAGGGAAACTGGCTATAAGACCTTCTGTTCTACCTGTGGTGTCTTCCAGACATGACGGCCAATTTTCACCATGATTAACTTCCAGGAATGCCAGTCAGAGGAACAGCCAGGAAAAAAGAACATATTTCCCCCTCACTGTCGGCTAGACCCTTTGGAACAACTACAGACAGTGCCTCTTTCTCTCTTCTGGGCAGAAGAGCATTCAGCAACCCCAGGGAAGTGCTTAACAACCCAGTAACATACTAGCACCATATTTCTCAAAGATGCCGACTCTGATCATCTTATTTAAAGCTGCAAGCTTCCTACCTCCTTCATCTATCCCTCCTCTACACTACTAACCCTCCTTACTCTATTCTATTTTTTCCCACATCAATTATCACTCTCTTTATACTACATAATTATTAATTGTGCCTATTTCTATTTCCTTCTGTTAAAAGACAAGATCCATGGGGTTGGCATTTTTTATCTATTTTGCTCACTGATAGATCCTACGCAGCTTGGACAGGACCTCACATATAGTAGCGGACTCCAGTAAATATTTATGGAATGAAAGAAGTAAATAAGAAAAACTAAAAAGACCTCTTGGAGACCAACAATATCCAGAGGGCCCAACAATGCCTGTGCTCCCCTAACAGAATCAGTCTGGTTCCCGTGCCTGACCCACATTACTTCTGTTCGTCACGTGCTACCTCTCCTCACCCCAGTTCCTCCATCAGCTGGGATATACGGAACCACAGCACTACTGCAGGCAACTAAGGGCGACACATGATCGTCCTTGAGTCTGAAGGATTTCTGAAGGCTTTTGTAGTCGGCACCTTGTTCCCAGGTTATTCAGTTTGGGACAAAATGTGTTAGATGCAAGTTATCTTAACACAGAGAGTTCTGAAAAAAGAAATCTCAAGAAGTTTCCATCTTCAAAAAAACAAATTCCAATTCAATTCAGCAAGCATTACATAATAAAGTTATATTCAAAGCACTGGGTTGAAAGTCAGGGGAAACAGGAGACTCAGGTCTCTTACGAAGTCTAGAATGAAGGAGGAAAAAACATATTCACATCTAATTATAATCAAAGACAGGGTATGACACAGTGCTCTAACAAAGATCCTAGCAAAGAGTTAAAGAGATACAGAAGAATACAAAATCAATTCTGTTAGACACAGGTAGATAGGAAGAAGAAAGTTAAGAAAGTCTTCAGGAAGGAGATGAAATTTTTTGGTAGGTTGAAGGAAGAGTCAGATTTGAAGCTGAATGCCTTGGAGCAGGGAAGGGCATTCCAACAAAATAGAAAAGAAAAAAACTAAGGTGTTGAGACTGAAAAATGCAAGGTAAGCAGAAGGAATGGCTGTAAAAAGAGTGAGAAATAAATGAAATGAGACTGAAGAAGGCCAGGGTTGGTCATAGAGGATATTGAGTGCTGGCCTATATAGGCAACAAGGAGTCATTAATTTTCAGCAAAGAAGTAAAATAATCAGAACTACATTTTGAAAAGTCCACACTAGGATTCCTTGCTACATACTCTTCTAGAAACAAATTCTTTCCTTTCAGAGAACTTCAGCTCATAATCATACATTCATTAATTGATTGCTGTTTTCCCCAGCTAGATGTGTAAGTCATGAATAGACAGAGACCACATCTGGTCTGGCACACAGTGTTCAATAAATACAGGCGTACCTTGGAGATACTAGGGATGCAGTTCCAGACCACAACAAGAAAGCAAATATCATAGTAAATCAAGTCACACAAATTTTTTGCTTTCCAGTGCATATAAAAGTTATGTTTATAATATACTGTAGTCTATTAAGTATGCAATAGCATTATGTCTGAAAAAACAATGTACATACCTTAATTTTAAAATGCTAACCATCAACTGAGCCTTCAGCAAGTCATAGGAGTAACGTCAAAAATCACTATCATAGATCACCATAACAAATATAATAATGATGAAAAGTATGAAATACTATAAGAACTAGAGAAATACTGTGACACAGAGACATGAAGAGAACAAATGTTGGAAAAACAAGTGCCAACAGACATGCTTGCCACAGGCTTGCCACAAACCTTTAATTTGTAGAAAATGCAGTATCTGTGAAGCACAGTAAGAAAGGGATGTCTGTATAAACTAAATAAAAACTATAATAATAATACAGCAGTATATGACATGTAATACAGAAAGAAGCATTGACCATGAGGTTACTACAATAATACACAATATGGAGGCCTAAACTAGGTCAGGTGAAAAGGCGACACCAAATGAAAAGATATCTAGAATGATTCAAATTTAGTGAATGATAAGATGAGGTGCTAAGGAAGAAAAAAGAACAAAAGACAAACCCAAAGTTTTGTGTCATGGCAACTGGAAGAACTGTAATGCTTAGCAGGGAAAAGGGTAAGCAAATTCCAGAAATGATGGACTGGAGGTACATTTGAAAGCAAATGCCAAGTAGAAAAAAAATTCCCCCTTTCCTCTATACCATTCAGATTCATAGACTCGGTGAGCCTCACAATTTCAATGTCTCTTCCAATTTCTCTAGCTCCATTGCTAATACCATTCTTGCTGAGTTTCACATGAAACCTCAGAATTTGTAACTGCAGTTTACAAGGTACATTCCTGAATTCACTACTGCTCACATGAATGTTCATCCCAACCAAACCCAAAGAGCTCACCTAGGAATATTACCAGGAACATTCTGGTAACATACCAAAAACCCACTGGCTTTACTGTGTACATAGAAAAGACAATGCTGCCTTGCTCTATAAATACTGAACCACAGCCTAAGAAACTACAGGTACTAACATGCAATGTGGTATCAGCATACAATGCAATGGCCTAACTGCCAGATTTGGATTTCAATCACGGTGCAGTACGATTTCCAAAGGTTGCACAGCACCTATTCTGGCCACTGTCCAATTCAAAACCCAGACAGTTGGGGGAAAAAAAAATCTATCTACAAAAGCCACTTATATTTCTAATACAAATCTTTCAAAAATCTCATTCAAGTGGAACACTTCCCAAAATAACTTTTAGATTACCTGAGAATTAGTAATGTGCTACAGATGGCAGGGAATAAAGCAGAACACTCCCAGGACTTTTTGAGTCCAAAATAAACAATAGTTCCTCCCACCAAATTTTTCTATTACGGACTGATGGATGTTTTAAGTACAAATTTAAGAACACTGAATGCTTCTTCCAATGTTCAAAGGTAGATTAAACATGTGACTTTGTTATGTTAACATACACTCCCTCAAAAGAAAGAAAAGACCATCACCCTCTTAACATTCAATAAAAAGCTGCCATTGCAAGTTCCAAATCCAAAAATTAACTGGGAAATGCTGATTAAAATTCTAAATTGGGGGCTTAACAACTAGGTTATACACTTTTATTCCTTTAAACTACTTGAAAGCAAAGACTTCCTAACATCACAGTTAACCCTTGAACACTACGAGTTGGAACTGTGATGTTAGGTCCATGTCTATCTGGATTTTTTTTTCAATAAATACATACTACAGTACTGCACAATCAAAGCTGGTTAGAACCTTGGATACTGGAAGGCCAACTACAAAGTTATATGAGGATATTTTTATTTCACTGGGGATGGGGGGACACCCCAACCCCTGTGTTGTTCAAGGATCAAATATATTACCGATTTCAAAGTTCCTAAAGTCACCCATCAGCTTCAGATTGCTCAGTCCCTTTTAGGGGGTATTTCAGAGATTCCCTCTTGTTGGTCAAACTGCCGATTTTGCATTCGAGCATTAAAAATAACAATTTTATTTTCTAAACAAAACAGTGGGCAACTTTTATGCAATCCCAATTAATTCAAAGTAGGTTTCCCACTAACTGGACAGAAACAGAAAAATGCCCAATCCCACCTCCAATATCAGTCCCATTTGGTTAAAGATTTCAGATATAAGAGATTTAAAGATCTTAAATCCCTGGCTGACTACACAAAATTACTTCTTATTGATATCAGGTAAATCCTTCTAGGTTTGATTTCCTTTTCCCAAGCTGAGGTTCTTTTTCTGCAGCTTTCTGATCCCCACTGCTATAGCTGGAGCAAGCTAGAAGAAGATATATTTGACAAACTGGTGAACCTGCAGAATGAGGGTACAAGACTCTCCAAAAGAAGACAGCTTAGTGGGAAAAAACAAAACAAAACAAAACAGTATACACATATCAAAGAGAAGCGAGAGTCCCTGGAACTAAGGTTGCACTTATTTGCCCTTCTAAATACTGACACGATTTAAAAAAAAAAAAAAGCTTAATCATTTTTGCCCCATTCTTTCATCAAAATCTTGATATCATAAAATTCAACATTACATGGAACCTTTAGAGATGATCATGTCTAATATGCTCATTTTACAAATAGGGAAAAGGAAAACATAGGAGTGACTAGCACAAGGTTACACAGCTTGTTAGAGGCAATACAGTGATCAGAATCTGGGATTTATGGTGCACAATTCCATGCTTTTTCCTCTATGCTTTAAAAAGCCATATTAGCAAACATTTTACACTATTAAATCAGAAAATAAGTAACTGTAACGAAGCCACAAAAAATAAAATTTATCCATACGAAGAGAACAAAGGGTTAGACCAGGAAGTACCCCAAATCAAACAGAAAGAAGAAGCATTTGTTCACATAGTACATGCTTTCCTAAGGGCACAACTTGGCACATGTTTTCTGAGCCATTTTATTAATTATCACCTGCGGGTATTTGTGTCCTGTGCTTTCATCAAATGCAACTCCTTAAGAGGGTGCCACAATGACTCTTGTGGCAAAGGTTTGAGAAGTGATAACTTCTGGCACAGATAACTGATGGTTTTACAAAAGGAACCCACATACACACAAGTGGCGCCAGCAATCAAGAGAGGACTGAGTTGAAGAGGGTGGAGACTCTGCTGGGAGCAAGTAATCCTAAAAATGAGATAAGAATAAAAATCCAAGAGCAAAGCTGGCCTGATACTAATGACCAGAGAGCACAATAAAAAGAAAGCAGTTTCAGAGTTTGCCTGGCATCAGACAGTTCTCACCTGCAAAAGGAGGAAAAAATTCTTACAGAGACAAAAGAAAGATCACAGGTTTGCTCCTGAGTGATGGATTAGATATGACCTAATAGGTATTTGCCATCTCTTATTTCTGGGACTCTGATCCAAGAACAAACAGCAAGAGAACCATGAAAAATCAGCCCTGTTGGATCTGGAGTTCTGCCTTGACAAGATATAAAGCTCATTCATAGATCTGACTGTGCTCATGAGACTGCAGTTCAACTCCTGCTGCTAGAGCAAGAGGAGGGGGAAGGAAGACAGAAAGGGGTGAGTGGGAAGGAGGTGGAAGATCTGGGTTGTGACTATAATAGCTACAGTAATTAGAGTGTTTCCAAGCTGCTGGAGAAGTCTTCAGAGCAGACAATGTGGAGGGGCCATGGGGGAGGGGGAAAAACAGGAGGAAGCAAACTACTGAGAATGCTAGGAAAATGCACGGTGCTTTGTGAACAGTTTAAAACAAACAAACACCTGTGATGGCTTCATATAGGGAAATAGAGAAGTTTATATTCTTTCCCAGAAGTGAAATTATACAAATAATGGCTAGGCTGCTACTCAAAGCTAGGCTACGAACTAGGTGTAAACAGATTCTTGCAAATGTCCCTGTCTCTGCAGTGGTCCACTGTTTGCCTCCCTTTTCCCCGAATCAATTAAAAAAATCAATCTATCCTTCCATCTATAATATCCAAATCTGTCTCAATCCTTCTAACAAACAGACCTAAGCCTTCACTTCACTTGGAAAAGTGACTTCTGAACTCCAAAAGTTACCATATCTTCTTTCCTGTCAATCAACTGTTAATTAATACCTTGTGAATTCAGTTAGGTTGCATGTGTGTTATGTGTGCGCATGCGTGTGTTTCAAGCACACAGTTTGTTAGCCTAACACAGAAAATAACTGGAGGACACCAGTGAAGTCACAAAATAAACTTCAAGATGCTTGTTTATAAATTTTAGGCTCCACAGCACTGCCACTTATAGTGGCATGAACATGTGAAAGAAAAATGAAATCACATTAACAGAAGATGATGATATCCTGGGAGGAAAATCTGGGAATTTGCAGAAAACCTCAAAATAGAAAGTCCTCCTCCAAGTTATAGGAAATGCTACACTTGTTTCTAAGATAAATATTTACTTGAGCTACTTCCTTGACATGATGTAGCCCTCTGGTGATGACTTGATTCTAACAGTGATGTTAAACTCAAAGCCAGAAAAAAAGAGTTATAAAGGTGCTGGGAGAAACTAAAAATGGAATAAAACAAACAACAGAACAGATGCAAACTTCACGTGGAGAATTACATTCATAAAATAAAAACACATGTGAACGTCTTGAGTAAGCCATGTCAGGTAGACTTAACACAAAAAATCAATTACATCCTTTGCACAAAACCTGCTGGGTATCCTCCCAGTGGGCTAAATCTTTTTCACCACACTAAAAGCAAAGAATTTTCTCCTTCCCTATCCCCCTAATAAACAAGTGCTAGAAACACTGAATTACCATTATTTCCTTCCCATTCACAGGGCATAAAGCCAGAACTCACAGAAATACAATAGGACCGTGTAGGACCACGTCTAAGGCATGCTACTCAGTAATCTAAAAGAAATACAGAGAAGGAAGAATCTCTTCTCTTTATTTCATTATCGCCTCACTAACACACCAGCATCAGGCATTAAGAAATGTGAAACAAAGAAGAATTTCACACATATGAACTGAACCTAAACCACGGAAGACCAAGTATTTTCTTGTCACTGTGGCATGTGATTCTTTAACCACCTGCTCAATAATCCCTCTTCAGCTGCACAGCTGCTGCCAATTCCACATGCCCAGCCAGGCAGGTGCTTTGGTGAATTACCTGTTCCCTAGTGAAAAGAGCCTTTCACTGACTCTTACTGGGCCCAGAACATGCCAATCAGCATTGCCTATCTTCATTTTGTCTGTCACAGCCAACTTTTATGAGAGATCACAAAGGTATATTTAGTCACTATGTGATTTTGTACTTTGCAAGTTTTTTTTTTTAAGGAAACTGATTTTTAAAAATCAGGCAGAAGTGAGAATTCAGCTAGCTGCTTAAAAGAAAATTTGCCACACAACATAAGGCTGCCTCATCTCAGAGTAGCCCCCATCTGTCTGGCAGTATTCCCATTCACGACCAGTTTCCACAAGGGAAATAACAATTGCTTAGGTACCTATGAGCAGGAGAAAGTGGCACTAGAAGGTTCTATTGTACCTGGCAGAAATAAGAGAGAAAGCAGAGAACTTCTGGAGACCACACGTCATTCCTGTACTTGTTAGGTCTCCACGGCTGAGCCCAGGCAGTGGTATTCTGAGTCAAATAAGTAAGGAGTGGCACTTCCACTTGACGGAGCAATCAGTAAACCCCTCAACAAATTATCCTGTTCCAGTCATTTAGCTGCTATATGCTAATTGCAACATAATTACTACCAGAAGCCAAAATTATGCTTCCATATCCTCACACAAAATAAGCACTAATCTGTCCAGCTATCTAGACCTCTCACAAGGAAACATTTTCTAACAAGAAACTGGGGGGAAAAAAATCCAAAGTGTGCTCTGAAACATGGTCACAATCAGAAGGCTTGTAAGTTTCCTCGTGGCAAGGGCCCAATTCTGAAACCACTAAATCTAATCAGGGCAAATTTAATCTGAGGCTTCTGCCTTCACTGTCACCTGACAGGATTCAGAAATGAAAGTCAACAGCCCAAGAGCAAAAAGTTTTGGACTCAGTTTAGCTGACTTCACTCAGGGACCTAGGACACACAGTTGGAAACAGTCTAAAGACAGACAACACCTCTAGCAAGACCTTAAGACACTTCTGTCACCAAGAAATATAAAGATCAGAACAACCTGTTCCCTCCTAACAAAGCCTAACACCTAAGTGGCAAGCCATCATTTTCAAGAAACTCACTGAAATAAAGAGAAAAGGGAGACAACGTGGTCAGACTGAGGGCCTCGGAAAGACCCCTACCACAACCAAAGGCTCAAGTTCCTCTTCAATGACACCCTGTAAGAATTGGCTGGCTACTGTGTACAGTGTATATTGTGTACAACTGTCCTCTCACAATGACACAATGACAATTGATTTCTAATCTCTTTTCAAAGAAAAGTTTTCTTTAATGTCCTAAAGGGAAACCTCATCTCTAGTCCCTAACAATTGTTTACCCAACTAACAGTACTGAAGTACTCAACTAATAGTACTATTTGGGCATTTCTATGAGGTAAATACAAGGATGGGGTTTCTTCTAGCTTATTCTCATCCTTCTCTCATTAATAACTCCCAAGATCTCAAATTTTTTATGTTACTCTGGCAAATTTCTCCCTAACACAGACATACCTATGGATTTTCTGCACAATGAGCAAGTCACATCCTTTCATCAGAATTAAAGATAAAAAGGAAAGTTGTTTTGGTTCACCCAG
The DNA here is from genome assembly GCF_033118175.1 of Dama dama. Classification (NCBI taxonomy): domain Eukaryota; kingdom Metazoa; phylum Chordata; class Mammalia; order Artiodactyla; family Cervidae; genus Dama; species Dama dama. Next base: position 56,721,082 of record NC_083692.1, on the reverse strand, counting down.
CTCTTGCCCAGATAGGCAAATTCTGTGGGGTTTTTTGTTGTGCAATTATTCTAACCAGGAAGTCCCCATTAAAAAGGTACTTGATCCGTGACTCCCTATCTTAACCCTGCACAGGTTTTTAGTGGTATTCCTAAACAAATAAACAAACATCTTTGTAGGAGTGTCCCATCTCTATAAAAAGGATTAAATTGGCTGGCTTGAACCAGCTTAGTGTCTTTTTCCTTAGAAGTCTGACACAAATCTCAGGATTGAGTCTCCCAGCCACTATTTCTCCTCAACTTACTACAGGCTAGCCAAAGAGGCAGGCACAACATGGCTGGCATTCCCTATTCTTCTGAAAAATGTGTGCCAATGAGCTCTGCATTGTTCCTCACTCAAAAAGAAGAGCCTTTCTGTCTGGCCTCCTCCAATGGCAAGCCCCAGTCTGGAAAAGGAAGAAAATGGCACTGAGGAGCCTGGGAGATGGAGCCTATCCAAAGCTCTCAGACAAGACTTGAACCTATGACCTTCACTGTGTACACAATAGGCGGGTGAGAGGGACCGGTTTATCTCTGCAGCAGCAGTTCTCAGCCCTGGGGTAGCTCTCCCGATAAAATGACACGACTATTGTGTGTGGCAGCAAAACAGTCATCTCCTCACAACAGCCTAAACCAGCACTCCCTCCCCCAAGACAAAGCAGCAGGGGTGAAATTAACTCAAGGCTGCAGACCAAAGCCTCATAGAGAAAAGAGAGGCCTGTGGGGGGGACTGGGGACTCTCCTCAACCCCCGGGGCTCTGGACACAAGGCTGGAAACAGACAGGCTTTCTCCCCCATCTTTCCCACTCTCATTTAGATAGGAAGCTGTTTCTCAGAGAATTTAATCATCTGTGATTTGTTCAGAAATATTCCCCCTGAAGGGCTCTGATCTCTCCACCCTGTGTGAGCCTAATTCCTAGAAGCTGAAATGACTGTTTGCTGCTGCCTGTTTCACAAACACACATTAATTGGTCAGATGTGTCTCCTCCTCCTCAACCCCAGAGGGAGGAAGGAGAATCTGAGCAAAGCCCAGAGATGATCCAACCGTAATTACACATAAAGGGAAAAGAGGGCAGCACGGGTTTTCCAAACAGGACAGGGTCACAGACCCTCCCGGGGGCACTAGGAGAGCAGTTAAGGCCAGGCCCAGGAATCCCTCCATCTTGAAGAAAAGGACAGGAGGAAATGTGACCTGAAGCCTGGAAGGAGCACACACCCACAGCCTACTTACTGCACACTCCCAGCCACCTTGCTCCCCCCTCCTGGGCCACGCGCACGTCCTGCTCCCAGCCCTTCGCCCTGAACCCCCCTAACTCCCTCACTAGCTCCAGTCGACCCGGGCCCCCTCAAGATACCCAGACTCGCCTCGGGAACTCTCTGGCCTGTCCCCACAACCTGGCCAGACCCTAATCCCCTCTCGAGCACCCCTACCCTCAGCCTGAACCAGCCCTGGCCACGCTTTGAACTTCACCCTGCGCCCCTCGACGCCCCCTCCCCCACCCAGGCAACGACCCCCGCCCCCCCGCCCTACACACCTTCTCCTCGCTCCTCCCCGGCCCCCCAACCCCCACTTCCTCCGTCAGGCGCCGCTATCCCCGGCCCCCTGAGCGCCGCCGCCTCTCTCCTCCCCCAGCCCCGGCTCCACACAAAGCTCCGGACTCACCGCGCGGCCGGTCCCGGGAGCCGCCACCTCCGCCCGCCTGGGCCCCGGGCCGTAGAGCCGCTGCTGCTACGGGGCCCAGGCCGCCATCCGTTCCCGCGGCCCCTCCCCCCCTCCCCACCCCGCCTCGGCTCCGGCTCTCCGCCCCCTCCTCGCGCCGCTCCGCCCCGCCCGCCGGTGCCGCTGTGTCCGGGGCCGCGGGTCCCTCAGCCGCCGCCGCCGCCGCCGCCGCCACCGCCGCCGCCGCCGCCGCGATCCGGGACAACCAGGGCCGCCCAGAAGACCCGGACACTGGACTACCGGGCCCTCGGATCCGGATCCTTGTGCCGTCTGGAGCCGTAGAGCGCAGAGGAAACCCGGAACCTGGATGGAGGAGCCAAATCCTGGGTCTCGGAACGCGCGGTCACACGGAGCCCGGATTAGAGACTCGGAGCCCAGGTTAGAGACTCGGAGCTCTGGGAATGCTGGAAAACCCGGCAAGCCGGTTAAAACAGAGATAAACTCGAAGAAGCGTGGATTGGAGAGCTCGAACCTAACGCTCTCTCCTCGTGGAAAGAACTCTCGCTGGGCCAGACTTCCTCGCAGAGAGGTCTCTGGGGAAGTATCGTACCTTAAAATACGGAAGACACCAGTTCTGTAGGTGTCTAACCATTGGGAGAGCAAAGGGTCGTAAAGGGTCTGTCTGAACGTGAACATCACAAAGAACCGAAGAGCCAGCACAGCTCAGCGTGGTTTCATCCACTTTATCTCTTGGTTCAGCAAAGTAGCAGCCCCTAATTTATCCTTTGTTCTCCAATTTCTTGTTTAGGATTACCACAAGTTTTCCTCTTCAAAGCACCCATTTCTAATCCTTCTAATATCACCTTTCACCTTGCCACCCCGTTATCACCAAATCTTGGTTTTTATTATCTCTAAGTCCTACTTTGTCCTTTTCCAACACACCATTCTAACGACTTTAGCTTTTATCTGCCATTCCTCTGATTGCCCAACACACTTTCTAGTAGGCATTCAGCTCTTCTTTAAGTGAACCCTCCCAACCTACCTCTCACTCAGGAAACATCATACTCTTCACCACCTCTTCCCTAAAACGTCCACTCCCTTTTGTAGCAAGAAGAAACTTAATTCTCAAGTCTTAGCCTTAATTATGTCCTTCCTGTGTCCTTGCCATCTTAGTCAGCTCTGCGGTTTTGTTTGGTTGCACTCTCCAGCACTTGGAATCTTACTTCCCCGAGAAGGGATCAAATCCGTGTCCCCTGTGGTGGAAGCTTGAAGTCCTAACCATTGGACCCCAGGAAGTCCCAGCTCTGCAGTTTTTATCTTTCTTTTCCCTTACCCTGAGGCATCCTTCAACAGTACCACTCAAGATAGCCTGTGATTTGGGGATAAAGGCAGATCATAAAACCCCTTTGCTCTCCATTTCCACATATGCATGCAAAAAGTGTATGTGTGTGTGTCAGGGGGTAATGGCTAAAGATGAACACTAAGCTGCTCTGGCCTAGGAAGAATAATCTCCCCTTGATCCACTCATATTCAGCTTGTTCTAGGACAGTACAAGAACAAAACTGACCCCAGGTGATGATGTTTCAAGTGAGGATTCAGCTACTTGCAGGTAGACAAAGAGAAGGGTTAGATTTGAGACAGGTATGACTTAAGAGTTAACACTAAAGTGGCATCTCCTTCTGAAGAGCATGACTCTACCACCGGAAAACACTGAATTGCAAAAATGGGGAACAAAGGAAAGCAAACATTCCTACAGTGAAGTTTTAGAGAAATTTCTCAAGCTTAGAAGTATCATTAAAAATTTTCAAGCAATTGAGGTCCTATACAGTAAAAGAATCTTCAGTTTTGACTCCTTGTTCCTCTAGACCAGGGTTTGGCAAAATAAGGCCCACAGGTCAAATCTGGGGCAATACCTGTTTTGGTATGTCCCATAAATTAAGAATGGTTTTTACATTTTTAGATGGCTGAAAAATAACCAGAAGACTATTTTGTGATGTGAAAATTATATTAATATGTTATTCAAATTTCAGTGTTCATAAATAAAGTTTTAGTGGCTCATAAGCCATGCTCATTCACCTATGTATTATCTATGGATTCATTTCACTTGCACAGTAATAGCAAAGTTGAATAGTTGTAACAAGGACCGTATAACCTGGGAAGCCTAAAATACTTGCTGTCTGGCCCTTTATAGAGAAAGTGTGCTGACCTCTACTCCAAACAAGGACTGTGATAGAACTTTTGGCAATGGTGGAATTATTCTATACTTGTGCTGCCCAATTCAGAAGTCATTAGCTACATGTAGCTATGTGAACACTTGAAATATGGTACTGTGACTGAAGAACTGAATTCTTAATTTCACTTAAATAATCACATGTAGCTACTATATTAGACAGTACAGCTCTAGACGCTTCTCAGATCTTCCGTATTGACATTTTTTACCCCTTGATCCAACATCTCACTCCCTTCTTGTGACACATCTACACATTCTCAGTCACCATCTCCACCTCACCTATCTACCAGATTCCGAGTCAAGGTACAATATTCACTAGGTTTTTGTCCTTGACTCTCCACTGTCACAACAGAAATCTGATCAGTCTATGACGTTTCACCCCATGAATTAATCCACATTATGTGTACAAACATAAATGGACGCACATTTACACAAGTTTCTTTGTGTGAGAGGGTGGCACTGTGGCCATGTTCTTTCTTCTCTGCCTGAAAGAAGTAGAAAGCCCTCCACATGCTAGATCCCTTGATGCTGCTGGAGCCTGTGATATGGATCACCTCCCTCCAAACACATTCACAGAAGCTGACAACAGCAGATGTGCACTTGCTATTTGAATCTCAAGGAAAAAAAAAAAAAAAACCTTCACCACAGGACTTTCTTTCCTCCCCCCAGGCCTAATAAACTGAAGTTAGCTGATTTCTCTAGTTTAATAGATGCTTGCTTTTTTACTGGCCTTTTCTAACTGGGCAAGAGAACAACCCCAATACTGTCTCAGTCTTGGCTAGGAGCTCTAGCAAAGGCATTAAAAAACACACACACACACACAAACTTACCAAATGAACCAAATGAAATGAAATCCACATAAACGGGCTTTAGTAGAGACAGTAGTTAAAATGGAAAGAGATTAGGGGTTATAACTCATAAAAAGCCATAACTTTATAATTATTTATAAAAGCGATCTTTAAAGTCTGAAATTTTTACACCTACTCCCTAAGGAAAAAATGGGTTTCTGTAAACTTCCGGCTTTTCCTAGTTTTCTTTCTCCAGATTAGCTATAGCAAGCAAACCACCCCCCCATCCCCACCCCCACCCCCCACTGCATTCTAAACATCTGTCTGCATGGCCAAAGCCTTCTAAATCCTGACAGAGCAAAGTCTCCAGTTTTACATATATCCTACTTTGAGCTTATATAATTGAGACTGTGTCCTGCCTAGAAAAACAAAAACAAAAAAGCTGAATCCTTTAGCAACTGTACAAACTGACAGCCATTGAACCCAACCATCCAAGAGAGAGTAAGATCTTTAACCTGTAGAAGAAAACCAGCTCAGAAATGTGGACCTTCCCTCAGGCCAAGCTGTTCCAGAGTAACAGGGTCAGTGCAAAGTGCTGTAAAGTACAGACAGGCTATTCCTGGGCGAGTTTGTACTCGGGCTGCTAAGAATTTCCACTAGACTTTAAATTATGCTATTCATCACTGAGCAACTGAGGGCCATCTACCCCAAGTCTCTCCCACACTTCCTCCCGGGTGTCTCCACAAATAAAAGAGAGACCTTATACCACTACCATGTGAACTGAAGGGAGGCTTTCACAGGCTGACCATGAAAAGGAGAAGTTTCCAAGTTACTCCGCCGTTTACTCATATGGCTCCAGCTGCGTATTCTGGATGCTGAGGTTGGGTTCTCATAAACTTGTGAAGTTCTTGTAAACTTTCTTATCACAGCACACAAAATGGTTGCATAACCTGAACTCTTGCATCTCCTGATGTTTCTTTAGGCATGCACACACAATCTATCCAGGTGGAAAAAATCAAGCAATACTCCTCTGTGTTCAGGCTGTCATTCAAATAAAAAGGCATAAAGAGAAACTTTTTTTTGCTCCCTGGCTCTTCACTTCCTGCCTTTCAATTTTATTTTGGTATTAAAACAAACAAACAAATAAATAAAAAACCAGACAATCCCAGCACAGAATTCAAGTTGTTACTGCTTGGTAAACTAGTAACTGCATAGTTGCATAGTGAACCTGGTGTGGCTTTATTAATGGTACTAGGGTCTGCAGAAGGCCAGAGAGAGGCTTTTTTCCCTCTAAAAAAGTGCCATTAGTGTCCTTTCCACTTTCTCTACACAAGTTGAACAGAAAAAAAAAGAATACAGCATGTCTGCATCACCAGAACAAGAATCTGGTGGGTTTTCCCTGGGAATCCAGGGTGATCAGTCCCCCACAAAACCAATGCCCAGAGCCATGCAACAAGAAGGGTTCACAGTTGAGTGAACATCAATGCATAAGTGGAGGAATTTCAATGCAAATAAATGCTGAATATGAAGGATTAAAGAAAGGGGAAATTAATCTTTTTCATAACACAGGGCACTTTTTTTTCTCTCCCTTGTGCTCCCTTTTTTAAGTCATGCACACAACTGCTGGAGGGAGTCCAACTTCCCCGTGTGGTAGTGCTGCTTTATAAAAAGCAGAACATACACATTTAAGACCATGAATTTCCTGAGGATGCCAGCAACTGAGATTCTGACAGCTCTTCTGAACAGCCTCAAAAAAAAAAAAAAGTACTTCACTAAGTGGGACCAGAATGACTAGTAAAAAGTCTCATTTCAAACCAACCTATTTTTTCAAAACTCATAGCTTCCTGGGGTATGGATGCCTTAAAGGGTTTGGTTTCAGCATTTTGGGGTTATCTAGATGCATTTACAGAACGGATTTTATTTTTGTTTGTTTCTAACTGCTCCATCCAAACGATACTCTTGCAATACCAACAAAATAAATAGTGCCGTTTCATGCTGCTTTAGCGGGTGGCTCCATCTCATCCCAGCTTGATCCTCTCATGTCCTAATGTCTCAAACCAAAGAACAAAGTGGCAGCGCCTCTTCAGGTTATACCCCAACCCCATCCCCACCCGCCCCCTCAAAACCTGCCAACGAAGTACTCAGTTTTTGAAAACTATTCACTTGAGATGCTGGATTACAGCAGCAAACCTGTTACATCTGGGGACTTTTTGTTCCCATCACTTGTTTGTATTAAACACAGAATTCCTCAAACATCCTAACACCCCACCAAGCTATCACTTTGCGGGGGGGCGGGGGGGGGGGAGGACTTTAAAATTCAAGTGGTTCCTTAAAATATTGTTAACCTAGGTTAAGAATTTACCTAACTAAAATAAATCCAAGCCTCAGGGAGGATATTTCCACCTTGGTCCATTTTCTTCTGTATCATTCTAAGAAAAATGTCAAAAGACTCAGGATTTTTAAAATAAGTTTTTATAAATAATGTATCCAAAGATTTTTGACCCACTACATACAGTAAGAATCTCGTTAAGAAAAATATACAGATTTTGATAAGAGTTTAAATTCTGAGAGAGAGTTTAAACCCTGATGCCAAGTCCTTCGTTTGTTGCTGCTTCAATTTCAAAAGACCAGTGGACAGCGATTCTAGTACACAGAACTCCACTATGCTGTAGAGTTCCTTTTTTCCTGGGTCAGCCAGCTTTATTCTGCTTCATTAACCCCTTCTTTGCTCCTTGATGGATTTTGGAATCCAGTTTCCCTGTAAGGGAGAAAAAGAAGCCTCGTTATTTATTTTTTTATATTTGCAATGCAAATCTTTCATGGTCTCTCAGGTCTTCTGGTTACTGTGTTCCTGTCACATTCAATTATCTTGCTCCAGGACTCAGACACTTTCAAACTTCAGAGTTTTCATTCTGTAAGAATGAGGAAGCAGTGGGAACACGGTACAGGGACCCACAAAAGTCTGCACACAAACACAATGAGCATTCACAGCAAGAATCCAAGGAGTTAATATTTCTAATTTTGTAGTTTCTTAAAAAAAAAAAACACAAAAAAACACATTTTCCAGAGTGTCTGATACTAAGGCAAGTTTTTAAAGAATACAAACATAATGATAAAGGAAGACATTTCACACAGTGGGAAACTCATTCCTCTGACCTGTTAACTGGCTGAGCATAATGCATGAATCTCCCTCACAGTGAGAAAAGCAATTCAATTCACTCCTTTGCTGCCTCAGACTTAATAGGGGGAGTGACTTGAAACAGTGAGGTAGAATCCACATGAATGCTTTTCTGACAAAGGGGCCCTATCACCAGCTAAGAAGGGCAAAGGTCATGGGCTGTATGACTCGTCTAAGTGTTAAAGTTAGAAAACAAGCAACCTTCCTGTCCCAGGTGACCCTAATGAGAGGTATTCCACTGATGTGGTCTCCGACCTCTGACTTCTCAGATCTACCAGGATAAAGGTCAGTTCAGTGGTAGCCGCCTTAAGAAATATCCATCTCAGGAAGAACTTAACAGAGCTCCTGTCTGTCTGGCCTGAGAACAGAGCTGGCAGGTGGCTTTCTCCCACAAAAAGTCTTATTTAAGTCAACAGAGATGCTGATGCTGGGAAGAGAAACAGTTCAGTTCAGCCTTGGCAGTAAATAAACAAACAAACACCAAAACAAAAGCAGCTGGGTATACTACAGTCCTATACCCACAACCCCGGCCCCTTGGACTCTGTCATTTTCATTTGCCGCAGTAATCAGGTGCAAGAGAGGAAGCACTGGACGAGAAGTCAAGAGACCCAGGTACCAGTCCTCCTTTGTCTGATACAAACCAGTCATCTGATCTGTCTGGACTTCAGTATCCTCATTTGTCCAACCAAGATAAGAATTCATGTCCTGACTACTGCACAAAGACAGTGTGAAAAAAAAAATTACTTAAATCTAACAAGTTTCCTCCCTGTTTTCTTAATTTTTCTCTTTTTCCTCATCTCTCCAGGGCTACACCTGCCTTTGGAATAACATTACTTCCTTTTCTGGGCTTCCTTAGAAACCATCATTTAGTGAGACCCTAAATGATGTCCACAATAGTCACAACAATGCTGATTTTAATTTGGGCTTTAGAAACATAGAGTATTCCCAGGGACTTAGGAGTTCTTTCATCTCCCAGGCTGCCTTGCTGGAAATCCAAACATGTGCCAGCTATCTGGCAAAAAGCCCTGTTATGAGGCAAATTTGCCTTTGTATCCCTAAGACTACCATAGTGACCACCAAACGGTAGGTGCTCAATAAATGAATTAAAGAAAGCAGGTACTGCAAATTTCAGAACTTTTACTGTAAAGGTTTGGGAACTACTAAGTAACCAAAAATAGCAGATATCAGATAAACGTAAAAGACATACACCACCACTCTAAAGGTGGTGGTACCCAGAGGTATGAAGAAGTACTGCTTCTCATTAAGCTTTTTAGAACAAGTTAGGATAGAATTTAGAATTCCATCTAGGACTCCAGACTTCTAGTTGTCTGCACTGAGTAAGTTAAAAGACGCAGGTCCCAGTTTTAGTCCTAAGACTACCTATCTGTATAACCTTGAGGAAGTCACCTAGTCACTCTTGTCCTCAACTTTTTCAGTATTGCGAGGAAATTGGACTACACAATACTGAAGGTCCTTTGCAGCTCTATGATACTTGGGCCTAAAAATGAAATGTAAATGGGAATACTTTGTTTCTGAGGCAATGTGATAAAAGTGAGAAAAGCAGGAAATCTAGCGGTAGAAAGACCTGAGCAAAATACAACTTCTGTAAACCTGTTCACTCAACTATAAAATGAAAGGAAGAAAAAATTTCTACTAACTTACAAAGTTGTTGAGAGGATTACAGCCAATACTAACTGCTTTTCTGTATACAAAGCACCATACCATTTATTTTATATACACTAAATCATTTAAGCAATTAATTGAAATAAAATACATGCAAGGGCTTCATAAGTTCAGAGGTCTCTGAAAAATTAACAGTAGTCGTATTATTTATGCTAAGGCTTGGGAGTTGTGTTTCGTAGTTATGATCTCAGTTGTACTTTTAATTTACCATATTTACCAGCAACCCTAGTCAAGACTTTTAACTATTTATTTCAGGCTCCTCATATTAAAAAAAGAGAGACATTACCTTCTTCACATTCTCAAGGCTTTCCTGTATAAGAATATCCCAAATATTGTTTTCATAAAACTCCAGTCTGATTGTGAAAGCCCTCAAGTGAGACCAGCTCAGATAAGATCAACCCACTGGAGGAAAGCACTCAAGGGTAGGCAAACTAATCGCTGGCTTCAATGATGATGTCATAAAATGGAAAACTGATATGAGAAAGGAGATAGAAAGGAAGAAGGATTTCCAGGGCACTCCCAGGGATTCAGAAGTGTTTCATCCCCTTTTCATCCCCTAGGCTAACCTAAGAAAACCATACATGTGCCAGCAATCTGTGAGCTCCTTACAACTAAAAACTTCTTTGCATTCCTAACATAGTGACTGCCAACAGTGGCAATCCTTAGGTCAGCTGGGCAATGAAGGCCAGGACCTGGGGTTCCTTGCATGGAGCAGCAGTTACTGTGGATGCCCTCTGAACTCCGAGTTCTAGGTTAGCCTTTTTTTTTTTAAGATTTGGGATCTGGACAGTTAACTACAGTAATATACTGTACACTCTCTTAAAAGCAGAGTGATAATGCTTAGTTTCTGTATTTCACCAATATTTTTACATTTAGTACGCACAGCATTTCAGTGTTAAACCACATCCTCAATCATGGTGCCTAAAAGAAAATCAAATGCATATGCAGCAGATGGGGGAGAAGTTAAAAGGGAAAAAACTATTTGCCATCAATCGATAGAACTCTCATAGGAATTTTCATAAGCTTTGCATAAGATATAAGGCAGAATTTGCATGAATTTATAAAGCATGTAGTTCATTTAAAGTAAAAAATTTCCTTCATCTCTTTGAGCATTCAACCTACATAGTCTACTGTACTTAACTGTTTTGCATTACTTTCAGCAGACACATAACCAAGTGATTTCATATTGTACACCAATTTGTGAATTATTTTAACTTCAAGAAGCACAGTTATCCTCAGGTCAAGCAAGCTCAAGTTTACATGTCCAAATAAATAAATTAAAATATATGCTTTTAATTTAAACCATACACATATACACATACACACGCTATAACATGTAAATGAGTTATATTGTAGAAGTTTATTTGCAAGTCAGAAGTTTGCAACTTAGGATAAATTTCTCACAGAACTAATCTATGAAGAGTGGCTAAATTCCTAAGCATCCTATGAGAAAAAATATTTAAGGCACAGAATTGTAACTAGACTACTAATATTATTAATACCATGGAACTTAACCACTTCATGTAACAATATTCTAAGAAGAAAATGTGAAGCATTCCAAATTAAGAGCCAAGCATGTATTTTTCCCTATGGCATTGGGATTAAGAACTTTTCCAGCTGTGAACTGGAGGTGGGCCTCTATGGCCTAAGGGAAGGAAGTTCTGACAGAGCATTAAGGTTTTTAAAGATAGTAAAGATGAATGAAGGATCAAGGAATGAAGAGTTGGAGGGAATGAAAACTTTACACCAGACTAAATCCTCCGGCTGGCTCCCTCTCAACAGAAAATTTTTTTCTGAAACACAGGGATTGGTCATTCTACTCCTGCCCCGCACCCCACTCACCCCCTTTACCTATTGTTTCTCACCCATGTTTTCCCTTGCCTGGTCTACCATGGGAAAAGCTGTAGTCTCAGTTTTTTCCAGCCCTGCTGTCCCTGAAGCACACAGCCCATTTTGGCTTTTTTAAAGCTCTTAACCAATAGAAGCAACAGGGAAAAGCTTTCTCTTAAGATCACCACTCACTCCTCCCCCTATTAAACCTTGTGGATAAAAACCAAGGGCATATATGTGCTGAAGGTGAGTCTCTGAGATGAGAAAGTGCTGAAGTAAAACATTTCAGAGAAATATATAAAGTCTGTTTACACAGAACATTTTCTCACAAGAGTTTAAGCGGCAGATGAGAACCAAGATAGGGAGGAAGCTCTGAAAAGGTAACTGGAGCTAAAGATCAAATAGCAGTGGGTCTGGGAGAGAAGCCTGACTACCAGTGTTGCCCTCAGGGCCTAAGGGAAGACCAGAGTAGGAAGGGGTATAATTTCACAACTTAAAAAGGAGAAAAAAAGGAAGATTTAAATCCTAAATAGTTAAGAAGAAGGAAAAAGAATTTCCAGGGCCACTTGGCTAACAGCGCAGGTAAAGTATGAAGTAAATAATTTGTGTAAGTCGAGGGCAACTTATGTTCAGATTTTCTGACTTGCAGGAAATCTCAAGAATATATTTCATAAATCATCAGAGTTGCCTGAATTTTGCAGTGAATATACATTCACCTAAATTCATACTCCAAGCATTTCATTTTGTGCCCAAAAGCAGTATTATCCATTGTATAGTCAGCTAACAAGAGCATTACTATTACCTGAGAGAGGGCCCAGGAATCTGTGTTTTAATAGCTCTGTAGGTGATTTTTATTTACACTACCTTCTGAGAATTACTTCTCCATAGAATAGATTTATAAAATAGTTGGTCCCCAGGCACAAAGTTTTTCCAGTAGTCATGTATGGATGTGAGAGTTGGACTACAAAGAAAGCTGAGTGCCGAAGAATTGATGCTTTTGAACTGTGGTGTTGGAGAAGACTCTTGAGAGTCCCTTGGACTGCAAGGAGATCCAACTAGTCCATCCTAAAGGAGATCAGTCCTGGGTGTCCATTGGAAGGACTGATGTTGAAGCTGAAACTTCAATATTTTGGCCACCTGATGCGAAGAGCTGACTCATTTGAAAAGACCCTGATATTGGGAAAGACTGAAGGCAGGAGGAGAAGGGGATGATAGAGGATGAGATGGTTGGATGGCATCATGACTCAATGGACATGAGTTTGGGTAAACTCTGGGAGCTGGTGATGGACAGGGAGGCCTGGTGTGCTGCGGTTCATGGGGTCGCAAAGAGTCGGACACGACTGAGCGACTGAACTGAACTGAGGCACAAGGTGAGGTAGCCCTGTGCACAGCTGACAATGATGCATGCCCTGGGAGCATCCAATTCACACAATGGGAAAGCAATGTCACAAAGGACAGAACAATAACTGACATAAGCAAGCAAATGGGAGAGCTGTTCATGTTGTGTTTAAAAGTAAGAAAGAGAGAGAGGACACCACTCTGTTTCTTGAGATTGCTTGGAGATAGAAGAACCTGCTGTATGACTAAACAGAGAAGCTGGGAGTTGAAGATGGGGTGGAAGTGGAAAGAATAAAGTCATAAGCACTTCCTAAAAAGTGAGCATGCAGAGGGTACTATGGTCACAAACACATAAAAGCAAACATTACAGAAAAGAAAACCATCAAGAAGTTTCAAAAAGAGGATGAAAAGCAAGAGAGCTAGAGCAGACCTCTGGGACCAGCAATCAAAGCAATAGTGGGAAGTGGTACCTCCAAAGAGTTAAGTCTTATTCTTGAATTGAATACTGAGGAACAACGGATAAGAACAGTACAGTGGGGCAAATGTACTCTTTTTGGCTTACAAATAGTATTTTAAAGGTAATGGGTCCTAACTGGAAGTTTAGAGTGATTCACTCATATACCAATAATTGTGGATCAAGGTATGATTCAGAAAGGCTATACTGTAGTTAACCTAACATTAACGTTATTGATAAAAAGAATTTTTTAATTAACGGTAACTTTAATATTAAACAGTTGATTAACAATGTTGTGTTAGTTTCAGGAATATGATAAATAGAATTTTTCTAATCCTTCAAGTGTTTGAGATGATATGGAACAGGATAAAAAGAGAAAAAAATTTTAAGTTAAACAAGTGAGATTCAAGGTAAAAAGAAAAAAAAATAGACCATCGACACTTGTGACTTACAGATTTTTGGATTTCCTTTAATAGGAAACTTCACAATCATTTCCTGGGGATTTGTGCAGATGAAAACAAATGGAGAATCAGATTCTTCTTGACTCATGTCTGGATACTGCAAAATATAAAAATAAAAAGTTCAGGCTAGTTGGGACAAACTTTGAATTTCAAGGAGATCAAAGGATGTCCCAGAATCCACCTCAACATTCTGACGGTAGTACTCTCCATTACATAGCCAGGTAAAGACGATAATGCTTAATAAGCAAGAACAAACCTTCCACTTTCCCCCAAGCTTTAGCACAGTATTCTTATACAGTCTTTTGCCCACCATTTGTGACTTCCTATAATGGAAACAACTGCTTAAAAAAAGATGTTTGACATCTTTCCAGAGAATCAAAACTGACTAATCTTTCAATATAAGCAACTGTGAACTGGGAGATTCAGAGGTCTCCTTTAGGAACATCAGGCACCCACCTCCAGATTCAGCTCAAGTGAACCGCTGGAAGGTTTAAGAAAAATAGAACATTTGTGGAAATTCTGCCAGAAACCATCAACAGGGCACTTCTCTCACTAAAGGGAAGGAAGATGATTCATTCTGAAAGGTATGAACATGCCAAAGTTGTTTTGCTGGATGCATTCCAGACTCACTTAGGGTGAAAAGGTAACGGTACAGCAATTCTGAAAACAATTTAGAAGCCTCCTTTGGATTTCCTATCACAAAACGAATCTGTGTGAATACTTAGGACTTTTATTCCTTCTGCAAAGACAGACACAGAACCTAGAGTAAGAATATCTGGCCACACAATCACAACTTAAGGAACAAGTGGGTGTTGGCAGAAAAGTGCTCTCCAGCAATGTGCAACTGACTTGGTATTTCAACATTTCCTATCTTGGGATGTCTTGTGTTTAGTATGTTCGATAAATACGACTCTAAAGCCAACTATGGCCATGGGTCAGACTTCAATACCAAAGCAGCCTTTCTCCTAGTAACGAGAAAGTGTGAAATTATTTTCCACTCTTATTTACCTGCTAAGATGTATCCTGTAAAGATCTAAGGCTCTAGAGTAAAAATGGAGGTTTCAGTGAAATAAGGAAGAAAATTCAAATGTCGGGACTTCCCTGGTGGTCCAGTGGTTAAGAATCCGCCTGCTTATGCAGAGGACACAAGTTCAATTCCTGGGAAGATTCCACATGTTGTGAGGCAACTAAGCCATTGAGCCACAATTACGGAGACCGTGTACCTTAGAGTCTATGCGCTCCAACGAGAGAAGTGACCATGAAGTGAAGCCCATGCAAGGCAACTAGAGAGTAGCCCCCACTCGCTGCAACTAGAGAAAATCCTCACATAGCAACCAAGGCCCAGAGCAGTCAATAAATACATAAAATGCATTTTAAAAAAATGAAGATGGAAGGAGAAACTTTCTTTTTTCCTTACCCTTTGGATCTTTAGAAGTCAAAGAAAAGTGGGGCCCAGCTGTTATTGTTGAGGTGTTTTGGCACAAATAAAACCAGAGGCTGGCATCAAGATCTTTAAACCTAATTCTACAGAGGCCAAAGTAGCAACAGTCACAATTCATATCTCTTCGATTTTCCTTCTCTCTCTTCTCTGTGTCTCAGAGAGTGCTGAGGCAGAGGACAAACCTGCCAGGACTTTACAGCTCTGCTTTTCCAAAACGACAAGCCATTTCACTCCTCTTTCTTCCGCATCAATAAATGTTCCCTCTCTACTGGATCAATCCCGTTAACAAACACACTTTCTATAATGTCTGTCATAAAACAAAAGCTCCCCAGATCCCACATTCTCCTTCTGCTACTGCCCCATTTTCAGGTTCCCTTCACAACAAAATTCATTAAAAGATTATCTATACACTTTGCCTCAAATTCCTTTATTTTTTCTTGAAGTCACTATAAAGAGGCTTTTCTTCCATCATTCCACCAGAACGGTTCTTCTAAAGGTCATCTTTCATTTCCATGCTGCCAAATAAATTCTACTTCTAGGTATATACTCAAAAGAATTGAAAGCAGGGATTCAGATATTTGTACACCAATGTTCAAAAGCAGCATTACTCACAACAGTCAGTAGTTTCCACAATCCAAATGTCTAACAATAGACAGATAAAATATGGCAGATACATACAATGAAATACTATTCAGCCTTCTATTCCATCTAGGATGGAATTCTGATACATGCTACACCATGAATGAACCTAGAAAAATTATGCTAAGTAAAATAAACCATACACAAAAGAACAAGTATTCTGGGTATACTTATGTGAGGTGCTTAGAATAGACAAGTTTGGAAGTTCCCTGGCAGTCCAGTGGTTAGGACTTGGTGCTTTCACTGCTAGGGCCCAGGTTCAATCCCTGATCAGGGAACTAAGATCCTGCAAGCTGAGATGCACAGCCAAAAAAAGAGATAAATTCATAGAGACAGAAAGTACAACAGAGGTTACTAGGGGCTGGCGGGGGGGTGGGGGGCGGGGGGGTGGAAGAAAGAGGAATTCCCATTAAGGTACAAAGTTTCTGTCTGAGATGATGAAAAGTTCTAGACACGGATGGCTGCACAACACTGTGAATATACTTAACACCTCTGAATTGTGTGCTTAAAAATGGTTAAGTTTTTATTATGTATATTTACCACAATAAAAAAAAAAAATCAAGGTCCTAGATTTTCTTTCCAAACCTGCTCCTCTCTCATTCATATCCCTTTAAAATAGCTATTCTAATCTTCCCAGTTGTTCGGGTCAAGAACCCCATAACCAACCCTCAGGGAATCCTGTTAACTCTACTTTGGAAAGATACCCAATATCCCACCATTTCTTAAGACCACCATTGCTACTCCCCTGGTCCAGGCCACCACAATGTCTCTCTGGATTACCATAATAACCTCCTAATCGGTCTGTCTATTTTGCCCTTAACCTTCCTCTTGTCTATTCACATCACAGCAGTCCGAGCTGTTTTTTAAACATATTCAATATATCGGATTACGTCACTCCAAAGTTTAAAACTCTCCAAAGGCTTTTTGTCTCAGTCAGAATAAAAGTCCTCACTATGACGTACAGGTCCCCACTATGACCAACAGGTCCCCAGACAATCTGGCCCCCACTTCCTTTCTGATGCCTTCTCCCCCACTTTCCTCTCTAGCTTCTCAGGGTTCCTTGTTCCTGCCTCGGGACATCTGTGCTAGCTTACCCCTCTTCCTGGGATGCTTTCCCTGCTTGGTATCTGCCTGGTTTCCTCTATCTTTCTTCAGAACTTTGTTTAAATGTCAACTTCGTAGTGGGTCTTCCAGCACTCTTAGCCCCCATCTCTTTATTTTTTTTCTACAGCACTTATCATCATAAATGGCAACCCACTCCAGTATTCTCGCCTGGAAAATCCTATGGACTGAGGCACCTGGTGGGTTACAGTCCATGGAGTCACAAGAGTTGGACATGACTTAGTGACTAAACCACCACCAATTCACTTATTTAAACTTTTTAAATTTGGACTTTCCTTACTAGGATAAAAGCTCCAAGAAGGCAAGGATCTTTGTTTTGCTTACTCCTTAGCATCTGGAATCATGCCTGGCACATGATAGGCAATCAATAAATATTTGTTGGATGAAAAAAAACAAAAAAAATTACCAACCTGTGCTTTTAGGTTATCTTAACCATGTTAAATACATACATGCTGGGAACTGGACACTCTTAGGACTAAACTCTGGCTAAAAGCAGGTGCTAGTCTATAATCTGTTATTCCTCAAGCTAAATTAGAACTTTTGTGTCTTGGGAAGTAGCTAGTAAGGCCCTGTGTTTAATAAAAACTACCCTGACATATATTAACAGAGTCAGAAAATGTCAAATAATGGGGAAAATGATGGATAAATGAAATTATAGAACAAGTGGTTCTCTGGACCCATTCATGCCTTCTAATAAACACTAAAATTAACTTTCCCAATTGAATCTAAATCCAAGTTTCATGTGAATATTCTTGTTCCCAAGCTCTATTACTAAACTTCAGGAGGCTTACAAGAAACAGAGCTGAAGAGCAAAGAAGCCTACGGGAATAAAGAAAAGTAAGGCCTATGTGTTGGAAGAAGGGATTATTTTTTATGGTAAAATGCATTAAAGCAAAGGCAGATTGGCAGAACCTGCACCTGCAGAAATGTATAATCTCTGAAACTGGGTCTCGGACACTAAGAAACCACATTAAATACCAAAAAGTCAGAGACTTGCAAGGAAGAGGGTTTTGGTTTGAGAGTCAAAAGACTAAAATGCAGCTGACCTAGAGAAAGAATAAATTAAGAAAAAGAAGGTTCATATTTGTGAAGAACGTAAATAAACTCTCAATGTCATATCCAATTTAGAGAGGATATTAGATTAAGGGTCATTGAGATAGTGCAATAGACAGGATAGGGAATGAGGGTTATAAGACCAAGCAATTCAAAGCAACCATTTACATTCAGTAACAGACTCCTCAGGACGCTGCTGCTGTTCCTGCCTTCACCAACATGACTCCTATCACCTGGTTTCCAGCCTGAGGAGCGGGGGAGGTGGGCTTACTCTTCTTTCATGCCTCATAAGTTTCATAGCTGTCTAACATAACAGGTAATTAACTACTAAACAGCCGTTTTCTTCTCCTCTCCAGAGGGAAACTGTTCACCAGCCATCTAGAAAACATTTCTCTTGCCATTTTCACAAGAGGAAAAAAAAAAAAAAGTTTAGTGGCTCTTGGCAACCACTACAGTCTCAGAGCCAAGTGGGCATTTTCACCAACTCCATTAGCCTCCATTTAATCCTTGTACTGAAATGATCAGAAAGTCCTACACGATGTCACTCTTCCCAACAAATCCCCAGATGACCCACATGTAAATCTCACACCTGTCTCCAAGGACTAACAGCTAAAGGAAACAGTTAAGAAGAAACTCATTGACAAAGAACGTATGTTTGCTAGAGGTTTTCTTGGTTTGAACTTTGGGGAACTAGATAGGACATAAAATCAGGCTCTGAAATCTAGTTAGCTGAAAACCAACTCCAAGAAGATTGAGGTGATAATACTCAGAAAGAGAGAAGGAAATGAGTCTGATAAAAAGACCACAAGCACAACAGATCCAAAGAAGCATATCCTGAAAGCAACTGTGTTCTCTGATAAACAGCCCTCATTAAAAAAAAAAAAAGAAAGAAAAAGTTGTTCTCATTTTTCTTCAAAGCAATTCAAGGTGTTCACAGGATAAGTAGTACCCTGGACCCCACCGTACTGGAGGATAAGCGTTTTCTCACATCAGAGTTAATGTATTGATCATGATACTTTGATGAGATGACTACTGCATATTTGACTGGAGTTGGATAAAGATCATGCCAACTGTCCCTAAGTGGGACAGCTGAACTCATGTACCAGTACCCAATGCAAATCATGTGCCTAACACCAAATACAAGGGGTTCCAGCTCAATGCCAGAGAGACCATTCACATTTGCGCCAAATGGGAGGAATAAGGATAGGTGATATTCAGCTTGGAGTCTTTCAGATACTTGTGGAAGATGATCTGGCTGAAGCCAGACAGTACGGGTATCCTGGTCCCTTCCTTGTTTGTTGTTTAGTCACTAAGTCGTGTCCAACTCTTTGCAACCTGAAGCCCGTCAGGTCCCTCTGTCCATGGGATTCTCCACACAAGAATACTGGAGTGGGTTGCCATTAAAATTCCCAGTCTGACTTTCTGTGCCCTTGTGAATCCTATCTATACTGGAACCTCTACACACAAGAGAACCGAAGGACTTTTATGTTTTTTCTAAAATTAACCTCATAGCTTTTCTGCCCTGATTCTTCGAGACCAAAGTGAAAATCATCCATTTGTAACAATTACTGTTGGTCTTAATTTTCATAGAGCAGGCTTTCACTCTAACTAGTAAGAACCAAAAGAAAATTGCTCTTAATCCCAAGTGGCTCAATGGTAAAGAATCCACCTGCCAAGGTTCAATCCCTGGGTCAGGAAGATCCCCTGACCCAGGAGGAGGAAATGGCAACCCACTCCAGTATTCTTGCCTGGAAAATGCCATGGATGAAGGCATGAAATCCCATAGACAGAGGAGCCTGGCAGGCTACAGTCTGTGGGGTTGCAAAGAGTCAGACATGACTGAGTGTGCATGCAAAGATACTACATTGTAAGGCCCTTAACCATTCAAATCTACCCTAATATCTCAGAATGCTAGGACTCCTCTTGTTTTAAGGGCTCTGCTGACTTCATATTTTTATCTCCCAATGGCTGGTCTGACTCAGCTGAGAACAACTCCTGAAGCAGAATTCACGGAATCCTTTGACATGAGTTGACATATCAAGGTAAGATCATTATCAAGTAATACAGTGTTATTAACAGCAACAATACCCCTTTATCAAATAAGGGAGTTTTGTCTTTCAGAACAAAAGAGATTAAAATATTTTAAACAGTCCAAATGAAAAATCACAGAAAAAGAGATTTTTGTATGGCTCTAAATTTTTGTACTACTGATTTTTGTATTATGTGCACAGATCACATACTACAGAACCTCTCTCCTTCACTGCTACAATACAGGTTTCCTTTGCTACAGCTCCTTTATTTTAAAAAGTTGTTTTCCAGGACTTCCTTGGTGGTTCAGTGGACAAGACTTCATGCTCCCAATGCAGTGGGCCAGAGTTCGATTCCTAATCAGGGAACTAAGATCTCACATAAAGCAGCTAAGCCCATGCACTCTAGAAAAAGCCCAGGCGCTGGCCCTTGGCTAACAGGAGACTCTGCCTTGGGCCCACCGGTGTAATAAACGGCACTCCACTATCTGCATTGTCCTTCTGAGTGAGTTTGTTTCCCAGAAAGCGTGGCTATAACATCATAAGGGCCAGAAGAAAGTCATCAAAGGCTTTAAGTAGGAACACAAGTTGTGACATATTCATATCAATTCTATTTTCCTCTGAAAAATGTACTTCTGTTTACATTCTAGAGGCCATGTTGGAGGGAGGAGGTTGAGCAAGTCAAAGTTTTGAGCAAATAAGAAAATCCTGCAGCAGTCCAAGTGTGAACTGTGTAGCTATGATGGATGTGGAGAGAGAGAGAAGAAAAAAAAAAAAATAAGATTTAAAGCACATTTAGTGGGTAAAAAGGCTTCCTTGGTGGCTCAGTGGTAAAGATTCCTCCTGCCTATGCAGGAGATGCATGTTTGATCCCTGGGTCGGAAAGATCCCCTGGAGAACGAAATGATAACCTGCTCCTGTATTCTTGCCTGGGACATCCCATGGACAGAGGAGTCTGGCTGGCTATAATCCATGGGGTCACAAAAGAGTTGAACACAGCTTAGCCACTAATTAACTAGCAGTGGTTAAAAAGAGAAATTTTGGAGATGGATAGAAGAGGAACTTGGAATAAGGGTGAGTGATGAAGTCTAGGTTTCTAGATTTTACAGTTAATTGGATGGTGGTGCTAATCTCTGAAATGGAAAATTCTAGGCTAGAATGACTGGGAGGTATTGGGGGAAGATAATGACTTTAACCTTGGAAGAACTGAGTTGAGGTATCTTTCAAATAACCAAGAGGAACTATCAGAGAGTTAGGCAAAAAAAAAAAAGAAAAAAAAAAAAAGCCCAGGCACTGCAACAAAAACCCAGCACAGCCAAAATATATAATAAAAATTAAATAAATAAAAAGTCATTTTCCTTAAAAGAAAATTCTTTTCTTCTGTATACTTCCCTGGTGGCTCAGAGGTTAAAGCATCTGTCTGCAATGCGAGAGACCTGGGTTCAATCCCTGGGTCGGGAAGATCCCCTGGAGAAGGAAATGGTAACTCACTCCAGTACTCTTGCCTGGAAAATGCCATGGATGAAGGCGCCTGGTAGGCTAGAGTCAATGGGATCGCAAACAGTCATACACGACTGAGCAACTTCACTTCTCATGTATAACCCATGCAGACTAATGGTACTACCATTTACCCCTCACCATAGCCAGAAACCAAACTCTAACCTGGACTTCTTTCTCTCACCTTTCACAGCCAATCAAATCACCAAGTCCTATACACTTTATCTTTTAAACATTCCAATCATCTGGTCCTTTCTTCCAACTTGACAGCTAGAGCATTGCTGCCGGCCTCCATCTTGCCTCCACCTGGAAAATCATAATTTCCTAAATTATCTACTTGTTTTCAGCTTGCCCCATCTAGTCCATTCCTTCCTACTTCTGTCAAAACAATTCTTCTAAAGTGCCTTCAGAATACTAAATTCTCTCACATGGCATTTAAGGCTTCTCATTTACCAACCAATACCTGCTCCTCAATTTATTGTTATCACCGTTAAGTGAACACCTACCATACACCAGGCTATATGCTAGGACACTGGAGATAACAAGGTTAGATACTGATGGTGATCTAAAGGAACTACATGTGAATCTATAATTATGGGGGGGGGGGGGGAAGAAAAGGTTAAAGATGTAAATAGAAATATGAACACAGGAGCCCAGAGAAGGACGTAATTAATCCTGTCAAGGAGGAAGTAGGCTGAGGTCAGGAAAGACTCTACAGGAGGCAATGAACAAAGCACTCTTGACTCTTTCAAAGAATGAACAGAACTCTCATGGTGGACATAAGCATGAAGATACAGGATGGTATGTGAGGAAGATATAAATTCTGCTCTCTTCAAGGATCGCTTTTTTTAGATTTCTTAACCCTCCCCACCTGTCTCCAGTCAAGGTGAGTTGGGAGTTAGATCTCCTCCTTTATGTATTCCTTTGGGCATATGATAATTATCATGGTTGGGTTTTCTTGTCACAGTCTCTTGCAGCAGATTTAAAAGATCAAGAGAAGATGGAATATCTTGTTGAAACTCTGGATTCTTAATGTGTACAGTGCCTGCACATGACCCAATGGTCAATAAATGTTTGTTGAATGTGTGATTATATAATATTTTGAGCAATAAAACTTAAATTAGAAGATAATTTGCCTCTTGGTTCATACAGTATACTCGGTAACAAATTAAGAAGCCTTTCAACAGACTGAAGAAAGACAGCAAGATTGTAAAGTTACAGCAGATTCCTTCTAGATCAAACAGACTGCTTTCTCTCTAAGCCTGGGTGGTGGTGGTGGTGGTGGTGTTGCTGCTCAGTTGCAAGTCATGTCTGACTCTTGAGATCCCATGGACTGTAGCCCACCAGACTTCTCCATCAATTGGATTTCTCAGGCAAGAATACTGGAGTGGACTGCCATTTCTTTCTCTGGGGGAATCCTCCCAACCCAAGAATCAAATTTGCACCTCTTGCATTGGCAGGTGGACTCTTTACCACTGAGCCGCCAGGGAAGTCTGAGTTTACTTACAGGTAAAATGAAGGAGTCACATTAAGTGACTGAATCTACCTGCATAAAACCTTGCATTTGTCCCCACCCCTTTTGTCTAATTCCACTGGCATTTCCTAGAAGATGTGTTTTAAGAATTTTTTCTTTTTTTGGATGTGGACCATTTTTAAAAGTCTTCATCGAATTTGTTACAATACTGTTTCTGTTTTATGTTTTTTGGCCGAGAGGCATGGGGGATCTTAGTTTCCTGACCAGGGATCGAACCTGTACCCCTTACACTGGAATGCCTTAACCACTGGACTGCCAGGAAAGTCTCTAGAACAGATTTTAAAAATACATCCAACCTGGATGACAACAGCCTTCTCACTAGACTTCCTACCTTCAGTCTCTTCACAATTCATCTTCCATATTGCTGCCATATTCATTTTCTGGCTCCAATGATTTTCAAAACATCCCTTCCCATCCCACGACTGACTAGAGAGAAAACTCTAACCTCTGCAGCCTATCCTCAAAGTTATCTACCATCTGACCACAGCATAGATTTCCATTCAACAAACTGGTTGCTATTATTCTCCACACAGGCTCATGACCTCTCACCTCTCATTACTCTCTCCTTAGAATATGCTTTTCTACCTGTAAGTAGGAAGACTTAAACAGAAACTCCAATTCTACCATTTACTGATTGACAGTACACAAGTTGTTTTAATCTTGAGTCTTAAGTTCTCTCATCTCTAAAAGAGGGGTAATGATACCTTTCTTGGTATCAAGTTGTTATGAGGATTAGAAAATAACATACTAGGTTGGGCACATAATAACTAATCAAAAAAGTGATAGTTTTTATTATTACTATGCTTCAAGGCTAATTCAAAAGCCACAATCCTAAGATGTTCAATATTGCTAATAATTAGAGAAATGCAAGTCAAAACTGTAATGAGCCACGACCTTACACCAGTCAGAATGGCCATCATTCTGACTACTGTAGACTATAGTCTACAAATAACAAATGCTGGACAAAGTGTGGAGAAAAGAGAATCCTGCTACATTGTTGGTGGGAATTAAGCTGGTGCAGCCACTGTTCAAAACACTAGAGAGGTTCCCCAGAAAACTAAAAACAGAATTATCAGATGATCCAGCAATCCCACTCCTGGGCATACATCCAGACAAAACAATAATTCAAAAAGATATATGCATCCCGATGTTCATAGCAGCACTGTTCACAATAGCCAAGACATGGAAGCAACCTGTGTCCATCAACAAATGAGTGAATAAAGAAAATGTACTATACATATACACACAAATTATATATATATAATTGTATATACATATACAATGGAATGCTACTCAGCCATAAAGAGTAAAATAATGCCAATTACAGCAACATGGATGGAACAAGAGATTATTGCATTAAGTGAAGTAAGTCAGAAAGAGAAAGACAAATGCCATAGGATATCACTTACATGTGGAACCTAAAGTGAGTCACTCTGGAGAAGGAAATGGCAGCCCACTCGTGTTCCTGCTTGGAGAATCCCAGGGACAGAGCAGCCTGGCGGGCTGCAGACCATGGGGTCGCACAAGTGGGACAGGACTTAGTGCCTAACCCACCACCACCACACCACAGTGAGTCACTCAGTCGCGCCTGACTCTCTGCAACCCCACGGACTGCAGCCCACAAGGCTCCTCGGTCCATGGGATTCTCCAGGCAAGGATACAGGGGCAGTTTGCTATTTCCTTCTCTAGGGCATATTCCTGACCCAGGGATCGAACCCGGGTCTCCTGCACTGCAGGCAGATTCTCTACCAACTGAGCTACCAGGGATTACTTGCGGAACCTAAAATATGCCACAAATGAACCTATCTACAAAGCAGACACACAGACATATTTGTGGTTACCAAAGGGGAAGGAGGGTGGAGGGGGTATGGACTGGAAGTTTGGGGTTAGTAGACACAAACTATTACATATAGAATGAATAAACAACAAGGTCCTAATGTATAGCAAAGCAAACTATATTTAAGATCCTGGCATAAGCAATAATGAAAAAGAATATATGTGTTAACTTAGTCACTCTGCTATACAGCCAAAATTAATACATCACAAATCAACTATTCTTCAATAAAAATACATATATAAATGGCCAGTAAATACTTGAAAAGATGATTCTATGCTTGTATTTAACCGCTCAGTTGTGTCTAACTCTTTGCAACCCCACCGACTGCGGCCCACCAGGCTCCTCTGTGCACGGGGATTCACCAGGCAAGAATACTGGAGTGGGTTGCCATGTCCTTCTCCAGGGGATCTTCCCAACCCAGGGATCAAACTCAGGTCTCCCGCACTGCACGTGGATTCTTTACCAAAAATGTCACCAAATGGTCAGGAAGATTGAATGAAAATAACATAGTATGGTTTTCACCCACTTTATTAGCAAACATTAAATTGACTATTAATAATCAGTTTTGGTAAGGTATTGGTATAGGAAAGACTCAGACCATTGGCAGAATTTTAAATTAGATTTTTCTTTAAGAGTGGTAACTTAAAAGAAAAAAGAATGGTAACTTAGCAGTTTGTAACAACTTCTAAATGTATGTACCTCAGACTCTAAGTTCTACTTCTCAGAGTTTATCCTGAAGAAATACTGAGTCCCCATGGGGAAAACTAAAAAGCCACATTCCTAATAAAGTCCTCCTCCCAGCTGGAAGCAACCTCTCTCTCCTTTAAATTCCTCAGAGGCAGTCTTTACTTCCCTTAAGACAGTTCTCTTTGCTTTCTATTTTGTTGTTTGGTTGTTTACAAACCTGGTTGTAAATATATCTTACCTACCTGGTGCTCTTTCAAACATTCTGAGAATAGAACCCACGGCTGATTCACCTTTTTGTTTCTCTTAGTGCCTAAAACAAAGGCACTCAAGCATTGATTAATATATAAATAATAAAGAAAATCTTAAGAATTATATGTTCATTTTCAGATGAAAAGATACACATTAAAGAATTCATATAAATGCACAGAAAAGTGTTCATATCCCCTTCTTCTCTTCAGGGTAAGTACAACAGGAAGCATAATGCTTCCTGGATTATTTTAAAATGTACATGGTTGTCCTCACCTCATCAAGTGGGCACTTGATACCCAGGTTGCAAACAACTCAAAGACAGTCTGTTCTGACCTAGAAACTCACGGAAATGTTCTAGTCTTCATGAGAACTCTGAAAATACATTCCCTGTCTCCCTCAAGTGAGTTGAGAGCTTAAAAAATTGCCTAGGGCTGACTGGGCTAGTCGTTGCAGACACAGTTCCCCTCTTTGTTGGGGCTCAGAGGCAGCCCTCAAGATGCCTTAGAAACCATACATTCTAAGGCCTATGAACTGGCAGCTTTTCTTAGTAAAACAGAGAAAACACTTTCACATAATTTAAAAGGGAATTTGAGGATTCTGCATTTTTCAATGCCAATGCCTGGTCTGAATACTGACTACTATTTAATTTTTCACCTCTCAAGTTGTACAGACAATCCTTTGGTGATAGAAGCTGATGGTTTCCACACATGAAGTGATATATGCAATCTTCCTCAAGATCTGTATCATATGGATACTCTTACAGAAAATGGAACAAGTAAGACTCTCTTCCCCATTGGAAAACAGTACTTACTTTGCTGATGTCAATTTGTAGGAACCCAGCAGTAGAACTGGTCCAACATTAATTCTTTAAATACAGGATCTTGGCTCTTACAAAAGCCTTAAGATCAAATGGACTGAAAAGCCAGTAAGCTAGCAGGAAAGGAACGGATTCAGTACAGAAGTAGAATAATCAATGACCTCAGAGATTTCAGACAAATCAGATTTTCTATTGAAGGCAGGGATATAAATAGCACAAACAACACAGACACAGAGAAACAAAAGCCTCCAACTCAACTTTCTGTTTGAAAACTTGTTAGGTCTAGAGAACTGTTCAAACCACAGCTGCTAATGGTTATGGATTTGGCAATCAAAATGTCTTTGTTAAAAAAGAAAAAAAAAACATTTTAACTGCCTTACTATTGAGGTTACAAACCACAGCCTTGATGCATTGTTGCAGTCAACATCCTCCCTGCTGTTTTTGAGAGCTTACATCTGCTGCTGGCAGATAAAACCCTGGCGAGGCATGGGCTGCTTCCAGGGGAATACAGAAGTCTTAACTAGACTGCTCTCATCTACCTTTCTTTCCTGAGTTGAGGCTACAGCCTTTTCTGCATTGCTCCTAACTTGTTTAGGTTGATCCGTGCCCATTACTCAAGACGACCGAGAATCTAGCAGGATTTTTTCCTGGCACACATCAGCCATGCCAGCCATACTACTTTTAGAAGATAAAAGGAAGACGAGTTCTTAGCTCAGGGGAAAGCATTTTAAGCACATATTTTTAAAGCCACTTATAGTGTAGTACACTTGATTTTAAATAATCACCAATAAAACCTTTTCTGTCATTTCTTTTAAGGAACTAAATAATTATACTATGCCCAAAATAGTGTACTTTAACTTATCAAAGAAAGGCCAAGAATGAAAGCTCAGGAAGTAACTTACTGACTTCCTCTGGGGATGGAAAAATTTAGGAACAAGATGGAGAAGTAAAATACAGTCCCAAGTCACACAGGACATTAGTTTTGGTTGAAATAAAAATTACTAGGTCTACACAGGTTTCCAAAGAAAATGAAATTCAGCTTGGTGATGAGGAATGAGCGTGAAGATGCAAAAAGAAGACACAGGTCAAGAAACTGTTTCCTGGATTATTGTCCCTCAGTGAGCTGATCTATGAGGACAAAAAAAACCTCAAACGTATTTAGACCAGCACTTACTAACTATATATACAAGATACTGGTATGTAAATACATGGGGGTGGGAGCAGGTGGGGTTGTGGTCAAAAAGTTATGAGAACACTGTATACTATATTGATCAAATAAATCAGATAATTACTTCAGAGTCATAATGGACACTAGCACATTAAGGGCTCTGAGAAATTCTGCAGCAAACAAACAAACTTATTAAATCCAAAAAAATTTTCCAAATCGGCATAAATTTTCTATGCATCCACAGAAACCCCTTACTCCTCCCCCCTTTTTTTCCCAGAGAAGACCTATGCCATGGAATGGTTTGGGAAATGCTAGAGTTATTATTCCTAAACTCTCAACTCATTCTTGAAAAAATGAGAATAACATTAGTAAAACAGACTAGGCAATCACAATTCTTACATCACAGAACGCTAACTCAAACAGAGACAGGTAGATGACCAAAGGTGCTTGGGACATTTTCCAAAAGACAGCCAAATACCAAAGCTACAATCTCTGAAAGTGGTAAGAGCCTTATCCAATAAATAATCCCCTAAAAGAGCTATTATCAATTCTGGATACATTCATGTGCTACTCTCAAAAACAAGGGGAAAAAAAAAAAAAAACAATGGGGAAAAGCCACAGCAAAGCTGACCATAGGGAAAACAGATATGGGGCTCCTGTTTGATGGAAGTTTCATGGCTTTTAGCATTTGGGGATATTCTAATGTCATACACATCAGGAAAATTCATGAAGAGTTGCCAGGACCTTCAGCTGAGAACACATGGATCACACACTTCTGGGTGCTGCCCTCATCATCCTCAAGATAAAAGAAAATAAGCTAAAGGAGGGATACTATGCTGACTGAAATAGAGAAATTCTTGAGAAACCAAAAAGATTTATTCTGTTAACTGAGTTTCTAATTTCCGTAAACCTTGTGGTACTCGACAGACTAGAATTATAGCCTCCTACCCTTCTCAACACAAATTTGTGGCAGAAAGAAGAGTGGTTAACTGCCTAGAAATTGAATTCATTTGACCTTGAATCAACTGGTGGTCTGCCTGATCAACAAATGAGATAATAAAGGAAGGCCCCTGGCCAAAACCCACCACACACAGGGCCAGATGCTCCTGTGTTCTCTCTCAGAATGCAGCAATCCTATGAAGAAAATATGACATATCAAGTAATATTAAGCTCTTCATAGATATCTAAAACTGTAAAGTCTATATCAACATAAGGGGTTTTTACAATTATTATTTTTAGAATGAAAAAAAGGAAAAAGGGAGACGAGAAGAAAGAAGACACTGAAAATAATGGGCAAAACGTACATAGATAGATAGAACAGGCACAAGAGTGTGGAAAACAAATGGCCTTCATGTATCTACAGTTTTGCCTAGGTCTAGATCAGGTACTAAGGGCAAAACAAAAGGGCCAGAGTCAAAATTCATACCGAATGAAAGCACTGTCCTCACAAAGTAATCAGAAAAGGGCTGAGGAGGCAATCCACAAGAAACTGAAAGACAGAAAACTAGAGGGATCATAACTATTGGCTAAAGCCTGTGAGGAATGAATAGAAAAAAATGAGATGGATGGGAACAGTTTTTTGTTTTTTTAACTTATTTGGCCATCCTGGGTCTTAGCTGTGGCACGTGGGGTGTAGTTCCCTGACCAGGGATCAAACCCATGCTTTCCACATTGGGAATTTGGAGTCTCAGCCACTGGATCACCAGGAAAGTCCTTGGTTTTTCTTCTTTTTTTAAAGCACTTAATTAATAATGAAAGGCAATTAAGAGTTTCTGAAAAACAAAGAATTAACTGAGAAAATTAACGTGAAGAACATATTCTTAAGCACAGTGGTGGAACCCCTACTGCATAACGTAACTGTTTCAAAAAAACAGGAAAACCATACTGTAAGACTCTTCAGGCTTTAAGGATGGGACTTTTCCTATTTTGGATTTCTGCTAGTCTGAGTCTTAACATAAGGCTCTAAATTTCAAAAGTTTTCCAATTAAGCTAAAGTCCTTCAGCTCCCTCTGCTGTTCAGAACTGTACTCTCTGCTTTCTGCTCAGTCGTGTCTGACTCCGCAACCCCAGGCTCCTGTCAGAGGATTTCCCAGGCAAAATACTGGAATGGGTTGCCATTTCCTTCTCCAGGGGATCTTGCCAACCCAGGGACCAAACATGCATTTCCTGCATTGGCAGGCAGATTCTTTACCACTGAGCAACCTGGAAATCTTTAGCAATCAAAATAAATAAAAATACATACAAGATGCATATACAAACACAAACACATACCCAAAGATGGCATGGTCCAGGCAATCAAGAGTTCAAACATACAAGTCTTTCATGAATTCTCTAGTCTGGACCAAATGTTTCAGAGTATATAACAAAATCTACCATTTCCACCATCTAACTGAAATAATTCAAGGAATAACAAACAGTTTCTTCCCCAAGAACAGGAAAACTTTATTAAGGAAAAGGACTCTACACTTGTTAGTTAGATGTGGCAGTAGCTTTTTAGGCAGAAATGTACATGTACCAGTCTTCCACATACTAGGAAGCAAAGCATCATCACTATGTTATTGTTTGTTTGCTTCTGCTGTGGTCTTTTCTCTCTCCGTATTTCCTCCTTAGGAGATTCTACTCACATGTCTAATTTCAGTTTCTAGCTCCTTACCATATACAGGATACTCTGAGTTGAAGAATCTACAGGACAGCTATCCTGGCAAATCAAGCATCTGTCCAAAAGAAATATTCTTTACTCACCTGATCCTTAAACTGCTTCTGGGACAAGCAGTCAATTAGGTCCACACAGCCCAGAAGACAGCCTGAGGGATAGTCATTGGGAAATTCCACATCTAAATTAAGAGTAACAGAAGGATTATATAAATTTCCTTCTTTGTGACCCTGGAACTCACAAATCTCTTTTCAATTCTGAATTAAATCATTTTCTCATCTGTTTGTAGACATAAGGAAAACTGTGAAGCTTGTTACCTAGCACAATTGTTTGAATTTTAACAAAAAAGTTGGTTAACTGGCTTAGTCCACTATCCACATCCTAAGCTATAGGAAAATAAGCCTCGAACCACTGAAGTTCAGGGACCCCACAAATTCACTCCAAACACATCAATTCCACTATACTCAACTGGATCAGACTAGAAATTTCATAGTGCTGGGTTCTGGAAATTTGAGGTTTCAAGAGAGAAAGTGGTAAAAAACATAAGAGTCAGAATAAAAATTTTAAAGAATCCAGTCATATCAGTCAAAACAAAAAGTTCTTTTTAAGGAAACATGCATTTCTGATTCCTAAAGCTTGATTTCTTAACTTTTAAAGGTGGTTCTTTATTCTCTCATTTTACCTTCAAAACTACTACATGCATTGAATCAGGGGAAGGAAACCAAGACACCCAATGGTCAGAAGTGTTTTTTAGTATATAAAAATTGAGAGTGCTTGTAGTGATTCTCAAAACTCACTGCTGAAGTCAACTAACTTTGATCTGTCCAAATCCGATTGCAGATGTCTATTTGAGTCACTCCCAATAAAAAGAGGTCTTATTTGTGTTTGTTCTTCCCAATTTAAAGATCCCAGAATTTATAGTAGTTATTTTACTCTCATAATAACAAAAAATGTAGAAAATTAAGACTAGCTGGTTGATTCCTGGCACTGGAAACTGAGATTTTTCTTTGTCTTGTTTGGGGACTTAATGCTTTGAATAGCTGTTCATGATTTGCCACACACACACACAAAGTTTAAAGTCCCTTTCAGCCAAAAAAAAAAAACCCCAAAAAAGCCACAGGAAGAAGGAAGCGAAAGAGGATGAACGTCAATGACTTCTCTTCACAAAGTAAGACTGAAATTAGAAGAGTATGTGGCTGTTACCTTTCCCACGGAGGAAGAGATAAGTAGTCTGGAGTTCTGAGACTTCTTGTGGAGATGGTCTTTTTGCTGTGGCTGCTATCCAAAGTCTTCCTCTGTGAGGGGTGTACCAACTTCTGCCCTCCACCCTTAAACAAATATAAATTTAGTGGGAAGAATCTAAATTCTAGTGTCTACTAAAAAAACATAGTGATGCTTTGGTTCCTAGTATGTGGAGGACTGGTACATGGACATTTCTGCCTAAAAAAACTATTGCCATGATCTAGCTAGTAACTGTAGAGTCCTCCTCCCATAGAGGATCTCACGTGTTCGAGCTAAGTCACTCAGGCATGTCTGACTCTGCAACCCTGTGGACTGCAGCCCACCAGGGTCCTCTGTCCATGGGATTCTCCAGACAAGAATACTAGAGTGGGTTGCTATTTCATTCTCCAGGAGGATCTCATTAACATATAGCAAATTATCCAGGTGAGCCAAGAGATCTACAGATGATATCTCACCATGAGGGGTATTTCTGGTAGGAAAAAAAAATTTCTCCTATGATACCTTTCACTTGAATATGAACCCTGTTCCCTAATTTTCCCTTTCATTAGAACAAACACAATTCATCTCTCTCAGTTCCTATTTTTTACCTATCTCTGTAACGCAGAAATGCATCTTTCACCAGCCTTTGGACCTCCACGATCCAAACCTTCTGTTTTCAAAGCATTGGAGTTGTACCACAAAAATTAAAATCCTTGCCTTTGAGTCATAAAAGATTTGTTCATTGTTCTCCAACCTGACAGAAAAATCCTCACCCACACATAACTCCTCAAGAATAGTACTTTCATAGTTACTATTTAAGAGTTTAACTAGATAAAAAAGCTATCATCTTTAAATTGCAACCACATTCATTTATATTTTCTAAGTATTTTATAAAGGGTTATATTCTTTGTAGATAATTAAACAACCTGTTAACTAATTTGAAAGAATCTTTAAGTGGAATAACAAAATGCAATCAAGAGAATGTTATAGTTACCTACTTTTTAAGGATTACAAAAAAATGTGTCTCCTTTAGTTTCTACAAGACAAAATAAAGTAGCCTGATAATATAACCCTATTATATTTGCCTTATAATGGGAAACAGAAATTCTCTTATCCTTAGTTTTCTAACACAGATGAATAGGAAGAGTACCAGGCACATGGTGGATACCCAATAAATGGAGAATGTATCAATATATTTCTTCCCTCTACTCCAAATGATACCAAGGGATACTGGGAAAACAGTCTCACAAATGTGGCAGAACCACCCACTTTGTTTCTGTGGGATTAGTGACTGTGGGTTGGATGCTGTTCATCCTGTTCTTTTCAGTGAGAAAATGTGGATAACACAGATCCAAAATAGGATGAGAGCAATATAAACATTCTGATTTCCTCAGCAAAAAGCAAGCTGTTTCGTATTCTACTTTGGGAAAGGAAGACACCTCAACTGCAGAGAATGGAATGAGAAGAACAGACATCTGAGGGCCCAGGTGCCCTGGAGCAGAAGCAGATTCACATGCACTTGTAATGCCACTATGTACATACATTATGGAACATTTAGGAGGCTAAGCAGGAAAGCCGGACTTTCAAGAAGGGAGAAAAATAGTAATGCACCTTCACGAGGAGGTAAATCACAGCTAACCATGGAAAACACTAAAGTTGAAATGATTGCTCCTAAATTCTGATAATAATTTTTTTTTAAGAAAGCAGAGAAATGACTGAAGCTTACAAAGTAAGAGTGGAAACAGCACTTTGAAAACCAGAACTCTAGTTCCCTATCTGCCACTAACTAGGCTTTGCAATTCAGAGCAAGCTATTGGGTTGGTCAAAATGTTTGTTTGGGTTTTTTTTTTTTTTTAATTTTTGGCTGCACTGGATCTTTGCTGCAGCGCACGGGCTCTGCACGGCAGCACGTGGGCTCATCTCTAGCTGCAGTGTGCAGGCTTCTCTTGTTACGCAGCCCAGGCTCTAGAGCGCCCAGGCTTCTTCAGTCGTGGCTCATGGGTTCTCTAGTTGCAGTGCACAGGCTTAGCTGCCTCACGGCATATGGGATCTTGACCAGCGATAGAACCCACGTCCCTTGCATTGCAAGGTGGACTCTTAACCACTAGACCACCAGGGAAGTCCTCATTCGGGTTTTTCATAACATGTTATGGAAAAATCCAAACACATTTTTTGGTCAATCCAACACTTTACCTTTGCCTGCTTAAATGTTTAAGACTGTAATAATACTGGACTGAGCTACTTCAACACAGCTACTGTTTTGAAAAGTATAAAATTGTATTTAAATAGAAGGCATTATTATTGTGATGAGTTAGGACACTGCCAGGGATATAAAATTCTAACAGATAAAACAAGAATGAAAAAATAGGTATTTGTATCCTCACACTCACTGCAGTATTATTTACAACAGCCAAGACATGGAGACAACACAAATGTCCACCAATGGATGGATGAAGATTATTCAGCCATAAAAGAAAACAAAGTCTTGCACTTGCAACAATATGGACCAACCCTGAAAGATTATGCTAAGTCAGACAGAGAAAGATAAATATTTTACAATCTTACTTTACCTGTAGACTCTGAGAAAAGCAAACTCATAAATACAGTGATAGACTGAGTGAAGGCAGTCACAAGATACAAACTTTTAATTATAAGATAAATTCTGGGGATGTAATGTACAGCATAGTGACTGAAGTTAACAATACTGTATTGCATATTTGAAAGTTGCTAAGAGAATAGGTCTTAAAAGTTCTCATCACAAGAAACAAAAAAATTTGTAACTATGCAAGGTGATGGATTTAACACAAACATATCATGGTGATCATTTTGCAAAATATACATATATATGTAATCATTATGTTGTACACCCTGACGATGTTTTATGTCCATTTTATCTCAATAAAACTGGGAAAACAAGGGAGAAGGAACATATAATAGTAAGTGAATGAAGAAAACCATAAACATATATCTACATATTAAGACCTCACTATGTAACAATTTGCAAAGGATAAAGAATACAAACAAATACTCCAAAATTATAACAATAGCTGTTCCTAGGCAGTGGAATTATAGATGTTCTTTCTTTTTCTAGCTCCTTTTCTCTATTTATCAATTTTCTGTTTACATTTACAAAAGCAAAGGGAACAGTTGAACTCAGAGGAAATATATGAAACCACGGAAGAGTAAGCTATCACCATTACTCACATGTACGACTTTACAATACCTCTACTTATCCTCACTACTACTCCCCACTTTTTGTAGAAAAGGAATTTGTGGTAGAACAGCTTCTCAATATGGTTATTCATATTAAAAGATAGATGTATAGATAGAAAAACAAAGCCATAATTAAGCTAGTGACTTTTAAAAATTAATAAATAGGCATAAGAACTCTGAATTTCAAATAGGATCAAACTATTAAGGTTGCTGAGTGCTATATTACAAACGCAAAGGCAGGAGAAGTTTTCTCAATAAACTTCCTTCCAAAGAAGAAAAAACTTCCATTCTATTCTTTGTTATGACTAAGATCTGTCGTCTTTCTAAACTCGGTTTCTTTTAAGCTATTCAGTTTTAAAAAAAGTCCATAACATGCATGAATACACTGCTTAAAGTTCTATGTGTTGATGAGTATTATAAATCATTGCTAGGCTGGGAAGAAGAATCCCAATCCATCAAGCTAAATCAAATTTACGTAAAATCTTTCACTGTCAAAATTCACTTCTGTCCTTACCTTTTAATCCCTCGGACAAGCAGAGAAGCCCAAGGCTGATGCATAGAGAGGCACCAGCCGCCATCAAAGCCTTCCTGAAATTCTTGGTCCTGGATTCGAAACTGATGCCGACATGAGCTGAACTCTAGTCCTGATCCTGCTGGATGCAAAGCCTTTTTCTGTGAGGCTGCACCTGTCTGGTCTATCCACTGTGCAAGAAAGAAATCAAACACACAATTTGTCTAACAAGGGAAAAATCTGGAGTAGGCATACAAAATGAGATGAATTCTAATAATAATGAATCATGCTGGGAATGTTCTCTTAGAAAAATGTACCCCCACCTCTGTCTGAAACAAAGTCAAAAAAAAATGGAGAAGGTATAAATTCAATAGAAGTCCCAGGTATGATAACATAGTCCCATCTTGAAGGATGGTTAGATAATGCTGAATTCTCCAAATATAGCTTCCTAATTTCAGCAAGAGCACAACTATCAGACCAAATAACTGGTTTGAAATTATTAACACTTTAAACTTATTAATAATCCATACTGGATTCTGGAAAATTTCCAAATACAGTTCTATCAGCCAAAGGAAGGTTCAACATTTTGGTTCACATGTTCTTCACGTGCTTAAGGAACTGGGTCACATACTGTTACCATGATAAAGCCAAACAGATGCTTTCACGGGGCAGAGGTTCTGACTATTGGATGTATGAAGTTATTAATATTCTCTTATCCTGCAATGAACAACTTGTCCCCTGAAAGAGAGGATGGAGCACAATGAAACAAGGCTCCCATCAAGTAAAAAGAATACCAAATTGCAGGGTACGGATAATTATAGGAGGCTGGAGAGTCTTGGCAGTAGTTCAGTCAGAGAATGACAAAGGTTAACATTTCTTCCTGAGCAAGAAGACTGAGTGCTCTGAAATTTATTTACAAAAAAAGGGGCTCTGTCAGGATGATGAGGTTCTCAGTTAGTTAATTTATTAATCTTTTATTTAATAATTTATAGGGAAAACAAAAATGTTAGGAGGGTAGAGGCTCTAAGCAATCATTTAACCCCTAAGATTTCAGTTTTCTCAACTGTAAGATGATGGAGTTGGACTAATTGAATCTCTAAGAATCTTTCTGCAATAAAATGACTGTAATTAATTGTGTCATAACTAAAAGAAAAACAAACCATAAACATTTGAGTACTTAATGCAGTATATGTGAAAAGCATATAAAGTAGGAAGACATATAAAATACAAAAAAAGAAAAGGTTCTTGCTTTCAAGGAACTTACAATCCTAGTAAAGGACAGACACTTAAATAACTGTCCACAACATAAGGCATATATGAGTATTTACTACACAGGGATTTAAGTCCATAAGTGGGAACACAGAAGCACAACTTATCCATTACATGGGAAATAAGTGATTTCATAAAAATGTTGGTATTTGAACAATCCTGAGGTCCAAATTCTCTGGTTCTATCTCTATTACAGTTCTAATTCATATTACCTGTTTTTCTACCCCACAGCTACTGTTCTAAATTAATCTTATTGTCTTTTAATAATACTATTTTAACCCATGAGATAACCCATCTCATCTCCATTTTTAACCTCTAAATAACTCTCTACTGCCCGAGTAACACCAACCTGGGCCCTGATCGTCTTCACACTACACTAGCTCAATCGTTGTCCTAGCAATTTCTGTGCTTCTGTCTTACTTTTCCCTCCAATCCACTCTCTACACAGGCATGCAAGTCATGCCAGTCTTCTGCTAAAATTCTTCCAAGACTCTTCCCTGTCTGTGTGTGTGTGCTTAGTTAGTCGTGTTCAACTCTTTGCAACCCCACGGATTGTAGCCGGCCAGGCTCCTTGGTCCATGGGGATTCTCCAGGCAAGAATACTGGAGTGGGTTGCCTTGCCTTCCTCCAGGGGATCTTCCCAACTGAACCCAGGTCTCCCGAGTTGCAGGAGGATTCTTTATCATCTGAGCCACCAGGGAAGCCCACTGTCTTCCCTGTCAACTTTAGAATAAAACCAAACTCTTGAGACATAAGGGCTTTCATGATATGTTACCTACTACACTGGAATGAGTAGCATCCCTCTCAAATGTATGTCCCCCCAGAACTTGTGAAATTGACCTTATTTGCAAACAGATGTAATCAAGCTAAGACAGAGTCATACTGGATTAGGGTAAACCCCAAATCCAGTGACTGATACCCTTACAAAAGGAGAGACCAAAAAAAGGATAGAATACCTAGAGACAGAGACATACGGGGAAGAAGTCCACATAAAGGCAGAGGCAGAGAGCAGAGTGATGCAGCCATAAACTAAGGGATGCCCAGGGCCACCAGAACCTCAAAGAAGCAACGAAGCATTCTCCCATGGAACCTTTGGAGGAAGTGGGGCCCTGCCAACACTTTGATTTCAGTGTTGAGAATTGTGAGAGAATAAACTTCTTGTCTTAAGCCAACCAGTTGTGGTCTTTTGTTACAGCTGCCTGGGAAACTAATACACTTACTAGTACAGTTTAATCTCTAAGAATACTTAATTACTTATGGTTCTCCCAACCTACAGTGCTCTCAAGCTGCTGGGAGCCTTTGTACGTGTTATACCATCTACCTAAAAGTCCCTCCCCAAATCTGTCTGCTTCTTCATCCCTTAAGTCTCCTCAAACACCATTTCTTTTGTGACTCCTGTGAGTTTATGATCTCTCTCCCAATGACATGTGTCTATTATAGCAATTATCTTAAGGAACTGAAATTCTTTGTATTCAAACACATCTTCCCATTAAACTTGAAGTCCTTAAAAACCTCAAGGGTTTTTACCTTTTAATTTCCCAGCACTTAGCAAAGAGGGCTTCCCATGTGGCACAGGGATAAAGAATCCACCTGCCAATTCAGGAGTAGCAAGAGACTCGGGTTCAATCCCCAGGTTGAGAAGATCCCCTGGAGCAGGAAATGGCAAGCTGCTCCAGTATTTTTTGCCTGGAAAATCCCAAGGACAGAGGAGCCTGGCATGCTGCAGTCCATGGGGTTGCAAAAAGTCGGACACAACTGAACATGCATGCGGGCGTTCAGCAAAGAACCTGGCTTATGTACAGTGCTGCATGAGGATCTCCAGTTAAACTGTCTAAACACTGCTTTGATTGCATCTCTCTGCTTAAGAACATTCTATGATTCACATTTACGAAATAAAAATGTGAAAACTTTCTAGCTGAACATTTAACTCTTTAGTGATCTGACTCTACCTACTTAACCCCACTTGTTTTCTATGAAAATTCCTTTTATGAGTACTACATTTGTAGTCTAAATTCACTATTCCCCATATAGTTGATGCTTGAACTATGATACAGGTTTGAACTATGTGGGTCCACTTATACGTGGGTGTTTTTTTTTCAATAATAAATACTATAGAACTACATGACCCGTAGTTGGTTGTAGATGTGGAACCTACTGTGGATGTGGAACTACTTTACGGAGGGCCAACTATAACTTAAACATGAATTTCTGACTGTGCAGAGGGCCACCACTCCCAATCCTCCCCTACACTGTTCAACTGTGTGTGTGTGTGTTTCCCATGCCTTGTTCCTGTGGTTAATTCTGACTGGACTGTTTTTTCCCCACCATCCCCAAACACCATTTACTTGGCTACTTACTTTTAATGAATGCCAGCTTCCCTATAAAAGCCTCTTTTATTCCTCTCAACTGTCTTTCCCTCCTCTGGGTTTCCACTGTACTTATTTATATCTTTATCAACATTAGAACTGCCTATGTCATCTTTTCCACTACTAGTCCGTGAGTTCTTTGAGGACAGAAGCAGTGTCTGGTTGATCACTTACTTCTGGGATTATACACATTAGGTGCTCAATGTACTTAATGTCAAAATGTATGACAACAATGGATAAGTGAGTTAATGTATTAATTTACAACACAACACTAGGGGACTACCCACATTCTATAAAAGACAAACAAAAAGCATTAACGAAAGGACCATGGGAGTATTTTAAATCTCTATGCGTGTGTGCTTGCTAAGTTGCTTTAGTCGTGTGTCTTTGCAACCCCATGGTCTGTAGCCCGTCAGGCTTCTCTGTCCAAGGGATTTTCCAGGCAAGAATACTGGAGTGGATTGCCATGCCCTCTTCCCCAGAAT
This sequence comes from Dama dama, assembly GCF_033118175.1. Lineage (NCBI taxonomy): Eukaryota > Metazoa > Chordata > Mammalia > Artiodactyla > Cervidae > Dama > Dama dama. The sequence continues at coordinate 56,681,654 of NC_083692.1, read as the reverse complement.
CTTTCCAACCCACGTGTCTCTTATGGTATTCTGCACTGAGATCATAGGCAGGTTCTTTACGACTAGTGCCACCTGAGAAGCCCTTACACCTCTAGTGTACTTAACAAAACATTCTCTTGGGTAATACTCAAATGGTAACTTGTCACAAGTGCTGCAAAAAAAAATTGGACAAACTGGGTCAGAGAATAAGGTGGGTAGGAGTATTGAGAGAGCAGACTGGTGTCTACAGCCTATGAAACAGGCACACTTGAAAGAAGAAATATCTGGGCCCAAACTTTTCTCACCATCAGTTAGAGCAAAGTTCCACTAACCTGGGGAGGGGGCTGGTACAGGTTGGGATTCACCAGAAGTCCCAAAGGCTCTTCAGAAGATCTATCCAATTTGGTCAGTGGTTGGTTCAAGGTTCCATTGGCAATGGCATGTATTGCCTCATCTAGTCTGTGATAACAAACCAAAGGATTCAATAATTGGCAATGCCCTATGCTCAAAATATGCTTAGATGGCACACACCTAAGATTCTTCATTAGTAATAGAATATGAAATTCAAACACACATAAGACTCTTCATTAGTAATACAATATGAAATTCAAAGAGGGATCCATGGATGACCTTCCCTGCTCCCCCTACTAACTTCCCCTTCTCTTCTCTTCACTCTAAGAACCCTAAGGAAGATAAGTTAGTTGAAGTTTCAGAACACAAAGAAAATAGGTAGCACACTATTCTAGGGCAGACTATTTCTCAACACCTTCAATTATTCTTCTGCCTGCTCAACAGTCCCTTCCCATTCCTCCATGCTGATCTGAATTCTATCCTTGCTTCATGGCCCAGAATTTCTAAGGAGTCCTTCCACCCACCCAGCACAAAAGTACTTATTCCTTTCTCTGAAGTCCTGCAGCACTTTCTATTTAAACAGTCACCAAATATACCCCATGTAATCCTGTGTCTGTGGTGTTTGCTATGAATATTCGGCTCTCAACCTATAAAAGAATGTGATGATTTCAACTGAAGATTATGGAACTAGTCCTACTGGTTAGTAAGTGATCATAGGTCCTGCAGGAACCATCTCTCACTCTGCTCTACAGCTTTTCATTACTTGCCACTATACTACCATGTCCCTGCTTGACAAATGTTTGTGGATGTTGGTAATTCTAAGGGACAAGATAATGAAAAGGTTCTACTAGCAGGGAAGGCTGAGCCTGACCTTGAATATAATTAAAGAGGTATTTGTTAGGCACTTCTTACCCACAAGGCACCTTAAATGGGGAGGAGATCAGGGTTTTCCTGCCTTCAGGAAGCTTTGAATCTAAGTGGCAGGTTTAAGACAGCTAAAATAATGATAAACAAAACATGAGAGGATGTAATTATTACTATGAGACAGATACAATCCATTTGGTAGTTACTACTTATCATCTCATGTGTTGTACCAAGGAAATTCAAAGGGGAGGCAGATATTTGAAAGGCAAAGTTGGGAGGAAGGATTTCCAAAGCAAGGGAAAAGCAGAAACAAAGACATGAAGCTAAGACAAAACAAAACAAAAAGTACAAGAACTTGACGTAAGAAGTGAGTATAAAATAGGACAGGGATAATGAAATCTAAAGGAGGGAAACAGGTTTAAGACACAGTACACTGGTTAAGGACATCTAGAACTCCAGAATCTACTGAAGAAAAAAATACAAATAGCTACTCAATACATTTTAGAATGCTCACACTTACTACCATACAACCAAAGGGGGGGAAAGTGAATAAAAATTACGAAAAACTACCATTTTTTATGTATCAGAATGGCAATTTTTTTGTTGTTAAGAAACAGACAGGGAGGGGGGTTCAGGATGGGGAATACATGTAAATCCATGGCTGATTCATGTCAATGTATGGCAAAAACCACTACAATATTGTAAAATAATTAGCCTCCAACTAATAAAAATAAATGAAAAAAAAAGAAAGAAACAAAGAAACTAGCATCTTGGTATCTAGTGTCAAAAAGTCAAAAGCTATGCACAATTTGAATTTTGAGATAGTGTCCAATTTTACTTCTAAAAGGCTGTACCGCTTTTTATTGAACATAAAAATGATTTTTGTTATAAAAACGATCCATGCGTATTATGGAAAACAAGAAAATACAAATTAATATAAAATAAAAAATTCCTATACCCATCACCCAGAAACAATTTTTTCTTTATATCTGTGTATCACACATGCAATAGTTGAAAACAAATTTACTGAAGTTAGTGGTAGCATTTGCCTTAAGGAGAGAATAACCTCTGTGTAGGAAAAATCTGTGATGGATCTGCCACAAATCAAAGAGAAAGGTCAAGGACTGGGTCGAGTAGAAAGCATTACTGTGTTCTCCAGTATCCAGTTTTCTGTGTGTGTGCGCGCGTGTGTGTGTAAGAGAGAGAGAGGAAAGACAGAGATATGTATGCCACTTCCAAAACGTGTGGAATGAGATAGCCACACGTTTTCTTTTCAGTGCTATGCTAGAGTTAACATTCATCTTTTCTCAACTCTATATTCAGTGACTTCATATTGATAACCTGAAACTGACCATGATGCAAGTTTTATTTAATAAACTTTACTTTTTAGAGCAGCTTTAGGATCAAAGCAAAGCTGAACGGAAGATTCAGAGATTTCCCATTTACCTTCTGACCCTCCGCCCCCCGCCCCCACAGCCTTTCTCATTATCAACTATCCCTCACAGGAGTAATACATTTGTCACAACTGATCAACCTACACTGACACATCATTATCACCAAAACCCATAATTTCCATTAGGGTTCATTCTTGGTGATGAGACTTGAACATTTTACTATTCCCTTCCACAGTAAGAGAACATATTCATATTACTAGTCACAGATTATGCAGTATTATAAATTTTAAATTTCAGACAACTTAATGATACATGTTTCAAAGCTTGCATTTACCTAATAAGAAGCTGGGCAGCTTTTCAAATGTTTATTGGTTATTTTCATTTCCTCACCTGTAAATTATCTGTTCTTAGCTTTTGCCCATTTTTCCACCAGATGTGTCTTTATATAGTATGGGTATTGCTTTTTTGAACTGTTAAAACTGTTTAGAACGCTTTCTCTCCATCTTGTACTTATTTACATCATTTAAAATATCTTAGTCTTTTTGACTTTTGTATCTTGCTTAGAAAGAGCTTTATTATACCAAGACATTAACTATATTATAAATTTCTACTATTTTATTTCCTTCTGATCCTTTTTATTTCTTTTGTATTCAACTTTTTTTTGGTGTGGGGGGAGGCAACACTATAGGGCTTATATGATCTTAGTTCCCTGACCAGGAATCAAACTGGGACTCCCAGCAGTGAAAGCTTAGAATCCTAACCACTAGACCTCTAGGGAATTCTCTTGCATTTAACTCTTTAGTCAAACTTATTATAACAGCATACTTTTAAGTAGACATTTTTTGTTTTTGAGGTAGAGATCTAATGTGTATTTTTTTCAAAGCTGATGACCCTTCATTTAATCCTTTTCTTACTGTTCAGAAAAGTTTTATGTAACTATAAACTTACACCCATACACACACAATGCAGACATACAGGTGTCTTTTCTGGATTCTATTACATTTCATTTATCTATTCCTGTGCCCAAACTGTACCTCACTGCTTTAAAAACAACTTTTTCTAAAACCACAGTAGTTATCTAACAGGACAAGTTACCCTCACTGCTCATTTTCAAAATTTTCTTAGTTACTCATCCATGTTTCTACTCCAAATGAATATATTACTCTAAAAACTAACAAAAATAACAAACCCATTAAAGGGTGGGGCTGAGGGGAGGGCAAATCCTTTACAGTTAAAACTCCCCAATTCTCTCAGACCTTTCTGGTTTTGCCCACTTACTTGCTGTGATACTCAGCTAGAGGATCTTCATCTTCCACAATTTTCCTGCCTGCAAAATCAATGGTGATCTTCTTAGAGAGCCGAGAGGCATGTCGAAATTCTCTCAGCTCCTCCTCTCGCTTCTGTATGGCCTCCCGCTCAATTTTGGACAACCACTGGTTAGAATCACTAGCAAAGTAATCTGACTCATCATCAATGACTTGGGTCCTTCGAATGCTAAGGAAAGAAAAAGAACATATGGCAATTAGGTCACCGGTTAACAAACAGGGATTTGACTATTGGGAAACTGTTACAAGTAGCTCACTCTGAAGTGCTGTCCTGAAGGTTATTATTTCAAATGTAGAAGCTCCAAAATATTCCCAAACAAGGTCAAGCTCTGATTTCCAGCTTCTGTATATACCTTATTCCCACTGCAGGCTCAGCTCTTAGAACGAATCGCACCCTCAGGCAGAAAAAGACATAGCACCATATCCATTGTCCTCCTATTTTCCTACTAGTCCAGCCCTCACTTTCTTATAACTGGGCTTATGGGTCATTTTGCTGTCTCTGAGTTCATGTCTTGGCAGCTTACTTAATAACCTAGTCTTTCTACAATCTGGACCTAGACTCCTCCTGCTAGACCCAGCTGCTGCCACTTCGCTTAGAAACTGGACTTCTATCCTGGACTCTCAGTCCTGGAGCATATTTTTAGGATATCTTATTACTGCATTACTGCTACACATCAGTTTCCACCCCCTCTTCCACCCCTCCCTAACCTCATCCCCAGTCCCTCACTTAATATACAAGGGCCAAGTTCCAAGATAAGCCAATCCGGCTTATTTCTAAGATCATACCAACAAAGAAATTAAGAACTAGAGGGAATCCTGATGACCCAACTCTCTCCTTCTATAGATAATAAACCTGGGCCTCAAAAAAGTTAAGTGACTACTCCAAAGTCATAAAATCAGTCTGAAAGGAATAATTACTAATTAGTGACATACACAGGCATACGGAAATACTGAAAATCAGATTCTGATTTCAATTTTCCGGGACCTGGCTGGAACTATAAAAGTTTTAAAATAGACTGAGAATGGTCCCATACACAAACTTACATAATGAAATTGGTGCCCCTGGAAACACACTGGCATAAGGGAAATACCAATAGGGAGAGACTCTTTTCCAGTTTTTGTTTATCAAAAAATGTACTCTATTTCTAATGATAAATTTCACTGAGTAAGGGTAAAAGTGATATTTAAAAATCTTGTGATGGGCTTACTTAGGGAATAGCTTTCAAAGTATATCTCATGTATTCCTAGCAAGTGATTTCAAAGTAGTAGGTGCATATAACCAAAGGATTATAATGCCAGGAACAGACATATTCAGTTGTCACAGTAAGAGATTCAGGGTCTTTCTAAGGATTCCCACATGGCTACTTGAGAAGTGAGCATACATGTACTATTCAAACATTCTTTACCATTAATTGGGTTTCAACATATTTTGCCCAAAGGAAGAAAAAAAATTAGAACTAACAAATCCATAAACCTCTCTCCTAAAGAAAGGTGAGAGGGCTAAATGACAAAAGCACAGGAGTATAAAACTCAATTTAGGGACATTATTAAATCAGAAAATAACTTTAGTGTCAGAGGAAAAAGGGAGAGTGAGTCATGTGTCCCCATGAGATGGTATCAACGCTCTCCCAGAGACAGTTTCTTATGGAGTATCCAGCATACATTGACTGAATTAATGAATGGCTTCAAGTGAAATAAGTGGGGAATTCCATCCAAATCAACTTTCCAGGGGGTACACTAGCATTTGCCAAGAAACAGAACGTGTTGCAGGGTAGGCCCTCTTGGTGGAAGCCTATCTTAGTCAAACATGATTCAAAACAAGCGGCTGGCCTCCTACACAGAGCATTTGCTCTTCTTTTGCTGCAGGTAAAGTGCCAAAATAATGGACTACTCTACTTCTTAGCCTTTTTAATTCTGACCACATCATACCTAGTTCTGTCAAACTCTAACAGCTTGTCTTTATGCTTGATAGCCTTCTCCAGACCAGATTTAAATCGCAATTCTTGATGAGGAAGAAGGTCCTTGGTAGAGATGTCCACTTTCCCAGAATTCTCTGTCCCTGAAATTCAGTAAGGAAATCAAATGGTGTCAGCATATCATACAAATTAGCTGTATCATGTGCAGCAAAATCAGAAGGTATGGCTGTGTTCCTAATGATAGCCTTCATTTTAATGGAAAACAAACAGGTACCACAGGCCATGCTTTACTTCCTCAGGCATCAAGCAACACTTGAAACATAGTAAGTCCTCAATTAATGTTAAGGATCCACTTCTTTCCTTACGGGAATGTGGATTACTAAGGGTAACAGACTGTTTTAATAAAACAACATAAAAATGCCTTATAAATGAAAAACTTCATTGAGTAGGGCTGAATATCATCTTTAAACTACTTCTATATATCAAAGTTAAAAACTAAATAACAAAAGGAAAAAAGAGAAGAAATTTCAGGAAAGGAACAGAAATCAACAATGAGAACTTATCAGATGTTAAAGCAATGATGACGACTATAAAATTACATATTATATTACTTAATTCTCACAATAGTCTTGTAAGACAGTTTTTATTATTTTTATTTTATGGATAAAGAAACTGAAGTTCAGAAACATTAATAAATTCACCAAGTTCAGGTAAGTTAGAAATTAAAAGGTAGAAACAAAATTTAACCTTAGGTCTCACTCTAAGGCCCACATCCATTCCTCGGTCCATGTGTTATCTCCCTAGTGACAACATACCATAAATCTATGTATCAGAAAAGATACCCATAAATTATGATAGAATCAAGATCTAAAATGTGTTAGGAAAGCAACTAGGCTATAATGAAGGCTTTCTCTTTACCTAAACTCCAGGCCTATTTAAAGTCCTGTCAAATCTTTCTTTTAAAATTAAAAAAAAAAAAAAAAAAAGATTGATTCTTGTGTTCTGAATATAAGAAAAGTACTGGGGCTTCCCTGATGGTCCAGTGGTTGGGAATCCACCTTGTCATACAGGGGATAAGGGTCTGATCCCTGGTCTGGGAAGATCCTACATGCCAGGGGGCAACTAAGGCCATGTGCCGTAACTACTGAAGCCCACACTTTGCAACAAGAGAAGCCACCACAATTAGAAGCCCAAGCACCAAAACTAGAAAGTAGCCCCTGCCCACCACAACTAGAGAAAGCCCATGCAGCAATGAAGACTCAAAGCAGCCAAAGAAAAAAGGCACTGAGAACTACCTGTTTCATAATAATGACCCTAGAGAAATTCTAATGGAAAAAGTATGGAGACATGTTCTACCTCATTAATAATAATTAAAAAAATGATGACAATAAAAATAAAATAATATGAAATGTCAAAACTCAATAGTGATAGGTTTGGGGGTAAAATACTACTTGTTGTAGACTAGCACAGTATTGGAGAAGGCAATGGCAACCCACTGCAGTCCTCTTGCCTGAAAAATCCCAAGGACAGAGGAGCCTGGTAGGCTGCCGTCTATGGGGTCACCAAGAGTCGGACATGATTGAGAGCTTCACTTTCACTTTTCACTTTCATGCACTGGAGAAGGAAATGGCAACCCACTCCAGGGTTCTTGCCTGCAGAATCCCAGGGACAGGGGAGCCTGGTGGGCTGCCGTCTATGGGGTCGCAGAATCGGACACGACTACAGCGACTTAGCAGCAGCAGCAGCAGCACAGTATTTTGATAAAAGAATATGGCAAATATGTCTTAAGTGTCAAAAATGATCATATTCTTTGACTCAGTAATCCCATTCCTAGGAATTTATCCCAAGGAAATAAATAAAAAGATACAGTATTAACAAAGTGGACCGTTTGTGTTAACATTTATAATTTGGAAAGAGTAAAAATATCCAGTAATGGGAAAATAAATAATCAAATTATAATAAATAAATTTAATGACTATTTTTAGGCACTAAAAATAACAAATATGAATGGCAACATAAACAATTACAAAATATTAGTTAAAAAAGGAAAAACATAAAATTCTGTACACACTATGATTACTACTTCATAATACCAATCAATCTACCTATATTTAAAAAACAACTATGAAATAAAGCAGGAACGAAATATCTGCACAAATAGAAAGGGCTGAGTAGATCGTTTTCCCTTTAAAAATGTCCTTAGCTAATTTTGTTATGCTTTGTTCAATTGTAAAAAACTGTGAAGAGTGCAAAAATCATCTGTTTGAGCTTAAAAAAAAAAAAAAAAGAGTGCAAAAATCAGAGAGCTCCTGTGTGACTCTGGCCCCTCTTCCTTTAATGTCAGCGCCTCACCTCACACACCACAGAACCACTGTCAAAGGAGGGAATTAACTTCGGTACATCATCATCAACTGAATTACAGACTTCACTTGGATTTCAACATCTTTTCCACTGATATTATTTTTCTGTTTAGGGATCCAATTCAAGATCCTACACTGCAATTAGTTGTCCTTTCTCCTTAGTCTCTTTTCAAATTGTGACAGTTTTTCAGTCTTTCCTTTCACGATCATGCACATCTCCGATTCTTAAACTTTCATCCAATAATTTCAGCATCCATTGGCGGATCCTGCTTGTAGCAATTATTACTATTGTGGTGTAGAAATGATGATTTTCTGTTCCCACAATTCCTTCATTTTATTAATTGGAATTCTGTAAGAGCAGTCCCTTCTCCCCCATTTATTAATTTATTCAGTTAATTCTTATTATATTCTTTGGGTTATAATCCAATAGTATTATTCTTACTATTATTATTTTTTTTTTTTGCTCAATGTTAGGTGGTTTCAATAAGAATATTTTTAAAAAACTGCTTAGAGAATAAATGAGTAAATAAACTGCATCTTACATACCAGGATACAAGTAAGAGAAACAATCACAGATACAACAATCACAGATCCATCACCACAGTGATCCAATTAAAAGACTGCTGCCTACCTGACATGAGCTTCTTCAGTAGTTTCTGGCTCTTGTTTGAGTCACGCTGTAAAATATCTCGTTCTTCATGAGTACATACCTAATAAAGTGAAAAAACATATGATCCAATAGTTAAAAGATATTGTTTGCTTGATATACTTAAAAAGTAACCTCAAATTACACATTAGATACAGCAATAAAATAATGACTGTCAGTGTTTTTTAATCAAGACAGATACACCAAAAAATATATATCCAAATGAGTTTCACCCTAGTCTCTTTCCATTTCTTCCTTCTTTTATGAACCATACAAAAAACTGATCTCATGCAAGTGTCCCTAAATGACTAGTTTCAAAACACAAAAATTTGCCACCACTAAGAATACAGAAAAATACATTTTTTTAAAAGTCTTCCATTTCTAATAAAAAAAAATCAAGTCTTACGAGTGAAATTTATTATAAGCAAGTATCTTATTTATTTAGTTTTGGTTGCACCACGTGGTAATGGAAGCACAGAGTCTTAACCACTGGACCACCAGGGAAGTTCCGCAAGTATCTTATTAAAAAAAGTCAAAACAAGAAGCAAAATACAGTGCCAACAGTGAAAACTAGTCTAGCTTTTACATGTATTTTGTTTCTTTGCCTTCAAACATTACCTACTTGTCAAGTAATAAACATATTAAGCAAAGAAAAAATTATATTATAAAATCACTACAAGTAATAAGAAGGTATTTTACTCTAAAAAAGGAGTTACTTAAAAACAATTTCATACTAAGCTTAATTAATAAAACTGCAAGACTTCAAGGCCAAGCTGCTTTACATTACTTTGTTTCTTGAACAGAAGGATCCAAGGGACCTAACAGAAAACACTGTACTTGCGAGCAGTTGCCTGGGTGGCACATGGAGTTCCGGCCAGCAGCTGTCGGGTGTTTCTCTAGAGAAAAGCCCCAGATGGGAGGATATTTGCTACTGTTTTCTGGACATTTTTGATATTAGATACTACATTTTTCAATCAACTTATTATCTGAGTATATTGAGAAATTAAAGGCCCCACAAGAGAAGGGAAAACAAAGCAACACAAAATATGCTTTCACCAATAGCAAATGCCACTGTCTCTGCCAGTCAGCTCAACTGGTAGAACAAGCCTTCTAGACAACTCACTTGGGTGTTTGTAATTGCAGCTACACTTTTGAGATCACTCACTCAGCTAATGAAGCATTATAAAAAGAAGGTGTTCTGGAAAAACAAGCTATAAAGACCTGAGGATTATGTCACAGTGACTCTGCATCCCTAGAAATATGAGCCACATCTGAGATCTGACAAAAATTTTTGACATTTCAGGCCCTAAAGTTTTCTTGAATTGAATTTAATCTGACACAATACTTGGGATTCCTCACAATGTATGTGATCAAAGTCCTTCTCACAAATAGGCCTCATTCTAGGGTATCACCTTGGGTTTTTGACTAAAGTTTGTGCTATAAGAATTTACTAGTAGCATAGCACTGTAAATTAACTGTACTTCAATTAAAAAAAACTTTTTTAAATTTACAGGACACCTTAGGGAAGAAATTTACTAAGAAAAAGAGAACTTACTAGGGGTGTAATAAAGTCAAAAGCATAGTAAAAAACCAAAACCAAAGCGTAGTAAAACAGGAGAGAAACAATTTACCAGAGAACCACAAAATAAGCAGGGGCCAGAACCCTCTTGCTCACAGACAATCCGCCCACAGATCAGACAGTTGTTGATCAGTTTGTGCTTCTGGCCCAGGCAATCACAAGGGTGGCGACCTGGAATCAGGACTGCAAGCTTGTCCTGTCCCTCTTTTGTATATAAACTGACAAACTTCGTCTTCTTCTTCAAGGAGCTGCTGCTGTCTTGTGCCTAATGGTACAAAGATATCAGAAATAACATCAAATAATTCATGACAATGAAAGCAGTCAGGAGAAAAAAACCTCAGTTCTATTCAATAATAACTTATAGGGACTTCCCTGGCAGTCTAGTAGTGAAGGCTCCGCGCTCCCACACAGGGGGCATGGGTTCAATTCCTGGTTGGGGAACTAAGATCTCACACCTGAGTGGTGAGGTCAAAGGAAAAAAAACTTTGACAATTTGACAGGTAGTATCTCAGGGGATTTAACGTGTATTTATTTGATTATTAGTAGCATGACCAACCATCCTTGTTTGCCCAGGACCCAGTGGAATCTCAGAATATAGGACTTGTCAGTGCTAAAACCAGGAGAGTCCAGGCAACTAAGGTGACAACCTGGTCACTTAATTGCTGGTAAGGATAAACATTTTTAATGTTCATTGGTCATTCGTGTTTTTTCTTTTGCTTATGACAGTCTTTGCTCATTTTATTCCAATTAACAAAAGGCTTAAGACAATTTTTTTTTAAGTTCACATTATTTTGGAAACTCTTCTCCACATGTTGTTGCACAGTCACCACAAATGAATTTTTTGATCACTACTCTTCCATCTTAGCCTAACTAACTACCCTGAATATAAATATTTCTGCTTACTTCATGGGGCTACTTTGGGAGCCAAGAGAGAATATGAAAGAGCTCTAAATGCTAAATAATGATGACAGTGGTGGTAGTAGTGAATGTTCTAACATCGGAACATCTTAAAACAGCTAAAGTTCAAATTCTTTCAGTACAAACCCACAAAAAATGTTGAAATTGAAGCCCTGGTGCATTTCCTTAAATATTTTCTATCGTATCTATTTATAATCGCTAAAAATGTCCTTATAATACTAATTTAATCAAGCTGCAAAAAAAAAACAAAAAAACAAACTACCATATAGGAAGGAATATGCCATCATTATCACTCTTTAAAATTCATACACTTGTTGCAAGTTGCCATTCTAGACCAATGTATACCCCTTGTTCTCTGAAATGTATCAGGTGTTTCATCTTTTCCATAGAGCCCGAAAAAGCCTTGTTTCTGAGCACTCACCTTGGCCAAATCAAAAGGTGTTTTGACCTCTGTGGTTGTATCAGGTTCAGTAAATGCAGGAGCTTCCTGTTTGTTTCTCCCTTTCCGCCTACTCCTCTTCAGCTGGTCTCCTGATCTCTGGCCTTCTAACATTTATTTAAAGAAGAAGAAAAAAACATGTGTGTGTGTGTGTGTGTGTGTGTATATGTACATAGATAGATTGGAAATAGTAGGATTCATTGGTAAGTTAATAGCTAATAAAGGGAAGGCAATGCTTAATATTTAGAGTCAAGAAGTCAGGCAGGTTTTTAAATTATCTCTTCCTCTCAAATCAGAATTAAATTCAAACTATCATTTTTCAAGATTACAGTCAATGATAAAGACTACTGGGTAACATTAAGAAGTTAAATTATACTTACGGCTGATTTACATTGCATGGCAGAAACCAACACAACACTGTAAAGCAATCATCTTCCAATTAAAAAAAAAAAAAAGAGTATAAAAAAAATTTTAAAAAGAAGTTAAATTAAATAGAATTCCCTCGTTGCTCAGTGGTTAGGACTCCAGAGTTTTCACTGCCAAGGGCCAGGGCTCAAGCCCTGGTGGGGAGATCAAGGTACTACAAGTCATGTAGTATAGCCAAAAACATAGAAGTTAAATTAAAATCTGATATTTTAGACTGTATAATAATAATGACTTATTTAGTTTGGTTCTCATCTTTAGTACTGTTTAACTTATTGCTGCTGCTGCTAAGTCACTTCAGTCATGTACGAGTCTGTGCGACCCCACAGACGGCAGCCCACCAGGCTCCCCCGTCCCTGGGATTCTCCAGGCAAGAACTCTGGAGTGGGTTGCCATTTCCTTCTCCAATGCATGAAAGTGAAAACTGAAAGTGAAGCCAGTCAGTCATGTCCGACTCTTAGCAACCCCGTGGACTGCAGCCCACCAGGCTGCTCCATCCATGGGATTTTCCAGGCAAGAGTACTGGAGTGGGTTGCCATTGCCTTCTCCTGTTTAACTTATTAGTTACTTGTAAATGCTACTCATACTGAAACCGGTCAACAAAACTTACATTATTGTATAAAGTTTTTCTTTAATCCATGTTTTAAATTTTTCAAGTTATTCTGAAGCTATAGCTGTATCACAAACAAGTATTTTTGTGATATTTTCTAAGTTGAAAAAGTCTGAACTAAACCAATATTCATTACACATCAAGTAGACCTGAACTTGGGCTTTCCAGGTGGCTCAGTGGTAAAGAATCCACCTGCTAATGCAGGAGACTCGGGTTTGATCCCTGGGTGAGAAAGACCCTTTGGAAGGGAAAATGACAACCCACTCCAGTATCCTTGCCTGGAGAATTCCATGGACAGAGAAGCCTGGAGGGCTACAGTCCATGGGGTTGCCAAAGAGTTGGACATGACTTAGCAACTATACAAGAGAACTGAACTAAAAACATGTAAACACGATTCTGCTTAAGTTAGCTCTGAGGAAATATGGGGTGATAGAACATATGCAATCCTATAAACCAGCCAATTTACCAATATTCCAACCTTTAATTTATATAAGTTAATCACATTAACTTAACCTACCATCTTTCTTGAAGGACTGCTGCAGAGTATCAGAAGTCAACTCCTGATCATTCTTTTGCCATTTGGTTACAAGCTCTTCTATAAATTGACCTTTTTTGCCCTCATTTCCCTGAAGGAGGTCAGTAACATATTCTCGTATTTCTTCAGCACTCTCAATGGACAAAACATATCTCAAGAAGCAAAGAAATAAGTTGTTAAAACAAAGCTAGTTTATACTGTGTTTTTCAATAATCATAACAGAGATCAAGGTAGTAAAAAACATTTATTAATCCATTAGAGTGTTTATTTTGAGCCAAATTCAAAGGATTTATGCTGGGATATAAATTTAATTAGGACAAAGACTGAAGCCAACTAGTTCATAGTCTTAACTTTCATGTTATCCTCTTTATATTTCTAGAATCAAATCAGTGTTTTGAAAACAGGCTTCTGGGGCTGTCCTTAACATAGAAATACTTTTTAACCTAAATGGGAAAATAACTTGGAAAGGAATATACAGGTATAACTGAATCACTTGCTGTATACCTGAAACTAACAAATTTTATTTCTAGAATCAAATCAGTGTTTTGAAGCTAGGCTTGTGGGACTTCCCTAAACACAGAAATACTTTCTAACTTAACCGGGAAAATAACTTGAAAAAGGATACACACACACACACAAACACATATATATAACTAAATTACTTTGCTATTTACCTGAAACTAACATAGCATTGTTAATCAACCAGACTCCAACATAAAATTAAGTGTACGAAATACGTATTTATTTTTTAAATATTTCTACTGATAGCAGCAGAATTTTTAACATTTTGACAAACATTTTTGAAGGTCATAGAATAACAAAAAAATTGTCCCTTTTTTTTTTTTAAATTAAGATCACTTTGCAGGGAGGGTCTAAGCCTGCACAGTCATTTTTACGGTTCCATACTACCGCGCAAAGCAAGAGCTACCTATGTCTTGATTGAGGAATGGTTACAAAGCTACATATACTTGTAAAACTGATCAAATTTTACATTTGAACAAGTGACTCTACTGAACAAAACTTACATCTCAATAAACTGTTAAAAATCACTGCTATTTTTAAAAAAACATAATACTTTCCAACAACACATCTGCAGTCATTATATTTTCCTAGGAACAATACAAAGTACTTAATTTTTATACTGTAAAACCTAAAATCTTTTTTTTTTTTTTTTGCTAAAAATATGTATACTACAAGCTAACCAGTTACTGATTTAACATTCTTAAAAATTATAAATTAAGATTGGCAAAAAAAAAAAAGATTAGCATCATATCAGAATGAGCAAATCTACTTTAAGAAAATAGGATGAGGGGTTTCTAAAAGTGAAATCTAAAAGGGGTAGGAAAAAATAAATAAATAAATAAAGGGGTAGGAGTACAAGTCAGTACTTTTCTATAAACCAATCAAACAATATATTGAAAGTGCCTTAAAAACAATCCACTCATTCCATTTACAGAACTCTCTAAGAAATAAGAGACATAGGAATTATGCACAAATGTTAACTATATCATTATTTGAGTTAGCAAAACCTGGAGGCTATTTAAACCTTCCTTAATGGAAGGGGCAAATGAATTCAAGTTTTGGACTTTACAAAATCTAATATGTGGTCACTAAAAGTGAAATGTTTGAATAATTATTATTTTTTAATCATTAACCTGTTTATATTATTTTTTTTTTTACCACGTCGCCAGGCTTGGGGGATCTTAGTTCCCTAACCAGGGATTAAACTGTGCCCTCAGCAGTGAAAGCTTAGATTAGTTTTCTTTTTTTTAATCTTAAAAAGTATCTCTAAATATTTAAAATTTTAAAAAACTGACATATAGTTGATTTACAACTTTGTGTTAGTTTCAGGTGTACAGCAAAGTGATTTGGATATGTACATTTTTTTCAGATTCTTTTCTATTGTAAGTTATTACAAAATATTTAATGTAGTTTTCTGTTCAGTTCAGTTGCTCAGTCGTGTCTGACTTTTTGCGACCCCATGAATCGCAGCACGCCAGGCCTCCCTGTCCATCACCAACTCCCAGAGTTTACTCAAACTCATGTCCATGGAGTCGGTGATGCCATCCAGCCATCTCATCCTCTGTCGTCCCCTTCTCCTCCTGCCCCCAATCCCTCCCAGCATCAGGGTCTTTTCCAATGAGTCAGCTCTTTGCATGAGGTGGCCAAAGTATTGGAGTTTCAGCTTCAGCATCAGTCCTTCCAATGAACACCCAGGACTGATCTCCTTTAGGATGGACTGGTTGGATCTTCTTGCAGTCCAAGGGACTCTCAAGAGTCTTCTCCAACTCCACAGTTCAAAAGCATCAATTCTTTGGCACTCAGCTTTCTTGATAGTCCAACTCTCACATCTATACATGACCACTGGAAGAGCCATAGCCTTGACCAGACGGACTTTTGTTGGCAAAGTAATGTCTCGCTTTTTAATATGCTGTCTAGGTTGGTCATAACTTTCCTTCCAAGGAGTAAGCGTCCTTTAATTTCATGGCTGCAGTCACCATCTGCAGTGATTTGGGAGCCCAAAAAAATAAAGTCTGACACTGCTTCCACTGTTTCCCCATCTATTTCCCATGAAGTGATGGGACCAGATGCCATGATCTTAGTTTTCTGAAGGTTGAGCTTTAAGCCAATTTTTTCACTCTTTCACCTTCATCAAGAGGCTTTTTAGTTCCTTTCCACTTTCTGCCATAAGGGTGGTGTCATCTGCATATCTGAGGTTATTTATATTTCTCCCGGCAATCTTGATTCCAGCTTGTGCTTCTTCCAGCCCAGCGTTTCTCATGATGTGCTCTGCATGTAAGTTAAATAAGCAGGGTGACAATATACAGCCTTGACGTACTCCTTTTCCTATTTGGAACCAGTCTGTTGGTCCATGTCCAGGGCTACATAGTAAATCGTTTTTCAAGTATTTCATATATAGTGATATGTATTTGTTAATTCCACACTCCTAATTTATCCCCTCTCCCTTTCCCTCTGGTAACCATAAGTTTAGTCTTCTACGTCTGTGAGTCTGTTTCTGTTTTGTAAATAAAAGTCATTGATGTCAATTTTTAGAATTCCACATGTAAGTGATACAATATTCACTTAACTGGCATTTTCTGATAATCTATTACCTGTGTTCAAAATTGCCCTTTATAATAGGCTCTCTTAACTTTCTCCTTGCCAATAAGCCTATTTTCTCCCAAACTCAGAAATTCACCTAACTTCCTACAAAAGCCCTACAGCTGCAATTTAAGTTTCAGCATCAATGAGCAAGGAGCCAAATCAAGAAACACTTCTAGGTTTTTAAGTTCACTTTTTGTAGAAATTTTTCCCTACTCTTGAACTCTGCACTGACACCTAACTATCTTTTAGCTCTCAAGTTAAATTCATCCCTTGCAATTAATCTTACGAGTTTCTCAAACCTTAATCAGACTCCTTTTTCCAATGCTCCCCAATACCCTGCACTTCCTTCACCTCAGCACTCATCTTTGCTGTCCCAGCAGTTGGTATGCAGTAATGAAAAAGAAAAGTTAAATCAATTGAAAGCACATATTAAATCAAGTCACCACCTCCACTTCACAAGAATCATAAATTATTAAAGATAATCAGTGCAAATTATTCATTTTACAGATGAGGAAACTAAGGTACAAAATTGGAAGCTAAGTTGCCTAAGGTTCCGAAACTGGTGAATGACCACAGAAAAGAGAACCAGGGATTCCCGAGTCAGGAGGTATCTTTGCACAGTACCACGCCACCCTTCTTTAAATTTCAGGCCCTATTTGATACAAGCAGGACTGGGCAAACTATTGACAAAATGTTCAGAGCAAGGAATTTCTGAAGACAACTTGGCTTGTTCCTTCTCTCCAAAATGTATAAGGAAGGATAATTAGACTTAGACCTAATTATCAGGGATTTGGCGTTTTCCTGGGGAAAGAAGGCCCCACCAGCCGATTGTGGAGGAGGACACCCTATTCCAGAAGCTCAACTATAAAGCGGGAGGTCAAAATTCGGCGCTCGGAAATAGACAGCAGCCCTTTTATCAAATTTCTTCATTCTCATCAACTTTTTAGTCCTTTCCGCTTCCCCGTTTGCTTAGTCAGTACACATCCCAGAGCTCCTTCCCGCCTCGGACCCGAACCGGTCTTACTGTACGATCTCCTCACTGACATCCAGGCCGAAACTTTTCCGCAACTGCTGCGTGCACCAGCCCACCAGAAGCTGGCGGGACGCCGCCCCAGCCACCGCCATTTTCCAGAGCCGGAACCAGCTGGGCTGCAAAAGCTCGGCGTTCTACACCAGACTAGGCCCCTAGCAAAACCGACCTCGCTCGCGCAAGTTCCGCCAGCCTGCACCGCCCCGCGCCTCAGCACCGCCCCCAACGCAGCTCCCTCCCACCTAGGCCCCTCCCACTTCTCCCCGCTTCCTAGTGTCCGCGCTTGAACCCGAGCCAAATCTGCGCTTGGTTCTTCCGCATTGTCAGATGTAGGGCTCGAGAACCGGGAATTCTAAGGCGATACAAATGTCTCTAAAAACTACAGTTTAGGAAACAATAAAACAATACCCCGTAACCTGAGAGGCCAGCTTTTATATTGTTCTGGTTTTAATTGAAAACACTTAAAAGAGCACTTGAAAGCTAGAGTAAATGCTTTAAGTGTTTTCTCTGGTAGTAGAGACTTTATAAAACCCTTGGTCGTCTAATTCCTGAATCATGCTACTTTTAAAACCCCTATTTGCTTTTTTGAGCCAGGTCTTTTCTATTAGAGCCAAGACAACTCTGTAAGCTCGCGGGAGGAAAAAAAAAAAAAAAAAACTTTAATAAAACAGGTCCTGGGATTTGGGTTTGATGACCTTCAATATGAGTTCTCTGTTGATTTTTAAGAAGTTAAAGGTGCATATATATGGGAATCTAGAAAGATGGCACTGATGGTAAATTATTTGTAGGGCAGCAGTGGAGACACGTAGAGAACACAATTGTAGACACAGTGGGGGAACGAGAGAGTGGGAAGAATTGAGAGAGTAGCTTGGAAACATATCACCCTATGTAAAATAGCTAATGGATATTTGCTGTATGATGCAGGGAGCTCAAATCGGGTGCTCAGTGACAACCTAGAGGAGTGGGATGGAGTGGGAGGTGGGAGAGTAGTTCAAGAGGGACGGGACGTATGTATTTCTATGGCTCATTCATACTGATGTATGACAGAGACCAGTACAATATTGTAAAGCAATTATCCTCCAATTAAAAATAAAATTTTTAGAAAAGAAGTTAAAAGTTTTTCATCTAAAGATGACCAGAATTAAGGGTCTTTTTGCTACTTCCTTCTCCTCTGGGACAACAAACTGGAGAAAATTTAGCCAGCTTTCTCTGGAAACCATGACGTCTTTTGACATATTTCATTGGTCAATTTAATTGACTGGCTTTGTGTTACATGTATAGGCTTTTCATTCCCATTAGGCTATTTATACTAAATAATTACATTAATTGGATGTTGTTTCTACCTTATGTTTTCACCGATATAATCAAAATCATAGGTGTGTTGATTTATGTTGAGATTAGATTATTTTATTAATTTGAAAAATATATGACTTTCACACTTAAAAAAGACTGAATTTTCATAAACTGTGGGCACAAGTTTTGTTTCTTCACAGAAATCTGCTACATTTAACACAAATTATAACTTATCCAAATCCTTTACCTGTTTTTATACATGTTCTCTTCCCATTACTAGAGGAATAACTTCCTGAAGACAGAGTAACTTAAGCTTTTTGTACAATAGGACATTCTAGGTCCTCAAGAATAAAAGTGTTCTTTTTTCGTAAGGAATATGTTATTGATTGTAATCTCTATTTGTAATATATGCAGTGTAAAGCCATTTATAATATTACCATATATTAAAATAAATTTATGCCTGAGCAAAGCAAGCACACCTATTTAATATGTCTTAAGGATATTCTTTTGTACAAATTTAGGCAGAAATTTCATCTGTACATACTACAACTTTCTTAATGCCTTAGGCCTTTAAAATTTTCAGGTTCACGTTACACAACTGTCTAGTTTATTTAACTGGAACTGAGGAGCACTTTTCTAAAGCAAACATTTAAATTAAGAATTTTTACTAAGTAGCACTGCTTTTTTTCCTAATTTTTTACTCTAATATGCCTCCTCCCTTACTATAATTGGCGTTAAAAAGACAGACATACAAACAGATATAGTAATACGTAGATTGTCTCTGTGTGTAAAGATATATTTGCAATACTTTTGGCAATTTACTTGGCGTGTTGACTAAGAGAAAAGACCAACAGATTCTCTATGCAGCTCTAATCTCTACAAGGATCTGGGAACTGGGTAATTCAGTCCTTTGTAGAAACCACTTAACTGGAAAGGAAATAATGCGCATTGAAGAAACATTGTGTACTGAGAGAGTCCTGATGATAAAGAACAAGGAGGGGTACCCTAGGGCTTGTTGATTTTTCTGACAGGACTTTGGCTGTAATCTTAGTCTCTAAAATTTAGACAAAGCTACAGATAATTTGCAATACCATCCCTCCTATTATAATGTTAATTTCATCTGCTGTCTAGGTTCTCTAATTCAAAAACATAAAGTAATTGTTGATTCTTTTAAAGCACTAAGTAGCCTTTATTCTGAAAGTTCAAGCATAATTTATTGGAGAGAATTAATGCCATGCTTACACTTTCAGGGTTGCCTTTCAAGTGCGAGTTTAACAAAGTACATCCTAAGGCAACTTCATCTGATCAGGTTTTGTGCCTCGTCTTCACTGTGTGAAAATCATTCATTCCCCAGGCGTATTTGAGTAATTAAGATAAGCATAGGGATAGAAAATAGTCCTAGTCTAAAGTCATGTTCACTACGTGTCACAGATGTACCCTTAACAGATTTGACATATTTTTAAGGAATTTTGATTCCATACAGGTCTAGGGAAAATGTTTTATTATTATAATAATGTTTCTTTTATGTAGGTACAGTGGCTCAGGCCCCAAGAGTCTGCCTGCAATGGGAGGCCCAGGGTTGGATCCCTGGGTCAGGAAGATCCCCTGGAGAAGGAAACGGCTACTCACTCCGGCATTCTTATCTGGAGAATCCCATAGATTGAGGAGCCTGACGGGCCCATGGGGGTCACAGAGTCAGACACGACTGAGCGACTAACTCTTTGATTTTTAAAAATGTATAATTTGCTCAGTTTTTTCTTGTTTCACACCATCCTAGAAAGTTTCATTTAAAAAAATTTTTTTATTCCTGTAAATAGAGAATTTCCTAGCAGTCCAGCAGTCCAAAACTCGGGCATTTCTGCTGCCTGGGTTCGATCCCTAATCCAAGAACTAAGATCCCACAATCTGCACCTCCTGGCCAAGGGTGGGGGGAAAAAAATCATCCCAGTAAATATACTGTATTAGCGTTTGACCATTCCATAGAGTTTTTTTTTAGTATGGATGCTGTAAAGAGAGTTCATGCCTGAGATGTTAACAAGTCCGCTACATTTCAGGAGTCACTTCGAGGAGTGAGATTATGGATTTAAGCCTGTAGTTAACTTTTGAAGAAATGTTGGAATTCGCTGTCTTTCCCGGGTTTTCTTTTCTAAGCAGGCTGTTTTACCCAGTTCACAATCTTAGCACGGATTTTAGCACCCAACACACAGGGCATCCCAGGAAAGCGCCCTGGCACCTCCTACCTGAGGCGGGTACGAATCACAAGCTTCTGCAAGTTGATGGACGGGTCGACCCTGCGCCCAGCCCCGCCGTGATCACCACTGGACACTGGCGATTGGTTGCGCGTGAAAGGCGCGGAACCAATGGGAGTGGCGGTCTGGGAGAGTCGGTGGAGCGCGCGGGAAAGGGACCGCTATAAACTGTGGCGGGAGATTCGTTTTCTGGGCCTTGTCCCGTGAAACATCTTCTTCGGCTGGAGAGTCAGTTGCTCTCCTCTTGAGTTCGAACATGGTGCGGACTAAAGCAGACGGTGTGCCTGGCAGCTACAGAAAAGGTGAGGCAGTCGGGCACAATAGTGGAGGGCAGGTGGTTCTCTGGGCAGCTCCGCTATGGGCGGGAGAAGAGGGGGCTTCCCCGCCTGTCCGCCAAACTGGCCCAGCCCGTCAGGAAGCAGCAGCCTGATCCCTTTAACCGCTTCGGCGGGGACAGGGGAGCGTTATCTGCTGTTCTGGATCGCGGGGCTCTCCTCACCAATCCTTTCCAATAGGCTGGGTCGGAGTGTGTGGCGAGAACGTGGCTCCCAGCCTCTTCGTGCCCACTTCTGAATGCCTTCCTTTCCCTCTCTCCACAGTGGTGGCTTCTCGAGCCCCCAGGAAGGTGCTTGGTTCCTCGACTTCTGCCGCTAATTCCACGCCGCTTTCCTCAAGGAAAGGTAAAAACGCCGCTGCAAGCTCCTACACGAACCCTCTCAAAAGGAGATCAGGCCAGAAACCACTCTTCCCCATACCCACGGCGGAGTTTCTTTTCCTGAGATCCTCACTCCCCAGAATTTCTTCCTTCCTTGCCTTTTGATGTAATGAGCAAGCCTTGGTCTCTTTGGCGGGCTGGGGTAGAGATGGAGGGGTCGCCTGGTCTTCAAAAATTTCAAGCCTCGGGTTAGGGACGGACACACTGTCTCTTCAAACCTGTTTTTCTTTTCTGCCTTAGCGTTGTTATTTTTCTTAATATTTACAACTGGATTTTTTCTTGTGTGAGGCTACTTAAGCACCTGTTTACCAGAATTGAGACGATAGTTGACAATGCTAATCACGTTTTTGTTTTAATTTCTGCATATTGTTCTTTGTCTTTCCTATTACCTTCCTTTCTTCCCTTTTTCTTTCTTTCTTTCTTTTTTTTTTTTTTAGTTTGTTGTCTGTGTGTGTGTGTGTGTGTGTTCCAACCTTGCAGCTCCTGATTCTGTTTTGGGACATTAGGAGGGAAAACTGGGCCAGGGAAAGAGCTTCACATTATTCCTTCTGTGCTAGGAGAGGTTGAGAAAATACCCTGCCATCTGGTGTCTCTCATTCCTTTTAGAAGGAAGTTGAGAGGTTTGGAAGATTAATCCTGCAAGCTCTAGTTAAGAACATAAAGGAAAAAGTGTGTCATACTTTAGTATGACTGTACATAAGGCTAACTGAATAGTTCTGCTCATGGATAAAGTATGAAAAATATTTTCTAGTTGTAAACATCTTGTTAATGCTATTTTTCTAGGATAAATAATACATGTAATAATATTCTGCATTATGTTATATTAATGTATAATGTACTATTTACTGAATATAACTTTATCATGTCATATTTTAAAATTAAAGATAGATATACCACCATTTAATATCCTTTAGATTTGATGTTAAAGAATTGTTTCCCTTTAAAGAATGGAAATTGTATTCTTAATTTTTATTTAGTTCTGTTTTATTTTATAGCTGAAAATAAGTATGCAGGAGGGAATCCAGTTTGTGTGCGCCCAACTCCCAAGTGGCAAAAAGGAATTGGAGAATTCTTCAGGCTGTCCCCTAAGGATTCAGAAAAAGAGAATAGAATTCCTGAGGAGGCAGGAAGCAGTGGCTTGGGAAAAGCAAAGAGAAAGTAAGTTTTCATATTCTGAAGTATAAAGAAATACTTGAAAATTCTTGAAAATAAAAAACAACTAAATATTGAGTAACTAAATTTTCTCTTTGAGCAGATAAGAAAATACAAACCAGAAGTTTTTCAAACTATGCTAACCTCTTATTATGTCACTCCCAAATTTCAAGCATCAATGAAAGATATTGTTTTTACTCATTTACTCAAAGAGGATCAATTCCCATTCAGATGATAAGTGCTACTTTAGTAACCATTAACTTCTGATCTTTATTCTCTATTTTTTTTTCTATTTTCTATAGTCCTTATTTTCAAAAAGTAATTTCCATGTTGGTTTACCTTGATTTCCATTAACCCCTCCTTTCAAAAAACTAGTAGTCCAGCCTCCATAGGAAATATATAACCAATGTGGAAAAGGTGGAAAATACAGAAATCCCCATCACTTAGAAACAACCAGAACAAACACCACAGTGTATTTTATTTACAACTTCTCTGTAAATACATAAGACTACTTCAAAACAAAACAAGATGGGGATAAAACTGCACACATGCAGAGTTTATTGCGTGAACTTTTTAAGAAGATAATTAAATCATGCTTTCAAGCTTTTTTTTTTTTTGCATGGCTCTTTTCAGTTTATTGCATGAAGGAGTTACACTAGTCTAAGTTAAAAGCAGACCCCAAATGGTTACATTATATAAGCTGTGAAGTTTCTAAACTTGTGAAAAGGGACAGAAGGGAAATTCTACTCATTGAAAGGAAATCCTCACTTAAGCTTCAGTGAGCCAAAAGCCCTTAAAACCCATGTACCTTCAGCTGGTCGTCCTTAGCCAGTCCAATCTCTACCAGGAACTGGCATATGTTCTTGCGCTGGTCACCCTGTAGCTGAATTACTTCTCCATATTCTGGATGCTCCATTACAGTACCATTGTAGGCAAATTTCTTCCTAAACACTTTCACTAGTTTCTTTTTATCGTAATCATCAGCGATCCCTTGGACAGTAGTAAGAGTCTTCCTGCCATTTCTTTGTTGAATTCTTATATGGATATAATCCTCAGTGCCAGCAGGAAGCAGATCATCACCCTTACTTGCATCAGCAAAGGGGTCGAAAGAGTGGAGGTTCTGGAAAGTGGACATAAGATATGATTCCTTTTCTTAGGTGGAAACGGCCTGTGGAAGGCAGCAGCAGGAGAAGGTGGGCAGGGGGTACTGAGCGTTGGGAAGCAAGGGGCCTCGAGCTGGGAGACTGCTGAGTCCTCGGTGGTGGCTCAGTGACGGGGGCTGCTTTCAAGCTTTTAATGTCAGGAAAATGCTCATGATAAATGTTGGGCAAAACTGGATTCAAAAGTACAATCATTATTGCATAAAAGACGTGTATAAATACACCAAATCTCTGTACAAAATATACCAAATATCGTGAGTGATGTCACTGGGTAAAAGTTTCTCCTCACACTCGGTGCTACCAATTTTCAACAACAAGCATATTTTAAGAATCTGGGGGATAAATACCTTTAGGAGGGAAAAAACAAGGGAAACCTGCTTTTTAAATAGATTTATGAGAAATACTGCAGACTCTCTAAACAATGTTGAAGTTTTCATTTCAAAAATAAATTATTTGACTGGAGGTGGGGCGTGGTGAGCGTGGGTAGTATGACATCACTGCCATTATGAAGTCTTCTGATTTAAGACCCTGCTAGATACCTCCCAGCACCAGCCAGGAGCAGGTGATCCTCCTGGGCACCAAGCAGCGAGCCGGCCCAAGACGGAGTGATCAACATGGACAAGTGGGTGGTGGCCGGGCTCACACTGGGGCTGATGCTCCTGGTACTGCTCCTGCCCAAGCAAGTCGACTCGTCCGTTCCTTTAACCAGCACAGAAGGTCCTCCACTCCACACCACAACCGTCAGCTGTGCCTGGCAGTCAACACCTAGTCTCCTTGTTGTCTTGCTTGCCCTTCTACACCTCTACCACTAAGAGACTTGGCCAAGAAACATCTAGGTTTACCAACCTGTATTCTAAAGCCCAGTCTGTACGGCATCTAGAAATTCTGTGTCAGGAAGAAAATAAAGTCTTCATCAAATCCATTAATTCCACCCCTTAGTTTAGTAACACAGAAAATGTTGAGAGTCTCAAATTGGATTAGTTTAAGGAGCATCTGAAGGATTTGAGCAGATAATGACAGCCAACATTAAATCTCCTGGAGTTTCATGATAAGAATGGAGACAATATTGGAAATTAATGATGTGATTAAATGTAACAAGAAACATGGACACTTCAAACTGTACCTTGCATCTAGATAAGAATAATTGCATCTTTATCTAGAGAAAAAGGATGAGCTATGGAATGGAGATTCAGTTTTCATTTTGGTTCAAGAAATCTAGAAGGTAAACAATTAGGTGATGCAAAAAGCTTCAGTGATTCTGTTTATGATGTACACTGGAAGGAATCAGCAGTTATTAAATCCTCTGTGTATTGTTTCAGCAGTCTTGGTTTAATGCTGATATACTCTCCGTAATGTTTTACATTGTTTTCATTGTTCTCTTGGGACCTTAACTCTTTTCCTCTGGGCTTTTGAATTTGACTTTGCATTTGGATTTCTGTAATAACTGAGATGTTCCAGGGCAATAATGGGTTGGAATATACTACAAATCCAAACATAGGTAATCCCTGCATATGTACTTAAAAGTCAAATTGCAGGTATTTCCTGTCACACATTCCCATCCAGCAATAGTGCCAGATTAGTTTAGCTAATTCTGATCTCTTAACTTGATTCCGAAGGTCAGAAGTACATTGACTTCAAACAATCTTAAAATACTGCTTTTTATTTCTGGATGTACTAAATAATTTTTTTTTTTTAAATATGGAACGCTTCACGAATTTGCGTGTCATCCTTGCGCAGGGGCCATGCTAATCTTCTCTGTATCGTTCCAATTTTAGTATATGTGCTGCCAAAGCGAGCACCTAAATAATTTTTAAAACCGAAAAATTAATGTTTTGAAGGCGTGTTTGATAAATTTGGAAATTAAGAGGCAAAATATATGAAGGAGGTAAAAAATAATGTGTATTAGGTAGTTGGGAAGTGAAGACTAGAAACTTGCCTGCATTAAATTCATAACTGATTTGTGCTTTCTGTAAATATACACTTATATATTAAACTTGATGAGTAAGAGTAACTACATGTGTAACACTTTCTACATCAGTCATTATTTCTAGATGATTCTAAACCTAAGTGGACTTGATTCTGGAAAGTAAAACTTTAGAACTGCCTTGATGTATAGAAATCTTTTTAGAAGTAGAAATCATTGGTTTACATGTTCATACAATGATGCTTAAATGATAAATATTCAATGTGGCCATAGTACTCTAAATAAATTTTAGCCAATATTTGTCATCTTTAGAAATCTAGAAATCTTTAGAAATCAACCAGACCTAACATCCATCTCAAGTTATGTGAGATCCATGTGTGTGAATGAACACACTCTTGCTTCATATCTGAATACTGTACACCTATTTTGGATTGTACACTGTGTTTGGATTTGATTTGCATTGAACACAGCTAGATAAAAATAAATGGTTAAAGAGAAGTTAAAACAAAGGAATTAACATATAAAATAATATTTTTGCATCTAAAATTTTAAGACAATATTGTTTGTAAGATCATTTAGTAAATTATTATTGAGTGCTTACTATCCAACTTTTGAGATATTTAAAAGGAATGTCAAATTCTGGAGCAGTAGCTGAACTTTATACTTTGTTGCTATATTACTATTATCAGTTCTGTTTTAATAAAATCAAAATGCAAGAGGATACATTTTTGGATAAAGTTTTTTTAACAGACTTGTTATCATGATCCTAAAAGTCTCTTTTAGTTCCTTCTCATTTACTGGCACCATTCTTCCTTATTCTTTCTCATCCTAATATAAACAAACTAATAGTCAATATTCAAGAATATTCAACAATCCTCTTGAATTATTTGTGATTTCAATTAAAAAACAAAATATTTGGCAATATAACCAAATATGGCTGTACCATTGATCATCATAGCAATAAAACCTATATTGCAGGTTTCCTATCATATAGTGAAAGATTACACATATAGTCTCATAAAGAACTTTGATCCATAGTATAATAAAATCTGTGACATAAAACTAGGTAATAGAGGTTTATCTTATTGCTTTAGGCCTCTTTCTTAGATTTGTTATTGTTTGAGAGTTGCATTTATCCCTTTATAGTAAATTAATAGATTGACTTTTTTCTCCCAGTTTTATTGAGACGTAATTGACACACAGCACTATGTAAGTTTAAGGTGTACAGTCTAGTGATTTGACTTAGCTACATCATGAAATGATTACCACAATAGGTTTCGTGAACATCTATCTCATATTGATGCATTAAAGAGATAGAAAATTTTTTTCCTTGTGATAGGCACTCTTTCAATAGTTTGCTATTGATTATAAATAGAAAATTATCAGTATATCAGAAGGACTTCTATTATAATCTCTCTAGTTCTTAATCTGGAATATGGCTACTCTTACGGCTTTATTATTCTCACAAAGGCAGGGTAAATTTACCTGCTGCATAGGAGAGAATCTAAATCAAGAAAAACTGTCTTCTTAAAACCTTAAATCAGGTCTTTGAAGAAAAGAATTTTGGATTACAATAGTGTACATTTGTTAACTTCATTTAATTTCCAGGAAAGTACAATGAAGACCTCTTGGTAATGTAATAATGGATCAGTCAATGGTAATGTTACACCAAGTCAGAATATCCTTGTTTTAGCTTCCTTCTTTCATCTTCTAGCTCTGTGTCAAGATCTAATTTGAAAACTGGCTGTTTAGGATAGATCTCACAAATTTTTACCAGCTCTAAAAAATTCTGATTTAAAAATCTTAATTGACTTTTTCGCTATAAAATATATACTGAGTACCAGAGGACTTTGGGATAATGTAAGTTGTTTTTCAAAAGCTATGTTTACCATATGCCAACAATACAATTTGGGCATTTTCTAGTTAGATAATACATTCATAAATTCCAAAGGATATACAGTCAAATATGACAACTTGCTGTTTTCTCTGTTCAAGTGGTTTGGTTGGATTTTTTTGCTTTCTACTATCACAGAGTTCTTGCTGAAGGATTATACTGCTTCATCAATCTACTTAACACATTGAAAGAAGATGTTATAGAAATAGAGATTCTCTTTTAAATAAAAATGGCAATATATTCCAAAAGGGAAACTGACTTGGCAAATTAAGAGGCAAAATAGCTTATTAAAAATTTTTGTCACTTTAGTGTTTGGAATCTGTAGGGATTTGTCAGTTTATGGGAGTTTAATTTTCTCTCATTTCTAGTCACTTGGCCAGATCCACTGCACTGTTAATGTTCTTGATTTACATACGTTTTTAAAAACTATTCATGTTTTGTTTTTAAAACATTTGACTCAGGTGACTACTGAAGTTCTCTTTTCTTTCCACAGAGCATGTCCTTTGCCACCTGATCACACAGATGATGAAAAAGAATAGAACTTTCTTATTCACCCTTGACTGATGTCTCCTGTTTACTCTGGTATTCTAGGATGTAAATTTGCATAAATGTTTTTGTTCCAGTTAGTTTTGTTGAGTAGGCATTTAACTTAAAAAATGAGGCTTACATTTAGTTATTCAAAAGCAAGTAGTTATGACATTGGAAAGTTTGTAAGATTAATTACGGTTAACACAGTATTTGGTTTCCTTTACCTATTATTAAGCTTTTTCTTGCTAAAATTATTACATGATATTCTAATTATGAATCTGCTGTATTTGAGATTTGCTTAGATCTTTGTACTGTTGCCATTTTATTGGCATTTGATTATTGGAATGATGCCATATTTTTCTTCCTTTTATTTGCTTTAAAAAAGCAGAGGTAGATTTTTGCACATTTAAAAAGTAATGTTAATTAAACTGAACCTGTACCCTTTTTAAGAAAGGTGGCCAAAAAGGCAATGTTGCAAAAATTTGGATGGCTGTCTACCTTCTCCTTAGAAAAATTTAAGGGCAGTTTGGTCCTAAGGTTTAAAGGATTAATAAAGCTTCTGAAAACAACAGCAAAACTATATAATTTTTTTATATTGGAATAGTGGAATTCCAATATAGTGGAATCAGACAGGAAAATTCCATAGACTACTTTAAAAGAGAGGAATTTCCCTAGAATATACCTTTGCTTTAGTGTGACAAAATTACCCTTTGGGCCTATGCTTTTAAAGCTGGAAATCAATAAAACATGAAAGACAGATCGTGCCATAAACCCAGAACTGTCTAAAGTCCTTAGAGCTACTATCATGCTTTTCAAGATAACCGGGGGTATAATCGAAATGGGTATAGTAGTACTTAGTAACTGATATTTTTCTTCCTCATAAGACTTTTTGCTGACCTCCTGTTATCAAAGTTAGCCATGTTTAACAGACATACTTTTCTGAAGTTTGTTTTTAATAAACGAATACTTATTTTCATAAAACTATCCATGTGTGTGCTTCTCTAAGATTTTATCCGACTAGGTATTTCTATTTTATTCCTTCCAAATGCAAATCACTGAACAGACCTGATTTTATGAACTTCCAAAATAAGTCCTGATGACTATAGATTACATTTTTTGCTTAGAGATAGATATTAAACATACTATTACTGAATTGAGACCAGAGTTTTATCCTAAGTACTTCCTTAATAATTAGGCTTTTGATGGATTTGAAACCTGATTTGCTATTTTTCATTGATGGAGAGAGGAACTTGATGGAGAATGTGTCTAATGAAGTCTAATTTTGATATGTAATTGTTTCCAAAAATAATTTGACCTAAAGAAACTGCATTCTTTTCAAATACAATCCTTTCAAAATATACAATTGTTAGTGATGTCTAACTTTATTAAGGAGGGCATGGCAACCCACTCCAGTATTCTTGCTTGGAGAATCCCATGGACAAAGGAGCCTGGTGGGTTACAGTCCATAGGGTCCCAAAGAGTTGGACACGACTGAAGTGACTTAGCAACAAAGCGACTTTATTAGGCAGACTTCCCAGGTGGTGCAGTGGTAATGAATCTGGCTGCCAATGCAGGAGATGCAAGAGATGTGGGTTTGATCGATGGCAAGAGATGCAGGTTCGATCCCTGGGTCAGGAATATCTCCTGGAGTAGGAAATAGCAACCCACTCCAGTATTGCCTGGAAAATTCCATGGACAGAGGAGTCTGGCGGGCTACGGTCCACGGGATCACAAAGAGTTGGACACAATTGAGCATACAGCACATACATACAACTTTATTAGTCAAAGGTCCCATGTCATCTGTTTCCTTGTCAAAGCTTTTTTAAAATGTAGATTGTCAGTTTAGCCCCTTCTAAACATAAGTATGATCATGATGGTGTGGGATGTCAAGTGGGCCTTAGGAAGCATCACTACAAACAAAACTAGTGGAGGTGATGGAATTCCAGCTAAGCTATTTCAAATCCTAAAAGATGATGCTGTGAAAGTGCTGTACTCTATATGCTAGCAAATTTGGAAAACTCAGCAGTGGCCACAGGACTGGAAAAGGTCCATTTTCATTCCAATCCCAAAGAAAGGCAATGCCAAAGAATGTTAAAACTACTGCACAATTGGACTCATCTCACACACTAGCAAAGTAATGCTCAAAATTCTCCAAGGTAGGCTTCAACAATACGTGAATAAAGAACTTCCAGATGTTCAAGCTGGATTTAGAAAAGGCAGAGGAACCAGAAATCAAATTGCCAACATCCGTTGGATCATAGAAAAAGCAAGAGAATTCCAGACAAACGTCTACTTCTGCTTATTGACTACACTAGAGCCTTTGACTGTGTGGATCGCAACAAACTGTGGAAAATGCTTAAAGAGATGGAAATAGCAGAACACTTTACTTGCCTCCTGAGAAATCTGTATGCAGGTCAAGAAGTAACAATTAGAACTGGACATGGAACACCAGACTGGTTCAAAATTGGGAAAGGAGTATGTCAAGGCTGTATGTATTGTCACCCTGCTTATTTAACTTATATGCAGAGCACATCATGCAAAATGCTGGGCTGGATGAAGCACAAGCTGGAATCAAGATTGCTGGGAGAAATATCAATAACCTCAGATAGGCAGATGACAGCACCCTTATGGCAGAAAGTGAAGAGGAACTAAAGAGCCTCTTGATGAAAGTGAAAGAGGAGAGTGAAAAAGCTGGCTTAAAACTCAACATTCAAAAAACAGATGATGGCATCTGGTCCCATCACTTCATGGCAAATAGATGGGGAAACAATGGAAACAGTGACAGACTTTATTTTCTTGGGCTTCAAAATCACTGCAGATGGTGACTGCAGCCATAAAATTAAAAGACACTTGCTCCTTGGAAGGAGGAAGCTATGACCAACCTAGACAGCATATTAAAAAGCAGAGACATTACTTTGAATTGATGCTTTTGAACTGTGGTGTTGGAGAAGACTCTTAAAGAGTCCCTTGGACTGCAAGATCAATCCTGAATATTTTTTGGAAGGAGTTAGGCTGAAGCTGGAGCTCCAATACTTTGGCCATCTGATGTGAAGAACTGACTCAGTGGAAAAGACCCTGATGCTGGGAAAGATTGAAGGCAGGAGGAGAAGGGGATGACAGAGGATGAGATGGTTGGATGGTATCACCGACTCAACGGACATGAGCTTGAGCAAGCTCTGGGAGTTGGTGATGGACAGGGAAGCCTGGCGTGCTGCAGTCCACAGGGCTGCAAAGAGTAGGACACGACTGAGCAACTGAACTGACTGAAACTCCCTGTTTTATGTTGAAACTGAATCAAAAGATGAAATGTATATATTAAAAAGATAAAGTAAGTTTTAATTTTGTACCCTTCTTCACAAAGTTTAATCTGGCTTTTCTTTTTGAATGGGTTATTCAAATAATTAGTGTTAAATTCCTGAACAAACAATGACTAAAGCTACTGTTAGGGAATTTTTGAATGCTAATGGAATTCGTGAGGTTCATACAAATTTTATGTTTACATAGTTTCAAAAGGGCAGATAATACTGTACTGAAAATTATAGTCTGCTCAGGTTATTTATGAGATAACAAATACCATTTTTTTAAAAAGCAGAAAATATAGCCTAAACTAACTGAACTTTTCCCATATTATATATATACTGCTTCCAAATCTCATCGTATTTCGAATTCTTCATGCTAACTCACTTTTGGAAAAATTGAAGGTTCAGCTGGGTCTTAGTCCAACTAACATCGTTACAGTGGTTCCTTCTACCTTTGAGGATAACCTGTAGAGGTGGGAAAGATTTTCACTGAAGTCCCCAAAACTGGGAGGAGTGTTAGAAGCTATCTTATTCAACTCAAGCCGCCTATAGCTTTTCAGTAGATGGGCTATTTTATTAGCTGGCAGTGCTAATTGAAAATGCTATGAGTTAAAAATTTGATTTTTGGACTTTCCTGGTGGTACAGTGGATAAGGATTCACCTGCCAATGCAGGGGACAAGGGTTCAATCCCTGGTCTGGGAAGATTCCACATGCCTCAGAGTAACTAAGCTCATAACTACTGAGCCTGCTTGCTGCAACTACTGAAACCTGTGCACCAAGAGCCTGTGCTCTGCAACAAAAGCCACCATAATGAGAAGCCCACGCAACACAATGAAGAGTAGCCCCTGAATGCCAACGCAACCAAAAGAAATTAAAAAAATTTTTTTTCTTAACTCCCCTCCTGTTCTTGGTTCTATCTTAAAATAACATAGAACAAGTTACTCCTTTCCAAAACAACCTTCAAGTATTTAATAATAGTTGCTACATCTTTAGCCTTCTCTTCCTACACTTGATCTTAGCCAAAAGGCTGAGAAGCGATAGCCTTCTCTTCCTAAGTCTAAACATTAAATTGCTTATGTTACATGACTCCTAAGTGGATTTCTGTTTAAGTCCCTTGCGCAGGGGGCCATGCCTTGTGTGTTATATATTGCTTAGGCAGATAAACAGTAAATCTAGCTTTTTCTTCTAACTGATACCAAGTAATCATTAATTTTGGTATCTTTTATGTTTGTCTATTTTGTCTTTTGTATTTGGAGATGCCAATGGAAGTCTAAGAATATTTGAATATTTAAATATTAATCATTGATAACAATATTTGGTTTCCGAAAAATAAACATAATTCTTTCTTAAATGATTACAAAGGACAATTTAAAAAATGACAAAAGCTTTGAAGAGATTGAGAAAAAGGCTAGAGGTATCCTGTATTGATCTGAAGGATGAAGGTACAGTATTGACCTTGAAGGCTGTTTGAGATCTATCATAGATTTGAGAGCACTGTCTTAATTATGGTTCATATTAAGAATATGGATTCCTGGGAACTTCCCTGGTGGTCCAGGGGTTAAGACTCTACATTTCCATTACAGAGGTTGTGGGTTCCATCCCTGGTCAGGGAAGTAAGATCCCACATGCTGCATGGCATGACCAAAATAAGTAAATAATAAAGTTTAAAAAATAAAAAGTTGATATGGATAATAATTTAAAAAAAAAGATTATGGAGTTCTGTGATACTGCTCACAAAATCCTGAAAGTGTAGTTAAGCCCACATAGCTAATTTTAGGTGTGGATTGTGCTATATACTTATTTATTTCAATTTTTAAATATTTATCAGTATTTTAGGTGGATTTACATACAATAAAATTGTATTACATACAATAATATGTTTTCAGGGTACAAGTTTTCATAAATGTATACACCTATGCTGTACATCTTTAGAGGTCTCCAAGTAGTGAGTGTATTGAAACTGATGGACTTAAATAAGTCAAGTGATCATTTAGGAGTCAAGCCAGATATTCATACACCTACACAAAAGTAACTGAATAATTTTTAAAAATTGTAAGAAGAGAGGATGTAAATGCTATTGTATGTCACATTTCTTCAGACAACAGGAAAAATGAATGATGCATAGGAATTTGCAGTTTTGTATTGACTTAAACTACCAACTATTACCCAATAAAACATTTCTTTCTATAGAACAAATTTACTGTATTTATGTTTTTAATATTTAAAGACATCTAAGTCCACCACAGTTTCATTTTAGATAAGTTGTTGCTCATTGGGCTTATTGTTTACTTTTCTAACTAAAAATTTTAAAATATTTAACCTGTTGGCAATTGAAATACCAAGCTCTATTTTGCTAATTACAGCCAGTTTGTTTTGAGAACAATTAATTGTTCTTTAAGTCTGACTAGATGTACTCAGATTTTATGTGCATTTTGTTTGCGTATACTCCCACATGTATGCATGTCCAGGGCAAGGGTTGAAATGTTTTAGACTTCTTTAACAACCTACTACTGACATTTGAACCTGAAGTTATTTCCTTCAGGTTTTGCTGAATAGACTCTCTCTGGTAAACTAATTTAATGCTGTCTCACGTGTACAGGAAACTAACAGATCTGCTGTTCCTTTAAAGTTACCAAAGCTCATTCCCTCTGCCCTGGCTAGGTGGACAACTGTTCAATATTGGTGACTAAGGCTATGATAACCAGTAAAATTATCATGCCCAAACTATCATGACCAATAGCCAGTAGTTGTAAAGACATCCACTGCCGTGGACTAGAGCAGGGGGGTCCCCAATCTCTGGGATCTAATGCCTGATGATCTGAGGTGGAACTGATGTAATAATAGTAGAAATAAAGTGCATAATAAACACAATGTGCTTGAATCATCCTGAAACCATTCCCCCCAACCCAGGTCGGTGGAAAAATTGTCTTTCATGAAATCGGTCCCCGGCGCCAAAAAGGCTGCGGACTGTTGGACTAGAGAACAAATTGAAAAACTACTATTAAGCTTTATTGCTTTTAAGCAGATCTGTTCAAGACAGGAAAGTTAAGCCAAAATTTTCACTCATTTTTCTCTGAATGCCCGATTACACTCCTCTGAATATTTAACTGCCGTAAACATATAGGTCATTTACCTAAAAAGAGGATTAATTATGTAGATGGCTTTTGCTCCAAGAAGTGGTTTTGCCAATATATTTCAAACTCAGATCACTCAACACAAGACTATATGACGTCTCTTATTAACTTTTCTTGTCCACAGTACACGAATGAAAGTTTACTGAGTAGATTAAATGTCTTCCTCCTTCCCAAGTTTGATTAACGGCTTCCTTTGGCCTCTTCTCATTGTTTCTTTTAAGAATTAATTCTTTCCAGATCATACACAAGCAAGTGCAATCCTTAACAAAAGAAAAGATGGATGAAACTTTCTCACCATTGGGTTTCAGGGGCTTGTCACATGAAAACGAAGTCCATGAAAACGATTTTATAACGGAAGAGATTTAAAAGCCCAGTTGAAACATAACTGAAAATCCACAAGAGGGAGATGCTTGCTAAACCGCCAGAAAGTAACTCCCTGGAGGGACCTGAGAGAGCTTTAGGAGGAGTC
Organism: Dama dama; assembly: GCF_033118175.1. Taxonomy (NCBI): domain Eukaryota; kingdom Metazoa; phylum Chordata; class Mammalia; order Artiodactyla; family Cervidae; genus Dama; species Dama dama. Next base: position 56,646,362 of record NC_083692.1, on the reverse strand, counting down.
AGTAGGTCCGCCCGGGATTCAGGGAGGGAGGAACAGGAGTAAACAGTGGCTGGAGGCTCGTAGGGGGAGTACAAGCGAGGGGAAAAGCAGAATTGGCTTCGTGACTTTGGCAGCGGAGCCGGTGCTCAGCCCAAGACCAGGAGCGAAGGTAAGAGTGTGTTACCCAAAAGGAGCACACGTTCCCAGTTACCTCCTGATCGTCCCAGAAGTAATGGGGGCGGTTGTCTTTGAAGGCGCTTCCGCTTAGCAACCCCACGCGGTTGCTAAGGAGGGGCGATGGCGGGGATGACCCGGAAGTGGTGTTGTCCATTTCTCACTGCCGGCTTTAAGTTTGTCCTATTGGGAGGGCCAGGGTGCTCTGCGCCCGGCCGAGGGTGGGGCCAGCGCTAGAGGTTCCGGATCGGCTTCAGCCGCCCCTTCGGCTCCTCGCCTTCCCCCTCCCCTCCCGCACCTCTCCTCCCTCCCTTTCCTGGGAAAGAGAGAAGGCTACGCTGCGGGTGGGTAGAGAAGCTGTCGGCGCCTCCGGGAGGGGACTCCGCCCGCCCCATCTGAGTCCCGGAGCACGGCCAGACCAGGTACTCGCTCCGTCTTCGTCGGGGTCCAGGAGGCTGGAGCCTGAGGGTGTGTGTGTATCTGGGGGCTTGTGGGGGAGCCCCCTTCTGCAAATCGCGGAGGGGAGCGCGGAGATACTGGGTGGGGCGGAGGCCGGCGTGTGTGACTGTTGAGGGTTGCGGAGGTGGAATGGAGGGTTGGGGGGTCACGGCTGACGGAGAGTTTCGGGCGGTCCGGTCGAGGTTGCGGAGGAGGCGCTCCCTCGGATACTGAAGACTTCGGCCGATGTGGACGGGGAGTTTGCCACCTGGAGGGTTATCTCTGAAAGAGGGGGGCATCCTCCGGGTCCAAAAGGAGAGCCTGGACCCTGGCGGGGTAGATGGGGCAATCTCACACTTCCATTGCCCGACTCTTCCGCCCACCTCGCTGGGACGGAGCCCGGCTTCGCGGGTTGTGGGGGTTGTGAGTCGGCTGGGCACCGCGGGGAGCCGCCCTTGGCAGAGCTAGGGCAGTGGGGTGGGTAAGGAGACCTCCCTCCTCTCAACTTCCGTGCGCTTCCCCCGCTTCTTCCTTCACTGCTCTCGAGCCCCGGTGTCTCTACAGGAGCGGTCCCTCACTCCCCAAGTGGTGCAGGCATCACAGAGTAAAAGAAAGAGGGTGGAACTGGGTTTGTTGCCCATAAATGATGTTTCGAATGTTTGGGAAGTGCCAGTCAACCAAGTCTCCCAGATCAGTAGTAAGTCTGGTCTGAATTTTAGAAAAGTGCAATCCTGAAAAGCACCAACCTATAGTCTAGTCTGGCATATCCTTGTTTGGTAGGTATGCGTGTTTATAACAAATAGACTTGGGGGACCTTCAAAACATAGAGGTCTAAGCGAGACATGTTGAGGCAAGCCTTTGCCAACATCTTTCTTACCTGCCAGCGAGCTTGCCCTAGTTTAAACGAAGCAGAAAGATCCTCTTCATTTATATTTCAATCAGAGACTGAATTGTAGGTTCTGTGTGGTTATAGATGTCTCAGAATAGATAAGTGAACGTTGAAAAAGAGAGAGAGACAAGGTTCCCTGCTTTTGCGCCTATCTCTTAATCTTTTAAGGAGATAATTGTGGTCAAGTGGAAGTATTGGCTTTGAGGTTAGGCAAATCTGGGATTGAACCAGGACTGCCTCTGGATAGTTGTTGACCTTGGGTTAAGTCATGGAACCTACCAGAGATTCAGTTTATTCATAAGTAACATAAGTTAGAATTCTAATCAGTTTTATAAAAGGGGGGGTTAATGTATTTAAATAACAGCTTTAAATGGAAGCACCTTCCAGTTGAAAGATGAATTATGATTAATCTTACACAGTCAGGTCAGCCCAGTTTTGTGGAATGAGGTTTGAGATAGGAGCAGAACTGGATAATATTCCAAATCATGTATACACAGCAGGACTTTCAGTAGCTTCTAGATACTGATCATAAGTAGCGTGAAACTCAGTTGTTAGTAGTTTCTTAAAACTCTGAAAAATAAAGCAGAATGTGTGCATTAACTGAAATGACCAAGAATGTTTCAGAGGTTTTTTTGTTTTTCAGATTTGTGATGTGTATAGTATGGATTGATAAGAAAAACATTGTAAAAGTAATGTATATAAATCTTAATTAACATCACATATCTTTGGAGAGAATTAAAATTGGGGCATAAAATAGAAGGTAGTTGTAATTTTAAAAATAAAATCAACACAAGTAGCATGACTCATCTTGGAGTTAAACTGTTAGCAAAACTTAGATTTTTTTGATATGTGTAATATATGTAAAATAAGTGAAATGGAATGAATTTCTGCCCTTAAGTCTTTGTGATGATGATGTAGAAATATATCTCAGAAACTTGAAATCTTTATGTTAATTTGTTTTGTAGACTTTAAAAGGATACAGTTAATTTGTAACCTGTTGTATGTCAGATTTTCAGCTCATATAGTTTGCTTTTTGATGTAACTTAAAGTTAGTAATTTTGGGGGGTTGGGGAGGTTATGCAGAGTGGCCTGCAGGATCTTAGTTCCCTGTGCCTGCGTGTTCAGTGGTGTCCGACTCTTTGCGAGCTCATGGACAGTAGCTCTCCAGACTCTGTCCATGGGATTCTCCAGGCAAGAATGCTGGAATTGTTTGCCATTGCCTCCTCCAGAGATCTTCCCGACCCAGGGATTGAACTCCCATGTCTCCTGTGTTAGCAGGCAGCTTCTTAATGACTGAGCCACCTGGAAAGCCTTTAGTTCCCTGACCGGGAATCAAACTTCGATCCCTGCAGTAAAGCACAAAGTCCTAACTACGGGATCACCAGGGAATTACTGGTAATTTTTAAATTACTGGTAATATTTAAATGTACTTTATACTCAAAAGATAAATAACTTGCTTTAATAATAGTTTTTTGTGTGTGTGAAAAGTGGTTATAAAATGTGTAATTCAATATTACTTTTTAGAGAAGTTTATAGGTTTTCCATAATTTTGAGAGAATTTTCAAATGTATTTCTTCTTTGTGTTTTTCTTTTTTTTTTTGGTTTTCACGCATTTATTGGGGCCATCGGGGCGGAGGCTGCTCCCTGTCAACCGAGGCGCTCACAGTCTCTTCAGGCTCGGTCCCTGGGGGTCCTGGGGGTGGCTGGGCACGTCGGGCATGTTCCCGTCGTCTTGGAGGGGCACTGGGTAGTTGCAGGGTGTGGCCCGGTTGATCATGAGCGGGTACTTGGTGTAGGGGCTGAGTGTGGGCAGGATTACAGCGAGGCCCACAATGGCGAAGGATGCCACTAGCACCAGTTCCTTGGCCCAGACATTCTTGAGGAAGGCTGCGACTCTCTCAGCCATCTTGGTCGCGGCGGTGACAGCCTTTGTGTTTTTCTTAAACAAAGTTGAACTTTTTTTTTTTAAATAAAACTGTCCAGCTATGTTGCATACTCATTGAGGTAGAAATACTGTTTTAAATTTTATCCATCACTGCAGCTACATAATAGGCACCTAATAGATATTGGTCAAATTGATAACTGGATGGATATATTTTAAATTATTGATGATATACTTATACTATTTTTTAAAGAATTGAAATTATGTTTTTACTATAGTCGTAGACTTTTTATAAGGTTATTCAACTTTCAAATGGCTTTTCTGAGATTGTAAAGTCTTTATATGTAAGCATTTAACGGTTTTCCTGGATCATTATTTTTCAACATCTTTTGAATCTTAAAGTTGAGACCATATTATATTGCTTTGGTAAAGCCATGAGAAGCTCTCATTTTTTCCTCTATCTTCTCATAAAACTTAAGTAATTTATTTTGGTGTAAGACATAGGATACTAGCTGTTAAAAGATATATCAGAAATGTGGGCAGTAATAGAGACTGTTACATATGATACTTTTCTCAATGACCTTTTCCACTTAAACAACGTATGTGGCCATTCCACGAATCTTTGCAGTTGTCAGTTATGGAATTTGCTTGTCAGGAAATCTAAAAATGACTAAACCTTCCTTTAACGTCTGTCTCTTGGATGATCTCAGAAAGCCTTAGGAAAGATTGGGAAGGTTTATATAGCATACTAGCATATATAATGAACAAAGTACAGTTAACTTTATTGGTATTGCCAAACCAGAAGTGAATTACTGTGGAAATGTTTCAGAAATGCCAGGCAATGCTTTACTCAAATCAAATGAGTATTCTTCCAGAGCTTGTTTCTATTTTAGAGCTTATTTCTTTTTGGAGCTATGATTTGGTCTCTAGTAAAGATAAATAATCATCGTATCCAGAAAAAAAAGCTGATATCATAGACAGACTTTATTCTCACCAGTCTTGATAGAAACTGCTTCAGTGGCTTCAGAAAACTGAAAGTAGGTTTTCATGAAAGAACTTTAGAATTTGTGGAATGATAGTTTTTCTCTATTTAACATCTAACTTGTCTCTACTCATTTCTGCCCAATATAGAAGCTGGGAAGAAAAAAAAGAATGAATTTACTTCAGAATTAGCATTTTATGTTTTGTAGGTTAATTATTTGGAGAGCTATATTGGATTTTGACATTATTGAGATTGTGTTCAAGATGGACTCAGGGAAAAAAAAATTAAAAGAGATGCCATCTGTTTCAGATTCCTATTCCCTCACCCCTTCATGTTTTGTGGCTTTGAATTCATCATATTTTTTCTCAAAAATCAAAACCCTCAGTAGATTTAAGTTATATAATTTCAGTTGTGTCAGTGAAAATGTAGCTAAAAGAACTTGCATTTTATATTGAGTTACACAGAAAGATCTCAGATGTTGGTTAAAAGTAATTGTTATTTCACACTGTCTGAACATGATATACCTTCATACATCTTTGTTATCATTTGCTTAATAAACCATTCTTGTCATTACTGCTTGCCACTTATGGGTGGAAGCTGCTAAAAAAGTGGATTATGGAGATGTAGAATAAATCGTTTTTTCCCTATATTACAACTGGAAGAGAAGCTTCTTCTAGAAGAAGATTTTTTAATTTACTGATGAATCCACTTAAACTTACTCTTTCTTTCTTTATTTATTTTCCATCTTTGGGCCTCACCTCCTGACATGTAGGATCTTTTTTTTTTTTAACTAACCAGGGATCGAACCCAAGCCCCCTGCATTGGAAGCATGGAGTCTTAGCCACTGGATTACCAGGGACATCCCTAAATTTATTCTTTTAGTAGTGAGTTTTGCCTTGTTGTTTAGTTGCTGAGTAGTGACCAACTCTGCGACTCCATGGATTGTAACCTGCCAGGCTCCTCTGTCTGTAGGATTTCCCAGGCAAGAATACTGGATTGGGTTGCCATTTCCTACTCCAAGGGATCTTCCTGGCCCAGGGATTAATCCCATGCCTCCTGTGTCTTCTGCATTGGCAGGTGAATTCTATACCACTGGGCCACCTGGGAAGCCCATAGGGATGTCCAATTGTTTTATTAAAATATTTTCTATCCTAAAATGTTAGTATGGTAGTTTTTTTAAAAGACTTTAATCATTTATTTTTGGCCACATGGCATGGGAGATTTTAGTTCCTCTACCAGGGATTGAACCCACACCCCCTGCAGTAGAAGGTTGGAATCATAACTGCTGGACCACTGGGGAAGTCCCAAGACTTTATTTTTTAGAGCAGTTTTAGGTTCACAGCAAAGTTTAGAGGAAGGTACAGAGATTTCCTATCCACTGTCTGTTCCCACACATGCATAGCCTCCCCCATTATCAATATTCTCTACCCAAGTAGTACATTTGTTATAACTGTGAACCTACATTGACACATAATCTCCCAAAGTCCATAGTTTAATTTAGGGTTGATTCTTTGTACATACTATGGGTTTGGAAATGTGTAGTAACATTTATTCATTGTAATAATATACAGAGTATTTTCAATGCCTAAAAAGCCTCTGTACTCTGCCAATTTATCCCTCCCACCACCCTAATTCTTGGGTAGTTTTTTCTTTTTTAGAAATAAAATGAATAAAATAATTCCTGGGGGTGGTTTTGAAATGAGATTTTTCTAACATTTTGAGATATAATTGTTCAGTCTTGAGTTTCCATTTCAAAGATTGATGCTGGGTCATTAGGTGTTAATTGACAGGTGCTGTAATTCTTTGAGATATGTAATGGGGCATTAGGAAACGTGAACTAAATGTGGTACTTTCCACATAGCAATTGCAGGTGGTAAGGAGGATTGATAGGAGATCTGAATTCAGGAGTTTTGAACTATCAGTAAAGTTAAGGTCTTTTGCCACTTGCATTTTATTGTCGTGCAGGTTTCGGCTGTACAGATTTCTCTTTGGCTGTCCTCTCCTGTGTCATCTTCCTATTACAGTTGTTGAAGGCCATCCAGAAACTTGAGCTGGCAAAGTCTGAGTAGGAAGAGACATCATAGGTACTGCTATAGTTGCCTGATACTTCAAATTCGGATTCAGAGTGGAAATAACTGTTTTGAAAGTAATGCTGTCCTGACGCACTATTTCTCACATAGCTCAAGTACTAATTGTTAGAATCCTCTTTCAGTTGGCTTTTTAACTGTCCTGTCCTGGTTTTCTAGGACACCTATTTTCCAAAATGCTTTAACCTTAAATTGGTATTGTGACATCCAAATATTTCAGTAATCTAGAGTATGATGCAGAAAATGTTTAAAAACTCCATGCTTGATGGATTTTGTTTTCTTTTTCACCTAGTTCAATAAAAACAGACATGAGGAACATTCTGTTTGTGTGATAGCACTTAGGTTTTCCAAAGATAGATGCTCTCCCAATCAATCAATACATAAGCTCGTTTTGCCTTTAATGGGATCCATCTGGTTAATGCTTATGTTTCTTGAGTTTCATAGATTATGGAATCATAAAGTAAAAGAAAACTTGGAAATGGTCGAGTTAGACTTTCTCATTTTACAGCTGAGATTACTTAAGTATAGAGAGACTGAGACTTGATCTAGATTGTATAGCTGATGAATCACACTGGAACCCAAGTCTCCTGACTTCTATTCCAGTTGTTTCTGATATAATATACCAGTTCATTCACTTAATGAGGATAAACAATTTTATAAGAAGTAAAATTTCCAAGAAATTTAAGTAGACTGTAATTCAACTAAATTATTTAGTTGAAATCCTAAATTAGTTAATTTATGAAGTGTTGAGTTAGTATTTTTAAATACTAGGTGTCACTGGATCTTTAGTTAAGAGCAAATTTGTTACTTTTCATATTCTAGATAGAAATCAACCAGTTCAAAAATAATGAAGATATTATAGCCTATATTTAGCAAGCACATATTTGACTGCATTAAAAAGAATCTTAATGTATTTTTTTCTTTGCACAGTGGAGATAATCTGTTAATATTTAATGTTGTAAAGCAACAGTGGAGTTCTACTTTATGTAGAGGTATATTTATAAAACTAGAGTGGAGTGTTATGTAAAACTGAAAGTACAGATTAATTTAATATGCATCTGGTGAATTCAGGGCTTGAAGGATGCACATCTGTTGAGAAAACAAATCATAGAACTATTCAGAGCTTCAGCATCTTTAAATATGTGGGCTTTGATTCTCTTTAACTGTTTTGAAACAGTCTTTAATGGATTTAGAAAAGGCCATTTGCTCTAAGGAAGCAACTGTGAAGCCATTTATGATGCTATTAATCATTTTATTATTCTCAGCAACATTTTGATACATTAGTGTTTTTTTCAGTTTATTTATTGGGGGAGGAAGGAGTTAAATGACTCACAGTAACAAAAGGAGTTTGTTGCAGAACTGTATTTAAAAAAAGAGGGAGTATAGTTTCCTGAACTGGATAGAGTAGAAGTATTTAAGGCTCTGAATTTCAATTTGAATGCACAATTGGTGAGGAAACACACTGAGTTCCTACTGTATATTATCACCATACTAGTATTGTAGTTAAGATGGAACTTCAAGATATAATCATTGATCAAGCTTGAGAATGAATTTAAAATGAAAGGTGGAGAGTAACATGGTTTCATATGTAACTAAGTGCAAACTTGATACACTCTAATAGCACTATCGGAATTTGGGGGGGGCGGGCAGAAAATTCAGTGAGCATTCATTAATTCTGATGGGAAGAAGATTGAAGGTAAAGTAGGGATCTCAATTTTGCTGCTTATTATAATCACATGGGGACTCTTGTCCCAGGATCAGTTGAACCAGAATCTCAGGGGTGGGACATTCATAGCTTTTTGTTTTGGGGCCTCACCATGTACCTTGTGGGGTCTTAGTTCCCTGACCAGGGATTGAACCTGTGCCCCTGTCCTGCACACTGGACTGCCAGAGAATTCCCCTACTCTGAATATAAACATATTCTCCTAGTTTTTAAAATCCTCCCCAAGATGTTTGTAATGTGCAGGAGGTGTTGAGAACCACAGGCTTTAAGGATGGGTGTGATTTGGATAGTCAGGAAAGTATTTGGGGGCAGCAGAGTTATAGCAGGGTCAGGAGAATTGGGCACACCCTGTAAAACTAATGAAAGTTGTATACTCTTTTTAGGTAGTAGGGAGAAATAAGATTAAGGAGGCAGAACGAAAGTATGAAAACGTTAGTCACTTAGTCTTGTCTGACTCTTTTCGAGCCCTTGGACTGTAGCCCGCCAGGCACTTCTGTCCAAGGAATTCTCCAGGCAAGAATACTGGAGTGGGTTGCCATTTACTCCTCGAGGGGAATCTTCTCAACCCAGGGATTGAACCTGGGTCTCCCGCATTGCAGGCAAATTCTTTAACCACCTGAACCATCAGGGAAGCCCTTAAGGAAGCAGAAGGGTCATATTTTAAGCAGTTCTTCTCAAAGTGTGATTCCTCACTCAACAGCCTCAGAATCATCTGGAAATTCATTATGAAGCAAATTCTGAGGCTCTGCTCAATACTTGCTGAATTGGAAACTTCAGGAGTAGATTCCAGCAATATATTTTTAACAAGCAATCCATATGATTCCGATGTACACTAGAGTTTGAGAAGAGCAGTTAACAGGCTGATGAAAGGCAGAGAATATTAGATTGGATGTCATAATAAGTAGTGACCCATTGAAGGTTTTTTCAGCTGGGGAGTAACAGGATGTATTTCTATATATGCAAGGTAAATCTGATTATGATGTGCAGTATCCTTTGGACTGCTAAAAGAGGAATGAGGAAAGCCAGTTGAGGAGGTACAGACATAATCTAGTGGATATAATCTAGCAGTGACAGCCTGTCCTAGGAAAATCTTAGTGAAAACAGAACAGTAATAATAGTGTTGGCAGTTTAGTGTTTGTTATATGATAGGAATTTGCTAAATGCTTTGGACACATTCTCACAGCAAGCCTCTGAAGTGTGACTCTTATTCCTATTATACAGATCAGAAAGTGAGGCAAAAAAAGGAAGGTTACCACCAACTTTCACACTGTTGATGAGTGGGAGACACAGCATGTCAAGCTCAAGTACTTGTGCCTCTTGAAGAAAAAACTTACAGTACCTGGAAACTAACTGGAGATCAGGAGATAAACAAGACTCGGAAAAGTTTCAGTCCTTGGTGACATATAGCAAGGGGAAGTGACTGTCAGAAGGGAAATAGTCCTTGTAGTGAGTACTGGCCAAGTCATTTAGCCCATTTGAAACTATATTGTAAAAGTTATCATGAGAAATAATGGAAATTTTTGTATTGTGCTTTTTAAGTATAAAGGCTAAAGTAACTTGGGATAGCTGAGTTTCTGAGTTTTGTTTGGTCTTTTTGCTCATGGTGAATAAGTTTAAAACCTTATTGAACTTTCAAAAAATACCTTTTAGATTTTAGTGTAGATAAATCTTTGAGTAAATTATACCTGAGAAGCTTTCTGTAATACCACTCTTCTCTTTCTAGAGAAATATTGTGATTTAGGAAAAGGTTAGGAGCATCTTCAGATAGTTTAAGAAATATTTGTGTTATTTTGTTTTAGTTGGGAAGCAGTAAATATTGATAGTAAAATAACTTGACATGTTTGAGTACTTGTTTTCATAAAAGGTTATCAGTTCTGCTCTAACACCTTATTCATTGAGATAAAATTGACATAAAATCAGCCATTTTAAAGTGCACAGTTTGGTGGCATTTGCTACATTCACAGTGTTGTGCAACCATAACATTTATATAGTTTCAAAACATTTTCATCATTCCAAAAGGAAAATTCCCAAACCTGTTAAGCAGTTACTCCCTGTTCCTCTCTCCCTACAGCCGCTGGCAAACACTCATCTGTTTCCTACCTCTATGGATTTACCTAGTTTGGGTATTTCATGTAAATAGGATCATACAGTATGTTACCTTTTGTATCTGCTTCTTTCACTTAGCATAACTCTTTCTAGATCCATCTGTGTTGTAGCATGTATCAGCACTTCATTTCTTTCTATGACTGAATGATATTCCATTGTATGGATATACCATATTTGTTTATCCATTCATCAGTTGATAGGTGTTTTGGTTGTTTTTACCTTTTGGTTATTGTGAATAGCTCCTATGAATGCTGACATACAAGTTTTTGTTTAAATACCTGTTTTCTGTTCTTTGGGATAGGTTCCTAGGAATGGAATTACTCGGTCGTATGGTAATCTTGGAAGAGCCCCTGGTGGAGGGCACAGCAACCCACTCCAATATTCTTGCAGAATTCCATGGACAGAGCAGCCCGGTGGGCTACAGTCCATGGGGTGGTAAAGAGTCAGACATGACTGGAGCAGCCTAGCACACAAACATGCGTGATAATCCTACTTTTTGTTTTTTGAGGAACCACCACCTGTTTTGTAGTGACTGCACCATTTTACATTCTCACCGACAATGTCCGAGGGTTCTAATTTCTCTGTATCCTCACTGAAGTTTGCCATTTTATTTATTTATGCTTCATCATGCAACTTGCAGGATCTTAGTTCCCCGCCTAGGGATTGAACCTGGAGCTATGGTGGTGAAAGGGTTGAGTCTTAACCACTGGACTGCCAGGGAGTTCCCTGTTTATTTTTTAATTATAGCCATCCTAGTGGGTATAGGTATCTCACTGTGATTTTGATTTGCATTTCCCTCATGGGAGAAGGAAATGGCAACCCACTCCAGTGTTCTTGCCTGGAGAATCCCAGGGACGGCGGAGCCTGATGGGCTGCCGTCTATGGGGTCACACAGAGTCAGACACGACTGAAGTGACTTAGCAGCAGCAGCAGCATGGCTAATGATGTTGAGTGTATTTTTAGTGCCCATTAGCCAGTTGTGTATCTTTTCTGGTCTATGTAAGTCCTTTGCCAATTTTTTTTTGGTAGAGTTTACATTTTGCTTGTTTATTGTTGCTGTTCAGCTGCTCAGTCATGGCCGACTCTTTGTGACTCTGTGGTCTGCAGCATGCCAGGTCTCCCTGTCCTTCACTACTTTCCGGAGTTTGCTCATTTCATGTCCATTAAGTCAGTGATGCCATCTAACCATCTTGGCCTCTCTCATCCCCTTCTTCTGCCTTGAATCTTTTCTAGCATGATGGTTTTTTCCATCGAGTCAACTCTTCGCATCAGGTGGCCAAAATATTGGACCATCAGCTTCAGCATCAGTCCTTCCAGTGAATATTCAGAGTTGATTTCCTTTAGGATTGACTGGATTTTTTCTCCTTGCAGTCCAAGGGACTCTCAAGAGTCTTCTCCAGCATAACAGTTTGAAGGCATAATTCTTCGGCACTCAGCCTTCTTTGTGGTCCATCTCTCACATCCGTACATGACTACTGGAAAAACCATAGCTTTGACTAGCTGGACCTTTGTTGGCAAAGTAATGTCTCTGCTTTTCAATATACTGTCTAGGTTTGTAATAGCTTTTCTTCCAAGGAGCAAGCGTCTTTTAATTTCATGGCTGCAGTCACCAACTGCAGTGATTTTGAAGCCCAAGAAAATAAAGTCTCTCACTGTTTCCACTTTTTCCTTCATCTATTTGCCATAAAGTGATGGGACCAGATGCCATGATCTCAGTTTTTTCAGTGTTGAGTTTTAAGCCAACTTTTTCACTCTCCTCTTTCACTTTCATCAAGAGGCTCTTTAATTCCTCTTCGCTTTCTACCATAAGGGTGGTGTCATCTGCATATCTGAGGTTACTGATATTTCTCCCCTCAGTCTTGATTCCAGCTTGAGGTTCATCCAGTCTGGAATTTTGCATGATGTGCTCTGCATATGAGTTAAATAAGCAGGGTGACCATATACAGCCTTGACATACTTCTTTCCTGATTTTGAGCCAGTCTGTTGTTCCATGTCCAATTGTAACTGTTACTTCTTGACCTGTATACACATTTCTCAGGAGGCAGATAACGTGGTCTGGTATTCCCATCTCTTTAAGAATTTTCCAGTTTGTTGTGATCCACACAGTCAAACGCTTTAGCACAGTCCATGAAGTAGAAGTATATGTTTGTCTGGAATTTTCTTGCTTTTTCTGTGATCCAGTGGATGTTGGCAGTTTGATTTCTGGTTCCTCTGCCTTTTCTAAATCCGGCTTGTAAATCTGGAAGTTCTCGGTTCACGTACTGTTACTGTTCACTTGTTTATATAATTGGTCATAGTTCACATTTTAAGTAATTACTAATCAAATAGCACTCTTTTCGTCAATCTGTCATATTTCCTAAGTGACTGCTGCTCACATTCACATAATGGTTCCTTCACTGCCTTTCCTTGCTTTAAAGAAATATTGTGGTAAAATATATATAATAAATTTCTATATAAGAATTCTTGTTTCTTTGCATGCCACATAATCTTTTGTACATTTTGGATATTGTGTATTGACTTTAGACATCAGATTCCTCCCCTCCTCAGGGTTTTTTGTTGCTTCTTATTGTGGGTTATTATTAATTTCACTGTTGTTTGTGTAGTGTCTTTTCTAAACTATTTTTGTTATGTGTGTATTCTTTGTCATGTGTGGTTATTGAAGTCTATGTTCCATTAACCTTGCGATCAACTAGTATTTTGACCCAGTTCCCTTGAACACCTGGAGACCATAAAAGTATAAAAGAAAAAGAAAAAATTACTGTCCTACTTTTAGTTGGATGGTTCTGTGTTTGGGTACTCTAGTGCTTAGCTGGGCTATTTACAACCCTGCCTTAACGTTTATTTCCTATTTGGATGGGGCCTAAAGGTCAGCTAGAGGTGAAAAAGTCTAGGGTCTTCTTAGACCTTTTCTGTGTGTGCGTTCAGCCTTGGGACTACGTGTGGACTTCTAGATTCCTTGTTATATATGAGAATTTACAAAGCTCGTTTCTCCCAATGTATCTCCTTTCTCAAGCTATCACTTGCCAGGCTTTTAGCTCTCTATGTGTTATCCTGCCTATTTTCCCCTCCTCTAGGCTGCTTGCCCTGGGAGTGCTCCAAGTCAGGCAGGACAAAAGCATCTTCTTGTGCCAGTTTTTGAGGAAGTTGCCAGGCAGGTCATAGCGTTCAGTCACAGTTCTTTGAAAATGAGGTTTGTGTTGCTCCCTTGGCACTATTAGCCTTCAACAGGTGTGCGGCTGCCATCCTTACTGCCTTTGTTGCACTGGCGAGTGGGGGGGAATGGTAGGTAGGCAATTAGAAACACCATATTGCTCTCTCACTTCAGTGCAGGAGCTTCTTTCTTTGCTGAGCTTTCTTGGTTGTTGTAATTTTTATTAGATTACACAGGTCTGCAAAAGTTAATTCTGACTTTTTTCCAGCCTGTGTGTGTGTATACACATGTGTATGTATATGCAGTGGATGGAGCCCTGGAGTTCCCTACTGTGTCCGTTACAGTTTTGTCCTTCCCTTGCTGCCCTCCTTTTTCTTCCCACTGAACCTTTTCAAAGCATCTAACTTAAATTTTTACAGTATTTTTTTTCAAGAACTACAGCATATATAGAGAGAGTCACATATGGTTTAAAGACTAGAAGTAAACACTATACCCATCACTCCATCAAAGAAATAAAATACAACTGGTGTCTTAGAAGATTCTTTTTCTGTTCTAGAAGGAATCATTATCTTGAATTCTGTGTTAATTGGATATGCAAATAAGTAGGAAAATATCATCCATAGCTAAAAGAAAAATCAGTCAATAGAAATAGACCTGGAAATGCTGAAATGATAGAATTAGTACACCAAGACTTTAAAAAACAATTATTTTTAAAAGTTTAAGTATTTATATGCAAATATGAAAACACTTGGGAGAGAAATGGGTGTAAGATATGACAGAAATAAAATTTTCAAGCTGAAAAATACTTCAGTTGTTGCTTTTAATTCAGCATTTTCAGTTTTTAGTAGGCAGGTCATTTAAGTAATCTGCCATATTTCCATTTGCAAAGTTCTGTCCTCCCTTCCTATCCCCACCCCCTGGAGGCTTTTTTTTCATATAATAATTCCCAAGCTGTGCTGTTAAGCTGTTTCATTAATTTTCTTATCATTAATTTTACCCAGTGTCCTAAGTTTAAGAAATTAGAAGCAATTTCATCTTAGTTTTAACTTACTAAATGAAGAATGTCAATAATATGGCTTTTTCATATAATAAAAGATAAAAATACTGAGATCCAAAAAAGGGGCACATAACGAAGATGATGAATGAAGGCAGTAAGGACTAATATGGTTAAAGAGTTAAAGGTTAAAGTATTTAGTATAGAAATACTTGAGAATGATTAAATACAGGGTATATATACAGTTTAAAGCTGTGCTTACATATTTAACATAAATTATTTTAAGACTTCAATATGTGTGATAATAAATAGTGAATAATGTTTTATACTCTTATTGTATATATAATTATCATTATCTTTTTTCTTGAACTGCACATTTTTAATCATTTTGTAGGTAAGGCTGTGCTGTACCTTTCTTGTTAGGACAGTACTGACAGCATAAACCTCTTTATGCACTCAGCTATGATTAAACTAAGGTACTAAAATGCCATCCCCCTAGTTGTTAAACATACTTTAAATCTTTCTTAGTTGCCATACTTACCAGTACTGATTTCAGGGCCATTGGGATTTGTCTATATGTGGACCAGGTTAGGAAAATGAATTCTTTCTCTTGGTTAAACATTTAAGTTTTAATTTTTTTCAAACATTTTATGACTTATTTTTGAATAAGTCTCCATTTGCGGTCGAGAATATGTGGTTGAGATAAAATTTAGGTTGGGTCACTGTCTTATCTGTGATTAGAATTCAGAATTTTTAGCCCTTAATTCAGTTCTTAGATTTTAGTTCCTCTACCTGAGGCATTCTTTCCTGCTCACAAAAGCTGTGTCTCTTAGGTTTTTTTTTTTGCACTGGTTTTCTTTTGGTACTGACTGAAATATATTAAAGTGTTGTTGGTTATGCAGGATCAAGTATTTTTCATTTGAGGGAGCTAAACACTGAATCCATTTAATCCTTAATGTATAACAATTATCTTGATTCTCTGTGTTGTTATAAAATCCTGGGTCCAGTGATGACCAGTTACAGAGTTGGGAGAATTTAATTTTGGCTTTGAGTAAGTGACCTGGAGAAGGGAATGGCAACCCACTCTAGTATTCTTGCCTAGAGAATTCTGTGTATAGAGAAGCTACAGTCCATGGCGTCACAGAGAGTAGGACACAACTGACACACACACACACACACATACACTCTTGACTTTAGAAGACTTGAGAATAGTCTCTGGTGTGCCCAGTAAGATGTAATGTAGGCTGTGCACAAAAATTTTGGTTTTTAAACAGTCACATTATCTCTATTGGGTGGCAGGAACTTTAATTTTTCGAGGACTGTAGTATATATAGCTTCAGCATATGTATGATTGCTAGTTTTATAACATTCTAAATCCAATGTAACTCAGTCACAATATTTTAAGGTATAAAAAGATAAAGTATGATTAATTTTGATATAATATATACTTTTAATCAGTGACTACTTATTTTTATACTTTTAATAAGTGACTACTTACTTATTTTAATGGCAACTTCATTAAACTCTTGGGTTGTTTCCTTGCAAGTATCATTTATAATTAAACAGTGTTAGGAAGACTTTCTATTACTGTAAGCTTTTTACATAGGTAAAACATTCATTATAAAAAGTAATGATGTTTTGCCATTTTTAACAAAGTGTAAGTGCTTATAAGTGCTCTATTTTGGTTTATAAATTTGGCAGTTTGTGTATGTTCCTTTAAATTCTACTTCTGTATGCTAAAATATATATTTTAAAAATTCTCTTGTTATAAAATACAGTGTGAACTATTTTCCTGTTTAAAAACTGTTTTAAACAGTGAGAAAAGTGAAAGTCGCTCAGCTGTGTCTGACTCTTGGCGACCCCGTGGAGTATACAGTCCATGGAATTCTCCAGGCCAGAATACTGGAGTGGGTAGCCTTTCCTTTCTCCAGGGGATCTTCCCAACCCAGGGATTGAACCCAGGTCTCCCGCATTGCAGGCGAATTCTTTACTGCCTGAGCCACAAGGGAAGCCCTTTGTAAACAGCATCTCAGTATTTTTTCACAGCCTTATGGACCAGGCATTTGGTTTTGATTTCTCTTTTTCATTAATTTATGTGATTATTTCATATGTGAAGGTTTTTTTTTTTTTTAATTTGAGCAGTGTGGCAAAGTTATAAAGAACAAAATAAAACCAAATATAATATTTCCTAGAGAGTATCATTACGTGCATGCGTGTGTGCTCAGTTATGTCTGACTCCTGGCAGTGACATGGACTGTAGCCCTGGAGACTCCTCTTAATCATTATTTGCAGATAAATTTTCTTTCCATTTTTTCTGTGATTATATGAAAGGAGACAGAGATACATGTATAATGTATGTTTTAAGTAATACAGTTAATAGTATTCTTTTTTCACTTATTGTTGAGAAAATTGTTCCATATCATTAGATCATTAATGGCTGTAAAACACCCAAATTAACTACACTTCTATTGTTTTTAGGTTATTTCAGATGTCTGCTGCTATAAATTCTGAAATATTTTATTTCCTTAGGAAACTTCTTTCCTTAGGGTTTGATTGATGGATATTATTATTTATTCCTTAAGATTCAATAAGTGAACATTTTTATCAGTCTTTTGGAAAAGTGGTACAGTCACCTCAGCAAGGCATGAGAGCTTATTACTCTGGACTTACCTAATGTGAGGCATTACGATTTTGTATCGTATTACCAGTTTCATAGATGAAAAATGTTATTTTTATATAGTATTTTTTTAAATTAATGTGTGCTTCATACTTATAATACATATGAAATGCCATGTAGTTTTTGAAATCATGTGTGTGTTAACTTTTAAAAAAAAGTGGAAATAAATTTTATTTAAAAATAATACAATTTGAGTCACATCAATACTATATTAATTTCAGAAATATTAGAGGTCAATGGAAATTGCCAGGGATGTGCTTTTTCTGGTTTGCATTGTCAGCTGTGTAAGGTTTGAAGTCTGCTAATGAGTCCATCTTGAGTTTTGATGTGGTGTAACTCTTCTGAGGTTCAGAAAATTGTTGGGTTATAACTACTGAGAGTCATTTTCACCCATGGCTGAAAAACATCTGTGGAAAATAGTTTGGTAAGAAATAATCTGATGGAATCAGAGTCATCGAGGCAATGGTTAACCTAACAGAGAGCAAATTGCTTGAGAGGCACTTATATTTGACATGTTTAGTTTCCTATTTATTTCTATTAGGAATGTACTCAAGAGTCCTAGTTAGAAATTGTTCTTTATTAACTTGACTTGTTATGTGTATTTGAACACATTAAATAGCATTTCTTTTTTTCTTTAATGTTTGGAAATTATTACATTTATAAGTTACAGACATTCTTTGGGCTAATGTTCAAACTAGTCTGCCCTTTCTAAAACATAAGGTAATCTCTTACGAATTAAAGAACAATGATCATTAGTACACAAATCACATGTCTTTACCCACTGCTCCTGGATCTGCTGCATTTGACCTGATTATGAAATGAAGGTGGTCCTTTACCTAATCATAATTTTACACCTATGTGAAGTGAAGTGAAGTCGCTCAGTCGTGTCCGACTCTGTGCGACCCCATAGACTTGGAGCCTGCAAGGCTCCTCCATCCATGAGGTTTTCCAGGCAAGAGTACTGGAGTGGGTTGCCATTTCCTTCTCCAGGGGATCTTCCCAACCCAGGGATTGAACCCAGGTCTCCCGCATTATAGGCAGACACTTTACTGCCTCAGCCACCAGGGAAATCTGTTAGAAACTCTTAATAGTTTTAATTCCCTTAGAAACTTCTTTGTATACATAGCTGAGAACTTGCGTATAGACTAGAAAGTCTGTATTCTTTAAGTGTGAGTCCTAAAATTCACGTACTTTTCCTAAAAGTGTACTTTTATAGCTTCCAGGAACATAGTCACCGTATTTTACTAAGTCACCTCAGATGGTAAAAAATCCGCCTGCAATGTGGGAAACCTGGGTTCAATCCTTGGGTCAGGAAGAT
This sequence comes from Dama dama, assembly GCF_033118175.1. Taxonomy (NCBI): domain Eukaryota; kingdom Metazoa; phylum Chordata; class Mammalia; order Artiodactyla; family Cervidae; genus Dama; species Dama dama. The sequence goes on along the minus strand of NC_083692.1, from coordinate 56,627,962 downwards.
CCTCTTGAGAAAGGAATGGGGCAGCTCACTCCAGTATTCTTGCCTGGAGAATTCTATGGACAGAGAAGCCTGGTGGGCTACAGTTCTTGGGGTCACAAAGAATTGGACATGACTGAGCGACTGACACTTTCTTTCACTTGGTTATAGCTCATAGCATATTAAAGGAGGTACATGATGGGACTTCCCTGGCAGTCCAGTGGTTAAGACACCCTGTTTCCTGGCCAGGGAACTAAGATCTTCCATGCTTGGTGGCCAAAATAATTTTTAAAAAGGAGGCACATTACACATTAGGGGAGGAATGTGCTGTTAGAGCTGAACACACCAACTGTGAGAAAGAGACAAAAAATACAGTGTTAAAACTTAGTACCCTGGGGCCATTTAGTATAGCAGCATTTGGCTTTACATCATTAGGGCTAGATGACATAGTTTTTCATAGAAAAATACAGTGGTTATTCTCAGCCATCAAAAAGGTTAAATTCACATGTCACATGTGTTTGACTGTGCTAACAGTCCATGTGTGAGAATATGCCCTAAAATTACTTTTTCCTTTTATTCTTTCCCAATATTTATATCTCATTCTTTTCCTTTCTGATCTTTGATTAAGTTATTTTATAGTGGCTTTTATTTAAGTATAAGGTATATTTTAATCTTAGTTGTAGGGTTTAAAAAAATAAACTTTAATTCTCTAGCAGATTCATCTACTCAGGACATAATTTCCTAATGATTATACTAATGAGGGGTGGTTATACCTAAAGAGATTTATATCTGTGCCCAAGTATGGTTTGACATCTATAACTAGATACATGTATTTTTTAGAAGTATTGGGTTAGGCAGAATTGTGGTTGGTTGAGGTATGAGTAGATTAGAAGGTGGAACAAGATAAAGGCTAATTATGGAAAAGAGTAAAAAGGTAAGTATGACTGATTGGAAGGAGAAAATAGTTACTCTCAAGATCAGTATGGTAATAATTTTATTCTTGGAATATTCATTAAAAAGAAGTTTTTCATTTTATATTTTAATGTCACATTTTCCCCTAGGCATTTTATAAATATTTTAGACGTTGTCCTTTAGATTTTAAGAGTTAAGATGTTATATAACTGATTAAAATGATTTTTGATTATTAGCAGGTGATATAAAAAGAAGAGAGATAAGTGAAACTCAGTTATCTTTTGAGTAACAGCATTTTTCCTATTCTGGAATTTTAAAGCATTGTTTTAGAGTCAGACTTTTATGTAGCCAAATATACAAAATTGTTCTAAAATACTTTCACTACACTGACTTAATAATTGAATTTGGCCCAGGCTTGTAGGAGTCCTGTGGGCATGTATATATTTGACTTCTGAGCAGGTTACTAGAGAAGAGTTAGTTTTAATTAATATTCTACAAAGCAATACTAAAAGACGGAAATTTGGGTGTTTTTTTGTTTGTTTGCTTCTTTGTAGTGGGCTTACCAATTGTTTCTTTTCTCATTATGTCTGTCTTGGCTTTAAAGAAAAACCTTTTTTTTTTTCCTCGAAAGCTCTTCTTGCTCATTGCTTTTACTATTCCAAAGTGAAACTCACATGTATGTCTCTTATTTTAGTGTATTGGTATTTAATACAGAGTTAATGGCACTTTTTCTCCTTTGAGGCCATGGGAGGCTGTTTCCTCCTCTACTTCTCTCGAACATTATCTTTGTAGCGTTTTCACTGGATTTCAATTAAGAGGCTGTTTATCAGAGACTACTACTCCTGCAGCTAGACCCAAAAGACAATGGATTCTTGTGAATTCAGTGAGGAATCACAGGAAGGAAAGGAGAGATTTCTGGATCTGTCTTCAGTAGTAATAAATATAAACTCACAAACAAGCCAGAATAAATTCAAGTTTTTTTTCCCTAGGATTCTGTTTATTTTGTGTGGAGGTGAAAGAAGACTAGGAGAAACTCATTGGCCCTTTGTGTGGATATGAGGAAAGGTTGCTCAACAGATTATGATTATCTTTGCCTACTCATATTTTTCCTTACCTACTTACCTTCTCCAGCTTTGAAGCTGTTTTATAGGGAAAACATGGATAAGGGGAAAAAACACTCTGGGTTACCGCATATCTCGGATCAGTGTTGTTTTTCTTTCTTAGTTGTTCTTATTTTACCAGTAAAGGAATTGAGACATAGTCAAAGGTTACTATTTCCCTTGATTCTTTCTTCATTGCTTTATCACTGGACCCATTTGTGAGTCCCTGTGTTTTGCCCACTCTTGAGTTTGTGAAACTATCCTAAGTTCCTTCTTAATAGAGGAGGTGCCTTAAAAAAGTAATCACTTATTGGTTAGTGGTTTCAACCTGATTCTCTTCATCAACTGTTTGCCATAACGGGACTACATTGGTTTTGATCATAAAATACAATTTTGGCTAATTTTTTGTGTTTTGGTTGGGTCTTCGTTGTGGTGCACAGTCTCTTCATTGTTGTTCTCAGGCTTTCTCTAGTTGCAGCAAGCAGGGGCTTCTCTCTGGTTGCAATGCATGGGCTTCTCCTTGCTGTGGCTTCTCTGGTTGTGGAACACAGGCTCTAAAGCATGTGGGCTTCTATAGTTGTGGTTCATGGACTCAGTAGTTGTGGCACACAGGCTTAGTTGCTCCACAGCATTTGGGATCTTAGTTCCCGAGCCAGAGATTGAACCCTCGTCTCTTCCATTGGCAGGCGGATTCTTAACCATTGGACCACCAGGGAAGCCCCTCTGGCTGATTTTTGACAACCATAATGAGTGGGATGTCTTTCTTTGAAATGGAAACTTTAGCATGACATATATTATAATGACTGTTAAATTTGGCTGCCCATTGAAATTTACCAACATTCTGAAACAACCGCATGAGAGAGCTGGCTGATGAGAGAGTTAAGGAGCATTTTTGTATGAACCGTGTTCCAACCAGGGATGGTGGTGCTCATTTTGTTGCACAAGTAATGTAATGAAAATAATTAAAAATGAAAAGAAAGTGGAAATTTCGCCATCCTAACAGAAACTGTTTATTTCCATTCTTGTACTTGTGTTTGACTGTAAATATAATTTTTATTATTTAGTAATAATGTCATAAATACATATTTATAGTCCATAAAGCCATATTTTAAACACTAGGGATATTGTTTTAAACACTAGGGAATGTTTTAGGGGTCTGGGAAAGACTGGAAGGTTATACTTCCTTATAGTTTGATAAAGGACAACCCTTAGGAAGGAACTTTGAAAGAGTGGAAGAGGAAAATTAAGGAAATGAAAGGTAAAAGGAAGGTATACTATTAGAACCTTAGTGTAACATAGCGCTCCCTTGCAATGCCGGGGGCTCAGGTTTGATCCCTTGTTGGGGAACTAAGATCCCACGTGCTGTGAAGCAGCCAAGTCTGCCACTTTGGCTACTGAGCCCATGTGTCCTAGGAGCCTGTGTGCTACAACTGCTGAGCCTGTGAGTGCTCTAGAGCGCGAATGACAAAAGAGAGGTATGTGCACTGCAGCTGGAGAAAGCCCGCCCTCCACAATGAAAAGCCCACCCCCCCCCCCCCCCCCCCGCAAAGACTTAGCTATTCGCAACTTTGGGAGAGGAAAAAAACCCAGATTTCTTTGTGGTTAGTTCATACATAAAACTAAGAGAAATCTGAAATATGGGAACAGTCATGTTGTAAACCTTTATGCTCCATCCACAAGAGAAGAATAAAAAGTTACAGGGTAAGGATTTCAGAAGGTGAAAAATGTTCACTGCTCAGGGTAATTGAGGTGAGAAAATGGGATAAAAATACAGTGAAATGTTACATGAGATCTAATTAGAGCCTAGCAGGCACTACTGTGAGATGTTACTGCTTTGTATGGCTTTTCTATATGAGTTAGGAGAAATACAGGAAGAGAATTCAGGTTTTATGTATAGCATCATTACAAACCCAGCTCCCCTTTCTTCTTCCCCATCCTGTTGGCTGTTCTTCTTGCTCAGGGAAGTTTAATGATATTATCATTTTATAATGAAAAGCTTTACCAATATTAGTGTTGAGTCTTTGACTGTATGCTTTGAAATGAATTTGCAGTGTCCATGGCCTTAACCTAGCTCAATGCAGGTGGCTGCATTCGTCATCACACATTGGACTTATGGTAATTTTGTTTGATGTGTCATAGCCTTTTTCCTTCATAAACCCATCTGTTTGTCATATAAATGTTTGCCTTAATCTACTTTGGAGTAACTTTTTATGTTGAATGCTATTTATTTCCTTAGAATAATACATCAAATTATTGTTTAGATCTGAAATTGAGAAATGGGAATTCTCCCTTGTATAAGGAACAAAAATGAATTAAATTTGTCTAGTTAACAGTACTAACTATGATACTCTGAACTTCTCTGTTGAAAGCATTATCATTTCAGACTCTCACTATTTATATTCAGTCTTATTTTTGTTTCTGGAGTGAACAAGGTACTTTTTAGTTAAACATGGTGCTTTTTTCTTGTTTTGTGAGTTCCCATCCTTGTTTTTGGCAGCATGGATTGTTTGTGCTGAAGGCTTTAAAAGCTGTATTTCATTTTAACAATTTTATACCAGAGACTGCAAATTGGTATCTCAGACACTGTTTAAAAATTAGTTTCCAGCATGTAAAAAATGGGATATTTTATTGTAATTTCAACGTTTAGCAACTCCTGAAAAATCAGAGCTGCCAGCGTTGGACCTGAATTCATTCATTTTCTCTCTTTCTTTCTTTAGCTGTGTCGGGTCTTGGTTGTGTCATCTGGGATCTTTGCTGCATCATGTGGGATAGTTCCTTGTGGCACAAGACTCAAGTTGTGGTCATTGGCAGTGCCCAGAGTCTCTAGCTGTGATGCACTGGCTTCTCCAGTTGTGGTGTGGCCCCCTAGTTGCCTTGTAGCAGGTGGGATCTTAGTTCCCCGACCAGGAATTGAACCATATCCCCTGCACTGGAAGGCAGATTCTTAATCATTGGACCACCAGGCGAGTCCTAGTAGTCATCACGTTTTATATTAGGTATCCAGTCCTTAAATTCAACCTCCATCCTTCTTAGCATTGCAGTTTCTACATCAATGAGTTCGTTTTGTGCCCTTTTCCATGGAATTACCTGGAGACTCAAAAACTAAGGTCTGCTTAGATTATCACTCAGTTTTGTTGTGTATGTGTGTGGGTTTTTAAAAATTATTTATTTATTTTTGGCTGTGCTGGGTCTTTATTGCTATGCTCAGGCTTTCTCTATTTGTGGAGACCATGGGCAACTCTCTAGCTGCGGTGCTTGGACTTCTTGCTGCAGTGGCTTCTCATTGTGGAGCACAGGTTCTAGGGCATGTAGGCTTCACTAGTTGTGATGCGTGGGCTCAGTAGTTGTAGCACATGGGCTCAGTTACCTTGTGGCATGTGAAGTCTTCCTGGATCAGGGATCAAACCAATGCCCTCTGCATTGGCAGGAGGAATCTAAACCACTGGACTACCATGGAAGTCCCTACTGTATGTGTGGTTTTTTTTTTTAAATCTTGAAACAAGCAGTATTTTCCTTTTATTATTTTTATTTATTAAGGCAAAAGGTATTGCATTTTATGTCTATAACATAAATACAAGGATATGAGCATGATAAATTAAGCTAAATTTGAAAAAAAAAAAACTTCTAATAACTTAAAATACAAACAAGTATTACTTTCTTAAAGTAATCACCTTAAGAGGCCAATTCTAAAAGTGCTACTCAAAACATTTTTGGAAGAAAATGGTATATGTCTTTTAAATATTCTCAGGCACATCAAATCTTTATCTTTTGAGAGTAGATATATTTCAGTAACACTTGAAAGATAAATATAATTTGATAAGAAAATCAAGCAGGACAAATTTTATGAACTATCATGAAGTCAGTAAGCTTGAAGTCTAATAGGTTACTATCTGGATAAAACCAAATTTTATCCACCTTCATAGCATTAATGCATTTGCACATTTGTTCAAAGGAAATAATGCTCCAGGAAAGAAGATGTTACAGATTTAGGTTTATACCCATTAGCCCTCAACCATAACCATTCCCCTGCCAAAATGGAGTATAATGAATTAGCAATAACAAAAATAATACTGAAGCAAAAGTAATGAAGAAAACTTCAGGGTGATGAAAACAGATAATAGACCTAATTTAATGCCACAGACTTAAAGGACTGTCTTCCAGGAACAGTATATTTTGGATTAGATTGAAAGAAGTTCAGCTGAAGTTATCCTTTCCAAGAGGATCATACTATTGTCAGAACCACAGAATGTTTGAAAATCCTTACTAACATGTCACAGGAAGAAGTAAGTGAGGTACATGGTTCATTGTGTCCTGAGGCCACAACAGCAAAGTCATAAAGACACTATGTATGATTTATTCACATTATTTATAAAATATTTATATAAGTGCATATTTTCCCTCCTCTCTGATAAAAGCTTTTAATGTCACAATTGGCTTACTTCTGCAGGAAGAAGTCTCCACCAAATTGACATGAACAAAATTCAGAGATGAGGGCCAAGACAGGAAAAGTAATCATAAAATCTTTTCCTGAGCTGTATAGCAGTTGCTTAAACCCTAGCTCCCTGTCCATCTCTGTCAGGTAGCGAAACAAATGAACCAACTAGAGATCTGGTAAGTCTTTACTGGATAAACAAACTCTGGAAAAATGAATTGAACTAATTGTAGGCCATTTTTCTTTCCCTCAGTTTAAGAATTATTTTTAAAACAGAGGTATGTTTTAAATAGATGAATTGTATGGTATGTGAATTACATCTCAAGGAAGCTGGATTTTTTTGTTTTCTTTTTTTTTGTCTGTGCCACATGGTTTGTGAGATGTTCATTCCTTGACCAGGGATTGAACCTGGGCCACCACAGTAAAAACTCCGAGTCCTAACCACTGAACTATCAGGAAATTCCCGTCAATGAAGCTGTTAAAACAAACAAAAAACCCCAAACCAGATGGAGAAATTCTGCCACAAAAAATGAGCGTAAATACAGTATTAAATGATGAAGAACATCAGTGTGGGAAATAAAAGAAATTTTAAGGGCGAGAAAGTTAGGTTGACTTCGTAGCAAAAAAATTGTGGACATATTTAAAAATCGCCACACGCTTTTTTTGTTGTTGTTTCAGGAGAACAGTTGTGAGGCCAGTGCACTTTTGACTCAATGGGGCTGAATGGGTGAGTGAGTACAGGGTTCTTTGTTAAGGGTGACAGATGTGAGAGAGCTAAGACTTTGAACACATGACTGGGTTTGACTGTGTGATCTAGTCAGTGAATATAAACTCTGTGAGCTTCAGTTACCTTGTCTGTGGCAAGGAATGTCAAAGTCTGTGTTAACTTCACAGAAGAGGTCATAGTCAGTCATTTTATTTTAAAAAAACTTTTATTGTGATAAAAGTCCTATAATATAAAGCATACTATTTTAATGTTTTTAACTGTACAGTTCAGTGGCAATAAGTGCATTCACATTGTTGTACAACTCTCACCATTATCCATCTCCTGAATTTGTTACATTCCTAATCTGAAACTCTGTCCCCAAAAAACACTAACTCCCCATTCCCCCTCCCCACCCCACACTCACACCCTGGCCCTGACATCTACCAATGAATGTACTTTCTGACTCTATGAACTTAACTTTTCTAGGTACCTTGTATAAGCGGAATCAAGTAGTATTTGTTTGCACCTAATGTATATTGGAATGCATTTTTAAGATTAACTAAATATATGTCCTTAATATATGTACCTTTTCCCCCCTGCTATATAGTAGATTCTCATTAGTCCAGTTCAGTCGTTCAGTTGTGTCCGACTCTTGCAACCCCACGGACTGCAGAACGCCAGGCCTCTCTGTCCATCACCAATTCTCAGAGTTTACTCAAACTCAGGTCCATTGAGTTGGTGATGCCATCCGACCATCTCATCCTCTGTTGTCCCCTTTTCTTCTGGCTTCAATCTTTCCCAGCATCAGGGTCTTTTCAAACAAGTCAGCTCTTCGCATCAGGTAGCCAAAGTATTGGAGTTTCAGCTTCAGCATCAGTCCTTCCAGAATATTCAGGACTGATTTCCTTTAGGATGGACTGGTTGGATCTCCTTGCAGTACAAGGGACTCTCAAGAGTCTTCTCCAACACTACAATTCAAAAGCATCATTCTTCAGTGCTCAGCTTTCTTTATAATCCAACTCTCACATCCATACATGACTACTGGAAAAACCATAGCTTTGACTAGACGGACCTTTGTTGGCAAAGTAATGTCTCTGCTTTTTAATATGTTGTCTAGGTTGGTCATAACTTTTCTTCCTAGGAGCAAGCGTCTTTTAATTTCATGGCTGCAGTCAGCATCCTTAGTGATTTTGGAGCCAACAAAAATAGTCTCTCACTGTTTCTATTGTTTCCCCATCTATTTCCTATGAAGTGATGGGACTGGATGCCATGATCTTAGTTTTCTGAATGTTGAGCTTTAAGCCAACTTTTTCACTCTCCTCTTTAACTTTCATCAAGAGGCTCTTTAGTTCTTCTTTGCTTTCTGCCATAAGGATGGTGTGATCTGCATATCTGAGGTTATTAATATTTTTCCCAGCAGTCTTGATTCCAACTTGTGCTTCCTCCAGCCCAGCATTTCTCATGATGTGCTCTGCATATAAGTTAAATAAGCAGGGTGACAATATACAGCCTTGACATACTCCTTTCCCAGTCTGGAACCAGTCTGTTGTTCCATGTCCAGTTCTAACTGTTGCTTCCTGACCTGCATACAGATTTCTCAAGAGGCAGGTCAGGTGGTCTGGTATTCCCATCTCTCTCAGATTTTTTGACAGTTTGTTGTGGTCCACACAGTCAAAGGCTTTGGCATAATCAACACAGCAGAAGTAGATGTTTTTCTGGAACTCTCTTGCTGTTTTGATGATCCAGTAGATGTTGGCAATTTGATTTCTGGTTCTTCTGCCTTTTCTAAATCCAGCTTGAACATCTGGAGGTTCACGGTTCACATACTGTTAAAGCCTGGCTTGGAGAATTTTGAGCATTACTTTACTAGTGTGTGAGATGAGTGCAGTTGTGTGGTAGTTTGAACATTCTTTGGCATTGCCTTTCTTTGGGATTGGAATGAAAACTGACCTTTTCCAGTCCTGTGGTCACTGCTGAGTTTTCCAAATTTGCTGGCATATTGAGTGCAGCACTTTCACAGCATCATCTTTTAGGATTTGAAATAGCTCAACTGGAATTGCATCACTTCCACTAGCTTTGTTTGTAGTGATGCTTCCTAAGACCTACTTGACTTCCCATTCCAGGATGTCTGGCTCTAGGTGAGTGATCATATCATCGTGATTATCTGGGTCGTGAGGATCTTTTTTGTATAGTTCTTCTGTGTATTCTTGCCACCTCTTCTTAATATCTTCTGCTTCTGTTATGTCCATACCATTTCTGTCCTTTATAGTGCCCATCTTTGTATGAAATTTTCCCTTGGTATCTCTAATTTTCTTGAAGAGATCTCTAGTCTTTCCCATTCTATTGTTTTCCTCTATTTCTTTGCATTGATCACCGAGGAAGGCTTTCCTATCTCTCCTTGCTATTCTTTGGAACTCTGCATTCAAATGGGTATATCTTTCCTTTTCTCCTTTGCCTTTCACATCTCTTCTTTTCATAGCTATTTGTAAGGCCTCCTCAGAATCCATTTTGCCTTTTTGCATTTCTTTCTTTCTTTTTTTTTTTTTTTTTTGGAGATGGTCTTGATCCCTGCCTCCTGTACAAAGTCACAAACCTCCATCCATAGTTCTTCAGGCACTGTGTCAGAGCTAATCCCTTGAATCTATTTGTCACTTCCATTGTATAATCATAAGGGATTTGATTTAGGTCATACCTGAATGGTCTAGTGGTTTTCCCTACTTTCTTCAATTTAAGTCTGAATTTGGCAGTACAGAGTTCATGATCTGAGCCACAGTCAGCTCCTGGTCTTGTTTTTGCTGACAGTATATAGAGCTTCTCCATCTTTGGTTTCAAAGAATATAACCAATCTGATTTCAGTATTGACCATCTGGTGGTGTCCATGTGTAGAGTCCTCTTGTGTTGTCGAAGAGGTATTTGCTGTTATCAGTGCATTCTCTTGGCAAAACTCTATTAGCCTTTGCCTGCTTCATTCTGTACTCCAAGGCCAAATTTGCCTGTTACTCCAGGTATCTCTTGACTTCCTACTTTTGCATTCCAGTCCCCTATAATGAACATCTTTTTTGGGTGTTAGTTCTAGAAGGTCTTGTAGGTCTTCATAGAACCATTTACTTTAGCTTCTTCAGCATTACTGGTCGGGGCATAGACTTGGATTACTGTGATATTGAATGGTTTGCCTTGCAACCAAAATGAACAGAGATCATTCTGTCATTTTTGAGATGGCATCCAAGTACTGCATTTCAGACTCTTTTGTTGACCAAGATGGCTACTCCCTTTCTTCAAAGGGATTCTTGCCCGTAGTAGTAGATATAATGGTCATCATCTGAGTTCAATTCACCCAATCCAGTCCATTTTAGTTTGCTGATTCCTAAAATGTTGATGTTCACTACATCTCTTGTTTGACCACTTCCAATTTGCCTTGATTGATGGACATAACATTCCAGGTTTTTATGCAGTATTGCTCTTTACAACATTGGACTTTACTTCCATCACCAGTCACATCCACAGCTGGGTGTTGTTTTTGCTTTGACTCCATCTTTTCATTCTTTTGGCATTATTTCTCCACTGATCTCCAGTATCGTATTGGGCACCTACTGACCTGGGGAGTTCATCTTTCAGTGTCCTATCTTTTTGCCTTTTCATACTTTTCATGGGGTTCTCAAGGCAAGAATACTGAAGTGTTTTGCCATTCCCTTCTCCAGTGGACCACGTTTTGTCATTAATTACCTATTTTATACTCAGTAGTGTATATATATCAATCCAGATTCTCCAATTTATCTCATCCCACTTTCCCATTTTGGTGTCCATACATCTGTTTCTCTATTTCTGCTTTGCAAATAGGTTCATCTGTATGCTTTTCTAGATTCTGCATATGTGCATTAATGTACAATATTTGTTTTTCTATTTCTGACTCATTTCACTCTGTATGACAGTGTCTGGGTCCATTCATGTCTTTGCAAATGTGCACAATTTTCATTCTTTTTTATGGCTGAATAATACTCCATTGTATATATGTATCACATCTGTGTCCATTCCTCTGTTGATGGACATTTAGTTTGCTTCCATGTCCTGGCTGTTGTAAATAGTGCTGCAGTGAGCATTGGGGGTGCATGTATCTTTTGGGATTACAGTATTCTCCAGGTATATGCCCAGGAGTGGGGTTGCTGGGTCATGTATATGGTAGTTCTGTTTTTAGTTTCTTTTTTTTTTTTTTTTCCATTTATTTTTATTAGTTGGAGGCTAATTACTCTACAATATTGTAGTGGTTTTTGCCATACATTGACATGAATCAGCCATGGATTTACATGTATACCCCATCCCAATCCCCCCTCCCTATTTTTAGTTTCTTAAGGAACCTCTGTATGCTGTTCTCCATAGTGGTTGTACCAGTTTACATTCCCACCGATAGTGTAGGATTCTCTTTCCTCCATACCCTCTCCAGCAGAGTTTATTGTTTGTAGATTTTTTGATGATGGCCATTCTGACTGGCGTGAGGTGATATAAAAATATAAATGTCTTTTATAAACCTAAGCCCCTTTTAAATATAAATGTCACTTCCCTACTCTAAATGCTTAAGTGGCTTCTCATTTGATAATGGTGGATTATCAGTAACCTATAAATCCTGAAGGGTGGACTCCTGCTACCTCTTCCCTTGTAATCACCTGCCTTGCTGGTCTGCTTCTACTAAGAGCCTCTACTGGGTTTTTCTCTTTCTGGAGGCTCTGATCCCAGCTCTTGACATGGTTGGCTTCTTCTCATCCTTGAGGACAGTATTTAAATGTAGCTTCTACTAAAGGCCTTGATCACCCTCTTTCTAAAACTCTCCCTTTTGACTTCCCCATTATCTTCAGCAGGTCTTTGCAGCATGACGCAAATTTGTAGTTTTTTATTTATTCATGTGATTCTTTGTGATGCCCACTGTAGACTGTAAACTCTGTGAGCACTAGAACTGTGTATTTGGTGAGTTCACTGTTACATCCCTGGTGACTATCCTAGTTTTAGGCACATTAGAGACAGTCAGTAAATGTTTGGTTATTAAGAACTCCACTTTGAAGAAAAAAGAACTCCACTCTGAGTAAATACATGTGCTTATACTTTTCCTTTTTTGACACCAAGAAATTGTGCAGACTCCTTCAGTAATTGCTGTAAATCCTTTTGTTTCTTTTATTAGAAATAGTATTTTAAAACACATATCTGTGTATCTTTTTGGGGGGGATGGGGCATTCTGCAAGGCTTGTGAGATCTTAGTTCCCCCAAGCAGGGCCCAGGTCCCAGTAGTGATAGTGCTGAGCCCTGACCACTGGACCACCAGGGAATTTTTCTCTTTTTTTAAGGACTTCATTTTTTTTTTTTTTAGGACTTCATTTTTTAAGAGTAGTTTTAGATTCATGGCAAAATTAAGAGGAATGTACAGAGACTTCCCATATACCCTCTGCTCCTACACATGCATGGCCTCCCCCATTATCAGTATCCTCCATCAGAGTGGTACTGTTGTTACGATTGATGAACCAACACTGACACATCATAATTATCTAAATCCTGTACTTTAAGCTTCTGGCATATTTCAAAATAGTTTATTTTTTCCTCCCCCTGCTGGATGCACAGGAGGATTTTTTTGGTGGTGTACATTATGTGAATTTGGACATAATATCCATATAATAATTTCCAACATGTTAATAATTTGGACATGTAAAATGACACGTATCCACTGTTATAGTATCAAACAGTAGTTTGGCCACCCTGAAAATCATCTGTGCTGCACTTGTTCATCCACCACCCTTCCCATGGTAACTGCTGATCTTTTTTACTGTGTCTATAGTTCTGCCTTTTGCAGAATGTTGTATAGTTGGAATCATACAGTATATAGCATTTTCAGATTAGCTTCTTTCACTTACTAATATGCATTTAAATTTCTTCTTTCTTTTTGTAGGTTGATAGCTCATTTCTTTTTAATGTTGAATAATATTCTGGATATTTGGGCTTTCTGATAGCTCAGCTGGTAAAGACTCTGCGTGCAACGCAGGAGACCCCGGTTTGATTCCTGGGTCTAGAAGATATGCTGGAGAAGGGATAGGCTACCCTCTCCAGTATTTTTGGGCTTCCTTGGCAGCTCAGATGGTAAAGAATCCTCCTGCAACGTGGGAGAGCTGGGTTCGATGCCTGGGTTGGGAGGATCCCCCGGAGAAGGGAAAGGCTACCGATTCCAGTATTCTGGCCTAGAGAATTCCATGGACTCTATAGTCCATGGGGTCGCCAAGAGTTAGACACAACTGAGCGACTTTCACTTCACTTCACTTCAATATTCTGGATGTCTGGATATACCACAGTTTATCTATTCAACTTCTGAAGGACATTAGAGCTCTTAGCTTGTTAATAATAGTTTTAAATTCCTGGTCTGATAATGCCATCATTCTTGCCATCTCTTGTTCTGTTCCTTGCTCTGTCTCTTCATATTGCATTTTTTACCTTTTAGTATGCCTTGTAATTTTTTCTTGATAGCTAGATATGATATACCTGGTAAAAGGAATTGCTGTAAATAGGCCTTTCATAATAAAATGGCAAGGTATAAGGGGAGGGGAAGCATTCTATAGTCCTGTGATTAGGTGTCAGTCTTCTGGTGACCCTGTTTCTCTGAACTGTGAGTTTTATGTGTGTCTCACTTTTGTGGAACAGGATGGCTAGAGTCGTTTGGGGTTGGGCATTTCCCTTCCATCATATGGAAGGCTAGAGGGAGCTGGAGTTGAGTAGTTCTCTTTTCCCAGGTTAGTTAGGCTCTGACAAATAATACCCTAGCAAGTTAGGCTGTGATTAACTATTTTCTCCAGAGGGTAGGCATCCTTAAAAAACAGTCCTCTGGCATATTTAAAAATAGTTCACTTTTCTGTTCCCCGACTGAAAGCTCAAGGGGATTTTTTTTTTTTTCCCCCTCTAATATTTGCTGTGGGAACCTAGTCGAGCTCCTGGAGGCAAATCTCACAAAATTGTGGGGTCCCTCCTGTGACTTGAAACCTTTAACCCTTAGAGCTATTTACACTGAGCATCCAGAAATTCGTCAGTTACAGTTCAGGTTTTCCTTCCCTGGCACTGGTTCCTGCCACATACCATCTACTCCAGTAAGCTGTGACTCCCTGTTTTCACTTGTCCTTCTCCAATCTGGCATTAGTAGTTTGGCCTATACTCTTCCCTCGTTTATGGACCTGAGAGCTGTTGATTTTTAAGTTCCTAGAGTTTTTACCTGTTAGAGTGGTGACTTCTAAGCTCCTTACATGCAGAACTGAAAATTGTAAGTTTCCTGTACATACTTCTCTCTTTCCTTTCCTTTTCTTTCCCTCTCTTTCTTCTGTAAGGACAATTTAAATCTTACCATAAAGATATGGTAAGTTTCAGATATGTCCCTTTTTTGTGGGAGAAAGTGAATCAAATGGAGGAAGTTGGTGTCAGGGCTGAAAATAAATTTGCAGATTTCTGGCTTTGGTCTTCTACTTCACCAACTGTGTGTCTGTGTTCAACAGGCTGTTTTTGCATGGCTTAGAAAATATCTAGGAATTAAATAGTGATAATGCCAGAGAAACTCTCAGGTGAGACCATTTAGTGTCTTGGTCGTTAGATTTTATTTTCTGATGCTGTCTTATGACACCTAAGATGGGTAAAAATTTGGGTCATACTTTCCTAATGATTAGTGCCTTTTCTATAGTTAACACATTGCATATAACTAAGCAGGATATAGTCATCCTGGTACTTCGAATTATTACATTTTTCTTTCTCTTGAGAATGATGGCAGGAATTATGATCTCTTAGATCAACCTGTTAAATCTGTTCTTTGGTTGAAAACCAAGATTGAGAAGTCATTTATTATATATTCCTTTATTCATTGAATATTTTGAGAACCTACTATGCCAGGCCCTATGAATAAAATGGTGAATGAGAGTTCCTATCTTCACAGAATAATATGCCAGTGAACAAGCAGTTACAGTGTGCAGTGGTTAATGCTATTTGGGGACGCTAAAAGAGTCTGTAAGAGGGGCCTAAAACCCAGAATCGAGTCAAAGGAAAAGTTTTCTAGAGAAAGATGCGTTTAAAGTAAAAGCTAAAGAGGAGCATGAGTTAACGAACTAAGGAGCAGAGATAAAAGGGGGATCCAGGCCAAGGGCCCTATGGTGAAAATGAAGTAAGTTTGGTATTCATTAGCATGTAACACAAGGGAGTGATTTAACTGACATGAAGCTGTAAAGGTGAACACGTCCCAGGTCAGGAAGGACTGTAAGCCCCCACTGAGCCACCTGGGAAGCATTTTTTAAGTGCATTGGGAAGCCGTTGAAGGCCTTCAAGTTGGAGGATGACATGATTAGACTTGCTTTTAGAAAGTTCCCTCTGGCTAGAGTGCTACACAAATTGGTTTGGAGAGAGAGGTAAGGGAGTTGAAGGGAGAAACCTGAAAGCAAGATCAGTTGAGAGATTGTTTCATTCCTGTGGGAGAATGGTTTCTTTCCAGAGTGATACTAATGAAGACTGAGGAAAGCTTAGAGACTTGAGTGTTATTTAAGAGCTAAAATTCCTTTGTGTCTTGTTTAGGTCACTGGGTAGATGGTTAGTCTAGTATTCACTGAAGAAAGAACCCAAGAGAAGAAAGTAGGTTTGACATTTTCTTGGGGAGGAGACGGATGGTGGGAGAAGTGGGAACCAAGAGAAGATGAGCTTAATTCAGACTACTGAAATTGAGGTGTCCGAATTTTCTATGGTGAGATAGAAGAATATACCCCTGAGTATATACATCTCAAACACAGGAGAAGGGTGTTAGCTGGAAATACAAATTAAGATTCATCAGCATATAAATGAACATGTAGGAGTGCTTTGAACAATAACTTCAGTACTTTGGAACAGTGTCTTTTGTACAGTGGACACTTATTAAATATCTTTTGAATGAACACATGACTAGACACCGTGGGAGTGGTTTTGAGTGGGAAAAGAGGTAGGCCTGCGCCAGTATTGGGAGGAAATGAAGCAGTTAGGGGCGGGCTGAGCAAGAAGGAGCGGTGAGAGACAGGAGGAAAGCCTGGGAGACAGTGACCGCGAGAACCCAAACTGGAAAGGATATTTTAAGAAAGACTAAAAGGCTGTCAGGGTCAGGAGAATAAGAAGATGACTAAAACGTGTTTCTTGAATTTTTTCCTCAAGGATGTGGTTTACCTGGGTGGAGAAGGAGATCAATGGTTTGGAGGGATGGGATTAAAAACCTTATTGCAGTGAGTTCAGGAATGAGGAAACAAAAACATCTAGTGAGGACAGCTCTTCAGTTTGGTTGTGATGGGCCTTTGGGGAGAGACAGAATGGCTGCCAGACAGGAAATAGTGGTCAAGGGATGAGTGTTAGAGCTTGTGTTTTTAATGGTAAGGTTGTGGACATGTTTAATGCTCACTATAGGAAGTCAACAGAGAAGGATAAAGTTAAGAGCAATAATACAGTAAGTTTGTAGAAGTGATTTGACTTGGGCAGGAGGGCCACCTCTCCTGTATGAAACAGGAAGGAGGTTTGGTGTTAGAAAATAAAGGGAATTTTTATCATAGGACTTTTTGTTTCTGTGAAATAGCAAGATAGAAGTTTAAATAACTAAAGTAGTACATGCTTATTTAAAATTATTTAGAATGCAGAGATATAAAATAGAAATTTAAAATTTCATTCTTTGCCCTTTAATTGTGTTCCTCAGAGATTAACTGGTTTCAGTTTCTAATGTATCCTATCAGATTTCTTTCTAAATACACACAGACTGTATTCACATGAGAGACTGCAAAAGGATTTTAACTGTTTTTTTAAAAAAGTGGGGTCATACTATACATACGATTGTGCAACAGACCTTTTCCCCCCCATCATACTGTAATACTGTATTTGGTTTTCTTTTCCGAGCACATGATAAATCTACCTTTTTTTCTTTTCAGTAGCTTATACTATTCCATATATGGAGATACTTTGTTTTTTTAGCCATTCTAATCATGGGAATTTAAGTTGACTCTAGTTTCTTAATATTAAAAATAACACTCAGTGGATGTCCTTAACAGTATAGTATGGTCAAATCGTATTCAGGGTTTTAATGTATTCAGTTATGTCTGTATAAATCCCTGGTTTATTAGTTTGTTCAGTGGGTTATAATCTGTTACTGTGATTTTTTTTTTTGTAAAGATTTCTTTCTTTCTTTTTGGCTGTGTTGGGTCTTTGTTGCTGCGTGTGGGCTTTTCTCTAGCTGTGGCGAGTGCGGGCTCCTCTTCATTGTGGTGCCCCGGCTTCTCATTGTGGTGGCTTCTCTTGTTGCTGAGCGCAGACCTAGGATGCGCAGGTTTCAGTTGTTGCAGCGCGTGTGCTCAGTAGTTGTGGCCTGAGGAGTCTAGAGCACTGGCTCAGTAGTTGTAGCAAATGGGCTTAGCTGCCTTGTGGCTTGTGGGTCCATCCCAGAGTAGGAATTGAACCCATTGCACATGGACTTAGTTCCCTGACCAGGGATTGAATCCATGTCCCTTGCACTGCAAAGCAGATTCTTAACTACTAGCCCATCAGGGAAGTCCTGATATGGATATTGACTTTCCTGGTGATCCAGTTGTTAAGACTCTGCACTCCCAGTGCAGGGGGCCAGGGTTTGATCCTTGGTCAGGGAACTAGATCCCACATGCAGCAACTACCTGATGCAGCCAAATAAAGTTTAGGGCTTCCCAGGTGGCTCAGATGGTTAAAGAATCTGCCTGCAATGCAGGAGACCCAGGTTCAATCCTTGGGTCAGGAACATCCCCTGGAAAAGGGAATGACAACCCACTCTAGTATACTTGCCTGGAAAATCCCATGGATAGAGGCACCTGGTTGACTACAGTCCATGGGGTCACAGAGAGTCAGACATGACTGTCTAACACTTTCTTCACTTTCCCCTGCATTGGCAGAAAGATTCTTAACCACTGGACCATTAGGGAGGCCTGAGTGTAATTTATTTTGATGTTCATATTTGGCCACTGAATCCCTGTGTGTCCCTTGTGTCCTTTTGAACGTCCGCATCATTCATTGATCACTTTCTTACCTCGATTTTCTAGGCTCATCTTGTACTCCACTGCCTTAGCTCTGGAATCAGCCATTTCTGAGGAACTCTGGATCCTTGAGAATGGTTTTAAAACCGAAATCTGGGTGCCAGATGTGCTCATGCTGTTGAGTGTTGTTCCTCTCAGGCCCTGGTAGTGGGTGGAGCTCATAATTATTTTATTGCTGTGTTTGTTTGTCAAGTATATGTATGTATGGGGCTTCCCTGGTGACTCAGTGGTAAAGAATCTGCTTGTAATGCAGGCAACCTGGGTTTGAACCCTCGGTCAGGAAGATCTCCTGGAGAAGGAAATGGCAACCCACTCCAGCATTCTTGCCTGGGAAATCCCATGGATAGAGGAGCCTGGTGAGCTACAGTCCATGGGGTCGCAAATGAGTCAGACAGAACTTAGCGACTAAACAATAACATACATGTATATGTATATATAATATCATGAGTTTACATTGATACTTCCAATGCCAGTTCAATACCACCCCGTTCATTCTAGTTTTTTCCCTTTCCATTTCTGTAATTCTCTTACAGTGTAAAACCTGTCATTGTTCAATATGTTTACTTACCTGATCCATCTGCCTGTATGTGACTGATCTCCCATAGGACCTCCACTCACTCCTCACTTCACTTGGATTCTGCCGCTCCATGCCAGACTGCCTCTTCCACATGGATGAAGATGCTTTCACCTTGCCTGTGCTCCAGCGTACCATGCTGGGTGAGGACCTAGGACTTCCACGCTGGACTCCTCACCATTTTCAGGGTCTTACACTCTGTACGGGGTCCCTTGTTCCATTCCCACTCTGTGGACCTGCACATTTTACATTTTGAGTTACATGTAAGGAAATACACAGATCTTGAGTGAACTCTTGGATTGAGTTTTGATAAGTGTAACTGATATTCAACGGCCAAGAAAGCTTCCTAGTGTCCCCTTGCATTTAGTTTCTACTTTTCCTTCAAAGAGGAGAGGATTGTTGTTGAACTTTATATTTTGAGTAACACATGTGTTTCAATGACTGTAGCTTTAAAATGTGTCTTCCAAATTAAAAAAACAATTTCTTAATTGTGGTGGGAAAAACACGTAACACAAATGTATCCTCTTACCTATTTTTAAGTGTATAGTTTAGTAGTGTTAACTATATTCACATTGCTGTGGAACACATCCTCTCTTTTTCATCTTGCAGAACTGAAGCTCTGTACCCATCAAACAACAACTCTCTTTTGGCCCTTCACTACTTTCTGTTTCTGTAATTTTGACAACTCTAGATATCTCTATATGAGTGGAATCATGCCATATTTGTCCTCGTATATTGTGTGTGTGTGTATTTAAAAGAGTGATCTGGCTATTCTCAGTCATTTTCTTTTCCATAAACACTTTTTAATCAACTTGTTAATATGTATAAAAATTCCATAGTGATTTTTATATGGATTGCATTAAATCTGTCAGTTTGGGGAAAATTAGCATCACAGCTGTCAATATATTGAGTCTTCCAATCTGTAAATACAGTATATCTATTTATTCAGATCTTTATTTCTGTAGTATATTATAGTTTTAAACATAAATTTTGTACATTGTATAAAATATGTTCATAAGTACTTATAGTTTTCTTGATGCTGTTTTAGATGGAATTATTATTATTTTAAAGACTATATTTTTATAGATTTTTAGGCACAATTTTAGGTTTACATAAAAATTGAACAGAAAATATGGAAAATTTCTATATACTCCCTCACAATACCCCCTTCCCATTTTTCCTGTTTAGTAAGTATTTTTCCCTTGCATTACTGTTACACATACAACTTTTATACCTGATTAGTCAGTATGGATTTATTTCTATTAACTAAAATCCATAGTTTGCATTAGGGTCCAGTCCTGTGTTGTGTGTTACATGGGTTTTGATAACCACATAATGACATGTGTCTGTCATTACAATATCATACAAAGTGTTACTATTGCACTGAAAATCCTCTGTGGTTCACCTGTTCATCCCTCCACCCCACTAATCCTTGACAACTACTGATATATTTTTTACAGTCTCAATAGTTTTTCCTTTTTCAGAATGTCATATAGTTGGAATATGCGTATTCTTTTCAGATTGGCTTCCTTCACTTAGCAGTATTCATTTAAGTTTCCTCTATGTCCTTTCGTGGCTTGATACCTCATTTCTTTTTTTTTTTTTTTTCTCTCATTTCTTTTTATCACTGAAGAATATTCCGTTGCATAGTTATACCACAGTCTACTTATCCACTCACCTATTGAAATACATCTTGATTGCTTCCAGTTTTTGGCAGTTTCAAATAAAGCAACTGTAAACTTTCACATGAAAGTTTTTGTATGGATTTAAGTTGTTAGTTCATTTGAATAAACACCTAGGATTTCTGGATCATGTAGTGAAAGTATGTTTAGTTTTGTGAGAAACTGCCAAACTGTCTTCCAAGTGGCTGTACCATTTGGCATTCCCATCAGCAGTGAACAAGACTTCCTGTTGTTGCACCTGCATTTGGTGTTGTCAGCGTTTGGGGGTTTCATCATTCTAAGAAGTTTATAGTGGTATCTCATTTTAATTTACTGTGAGATAATTCCGTCGTCATGTATTATGTTGAGCATCTTTTTCATATACTCATTTGTGATCTGTCTCTCTTTGGTGAGGTATCTGTTAATCTTTTGCCCTTTTTTGAAATGGATTGTTTCTTATTGCTTTAAGAGTTTTTTGTGTATTTTGGATAACAGTCTTTTTTCAGTTACCTGTTTTGTGAATATTTCTCCCAGGCTATAACTTGTCTTTTCGTTTTCTTTAGAGTCACTTTGCAAAACAGAAGTTTTTAGTTTTTATTAAGTTTGACTTATCAATCTTCATTTTCATAGATCACACTTTTATTGGTGTATTTAAGAAATCATTGCCAAGCCCATGGTCACTTAGATATTTTTCTGTAGTATCTTCTAGTAATTTCACAGTTTTTGTGTTTTATGTTTGGCTCTGTGATTGGAATTGATTTTTGTGACAGGTAAAATCTGTATCTCGATTCACTTTTTTACATACAGCATCCATTTGTTCCAGCACTACTTGTTGAGAAGACAGTCCTCCACTGAATTGCCTTTGGTCCTTTGTCCGAGAACAGTTTGACTGTATTTGTGTGTATTTGATTTGGGCTTTCTATTTTGTTTCATTGATTTATTTGTGTTTTATTTTTCCAATACAACACTGATTAGTGATCATTATAGCTTTATAATGAGTCTTGAAGTTGAGTAGTGTCTGTCTTTTGACTTTGTTCTTTTCTTTCAATAGTATGTTGGCTATTCTGGGTCTTTTGCTTTTTCATATAATAATTAGAATCAGTTTGCCAGTGCTCACAAAAATAACTGGATGAGAGTTTGTTTTTTAAATGGTAGTATAAAAAAATTTTTCTACGTGGGGAGATATGAAAAATTGTGAGATACTGAAGGAGTAAAACTTGTTAGGTGGGCTTGGTCTGGGTTCCAGTGTGAGACGGAGGCTTCTGATGGAGATGGAGGCTCTTCCCAAAGACACCAAATCTTAGAGCTGTACACAGAAGAATATCCTCTGAAAGGAATCCAGAAACTGGATGAGTAACTCCTGCACATTGGGCAAATGAGGAAAAACCCACGGCAAAAAGAATCAGAAAAACTGAGATAAACTCTTTCCAAAAAACCCACCCCCAGCACAGCAACACACAGTCAGGAGAGAACTCAAAAATCCCAGCTTGTGAGGTGTGAAGGGATTGGACCCAACCTGTAGCACCCCAACATTTTAGTCTTTGACCTGAAGGATGGCCCCCAAAACACCTGGCTCTGAAACCAGTGAAGCTTGTGTCTCTGGGACCCTGAAGACTATAGCAAACAGGGAAATAATTTTTAATAGTTCTTGCTATGGCTGTCCCCCTGAATTCAGTGCAGAGACAGAAGACAGAAATACCCATCTCCCAGTCTTTCCCTGAAGGAGGACTGTTTGCATATTCAAAGTACTGCTGCGTAAGAGTCAAGCTTCTAATTCACCTCACATCTAGGGACAGACCACAGTGCTCCATAGAGACTGGGGAGGCTGGCAGGTATCACTTCCACATTCTCCTTGTGGTGTCTCTGGTGTCTCTCTGTTATGAGTTGAACACTCATCTGTTGTCCTGGCTCTTGTGGCTGCATCTTAGGGGATGCACCCCTGTTTCACTTGCATTCGTGGGTCCCACAGGACTGTAACAAATAAACAGTTCTTACCTAACTATCTGCTAACTAGCTCTGAGGGAGCTGACTAAAAAGCCCAGTCCCCAGTCTCTCCCTGAAAGATCTACCTTCATACTTTAAAAGCTCCTGTGGATGGTCCAGCCTCTAGTCAGCCTGCATCTAAGTGCTGACTGAGATTCCCTCTTTGGGACACTGGAAGATCTTGGCACACCCTCAACTAAGAAGATTAAAATAATATTAAGCATCTTTTCTGACCACAGTGGTATGAAATTAGAAGTCAATTGCAAGAAGCCAATTGGAGAATTCATAAATATCTTGAGATTAAACAACATGCTACTAAGGAAAAATCAAAAGAGAAATCAGCGTTATGTTAGAAGGTCTGTATTAGAAATCAACGTATATTAGAAGGTCTAGCCAGAGCAGTTAGGCAAGATAAAGAAATAAAAGGCTGCTGCTGCTTTTTTCTCTTTCTTTGGCTGTGCTGCACTACTTAGGGGATCTCACTTCTCTGATCAGGGATTGAACCTGGGCCACAGCAGTGAAAGCCCAGATCCTAACTACTAGACCTCCAGGGAACTCTCAGAGGCTTCCCAATTGGAAAGGAAGAAGTAAAACTGTCACTGTCTGCAAGTGACACAGTACTACATGTCGAAAACCCTAAAGATACCACCAAAAGACTGTCGGAACTAATTGACAAATTCAGTAAAGTTGCAGGATACATACAAAATTAGTATGCAAAAGTCTATTGGGTTTCAATGATGAACTATCTGAGGAATTTTTAAAATCCCATCTGTGAGTACATCAAATAGGAAAAGGAGTACATCAAGGCTGTATATTGTCACCCTGTTTATTTAACTTATATGCAGAGTACATCATGAGAAACACTGGCCTGGATGAAGCACAAGCTGGAATCAAGATTTCTGGAAGAAATATCAATAACCTCACATATGCAGACGACACCACCCTTATGGCAGAAAGTGAAAAAGAACTAAAGAGCCTCTTGATGAAAGTGAAAGAGGAGAGTGAGAAAGTTGGCTTATAGCTCAGCATTCGGAAAACTAAGATCATGGCATCCGGTCCCATCACTTCACGGCAAGTCAATGGGGAAACAGTGGCTAACTCAATTTTTGGGGGCTCCAAAATCACTGCAGATTTTGATTGCAGCCATTAAATTAAAAGACACTTACTCCTTGGAAGAGAAGTTATGACCAACCTAGACAGCATATTAAAAAGCAGAGACATTACTTTGCCAACAAAGGTCCGTCTAGTCAAGCCTATGGTTTTTCCAGTACTCATGCATGGACGTGAGAATTGGACTATAAAAGAAAGCTGAGCACCGAAGAATTGATGCTTTTGAACTGTGGTGTTGGAGAAGACTCTTGAGAGTCCCTTGGACTGCAAGGAGATCCAACCAGTCCATCCTAAAGGAGATCAGTCCTGAATGTTCATTGGAAGGACTGATGTTGAAGCTGAAACTCCAATACTTTGGCCACCTGATGCGAAGAGCTGACTCATTGGAAAAGACCCTGATGCTGGGAAAGATTGAGGGCAGGAGGAGAAGGGGATGACAGAGGATGAGATGGTTGGATGGCATCACCGACCCAGTGGACATGAGTTTGGGTAGGCTCCGGGAGTTGGTGATGGACATGGAGGCCTGGCAAGCTGCAGTCCATGCTGTTGCAAGGAGTCAGACATGACTGAGCAACTGAACTGATACTGATGAGTACATCAAAATAATAAATACTACCTAGGAATAAATTTAATCAGCGAAGTAAAAGATATGTACATTGAAAACTATAAGACATTGAAAGAAATTGAGACACAATACAAAGACACATACAAATAAATGGAAAGATATTTTATACTCATTAACTGGAAGAATTAATATTGTTAAATTGCTCATACTATGTGATTCCATGCAATCCTTATCAAAATCCCAATGATACTTTTCATAGAAAAAAAATCAATCCCAAAGTTTGTATGGAACACAAAAGACCCCAAACAGCTAAAGCAGTCTTGAGAAGGAACAATGAAACTGGAAGTATCACATTTCCTGACTTCAAATTATAATACAGAAGTTACAGTGATCAAAACAGTATGGTGGTATTGGTAAAAAATCAGACACATAGATCAAAGGCACAGGATCGAGATCCCAGAGGTAAACCTATGCATATATGGCCAATTAATTTCCAACAAGGGAGCCAAGAATATACAATGGAAACAGGATAGTCTTTTCAATAAGTGGTAGTGGGAAAATTGGACCCCTGTCTTAAACCGTACACAAAAACTCAAAATGGATTATAGACTTGAGGGACTTCCCTAGTGGTCCAGTGGTTAAGAGTCCACATTTCCAATGCAGGGGACACAGGTTTGATCCCTGGTTGGGGAGATAAGATCCACATGCCATGCAGCATGGCCAAAAGATTTTTAAAAAATAGATTACAGATTTGATAAGATCTGAAACCATAAAACTCCTAAAAGAAAACATAGTTCATAAGCACCTTAACATTGGTCTTAGCAGTGATGTTTTTTTTAGATTTGACACCTAAAGCAAATGCCTCAAAAGCAAAAATAAACAAGCTGGATTATATCAAACTAAAAAGCTTTTGCATAACAAAGAGATCCATCAATAAAATGAAGAGTCGGTACTTCCCTGGTGGTCCAGTGGTTTAGTATCCACCTTCCGATGCTGGGGATACAGGTTTGTTTCTTCATCAGGGAACTAATATCCCACATGCCATGGGGCAACTAAGCCCACTTGTTTCAAATACTGAACCCGCATGCCACAGCTACAGTGCCTACCTGCTCTGGATCCCACATGCCACAACTAAGACCCAACACAGCCAAAAATAAACATTTATTAAAAAATGAAGAGTCAGTCTATAGAATGGGAGAAAATATTTGCAAATCAAGTATCTGATAAGGGATTAATATCTTAAATACATTTTTTAAAAGCTCATACAACTCAGGGAAGAAAATCAGATTTTAAAATGGGCAGAGGAACTGAATAGACATTTTTTCAAAGGAGACGTACAAATGGCCAGCATCATGTTGAAAAGGAGCTCAGCATCACTAATCATTAGGAAAAGGCAAGTCAAACCCACAATATGATATCACTTCATACCCGTTATGGCTGTTATCAGAAATACAAGAGATAAGTGTTGACATGACTGGAGAAGAGTGAACCTTTATGTGCTGTTGATGATCATGTAAATTAGTGTAGCCACTGTGGTGGGCAGTATGAAGGTTCCATTGTTGGGTACAGGACTTCTCTGGTAGCTCACCTGGTAAAGAGAAGGGAATGGCTACCCACTCCAGTATTCTGGCCTGGAGAATTCCATGGATTGTATAGTCCATGGGCTTGCAAAGAGTTGGACACGACTGAGCGACTTTGACTTTCTGTTCAGTGTATATCCAATGGAAAGAAAATTGTTATCTTAAAGAGATACCTGCACCCCCGTGTTCTTTGCAGCATTATTTACAATAGCCAAGACGTAGAAACAACCTACGTGCCTGTCAACAGGCAAATGAATAACCACATGCCTGACGCACATACAGGGACTTTCCAGATAGCTTGGTGGTAAAGAATCCACTTTCAGTGCAGGAGACGTGGGTTTAATTCCTGGGCCAGGAAGATCCCCTGGAGAAGGAAATGGCAATCCATTCCAGTATTCTTGCCTGGGAAATCTCATGGACAGAGGAGCCCTGTGGGCCACAGTCCATGGGGTCACGAAGGAGTCGTACATGACTTAGTGACTAAACAACAACAGTAACACAGAGAGAGAGGAATATTCTTCAGCCATAAAAATGGCATCCTGTCATTGGCAACAGTATGGCACTATGCTCAATGAAATAGGTTTAGCTAAATACAAATACTGTGTGATCTTACCTGTGGAATCATAGAAAAGGAGAACAGACTGATGTAGCCAGAGATGAGAGTAGGGGAAGGGGGCTGCAAAATGCTGAAGGTAAATTAAAAGAATACAAGCTTTCAGTTACAAGATAAATAATTTCTGGGGTGGGTACAGCATGGGATCTGTGGTTAACAATACTGTGTTGTATATATCAAAGTTGCTAAGAGAGTAGATTTTTAAAGTTCTCATTATAAGGAAAAAGTTGAATCTGTCTGGTGATGGATGCTAACTTCTTCTGATAATTATTTTGTAATACATTCCTGTATCTAATCATGTTGTATACTGTAAACTAATACTAATATATGACTAATGTGTGTCAGTTGTATAGCAATAAAGTTGGAAAACATAATTATCAGTTGGGAATATATTGATCATTGAGAGTTGGAATAGTAAGAATGGGAGAAGTTAATAATTGGAATTTGTGGAAAAAAGAAAAATTAATACCAGAACCAAGACACTTCTTTGAGAAAGATCTTCAGTGTTCTTCTTACTTGATGCAAGTAATAAATTCTTCCTTCTCCCAGAAAAAAAAAAAAAAAAAACTAACCGAAATGAGAATCTGTAAACTTTGTTCTTCCCTTCAGTAATAGCACTCCCATAATGTATTTTGGTTAAATAAAGATTTTGATCATTCATTAGGTTAATTAAAGTGAGAGTCTTATTGGTGTCCCTTAAAAAAAAAAGTTAGAATGCGTATAAGCATTTTGTTTTTACTTAAATTTTAGTATACTTTAAAAAATTGCCATTATTTTTTATAGTTTTTTTAAGCACACATGCAAGCACATTCACGTGTACAGATATCATTTTTACTGAATGTTTACTGAATACTTTCTTTGGGTGTGAGATGTATATATATAGATAGATAGATAATTGTTTAGTCATGTCCGACTCTTTACGACTCCATGGACAGCAACCTTCCAGGCTCCTCTGTCCTCGGGGATTCTCTAGGCAAGAGTGCTGGAGTAGGTTGCCATACCCTCTAGGGGACCTTCCTGACCTAGGGTTCGAGCCCAGGTCTCCCACATTGCAGGCAGATTCTTTACCATCTGAGACACCAGGGAAACCCATACTGCCCTTGAAATTTATCCTGTGTTCTAAACATCATATTAGGCTTTGATCTCATTCTTTGAGGAGCTTACAGGGGGAATTTCAGATTTGTTACAGGCACTTTTTGTTGGCAACTTTCTACACAAGGGGAATTTTGTTGGGGGCTCTGCAAAGAATTTTCATCTTCACCAAAAAAAGAGATGCATGATGAGAAAATCTTGCTATTGCTCTTTCATTTCTGTTTTGGACGCTGATACGGGAAGTGATACCTGATGCTGAAATTTGTGACCAGGAGGCTGCAAGCATTAGGACCAAAGCCAACTTGTATTAATGAAGGAACAATAGAAAAGAGAGTCTGGTCACTTTGGAGATTCTTTAAACATACTCTTACCGTATGATCCAGCTACACTCATAAACAATTTCATTTGCAAATTACATCAGGAGAGAGAAATTTAGAAGCTTAACAAAGTCCTATCATGACTATCAACAAAGAATGTGTGTGTTTTGACTTTAAAATTTAAATATGTTCCTCATTTTTTACAATGCCAGTATATGAGAATCTAAAATAACAAGTTTTAAATCAGGGGAAAAAGTGAACACAAATGAAAAATACAAAGAGTAATAGACAAGGTAGTACAGTTTTCCAAATCTTAAAAATGAGACTATTATACCAATGATAATTGATGAAGCTTTAGGGGATTAGTTCAGTGGTCAAAAGTGTCTGGACAGGCTAAAACATCCTTTACCTGTTCTTAGAAAAAGAACAGTATGATATAAGGGAAGAGAGTATATGTAGCCTGACAGTTTTTCATATATAGACACATGACCACCTGTTAAGATTGGGACTGTTTAAATAAAACATCTTAAATTGTGTTTCTCTCTCTCTCTCTCTTTTTTTTTTTTTTTGGTCACATTACAAGGATTGCAGGATCTTAGTTCCCCAACCAAGAGTTGAACCCGCGCCCTCGGCAGTGAAATCACCAAGTCTTAACAGCTGGACCTCCAGGGAATTCCCCATTTCTCTTTCTTTACTCATCTTGTTTGAGGGACAAGACAACAGAAATAATTGAAGGCTTGGGTAGACAACAGAAATAATTGAAGGCTATTCGATTAAGTTGTAATAAGAGAAAGTAATAAGAAATATAAATTCATAATGTTGTTTATGTAGGAAGCCCAGTAATTGTTGACCTATTCTTACCACCCTGCTTTTTTACCTTAACAGAATATATGTTATGAAAGTAGACATATCATTTCCTGAATTCGGGGAAATACATTATAATGATTGTTAGCATTACAGAAGCATAAAGTCATTATGCAGTATTAATAATGGAAAGAAAAACAGAAAAGATGAAAATAAACAGTTTAACTACTATAATGAAGTAAACCTTGTATTCTGGGATCATGTGCCCATTTGTAAATTCAGCTCACAGGTTTGTGTCTGTTCCTGTACTGGGGAATTAGTGGTGTCTGTAAGAAGCTTATACAGTCTAGACGTACTTACTTTCTTGTATTACGTGTAATAATAACCAAGCAGTTCTAATTTTCTTCTTCCTTAAAATTTTAAGGTAAATCTTTAATGAAAGTGAAATAAAAGTATGTGTTTAGTCTGTGATTGCTGTGACACAATATTCTGTGACAAAAGTATATTCTTTTATTAAGGAAAATCACCTAGATTTTCAAAAATTAGTGTTGAAATTACCTCATTGTAAACTTTGTCTTGGGCTTAGTCCTGAATTGAGAAACTGGAGAGTTCTGAAATGGATGAGTTTTAAGATTTTTTGTTTCTCAAATTTATTTTCACTTGGAGGTCGTGCAAAGGATCTACTTCAGTCACTCTGTCATTTATACTCAGTCCACAATGAAAACTAGACCAAAAGTTGAGCTTTCCAGAAATTTAGTGTTGGACTACTTTGTAGCACTAGGGTTTTGGAAAGGCCTTTATAGAAGTGGTGCCTCTGGAGGTGTTAGTTGCTTTGGGGCTTCCCAGGTGGCTCAGTGGTAAAGAATCCACCTGCCTATGCAGGAGATGCAGGAGACATAGGTTGGATCCCTGGATTGAAATGATCCTTTGGAGGAGCAAATGGCAACCCAACTCTAGTATTCTTGCTTGAAAAATTCCATGAACAGAGGAGCCCGCTGGGCTGCAGTCCATGAGGTCACAAAGAGTCAGACACAAGTGAGCAACTGAGCACGCACATTCACGCACTGTGTCAATCAGTAACTTGTTTTGGATTTTGTGATTGTTGTTAGTGCTTGATAAATGGTGGGGATGGAGGAGGGAGACAGTGGGTAGAGAGTGTGTTCATTTCTGATAGATTCTGTCCAAATTAAAAAGAAGAGCTTTTAATCGCCCTCAGTTTATTTAACTTAGTGGAACCCCACCATATTTTTGTTAGCCAGTGATGAAAAAGCCAACAAATAACTTGCCTTTGAGTAATATGAAAACACCAGAGGAAAGCATTTTATGTTAAAGGGTTGTGTGTTCCCGTAATTGCCATGGTCTGTAGCATACTGAGTGTGTTTTACCAGGTAAATTACTAGTCCAGATGGCTAAACTTTTGGAGGATATAAAACCAAAATCCATTTCAGGATGCTATCCACTTTGCATAGTTTTGGATAGGATTCATTCTAGTTAGTGGTAACACTCTTAATTTGTTTTTAAAATACAACTTTTAACTGTATGCTTTTTTTATTTTTACCTAGGTTACACAATGTTCTCCTATGCTTGAGATCTACAGACTACGTATCCTACAAGAACTAATCAATGGTTTTTCATCTCCTGGAAATAAAAACGTAAATATGGTGCCAAAAGAACTCCTTACCTTACTCTGACGACAGTTTATTCGGCCATACTTTTATATTGAAGAGACGTATACAGATTCAATTACTTGTGCAGAGACACTGTCGTGTAGGATCATGGACCATCCTAGTAGGGAAAAGGATGAAAGACAACGGACAACTAAACCCATGGCACAAAGGAGAGAACATTGTTCCCGACCATCTGGCTCAACATCGTCTGGGGTTCTTATGGTGGGACCCAACTTCAGGGTTGGCAAGAAGATAGGGTGTGGGAACTTCGGAGAGCTCAGATTAGGTAAGAACTTGGTTCTTATTATTGGTTTAGACTAACAGCAACAGCAGAAGCTGTAATAAGCTTTGATGTGTTTCAAGACATGCAGTTTATAATTTTATACGATGTTCTTATAATGAGGAACTGTTGTTAAAAGAACTGAAGAATTCATGAAGATGACTATAGTCATTGTCAGGTGTTATTGGTATCCAAGGTTCATCCCTCTATGTGTGTGATAGGATTTAATATTTTCTGTCAGTGCTGAGATTTTATGATGGAGGGAGATCCACATGCAGGTAACAGTAAAATGAAGATTCTGATTTAGTTGGTTGGAGAGAGAGCCCTGTGTTCTTTTTAACAAACTCCCCGTTGACTGAGATGCTGTTGGTTCTTGAGTCACATTTTGAGAAGGTTTATTAAGGCTTTATTTTAATTCAGACTCTGCCCCTAGTAAAGGAAGAGTAAGTCCTTGCGCAGTGATCCCATACTTACTCTGCAAGGAGATACATCAGTGTTCAGAGAGGTTTTCCAACTGATAACTGTGTTTACATTCCTTCCTGGAAGTTCCAGCATCAGGAGTAAGCTAGAGCTCCAGGGAGAAACTTTGCAATTTTTTATTTCCCAACCAAGGAGAGAATTTTTTATTTTGAGAATTAACTTATGTGTGAGATGATGAATAATGATAAAATCAACCAATTTGAAGATGTGAAATTGGGAAGAAGGTACATTGGTTATTTAGACACTTTTTATGACCTTCTCTAGGTGAATGCAGAAGAGAAAATGAAAGATAAATTTGTGATGTCATCAGCTTAGAGATTGTGACAGATCCTTTTTTAGGCTAAAATGTTTTCTTATTTTTCATAGCTGTTGAGGCTGTATATTTTACGAAGACCTATTGTAAGAGGCTTTGCCCTCTGAGGGAACAGAGCATGGGAGCTTAAGATAATTTTTGTTGATTACCTCTGCTACTTCTGATGATTTTTCAAAAGAAGATTGAAAAATATCTTCTCATCCCCCCATACAGAGATTCAGCTGCACTAGCCAGAGATCACTGGGTGCAGAATTGAATTTAGGGATGCTGAGAATGAATTTATTTTTACCACTAGAAGACTAGCAGCCTGGAATTTTAAGACCTGACTAGGATAATGAAAGCCTTTTTATATTTAGTGATGTGTTCATGTTCGGGTTAGCTAAGCCAGCAGATGCTACTGAGAATAGGAGTAAGATGTGTAATTTCACACTGCTTGAGTTCCTATCAACTGTTGAGTTGCTTTAGCAGCTAGGTTTGTGAATATTCATTTATATAATGGATTGACTTTGCTCTAGCAACACAGTAGTACTTGAATTAAATAGATGATAACATAAACATCCACAGAATTACTGCTGAGAGTCAATTTATAATGTATATAAATTCATGCTTTCTCAAAACAACATAAAATTGTTTAGTTTCTATAAGGATGAAGGAAAATTTTGGTCAGTGAAAACTGGAAATGTATTTTGTTTAGTTACTTGAGTCTGGATTTGTACGTATCATCTTTATGTTTACACAAAAATGGAAAAATCTATTTAAGTCGAAGGATAAATTTGTAACCTATGTATATTCTCAGACTGGTAAAGTGTTGTGTTTTATTTCCTGTAATGAAGCTAGGGTAATTACGATGGGTCTCATTTTGACTTGTCTTGTAGTCAGTAGAAAGAACTCATCTTTCTTTTCAAGTGGTTTTATTCTTGTATGCCAATGAGGTTTTCATTCGCTCTGGGACCATTACTGTTAGGGCATTGTATCTGGGAATACTTTTTATTGACAGAAACAAGAAAAGGAACGTTCAGAATCATTTGATATCTTCCTGACAATAGGGTGTGCTATATACTCCATTCCATTGCCCTCTTTCTGTGATATTAGTAAGTAGGGGACTATGCAGATAACAGAAGGTGTAAACTGGAAAATTCTGAACTCAAGAAGGCGCAG
The DNA here is from genome assembly GCF_033118175.1 of Dama dama. NCBI lineage: Eukaryota > Metazoa > Chordata > Mammalia > Artiodactyla > Cervidae > Dama > Dama dama. Next base: position 56,595,582 of record NC_083692.1, on the reverse strand, counting down.
ATAGGCCTCCACCCAGGCTACCATTACAGGGCTGTGCTTTCTTCTCCAAATTCATTCTGTCTCTAGCTACACTGTCCCTTTTGTCCCTCAAATAATCAGTTGTGTTCATGGTTCAGAGCTTTTACACCTACAATTCCTTATGTCTATAGAATTCTTTCTTCAAAATTTTGCTTAGCTAATTGCTTCTCATTCCTCAGGCCTCAGCTTTCATGTTACTGACTCAGAGAAACCTGCTGTGACTTCTTTCCACCTCCATTTAAAATAGTACGTTTTTCCCCAGCCTCCTTCTGTCCCATCAGACTGCTTCACTTTATTCATCACATTGATCACTGTCCAAAATTATTTTATTAATATATGTTTACCTGTTAATTGTCCCTTCTTACAGTTGAATATAAGCCCCTGGGAGAGCAGGGGATTCTATCTGTATTGTTTGCTGCTGTTACTTGTGGCATGCATGAAGTGACAGCTAGATGAATAGGAAGCAGAGGGGCAGGGGCAACGTGAGCATCTTTGGGTTCCTGGTAGGAGGGGGTCATGGTGGGTAGTGGCCTTAACATTTAGATAGACTCTTGGATTCCAGACAGAGAACCCTCCCCAAAAAGGTGATGATCAGTGTATTTTGGTTCTCTGTAAATCTGTTTCCACCATATCATCCATTTAACAAACACTTCTTGAACATTTACCATCTTGCTAGTCTTTGGGAAAGATATGGAGGATAACAAGGTGTCCTTGTGAATCTCACAATCTGGGGGGAAAGATAAGTTAGGAGTATGGGATTAACATATACACACCACTATATATAAAATATAAAATAATCAATAAAGATTTAATGTATAGAACGGTGAACTTTATTCAATATCTTGAAATAACCTATGAAAGAAAAGAATCTAAAAAAAATGTATGTATAACTGAATCACTTTGCTGTATACCTGAAACAAACATAATATTATAAATCAACTACAGTTAAAAGAATCTCACTGGCTAGTGGTAGAAAGAGAAAAACAGATTACAGCATAAAGTGATAAATATTATAGTAGATTGTGTAAAAACGACACTGGCAGAGAAGGTTAATGAAGGTTTCACAGAAGCGTGTCATTTGATTGAGAGTATGATAGGACTTCAGTGGTGGGCACAAGGAAGAAGGAGTCTCCACCAGCAGAACGTGTAAGCTCTATGTGCTGTGAAAGTGTTTAGCATAGTGTCAGAGCAGCAACAGTTATACATGACTGGGTTGTGGGATGTGAAGTGAGAGAAAAGTAATAGATGAGGCTGTGAGATAGGTTGGGACCAGAATGTGAAGTGTTTGCGTGGTATTAAAGCATGTGGACTTTATCCTGTAGGCAGTGGAGTAGAACCATCAAGGGTTTTATAAAACCAGACATTATCTGTTTTGTATTCTAGGAAGATAATTCCCAGTATAAAATTAGATCAGCTAGTAAAGAGGTTGTGGATTTTTGCTCTCACTGTGGTACTCGTCACTTTGAGTTACGTTCTTTCATCTCTCTACTTCAAGATATACTTGATGGTAGTAATTTGCTTTATTGATATTCTCATATGTATTCATATTCTTAATTCCTTTTATGTGTATGACATACAATGGGTACCTAAGTGGTCCAGGTCAGAGGTGACTGGGCCTGCCTTAGCTCTGAAAATGGCACTGAGATGCAGAGGAAGGGACGAATTAGGGAGAGATTTTGGAAGTACACTATAGGCAGGATATGTTTGCCAGTTATTTTGGGGGAAAGGGTCAAAGATGGCTGAGTTTGCCAGGTTGGGAAGACCAAGTGAATGAGGAAACCTTTACCAGAGGTAGGAAACACAGGACCAGAGTAGGCAGTGGGGAAGACAAGTAGTTGGACTTGGTGAATACATTGACTCTGAGGAGTGTGCAGCACATAGGCACAAATATGACTCTGAGACATAGAAAAGTTTAGGCTTCAGATAGGGATTAAGAAATCATCACTATGTAGGTGTTAATGAACATGCAATCATGAGTGATGAGATGATGTGGAGCTTGTGTGAGTGGGAGAAAGAGGGTGAATTTAAGGGATGCTAGAAGAGGGAGAGCCTCAAGAACAGAGAAGTTGAAAAGTCAAAAGAAGAGTTTCTAGAGGGTTGGAGCGTTAAGCGCAGCCTTGTGCCCTAAGGTTAAACAGAAGAAGCTAATTATTACAGCCTTTGGTCTTTTACTTTTTATATATTTCTGATGAGTCCTTTTTTCCTTCCTTTTCTTGTTTTATGAATGAATGTATTTTGTAACCAGGGAGAGGGGGAAAGCAATAAACAAAAAGCAAAGCAAAAAATGGGCCTTTAAAGGCATATTTTAAAAAAGAAACACAATTCTTTTTAAAAAATTCTACTTAAAAGCATCTCCAAAGATAACCACTAATTTTGTTTAATTAATTTAATTTTCCAGAATTAGAAAATGTTTATCAGGACATATATTAGAAATGCAGTCAAACTGTGCTATAAACTTGTTTTTAATCACTTAATACAGCATGTACTTTTGTGTCAGCTTACAGATCATGCAGTTTTAATGTCTGTAGTTAGTAATTTATTGGACTTCCCTGGTGGCTCAGATGGTAAAGAATCTGCCTGCAATGCAGGAGACCCAGGTTCAATCCCTGGGTTGGGGAGATCCCCTGGAGAAGGAAATGGCAACCCACTCTAGTATTCTTGCCTGGAGAATTCCATTGGCAGAGGACCCTGGCAGCTACAGTCCACGGGATTGCAAAGAGTTGGACACGACTGCACGTCTAACACAATCTACACAGTACAGTAGTTTATAAGCCGGTCTTAATATACAGATAAATTATTTCTATTTTTAAATTATAAATAATACTATACTGAACATCCTTATAGATGCTTGTAATAAAGACGTCCTTGTAGTCCAAACTTGGTTGATTATTTTCTTAGGATAAGTCCTGGAAATGTACTTTCTATGTCAGAAATACATACATATTTGTGATCTTGTTACATATTGTCAATTTGCCCTCCAGAAAGATAATTTCCCTGATTTCCCTTAACTTTCTGTGTGAGTGTGTATGTGTGAGTGAGTATGTGTGTGTATTTGTTTCTCTACTACAGAAACCTTAAACATTATTGAGAATCTTTTCATCTATGCTAGTCTGACAGGGGAAAATGGTATCTAGTTAAATTTGTATGTGTTCATGGGTGAAGTTAAACATCTTTACACATTTATTTATATCTCTTCTTATAATGCTTTATGGCCTTTGCATGTTTTTCAATGGAAAGATTATTTCTGTGGAGTCTTACCTATATATATTGCCTCAATAGAAAGGGGAATTTTGAAGGTTTGAGAAAGGAAGATTGATGAAGGATGATTATGGATAAAAGGTAGGAGGACATGAAGGAGTGGAAACAGATCTGCAGGTTGTTTTTTTGTTCACTGTGAAACAATATGGGGAAATATTTTGTGGACTTTTTCTTTTTTTTTTTTTAAGTTTTGAGTCTTTTGCTGAATCAGGTCTGGAAAGAATCGTGTAAACATTTGTTAAAAATTATTGTATTCCTCTAGGACTTGGAAAATATATGTCCCTGATCTACAAATAACAGCCTTTTTTCCTTCTTAGTTGCAAAAATAAGTAGATAGGTGATTTTATATCCTAATAGGTTATGTACCTATGTTTATGGGAGACCCTTTAGACTAAACAGTCTGGCATATAAGTTTTACTAATGATTTTTATCCTGTCTTTGTGAAGTAGGATATTGCTAAAGAATGTTTTTTCTTACACACAAGAAAATGGAGGCACAATTTTGTTCTCTTTCATCTTTGCTGTCTGGTGAAATATGCAAAAGTATGTTAGAACAGAAGGATGTTTCTGACAGATGTAAATTGTCCAAGGGTATCAACTTTTCCTGTGACACACTCTTCCCTTCTAAAATAAGACACTTATTTTTGTGACTATAGAGTGTACACGACAACTTCTCTGCATATTGTTCTGTCCTATCTGGATTACTTAACTATCACTAATGAACTTAAATTGAAATTTGTAACTTCAGCTATTACCAGTCAGTTCTGCTTTTGGCAGTTGTGATCATTACAGTTTATGATTGCATATTATATAAAGCATTTGGTTTCATATTGCATCCCACAAAATCAAGAGAGGAGAATGTCTCTCTGTTACCTTTATACTGAGTTTCCAGTAAGATTTTGTTTAAAAGGTATGGTTCTGTTGTGTTAAAATTTTTTTGAAAGCATTCATGTGAAAGAATATAGGCTTAAGATAAAATAAGATTTAAAAATATTTCTTCTCTAGGTGAAAATAAAATCATTGTAAAATCAAATGTATAGTTTTATAGTCATAGTTTCTTAGGAAATCTTAGCATTTCGAACACATGAAACTTAACCTATATCAGCCCAGAACCAAGCCAGTCAGCAAAACAGAAAAACTGATACACAGTCAGCCCTCCATGCCCACAGGTCTCTCCTCCGTGGATTCCAGCAACCAGGGGTGGAAAATATTCTGGGGAGAAGTGGTCCCATGCCATGAAGTTCCAAAAAGCAAAATTTGAATTTGCCCTGTGCATGTGGAATTTTACATAGAATTTACATTGTATTTACAACTATTTACATAGCATTAACATTGTACTGGATGTTATAAGTATTCTAGACATCTAGATCTAGTATATAGAGGATGTACCTAGGTGGTTATATGCAAATAATGTATGCCATTATAGATAAGGGCTTTGAGCATCCATAGCCACAGATGTTAGTATCCATGAAGGTCCTAGAACCAATTCCCCATACGTAGTAAGGGGCAATTTTATTTGTGCTTTTACAGCATTGTTTAAGTTTCCCTATAAATTTGCAAGTTTTTAGGGTCTATGGGTACAGCAAACTAAAAACAAGTTTTATTTATTTACTCATTTGTTTTTTTTAATTTTTGGTCACACTCTGCGGCATGTGGAATCTCAGTTCACCGATCAGGTATCAAACCTGCACTCCTGGCATTGGAAGGCAGAGTCTTAACCACTGGACCACTAGTCCCCAAAACAAGTTTTAGAGTCTTCTTATTATTTTCTTCTTCAAGTGGTTTAAAGAGAGAGTTCTGGAGTCAGATTGCCTCTCCAAATTTCATTTTTTCTCCATAAGAATAGGGTAATAATAATATCTACTTACAGATTTGTTGTGAAGATAAAATTTAGATAGTGTATATAATCACCTAAGACAGCGATTGATGCATAATGAGCACTTGGTTTGTATATATAGTACAAAACATTGTTTAAATTTTTGTTTTATTTTTTTCCAACTTATATGAAGAAAATTTTCAAATTTTTATAAACAACTAAAAAGGATATGGTAGTAAGTATACATAATAATACTTAGATTTAGCAGTTGTTAATATTTGTCCCTTGTGCTTTATCTCTTTGGAACTATGTGTGTGTGTACATTTGTGTATGTGTTATAGTAAGTTGTAAGTCTGACAAAACATTTTTCTCCCCCTCAGAAAGAATTATTTAGGTTCCCACTTCATAAGTTTGTAACTAATTGTATCATTTGTTTTCCACAATATAACAGGCTCTGGGTTCATCCACCTCACTAGAACTAACTTGAATTTGTTGCTTTTTGTGGCTGAATAATATTCCATTATGTATGTGTACCATAGCTTCTCTATCAATTCATCTGTCAGGGGACATCTAGGCTGCCTCCATATCCTGACTATAGTAAAGATTGTTGCAGTGAATATTGGAGTACATGTGTCTTTTAGAATAGTGATTTTCTCAGGGTATATGCCCAGTAGTGGGATTGCTGAGTCAAATGGTAGTTTTATTTCTAGTTTTTTAAGAAATCTCCATACTGTTCTCCATAGTCGCTGTATCAGTTTACATTCCCACCAACAGTGTAAGAGGTTTCTCTTTTCTTCATATCCTCTCCAGCATTTATCGTTTGTAGATTTTTTTAATGATGGCCATTCTGACCGGTGGATACCTCATTGTAGTTTTGATTTGTCTTTCTCTAATAATAAGAACGTTGACCAGTTTTTTATGTGTCTATTAACCATCAGTTTGTTGTCTTTGGGGAAATGTCTGTTTAGGCCTTCTGCCCATTTTTTGATTGAGTTGTTTGTTTTTTTGATATTGAGCTGCATGTATATTTTGGAGATAATCTGGAGATATATGTTTTTTATGATATAATTTTAATGAAAATAACCATGTGTCGATTTTAAAAGCCTAATCCCTACAGTTAAGCATTTCAGCTTTTTAAACAATGTCCTCTATTACTTCTCAGGTTTTTGGCTAACATCAAGTGTAAACAATGTCCTCTAGATACCTCCTTTTTTCTAAATATTTTTTTTCCAACATTAGATATTGTTTATTGATTTTTCTCATACTTAACATCCCCAGTCACATATATACACTCCTCACATTCTCCCAATATATTTATGTCATGCATTTGGTTAAAACGTTTTTCTGCGTTTATACTGTTATGGTTTTGGACATAGCATTCATAGCTGAGCTATGAGAGCACTGTTGTATTTCCTTCCTAGTACTATTCGCATTCCTTCTTCCTTTAGAATTAAAAAGTACTAATATTTGACTTTTTAAAAAATTTTTCTTCATTATCTGCGTATCTTTTATTAATTCTTCCTCTCAAGTTACCAACAGAATTGTAAAATTTCTGTCAGTATGATTAGGTGATCTTTACATTAAATTATTCTGCAGTACGTGCATGTTAGCTTTCTCAGATCTACTAAGTCAGTTACTATTTTGGCTATTTATTTACTTCTCACTTCCGAAATGTTGACATCTCTAGTCTGCCTTTTTCCCACCTATTTTACTTGTTCTGTTTTCTTCCTTTTGGCATTTCATTGGGCTTTTGGAAAGGCATAGGGTGAAATGCCTAAATTCTATCTGTCATGTTAAACCAGAGGTCTCTATATATCATATATTTTTATTCAGGAAAGAATTTGACAGCTTTTTGTAGTATTCTGGAAGACGTATAGAAATATGAACTAGTTAATAATGATAGTCGAAGAGATTTGTAGTTGTTTTGCCCACCTCACCAAAGAAAATTGAATCATTATCATCACAGATGCTAAACCATAGAGCTCTCTATTTTGGTTCTATTCCAGTTCACCTGTGAATGTTATGGAGATCCTTGAAAGAACATACTTATGAAATCCTCACATGACAATGCTTGAGGTGGGGCAGCTAATGCAGTGGCTGGTTAACAGAATCAAGATATAACATTAAATCAAATACGCAATGAATTGAACAAGAAATCTTACTTTGATTCAAGAATCCTATTCTACAATTTTAAGTCTGACAACTAGATTGTCAACACTTATGTGAAAAAGATGGCTGTGAGTTTGCTGTGTGATAAGCGTGGGATTTGCCCCCAAAAGCTCATGATAACTTAGACTGATTTAATAGACATATGAAGTCCAGATCAAACTTCCCTGGTGTTCCATTGGTTAAGAATCCACCTGCCTGCACAAGTTTGATCCCTGGTCCCTGGAGGATTCCACACGCTGCAGGGCAACTAAGTCCATGCACCACAGCTACTAAGCCCTTGCACTAGAGCCCAACTACTGAAGCCTGAATGCTGCAACTACTAAAGCTTGTGCACACTGAAGCCCATACTCCACAAGAGAAGCCACCACAATGAAAAGCTCACACCACAGTAAAGAGTAGCCCCCACTTGCTGCAACAAGAGAAAGCCCGTGTGCAACAGTGAAGACCCAGTGAAGCCAAAAACAAGTAAGTAAATGAATAAAAGTCCAGAGCAAGAAAACTTAAGATCTTTCTTAAGTTTGGGACCTCTAAGGAACTTTGGCATTATCTACTCTAAACTACATCATTTTGAAATGAAAGAAATTAGAAATTAAGTGATTTGGTCAAGGTAAGATAAACTAGCTTGCCACAGAGTTGGAACTAGAGCCCAGATCTAGGACATCCCGGACTGATATTTCCAGTATGTGTCATGTAGTTTCACCACGTACTGGTTAAGTGTACAGTTGAAATATTACATGCTTGAAAAATACAAGGTTTAAAAGGACATAAGAATTAATTCCTAATTCCAAAGGTAATAATCACTGACACTCAATTTAATTATACTTCTACCAAGAAGAGAAATATAAGGTATAAAATGATGGCCAGTAATCTTTTCTTCAGGTATCACTGTCTAGTTTCTAGCTGGACTAACTTTATTCTTCAGGGATTTTCTGAGAGGTAAGGAGGGAAATTTGAATGCAGAGTTCCAAAGAATAACAAGGAGGGATAAGAAAACCTTCCTCAGTGATTAGTGCAAAGAAATAGAGGGAAACAATAGAATGGGAAAGACGAAAGGTCTCTTTAAGAAATTAGAGCTGCTAAGGGAACATTTCATGCAAAGATGGGCTCAATAAAGGGCAGAAATGGTATGGACCTAACAGAAGCAGAAGGTAGTAAGAAGAGGTAGCAAGAATACACAGAAGCACTATACGAAAAAGATCTTCACGACCCAGATAACCACGATGATATGATCACTCACCTAGAGCCAGAATCCTGGAATGTGAAGTCAGGTGGGCCTTAGGAAGCATCATTACAAACAAAGCTAATGGAGGTGGTGGAAATCCAGTTGAGCTATTTCAAATCCTAAAAGATGATGCTGTGAAAGTGCTGCACTCAATATGCCAGCAAATTTGGAAAACTCACCAGTGGCCACAGGACTGGAAAACATCTGTCTCTATTCCAATCCCTAAGAAAGGCCATGCCAAAGAATGCTCAAACTACCGCACAATTGAACTCATCTCACACGCTAGTAAAGTAACGCTCAAAATTCTCCAAGCCAGGCTTCAATAATACGTGAACCATGAACGTCCAGATGTTCAAGCTGGATTTAGAAAAGGCAAAGGAACCAGAGATCAAATTGCCAACATCCGCTGGATCATAGAAAAAGCAAGAGAATTCCAGAAAAACATCTATTTCTGCTTTATTGACTATGCCAAAGCCTTTGACTGTGTGGATCACCACAAACTGTGGAAAATTCTGAAAGATATGGGAATACCAGACCACCTGACCTGCCTCCTGAGAAATCTGTATGCAGGTCAGGAAGCAACAGTTAGAACTGGACATGGAACAACAGACTGGTTCCAAATAGGAAAAGGAGTATGTCAAGGCTGTATATTGTCACCCTGCTTATTTAACTTCTATGCAGAGTACATCATGAGAAACGCTGGACTGGAGGAAGCACAAGCTGGAATCAAGATTGCCAGGAGAAATATCAATAACCTTAGATATGCAGATGATACCACCCTTATGGCAGAAAGCGAAGAACTAAATAGCCTCTTGATGAAAGTGAAGGAGGAGAGTGAAAAAGTTGACTTAAAGCTCAACATTCAGAAAACTAAGATCATGGCATCTGGTCCCATCACTTCATGGCAAATAGATGGGGAAACGGTGTCAGACTTTATTTTTTGAGGCTCCAAAATCACTGTAGATGGTGACTGCGGCCATGAAATTAAAAAAACGCTTGTTCCTTGGAAGAAAAGTTATGACCAATCTAGACAGCATATTAAAAAGCAGAGACGTTACTTTGCCAAGAAAGGTCTGTCTAGTCAAGGCTATGGTTTTTCCAGTAGTCATGTATGGATGTGAAAGTTGGCCTATAAAGAAAGCTGAGTGCCAAAAAATTGATGCTTTTGAACTGTGGTGTTGGAGAAGACTCTTGAGAGTCCCTTGGACTGCAAAGAAGATCTAACCAGTCCATCCTAAAGGAAATCAGTCCTGAATGTTCATTGGAAGGACTGATGTTGAAGCTGAAACTCAACTTTGGCCACCTGATGTGAAGAACTGACTCATTTGAAAAGACCCTGATGCTGGGAAAGATTGAGGGCAGGAGGAGAAGGGGACGATAGAGGATGAGATGGTTGGATGGCATCACCGACTCAATGGACATGAGTTTGGGTGGAATCCGGGAGTTGGTGATGGACAGGGAGGCCTGGCCTTCTGCAGTCCATGGGGTTGCAGAGTCAGACACGACTGAGCGACTGAACTGAACTGAACTGAACTGAACTGAAGGAGGGAAAGCATTGGCTAATTGATTAATAATTTTTCATTTTAATTTTGCAAGGTATATTTTTGAAATTTAGAGTAAAATCACAGTGGAGGATATTATAAACAGTGTTCCTTATTCTACCTTTAGCCTTTTATCTGGATAAGGTGCAGTGGGAAGTGAAGCTGGAGATGTGAGCAGAGCCTGATCTTGATTGGCTGTGGGTCACAGTACAGATTTTGGACTTTGTCTTGTCAGCAATAAAAGAGAAAAGAAAATCTTGGAGGTAATTGCGTGTCATGTTTTCCACCCCCACCAGAGATCATAAATTAATTAGAACTTCTGATTGTTTTTCTGTATTGTTTAAAAAAAACACAGAGTGATCTTTTTTAATCTAGTGGTGCTGATATCTAAAGGATAAATACAGGAGTTCTCCAGTTTGAATGATAGAAAGCTGAAACAGTAAATGCCTTGTGATTTAAGTAATTCTAAATGTTTCTTTGGTTAAAAGGCTTTTGCATGTACTTTAAGCTGATGTTTGTATTGTGAAACTAAAAGTTAACAGTTTTTTTTGTATGTGTGGGTGTGGTTGTTATGCTTCTTTTTCTACTTTATGTTATTGATATAAACTGCTTCAGAGACGGATGAATCTAAATAATAATTAGAATTGTTGGGATTTGAACATCCAGCCTATAAAGAAGTTAATGAGCATTCCAGTTCTTGAAGCTTGTTTGGGTTTTGTTTATTTGGGTTTTATTTTTGTAGACAGAATTGTAACATCACAGTAAATTAGAGCAACTCTTTGTTTAGTTGTGTGTAAATGTGTATATGTATATATTCTTGCAGATACATATATATGATGGTGGTGGTGGTTTAGTTGCTAAGTTGTGTCCGTCCCTTGCGACCCCATGGACTGTAGCCTGCCAGGCTCCTCTGTCCATGAGATTCTCCAGGCAAGAATACTGGAGTGGGTTGCCATTTCCTTCTCCATACATATATGTACTTTGGTATAAACAAAGTTGGATATATGTTTGAGATTCTGCCTTTTTTAATTTATTAAATTCCTCTGTGATTTTCATAATTGTAAATTTAATGGCTATTCTGCTTTTTCAGGTGGACTCCCAACAACTGTTATTAGATAACTGGACTTTGGTTACTTAGAGCTTTTATTATTGTTATATGTAAATAACACAAACATTTTCATGAAACTAGACTATTATCCAAAATACAACATATCATCCTCTGTAGCTTGCTAGATGCATTAGTTTTATATAGGGCAGAAAATTTACACATCAGTGAAAATGTAATTATCTTTCTGCAGTTTTATTCTGCTCTAAAATACTCATATTTCAGAACAGAGAAGGCTAACTGTAGCATTTTTTCACAAAATATATATAGAATATGTTAACATTAATGTAAATTAGAATTATAAATTAATTTATTGAAGGTTTTATCCATATTGTAGTAAAGCTGCACATAGTATCATTTTTCTTAACAAGCACCAGCTCTCTGCATCAAAGCTGAGCACTAACACACAAACCCAAACAGATACCTTAGGATCTATGTACCCCCCAAAAAAGTTGGGTACATCAGACATTCAGTCTTAAAGCCTTTCCGTTCTATTTTATATGCATTTCCAACAAGCTTTCTCGTTTTTTGTTGTTGTTGTTGATCTTCCAAAGAGTAGAAGCACAGAAGGAAGAGGGAATTACATACATTAAGAAGTGATCGCTGATAGACTGGTAGCAAAAAAGTTAACAAGGTCACAAAGCAGAGCAATCTGGGCAGAACAGCCTTCTTTACTTGATTAATCCCTAAAGATATTGCTCAAGTGGTGTAATATTATTCATCTTGATTAGATTCATGAAGGAAAATAATCATATATTTATTAAAAAAATTGTATTGAGGTGTAATTGACATATAATATTATGTTAGTTTCAGGTGTAGAACATAATGTTCATTTGTATATATTGGAAAATGATCACCACAGTAAGTCTAGTTAACAGACATCACCACAGATAATTACAAAATTAATTTTTCTTTTGATGAGAATTTACAAGATTTCCTCTTAGTAACTTTAAAAAAAATACTATTTATTTACTTATGACTGTGCTGGGTCTTTGTTGCTATGTGCAGACTTTCTCTAGTTGTGGCCAGCAGGGGCTGCTCCCCAGTTGAGGTTCAAGGGCTTCTCATTGCAGTGGCTTCTCTTGTTGTGGAGAACTGGGCTCTAGGTGTGCAGGTTTCAGTAGTTGTGACACAGCGGCTTAGTTGCCCCAAGGCATGTGGTACCCTCCCAGACCAGGGATGGAACTGGTGTCCCCTGCATTGGCAGGCGGATTCTTTATCATTGGACCACCAGGGGAGTCCTGAGACCTGTGCTCTGATATAAGAAGCCTTGTAATTTCTTGTGAATCACTTCATTGGAGGCAGCTCGCTTCTTTGTGCATTGTATAGATTGCATGGACATACTGCATTCATCAGATGATGGACATTTTAGTTATTTCTACATGTGAATACTCTGTGACCCGGAAATTCCACTCTGGGTATATGCCCAAGAAAATGCACGTCTATGCATACCAAAACAAATATGTTCAAGAATGTTCAAACAGAACATTAAGTCATTATACAGACTAATAAACATGAACTACTCCCTCCCCTAATTATTTTAGAAAAGGAAAAGAACAAGCTGTTAACACATGCAACCAAATGGATGAATCTAAAATTAATGTTCAGAAAAAACAGACACAAATAAGTGGTTACTATATAATTTCAGTAATACATGTTCAAAATAGGCAAAACTAATTTCCTGCAACTGGGTAGTAGTGAATGAGGATTGTTGATTGGGAAGAGGCACACGAAAGCCTACTGGAGTGCTAAAAATGTTCTCTCACTGGATGCTTACGTAGGTATATGTGTGCTCAGTTGTGTCCAACTGTTTGCAACCCCATGGAGTGTAGCCTGCCAGGCTCCTCTGTCCATGGAATTTTCCAGGTAAGTCTACTGGAGTGGGGTGCCACTTCCTTCTCTAGGGGATATTCCCAACCCAGGGAACAAACCTGGATCTTCTGCACTGGCAGGTGGATTATTTACCATTGCACCACATGGGAAGACCAGATATATGTATGGATATATATAAATTCACTGAACTGTACATTTTATACTTGCATACTCCATGTAAATTATACCTCAATTAAAAATAATAAATATAAAAATTCAGTTCAGTTCAGTCGCTCAGTCGCGTCCGTCTCTTTGCAACCCCATGAATTGCAGCACGCCAGGCATCCCTGTCCATCACCAGCTCCTGGAGTCTACCCAAACCCATGTCCGTCGAGTTGGTGATGCCATCCAGCCATCCCATCCTCTGTCATCCCCTTCTCCTCCTGCCCCCAATCCTTCCTGGCATTAGGGTCTTTTCCAATGAGTCAGCTCTTTGCATGGGGTAGCCAAAGTATTGGAGTTTCAGCTTCAACATCAGTCCTTCCAATGAACACCCAGGACTGATCTCCTTTAGGATGGACTGGTTGGATCTTCTTGCAGTCCAAGGGACTCTCAAGAGTCTTCTCCAACACCACAGTTCAAAAGCATCAATTCTTCGGCGTTCAGTTTTCTTCACCATCCAACTCTCACGTCCATACATGACTACTGGAAAAACCATAGCCTTGACTAGACGGACCTTTGTTGGCAAAGTAATGTCTCTGCTTTTTAATATGCTATCCAGGTTGGTCATAACTTTCCTTCCAAGGAGTAAGTGTCTTTTAATTTCATGGCTGCAGTCACCATCTACAGTGATTTTGGAGCCCCCCAAAATAAAGTCTGACACTGTTTCCCCATCTATTTCCCATGAAGTGATGGGACCAGATGCCATGATCTTAGTTTTCTGAATGTTGAGCTTTTCACTCTCCTCCTTCACTTTCATCAAGAGGCTTTTTAGTTCCTTTTCACTTTCTGCCATAAGGGTGGTATCATCTGCATATCTGAGGTTATTGATATTTCTCCTGGCAATCTTGATTCCAGCTTGTGCTTCCTCCAGCCCAGCGTTTCTCATGATGTACTCTGCATATAAGTTGAATAAGCAGGGTGACAATATACAGCTATGATGTACTCCTTTTCCTATTTGGAACCAGTCTGTTGTTCCATGTCGAATTCTAACTGTTGCTTCCAGATCTGCATACAGGTTTCTCAAGAGACAGGTCAGATGGTCTTGTAGTCCCATCTCTTTCAGAATTTTCCACAGTTTATTGTGATCCACACAGTCAAAGGCTTTGGCATAGTCAATAAAGCAGAAATAGATATTTTTCTGGAACTTTCTTGCTTTTTCTATGATCCAGTGGATGTTGGCAATTTGATCTCTGGTTCCTCTGCCTTTTCTAAAACCAGCTTGAACATCTGGAAATTCATGGTTCACGTATTATTGAAGCCTGGCTTGGAGAATTTTGAGCCTTACTTTACTAGCATGTGAGATGATAGGGGATATCAATTGTACAAGAGTATTACATTTGGGTTTTTGATGTTAACAGTATGTGTTAGTGACCCTCACACAGCTTTCTACTATTCCTCAAGAGGAGCTACTTCACAATCACTGACTCTAAACAAAGCTGAAAAAGTATGTGCCAGGCTTCAGAAAATTGTCCAAATAGCTAATAAAGACTTTAAAAAAACCCCAAAAAACAGTTGATATTGCTTCTATTAATGTAATTACCGTCATTACAGTGAGAAAGAAATTGACATAGGTGAATCATTGGGATTTGTGAAGTTCTCAGATACTTCAGCTTCTCCAATTTGTGCATTAGCTGAGTGCCTAATTTTAAATGTAAATACTACTTCCACAACTTCATTAACATATTTCTCTCCTCTTAAAACTTGCATTATCATCTAGAATGGAGGTTTGTATTCTTCTTGGCAGAAAAATACTAACAAAATATTGAACCATGTTTGCCTGCAGGTTCAAGTCATTGACAATCCATGGTTTCAGTTCTTCTGGAATCAATTGCTTTAACTATGTTCATTTTTGTGGTTTTTTCACTTTTAGCCCATTTTGTTTTTTCAGTGACCATTTAGACTTCTCTTCCTGAATGGCTGAAATGTCTGACTAGGTACTGTAACCTCAGTATCCACAGGTCTCCGTTTGGCCTTTTAGTTTTTCACATTTATGTTGCTAATTTTCAAATAGCAAGCAATACATCTATTCTAAATAATATTTCAAATCTATAGGAGAGTCATAATCAAGTATTTACTGATGAGATAATATAACATCTGGGATTTGCTTCAAAATCATTTCATTATTGAAACTGGGTGTAGTTACATGGGGGAATCATTATATAACTTTGAGATTTTGCATGATAAAAATTTTGAAAACTGAAGTACTTCATTATTTTTCTGCATTAGAGTATCATGCTTTCTGGAGTGATTCATTCCAGTTTGATTTTTTTTTCCCTCACCACTATAGTGTAGAAAGTTTTACACACGTGCTTAGTAAAGCATGACCTCTGTAAGCACTTTATAGGCTCACCCTCTTGAGATGGAGTACAGGTACTTCTTTGACTCCATTTATCAATTTCTTGAGGAAATCCTCAATTTTCATGAGGATTTTTCTAACAGATTGATCAGAATAGACTATCAGGTTGAATAGTTTAGAAAAGTCATAAGAGCTAGTTGAGTCACTGACCTAAGCTTTATACCTCAAAATGGAATAATGGAAGCCGCTTTTCAGAAGGTTTTTATTGATGGCTGTTATTTTTTTTTTCTTACCGTAACTCACACTAAAAAACACACATCATATTGTGATCTAATATATACACAATATTTGTGTGTGTCTGAAGCAAAAGTTTATGAAATAATACACTTTACTAAGTGTGATGTAAATTATTTTTCTTTAAAGAATATGTTAGGACCCACTGAATTTATTTATTTCACACTCCTCTAGTTGATCATATTCTGCAGTTTAGAAAACATTTTAATGTTGTCTAAAACAGACATATCTTACATATTAATAGTAAACATAATTGTAAACATGCTCTATACCATTACTAGTGGTGTTAAACAAGATTTAATAAGTTTTTTTTAATAGTAAACTATTTGCTGATATTGATAAGTAATCCTTTCAGAAAACTTGGCTCAAGAAGGAATAACCATTGCTGTTAACTGCTAACCATTGGGAAATACTTCCAAAGAATATTTTAATAAACTTGTAGAATTAAATTAGTAAAAATGAAAAAGACTTCTGGCTTTTTTTTTTAAGTTGTAGGGTTTATTACCATCTACCCCTGATCATGCTGCCTTTTACAGAGATGTTGTCTGTGTGGCGGAGACAGTAGGCCAGTCTCTGCCCTAAACAGACATGGTAACCAACCTGAGTTACAGAAAGGTGCTTCCTTGTTAGAGCTACTAATTACCTCAGATTCGTTTCGCTTGTTGTTGTTGTTTTTTTTTTAAAAAAACAAGTTCGAGGTAGTAATTTATAAATGCACTGCTTTTACTTTTGGGCAAGAGATTCTGACAGCTGGAGATCTAACCAAACTAGGAACCTGAAGCTTGTTATGTTCCTTTATCAGTGTGACTCTGAGAGCTGAGACCTGCTGGTTCTTTGAAATAGTGCTGTGTCTGACAGAGCTTATGATAAATGTTTTCTCTGTAGGTGACTTACTGAAACAGGAAGTCTTCATGCAGTGGGTTTTATGGGTAGCTTCACATCTAGGACTGCTGCTTCAAAAGAGCTGAGTTTGGATGGAAAGCTCCCCAAAGTAATGCAGTTTCTTTTACCCTAACAATAAAAGAACCCGTAACCAGGAAGTCACCTCGGGAAGTGGTGTGGATTTTGTGCAGCCACTGAAACCTTTGGCTGCTCGGGATTATGCCAGCTCACCAGTGGTGTTTTTCTGTTGATTAACTGCCTGCCTACCTCAGAGTTATTCATATATCATTCATGTATTAATATGTAGTTAATTATATATACATATATATAATTTTTTAAGCTGAAGCAGTCATTCGTTTTAAGTGGGCAAGATTGTAAACCTCCGTCTTTGTAATTAAATTCTTTCATAACAAAATTTTTGTATGTCATCAAGTGACTTAGTGTTTGTCTAGCCTTCCACTTGACTGTTTTGTATTGACCTCTTCAGTCCTTTATTTTTTATATTTTTGGCTTCTCCATGTGGCTTGTGGGATCTTAGTTCGAGGACCAGGGATTGAACCTGGGCCATGACAGTGAAAGCACCAAGTCCTAACCGCCAGACCTCCAGAGAATTCCCCGACCCAGGTAGTGCTAGTGGTAAAGAACCTGCCTGCCAGCGCAGGAGATAGGACAGACGTGGATGGGTTCGATCCCTAGGTTGGGAACATTCTGTGGAGGAGGGCACAGCAACCCACTCCAGTAATTTTGCCTGGAGAATCTCATGGACAGAGGAACCTAGCAGGCTACAGTTCTTGGGGTCACAAAGAGTCAAACTGAAGCAACTCAGCATGCACACACTTCAGTCTTAATGATGCCCCCTGGCAAACTAATTCATTTGAATGATGCATAGCTCAGGAGAATTACCTAGTCACTTCCACAGCCACTTAGGAATAAAGATAATCGCTTTCTAAGAGGGCGACAGTTTTTTGTTTTTGTTTTTTTTAAATAAGTAGAGAAAGCAAAAAAAAAAAAAAATAGAGAAAGCAAACAAAACAAAAGCAAGACTAGCATTCTGTGATGTATCAGCTGTCGTGTTTGGTGTTACAAAGGCTGTCATTTATTATACTTCTCTGATTATATTCCTTTATACAGATACAGAAATTGAAACTGAGAGGTGTTTTGTAATTTGTTTCTTTTGCGTTTAACAAGAACTTGGAGGAAGGCACTGTGGTGGAGTAAGATGATCATTGCTTACCCTCCTGATTTTCTCTCTGTTTTCCTCTAATTAGAGTACCAACTTTCACCTTTCTCTTTTCCCTCTCTCTCATGTTTATATGTAATCCAGAGGCTGCTAGTTTTTTCTTAAATGTCTTGATTATAAATCCTATTTGTTAAAGTTGTCTTCCAGGAATTATTGCATGATACCTACAATAATAATAGAAGTAATAAGAATTAGGTTTACCTAGCATCTTGCAGTTTATAATGTACTTCCACATATTCTAACTCTTGTAATCCTTATAATCATACTGTGTGGTAGATGTTAGTCTTTATATATTCTACTGTAAAAACTTCCTGTTCATTTTCTTTGTAGGTATTCTTCTCTCTTTTGTCTAATAGATTAATATTTTGAAAATATAGCTTTCACTATTATACATTTTCTCTTAGCACAAAGATTTTTGGTGATTTCATAACAAGCCAAATAATGAAGTCAAAACTACTGTATTTGATAATATGGATTATTATTATAATTATAATAATTATAGAATTATCCATAATCTGATTCTAAACAAGCTTTTATATATATATATACATATATATATAACCCAAAATTTTCTCAGAAGACTCTTCTGCATATCAAGTCAATTTGGTTCACTTTAGCAAGTATCTGTTACCTACTATATATCAGATCTTTGTTGTTAGGGATAAAAAGATGAGTGGAATATTCTTGTTCTTAGGAAACTCACTGCTGAGTGGAGGTAAAAATATACATGCATTAGTAATTATCATATGTGTGTTATTTTAAGGTAGCTGAGTGCTGCCTTAATTTTATAAAGTATATTTAGAAAACGGATTTTTATTTATTTGTTTTTAATTGAAGGATAATTGCTTTACAGAATTGTGTTGGTTTCCACCAAACATCAGCATGAATCAGCGGTGGGTATACATATGTCCGCTCCCTCTTGAACTTCCCCCCCACCTCCCTCGCAGTCCCACCCCTCTAGGTTCCTACAGAGCCCCAGTTTGAGTTTCCTGAGTCATAGAGCAAATTCCTATTGGCTGTCTATTTTACATATGGTGGTTAAGTTTTCCTGTTACTCTTTACATACATCTCAATCTCTCCTTCCTCCCCCGTGCCCCCGCCCATGTCCATAAGTCTGCTCCCTATGTCTGTCTCCATTGCTGTCCTGCAAATAATTTCATCAGTACCACCTTTCTATATTCCATGTATATATGTTAGTATACAATATTTGTTTTTCTCTTTCTGACTGACTTCACTCTGTATAATAGACTCTAGGTTCATCCACCTCCTTAGAACTGACTCAGATGCATTCCATTTTATGGCTGAGTAATATTCTGTTGTATATATGTACCACAGCTTCTTTATCCACTCATCTGTCAATGGACATCTAGGTTGCTTCCATGTTCTAGCTATTGTAAATAGTGCTGCAGTGACCTTTGGGGTACATGTGTCTTTTTCACTTCTGGTTTCCTAAGGGTATATGCCTACGAGTGGGATTGCTGGGCCGAATGGTGGTTTTATACCTAGTTTTTTAAAAGAAATCTCCATACTCTCTTCCATACTGACTGTATCAATTTACACAGAAAAGGGATTTTTTTTTAAGGTATAAAAGCCACAAGGAACAGCAACAAAAAAAAAAGGGAAGATTAAAAACAGGTGAGAAATGGTACCACAATTATAGAAGCTAGAAAGCAGTTGTAACTAATTTAGCAGTCTGGAAAAAGCTGAATGATTTGAAGGGTAGGCCAGTTTGTAACATATAAACACCAGGTATGTTCAAGAATTGAATTCATTTGGAAATTTCTGAAAGTTGGGATGCAAAAGGAACTAAAAACAAGTGAATAGTAGTTGCAAGTCCATATGTATTTTTGGGCTTCCCCTGTGGTTCAGCAGTAAAGAATCCTGCAATGCAGGAGACCTGGGTTTGATCCCTGGGTTGGAAAGATTCGCTAGAGAAGGAAATGGCAACCCACTCCAGTATTCTTGCCTGGAGAATCCCATGGACAGAGGAGCCTGGGGGCTACAGCCCATGGGGTCACAGAGTCGGACATGACAGTAGTGACTGAGCACGCGCACACACAGATATATACACGTACATACATGTATGGAGCAGTTGCATCGTCACATCCCCTCCTTCCCTGGCCCCACCTGGCAACTGCTCTTTTCCACCTTCACAGGAGTTGAAAAGGTCGCACTATGGAAAGTAAACAACTGTGAAAACTGGACTGCCCAACTGAACACAGGGAAAATGAGGAAAAGATTCCTTACTGATTGGTGAGGCCTCCTAGACTGTGGAACAAGCAGATCTATAAGCTCTTGCTTTTTTTTTTTTTTTTAAGGAAATGACACGATTTCTATAATATAGCAAGTTTGTTTAAGTATTTAAAAAAAAAAAAAGATTTTCCCCAAATCTTCAAAAAAAAAGTGAGGATTTAGGAAAAGTATGCCCACCTCAGAATAAGAAGGTGGCCTTCCAGGTTATTCACACTCTTGTCTGTAGTGGGTTTTTCTCGCTTTGTTTCTCACCATTCTCCCCTATATACTTGGCTTCTTTCCTATTGGCCCACTCAGTTGATCACGTTCTCTGCATTTTCTATCGTTTCTCCACCTCACTGTTACTATTGTTTTAGAGAAATGCCTTTTATCCTCTCCTGCGTGTTCTCAGTGACTTGCCTCAAGTGCCACTTACGGCCCAAATGCTTTACTCTCCCTCTGTGTCATCTACTGACTTCTTCATATTTCCTTTTTAACCTTATCAGTTTATGTGATTTATTTAATAAACTTTGACCCATGTGCAAGGTCTTGTGTGAGGATCCAGAGTACAGTCTCTGAATGGTAACCTGTGAATCCTCTTAAATGTTGTTTGCAGACAAAAATTACTCCTAAATCCTTGTACTCTTCTCCACATAAAGGTGCTGGGAAAACTGATGACAGTATTAAAAGTATAAAGGGCCGTCTATTGTCTAGAGCTTGTTAACAATAACCAGTATTGTAAGCAGCCTTTTGTTCCCCAAATGCAAGGTTTTTATTATCAAAATAATCTATATTATATAAAATTAGAAACAGTCATTTAATACCTTAGTGTATATCTTTTTGTGTCCTTTTCCGTGCATATATTCAACTATGTGTGTGTGTGTGTATAAAGATAACATTTACGTCTGTGTATTACTTAAAAAATAGTCATACTATACATACCTACAACTTTTAGTCAAGGTTTTGAGTATCTGAAATATGCAGAACATGATGTTAAGCACCATAGGACATTGACAGAACCATTAAATAAAATCGCTACTCTCAAGATACTTGTAGTCTAGCTGACTAAGATAGGACAAAAATAGGAAGCAGTGTGAAGTCCAGTACAGTGGCTGAGCTATATGGTATATACGAAGCACTCAGAAGGAATTCACATTAGCCTCCAAGGATCAGTGGAGTTAAAGTGGAGGTAGAGGTGAAGGTAGCTAAGTAGCCGGCATGTAATGTGGGTCCAACCAACTGGTGGTTGTTGCTCTTATACTCATCCTGGGTTCTGACTCTAGGTATCTAGTACAGAAGAATATTGATTCCGTTTCTACAGGTAGAGAAGTTGAGAGGGAAAAGGGTTAAACCTTCAGGAAGAACTTTGAGTTGTTTCAATGTTCGGGTGGAGAGCTGTGGCTGCACATAGGTAAAGATGTAGAGCTAGCGTGCTGGTGAAGGGTCAGAACAGATTTGAGAATCCTCTGCTAAGAGACAGCAGCTGAGTCTCCGCAGAGAGAGTCAGGCTGTAATAGGTTTTATTTCACACTGTCCTTTATGCCAACGAAGGTTGACACTGAATACCATGTCAAAAAAATATAAAAGCCTTATTTGTCAGTGAGTTAGAAATATGAGGGTTTGTGTTTATTGTGACAAGAATTAAAATCTCTCCATCTTTATAATTCTGGTGTCTCTTCTTTTTGAGTTGCCTTGTGATTTAATAGTTGGGAAATACTAAATAGCAAAATGTGCTTGTGACAGAGAGAGATTTGTTTTCTTTAAAAGATTCTCGTGTCTAACTTAAATTTTCAAATTCTCAAGCTGGTTTTATTCTTGTCCTGCTGGGTCTCATTATCTCTGTTTAGCTTTTCACTTACAAATCATGTTTCATATATGTGAACAGCATTGGGAATGTGACCTTTCTCATGACCCTGTAAGCTAAGATTTTGCTTTGCATTTCCCAGAATAAATGTCACTAAAACATATACATTCTGCTTTTCCCCTAGGTAAAAATCTCTACACCAATGAATATGTAGCTATCAAACTGGTGAGTAGAATCTATATTTGTGGTAATGATGTTTTAGTGCTCTCACCCTTCACATATCTTTTTACAGGAAATAATTGTAAGCATTCATAAAAATACTAATTTTTTCCTTGATATAATACCACACAGTCATTTCCTTCTAATATATATAAGTGTTGCAGTGATGAATCACTGTATACTGTGAAACGCTGTGCTGTTAGAAGATGCTAACTATAGTGTTAGCAATGATGAATCCAAAAAGTTAATTAAAAATAGCTAGAAGGAAAAAAAATCCTAGTAATTCCTGTAAACTTTGTACCTTCCACTGTGCTGTTTTTATTTAACATTTTCTTATTCCTAAATATAACTGATCCATTTAAAAAATATAAGATATTTATCAATATACTTCCAAATCTGATCATCTAATCATTGCCTTAAAAAGACGTCAAACATGGAAAACACATCATGTGCCCAGATTTGAAGCAAAGAGTTCAGTTATTTTTGTCAGTGCTGATCTTACAAATAATTAATCTAGTCATTGAAAATAGCATTCTGTTAAAGAATAATTCTCTTGTTTTTAAGGGTTAATATTTTTAGAAGAGACAGTTCTTTAGCCTGTTTTTAAGATTGATACAAAACCAACTTCTAGCCATATGAAATACTTTGTGTAACTAGTTTCTATATAAATAGAAAGCTGTATAAATATTGTCCTTCTAATAAATCCTAGTATGTTTCCCAGGATCTACAGGTGGTTTGGTGCTCTTAGTTGGAAGGCAAAGGCATTAATAGTTGAAGGAAGTATCTTGTGGTAATCACTGTTTTTTTTTTTCCTAATGAATCACACCTACTACATCCACACTTGCTTTGTGGTTGGTCCTTTTCTCTCCTTAAGTTTGTTTTTGGAGGAGTTAGAGTTGTCCCGTGAAGAACTGATAGTCATCAGGGTAGTTTCTCTACAAAGAGGTGGACAGGAAGCAGGTCTGAGAGCAGGTAGCTGCTCGGGAACCAAGTATTTTCTTTTGTTTGTTGACTTGAAACTTTTGTTGGCAAAATGGAAGGAGGAAGAGAGATAATGCATATAGCAATGCAGACCAGATATTTTCCTCAGATTAAGTATCAAAGGATTAACCGTATATTTTTACTTACGGGAATTTAATTATTCTGTAAAAGTATTCTCTAGTTCATCTCTTTTTTTTACTTTTTCTGTTTTATTATTTTGGTAAGTTGGAATAATTTTGATTCTTTGGAACTAGTAATAGGAAGAAGCAGCCCCCTAAAACACTTTAAAATGTTGCCTCAATATGTATGTTTATAATTGTCCCCTTACTTATCAAGACTTCTGGTAGGCACAGCTTTTTCTATCTAGATTTCTTCTTCTCGGCTCATACTAGTTAGCCTCTTTAGATAAGCTTGCATAACATATTATTGACTTGACTGACCATTGCATTTCACTTACATTTTATTAAAGTTTTATTCTTCATATGGCCAAGAGTTAAAGCCAAATAGACTTCATGTTATCATGCCTCAGTCCCTCATTTCTCTTTCAAATAAATCTTAAATAAAGGCTTTTTAAAGGATACTCAGTCTTGTCTGTGGGCTTCCTCTCTTGCTCTGGGGCTGTGTTCTTTGTGGGAGATATGATGACAGTAATTGAGCTCTCTTCACTGTAACAGCAAAATTTGCCTTAAGCATTACAGTCTTACCAGGTAGCCGTCTGCTGCTGGTTTAGGGTTTCAGGCAGGCATGTGTGCTCCGGAACAACCGTGATTCTGGCAGATAGCCAGCCCTCTATAGCGATGTCATCAGCATCTCACACAGAAGTACAAGGAAGTCCTGCTCATGGTGCTGCAGTTCTACTTTGGTTGAATCTTCCTTTTAGGCTCCCGTTTCTTGGATTTCTAGGAACAGTTTTTTAAAAATCGGATACAGTGTAAACAAACTTGTGTAATGAACCGCTCCTTTACCCCTATCAAGAACCCCTGGAGTTCTTTTTGACAGGGTTTTTCTAACAGTTGTTTAAAAATTTTTCTCTCTATGCTGCTAATCCCACTGCCTTTCACAATCTGGAGATTGTTTGCAGTATCCTTTATTCATAGTGCTTTCAGAAGAGCACTTGATGCTCCAGTTGGCTGAGCAGGCTACAACTATGTGCTGAAGGGGGTGGCTGAAGGGTATAAATACTTCTGTCTGTGATAAAAAGCCACTCATGTCTGAATATATGTGATGTGTACACCCACTTTCAGCCCTGTAGCTCTTAAGAGTTACTGCTTTTTTTAATCTGTTAACTTACTTTTCCAAGATTAGGTTGAATATTTCCTATTAATGTTTCCAATATAAAGTTTGGGAGTATTATGTTTGAGGAACGAGCTGTGTTTTTTAAAATTCATTGACTCTTGTGGTTTGTCAAAATTCAAGACTGTTTCTGCAGAAAGAACACTCCTGTTTCTAGTGTTTAGATCACCCTCTGGTCCCGTATCAATTTGTCATCACTGTTTCTCTTGGTTTCTTATAAATTATTAATGATTTTGCTAAAAGACAAATTCTGTGATTGGCTGCTTTGGTGGTGATATATTAGAAGATCTAAAACTGAATGGACACTCTCTATCTGAAGAGATAAATGCATAAGGAATACTGTGACTCTACAGTATAATTAGTCTTCTGTACATATTTTGGGACCACAGGAATCTTGAGAAACTCGAAGTCCAGCTCTGATGCTTCCTGATTTTGCAATCAAAGAAGTCTATGAATTCCTTCACAGAGCTCCTTAGGGCTTTGAAATATGCCAGTCTACTTGAGTTGATTTAGATAAAGCTTTCTTAGAAGCAAAAGGATAGACTAGGTAACTTCAAGGAAAGGTCTGAATTCTGTAATTTATGGATTCTATATTTTTCAAAAAATGCAGAAAACTTCAGGTGGGTTCAGGAAGAGCCTTCAAAGGTGATCAAAGAACTTAAAAATAGGACCAGTGAGGAAAGTTTAAAAAATTTGAAATTACTTTGCCTGAATAAAGGAAGTCTAGGAAATGATTGAAGAGCTTTGTCATTTGAAGATAGCTGTTACAGTATTCACAGGTTAGTCAGGAACTGTCTTATCTTTGTTACTGAGGACATAGAAGAAATAGGCTGAAGTTCCAGTATTGGAGATGACAGTTACATGTAAAGATCTTCCAGACTATGAAACTTGTTAGACACGAGCGTGAATTATCAAGGGAAGCTGAGGAACTCTCCTCTGAGCCTATCTTAAAAATAGTGCAAGTAATCATTCAATGAGGAGAGGACAGTTTTTTTCAGCAAATGGCGTTGAGGAAACTGGAGATCCACTTGCAGTGAAGTGAGACCCTTTACGTCATACACCAAAATTAATTAAAAATGGATCAAAGACCTAAACATAACAGCCAAAACTATAAATTTCTTGGAAGAAAGCTTAGGGGAAAAGCTTCATAGCATTAGATTTGGCAGTTCTTTTTTGGATGTAACACAAAAAGCATAAGCAAGAAAAGATAGGTTGGACTTTATCAAAATTAAAAACTTTAGTGCATCAGAAGACTCTGAACAGAGTGAAAAGAGAACCTATGGAATGGGAAAAAATATTTGAAAATTATGTATGGAATTGGTTCTCGAATTAACCATTTTTAGTTGTACAGTTCGTTGACATTAAGTACGTTCACATTGGTGTGCCCCCATCACTATCACTATCATCCGTCTCTGAAATTTTTTTCACCTTCCTTATCTAAAATTCTATGCTCGTTAAACCCCAGCAGCATTCCCCACCCCTCCCCCCAGCACACTCCTGGCAACCGCCATTCAGCTTTCTGTCTGTGAATTTGACTACTCTAGGCCCAGAGTCGGACACGACTGACGTGACGCAGCAGCAGCAGCAGGCACCTTAGGTAGAAGCATTCAGTGTTTGTCCTTTTGAATCTGGCTTACTTCACTTAACATGCTGTCCCCAAGTTTCATCCATTTTGTAGCATGTGTCAGAATGGCTTTCCTTTTTTTTGGCTGAATAAAATGCCATCACATGTATGGAACAAACTGTAACCACATTTTATTTATCCATCCATTTGTTGATAGATATTTGGGCTGCTTTCACCTTTTGCCTACTGTGAATTATATTACAATGAACATGGGTCTGCAAATACCAGCTTGAGTCAGCATTTTCAATTATTTTGGGTATATATTTAGAAGTAGAATTGCTGGATCGTATGGTACTTCTATATTTAACTTTTTGAGAAATTACTATACTGTTTTCTTTAGTAACTTTACTACTTTACATTCCCACTAGCAGTACACAAGGATTCCAGTTTCTCCACATGCTCTCCAACACTTGTTATTGTCTGTGTTTTTGATAATGGTCATCCTAATGGATATACAGATGTATCTTTCAGAGTGATGTTTGATTTTTCTGGTTAACTAGTTGCCTGTATGCTGTTAATTCAGAATGATTAGCCAACCAATTCTTGAAGTTTGGTGTAGAGCAAAGTGTGGTAGTGTGGCTGCTTTATCTTTGGGCTATTTAGTAAACTCTATTTTTAAAAACTTGAACACCATCCTAATTAAAGCTATATGTCTTAGTTGCACTTACAGTCTTTAATTCTCTTCAGTCTAAAAATAAGTACACGTAACACTGTTCCTACAACTTTATTCATAATATTGAAAATTGAAAACAGTTCAGATGTTCAAACATTATGATTTGCATGTATGTAAATACACACACACAATAATATGCAGTTTTACTTACTGCTATGGAATGGTATGATCACATTGTTGAATTTAAAGTCACGTTACAGAACACCAAATATAGTATGCTCTCATTTATTTAAAATACATTTTGAGTCTATATTATATATATAAATATTTGTATAAATAAACATTTGGAAAAACATTCACCTAAGTGTTAATAGGGCTTCTCTTTTAAATGGTGGAGTGTTGGGGTATTTTTACCTTCTTTCTAATTTTTGTGTAAGTGAATTTTTTTCCTGAGCATATATCGTTTTTCCAAAAATAATAAAGCTATTTACTGTCCCAAATTCATAATAAAACAAGCAGGAAATACATGCTAGTATTTCATTAAAAGGTGCAACATCTGGTTTCCTAGGAGAAGATATTTCAGGAGAATACTTCATGATGAGAGAGCTATCCTTGAGTGGTGTCTCATACAGAGTATTTTTATATAAATATCCATTGCAGAGATTGTGTATAATTCAACTTCATCTTCCCCTAGATGTACTTTCAAAGGGAAATTGTGGTAAGAAAATGCTATCATATATGAATATCATTGCTAAAATATTAAGTGATCTTAACCCTGGTTTACTCTGAAAACCTAGGAATGGAAAAACTGTCAACTCTGATCACGATTTCTTTTCTTGGGTTTCAGGAACCAATAAAATCACGTGCTCCACAGCTTCATTTAGAGTACAGGTTTTATAAGCAGCTCGGCAGTGCAGGTAAGTCAATATTTTATCCATTTATTTAGTATATAGCTTAGCTGGAAGCCCTAAAATATGTACATTTTCTTGTCTATCCTTTTTGCCAAACCATATGTCTCCCCCGCTTACTGGATAGGTAAATACACATAGTCAACTGAAAAGCGGCTTACTCTGTGGCATCTGGAAGGGCAGTTGAGTTGATTGGGGGTCTATGATGCCGTGACTGCCCACAAACCAACCTTTGAATGCTTTCATCTGCCTGAATTACACATGGTATGAAGTTTTGCTTTTTGGTAGTTTATCCATTCCCTTTTCTTTTCCTCTGTGTATACAGAAAGAAAGGAAGAGGTATTGGTAATTTTAGAACCGCTTTCACCACATTGAGACTACAAATCCATCTTAAAGACATATGCTAAAATATATCTTCTGAAATACCTTAACAGTCTCACTTTTCTATTGTTTTCACCAATTTGGAAGACCTATCTATATGATTGTAATAACCCTTTGAGGATTTTAAGAAATTAAGTTTATAATTTTTAAAGACATTCCTGTGTTTTACCTAAAATCTCAAATTTCCGAAATACCTTACTGGCTTCCAGAAGAATATACTGACTAAGCAAATGTTACCAGCCCTAAGGAGGTTGAACCCACAGGATACGTATTGCAGAAGATGAACTTCTTTAGTGCTAGTTTCATTATTTGACATTAACAGACATTCCTCTGCTTTATGCTTCGTCACTGTGACAGTTGTGTTTTTGTGTGTATGTGTGAATGACTGAAACTTTCAAGTGCCATTACTGAAGGTACTATTGAAGGAATATTGAATTTCATTTCCTAAAATATATAGAATTATATAAGAGCCACTGGGTATTATTCAAGTCATCTTATATACCCTGACCATGGCAATAATCAGTCATGGTCATAACCTTGGGACGCCAGGATGAACATTTGTCTTTCTTTGCGCCTAACATGAGTTCCTGCAGACAGCTCAAAGGCATTCATCTCAACTGTACCTGCCGCCCCGCCACTGCTCACCTGCACGTCTTCTTTTAAGTACATGTCTTCAGTTCCTTCAGTTTTTGCTTTGTGTGATTCACAGACACTTCACTGTCATTGCTCCCATAGCAAGTATGAGTGTACACATGTACACACTCCTAGTTTTATGATGTTCCTCTTAAATGAGCCTCATGAAACAGCACCAGTAACTGTGGATTTGGAGGCAGTGGGATTATTTATTTTTCTTGATCTGGACATAGTACTTCTATTAATTTAGATTAGCTATTTTAACAGCCATTTTACATGGTTGACTTTTATGCATTTATGGAGTTCTACTCAGTTGAAACCTTTACATCTTTTTTATATAAACCACCATCAACCAAGGCTTTCTGCATTTTTCTGATTATATAACTGATTTTGATCACCCAAAACTTTCAAGGGTCATCTTGTTTTATCCCATTATTACTAAGTACTAGGATACTTTTCAATCCTGATTGTTACTGATGATTAGTATTGACTGTTCTTTAAATCATAGCTGCATATCCCCCTGCCCCTGCCCCCCTCCTTAATACTACTGTAAGCTCCTTGAGAATAGGCTTGTGTCCACATTACCCTGCTCTCCCAAATGTGTCTCATAGTTCTTTCATAGTTCTTTCACCAAATAGGAAGCTGGGATGTATTTTGGTGACAGAACACCTAACATAGTTCTTTCACCAAATAGGAAGCTGGGATGTGTTTCGGTGACAGAAAGAAGTTGAGAAGATTTTAAAAGCATGTGTTGTAGATTTTTGCCAAGTTATTAAGAAAAATATTCTCTGAGGATGGCCAAAAAAAAGGAAATTTATTTATTTATGATAGGTAAGAAATAGATTTATTTAGAGAGGTACACATTCCATAGACAGAATGCGTTCCATCTCAAAAGGCAAGACTAGTCCTGAAAGAAACTTTCCACAGAGTATGGGCAATCTCAGAAGGTGAGAGGCCAGGAAATTTATTTTGCAAGTAGATCAGTTGACAAAATAGACAAGATTTTACTATGTCTCCCTCTAAGTGTGAGCATGAACACTAGAGCTTGTTCCTGATTTACAGGCATGAGTGTTTCTCTTCCTATTTTTCTAGAGTGAAGTTCCCAGCTGTAAATGTGACTCATGACTCATTGGTAGTTAATCTTTGAGCAGCTAGAGCACATATGTCACTCTCTCCAGAACCAAGGTGATATTGTGGCCTTGTTAACAAACAACCTTTCATGCCCAAAGCACATGAACCAAAATAATTCAATCATTGTTTTTACTTACTTGTGCTTTATCTTTCATTATTCAACGCAGTATGTAGATGCAAAATATTGGTTATCATGACGAGGACTACTTTAAAAAGGAAAAGCCTGTTGTGACTTAGGTTTGTTCAAGGAATTAATCGGTACTTACAAAATGGATGCAGTTTGGGGATAGAAATGAGTGATTATGAATTTAATGAATATCCATATAGCTATTAGAGCTTGAGACTTTAAACTCCTAAAATAAGAACTTTTGTGTTGGCTTGAGAATATGACCATTTTTGTCCTTAAGTACCCAAATCTTATTCATTAACTTGGCTTTTGACCTTCACATTGCCTCGACTGAGTGATCTGGAAATTCATACCATTTCTCTTCACTTGTATAGATAGAACAAAAATGGTAGCACTGGATGATTGTGAACATGGTTTAAAGTGAAATTCTTCCTGATTGTCCCTTCTTTTCCTTGTTTGATCCCTTAGCTTTTTCCCTTCCATACCATTCTGTTCTTTAGTGAACAGTCCACACTTCAAGCTTTGTTTATTGATTGTAACTTTGCCATGAAGAGTTTCGGAACCTGATTATTTACTGTGAAGGTTGATACCTCTAAGATAATCAGGGAAGAAAGAGGGCCTTGAAACTGAGAATGAGGATTTTGGTCTTCCTGAAAGCTATCATTTTTATCTTTTTTTCATTTATTGTAGAAACCAAATTATGAAATATTAAAGGGTATTTTAAAAGGAAATGATGGTCCATCTCCTTACACCCTAACTTAACCACATTTCACTTGACTATTTCTCTTTTTCATATGCAGACATAAGTCATAATCAATCTCAGTTCACGTGTAATTGCATGTCTTCATTTATTGAACATTGTGACATTTGTCTTGATGCCACATTAGATAGATATTCCTGATCATTGTATAACATCCTATCAGCTTCCTAGAACATAATTTAGGCATCCATTTTGTGTTGCCAGACATTTATAGCTTGTTTTTATTTGAAGAAAGCATTTCCCCTGTTGATTTCTGATTGAGTATATAACTCAGAACTTTTCATATGTTCTGCCATTTATTCCCCATATGATAGTTTTTCTCAAATGTTTAAAAATCTATTAGATGATAGATTAAATTTATTCCAAAGGATTCCAGAGCAAAAATTACAGAAAGAAATTTCAGTAAGAAAAATTTGACTTTATGTAACAATTAAAACAGTGTGAAAGTAATCTAAATGTCATCAGTATGGATCTGGATAAATAAATAATGATATATTTATATCATGGAGTTAACTATTAGAAAGAAAGTGGTACTGTGTACTAACATGGAAAGATGCCCCAATATATTTTTTTAAGTATAAGAAGCTTTGTAAAATAGTATAATATGATTATATCTCTGTAGTACAAGAAAAACATACACAGATATGTCATATGAGCACAGAAAATATCTAAATGACTATTGTTGTTGTTATTCAGTCAGCTAAGTCATGTCCAACTCTGTGCGACCCCAGCACATGACTGGCTGCAGCATGCCAGGCTTCCGTGTCCTTTACTATCTCCCAGAGTTGTTCAAATTCATGTCCGCTGAATCAGTGATGCTGCCAACCATCTCATACTCTGCTGCCCTGTTCTCCTTTTGCCTTCAATCTTTTCCAGCATGAGGGTCTTTTCCAGTGAGTCAGCTCTTCACATCAGGTGGCCAAAGTATTGGAACTTCAGCTTCAGCATCAGTCCTTCCAATGAATATTCAGGGTTGATTTCCTTTAAGAGTGATTGGTTTGATCTCCTTGCAGTCCAAGGAACTCTCGAGTCTTCTCCATCACCACAATTCAGTATATGTGCTGCCAAAACGAGCACTCCTCCACCACAATTCAAAAGCATCAATTCTTTGGCGCTCAACCTTCTTTATGGTCCAACTCTCACATCTGTACATGACTACTGGAAAAACCATAGCTTTGACTATACGACCTTTGTTGGCAAAGTGTTGTCTCTGCTTTCCTGTCTCTTAATGGGAGGGCAGTTTTCAGGCAGAAGTTGAACAGTTAATACATTCTGGATGTTATAAAGGAGATTTGTGCACTGGATAGAAAATTAGAATATATGACTTTTTAAGACCTATTTGCACACTGAAATTGTATTAAAAACTCTCAAAGACCATGTTACCATGCCGATATTTATAGTTGGTATCTTACTCAGTTTCTGAAGTTAATTACATCAAAAATATAACCCTGGCAAAGTGGACACCCAGTAGTCAGAAATGAAATGCAAATATTATCTACTATTTTCACATACTTGGATGTGCAGGGGTGGGATAGATTTTTATTTGCAAATTATGGTTTAATTATTAAACCTGATAATGCTGGAGGATTTCCGAAAATATTACATACAAAGAAAAACTATTTTAAACATGTGAAACTATATGTTACACAATATTTCCAACTCTGAAACTATATGTAATAATTATGAAACATTATTCTTTGCTGTTGGAACATCAAAGTTTTAGGTTTTCTCCTGTGACTAAACCAAGTACAATCTTCAGTTTTTGTTTTATTTTTGCTTTTTTCTTTCTTAAATAGCTGTTTTGGTTTTTCACAGTACAAAGGACTTTGGAATTGAGCACAATACGCTTTCTTTTCACATGTACTTTCTGTAGATTGTTCTGAGTACACAAGATTAGAAATGAAGGACTTAAAGGTTGACTCTGGATTCCCTGGGACTTGCTTGCCCTCCTGGTAGCTTGAGTATTTGTTTAGTATAGTGTGCCAGGTTCACAAGAAAGAATAGCAGTATTTAATCATGATAATTAAAGACTGTAAGCCTTGCATTTAGCAGATGAAAGCACCCAGTGAGCTGTAATCATCTTTCTTATTTTCTTACCATTTTCCTCAGCGATCAGTGTTGGGCTAATTGTATTATAGTCACCATGGGTAAGTTCCAAACTTATTTTCCTGTTATGGGGATGCTTTTAGGTTTCCCTGTGTTCTTCATACCTTTTACTTAGGAGAGTATATACATTGTCAGTTTTTAAATTTCCCAACCCACAAATGTTTCATCCAGTACACCTACACTTTTGCTTGTATCCTGACACACAGGAACAGGACTTGGTGTATAGTATGTTTGGGGCAGGGACAGGCAGAACCAGTGGTCTCCACCGAGAGGAGGCCTAAACATAGAGGGACAGTATGAGCATGAAATTTCATAGCTAGATAGGGGCTGCTCACATAATAGGGGCCAGTGTATGTTTGGTAAATAACAAAAAATGAACAAACCATAACCAAGGGTGCAGCTAAAGTGGCAGGAGAGAGGGAAGAAGGGAGAGGGGATGAGGCAGCGAGAGCAGGAGCAAATGAAAGAAGATGGGGGAGAGGTGAGCAGTCAGATGCAAGAGCGCAGGGCTCCGGATCCAGAAATAAGAGCACGAGTGATGAAATCCGTGGAGGCCTCTGGCTTAGCCAGAGGAGCAAAGAGTTCCCTTCTGTCACTGTTCTCAGAGCTGTTTCTCAGGAACAGTGGTTTTGCCCAGTAGGTTTGGCATTTTTAGTCACAAGCATTAGGGTAGGTTATGGTAAATTCCCATCACTTCACTAGGCATTTGGAAAGGCCTAACTTATAATATAGGCTTCCCTGGTTGTTCAGATGGTAAAGAATCTGCCCACAATGCAGGAGACCTAGGTTTGATCCCTGGGTCGGGAAGACCCCCTGGAGAACAGAATGGCTACACAGTTCAGTATTCTTGCCTAGAGAATTCCCTGGACAGAGCCTGGTGGGCCGCGGTCCATGGAGTTTCAAAATATGAGGCGTCACAGGTGGCTCAGTGGTAAAGAATCTGCCTGCCACTGCAAGAGCCGTAGGAGACACAAGTTCTATCCCTGGGTCAGGAAGATCTCCTGGACGAGGAAACACCCACCCACTCCAGTATTCTTGCCTGAAAAATGCTATGGACAGAGGAGCCTGTCGGGCTGCAGTGCACGGGGTCCACAAAGAGTTGGGCACCACCTAGCAACTAAGCACAGCAGCTTCTGAAGAGATAACACAGCCATCTGTTCGCTACTGGAGCCTTCTTAATTGTGTTGCTGCTGCTGCTGCCAAGTCGCTTCAGTCGTGTCCGACTCTGTGCGGCCCCATAGACGGCAGCCCACCAGGCTCCCCGTCCCTGGGATTCTCCAGGCAAGAACACGGGAGTGGGTTGCCGTTTCCTTCTCCAGTGCATGAAAGTGAAAAGTGAAAGTGAAGTCGCTCAGTCGTGTCCGACTCAGCATGACCCCATGGACTGCAGCCCACCAGGCTCCTCCATCTGTGGGATTTTCCAGGCAAGAGTACTGGAGTGGGTGCCATTGCCTTCTCCCTTAATTGTGTTAAGAGATCCTAAGTGTAGTAGAGCCACTGATCTTGCTCTGGTTAAACTTTTAATTCCACCCAGCAACCTACCTGGGAAAAATTCTCAAGGGCTGTAGGAAGAAATATCATATCAGAGCTGATCTAAGCCTGAGCTGCCTTGCCCTGGCTTTCCAGCAGCTATTCTAATCTGCTAATGACTGTTCTGCTTTGGCTTTCTTGTAAAAGAGATGCTGATCCTCAAGTTAAAGACAACAAGAGAGAATTCCCTGGCAGTGCAGTGGTTAGGATTGTGCACTTCCACTGCAGAGGGGCACAGGTTCGATCCCTGGTCAGGGAACTCTCACTGGCTGTGCAGCAAGGCAGGCAAGGAAATAAATAAATTTTAAAAATAAAAAAGACATCAAGATACTTACTGAAATTTCACAGTGTAACAAATGATAAAGCCTAGGCAAAATCTTGTTGGGAAGAGAATGCAAATGCCCACTAGGTACTTTATGTGGTTGTTTCATTTTTCCCATTTTGAGCACAAGGAAGGTTAGTATCTTACTTACCGAGGAGCACAGAGTAGAAAAACCTAAGCTAGGAATGTGTTTATCTCATGTTTTGGTACAAATTTTTGTCTTCTGTGTATACTGAGCAGATGCCTGGCACCTTATACCGATTATCCCTCGCCTAATTGTAATAAACTAGTGAAAGATAGCTGTAAAAGTGTCCATTGAAGCAAAGCCCTGGGACTTACCTCCAGTGAAAGAGTAGGATTTCCTGTTTCATGTGGCTCCCCCTAATTTCATGCCTTTGTTACTTATTAAATCTTTTATAGTCATGGGTAATCTATGTTTTGAAACATTTCTTTCCAAAGTAAATTAATCATTTGTGTTGAATACTTTCTGCATGTATGCAACCAAAGCTGTCAGAGCTACTCCATGCAAGTCATTTTTTCACCCACAGAAATCTTTATGCTATGACTAAAGTATTCATATTCTGTTAACCTGTATGGGCAAAGAATCTGAAAAAGAATGAATATATGTATATGTATAACTGAATCACTGTGCTGTACACCTAAAATTAACATTGTAAATCAACTGTTTGTCAATAAATTTTTTTTAAAAAAGTATTCATACGACTGATTGGGCTTTGCAGTTTTGAAGTTTCTGGGAGGGAATGGTTTTATATGTCATCAAAAAAGATTGGAGGAAAGGGGGCTTCTGTAGTGGCTCAGTGGTAAAAAAAAAAAATCCACCTGCCAGTGTAGGAGATACGGATTCGATCCCTGGTCTGGGAAGATCCTACATGCCACAGATCAGCTAAGCATGTGCACCACGGCTGCTGAGCCTGTGCTCTAGAGCCCGTGAACCTAGAGTCACCGCGGTGAGAAGCCCATGCACTGCAGCTAGAGCGTAACCCCTGCTCCCTGCAGGTAGAGGAAGTCTGCACAGCATCGAAGACCCAACACAACCAAAAATAAATAGGTAAATCAATTACTTTTTTAAAAGGACAAGGGGTACTGGTTGGTCCCAGAAGAGAAACTCTGAATCCAGGGAGTTGTTACATTAACAGGAATTTGGTTTTACTTCACCAGAGGAATAAAGCATAGATCTGAAGAAAATCATGAGAAAGCACGAGACTGGCAACCCCCTCCTATGGTGTGGTGAAGTTCCTTAGGAGTACATTGTACTCCTGGGCAAACACAAGAAGCAGTACACAGGAAAATTAAAAAATAAGATCATCTGAAGGGAGGCTGGAAAGATGGTAATTTTACTGAAATAGAAGTAGATCATATAACAAGAGTAGTTACGTACAAGTAACAATGTCAACTTAGATGTTCAATAGCTAGGAGTGCTTTAAGGAATTGAGAAGAAGTGTTTTGGTCCCCAGTTGCCCAGAAAGTTTTCATAACAAGAGGAAAAAGGATGAAATGGTGAACTTGGTAAAAGAAAGTGAAATCTGGATTATTTCTTGCCATGTATGTTTTTCAAAAGTCTGCCAGAGATACCATGGAGAGAGGAGACATACACCACTAAATTCAGGGAAAACAAATCTTAATTGGGATAAATGGACAGTCTTGAAATTACATCTTGAAGACTGAAGATTTAGACACTTGCCCTCTCTAATTATAGGAGTGGAGACAGCCAATGGGAGCAAGGAGAAATTTAGCCTAAATTTTCTCACTGTTTTTCTGTGAATTATTGTTAACCACGTGCCCCTGCTATGCCTCAGTTTCCCTATTCATGCACCAGGGGGAACCTCCTCTCTCTTAATGGAGTTTGCAGACCTTCTAGAGTTGAATGAGGTAATGTTTGTAAAGGCCTTGAATCCTTAAGGGAAAAGTGCTATATAAACACAAGGCAGTATTGTTTTACATTGAAACTGAAGATCTAACTTTCCTGTAGAAATATCCTATTTACATTTCTCATAGCTTTGAAGGATATCAGAACAAAGAGTTAACAGTTTCATTTTTGAATAATTTTTGATGGATTCTCAAACAATCGTAAATATTTCCCAGTCCTTTCTCTGACTTCATAGAGCAGAATTCCACTGTGGTGAACCCACGAGAGCTGTGATCTTGAGGGAGATGTTTGTCTGTTTCAGAGGAGCTGACTGTGGTTGGGTAGAAATAACAGTTAAGAGCCTGCTTGGTGAAATGAACACTTTTACTTCTACAACTCCCCAGCCTTTCATGCCAGTTGAGGCTTGACCACAGCTATCTTTTACTGCTTGGAAAAGAAGATCAGGAAAAACAAATTCAAATAGTCAATACCTACTTTTGTTTGGTAAAACAGAATTGAAACCATTATGCAAAGATCAAGCCAAGGGATTCATTTGTATTTGGTCCTTAGCATAACTTGATTCATCTATGAATTCTCAAAGGAAGTGGTCTTACTAGTGATGAACTACTGAACATCACAAGTAAGGTTTATTACAGTGGACTGTGGGAATGTTAGTGAATGTCGTTGCCCCCCAAAGTGAAAGATACAAATGGTTGGCCTATATCCTGCCTCCAGTGTGGAAGGTGAGATTTCTTAGGAAGCCAGATGGTATAAAGGAACAAATAGTAAATGTTTTAGGCTTTGTGACAAGTACAGTCTCTCTTGTTAACGATCTTCAGCTTTTGTTGTCCTTGTAGTGCAAACATAGCTAAAAACAATTTGTAAGCAAATAAGCTATATTCCAATAAAGGTTTATTCTTGGACACTAATTTGAATTGTATGTAATTTGCACTTATGAAGATGTCTTCTTTAAATTTTTTTCAAGCATTTAAAAATATAGAAACCATTCTTAGTTCTCTAATCATGCAAAAATAGATGGGCCAGATTTGACCCAAAGGCTATAGTTTGTTGATCTGTGCTCTCACATGCAGTGACCACAACTGTTTATTTCTAATCACTCAGTTCAATTTGTATAACACAGGAATTACTTCAGGGAGTATTTCTTTATTCCTTGTATACATGCCACACATGAAGCTCTGGAATGAGAGAACTTAGAGAATGTATCCCTTATGCTGTGGACTTTTCAAAGTGTAATATGCTGCTAGATTGTGCACCTTTTCTGCCCACATACTGAAGTATAGTTGATTTACAATGTTGTGTTAGTTTCTGCTATACAGCAGGGTGATTCAGTTGTACTTTCTTTTTCATATTCTTTTCCATTATGGCTTATCATGGGTTATTGAGTATAGTTCCCTGTGCTATCCTGTAGGACCCTTGTTGTTTATTCTGTATATTATAGTTTACACCTGCTAATCCCACACTCCTGATCCATCCTCACCACATCCCCCTCACACAACACAACCACTGGAATGTTCTCTGTGTCTGTGAGTCTATTTCTGTTTTGTAGATAAGTTACTTTGTGTCATAGTTTAACTTTCCCATATAAATGATGTGCTATGGTATTTATTGTCTTTCTCTTTCTGATTTACGTCACTTAGTAGCATAACCCCTAGGTCCATTCATTTTGCTCAGATGGCATTATTTTGTTCTTCTTTGTGGCTGAATAGTATTCCATTGTATTTACGTACTGCATCTTTATCCATTCACCTGTCAGTGGACATTTAGGTTGTTACCATGTCTTGATTATTGTAAACGGTGCTGCGGTGAACATTGGGGTGCATGTGTCTTTTCACATTATAGTTTTCTCTGGGTATATGCTGAGGAGTAGGATTGCTGGGTCATATGGAAATAATTTTAGTTTTTTGAGCAACTTCCATGCTGTTTTCATAGTGACTGCACCAATTTACATTCCCACCAACAATGTAGGAGGGTTCCCTGGATTGTGAGCTTTTTTAAGGGCGAGAAGCATCTTTTATTCACTGTAGTATTATTTGCAAATAATTTCACCCAAAGAAGAGACTCAGTACATGTCTGTTAAATTGATAAAATCTCAGTATATAAACTCTCAGCAGTGTTTCCCTGGCAGTGAGATCACCAAGTTAAGTTGCAGCTCCTTTTACGTGTACTCTCCCTTTGAGGCTCTCAACTGCTTTATTTGCTTATGCTAGCAATTCTTGATTAGTTGTATTAAGGAAGTAGAATAGAGATATGAATGAATAGTTCAAGATATCAGAACAAAGTCCACCAAACTTTTTTCTTCAAGGATTTGGTATATAGTCAGAGACATGTATATCCACTATTAACTGAAAACTCAGAACTTCCAAGAACTGCCTGGCAAAAGTTTTAGAATTTAAGTTCTTTAAAGGTAGGGAATGTGTGTGTGGTTATCATCAATATAATGGCTGTATCATTGCACATCTTCATACATAAATGGCCAATCAGCAGTTGAGAATTATTTGGACTCAAATCACATTGAACCAGTTGTCATAACTTGTCAACTTTTTGCTTGGCTTCACTTTTAGCAGTTATAGTTCAGGAAAGATCTCTTACTCTGCTACCTGAAAAAGAGAGTAACTTTAAAGAAGGAATTTACAACTCTCTGTGTGCAGCTTGCCCAGAGGAAAAAAAAATTTTTTTATAAGTTATGGAGAAAACCAATATCACTGAAGGCTTGGAAAAATATGTAAAAGAGTTAATCTCTCTACTCAAAACACAACTACTATCCTCATGTTTACTTCCTTAGTCTTTTTATATATAAAAATTTTTTCATTAAAATTTTTCTACTTTCAGTTTAAGATGGTGATCTGTTTATCAAGTGGGAAGGAGTAAGTTTCAAACACTGCTGAGGTTCTTGTAGCATTATCATCCAGTATGGATTTGAGAGGTAATGATTGGTCGTTAACCAGACTACTAGCTATCACAGATCACACCTCACATCTATCTACTGATTTATAGGTATTTTATTTAATTTAAAGTACTAGAATTTCAAGTATGACAACTTTTCTAAGGAAACCAACTGTTGAACACAGTTTAGTCACATGTGAAGTTAGGAGCTAAAGTTAGCACACAGGTGAAAATCACATATAATCAAAGATAGCCTTGAAAAATCTCTTAAATTGCCCATGGAGTGTAGTTTAATTCGATTTGTATGTATAATCATGCTCAGTAAATATGTACTCCTTGAAAAAAATGTGTACTGAATGGTATGAATCTGTAGTATATGCAGTGCTGCAGAGTTTATGTAATAAGGTATGCATATGCAAAAAACTTAGTTTTTTTTTTAATTTCTTAAATTTTTTCTGGCCAAGTATATATCATTCAAGTAAGTGGACTTGGTGCTTACGCCATTCCACATCACACTCTTCCTTTTTGCTAATTTTTATGAAAGACTTGACCTAGTGCCTTGTTAGATGTTTACGTCTCTATTTTCTGTCTGTAAGCTCCCTGAGGAGAGAGTCTCTGTCTTACTTATCTTTCTTTTTTTCTTTCTCCCCTTAAGCATCTAGTGTAGTGTCTTGCACATAGTGTTTAGCAAGTGATGGTTAAAGAAGAGGAAGAGAAACATTTATATGCCTGTATTGGTAAACATCATTTGATTGCAAATAATAATCTGCAATTAGCTGTGATTCTAAACGAGGATTTGGGACATACACTATGTACCTGAGGAAGGAAATATACAGGTCTCACTAGGGATTGGAACAAAGCACTTAGAAAGCCTGTAGGAACTGTTCAGTTCAGTTCAGTCACTCAGTCCTGTCTGACTCTTTGCAGCACGCCAGGCCTCCCTGTCCATCACCAGCTCCCGGAGTTTACTCAAACTAATGTCCATTGAGTCGGTGATGCCATCCGACCATCTCATCCTCTGTCTTCCCCTTCTCCTCTTCGCCTTCAATCTTCCCCAGCATCAGGGTATTTTTCAGTGAGTCAGCTCTTTGCATCAAGTGGCCAAAGTATTGGAGTTTCAGCTTCAACGCCAGTCCTTCCAATGAATATTCAGGACTGATTTCCTTTAGGATGGACTGGTTGGATCTCCTTGTAGTACAAGGGACTCTCAAGAGTCTTCTCCAACACCACAGTTCAAAAGGATCAGTTCTTCGGTGCTCAACTTTCTTCATAGTCTTAACTCTCACATCCGTACATGAGTACTGGAAAAACCATAACCTTGACTAGATGGACCTTTGTTGACAAAGTAATGTCTCTGCTTTTTAATATGCTGTCTAGGTTGGTCATCAGAGAAGGCAGTGGTACCCCACTCCAGTATTCTTGCCTGGAGAATCCCATGGACAGAGGAGCCTGGTGGGCTGCAGTCCATGGGGTCGCTAAGAGTCAGACACGACTGGGCGACTTCCCTTTCACTTTTCACTTTCATGCACTGGACAAGGAAATGGCAACCCACTCCAGTGTTCTTTCCTGGAGAATCCCAGGGATGGGGGAGCCTGGTGGGCTGCTGTCTATGGGGTCACACAGTCGGACACGACTGAAGCAACTTAACAGCAGTAGCAGCAGCAGGTTGGTCGTAACTTTTCTTCCAGGGAGCAAGTGTCTTTTAATTTCATGGCTGCAGTCATCATCTACAGTGATTTTAGAGCCCAAAAAAATAAAGTCTGCCACTGTTTCCACTGTTTGTTTCTCCATCTATTTGCCATGAAGTGATGGAACCAGATGCCGTGATCTTAGTTTTCTGAATGTTGAGCTTTAAGTCAACTTTTTCACTGTCCTCTTTCACTTTCATCAAGAGGCTCTTTAGTTCTTCATTTTCTGCCATAAGGGTAGTATCATCTGCATATCTAAGGTTATTGATATTTCTCCCGGCAATCTTGATTCCAGCTTGTGCTTCATCTAGCCCAGCGTTTCTCGTGATGTACTCTGCATAGAAGTTAAATAAGCAGGGTGACAATATACAGCCTTGACATACTCCTTTCCTGATTTGGAACCAGTCTGTTGTTCCATGTCCAGTTCTAACTTGCTTCCTGACCTGCATACAGATTTCTCAAGAGGCAGGTCAGGTGGTCTGATAATCCCATCTCTTTCAGAATTTTCCATAGTTTGTGGTGATCCACACAGTCAAAGGCTTTGGCATACTCAGTAAAGCAGAAATAGATGTTTTTCTGGAACTCTCTTGCTTTTTCGATGATCCAGTGGATGTTGGCAATTTGATCTCTGGTTCCTCTGCCTTTTCTAAAACCAGCTTGGAACATCTGGAAGTTCACAATTCACGTATTGTTGAAGCCTGGCTTGGAGAATTTTGAGCATTAGTTTACTAGCGTGTGAGATGAGTTCAACTGTGCGGTAGTTTGAGCATTCTTTGGCATTGCCTTTCTTAGGGATTGGAATAGAGACAGATGTTTTCCAGTCCTGTGGCCCCTGCTGAGTTTTCCAAATTTGCTGGCATATTGAGTGCAGCATTTTCACAGCATCATCTTTTAGAATTTGAAATAGCTCAACTGCAATTC
The DNA here is from genome assembly GCF_033118175.1 of Dama dama. Classification (NCBI taxonomy): domain Eukaryota; kingdom Metazoa; phylum Chordata; class Mammalia; order Artiodactyla; family Cervidae; genus Dama; species Dama dama. Next base: position 56,553,664 of record NC_083692.1, on the reverse strand, counting down.
CAGCACCTCCACTAGCTTTGTTCATGGTGATGCTTCCTAAGTCCCACATGACTTCACATTCCGGAATGTCTGGCTCTAGGTGAGTGATCACACCATCGTGATTATCTGGGTCATGAAGATCTTTTTTGTACAGTTCTGTGTATTCTTGCCACCTCTTCTTACTACCTTCTGCTTCTGTTATGTCCATACCATTTCTGTCCTTTGTTGAGCCCATCTTTGCATGAAATGTTCCCTTGGTATCTCTAATTTTCTTGAAGAGATTCTAGTCTTTCCCATTCTATTGTTTTCCTCTATTTCTTTGCACTGATCACTGAGGAAGGCTTTCTTATCTCTCCTTGCTATTCTTTGGAACTCTGCATTCAAATGGGTATACCTTTCCTTTTCTCCTTTGCTCTTTGCTTCTCTTTTCACAGCTATTTGTAAGGCCTCTTCAGACAGCCATTTTGCTTTTTTGCATTTCTTTTTCTTGGGAATGGTCTTGCTCCCTGTCTCCTGTACAATGTCATATGAACCTCCATCCATAGTTCATCAGGCACTCTGTCTATCAGATCTAGTCCCTTAAATCTATCTCTCACTTCCACTGTATAATTGTTAGGGATTTGATTTAGGTCATACCTGAATGGTCTAGTGGTTTTCCCTACCTTCTTCAGTTTAAGTCTGAATTTGGCAATAAGGATTTCATGATCTGAACCATAGTCAGCTCCTGGTCTTGCTTTTGCTGACTGTATAGAGCTTCTCCACCTTTGGCTGCAAAGAATATAATCAGTCTGATTTTGGTGTTGACCATTTGGTGATGTCAATGTGTAGAGTCTTCTCTTGTGTTGTTGGAAGAGGGTGTTTGCTATGACCAGTGCATTCTCTTGGCAGAACACTAATAGCCTTTGGCCTGCTTCATTCTGTACTCCCAAGGCCAAATTTGCCTGTTTCTCCAGGTGTTTCTTACCTTCCAACTTTTGCATTCCAGTCCCCTGTAATGAAAAGGACATTTTTTGGGGATGTTAATTCTGCAAGGTCTTGTAGGTTCATAGAACCGTTTAACTTCAGCTTCTCCAGCATTACTGGTCGGGGCATAGACTTGGCTTACTGTGATATTGAATGGTTTGCCTTGGAAACGAACAGAGATCATTCACTGCTTTTTGTCCCTGGCCTTCTATCTAACTCTTCTGGACTCTGACACTATATTTGACTGTCTTTCTGCTTAGGGTTGTAAAACCTTTTGCCTTGGCTTCTGTGAGACCTCTTCATTTTCTCTGTATTATCAGCCTTCTCTGCTTCTCCTTACATTTGATGGAAAGATCCTTTTATGTAGCCCTTCTCCATTTAAGCACCAGCACAGAGTGACTGAAGTTCTGTGTCTCAGTTGGAAGTTCCTAGGAAAGAGACTTCCCAGGTGACTCAGTGGTAAAGAATGTACCTGCCAATGCAGGAGATGCAGGTTTGATCCCTGGGTCAGGAAGATCGCCTGGAGAAGGAAGTGACAACCCACTGAAGTATTCTTGTCTGGGAAATTCCCATAGACAGAGGATCCTGGTGGGCTGCAGCCCTTGGAGTCGCAAAAGATCTGGACATGACTTAGCAGCTAAACAGCAACAACAAGGAAAGAGACTCACTGATGCAGTTTGGAGTAGCTTTTCAGTCCAGATCCCGATGCTCTGATAAGGAGGCAGAGGATCACATGGACTACACCACTCAGCATAGAGCACGCCCTCTGAGAATGTGACTCAAAAGAACTGGGAGAAAGCAGCTGACAATGTGACAGGAGAACAGTGGACTTACAGACCATGCATTTTTACTCTTCATATACCAGTTGCTAGAAAGCAAAGCATTTTGCCTTGAGACATTTCAACATACTGAGATTCTCAAAGTGGGGATTAGAGTCTATAAACAACAACCATGTGATGTTCTCCCAAAGGGCAGTGAGTACTCTCAGAAAGAGAACTGACTCTTTCACAGCTGATTGTATCTGTGTTTATTATACTTATCATATGCTTGTTGGAAAAGAATAATCTTAAGAGAAAAGCCTTCTTTGGACATATGTTAAAAAGAGACCAATCTTCTTATACTTAGAGGGGTCTGGAACACTGATATTTTAATATATCTATAATACATGCTTTTAATATAGAATTTATATAATATGAAACAATATAAACTGTACAGATTTGATCCATCTTTTTGTTTTGTTTTTATACTGAATCTCTGAACACACCAATGTGGAGCGATGAATTTAAAGCCATTTCTGCCAAACTTTCACCCTTCAAAAGCCTGCTCCTTTCAGCATGAGTGGCATATTTGATATAAGTAACTTGGGGCAACAGCAGAAGCCTCATATTAAAAAAAGTTAAAGTCCTGTCCCCTGGGTAAAGGGTGAGGAGGATGTTTGGGAATATCTGAGTATATTTGAATATACTTTGCAGAAGGAGCAGCAGCAGTGTCACTGTTGTTCCTCTCAGGAAGAAGAACCCAAATACGAAAGTGTGCTTGAGTTGGTGAGTCAGTAGCAAGTGCCCGAGGTGGGTATGTGAAAACCATCTCTGTCTTGAAACTGACTCAGAGACACAGGAAACAGACTTGTGACTGCCAAGGGGGAGGTGATGTGGGGGAGGGATGGATGGGAGTTTGGGATTAGCAGATGCAAACTTGTTTATACAGGATGGAGGTCCTACAAGGTCCTACTGTACGGCACAGGAAACTATACTCAATATCATTACTATAAGTAATGGAAAAATATAAAAAAGAATGTATGTGTATGTGTAACTGAATCACTTTGCTATACAGCGGAAACTAACACAACATTGTAAATAGCCTATATTTCAATTTAAAAAATATCCTCTGTGTATGGAGCAAACTTCAGACAAGGGCAAGTGTGTTGTGCTTGTCATCTTTTCCTCTTAAAGAGTCCGTATGCATGCAGGTGCATTTCCAAATCTACCTACATTGTCCGGAAAGCATTTTAAAATGGCATGTAGGACTTCCCTTGGTGGTCCAGTGGCCAAGAATCCACCTGCCAGTGCAGGGGACATGGATTCGATCTCTGGTCCGGGAAGATCCCCATGCCGCCGAGCAGCTAAGCCCATGCACTGCAACTGCTGAGCCCACGTGCCTGGATCCATGCTTCATCACAAGAGAGGCCTTCATACCACAACGAAGAGTAGCCCTCACTCTGCAACTATAGAAGAGCCCTGTGCGCAGTAGTGAAGACCCAGCACAGCCAATATATAAATAAATCTTTTTTTTAAAGAACATTTAAATGCTTCATTGATGTTACAGCATAAATCCAATCTGTAGTAAATTGTTAATTTTGTGAAGAAAAAATAGAAAAGATTGTTTTCATTTACTGGGCTTGGAAAGGTGTGATTGTCATACTCCATACGAATTTTCTGGTCTTTAATGGAGCTAATTTAGTTGTGATAGTACAGTGAATTTCTTCCCCTTTCTCCAAGGATAAAACATTATGACTTTTAATTTTTATTAACTAACTACACTAGTTTTCCGTAAAGAGGAACTGATATTTCTCAAACTCAACACCCAGTACGTTTCTGGACTAGGATTAATTCTTTGGTTGTGTGTCCTTTGTGTGTTTTTTCAGTGGTTTAGAGCATTGAGACATTTCTCATATGCTTGCTTATCTGTTGGAGCCAAACCCCTGTGGCCCTTGTCTGCTCTTTAAAACTCTCAAATAGCTCTAAGTCACTTGAGGCATAGAAGTAATTACCTCTAATTACAATACATACGTAAAATTTGTCCCCCTACTGGAGAGAAAAAAAAGCACCACTTCTACTTTAGATATTTTGCTGATGAAGACTTGTTGGGCCAGTAATTTCTTTAATTGCAAATAGAGTGTTGTGACTTTATTATAGAAATTGTGTGGCCTGCATGCACCTCACAGTTACACACAGTACTAACACCTTTTCAGTGCATTGTTTTGCAAAGTACAGAACTGGGAGAGATATTTGCTCAGAGTTTGTTACTTGGATTTTGACTTCTTTTAAAGATCTTCATGAAAAATAGAAGGCGAAGTTTCAAAAATAGACCCAAGTCACTTATGTGTTCATGGCCTGGGCTGGAGTGTGGTGATTGGTTCCAGAAAACGGTTACAGTGCTCTTGCAGGCAAAGGTTTGGAAACAGTCAAGCTCCAGAGCCTGTCCAAAGCTTGCTGAGAAGTCAGCACAGACCCTAAAGTTTGTGATACTGTTTCCTCCTTTTAATTCTAGGTTATACTTTACTTTTCTGTCTTTACAGGTACCTGTCTTACTTTGTACTTGCATGTTTCTCTTCCTCCCATATTCTCCAGACATTAAGAATAGTTTCGTGATTGCCCTTAGAAAATGCCTATGGAAGGAAGGCAAAGGCAGGAGTCTCAGTGGCCATCATAGGACTCACCACAGCCCTCAGTGACTACCCCTCCTTAACTCACAGTTTGTCAAGGTTAATTATTAAGAAGGAAGGTAACATTTAGCATCCTCAAAGCTATGGATTACTATGGAATGAAAGAGATGAGTTGTTGAAGTGAATTATTCCTGTGGGTTATAAGAAGGTGAAAAGCATGTGTCTCCTATATTATATTAAAACTCAGTGAATTCCTTTCCAATATCTCTCAGTGTCATTGTAAGAAAGAATATTTTCCTTAAATTCCAGTAACAGACTGCATAAAGATAATGCCTCACACCTATTATCAAAATAATCCTGTAGCTAGCTAAGCCTTTTTGTATTTGTAGCATATTTGTATCTGTAAGCATACTTAAGACAGAAACCAAAAAAAAGATCAAATTTTAACATATGTGAGTAATATTTTCTTCTCCTTTCAATGACTCCTAAGTAATTTGTGTTCCGCCCACTTAAAAGAAGAGTGTGCCAGCTCTGTACCCCCTTTGCACTCTTTTGTGCTTTCAACAGTCTGACACACTTTGAACTTTTCTCTACATTTTTTTCCTCTTTCTTTATAATTTATACTGCTTTAATTCAACTTTTCTTACCAACCTGTAGAGTCTCTTACTAATAATTACTTTAGTCATAGTGCAAAGAGATGATATTTTCACTAACAAGAACTCAGCATCAGCTGTGTCCATAACACTTTTGGTGAGTAATTTAAAGAGCCACAGAGTTATATAATAAAAAACATAGTCACTGCCTATCGGAAGGAAGACGTAATGTTTATTTTCATATTTTCTGTTAAGACATTGTTGTACTACTCTCAAGGAGCTCACTAAGGTATGCAAGTAACTATAATGCACGCCAAAATAATGGAATGTTATTTTTTTAATTTATATATAAAATTATATGAAAGTTCTGAAGGGAAAAATGGTTTCTAATTATGGGACACAGGGGAGGCTTTTTAAAGAGGGTGATAGGTATAGAAAATTCTTAAAGAGATGGGAATACCAGACCACCTTACCTGCCTCCTGAGAAATCTGTATGCAGATTAAGAAGCAACAGTTAGAACCCAACATGAAACAACAGATTGGTTCCAAATTGGGCAAGGCTGTACATTGTCACCCTGCTTATTTAACTTATATGCAGAGTACATCATACGAAATGCTGGCTGGATGAAGCACAAGCTGGAATCAAGATTGCTGGGAGAAATTATCAGTAATCTCAGATATGCAGATGACACCACACTTATGGCAGAAAGGGAAGAGGAACTAGAGTGTCCTGATAAAAGTGAAAGAGGCGAGTGAAAAAGCTGGCTTAAAACTCAACATTCAAAAAACTAAGATCATGGCATCTGGTCCCATCACTTCATGGCAAATATATGAGAAAACAGTGGAAAGAGTAACAGACTTTATTTTCTCGGTCTCCAAGATCACTGTGGATGGTGACTGCAGCCATGAAATTAAAAGATGCTCTTTGGAAGAAAACATATGATACACCAAGACAGCATATTAAAAAGCAGAGACATTACTTTGCCAACAAAGATCCATATAGTCAAAGCTATGGTTTTTCCAGTAGTCATGTATGGATGTAAGAGTTGGACTTTAAAGAAGGCTGAGCGCCGAAGAATTAATACTTTCGAACCATGGTGTTGGAGAAGACTCTTTGAGAGTCCCTTGGATTGCAAGGAGATCAAACCAGTCAATCCTAAAGGAAAGCATTGCTGGATATTCATTGGAAAGAATGATGCTGACGCTGAATCTCCAGTACTTTGGCCACCTGATGTGAAAAACTTTATCTTTAGAAAACACGCTGATGCTGGGAAAGATTGAGGGCAGGAGGAGAAGGGGCTGACAGAGGACGAGATGGTTGTATGGCATCACTGGCTCAATGGGCATGAGTCTGAGCAGACTCCGGGAGATGGTGAAGGACAGGGAAGCCTGACGTGCTACAGTCCATGGGGTCGCAAAGAGTTGGACACGACTGAGTGAACAACAACACTGAGCATTCCACTTGGGTTAGGTACTGGTCTGTACTTCCTGTATTAATTTAAACATAGGCCAGGTTGCCCTCTGAATTCCTAAATGATGTGTTTATTAGGCTTAAAGATTGACTACTTTGTAGTTACATTAGAAAAATACTACTAATGTACCCTTTATAGAATCTTAACTTGTGCTTTTGTAAGGAAAAATATACTTTATTACTTGAGTTTATAACCTATAAACATCATCAGTGTCTTGTGATTGACCCTTAGGTTCATACACAGATTACATTTCACAGGATCTGTTGTTGTTCAGTCGCTAAGTCATGTCTGACTCTGAGACCCCATGGAATGCAGCACGTCAGGCTTCCATGTCCTTCACCATCTCCCAGAATTTGCTCAAACTCATGTCCATTGAGTCAGTGATGCCATCTAACCATCTCATCCTGTGTCGCCGCCTTCTTTTCTCTTCAATCTTTCCCAGCATCATCAGTCTCCTATCAAAGTAGTGTTACCTGGTAGTCCTTGCTGTCATTCTAGATGTCCGTGGACGTTAGGGCACAGACAGCTCTATTCGGTACAGTAGAAGAGCCTGAGAACTTCCCAGCGGTCTAGTGGTTAAGACTCTGTGCTGCAAGTGCAGAGGACACAGGGTCAGTCTCGGTCGGGGAACTAAGTTTCCACCTGCTGCAGAGCTCAGGCCGCCCCCCCGCCGCCCGCCCCAAAAAGAGTCTGAATCTTGGAGGCAGAGTGAGGTTGGTCTTGGCTCTACCACTCACTGTATGACTTGAGCAAGTCACTTCAGATGAATTCCTTACCCATAAAATGAGAGTAGTAATTCCTGTGTGCATTTGTTAGGATTAAATTGGAGGACGTATATAAAAACATTAATAAGCTTTAAAGCAGTTTATGGCCAATATACTTTTGTGATACGGGTGTGCTTTGAGTGGAAATTTCTTATTGTAGTGTTGTACAAATAATAGGGGGGAAAGAGTCACCTGACTTTGAAATATCAGTGATAATTTGGATCAAAGGCTAGGAGACTCCTGCAAACATGTTGTGGCTACATATGAGAGAGGAGATAACCTAGTGCTGTGACTTTGGAAAGAATGAGGCAAGACATATTCTGAAAACATTTTTAAATACTCCCTGGGCCTAGGACAGTAGTGCTAAATGTGAAAAGAGTCCCAGCACTGGAGACAGACTAGGAACCAAAGAGGATTTAAACTTGGCAATGTGGCAACATATACTGAAGTGTTAGATGTGCATGACCCTTGACTCAGCATTTCCTCTCTAAGGAATCCACCCTCAAGAGATAATGTGTATTCATGCCCCCAGATGTAGGCACAAGGAATTTTTACATATGTATATGTGTCTCTGTGGAGACATTTTCATTTTCAGTTGATGAAGTTCTAGCTTACTTAATTGAGTGGGTGGGGTAGGGGGAGAGAATTGCTTGGCCTACAGGACTGACCTCAGGTCAGCCAAAGCCAGGACCAGTCCTTGGTCCTCCAGTTTGTGATGTATTTGTCTGTCTGTTTCTCTGATTTCTGCTTTCTCTGTGTTGATTTCATTCTCAGATAAGTAATCTACCTATTCTCATGTGGTAGTCTCTGATAGCTTCAAGCAACGCTCCTTTCTGTTTAGTTATCAAGCAGGACAAAAATTGCTCCTCCTTCCCTATAAAAGTCCCAGAGCCGACTCTCATTGTACCAGCATAGTTTAAGCACCTCTTCTTGACCCAGTTCCACAGGGAAGGAGGATAGAATCTTCTAATTAACCTGGCTTGAGTTATATCCTTGGGGTGGCAGTGGAAAATGGCTTGACCCCACTTTACCCACAAGCAGTAACAGCAAGGGAATGGTGCTTTCACCCCGAAAGAGTAAGATGATGTTATCAGAAGAAGGAAGAAAATAACATGTGAAGGAAGAAATAACAGCAAAAGCTGTTCACTGTAATATCTATTTCTGATAACAAATATATGGGTACAACCTCAACCTAAATGTCCATCAGTATGGGAAAACTTAAATATGATACATCATAGGGGGAGATGGGATATAGCTTTTAATGTACAGCTATATGTTGATAAGGAAAAATGTCCATTATATAATAGTAATTTAAAATGAAGTTGCAGAAAAGTATTTTTAATTACATGTCTGTGTATCATCTGTTATGTATGAATACTTTTTATTCATATGTTTCTGTACTACTTTTGGTTTGCTGTTGTACTTATTTGAAATTAGTATATATCACTTCTATAATTTAAAAAAAATTATGTCCCTGGTGGCCCCTTTTCTAGATAAGGAACTGAAATTGACAAAAATCAAGAACTATAGAAAGTTGAACAGATGATACAAAGGTGTAATAATAGTATTCATGGAACTGATATAAAAATATTGGAGACCGAGAAGGTGGATAGGACAAATTAAGCTGCCTATGTAGGAAGGGAAAGTAACTTTACCAACAAGACATGTGGTTTAGGGACTTCCTGGCCCTCTGGTGCCTAAGGCTCTGCATTCCCAGTGAAGGGGACAGGGGTTTGATCCCTGGTTGAGGAACTAAAATCCCACATGTCTCTCAGTATAGCCAGAAAAAAAGAGTCTAAAACTTGGAGACAATTGTGTTTATATATTTACTTGGTATTAATACTTACTCTGCCCTTATCTACCATATGCTTTGACCAGTGCTAGGCAGTAATAAACATAATTAACACATAGTTAACATATAGTAATCAACTGCCTTCAAAAAACCTTCATACAGAAGGCAGATTCATGGACAAAGAAAGTGTAATGAAGACGCCAGGCTGGCCAGTGGAGGGTTGGGGCGGGCCTGGGCGGGGCTCTCAGCATGTCACGGGAGGGGCCAACCACCTATAGGGAGGCGTCGCTGGCCAATGTGCTCGAATGAACGACTGGCGGCGCGTAGCAGTGACTGCAGGCTGAGACTATACCGGGGGAGGGTGCAGCTCTCGTAGCAGCCGGGAGCAGCAGGGCCATGCTTCAGAGGGCGCTGCGGCTCCGCCTGGGCCCGTACCTCTCCAGACGGGGCCTAGGCACATACAGAGGAGGCTCTACTCTGGGTAAAGTTGAGGGCAGCGGAGGGTATCATGGTTCTGGGGTGTCCCCAGTCTCCATCCTTGTGACCTTCAGGACTCAGAATCCCTGCCCATGCTGGGAAGACAGTGGGTCGCTCGGAGTAGGGAGTAACCTTGTCTGCTGGAGCTTGTAGAGCCTGGATAGGGGTATGGATCCCAGAGTTGCCCTTCTCAGGTGACGCATCCCAGATCATTCTATGCCTGAGTTTGCCACCAGAATAGCAGCCAGGCTGATTCATTGGTTGCACAGAAATTAATGAAGTCCTGCTCGCATGCAGGATTCTGTTTTGAGGCCATGAGGAGGAAAGAAGAGAAAGAGAGGATTTGATACATGTCCTGGAGGTGTCTGAGGTGTAGCTGGAGAGGGAAGGCTTTGTAGACCAGTTGAAAACTGAAGAGAAGCCAACTGGGACGATGTCCTGCACTGCCAGTACATAGTGTTGGTAGCCATACATGGAACAGGTGGGAACTGAGATCAGCCTTGAAAGATAATGTTTACTGGCTCAAAGAAAGTGTGAGTTCCAGGTTCTGGAGAACTGAGCAAAGGGTAGGAAAAAGTATTGTTTTTGTGCAAGTAATTAGCAAAGGCCATCCGGATAGAGAGTTGAGTAGTAGTATGAAATGATGGGTAAGATTAAGTCCAGATCAAAGAAAGACTCGAATGCTGAGAAGAGTTTGAACTTGGAACTGGAGACAGTGACAGACTTGGAGATTTATGAGCTTGGTGTGCAAGACAAAATGATTCATGTATTAAAGGCACCTATTGGGCACTTAGGATGTGCCAGGCACTGTGCTAGGCTGGAGATTCGGTGGAGAAGGTAGACATAGCACAGTATGAAGCAATCACAAATGAGTTCAAAGTTGCAAGTGTGCTGTATGTTGCAAAAGAACAGTTCACTGAGCTATGAGATAGTAATAGGAGAACTTGACATAGGCTCGGGGAGGTCAGGAAAGGCATCCCTGAGAAAATGATAACTGAGCTGAGATCTAAAGGAACCAAGGAGTTAACTGGGCAGCGAAGTGGGCACAGTTTCAAAGCAGAGAACACCTGTGTGGGTCCTCTGTGGCAGAAATGAAGGGGTGAGGTTGGAGGGTTCTGGGAAGACAAGGTGAACAAGAGCTAGATCGGGCAGTGTCTCACAGGCCACATGAAGGATTTCGAACCTTTATCCTTAGAGTGATGGGAAGCCATGGAAGGTTCTAAGCAAAAGAGTGTTTGATTAGATTAATAATAATAAAAAAAAAAAAAAAAGAAAGTGTAATGGGAGTTGGGCAGAATTTTCAGGAAGAGGTTCATTGTACTTTGAGTAGTCTGATTTTTTCCTTCTTATTCCTTCTAAATGCTTGCTAAACTTTCTTAACTTTTCAGTTGCTATTGTTCAGGTGTCTGTTAAGAAGAATTGATCATCTCTCAGCTTTTGAAACTGAGACTGTCTTTATAACTTAATCACAGGGATAAAGTGGTAAATTTTCAGAGACTGGGTCTTTTTATCCCATAAATTTACCAGTTCTGAACTGAGTTACTAGTCTTTTGGAAAAGGATCCCCCACCCTTCACTCCCACCCCCAATACATAACACACTTTTAAAACATTTTTTATCTTTGATGCAGTCTGCTACAGAAGAAATCTGTCCTGTCTTAGCCTTTTTCCTGATTGCTTTGACTAAACAAAAATTCGAAACCTGCTTTGAGTGGTAAGGCCTTTGTAATTATGTACATACACAACTGTATGTAATAGAGAAACTGTAAAAGCTCAATTTCTGTGAGATTATTCCTCTGCTCTTGCCTCTCCTCACCTTCTCTTCCACCATACAAATTTGAGCTCCTTTTAGCAGCATATGTCTAGTGATATTCCAGTTCCCAAGAGGCCCGTGAACAAGATGGTTGTAAAACATTTTTCATTATAGACAAGACAAAATAATCCTGATTCTTTAATGCTGGGTCTCACTGTTTTGGTTATTACACCAGCAGTTTGAATAGATTCATATGTTGAACTGCGTCATATTGTAAAAAGGCATTTTTTTTTCAGAGTCAGAGAAGTGAGACGGAGTCTGTTCTTTTTTAAAAAAGAAAAACACATGTAATGTCTCATGTTTTTGTGAGAATGCATGTTTTATTGTTTTAATATTTTCTGAGTTTTAAAGGGTATGCTTTCATTTTCTCCTTTCACTTCTTCTTACAGAATATAATCACGTTTATCTGCCTATTCTTTCTGCTTTCTTGTTAAGTGAACTTATTTGATAATATTATTACTATCCCCATATATATAGTAATAATAATATTAAATTATTCTAGTAAATATTAAGGAACATTCAGTAACTGTGCTAAAAGCCACTACCATTGGTGGAACCAAGGACAGCTTAAGTTTGGAGAAAACGACCCTATTTTCTTTAAAAATTAAAAAACAAACTGTATAAACAAAGAAAAGGAATTGCCCAGGTCATTATGTCCTTAAAGGTTTTTTCCCAACCCTGACTTTAGAAGATAGTCATCAACATATATGTACTTTTTCATAGAAATATTAATATAGATATTACTTTTTTACATCAAGATATTAATGTACATATGAGACTTATTTGAATTTGCTTCACAGCTAGGTAATTAGTTTTTCAAAAAGAATGAAAGGCTAATTATTAGGCAGTAATAAGATCAAATTACCAAAAGCTTCAAGGTGGTTCTATTTCAGTTCTCTGCCTGATGTGTATTTAAAAATATCTCTACTTAGGGTAGTTACTGTTCATAATACATTATGGAATCTTTTTAGGTAACAGCTTGGATGATAAAGAAGCCATTATCCTTGATTTGGAGTGTTTAACCCAAGTTGAATTTATGACAGATTGAAAATTAGCTGTAGTGTTATATACCTTGCTTCCTGTTCTGAGCAATTTGATATGTGTGTGGGCCAAATGTCCAGCAGGGGTCATAAGAATATGTTACTGATGGATGGAAAAGCTATTTCATAGTTCCCTAAGAGAATATACTTGATAACATCTGCAATGAGGGAATAGCCTTGAAGTTTTGCTTTGGAAGAGATTTAGCCTATGGCTAACAGTAATACAGTGAAATCTGTTTTAAATCCTTCAGAAGAGGAAAATTTGGAATCTACTTCTTTAATTTTCAAGCTTTTATGCAGCTGACCAATTTAAGAAGGAGACCTTATTAGTGCCTTTATTTTCAGAGCAGACAAGAGGTTATACTACTACCTTAATTTCTAAAATACCAAGAATTGAGTGCATATCTACCTTGCCTACCTCCCCCACTTCATTTGCCTTTACCTAAGAATTATGTGCAGGAAGACCTTGTTTTCCACATGTATTGCATTTAAGACTTTGCTCTCATCCCTAGTCTTATTAAAGGATTTCACACCATAATGTTGATTAATTAAAAATTTCTTAAACAATGGATTAGAGATGGCTCTGTAGAAGTAGAGTGAAACCTAATATACAGGATTTCTTATTTAAGTATAGCCCAGGTGATAAATCATTACTGTGCAGTCGTCCCTGACCAAAGAGGCAGATTTTTCTTGTGGGCCTGTGTCTTTCACCACCAGCACTGACCAGTTAGGGGGTAGTCATGTGTAAAACCAGACACAGATTGAAACTTGTGTGGGCATCTTTATCTGTACAGATAGTTCTAATAAATTACAACTGCATCTTCCAAAGAGATTTTTATACTCAATAATACCTAAGGAACTCCAGAACAAGTCTTTCAAATAGCCTTAAAATGATTCCTTTCAAAAAGTATTGAGTCCAGTTGTTCTGATGGGAAAGAGCTTCTGAAAAAGATTAGTCTGTCAGTGTTTTCTGAATTTTCATAATATATTAGCCATAAAGCAAAGCAGCGCCCTTTATTTTCTACCCTCTAGATACAGAGTTTTCCAGCTGAGGTTGCACTTCTGAATTATCTGTGGAACTATGCTTAGACCCACTACTAGAAATTCTGGTTTGGAAGGTTTGAGGTGACATCACTGCATCTGTTTTTAAAGTTTTACAGTGTTTCTGATAGACACGCTTTCAGTTGAGTGCCACTACCAGTTACCATTACCAGCTTACATTTGAATTTGTACCACACATATTCTATGTAACATGGAGACAGGTTTCATTTATACTGGTTCTATGGCTTTACAAAGAAAAACCTGTAAGATAGCTAGAAGGAAATCCTAGCTATAATCAGGATTATAGATTTAAAAGAGAATGAGTCTGGGAACTTCCCTGGTGGTCCAGTGGTTAAGACTCTGCTTCTACCCGGTGGGGGGAAGCGGGGGGCGCAGGTTCCATCATGGTTGGGTAACAAAGATCCCACGTGCTGGACAGCATAGCCAAAAAAAAGAGAGAACCAGTCTCCTTCTCTTTATGGACGAGAAAGAGCAGAGAGGTGAAAGAATTTTCAGAGTTGGTAGCAGAACCAAATCCACAAGTCTGACTTGAGTTCTTTGTACACTAGCATCTTGGACCTAGTCCATCTTTGAGAAAAGTCTTCAAGGCCAAAGCTCAGTAACCCAGAAGTTGTCTTGAGCATCCCAAAGCCCAATGGGGTATTATGAGATTCAAAGTATTTAATAAAAGGAGCAATAATACAGCCAACAGGAACTCCTCACATCTTTGAAATTTCTAGGCAGGAGTTACGAGTGACATTAGTCACAGTTAGAAATTATAGACATCACCCAGAAAGCTTTTGTGGCTAAAAGAAGCTTTACAAAGGTAAACATGGAAATTTCTGATGAGAGATGCCTAGATTTGGTACTAAAGATTGTCAAGAACAAGATGACCATCTGTCTTATTTTTAAATTGATCCTTAAGTGTTGGCAGCAAGTCTAGAAAATCATGCCAGTTTCATATTTCTACACAGGCCTGACTTTTAGCTCGTACTTCAGAAGGAAGATATTGTGCCTAGGTTTGCAATTTAACTAAATAAAGGAGTAGTATGTTTATTAATTAGGATTAGACTTGGTTGTTAAAAAGAATTCCAAAGAACAGTAGTTCAATCAAGGTAGAGATTGATTTTTCTTCTGGATTAAAAAAGTCCAGAGGGAAGGGAAGCCTTTCATTGGTGTGGTTGCTTCCCAGCCATTAGGGATGGGTTCTTCTAATTTTGTTTCATCTGTATCTTAAATCTTCAAGGAATCTGGTAGTTCTAGACGGCTTTTGGAGCTTCAGTCATCTCAAAGGCACATACCTCCAACTTGAGTCAGCTCCCTTAAAAAACTTCTCTAGAACCACCCTATCTAACAATTTCTGCTTCCATCTCACTTGCCATTCCTATTATCAAAGGAGACTAGAAGGTTATAACTAGGCGAGTTGCTGTTCATAAGAATTAGATATTTTGTTGTTAACAAAGGAGGGAATGGATATTGGGCAGGCAACCAACAGATCTGTCCCACCTATTTTGAAGAATATAATATTAGGAAAATCAATTTTCATCACATCAAAAGCTATTATATAGAATGTAGCATTTAAAAGATCTCCAAACCACAGTCTACAATGTGTCTGATTAATTAAAGCAGTAAATCTCTATGGTAGTGTTCTGCTTTGGATTTCTCAGCAGGACTCATTGGGAACAACTGTTAGGTTTTATATATTTTAAGTGAACTGAGGATGAGTTCTTAAAACAACAGGGGGAAAAAGACAAATTCTGTTTCCTTTTGGGGAAAGGGAGAATCAAAACAAGCACAGGGTAATTCAGTGGATATTTATGGGGCTAGCCGGAGCAGAGTATACTATAGTAGACGGTATGAGCCAGGAATGACCTGATAGAAGAAGTTGTCTAGTATTTAAATGGGATAAAACAGACTGATGCAGCACACAAAATAATTATAGATGCATATCGTAGCAATGATTCGTACCAGTTCCAAATATATAAGACCTGCGCTGGAGAGAAGGACAAGCATATTGATTGGGTTATAGTTTTAAGGATTAGATATTGTCTCAGTTCCTTTGGGCTGCTGTAACACAACACAGAGTGACTCATAAACTCAGAAAATTTGTTTTCTCAGTTCCAGAAGCTAGAAGTTCAGGATCACGATACCAGTGTGGTCAAGTTCTGCTGAAGGCCCTTATCTGGGTTGCAGACTGCTAACTTTCTGCTGTGTCCTCACATGGCTGCAGGGGCTAGGGAGCTCTGTGGGGTCTCTTTCTTAAGGGCACTAATCCCACTCATGAAGGCCTTGCTTTCATGATCTCACTTCCCGGAGGCCCACACCTCTTAAAATAATCACACTGGGCATTAGGTTTTCAACATATGAGTTTTGGGAAGGGGCCACAGATGTTCAGATCATAGCAGATATAATTACCTCTGCCAGTTTCCTACCTGTACAAATGAAAAGAGAATGTCAAGATGGAGAGAACCTTGTCATCTGAAAAACTCACAGGCAGGAGCATGTGGCGACCTGCAGCATTTATAGCTGTAGACCATGATATACATAAGTGTATTAAGGGGGAAGTGTTCCCACTCAAAGGGCCAGATTTTTTAAAGTTCTGTAGTTTCATTCATGCCCACAGTTCACATGGTGCCATTTAGCACATATTTATTGATGTCTCATTTACAATACACTTTAAGGAGGAAATTCATTCACAACTTGCCACTTAGATGAGAAAGTCTAAATTTTGGCTTCTTATAACTATGAATTTCAAATCTGGGGAAAGCCCAGCCTTGTATTTTTATTCCTTTTCCTTTCATAATTACTTATCAGTAACCAAACCCAGTCTGTTGACTTTGCTCCTACTGAGAAAAAAACAGGAAGCTACAGAAACTCCCTAGGAGAAAAAGACCAGGCTGCGCCCTCTGTCACCTCACACCTTCAGTCTGAGTCCTCCTCGGAGCAGCAGTCACAAACAGCTCTATCTCTGTGTGGTTTTGGCAGTAAGCACAGAGTACAAATGAAACCAGCTAGTGCAGCAAGGTATGTGAGCCTGGCCTTTGAGCTCACGAGTCATCTTTTTGAAACTTGTGATTGTGTACTTTTGGGCATCCTTGGTGGAGAATAGTTTATGCTCCAGTCCAGCAGTGGACCACGGACTATTTTCTGTCTTACGTAGTAGTGGGAATGCCTTTGGTATGAAATAACTATTTTATTTTGAACATATTGTGCAATGACTTAGGCTTTCCCACACATTACCAGTTCCTTTTGAAGCTGTCATGCTCAGTTTAGGTTCTCCGGTAGGAGCTATGAAAGAAAACAAAAATCTCACAAATTGTATTTCCTTTTTATCTGCTTCGTGCTGATGCAGCTGTGTCATATTTTGGTCTTTGTGTCCCTCTCTCTGCACCCCGTTTTCCCTCTGCTTTCAGGTGAAGGTCTCCCACAGGTGTATTACTTTGGACCATGTGGGAAGTACAATGCCATGGTGCTGGAGCTTCTCGGCCCTAGCTTGGAGGACTTGTTTGACCTCTGTGACCGGACCTTTACTTTGAAGACTGTGTTAATGATAGCCATTCAGTTGGTAAGTTGGCGTTGCTCTTCTGGCTAGGGATAGACAGGGAGGGGCAGGTCTCCTAACTACATCCTTGTGTCTGTTGGCATTTACCAGCTCTAGTGACACCTTGTGAATGTACATTCACTGGCTTGGTGGTGTTGTAGACAGCTGGCTGGGGCAAAAAGGGTTAACCCAGAGAAGTCACACTGTATTTGCCATTTGCTCTATTTTAAGAATTTGCACCTTGGAGCAATACTCTGCCCTTAACTGAAGTGCAAGTGGTATATAGGGAGAAAGAGGATGATTTGGTGACAATCGCTCAAATGCAAGTAACTTCTTGGTTGTTTTATTTATAGGTTTTAAACACATGACTGTAAAGTTTTGTCATGTCCTCCCTCTTTGCTTACCATCACATCCAAGAAGAGATGGAAGATATAACCCACTGCCCTAAAATCAGATTTCAGAGTTGACCAAGAACCTGCCTTAGTTCTCTGGCCTCTAGTTCTCACAGAGACCAACACAGCTAAAGCTGTGTCTCTCAGCACCTACCAAATCCCACACCAATACCAGTTTAAGGAACAGTTAAGACAGTTGCTTTGAGAAGTTTGTCAGCCCCTCCACCCAAGGATGTAGGTGCATCTCTGTGGGTCTGAAATGGTGATGGTCTCACCCACTTTAAAGACTTGGAAATGTTAGAAAACTGATCTTGACTTTAGAGTCAAAAGTTCAAATGCTCAAGCTCCCTTTCTATACTAAGCAGAAACGATTTAAAGGTAGAAATGAACTTAATGAAATTTGAAAAAATTTCTTATTTTGGGTTATGTATACTTTCTCATAAAAACTATACTCCTACCTCTGCCATTAGTTAGCTCTGTGATATTAGTCCAGTCAACTTCTCTGGGCCTCACTTTCCTTATTTCTGCAACAATGAGACCGAGTATAGGAAGTTGTGGGCAGGAGCTGAAGGAGGCAGTAGCTTCTGTCTTCATAGGCCACCACCATATTCTTATTTCCTGCCTGGGAGTAATTCTTGCCTCTCAAATGCTTTCCTTCTGCAGTAACATAAAAACGTTAATTCTGTTCATCATTTGCAAGTTGTTATGTGAAGTGAAACCATATACTATCATTTTAGCTGAACCACACTATCCTTTTCTCGTTTATCTTCATATTTGTCATGTATGTATTAGTATCAGAAAGTATGTTCTGATTTACAAGAATAAAGTGACTCTGAGTGGTGAAGAAATAAGTTTTATTTTAATTTAAGTAATTAAGTAATTATAACTTTGAGCTGATAAAAGAAAACATTTTGAAGTATTTTTATAATAAACTTCTTCAGAGTAGTATTTTTATCACTGTCATTCTTTCTTTTAGCTTTCCCGAATGGAGTATGTCCACTCAAAGAATCTCATCTACCGAGATGTCAAGCCAGAGAACTTCCTGATCGGTCGACAAGGCAATAAGAAAGAGCATGTTATACACATTATAGACTTTGGACTGGCCAAGGAATACATTGACCCTGAAACCAAAAAACATATACCTTATAGGGAACACAAAAGTTTAACTGGAACAGCAAGATACATGTCTATCAACACGCATCTTGGCAAAGGTGTGTTTATTTTCAGCTCCAAGAAAGAGGCAGGTTGTTAAAACACCTTTTTATTCCCAAAACACTTTTGTACCCACTGTGCATTACAACTTGTGATTCTTACTGCTTCACGGGGTAAGTGATGTTTATACTTGAGAAATTAAGATGGTAAGTCAGTGACTTTCTCAGTATCCTGTTGACAGCTAAGGATTTTTAATTCTTTGTTTCCTAATGCTTATTTTCTCAGCAGTTTGGATACTTTAATGACTGAATTAAGGTGATAGCATCTTGGTAAGTTTAGTGATGAGTCTGATAGCTACATACACATGGCCCCCTATATAACCTGAAAAGGCCATCAGGCTGATCTTCTTTGGAGAAGAGTACTTCATTAAAACATGGGCCAGGCTTCTTTTCTTTGTGCATAGTTCCATGACTCATTTTTCCAGGAAAAGCCTGTGTCTTATTCAGCGAAAATACGTTTGCTTTTCCATGAGTCTTGAGTTTTACTCATGATAGACAATTTGGACAAATATTGCTAAAAGCTCTAGTCAAGGCAGAAGGCCTTCCATGTTAGAGAAACTAGTCCAGAGAGAGTATTTGTGAAAGAAGTGTAAGGAACAGTGGGAAGGCTTTGTTGGTAGGACTCTGGGCCCTCAGCCGCTTCTCCAGGAAGGCTTCCCTTTTCGTCTGTTTTATATATTGGGCTTTCATGGAAGATTCTATTTGAAGAAAAGGTGTTAAGGTGGTTGAAAAGATATGTTTGAAAATCACCACTCTGGAGAGTTGACATATAAACAGAATATTAGACTCCTAGACATAGCTCTTTATATAAGGTGTTTAAGTATTAATGAATTATTTACATAATAAGTATTTTAAAGGCTAATGTAAGCAGCAGCTACAAAGTTGCCTAATTGAGTACACTACTCAGAGATTGAGGTGAGGGTTCTAGTGAAGAATAAAAATGACATTACCAAGGGGTATGATACAACCTAAGTTGAAATGAATGCTGTCAGGATTTTTTTTGATAACTACCTGGATATTCTCACTTAACTAAATATAATAGTTTAAAATTAGACTGGAAGGTTCTCTGCCACTTTTTATTGGTGACACTTTGGACAAGTATCAAACTTGTCCAAAACTTGTCCCTGAAACTGACCTGTAAATATAGAGTAATATTTCACAAGGATGTGTTGCAGGTTGAATGAGTGATAATGTAGGTAACACGGTTCTGTTGCAGAGTGCTCAGAGTTCCCTTCTTCCTTCCTGTTCACAAAGGGAGAGACTGTGGTACATAGTAAAGTCACGATCGTTTGGTTTAACTGACGTCTAGAAGTTGTTCCTGGGCTCAGCATTTGTGTTCTGATTTTATTATTCTTATCAGGAAAAGCAAGAACAGATAAGAAATGTGTATGCCATGTTGTTTGTATAAGGTACAATGTAACAGTTAAGAAAAGGGGATGTAAATTCAGGCTCTTTAAAATAAGCTTGTATGGGCCAATAACCTTCCTCTCTCACCATCAGTTATCTTGTCTGCCTTGAAATGTTTATGTCAATAGCACCTTATAGCATAGGGTTCTTGAGATAATGCATATAAACTGTTTAGGATATTGCTTAATAATACTAAAGACTGTGTAATGGTAATTGCCATTTATTCAACAAAATATGTTTTAAGCATCTACTCTTACAGATTGGATTCCTCTATCTCTCGGTGTAGCTATTTCTGCTGGAATTTTTGAGTTTAGCTCCACATGTGGACTTCCTGAGTTCCAGGGTTTTTTTCAGGTCAGATCGAGCCTGTCACATATTTGTCTGTAATGTCCCCATTATAGAGAATACATATAGGTGGTTGTCACATGCCCCTTTAGCCTCTGGCCATGGGCTCAAACTCAGAGAGGTTTCTGTAGGAACTCTAATCCTATTGGTTTTCAAATGTGTAGCTTCTTTAAAAAAAAAACAAAAAAAAAACTGTAGCCTCTTTTATGTTGTAATAGAAAAAAGAAGTGTATCTTTTCAAATTGAACTGAAGAGAATTGCCTATTAATTTTGCGAGGGCACAAAACAAGGGAAGCACTAAACCTGACACTTACTGCATTAGATTAGTCATCTTCCCACTGATTAAACCTGCCCATTTTATATTCCTTAATATTTGAAGTTGAGGTGAGGACACTGGGTCATCTGGCTCCTTTCCTTCAACGAAATATATTTGACCTAAAATCAAGCTTGCAATGCAGGTAAACCAAGCACATCTTTCTGACTGGTTGAAAGGAACCCTTTATCAGTTCAGTTCAGTCACTCAGTCATGTCCAGCTCTTTGCGACCCCATGGACTGCAGCACGCCAGGCATCCCTGTCCGTCGCCGACTCCCAGAGTTTACTCAAACTCATGTTCATTGAGTGGGTGATGCCATCCAACCATCTCATCCTCTGTCATCCCCTTCTCCTCCCACCTTCAATCTTTCCCAGCATCAGGGTCTTTTCAAATGAGTCAGCTTTTTGCATCAGGGGACCAAAGTATTGGAGTTTCAGCTTCAGCATCAGTCCTTCCAATGAATATTCAGGGCGGATTCCTTTAGGATGGACTGGTTGGATCTCCTTGCAGTCCAAGGGACTCTCAAGAGTCTTCTCCAACACCACAGTTCAAAAGCATCAATTCTTCACCGCTCAGCTTTCTTCATAGTCCAACTCTCACATCCATACATGAGTACTAGAAAAACCATAGCTTTGACTAGACAGACCTTTGTTGGCAAAGTAATGTCTCTGCTTTTTAATATGCAGTCTAGGTTGGTCATAACTTTTCTTTCAAGGAGCAAGCGTCTTTTATTTATTTTTTATTTTTTTGCAAGTGTCTTTTAATTTCATGGCTGCAGTCACCATCTGTAGTGATTTTGGAGCCCCCTCAAAAATTAAAGTCTCTCACTGTTTCCACTGTTTCTCCATCTATTTGCTATGAAGTGATGGGACCAGATACCATGATCTTAGTTTTCTGAATATTGAGTTTTAAGACAACTTTTTCACTCATCAAGAGGCTCTTTTTTTTTTTTTTTTAGTTCTTCTTCGCTTTCTGCCATAAGGTGATGTCATCTTCATATCTGAGGTTATTGATATTTCTCCCGGCAATCTTGACTCCAGCTTGTGCTTCATCTAGCCTCACGTTTCGCATGATGTACTCAGCATATAAGTTAAATAAGCAGGGTGACAGTATAAAACCTTGATGCATTCCTTTCCTGATTTGGAACCACTCTGTTGTTCCACATCCAGTTCTGACTGTTGCTTCCTGACCTGCATGCAGATTTCTCAGGAGGCAGGGCAATTGGTCTGATATTCCCATCTCTTTAAGAATTCTCCACAGTTTGTTGTGGTCCACACAGTCAAAGGCTTTGGCATAGTCAATAAAGTAGATGTTTTTCTAGAACTCTGGTGCTTTTTCAATGATCCAGCAGATGTTGGCAATTTGATCTCTGGTTCCTCTGCCTTTTCTAAATCGAGCTTGAACATCTGGAGGTTCATGGTTCATGTACTGTTGAAGCCTGGCTTGGAGACTTTTGAGCATTATTTTACTAGCGTGTGAGATGAGTGCAATTGTGCAGTAGTTTGAGCATTCTTTGGCATTGCCTTTCTTAGGGATTGGAATAAACACTGACCTTTTCCAGTCCTTTGGCTACTACTGAGTTTTCCATATTTACTGGCATATTGAGTGCAGCACTTTCACAGCATCATCTTTTAGGATTTGAAATAGCTCAACTGCAATTCCATCACCTCCACTAACTTTGTTCGCAGTGATGTTTCCTAAGGCCCACTTGACTTTGCATTCCAGGATGTCTGGTTCTAGGTGAGTGATCACACCATCATAGTTATCTGGGTCATGAAGATCTTTTTTGTATAGTTCTTCTGTGTATTCTTGCCACCTCTTCTTAATATCTTCTGCTTCTGTTAGGTCGTACCATTTCTGTCCTATATTGTGCCCATCTTTGCATGAAATGTTCCCTTGGTATCTCTGATTTTCTTGAAGAGATCTCTAGTCTTTCCCATTCTGTTGTTTTCCTCTATTTCTCTGCACTGATCACTGAGGAAGGCTTTCTTATCTCTCCATGCTATTCTTTGGAACTCTGCATTCAAATGGATATATCTTTCCTTTTCTCCTTTGCTCTTTGCTTCTCTTCTTCTCACAGCTATTTGTAAGGCCTCTTTGCTTTTCTGCATTTCTTTTTCTTGGGAATGGTCTTGCTCCCTGTCTCCTGTACAGTGTCATATGAACCTCCGTCCATAGTTCATCAGGCACTCTTTCTATCAGATCTAGTCCCTTAAATCTGTCTCTCACTTCCACTGTATAATTGTTAGGGGTTTGATTTAGGTCATACCTGAATGGTCTAGTGGTTTTCCCTACCTTCTTCAGTTTAAGTCTGAATTTGGCAATAAGGAGTTCATGGTCTGTGCCACAGTCAGCTCCCAGTCTTATTTCCACTGACTGTACAGAGCTTCTCCATCTTTGGCTGCAAAGAATATAAGCAGTCTGATTTTGGTATTGACTATCTGGTGATGCCCATGTGTAGAGTCTTCTCTTGTGTTGTTGGAAGAGGGTGTTTGCTATGACCAGTGCATTCTCGGCAAAACTCTGTTAGCCTTTGGCCTGCTTCATTCTGTACTCCAAGGCCAAATTTGCCTGTTACTCCAGGTATCTCTTGACTTCCTACTTTTGCATTCTAGTCCCCTATAATGAGCATCTTTTTTGGCTGTTAGTTCTAGAAGGTCTTGTAGGTCTTCATAGAACCGTTCACTTCAGCTTCTTCAGCATTACTGGTCAGGGCATAGACTTGGATTACTGTGATATTGAATGGTTTGCCTTGAAAATGAACAGAGATCATTCTGTCATTTTTGAGATGGCATCCAAGTACTGCATTTCAGACTCTTTTGTTGACTGTAATGGCTACTCCATTTCTTCTAAGGGATTCTTGCCCACAGTAGTAGATATAATGGTCAATGTGAGTTAAATTCACCCAATCCAGTCATTTTAGTTCTCTGATTCCTAAAATGTTGATGTTCACTCTTGCCATCTCCTATTTGACCACTTCCAATTTGCCTGGATTGATGGACCTAACATTGCAGGTTCCTATGCACCATTGCTCTTTACAACATTGGACTTTACTTCCATCACCAGTCACATCCACAACTGGGTGTTGCTTTTGCTTTGGCTCCGTCTCTTCATTCTTTCTGGAGTTATTTCTCCGCTGATCTCCGGTATCATACTGGGCACCTACTGACCTGGGGAGTTCATGTTTCAGTGTCCTGTCTTTTTGCCTTTTCATACTTTTCATGGGGTTCTCAAGGCAAGAATACTGAAGTGGTTTGCCATTCCCTTCTCCAGTGGACCACGTTTTGTCAGAACTCTCCACCATGACCCGTCTGTCTTGGGTGGCCCTTTATGATATGGATGAAAATGATGTGGATGAAGCCTTTATGATGTGGATCAATTTGTGTCCTCCTGGTCTCACTGGTATTGAAACCTTACTTCTTTGAAAATAAAAATAACCTTCATGAAAAAACAAGGGCATTGGGAAATACTGAATTGAACGAATGTGGAGTGTTCAAAGAAATATGGAAATAAAGCCTGGCTCTGTTTTTCATTCTCATTTTTTTAAAGACGTTTATGATTTAAATTTGGGCTTCCCAGATGGCTCAGTCGGAGAAGACAATGGCAACCCACTCCAGTACTCTTGCCTGGAAAATCCCATGGAGGGAGGAGCCTGGTAGGCTGCAGTCCATGGGGTCATGAAGAGTCGGACACGACTGAGCCACTTCACTTTCACTTTTCACTTTCATGCACTGGAGAAGGAAATGGCAACCCACTCCCATGTTCTTGCCTGGAGAATCCCAGGGACGGGGGAGCCTGGTGGGCTGCTGTCTAAGGGGTCACACAGAGTCAGACACGACTGAAGCGACTTAGCAGCAGCAGCAGATGGCTCAGTCATAAAGAATCCACCTGCCAATGCAGGAGCCATGGGTTCGATCCCTAGGTTGGGAAGATTCCCTGAAGGAGGAAATGGCAACCCACTCCGGTATTCTTGCCTGGGAAATCCCATGCACAGAGAAGCCTGGTGGGTTACAGTCCACGGGGTTGCGAAGAGTCAGATGCAACTAAGCACAAGCATGATGATTTAATTTATCATAGATTATCTTTGAATTTTAGAGGTGGAAAATGACTGTTCATAGTATCTAAATCAATCAGTTTGTTTTCAGATGAGGAAACTGAGGCCCAAAAGGTGACTTGGCCATGCTTGATTTTGCATAGATTAATAAACTAATGGGAAGGAATAGGCCAAGACCTAGATAACCTGACTTAGGAACCATTATTTTTCTTACCATCCCATGTCCCACAGCTTTTTTTTTTCATGATTTTCAGTATTTGAAAAGTTATTTTATTACTCATTCTGGTGAGTTTAAATGTGTTTAGTTTATTTTAGGGGGGGTTAATTTTTTTTTTTTTTAATCTCATTTTATAATGGGTTTTGCTGTGAAGAAAAGTTGGGCTCATTTCTGGAATCTGAATAATTACTCAAAATGTGGGGAGTTTCGCCCTCTAGTGCTCAACCAGCTAAAATACAACCATTTGTCCCTGGATTTTTTTTTTTTTTAATTAAGGGGGCCTCCTTACAGGAAGTAGATGTAAAAATAGAGGCGATGAGTAGGTTTGATACAGTGTGAGAACCTGCAGGGTGTGGTTTCTCTGTCTGCCCTGCTTTGTGGGAGGCCCCAGTTCACCCTGCTTGGTCTTTCTTTTTTTGTGTATCTGCAGGTTCTGTTAACAGAATCTGTTAACAAAATCTGTAGTCAAAAGCTTCTGGTGGCCTTCTGTTTGACTTCGTTCTTTTAAGGATTATTTCGATTGCTGTGTATCAACTCAATTTTATTTTATTTATATCTCTTGTCAGGGTGCTGCCCCTTCCCATTAAGTGACCTTATTTCCAAAAACTGCCTTCAAAGTACAGTCTGGAAAGTTGCCTTTTCTTTCTTCATCTACACTGTAGAGTACTATTCACTCTTTTCCATGCAAATTTCCTATAATAGAGGCGACAGTTAAAGTATCGTGCTTTTGTATATTGAGTTACCGGAGAAGCTTTTCCTGCCTCCCTGATTCTGTTGGGTTTTACTTTCTACACAAAGAAGACAAAAGTCAAGGTAGCCCCTTATTTTTACATCTCTCATTTCTTTTGATAAAGCCCCGAACTTGATTCTGAAAAATAAACACATAAAATGTCTGAGATGAATTATAATTGGCAAATTGAAAGTGGAAGAAGGTGCTACTTCTGTTGCCTGACAGCCAAAGAATGTATAGGATGTTTTCTGAGATATAGTTACAGTTTGTTAATTAACTATTCTGCAGTTCTTTATCATCCTTATCATCCCAATTTAAAGAAAAGAAAGCAAAACCCGGCAACTTGTTTTACATTCTAAGCTCCCTGAATGCAAGGATACTGGTTTATGTGCCCATAAAGGGCTCCTTAGTAATACATTTTAGGTCTTTCTTACAGTGGCTGTGGTACAAATGGAATGGAGCTAAGGAATATGCCTTGATGATCACTTAGATTAAACTTAATTTTAAGTGTCAAATGAATAAAAAGCACTAGACATGTATGCTGGGCTTCTCTGGTGGCTCAGATAGTAGAGAATCTGCCTGCAATGTGAGAGACCTGGGTTTGATCCTTGGATCGGAAAGATCCCCTGGAGAAGGGAATGGCGACCCACTTCAGTACTCTTGCCTGGGAAGTCCCATGGACAGAGGAACCTGGTGAGCTACAGTTCGTGGGATTGCAAAAAGTCAGACATGACTGAGCAACTCACACACACACACACACACACACACACACATGCTAGGCATTCTGTAGCTTGTGTCTTTGCAGGCCTAGCCAGAATGGACTCTTTTAACAGCCTCAGCTGCTCCATCTGCTGCTCACTTTTCACAATGGTAACCAAAGAGCAGTTGTAGCCCATGCACTAGAAATAGCGTTTGTTATTTCTTACTTTCAGGAAGTATCTTACTTTCAGGAAGGTGACAGCATCGAGTGAGTAGTTACTCACTTCAGTAATTTGGACTGGGTTTTAGTTTAGACTTGCTCTTTTCACTTGGTATTTACTTGCCAGTAACAGATCTAAGCAAAGGAAGTACATGCTGTTTTTGGTTTTGATCTAAAATACCACCCCTGATTTAGATATACAGAGGATTAGTAAGCAGAGCCTTTCCAGAGAAGACGGGTTTTTGAAGGGATTACTTGGGTTTGCACCCCTTTCTGCTTTAATAACTGCAAACATAACATGTGATCTGTCTTCCCTTTTAGAGCAGAGCCGGCGCGATGATTTGGAAGCCCTGGGCCATATGTTCATGTATTTCCTTCGAGGCAGCCTTCCCTGGCAAGGACTCAAGGTATCTTTGGAAGTGCTTAGTGAAGGGCTTTGCTGAAATACTTAGCTGATAATGAAAGGGGTGGCTGACTTGATGCTATAAGAAGCACAGAGGGGACAATCAGCTCCAGAGATGTGAGGCAGGAACTACATTAGTCTGTAATGTTAATACTCACCTGGGCTTGGGAAGCTCTATTTTCCCCACATTTGTCTTCTTCCCCTTCCGAATCCTTCTTCCTTGTGTTAGTAATTTCTTCCCTCATCCCCTCCCAGCTTTGCCAGTGCTGCTTTTCTCTCTGTGTTGATATTCCTTCTTCACTACCACTGTGTAGCAGGAATAGTGTTCCCAGTGCATTGGGGAATTTATGGAACAGATTGATGACAGCAACTTCTACACATTTTACTGCAAGGCCAGCAGGGTTAGGTGTACCCGTAACGGGAACTGGGAAATACGTGTTTGTCCTTTATAGGCCAAGAACCCACCTGAACTAAATAAAACTCCAGGTTTAATATTGCTATTCAGGTGTTTTATTGAATAAATGCCTATGCATACAATAGCTATTCCTTGTGAAATGGGTAGTTTAAATACCCTTCCTTAGGTAGGTATCAATACAGTGCATTTGTGTCAGGGTTAGCTATTAATTATACTTACAACCATTGTAATGATTACCCTGTGCCTTTAGCTGCATGGACTAGGAAATGGTGAGCTTCTTACCCATTCTAAGACCCATTAGATAGCTAATGCAAGACTTGTTTGAGTTGTAATTTACTTCAACGTGTTAGTATGGAAAGAAACTTTATCAGTAGCTTTGGGTACCATACAGTCCCTTCCTCCCTCCCAGAGGCCTGAAGGATTCATTTTGCTGTGCTTTCTTGGACATTTGTGCTGAAAAATGAGGCTTTTATCCCTTCCTTTTGAGAGGATTTTCTTTCTTTCCCTTTAAATTCCTCTCCTAACATCGCTTCCATGGTCTTATTCTAGTTGCATACCTTCTCATTGATATTGACAGTTGTCAAATAGAGTTTCACATCCTATTTGCTCATCATACAGCCAAGCAATGCATTCTCGTATTATTAATTGCTTGAAATTTTCTCATGACCCATGAATCATTTTAGGGTAGTTGTAGATTTAAAATGTCACCAGCATAACTTCAAAATGTAATTGCTTAAAGCTGGGGTCAGCAAGCTAGGTAGACCCTCATGCAGATCACTTGAGGCCACTTTATTGTCCATGCTCCAGAAGCCCTCTGTCTGCAGTCTTAAGCAAGCCAGACTTGGTACTTTGAGCCACTGACATACAGCAAACCTGTCTGTTAGCCACGCCTGTATCATAGCTAAGTTTTCTATCTACTTGCCCCCATTTGGATTAGCAATATTTTTTGTCTTTAATTGAAGGTAATCACTTTACAGAATTTTCTGGCTTTCTGTCATACATCAACAGGAATCAGCCATAGGTACACTCATATGGATTAGCAATGTTTTTAATCTTATCCAGAGCTATAAAGGAGAAGGTTGAATCGCTTTTGGACCCTGGTGGCCATGGGACATTTTATTTTCTTATCCTAGTCCCTCATGCCATTACATTTGATGGTGTTTATCTGAGACCACTAAATATATTTGCCAGTAAAGCTTTCCAGAACAGCAGATGTTCTGTGCATGTCTAAATGTATCATCTCTAGTACATTTCTGATTTGTCAGTATTAGAAAAAAATTGGGACAATCTAATAAACCCTGACAGTTTGAGTGAAATATTCATAATGTCCCCAGACATATTGGACCTCCCATGCTTAGCACCTCTTTCCAAGGAACTTTTTTTCTTTATTCTCTACAGGCTGATACCTTAAAAGAAAGATATCAAAAAATTGGTGACACCAAAAGGAATACTCCCATTGAAGCTCTCTGTGAAAACTTCCCAGGTAGGATGCCAACAGGACCCTCCAGCCAAGTGCTACTGGAGCTTTGAAGGAGGTGGAAACCATGTCTTACTTAGTATCTCTAGATAAGGGTCCTCTCCAAAAAATTTACATTTTCTCTTATTGTTATTTAAATCAAGATAGATTTTTTCACTTTGATTTGGTCCATAAAACAAAACAAAGCACATCAGTGGCAAGTATAGTCTGTGCAGGTACTCCTTGCCTGGTCCCGAGCTTCTCCCCATGGGAAGCATTCAGCTAACAAGCATGGCCTTTAACCTCTTTCCTAACAGAGGAGATGGCAACCTACCTGCGATATGTCAGGCGATTAGACTTCTTTGAAAAACCTGACTATGAGTATTTACGGACGCTCTTCACAGACCTCTTTGAAAGGAAAGGCTACACCTTTGACTACGCGTATGATTGGGTTGGGAGGCCTATTGTAAGTATCTTATCTCTCCCCCCTACCCTCAGACCAGCACTGTCTCACCCCTTGCCAGCCTTTCTGCCTACGTCTGTGGGAAAAAAGCATTCCTTTGTAGACTTTCCATTTACCAGCCTTTTCAGGGTGATGCCATAGATTGCTGTCACTAGAGCAGTAAAGGAGTTACTCCTGCTGTGTTTTTAAGATTATGACCACTGTGACCTAAGATACCAGAATTTAAGTCAGACTTTTAAAAAATTATTTATTTTTGGCTGTGCTGTGTCTTCTTGCTGTGCACAGGCTTTCTCTAGTTGTGGAGAGCGGGAGCTACGCTCCATTGCGATGCACGGGCGTCCCATTGCAGTGACTTCTCTTGTTGTGGAGCATGAGCTTTAGGGCACACGGGCTCAAAGTTGTGGTGCAAGGGCTTAGTTGCCTCACGGTGTGCGGGGTCTTAGTTCCCAGACCAGGGATTGAGCCTGTGTCCCCTGCTTGACATGCAGATCCTTAAGCACCAAACAAGTCCCAAGTCAGTTTTTAAGAAGAAATTTAGTTTGAATGATCCAGGAGCTGATACTTCATAAGCTATTAAGGTACCTGACTTCTGTTGGACTGGAGCCCAATGCCTGAGGAAATTTCTGAATTTGCTGTTATGGTCTACAGACCAAGACTTGAGGGAATGCTAACAGTCGTCACTGTGGGATGTTCTTATTCTTTTCAAAGACGTGCTCCTCTCCAATGAACTATTGAGGACCAAACTCTCCCTTTTGTAGATAAGCAAACTGAGAAGGCAAGATTTGAAACTGGCCTTGGTTGTAGTGATAATAGTAATAATAATGACTACTATTCTCTTAGAATTAGAATGATGCTGTCCTTTGCAGAGTATTAAGTTGGACCTATTTTCCCCAGTTGACTTTTTGTTACATTTTTCCAGCCCACTCCGGTAGGGTCAGTTCATGTAGATTCTGGTGCATCTGCCATAACTCGAGAAAGCCACACACACAGGGATCGGCCATCACAACAGCCTCTACGAAATCAGGTATGTGTTGGACCTTTATTATTTCAGAAATCCCACTTCTTCATGACTAATATTAAAACCCAAATTCTTTAGCTTCTGTCTTAAGTGTATATACTAAAATGAAAGATAAAGGGCTTACTGTTACTCATAGTTGTGGTACAGCATTCCAGCGTCCCTCACGGTTGTGTAAGCCCACTGAGATGTGGCCAGATGTCTTACGTGAAGCATCCACACTAGAGAAGCAGGGCCTGTCAGAACCTATTGGCTGAAGTGGACAGTTTTCCACAGTTCCAAAGATACTGGATGGATAGTCAGGTAACCCACCTTGGGTCTCATCTGTAGTCCAGTGTGGAGCTGTCACCCCAGTTAGTTTTTCCTTGGTGATTAAGAAGGGTGAGTAATTTGGACTTCCAGATGATGTAGGTGTGAACTGGACCTCTACCCTACCTCTGACCTTGTGTCCAGGTTAATTTTATAGCCTGCTAGAATCTAGGCCTGTAGTGAAGACATAGCTTTGCTTTAGACCATTCCAGAGAAGGCAGTGTCATCAGTCCCTCAGTGTTCATGGTTTGGGAAATTAGTGGTTAAATGAGAGGTTTCTCTTAACCTAAAGACAGAGGAGGCAAACACACCAAAAAAAAAAAAAAAAAATCAAATTTGACAGCATTAAAATAGAAAGGGATAACTGATTGAGAAGTAAATATGATAAATCCTTATGACATATGTATTGTTAAGAGAAAAATCAGTACCTCAATAAATAAGAAGCACTGAATAATAAACAGATACACGCACATAACCATCCCTTATCAAATTAGCTTGTTTACTTTTATCCCTGACTTCAGTGTTTTATATTCACAGACATTTTTACAATAAAATGCAAAAATCACTTCTCTCACAGATGTACCTGTGAAAGTATGTAGGTTAAAAATAGTATGTAGAATCCAGGTGCCCCCTCCAAAACAAAACAAAACAAAAACAAAAAAAGTACTATATTGAGGTATATACACACGCATACATACATACATACAGTGAAGTACATACACAGATACAGATAGACTCACCACTAAGTACATACTTTTGGCAAAATGTGTGGCGTGTTGGGTAAGAAAAAACTTATAAAGGAAAGAATTCTACGTATTAGTGAATAAAGGAGAGAGTAGATTGGCAAAAAAGATGAGATTTAGCAAACTGTCCACTAGTTGGGTCTAGAGTTAGAGACTTTAATCAGAGTACTTGGCTAGTGATTCTCTTTTGACTAACTTGTGATCTGACAGCAAAGTACTGTTGACTTCTTCAGTTCTCCCCTGTTGCTGCTGCTGCTAAGTTACTTCAGTCGTGTCCGACTCTATTTGACCCCATAGATGGCAGCCCACCAGGCTCCGCCGTCCCTGGGATTCTCCAGGCAAGAACAATGGAGTGGGTTGCCATTTCCTTCTCCAAGGCTTGAAAGTGAAAAGTGAAAGTGAAGTCGCTCAGTTGTGTCTGACTCTTCGTGACCCCATGGACTGCAGCCTACCAGGCTCCGCAGTCCATGGAATTTTCCAGGCAAGAGTACTGGAGTGGGGTACCATTGCCTTCTCCGAAGTTCTCCCCTACTACTCTTTAAAAAATATTGAACTTTCTTGGTGGTCCACTGGTTAAGACTCTGGGCTCCCAATGCAGTGGGCACAGGTTCAGTCCCTGGTCCGGGAACTAGGGTCCCACATGTTGCCCAGTATAGCCAAAAAAGCCTTTTTCTTTTTTTTTTTTAACAATAATAATAAAAATTAAAAGTGTGTAGAGTGCACAGTTCAACTGACATTCTTACACATTGCTCTTGACTTTGCAAATTGTTACAAATTCCCTAGAAAGTAATTGATAAAGTTATAAACCTCTCTGAAAGAATAATTTTACTTCTTAGAATCAATTATAATAAAACAGTTCAAGATAAACTGCCACAATGCCATTTCTAGCAGAGTTTTAGAAATGATCCACATATCCAATTACAAGAGAATGGTTACAGATCTGCTCAAATCTTTTATCAAATAAACTGGGTTGTAACAAAATGAATTGTAATGCATTTATTCAGTGGAATATTGTCTAGCCACTTAAAAAAATATTTAGGAAAACTTACAGCAACCTGAAAAGGTTTTATGGTAGTATAGTAAAGAAATCACAGTATAAAATTAGAAATACTCCATGATTCCCTTCAGGGGAAAAGAAAATGAGGAAGTCAGTTGGAGGCTGCTGCTGCTGCTAAGTCACTTCAGTCGTGTCCAACTCTGTGTGACCCCATAGACAGCAGCCCACCAGGCTCCTCCGTCCCTGGGATTCTCCAGGCAAGAACACTGCAGTGGGTTGCCATTTCCTTCTCCAATGCATGCATGCTAAGTCTCTTCAGTCGTGTCCGACTCTGTGTGACCCTGTGGACAGCAGCCCACCAGGCTCCTCTGTCCGCAGGATTCTCTAGGCCAGAATACTGGAGTGGGTTGCCATTTCCTTCTCCACAATTGGAGGAGATAATACCAAAATATTAAGAGGCGTATGGTTGGAAGTCATAGTACTGTGGGTAATATTTTTCCAAACTATGCTGTAATGAAGTTATGTTACCTTATAATGAAAAATACATTTAAATAGTAAAGGTATGAAAGAAATTAAAAAATGTTAAATAGTCAGGGAAAGCATAACATATCTGTCTGCTTGTGTTTTTAGAATATTTGAAAACTAATATATGTGTTTCCTTTAGTTCCCCTTGTCATTTCTGCTTCAGTGAATTCATAATTAACATTGCTCCTTTGAATGAATTTTAAAGGTATAAGTAAAAGAGGTGGTTGAAAACCTGCATTGCCAGGATGGAATATGAGGTCATACCTAGTGTCTGAGTAAAAAGTACAGTGAATTTCAGTGTACTTTTAAGTGAAAGGTCATTAAACCAGAATATGTAATTAAGAGATCTCCTGTACAATGCAGGAACCTTCTTTTTGTAGAGTTGAGTCTTAAAAGCCTGTGTGATTTTTTTTTTCTTGTAGGGTTTTTCATGTCCCCTGGCTGCTAAGAAATTTCCCATGTCAGTGCACATTTTATATCTCCTTTCCAGCAGAATTATGAATTCTTGCTGGGTAGAATTCCCTCTGCACTGTGGGTAAATGGATTTCTAGTGTCTGTTCAACCTTTACACTGTGTCTTAGTGTGTGGTCCCATTGCTTTTGTTCCATCCTTAGGGCTGTTTCCTTATGCTTTTTTTTTTGTAAGACTAATTCTTTTCAAGTTTTAAAATCAGCAAAAGAAGAAAGTAAAATCTCTCCTTGAGAGAGATTGAAGGTATTTACTTTAGGGACAGCTAACCTTTTATTTAGCAATTTGGACTTAGTAATCTAACGGAAGACTTTCTATGAGAAAGTATGTCCTGGAGATACCAAAATATGTAGGGAGTCCTTGTCCTAACAGAACTGACAAGCAGATGACTTATAACAAGTAGCCAGATGACTTATAACACAAGGCAAAATGAATGATTTATCTCCAAGGATTGGAAGAAGACGACTTTTCATCTGGTCTGAGCATGACAAAGAATTTGATGAAAGAAGCTGCACTTGAAAGGCTCTTGAAAGAACTGGGTAGAAATGAAAGAGGCATTCCAAGCAAAAAGGAAATATGAGCAACAGTGAATTATCTAGTTCCATTTTGCTAAAATATATTCTGTGAATAAAGGAGACAAGGCTAGGAAAATAGCTTGGAGCCATTGGATAAATCTCCTAAAATATGGGGCTGCTGGAGAGTTAGTATTTAATTTCAGTAGAGAATAGGTACTAGAGTTTCCAACTGAAGAGTGATTAGAGCAAAACTTTGCTTTAGAAATCTTTTGACTTGTAAGGTGATAATAACCTAGCAGCCAGTATGGAGACCAATGAAGACAGTAAATTCCCTTGAGAGGTAAAGGTGGCCTATATAGACTATAGTGATGAAAATGAAATAAAATTGAAAAATAATGCAGGGAAATAATCTATCAGAATTAGGAGCTCACACTTTGGGCAGGGTTGAGGGAGAAGGATGAGTCAGAGCTGGTGCTGTGCTTTCCAGCTGAAGGTGGATGGCAGGCAGAGAGGACGGCTCCCAAAAGAAAACCTGAGTGATCTTTGGAGATGACTTTGATGGTAATGCCTGAAGAGCCTGCTTATTCTGAGTAAATCTGCCCATCAGTTGTGTGGTAGGGGAGTGAGCCTGGGATTAGCAGTCTTTGTTTAGTTATCTACTTTGAGTAGAAGAAGAAGGATGAGAAGCTCAGAACTTGCTTTTAGCTTATCCCAAGACTTAGGCTATAGGACATTTAAGCTTTTGGGGGCCTCAGCTTCCACAAATGGTGAGTCTTGTAAGAACAGAGATTTTTGTTGTTTTGTTCACTACTATATCCCTAACACCTGAAAGAATGGAACAGTAAGTACTCAAGAAATAATTATTTGAATGATAAATGAATTTTAATCTGTCAGATGAGAAGTTTAGATGAAATCAGATGTTTGTTTAAAATATAGATTTTTATTTACCCTTCCAAGAAAAGTAAATTTTAAACTTTTCTTTCTTCTTGTTTTTTCTGTTTCCACCAAGAGTCATTCTGCCTTGTTTGGCAGTCAGAGTAGGGCTAGATTGTCTGCTCAAGGGGAAAGGTTTAAAGAAACACATCACCGACTTCCGTAGTGATCTAATGGTTAAGAATTCACCTGCCAATGTAGGGGACACAGTTTTGATCCCTGGTCTGAGAAGGTTCCACATGCCGTGGAGCAGCTAAGCCTGGGCTCCACAACTCCTGAAGCCCGCATACCTGGAGCCCTCACTCCACAACAAAAGAAGCAACCATAGTGAGAAGCCCACACACCATGACAAAGCGTAGCCCCCTCCTGCTAGCACAGAGAGGTATCCCCCTCTCTGCCACAACTAGAGAAAGCCCAAGCGCAGCAACGAAGACCCAGCCATAAATAAATAAATAAATGTTTCTGAAAAAACAAAAAGACACAACAGGCTTTTGCTGCAAAGCAAGTTCAGGATAATGTATTAGTTCTCTTCCATCACATTGGGAATTTTTTAGAGAAACTTTGCTTTGCTGGTCTATAATGTAGTTATATTGAATTGAATTGAATACTGTTTGGTTCCTAGATGCAGTAATAGATCCTAACCATGATGGCCAAAAAACTGCATTTAAACTCATCTATATTGGATCTGTATTTTAAAACTATCTTAATACCAGATGCTTAAGAACAATTTCTTTGAACGTTAATTTACCCAGCTAGAGAATTGTAATTAAATTATGAGTTTGGGTAGAATAAATATTTCTGAAAGCTAAATCCATTCAAAAGGGTCCCGACAAGTTAGTCATTTCTGTAATTTTACCCTGGGTATTTGTCCTTCCTCAGTTCCAAAGACAGTCAGCCTTGCCATGACTCAGGTTCCTCTTAAAGAACTCTGCATTACCATTCATTAGGAAGACAATGAAAACTTTTAATAGTTCTGCCTGTTTCTACCTGACAAAGCTTCCCTTGGATTTGCTGATGAAATTCGATCAGGAAGTAAGTCCTGCCAGTATCCAGACGGCTTCTATTAATGTGCAGTGTGTGGTACTGTTGAAGGTTTACTGCAGTGTGTTTGTTCGACCTGCTAAATAAAGGATATTGCATTGACTGGCATGTGCGTGCAGCAGCACACATCCTTTCACAACTTTTAGCTTGCGACCATCCTTAACACAGGTAGATGTTACACAAATATATACTTCTGTGGTTCAGCAGTTTTGATAGTTTACTTTTTCTCCCATAGATCCCTTCTTTTGGTAGATTTTCTGTAGGCATTTGAAGAAGGACTACTTGGGCTAAAAGGTTAGGAAGAACAGATCTGTTACAGAAGAACTATACAAAAAAGATCTTCATGACCCAGATAATCACGATGGTGTGATCACTCACCTAGAGCCAGACATCCTGGAATGCAAAGTCAAGTGGGCCTTAGGAAATAACACTACGAACAAAGCTAGTGGAGGTGATGGAATTCCAGTTGAGCTATTTCAAATCCTAAAAGATGATGCTGTGAAAGTGCTGCACTCAATATGCCAGCAAATTTGGAAAACTCAGCAGTGGCCACAGGACTGGAAAAGGTCAGTTTTCATTCCAATCCCAAAGAAAGGCAATGCCAAGGAATGTTCAAACTACTACACAATTGCATTTATCTCATACACTAGCAAAGTAATGCTCAAAATTCTCCAAGCCAGGCTTCAACAGTACATGAACTGTGAACTTCCAGATGTTCAAGCTGGATTTAGAAAAGGCAGAGGAACCAGAGATCAAATTCCCAGCATCCGTTGGATCATCGAAAAAGCAAGAGAGTTCCAGAAAAACATCTACTTCTGCTTTATTGACTGTGGATCACAACAAACTGTGGAAAATTCTTAAAGAGATGGGATTACCAGACCACCTGACCTGCTTCCTGAGAAATCTGTATGCAAGTCAGGAAGCAACAGTTAGAACTGGACAAGAAACAACAGACTGGTTCCAAATTGGGAAAGGAGTACATCAAGGCTGCATATTGTCACCCTGCTTATTTAACTTATATGCAGAGTACATCATGCGAAATGCCAGGCTGGATGAAGCATAAGCTGGAGTCGAGATTGCCAGGAGAAATATCAGTAACCTCAGATATGCAGATGATACCACCCTTATGACAGAAAATGGAGAAGAACTAAAGAGCCTCTTGATGAAAGTGAAAGAGGAGAGTGAAAAAGTTGGTTTAAAATTCAACATTCAGAAAACTAAGATCATGGTATCCAGTTCCATTACTTCATTGGAAGTGTTTTCTCAGTGAGAGAAGCAGTGAGAGACTATTTTGGGGGGCTCCAAAATTACTGCAGATGGTGACTGCAGCCATGAAATTAAAAGACGCTTGCTCCTTGGAAGGAAAGCTATGACCAACCTAGACAGCAGATTAAAAAGCAGAGACATTACTTTGCCAACAAAGGCCCGTCTAGTCAAAGCTATGGTTTTTCCTGTAGTCATGTATGGATGTGAGAGTTGGACTATAAAGAAAACTGAACACCAAAGCATTGATGCTTTTGAACTGTGGTATTGGAGAAGACTCTTGAGAGTCCCTTGGACTGCAAGGAGATCCAACCGGTCTATCCTAAAGGAAATCAGTCCTGAATATTCATTGGAAGGATTAATGCTGAAGCTGAAACTCCAATACTTTGGCCACCTAATGCGAAGAACTGACTCATGTCAGTCCATGGGGTCGCAAAGAGTCGGACACGACTGAGTGACTAAACTGAAGTGGAGAGTCGTATTGGCTGTCGAGAATTACTAAATTCTGCTAGACACGGGGTCCTACCTCTGATAATACTGAATCCTCAAATACTACTTACTCATTTTTATAAGAGCAGCATAAGCTTAAGGGAGAGAAGGTCCTATTGAATTCTGAAGAAGATATGCCCCAATAAAAGAATAACTTGGATTTGTTCTGTTTGTGTCTGGACTCCAAGGCATTTGACTTAAGGAATACATAGCCTTAGAAAAACACGCTGTGGTTTAGTGCTGTGGTGCTTAATGAATCAAGCTTCTCATAAGCTTAGCTTTTCCAAAGGGGAGGTTAGACCGGATTGCTAAGTAGATGGTCAGAGATCTTCATAAAATTAATTTCTTTACTATTTTTTAAGTCCAGTAGCCTTAAAAAAAAAAAAAAAAAAAGCAGCAGCAGCTGTTGAATTCTTAGTTCCCTTCCTTTCACAGAGTACTGCCTGGTTTTCAATGAGGTTCAGCGTTTCCTAGTTTAAGGGGCAGACGTGGTTGTGCAGAGATCGCTTGCCCACCTCTGACCGTGTGCAGTTTCCTGACTGGCTGCCTGTTGTCCAGTGGGAGCTGAGGTGTGGAGACCGCACTCTTGCCCTGCCTGCCTCCATCACAGAGCTCAGTGCAGAATGAGCCATCCCTGCTCATTGCTGGGACCTAAACTCCAAGGAGGGTATTGCAAGAAACTAGTGCGCAACTGAAATAGTCTTTTTCTTAACGTCTCCCTTTGAGTGACCTAGTCTCTGCTGCTCACCTCTGCTCGCTCGCTCTTTTTTTTTGTTTTTCTTTTAATAGGATCATACTGGAGTAGTTACCTGTCTATTTATTTGCTCTGTGCTGGGTCTTTGCTGCTGCTCACAGACTTTCTCCAGCTGCAGTATGTGGGCTTCTCACTGGTGGTTTCTCTCATTGCACAGCACCTGCAGGCTTAGTAGTTGTGGCACAGGGCCTAGGTGCCCCTCAGCGTGTGGGATCTTAGTTCTCACACCCGGGATCAAACCTATGTCCCTTGCATTGGCAGGCGGATTCTTTTTTGTTTTTGTTGTTTTTAATATTATTTACTTATGCTTATACTTTATTTAATTGCATTTTTGGCTGTGGTGGGTCTTCATCTTCTGTAGTTGCAGTGCGTGGACTTCTCACTGCGGTGGCTTCTCTTGCTGTGGAGCACAGGCTCTAGGCACACAGGCTTCAGTCGTTGCAGTGCTTGGGCTCAGTGGTTGTGGCTCGCAGGCCCAAGAGTGTGCAGGCTTCAGGAGTAGTGACTTGCAGACTCTAGAGCCTGGGCTCAGTAGTGTGGCACACAGGCTTCGTTACTCTGCAGCATGTGGCATCTTCCCAGGCCAGGGATCAAACCTGTGTCCCCTGCCCTGGCAGGTGGATTCTTAACCACTGGACCACCGAGGAAGTCCCTCACCTCCACTCTTAATTCTCTATTGCATGTTAAAAGTTTTCTTCTGTCGTGTGTGGTGTTCAGTACTTTGTATGTCAGTATACACCCTGTGTTCTGAGGCATCTCCTTGTAGGAGGTGACTCTGCAGTAATCCTACCTAGATAAATCATCATTCCATACAGAAGGTGTATTATGCCATTTTGAGTAAGAATAAGACGAGATGTGAGTAGAGAATTTCAAACCTTTCAGATAGTTTCTGTGATTTTTTTCCTCAGAACTTCATAGAATTGATACCGCTGTCTCTGTGGGCCTGTATAGTATTGGGCTTGGAAATAATCCCCTCCAGATTGTTATCAATGATGTTCTGATATCTGTGATATTAGATCAAGTTTGTAGAAAACAGGAA
This sequence comes from Dama dama, assembly GCF_033118175.1. NCBI lineage: Eukaryota > Metazoa > Chordata > Mammalia > Artiodactyla > Cervidae > Dama > Dama dama. The sequence continues at coordinate 56,514,388 of NC_083692.1, read as the reverse complement.
CTCACTATTGGTACAGCTGAAAGGTTGCATGTAACAATCCAGAAAAATTGGTTCTGTTTCATGAGCTTTATAATATAGTATATTTAATGTGCTGCATTAAAATTTTGAAAGTGTGGTAAAACAATGTAATCTAGTGTATTCATTACTAGCCTTTTGGTACTATTTAATCTCTATTTTTGTTAATTACAGTTGAAGACTGTGATTATATAATGAAGTCTAGAAGATTGACATGGGAGGCAACTTTTAAAAGTATTTTAGGAGCCATAAAGTAAAATAGATGAGATCCTTTTATAGATGGAATCAAAATTAATTTTTAAAAATTATATAATATATATTTATATATATAATATTATATTATTTATATATATTATATTACATATATATTATATATTTATATATAATAAAATTATATATATAAATATATAATAAAATTCAAAATTATATAATAAAGAATAAGATTTGGTGGTTTGTTCGCTACAACAGGAGGAAGATATTTGCCTGCCTTCTGCTTTAGAAAAATTGCTTTATCACGAAAAGACATTTGAGATAAGTTTCAAGCCGTAGACAGAGGTGGTCATCTGAGGTGTTATCAGACTCTTACTTTCTTGACCTCCCATTAGTATCATTCTCCCCACTGTCTGTCCATGAATCCCTCCCAAGTTGTTTGAAGATGCTGCTTCCTCTGCTCTAGGCAAAGGGGTGGTTTCAACTTTTTACACTAGTCTTACATGTTTTCCCTAAACTATTTTTTGTAGCTTTGCTTTTGATTTATTCTCTGCTCGGTTGCTGCCTTTTTTTGTTTCCATGTTCACCTACTACATAGTAAACCAAGCATTTCCACACAGGCAATACAATCCCAGCTGAAGATTTTAAAGCATTACCCCAAGGAATTCCCACTACTTGAGTTTCCTGCTGGTGCCTTTGGGGACTACTCACACTCCATGTGGACCTTTGTCTTTGAAGTAATGCAGAGAGATTGTTTTTGTTGAATGACTCTCCTGATTGCTTATTAGATAGACATGTTGCATGAATGATTTTTACCAATGAAGGGTTTACATGGTGATCTCCTCCACTGGTTTGCTTGATATTTAGCTGGCTCCTGTGCTGATTACGCCTATCGTAACTCCTGTGTATACAGCATTGCCTAGAGTACCTTTCAAGGGCAGGTAGACTAGTAGAGTTCTGTAGTTGTTGACATTCTTTGGTTTCATTTAGCTTCTAGGCACTCAGTTGCTTTCTAAAACTGGCAAATGAACCCTTCTACTTACATCAGCTTCTATACATCAGTCCAAACCCTTAAATTCTAGAAAAGAATAGCCGTAGAGTTTAGCATTATGATGAAAGTAGTTCCCAGAGTAATAAACCAACAACCCTGAGTTCAGATCTCTCTCTTGGTTTTGCTGCTTTCGGTGGATAGAGAAGGTGTCAGAGGGCAGTGGGATGGTGCCATGTATTATTCACTTGTCACATTTACGAAGCAGTGTCAAATGCTAGCATTATTTTTCTCTCTTCAAAAGACAAATAGAACATTGCTTTGAGGATGGAGTGTAACTTTAAGGCCTTTGAAAAAATGTCTTGCTATTTTCATTTAGACAAAAATCTTAATTATTCCAACAAGTTACCTGTTTATCTAGAATGAATATAAGCATGTATATATCCCTGGGAATCAGATGGTAGCATCAAATCAGACTTCTGATATGTATTTCAGGAAAAACAGAATTAATAGCTGATCCAGCTGCCCGAGGTTTTGTTAAGCTTAAAAGAATGAGTGTTTTCTATATGTTTCATCTGCCCTAAAAACAAATGCAAAACAGACTTTTCATGAGAGAAGTATTGCACTGAACATGTCTCATAGAACTCAAAACAGCCCCGAATGACTTAAAAATGTATGTTTTCTAAGCATTTAAATATTTTGAGAACAAACAATTCTATATAGTAGTTTAGAAGCGTATAATCTACTTAAATATTATAAGAAAATTTATAAAGTCCTAGAGAGAACCGAAGAGGCTATCACTAATAGATATTTAGTTATAGATATTACTTATAATATTAGAAGAACAGATGTTGTCTCAAATCTCCACTAGTAGAATAGATGAGATTAAGCACTCCTAGGCTATGGATATTGGTTTATAAAATAATTATGATTATGTTATAAATCACAGTCTTATTTTGGAGAAATGAAACATCTGAACCTCTCTTGGCAGGAGTGGGTAGGGAGATATTTGGGGTAGCTTTTTTCTTGGGGGGGGGGGTAGCTTTGATTCTCTCAAATATGATTCGCAGAATAAAACTAAACCTTTCTCTTGTTAGAGTTTATAGCAAGCAAGTTAATACAGCTGCCTTCTTATAGAGGAATATCAGAAAACATGGCCAGCATCTTTTATAATGCTGTTACCCATGTGACTTCATATTCCATTAGTTAAGAAGATGAGTAAGTTGCAGCTGGTATATGATGCCTTTTCAGTGGGGGCAGGGGGGCAGGCAAAGCTTTTTTGTGATTTGTAGATGAGCTTAAAACCACTCTTTGTCAATGAGTTCCAGAAGGGGGTGAGTGAAATGGAACCTCAAACTACTACTATTTCAGTCTCCCCCCCTAAATTTTTTTTTAAAGAATACAACATTTATAGCTATATTTCTAATATTTATAGCATCCTTACTAGTTTTCATGCAGAGAAGCAATATCACATCCCAGCCCCTGCTGCTGTTTATTATCAGCAGCAATTAAAATTTGATTTACTAATCCCTCATTGCTGCCTCTCCAACACCTCATTTTTCATTTTTGTAGAGCCTTAGGACTGTTAACAGCTGAGCACCATTATGTTAACACCTCCTCAGCCATCTGGTACAGGGGAAGAGGCACCTAAACAGATTCTTGAGAACAGACATGACATATGAGCAAGATTAGAATAGTGTGAGATCTAAAAAACAGGTGAAGAAGGAATGAAGAGAGCCTGACAGACAGCAAAGGTGAAAGCAGAACCCAACGAGATTTTGAATCAAAAGCCCTCCTTTTGCTGGGAAAAGATCTGCCTTTTGCTTTCTAGAAGAAAATAGTTTATGTAGTCTTATCTAAACTTTTTCTAATTCCTGGAGACAGATAACTGACTGGAGACAGATAACTAGAGGAATCTGAGGAACGTTGTAGCCTTATTTTCCTTCATCTTTTCATCTTCTTGACCTCTGAACCTACTTTTGAAGAGAGACTTCACTCATCCTTTTAGAGAAGAGAACATATTCCCGCTACTGCTCATTTTATATTAGTTGAAAGTCTTCTGGAAGTTTGAGAGTAGTGGGCTCCCTATTCAAGGAAAAGACTTACTATCTTAATTCCTAGCGCTCGGAGTTTTCTGTATTGATTACTACCTATTTAGGTAGATCTTTAATCAGTGAAATGATTTAAGTATGATTATTCCTTTGTGCAGCAATCCCAACTTTCTGAATTTGGTCTGTTTAGTGGCTACTGAAATTTTATGAATGTGGAAACTAAAAGATGATTCCAACTTTTGATAGATTTTCTTTTTTAACCTCCTCTTGTGGTAATTATTGTTTTTCTGTGTCTCGGCAAGGTTGGTATGTTAGAGACAGTTATGTGTTGACTAGTTAGGCTGAAATGAATGTAGCCAAGCTTTTTCTCAGTGCTTTGCAGCAGTTGTTAGTTCAAGATCCAAAACAAAAACAAAACCTGAAGGGACACTAATGTACTTGATTTTGTAATTGCTTGCTGTTGCTTCACCTTTCCTTCCATATCTTGCTCTCATGCTTCCTAATGCCTGAGCAGACTGCATCGTCAGAGCGCCGAGGAGAGTGGGAAATCCAGCCGAGCCGGCAGACCAATACCTCATACCTGACGTCTCACTTGGCCGCAGACCGCCATGGGGGATCAGTGCAGGTACTTGCTGCCTTCCTTGCCTTCTCCTGGCCCTCCCAGCTTGGCTGGTAGAATGTTGGCTTGCTTCTGAAACTCAGGTTCCTTTAGAATGGAGTCTCACAGTAAGGTTGAGCTGCTCTTACGGTTAACTGCATATCTCTGTGCTGATTTTCTACTGAGGTGCATTGTAAGAATCACTTGTTGAGATGATTGCTGGTTGTTCTAATCGACTAAGAAATATGTATATGATTTCTGATACTAATTTCTGGTGAAATGAATTCTTCAATCTTGATCCATTCATGATAGACCATAAAATAATGTCAAGGTAGAAGTCTTTTAGTGTCAAGTCTGGAAACTGTAAAGATCTGAGCCTTTTAAAATAAGTATTTTGAGAATAGAGAACTGCATATGTAGCTCATTCTATGATGATACGTGCCCTAGCACATAAGGACAAATTGTTTATTGGCCTCACTCATCCATTTATGAGTAGGGACTCAAGGACTTGGGCTATGTTCTTTTTTCCTTCCTCAAATAATTATTTCTGATTTCCTTTGGACTATTTTGAATCTTTATTTTCTCTTATACTTAAGAACATCTTGTGTCTCTTAACTTTTCACACATGTCACTATTTTAATAATCTTAACCTGATTGTTTTTCTCATACTGGTAAGTGACAGCACCAGTTGGGGCACACAGGTGAACCCAGAGCTACCGAACATAAATTCTTATTCTTAAAAAGGGATAGGTAAGCCTTTTGCATAAAAATATATCTTGATAGGCTGATTATTTAAGATACATCTGTACATGGACTGACTTACTGAAGGTCGTGTTATTCAAAGGACAGCTTTGACCTGTAAACCAAAAATGTTCTCGTAGGAGCATCTAGGTAAAAATGATGGATTGAAGACAATCCCGTCTGAAATAACACTAAAAGAATGATAAGGAGGTTTTTTTTAAGGCAGAAATCCATATAAGAATGGAGAAAACAGACAAGGAGGCAACAGCAATCAAATGTCAGAAGCTGGATAGCAGATGGGCAATTATTAAATGACTTAGGAGTCCCAAGAAAATGAAAGTCTGAACCAATACAAGAGAAAGCTGAGAAACTGTTTACGGCAGGGAGTCCCCAAAAAGCTCAGAAAGTGCGGAGAGGTGTGTGCTAAATTGAACGTTGGTTTAAAGTCTGTTTAAGAAGCCAGAGATCCCTACTTGTCCTCTACAGCAAAGACCAAAGGTTATTCCCTGGAGAGGGCAAAAAAATGGTCCCTGGGGCTTCCCTGGTGGTTCAGTGGTTAAGACTTTGCACTTTCAATACAGACAGTACGGGTTCTATCCCTGGTCAGGGAACTAATATCCCACATGCCATGCAGCATGGCCAAAAGAAAAAAAAAAAGATGGTCTCTGGATTAGGAGATACAAGGCACATTTGAGGGTGGAATACCATACTGGAAAAGGGGAGATTAAATGAATATGTGCATACTGACTGCCTGCTTTCCCATTTAGTACTTAAGAATGCAGATAGTCAGGTGTGTACCTTAAAGGTATGAGCTTGAGTCAGCTCTGGGGGATCTAACCACCCCCAGAGAAAACATTTGAGCCTCCTCACAACTGGGTTTCCCTAATGAATTGGCCAGCCAGATCATTCTGCTATGAGATCATCTTAGAAGTCCCATCTCTATACTCACAGTGCCAGTTTACTTTATTCTACTTTTAAATATGAGCAAACATTCAGGGATTATCAGATTTCTGAAGAAAGCCCTTAAAAAGAGACCAAAAAGAGCAACAACAGCAACAAAAAAATACTTTGTTATTAAAAACCTCATAGAAGATACTGCTACTGTGAAGCAAGACAGGATGCTACATTTAAAAGAAATATTCTAAGAGCAAACAAACCAAAAAAAAAAAAAAAGAGAGAGCTTTTGGAAATTAAAAACATAATAAACAAAAAATTAAAACTCAATTATCCTTCAATTAAAAAATAAATACGTTAAGAAAAAATTAAAACGCAATAGTTGGGAATTCCCTGGCTGTCCAGAGGCTAGGACTCAGCGCTTCAGGGGGGATGGGTTCGATCGCTGATTGGGGAACTAAGATCCCATATGCCATGTGGTGTGGCCCAAAAACAAGAAGCTCAAAACTTTGGAAGATAAAGTTGTGAGGAAGTCTCCCAGAAAGTAGAGCAAATAGAGATAAAAATAGTGGGAAACAACGTAAGATTTAAGAAGAGACCAGAAGCTCCAATTTCTAGATAATGGGAGTTCCAGAGAGCACACAGAGGAAGTGGGGGGCGGGGGCAGAACTCGTGGATAGAATACCTTCGCAGATCTCAGAGATCTCAGAGACTCGTTTCCAGATCAGAAGGCCCACCGAGTGCCCAGCGTAAATGGGTGGTGAAATCACATCAAAGTATATCAATGTGAAATTTCAAAACACTGAGGACAAAGAGCAAACCCTTCAAGTTTCCAGAAAAAGAAAACAGTCACATGCAAATAAAGGACCAGGACTTAGTATAGCCTCAGGTTTCTGAACAGCAGTACTGGAAGCTAGAAGGCAATGAGCAATCCCTTCAAAACCAAGAAAAAATGATTTCCTACCTAGAATTCTGTACTTCTGCAAACTGTCAATTCTGGTTGAAATATGTAATAAAGACATTTTCAAAAATCTGTGGTCCCAGTAATTTTATTTCTCATGCACCCTTGTGAAGCTGTAGGAGGATGTGTGCTATGAAAATGAGTGAATCAACCAAGAAAGAGTAAATATAGAATCCAGGAAACGAGATCCAACTCAGGAAAGCAGCACTATAAAGACAGGCGGTCCCAGATTGACAGCTGTCTTCCAGTAGAAGAGGACAGCCTGTCCCAAACAGAGCTGGTCAGGAGGCCTGGAGAGCAATTTTATCAGTTAACTCAATGGCAAACAAGAAATTATACAGGGAAGAAAAGATAACTATGGTACACTCCATGATACAGCTGTAAATAGCCTTTAATTGTTGTAAACACTAAGAATTGATTTAGCAATTACTATATAAACTTTAATGGGGGAATAAAAAGATAAAAAAGGTGAATACACTGCCTAAAAATAACAAATCAAGATGCATGTTATTCAGAGATATGGAAGTGAAAAACAAAGGAATCAGCTATAAAGGAAGGGGAAATGGTGGAGTGGAGGAAAGAGATTAATGTTTTTCACAAGTATCTGAGTATAAATATTTGATTCTTTACCCAGTGTGCTTGTATAACTAATAAAAATAAAACCTAACAATTTAAAAAAATATGTCAATATATGTATACACATGTATCAGTTTCTGATTATCTCATTTGCAAAAATTTGTAAGTTTAATAGCCAATTCATCTAGTGTTGTTGAAACATGAGTTTCAACTATTATGGAGGTAATTTGGCAATACCTGTTAAAATCTTAAATATCTACCGCTTTTGACCCAGTGAATCCAGTTTCAGATAAATAGCCCTCAAAAAAGTACAGGGGAAAAAAATGTACAAATAGTAAAGATGCATAGAAGAAACAGGTGAAACTAACCTTAATAATAAGTCTTTGAAACCTAGTATGTATTTTACACTTACTGAATATCTGCGTTTAGCATTAACTAAACAAATATAATACGTTTATACTGTGGAGAGACAGATCTCTGGATGTCATGGAAAATGGCCAAAATATATTGTGGAAAAAGCATCCCATCCAACAGTATGTAAAATTTGGCTTCCCTTGTAGCTCAGTTAGTAAAGAATCCACCTGCAATGCAGGAGACCCTGGTTCGATTCCTGGGTTGGGAAGATCTGCTGGAGAAGGGATTGGCTACCCACTCCAGTATTCTTGGGCTTCCCATGTGGCTCAGCTGGTAAAGAACCCACCTGCAATGCGAGAGACCTGGTTTCAATCCCTGGGTTGGGAAAATCCCCTGGAGAAGGGAAAGGCATAGTACATGGGGTTGCAAAGAGTCATGGACAGGACTGAGCAACTTTCACTTTCTTACTTTCACTTCTGTCAAAAAAAAAGGTCTAAAATTGTTTAAATTAAAATATATAGGAGATACAAGGGCATACAACTTAAGAATGACATTTAATGTTTAGCTAATATTCACTTTGCTCAAATCTTTATAATTATTTACAACTCTTACTAAGATCAGTGTTATTCCAATTTTATAGATAGGGAAACTAAAGCAGAGAATTCCCAAATGTATTAGTTTTGAATTACCAAATGTATTAGGATTGAAATGTTGGTTATCAGCTAAAGTACTGCTTCCTTTGGTACATAACTCTTGATTTTTCTTCATGGTAACAACTTGAAAAGCAGGGCTTGTAACTCAGATCCCTTAAAAGGGATGCTACCAGTATGAAGGGCTAAAGTTCAAAACAATACTTCACATTAGTCTCTTTCATGGATAATCCTGTATTAATTACTTTGGTCTTACAGGATATAGCCAGAGAAATGTGAGATTAGTATTATTAATAGTGATTACAGCAAAATAAATTGCCAGTGTTCGAGGTATACAAATACAGCCTACTTTTTAATTAGGTTATTCTAAAATAATGGAAAAGTATAAATGATAGTTTCAAATACTAATGATTTGTTACAGCCTTAGAGTTCTTCACAGTTTTTCAGATTGTTTTCCTAAACATTATTATGTTTAACTGCCATGTAATTACGAGGTTAATAGAACCAAGGTGGTTATTGGCCTATTCTTAACGGAATTAGAAACCAGGGCTCACAGAGAATGTTGACAGTCGAGAATCCAGCTCTTGGTCACCTCCACTAGATATTTGTTCCACTGCACACCTAGGCAGTCCCATGGTTTGACAAACTATACCTCCAACCTGAAATAATTAAGTGTATGCTCTAGAGGTCCAGATTAGTTGCCCTTGTTTCCCAAGTATATTTTAGATGCAGTTAAGTTTAAGGTTAGACAGTGGATGGTAAAGCTGTCGTTTGTGCCTGATTTGTTTGAGACCAGATACTCCTGGATGCAGACAAGATGTCTAGTCTGTAAAATGGGGCACCCAAGGACATTGCTTGTGGGTCAAGTGGCAACATAGTAAGGAGAAATTAGAGAGTATGAGACGTGTGAAATGCTGTGAGCAAGTGCCATGACCCAACGTGACCGGGCAGTTCACAGTGGTGATGCTGACTGTCGCTTCATTTATGTCAGTAGAGGCCAAGACATTTCATTTAACATCTTATCTAGTTCCTGAATTGTTTATTAAAAAACATACTGTGATTTCTTCTTGTGCCCACCAGAAGCATATGTAGGCTGAGGCAATTAACAGGACAACATTAGCAGGACTGGAGTTATCCAGTCTATAAACCTTCTCTCCTCAACTTTTCATTTTTGTTGAAACTTTTCATTTTCCCCAACTTTTTCATTATGAAATTTTAAAATCTACAGCAAAGTTGAAGGGGAGATGCAGTGAGCCTGTGTGTATCCTTAACTAGATTAACAAATGATTGATTTTTGCCATATTTTCTTTAACTCAGGAGGGGTGTTTTTAAAATATTTGTAAGTACATTTCATCCCAAAATACTTCAGCCTGCTTCTCCTTAGAATGAAGCCATTCTGTCATACAACCAGCACCACCACTGTCACATATAAGAAAATTAATAATTCCATAGTAGCTTGTATACAGTCATATCACATTTCCCCCAGTTGTCTCCAGAATTTATTTTGTAGTGTTCAGGATCTAATTAGGGTTCATACACTGCATTTGGTTGTTATGCCTCTTCAGTCTCTTAATTTCTTTTAATCTGTAAAGATCACCTCTGTGTTTAAAAAAAAAAAAAGATTTCTGAGACATATCTTTTTTAAAGAATTTGGACTTCTTGTCTTATAGAGAATGTCCTGCACTTTGAATCTGTCTTATTTTTTTTCCTTCATACTTAAGATTCAGATAAATTTTTTTTTGCAAGAATACTATATAGGTAATACTATGTAGTATTCATTATATCATATCAGGAGATAAATAAGGTTAGGTGGTTTCATTGATCAGAGATGCTAAATTTGATTACTAGCAAATTTTGGGTCTCCCATGGGTAAGTCCAGGTTTAATGTTGTATGCCTCCTTGACTAACTGTACAACATTGTTAATAATTTTTTAAAGCTTATATTGATGTAATTAATAAGAATAATAAATACTTCTAGTTTAGAAATAATGGTGGGCAAAGACTGCTGATAAGTAGTATTCACCTTGTCTGCCCTTTCCTTTTTGAATAAATACCTCAAAGATTCCTTAGACTAAACATTTCCCTCTCTATAAGTGTGCAGGAAATTTTTACAGATTACTCCCTCCCAGCTCTAGAGGGAGATAAAAGTAAACATTTATGGAGGGAGAATAACAGTACTGTGAATGTTTATTGGGCCATTATCATGTACCATGACACTGGGCTAAGCGCTTTCTGTGAGTTGTCTGCACAGTAACCCAATTAGGTAAGCAGCATTGTTTCCCCATTTTACAGATTAGGAAGCTCAGGCACAGAAAGAGTGAGGATCTTGCCCAAGGACCCACAGCAAGTAAGTGGTGGAGCTAGGGTTCTAACCCAGGGCTGAGTAAGTCTAGAGCCCTTTTCTTACCTACTGTGCTGTCTCCGTTATTGTGCACCAGGTATTATAACAGACATGGTTTCATGCATTTTCTTATATTTCTCACATCAGTCTATAAGCAACTGTCTCATATAGATGAAAAGTTACTTACCCAGGGGCATTTGATATCTGAACCATTTATCCTATTTTGTGGTTCTCTCCCATGTTTCAGCCAAGGTCTTTAACAGCAGAGTGGTTTGTCCAGCGGGGTCCCTTTTCCCACTTCCCAGCACCCACATAAGCAGGAATCATGTGCTGGAAATGAATCCAGGTGACAGAAGCAGCTGCACAAGCAAGAGAAGCCTGATCGGTTCCACATTAACCAGATGACAGGAGTGAGAGCCTTCAGTTACAGTTCGGGGACCATCAGTGAGAAATGGGATGACACTGAACCTGAAATAAAGGTTGTTAACATAAGATCGGTCTTCCAAGGGAAAGTGTTTCCTTCCTGTCTGCCCTCTCACACAGAGAGGATGTGGCAGTCTTATTTGAGTAACTTCAAACCGAAGGTCCAAAGCTGCGAAGAAATTGCTGAAGGAAAGTGTGACTGCTTATAGTTTTCGATGCTTACTATTGATTTCCTCTTTAGATTTTTTCTTAACATCATCACTGAGTCTGTATATGATTATAACATAATAAGCTGAGAGGGACAGAATTAGAGACAGTAATATCAACTATTCTGTAGGATTTCTGTGTGAGGATTAGATTTACACACACACATACAACACAACACAATGTAGCAAGAGTTCCTAACACAGAGTAGGCATTCAGTATGAAAGTTATCATAGTTAATGAGTTTTGTGTTTTCACATGATATGGGTCTGGGCACATTCCCTAAATTAGGACGTTTGGCCCCGCAGCCCAGAAAAACAAACGTTCTAAACATTGCCTGGCTCTTACCTAAGCTAGAGACCAGACCTCCCTTAGTGAGCCTCTCTGGCACTGGCAGGAGGCTCCGATTGCCATGGTGTCTGTCACACTCTGTCCTTCTGTTTCAGGTGGTTAGCTCAACCAATGGAGAGCTGAATGTTGACGACCCCACGGGAGCCCACTCCAACGCACCCATCACTGCTCACGCCGAGGTGGAGGTAGTGGAGGAAGCTAAGTACGTTCATCTTTTCAGGGGGCTTCTGAGTTATAGGCTGAAAAACCTTTTCTCTGTCTTTTCCTCTCGTGTGCTGTTCATTTCAGACTGGACTCCTCATGCTTGTGCCCACCGCTTTCTTCCTTTGACCATTTTATTCTGTGCATGGTACCTTAGCCACCGCCACCCTTCTTTAGCTGTGATTTCTGGGAAGACAGTCACTTTTTCTAGTCCACATGGATGAAAAGACATAGTAACCTAAAAGGATCATGGTAGAAAAGCTACACCCAAGAATAGTCATGAGCCTCTTGGGGGCCCTGGAGCCTCTTGCTCCCTAAGGGACAGAGAAAAATCTGCTTGTCTCACCATGGGCCATGCTGACCAGCCTTTGATTTCTGGTTCTTGGCTAACCACTGTATATCTGTAGTCCTAGACAAGGGCCTCAGAGCCCTTTTGTTCTCAAAGTACTCTGAATTCAGAGAGACTTGGATTAGTCAGTTATCTGCACCTGTTGAATGAGTGAATCTTGGGAAGGAGAGGAAATCACACTAACCCCAAGAAGGTGGGGGAGCCCCTCTTCCCTTTTCTGCTTCTCTTGCATGTGACTGCCTTGCCCTTCCCATCCCACTGGCCTCTAGTGCTCTCTGCATGGTCTGTGTTTAAACTCTTAGAAAATGGGGTCGAAGGTGAAATACTGCTGATTCTGCTACAGAAGCAGCATCTCCCTCACTACTTTCCCTTTTTGTCCCAGCCTGAGTTCAGGTCCAGATTTAAGCTCCAGTACAACATCAGGTAGGGAGAGAGAAGTCCTTCACAGATTAGCAACTTCTGCCATGCCCATCATGGATGAATTTTCTTATAAACCCTTGGAGAACATACTGGTTGTTCCCATATCTTGTTCTCAGAAGCAGGCAACATCATCTATAATGATACTGTGCCTTAAATGATCTTTTGAGCCCCCAGATAGCCAAAGTACCTGCCGGAAGATGTTTGTGCCTCCGTAGGAGGTAGTAAGAGGCTAATCAGGATCTGCATTCTTCCTTCTAGATATCAGTACAACTTTGCATGGTTGTTCCCCTGCCCACTCCTGTGCTCTGCCACCCATCTCTGTGATGAACTCACTTTGCTTTCAAAGATCCTTTCCTTCAGAAGCCAGGGCTTGAGGATTCCTACCCAGTAGATAGGGGGCTATTCACACAAAGAAATAAAAAGACTTGGACTCTCTTGCTGAGTCCCTGCTCACTGTAGGCAGCTTCAGATAGCCCTCTCCTGGCTAAAGTAAGGCCTAATATACAGGGAGGGCAAAAGAGGGGTTTAAAGTCAGGAGGGGACTGTTTTCAGTAAGGAAACATGCTCCCTATTCTCAGGGAGTTTGGAAGTTTTCATGGTACTCAGTATTTCAGTTCCCATGACAAAACTTCATTCTTCCAAATATACAGTGTGGTTTCTGAGCCCTCAACCTTGGCTGCACCTTGGAGTCTCCTGGGCCACATCAGAAAATACAAAGGCCTGAATCCTGGGTTCATTTATCAGGGATATGGCCTGAGCATCAGAAATTTTTAAAGTTCAGGTGATTCAGACGTGTAGCTGAGGTTGGGAACCACCGTACTGGGTGTGGTCTGACCCAAATATTGTCTGAGCTGACAGGCGACTGCACCATTCCACCCACCCCCACCTCACTCCCAATCCACTGTTGTGGCTATTACTCAGAAGACTAGGTGGATTTACTACTGTGCTCTGAATACCAGGATAGAATGGGCTTTAGTCTTATAATATGCCCTGTACAGAACCAGTTTATTTCATTTCATTTTGGTAAATGTGTATACTAATTGTATATGTGAGTGTGGTGTTTGTGTTCTATGTATAAGATAGGGGACCATTCGCACAAAGAGATTTCAGTCTGGTGTGTTCTGTTCTGACATAATCTAAATTCCAGGACATAAAGAGAGTTTAAAGCCTCCCCATTCAGCAAAAAGGACCTCTGTGCCAGGTTCGAGCCTTCTGAAAGGTGTGGAAGCCAGAGGGGAGCAATCGTATTTGGCCGAATGTCATCCAGAAGCGTGGCTTAGGACATGTTGTGTGCTGACTCCCCCAGTGATTTCCTCAGCTGCCAATCCATCTTGCCCAGAGAACTGTCAGGGCACAGCCCTGTGTTTTTCTTTGTGGTCTTTTATGTATGAGGGGAGTAGTGGGGGGAGCCATGTGTCCACCTGCCTGGTTTCATGGGAAGAAGTCACAGCTAGAGAAGCACAAGGCATCCCACACAACTCCTCATTGCACACAGCTCTGATGCCACTTGTCCGTGCAACCTGCTTGTGGAAGAAGAGGGGGCTGTTGCTTTTAGATTAAGATTCAACGAGGGTCCTGAGCAAACAGTGTGAAACTTTCACATCCAAGCTTTTGATTTTGGGTTCCTCACCCAGCTTGCTTCGTGTAAAGGAGGAGAGAACAGGATCTTGTTTCTTTGTACTATAAACAAAATAAATGTCTATCTTACATTTAGCTCTAGGACACATATCCTTGTTTAAGTGTGATTGAAAGGGTAGTGAGGCAAGGCAGCTTTTTGGTTGACTTTTGTAAGAACACAGGAACTTTTGGTTATCCACTGACTTTAGCTACAACTTGGCACATGTGGGCCTCATTTCCCCTGAGAATTAACAAGAATGGGATTTAGGCCCTTCTCTGGCAGTTATAACTTAATCCAGAGCAGCAGTGACACTCCTTGTTCTCTCCTAATAGGATAAAGTGTCTCTGAAGCCTGTTTTCCCCTCTAGAGGAAGAGCTAACTGCTGGCCTTTTTGGTCAGGCATGTATGTTGGTCTTATAGAAAGGCCAGGGACTTCTCTTTCCCTCAGGATATTTGGGAGGTCAGCTTAACCAGTTGCGTGGTATGACTTCGTGCGGGAATCAGAATGACTCAGCCTTGTGCCTGTTTGAATTCATACCAGCAGGATCATATGCCCTTTCTCCTGCTCCCTTTCTGGAAGTTGCCCAGGAAAGCCCACTCTCGGGGCTCCCACCAGCTGTTTCAGTTTTGCCCTAGTCCTCACTGAGCTCCAGCTCCCACCTTGACGTTTCTGTCAGGCACCTTCCCCTTCCCCCTCCACTTCAGTTGTGGGGACCAAGTGGCCTGGGCCTACTCACCCTACCTTGACCGAGGAAGAACCTAAACACAGACACATACTGCATGTTTGCATGGCTCACAGGGAGTCGCTTTCCTCTCACCTCTGTGGACTAATATCTCTCTTTCTCTCTCTTCCTTTCTGTGTTTTTCTCTTCACACACTCTGTAGCTGCCTGAAAATGCTCAACCTGTGGTGAGTCCCTCTCTCCAGTTCACATGCTCGGGGAGTGGACCAGGCTAGGTTGGGATTGGCAAAGCCAAACAAAATGCCTCAGGAACACTCAGTGGCTTCCGTATGCCACCTTGTGCTGTCCCCACCCAGGCCGGGGCGCTAGATCCACAAGGTGGTAATGGGCAGGCCTGTACCTGGGAATTCATCCGTTGCTTGTCTCCTTTCAAACCCACCACACTGCTGCCTCTTCCTGTCAAAACAGTATCCCACAGTATCCAAAATTGTCTCTTCATTTTTAGCTGAGCAGATTTTTTTCTGAAATTAACACAGCCAGATATTATCAGACAGAGAGGGACAGAGGTAAGAAGACTGAGTTACTGTATCAGTTGTATAATCAGAATCTAGTTACTCCTCACAACAGTCATTGCCAGATAATCTCACATTCTGTGGCTTGGTCTCTAACCTTGAAATTAGCAGCTTTGGAAAAATCTGTGACTTTTCTTTTTGGTTTAGCTGATTTTTCCATCTGTAGAATATGAGTCTCTCTGAGTAAGGGAGCTACTTCTGGGGGGAAAGATGGACAGTTTGTTGTTGCTGTTTTGAGTTTTTTGTTTGTTTTTCATTTACTGTCTTCCCTCCCCCCCCACCCCCGCTTTTCTCTCCTTTTCCCTTCCTTTAAGGGTTTAGTGGGCCATGGACTGACTTGACTCATGAGATATTGGGGCCTCTTGTTTCCACCCCCAGAAAAGGTTCCTTGAATGTGTTTTTAGTTGCAGCATGAGGTGTGCTGAAGGGGAGGCCCTAAAGATTCTGTGTTGGCTGAGGCACATTCTTGCTGGAAGACAGAGCCCCTTGCCACCTTTCTCCCTGGACACTGCCTTGACTCTCCAGGTGCTTGTGAGCTGTGGCCTGTTGTGGTCTGGAGTCCTCCCCCACGTTGTCTGCACGCATGGGATAACATTCTGTGTGGTGATTACAGTCTGCTGGGCTCTGCTACTGCCTGGTTCCTACTTGTCTTCAGTGACTGGGTTGGGCACCAGTTTCTCCCAGTCTAGCCGAGTTGCCTGCAGGGTTTCCCCAGTGGCAGGGTGTATTGAAGATAACAGTTGCGTTTGGTGGAGATAGAATTTGTAGTATTGCAGTCCAAGGAGTACCTTTGGCCTATTTATTTACCAGACATGTGTCTGTGTAATCTGACATTGTCATGGTCGATATTTTCCTGTGAGATGTCAGTCGCATGATCCTAACTGCAGAGGGCCTATTATGTGCTCATCTACTCTATGTTTGGAACTCTAGGGGGTCCCAAGGCCTTCCCCAAAGAGCTTAGGTGCAATCTACCTGGAGAGGTAAGACATACATGCTTGAAAGACCACATGTGATTGTCCCTTGAGAGGTCAGTGTCAACAGGGGTGGTTAAGGAAGACTTGATGGATACTGTGGGGCTTAACCCCAGTATTAGCGCCAAGGAAGGGTGTGCCAGTACAACAGAGAAGCATAATACAGGAAAAGCTGAAGGGAGAGCAAATCAAAGAATCAGCTGGAAGAAAACCCAAGACCCAGGAAGGGTTTATCACTTGTCTTTCATCCTCTTCTGAGAATAAGACATCTGTATGGAGTCAGTCAGTGAACTGGTTTGGTGTCTGATGAAGTTTTACAGGTCCTATTGCTGGTACTCACCACAGAAACCAAAGAGTAGATTCCAGAGACCATTTCCTCATGGGTAGAAAATTATTAAAAGCTTCTGCTACTGCTGAAGTTCTAACTATAGTAACTAACAAAAATTAATCTAAAGCTCTAAACCACAGCTTACACTCTCCTCCAGTCAGGTGAATTTGGCTTTGCACATCAGGTTATGATATGCTTATCAGTAGATACTAATTTTTATGACTTGCCCTGGAGGAGGTAAAAGAAAAATTGTATCATTTGAATTGGACCAAAACAGTATGAACTTTTAAATGATTGCTCTTACTTAAAAACACAAAATCATTATCTTAGCACCCTCCGAAAAGAATAATAGAAATTGACTTAAATGTTAGTGATCCCTCTGAAAATCATGGTCAACAGGGAACAGGTAGCTCTACTGGAGCATTGGTGCTCCCATGAGATTTCATTCACCTTATTTAATAATTTCTGGACATTCACCTTGAAAAATGTCTGTTTCTAAAGCATATGTACAAAAAAACCTTTTTTTTTAAATCCTTCCCCAAGGATATTCCATTAAGGACTGAAGATAATAAAAAATGTTGGTCATTTTTATTTAAAAGAAATTATGCAGTCTCTAAACACAAAGGACACTTTGTTTAGTGACTATATTGCCACCCATTAATAGTACATCACATGTGTCATCATACTCTCAGAAAATCTTTTTTAAGACTCTCTTAAGGACTTTCCTGGTGGTCCAATGGTTAAGAATCTCCCTGCCAACGCAGGGGACACAGACAGGTTCGACCCTGGTCTGGGAAGATTCTACTTTCCGCAGGGCAACTAAGCTCGTGCAACACAACTGCTGAAGCCCTAGAGCCCACGAGCCACAACAAGAGATGCCACCGAAATGAGAAGCTTGCCCAGTGCAACTAGGGAAAGCCCTCAGGCAGTAACAAAGACCCAGCACACCCAAAACAAATAAATAAAAATTAAAAAAAAAAACAAAGCAGTGTTTTTAAAAAATTGTTCAAAAAGTGTTTTTTTTTTTTTTTAAAGCCTGTCTTAGGCGCCTGCTTCCAACATCTCCATGTTTAATTCATTCAGATATGGTTAAAGCCCATCATTTTTCTCTGTAAACATCAATTTGTACATTCTAGGAAGACACTTTATCCAAATTTTTAGTAACTAGTCCATTGGGTGTGTGAATACCAATGGGTCTGGCTGAAAAAGGAGGGAATCTGAGCTACAGCAGAGGACTTAGGGGCTTAGGGAAGTAAGCAACAGCTCTTCATTTCTTTGTGAATACTTTTGATGTTAAACCCAAAAGGATTAGGCAAAAGAGCCAAAGACAGTTTCTGAGAAAAGCTTTTCTTTCAAGGATCCAGCAATCCTGAGTTACACTTGCAGCTTCTCTACCCTCCATCATCTGGCATCTTTGACTCACTCACCACTTTCTGCCCCTGGTGTTCTCATTTTTTATGCATTAGCTTCCTGGAAAGGACATCTTTGGTACCAGCTGTGCTACAGCCCTCGTCACCCCCTTCTGGAATAGTCACTGCCTGAGCAAGAGCGACTTCCAGTTCCAAAGACAGCAGTCCTGGGGCGGGGGGGTTACCCAAGCTCAGGGATGTGGCGGAGTTGTGGCTGTCACCCAGGAGGCAGCACTTGGAGGGCTTATGAAGGGATCTGGCCCAACCCGCCACCCTAAACAGGGTTGGTCCTTGAACCCAGTCTGGCCCAGCAACAGCCTCAGAAAGCTGGCTGAGAAGGGCCGTGCGACCTGCTGCTTCTTGAATTATGGCACTGATCCTCCAAATGAAGAGTGGGCTGTGCTGATTTCAGTCAAGAGATCTGGGCTCACCAAATGATTAGAGTCAGGGCTTCTCCTGCCTACACCAGGTAGCTGACCAGGGCCGGGGATGGAGGGCAGGGAGAATCCTTAATCCTTCATTGGTAGCATCGTGAGAGCCTCCTAGAGTTCCAGACATCATAGTTTTCTTGGCATTTGTTTGGCCTTAGTTTAGCTTCCATACCCGCTGACCACTAAAGTCACATTAAATAATTTTGCCTTCTGTATTAAGGGGCACACAGTGCAGCTTTGAGGATCCCCAGCCTTGGTTCAGTGTAAAGAAAGATGGCAGGTTGAGGTGTTAAGACTAGGAAAGAAGCCTTCTTCATCCTTTCAAAAACGCCTGCCTGAGCCCTGCCCTGCCTGCAGCCCTCCAATGATAGGGTTTGCAGTAAAGTAGAGGTTTCCTTTGGCTTTCCCGGCAGACACTGCCCACTGCCTCCGTATGCGCACCGTAGATGGTGGGCGGCCCTGTGGGTGGGTGCAGTCCACAGAGGCAGGCAGGCAGCCGTGACAGCTGCAGGCTGACTTGTGATCTTCTTGTGCTGCAGGTGCTGCTGCTTCTTTAAGAGGAAAAGGAAGAAGACCACCCAGCGCCACAAGTGACCAGTGCCTCCCCGGAGTCCTCAGGCCTCGGGGACTCTGACTCGATTGCACCCGCAGCTCCTGCCATTTCTCATTGGAAGGGATTCCTCTGTGGGGGGAGGGTGGAGATCCAAACCAAAAAGAAGAAAACAGATGCCCCCAGAAGGAGCCCGTGTGGGCAGCCAGGGCCCAGTGGGTCAGTGGCCACCCCTACCTGCCTAAGGCTCTGAGCAGGTCCCAGAGCCGCGGGTCTCCACCGCTTGCCCTCTGGGCCGCCTGGCTGACTCTCCTTCTTATTGTTTACAGTGACGGTGTCATTCACAGAAACTCAAGGACTACTGTTCTCTTCCCACCCCTTAGTTACTCCTGGCTCTTGCCCCACCCTCAGCCCTCTCCAGCACACAAGCTAATGAGCTGAAGGCTTTGTCTGCGGAAGGAGTTTAAGAGGCTGGGGGTGTGGCCAGGAAAGTGGGAGGGAGACGCAGGCCAGAGCGGGAGAAGGACCTTCTCCGCCCACCAGGTGTGTTGGCGGCGGCGCAGCTCCCTCCGCGCCTGTGCAGCCTCCACCCCCAGCGGGCCGTGGGGTGCAGGTTACTCCCTCCTTCCCTCCTGTGAAGTTACACTGTAGCACGCAAGCTGTGAGGAATCTGCAGTCTACTGTCCCTGCGTGTCGGCGCTCTCAGCTTTCTTGACAAGCGAACTCTGTTCTCCAGACAGTCATAGTAGAACGTTGCAAGTTGTCCTGAGCAAAGGAAAAGACTGACTTTATTGCACTTTTAGTTGGTTTTTTTTTTTCCCCTCTTTTTCGTTGTCGTTGTTGTCTTAACACACACACACAGAAACCATGGCAGATGCATATTGTGTCTGGTTATATTGGGATTTTTTTACTTTTTTTCTGTTTGGAGGGGGATGGGGCCAGTCAAGCCATGCAAAGAGAACATGGGTCCAGAGGACATTATCCGTGGAAAGAGTTGGGTCTGCAGCACCCGGGAAGAAAAGAAGCCAAACTCTGTGCCCTTCTGAGTGAACACTCAGGTTAGCAGGGAAACATACTTGAATTTTCATTCGTCTTCTCGGCTGCTGAAGAATGTCCCTCCCAGAGCCTCTTGACCTCATCAGCCTGCAGTTTGGACAGCCTCGCTCTCCAGCACGTGGGAGGAGCTGGCCAAGCCAGACTGCAACCAGGAGACAGTTCATCCCAGAGAAGGAGATGCTTAACAAAACCGGAAATACCTGTTTTGTCCACTGCCAGGGACTTCCAGCTAGATAGCCATGTGACTTCTTCAGTGACTTGGGGGACAGAAGTAGTAATGAAACCACCACCACCATATTGCCACTTAGTGGACAAGGAGGAGGAAATTGATCCTGCCTTCCAACTGCCAGAGGAAACCTCAGGATTTGGCTCATCGCAGGGGCCATGAAATAAAATTGGTGTGTACTTTTTGCCCCAGTAGATGGGTTACAGCATTTGGGCTGGTCTGCCTGCCTTACCAGAAACCAAGCATCTGCAGATCTTCTTCCAACAGGTCCACAGCAGCAGGCTTAGGACTCAATACACGGGGCTCTAAGTGAACAGGAGGGTAGGGCTGGTTACTGCTGGAAAATTCCAGGGGAAAGGAGACCGAAATGAAAGATAGGGAGTCATCTTCTCACTTGGACACTGACTCCTGCTAGATAAGACAGCCACATGTCTAGAGCCTGTTCTCCCCTGTCCACTCTCCACGTCCCCCATGCTGTTGACACGACATGCTGCTGTGAAGTGTCTCAGTTTCTCATTCACTGCTTGAAAAGTCATCAGTGTGTGGAGTTAATCTCCTCATGCTTGATTTTGATTTGAGTTGAGTGACTTATCCAAGTAGTGATTTCTCATTCCAGAGAAGATGGAGGAGAAAGGATTCAGTCCATCAGAGAGTGAGGTCTTGTATTTGGGGGTAGAGAGAGCTAACCATGGGGGATAGTGACTGGTGACTTAGTCTGGGGGGTTTGGGGAACATAGTAGTGCCTCTGGCTTGAAGTGTAGAGCTGTCTTTTGGACTGGAGAGTGTGGGCCTACTTTCGGGTAGTTGATATTTTCCGTGACAGGTCCCTTGATGTATCTTACGTGGAACAGAGTTACTGGGCTTCACTTGTGTTCCACTGGGCCTTGGCTAGCCACTTCATTGGCTTCAAACTTGCCTAGCTTATGTAAAGATTGTGATCTTTCATTTTTTAAAAGAAATTTTCCTGTAAATAAAACAGAATGGCTGGGAGATTCAGGGACACACCCCTTCCCCACAAGAATTTTGAATATTGGGGTTTGCTTCCTTGACATTAGCTGGTGGTTCAGGCACTGTCAGTGAAACTTACATAGTTTCTCAATTGGCATTTAGCTAACTTCTCAATTTGGGTAACTCTAACTTCCTGTACAGAATCTTTAACTTCCACATCCCAGTATAGAAAAGGCCTTGCTTCTCAAGGGAGGGCAAGGGCAAGTGGCGAAGTCTGGAGCGTCCCTGGCCCTCCATACTCCACTAAGTGCCTCCCCACTTCCACAAGGAAAGCAAAAGGTAGTTCCCAGCTTGGCTACAGGGCAGGCCCTCTTAAAGCTGGGTTTATGACTTTTGGGGGGTCTTAAGTTTGTTTTAAACGCTGCCTCTTGGGGGACTGAACCTGAGCAGTTGTGAGGGGTTCTTCCTAATGCACTATTCTCACCCTCAGCCTCCCACAAATCTATCAGATATTTGATTTTTCATAACAAAAGTGAAACACACAAATTTTTCTGGCATGCCAAGTAATGGTGATCCTCCCAGGGCCATTGGCACTCCAGGGTGGTTGCAGACCCCTGAGAGATTCTATTGTGATCTTTTAAAAAGAGTACCTAAGGAGTAATTTGGCCATCAGTTCCCTCCCCATCAGCACATCCCGTCAGGGTTGCTTCCTCAGCCCTGTTGCTGTCGTTGCTTACCTCCATTTCTTGGCCAGGTCCTCTGGCGTGGGCATTCCCTCCACCTACCACCCTCCCAAATCTGCTTGCTCCATAGTCCATGCAGTTCCCCACTTCACAGCTGTGATGCCTAGGGGTCTTCTTCAGGACTGATGCAGTTGTTGCTGAGTTAGCATTAAGCACTAACAACAGCCAGGGTTCTCCCAAGCCCTGCCGTCCTTCAGGCATTGCATCCTGAACAGATCGAGGCAAGCAGGCCAGGAATCCGCCAAGATGTGAATGGTCCTCCCTTGTGACCAGAGCGTGACAGGCTAAGCACGTAAGGGTCAACCACTTGCTGTGCATCCCTTGGCGTTCCCCAGTGATCTTGCTCCAGATGGCTCCCCGAGGATGGAACGTGTGCCAGTAGCAGTGTGCTCTCACTGCCTTCGTTAACCTGCTCCTGCCATTTGGGGTTGTCCAGGAGGAAACGGTCTGGGAAGGTACAAAGTCAGGTGACTAAGTTGGCCTTCAATTAAAGCCCCGCTGTACTTTGGAATGCAGGGGCAACAGCAGATAGCAGGATTCTGAGTTTTGCAGGAGAAGGATTGATTGCCTGTTCATTCTCAGTGAACTCCAAGTTCATAGAAATAGCCCCTGTCATTAGCCAGAAAAGGTGTCCGTCACCTCGAAAGTACCTTTCAACTTAGTTCACTGGAAATGTACGTTGGGAGTACATATTCAGTGTTGGTTCTCAGTGTTAGTAATCACTTTTGTTGTCAGAAATAAGTGGGGGTGACGTTATGTGAGAGTGGTTACTAAAGATCATAGCCTTAACCTTTCTTATGCAAAAGACAACCCGTCTCTCTTCCAGTGAGCAGCATGGCCTGCAGTTTTCAAAAATAAGTGCTTTCATGGCAGCCCAGAAAGAATCTCCTCTGAGGAAACTGATCTTTCATTTAACGCATGTCTACATGCCTCCTGTGTCCCAGTCACCTCTTCTGTTTCCATATTGACACCAGATTTCATTCTCAGTGAACTGCTCTGCCAGTGCTGTCTCCAGTGTCAGAGCCACGTTAGGGCTGGAACTTCTCAGATCAGGAGCCTGCAGTGCCATACAGCCAGCATTGCCTTTGCGAGGCCACTGCCACCATCCCCACCATTGATCCAAGGTGGGCAGATGAATTCCAGAAACCCTTAGGGGGCCAGGATGACTCGGTACCCCATCTGGATTGACGTGAGCAACAGGCACTTTACTCTGGGG
This sequence comes from Dama dama, assembly GCF_033118175.1. Taxonomy (NCBI): domain Eukaryota; kingdom Metazoa; phylum Chordata; class Mammalia; order Artiodactyla; family Cervidae; genus Dama; species Dama dama. Next base: position 56,491,311 of record NC_083692.1, on the reverse strand, counting down.
TTCTTGCTTTTGCCAACTCCAGGGCTCCAGGAAGGTCCTGCCTAAAGGCTGACAGCCAGTGACTCCCAGTCTTCCTCCTTATGGATTGCTAGGAATCAAAATAGGATCCCTGTGGGTTGTATTTTTTTGGTGTGGAAAGGGAGTGATTTTGTTTATGAATAAGGAAACCATGACCCTTTTGAGGGTTTGCAGCGTCTTAAGCAGTGTTTTAGCCACAAGTAAGGAATCTTGGAAATCTTTGAGCAATTAAGCAGTCTTAAAAATCTGTTTTTCCTAATTCCTTTTGCAGGTGACTGAGTGCAAAAGAATAGATTTCTCCACTGTATTCAAAATAGTAAGTAGGTTCCCTGGATATAGACAGTAGTAGTTGACATATTTCCTTTAAAAATCAACCAGGAAATCCACTCCAATGTGTATTTGTAGCTCAGCTTGTATTACAAAGGAAAAAAGTGAACGTGTACTCCGTATATTTCTAGTTTGGTTACCAAACTCCATGTTATAAAAGAACCTCAGTTCTGTGGATGGAATTTATTTTGCTGTTGTTGTTCTTGTACTCCTCACGATCATCTTCCCAGTGCCATCACCACCTTTGTCCATGGTAAGAAGCAGGGATGCCATGCAGTCGTCCCAGTAACACAAGAGGACACCTGTCCTGACTGCCCCTTTCCCGCAAATCCCCTCTTTCAGAGCAGGTGAGACATTTTCAGTGTTCCCCTTCATGAGCTTCAGACCAAATCCCAGGCCAGCCCTTACACTGAAAGCTTTTCTAAGAAGCTTATTGATCTGTTAGGAATGTCTCAGGAAGATGAGCCATTTCTTGGGGGGGAGGGGTGGGGGAAGGGGAGGACTATACAGATGGGTGTGTGTGGTTGCATTTGTATGCTTCTGTGTGTGTGTGTGTGTGTGTGTTTGCATATGCCAGCGCTCATCTGTGTCCATTTCATTTCCATAAAGACTCACAGCCCACCTTAAAAAAAAAACAGCCCAGGCTGCTGGATCATGTGTTCCTGAATATTTTCAGAAGTAAACAAGAAACAAGTGAGTTTCTAGTGTAGCAGCAAGCTCTGGGAATGAGCCCCATTTATCAAGCAGAAGAGTTAACAGCAGAAAAAAAATGACATGAAACCAAAAATATTATAAGCCCCCCCCCCCCCCCGCCATGGAAAATAATGTTGATTCAATTCCTATTGGATGTATACATGCTCTAATTTATTATATTATTATTTTTTCTGTTTCTTACATCTTTGCCCATTGTACTTTCAAAAAGATGTTGGGATGTTGATTGCAGTTTTTTTAAGACTAGATAATGTGTAAATCAGCTGTGGAAATCAGTTTTAATTGATGTGTGGATGTGATTATTGTTAAATGCCTTTATTTTTAACCTTTTATTTTAGATATGTAATATTGTTTCATAAACCCTGGCACTGGTCTGCAAAGCTCAGCTGTGAAAATGAAACTTGTAGTATTTTTAAACATGAATGTCAATTTCAGGTGTATTTGAAATGGTTCCTCCAGGAGAGATTTGTACACCATTTAGTAAAAACTCCTCTGCGGAGGAAGTAGCCTTCTTTGAAGTGAATGGAAACGGGCCTTGATATTATCTCAGAGTAGCCCATTTCCTAGGGCACCATGGAAAACACAAATGTGATCTTTAAGTATACCTCTTCTCCAGTCTGGGGAGGAAAGGACTCAGTTTGCACCCTTTTTGTATGTAAAATAAAATGTCTTACCTTTCTTGGCTAATTTTGCTTGTTTGGTTGGTTGGTTTGGTTTTAACCTCTCCTGGTTCATTTGTAACTAAGAATCCAGCTAGGACTAACTTCAGTATGATTGAAGGCTCCAGGAATGGAAATAATGCCTGATATCTTCACATTCTTGCATCATTCTCTTGGGTTGAACATTGCCCTAGAAGGTGAGTCACTTTAAAGAAGAATTTGGACATTCATCACATACAGGAACTCCCTGTATCCCTGTGGTTCTTCAGTGCTAGAATACCAGGAAGTTAAGATCTGCTCTGAAACAACTATGAAATGGCAGCTTTGTAATTCTGCTCTGCTAATGAGGAACATCTATACAGACAGAAGGTGTAACTATGATGTAACTATGTAACAATCTAAAATCACCGGTGGCATATACAGCACAAAACCACCACCAACCTGGCCAAGATTGTCTGGTTCCAGTTTTTTCTATTACTGCTCAATACTACTTAAATGTTCTTCCTTCACTAATGAAAAACACCTCTAAGATCATCATTACAGGGCTTCCCTGGAGGCTCAGTGGTAAGGAATCCACCTGCCAGTGCAGGAGTGAAAGTGAAAGTCGCTCAGTCATGTCCAACTGTGCGACCCCATGAACTACACAGCCCATGGAAGTCTCCAGGGCAGAATATTGAAGTGGGTAGCCTTTCCCCTCTCAGGGGATCTTCCCAACCCAAGGATTGAAACCAGGTCTCCCGAGTTGTGGGCAGATTCTTTTATCAGCTGAGCCACCAGGGAAGCCCGCCAATGCAGGAGACAAGGGTTCAATCCCTGGTCAGGGAAAGTCTGAAAAGCAACTAAGCCCATGCGCCACAGCTACTGAGCCTGTGCTCTAGAACGTGGGACCCTCGACTGCTGAAGCCTGCACACCCTAGAGCCCCTTTTCCGCAACCGGAGAAGCTACGGGAATGAGAAGCCCACTCACCGTAAGAGTGGCTCCCGCTAACCACAGCTAGACAAAAGCCTGCGCAGCATCGAAGACCCAGCACAGTCAAAAATAAAGTTAATTAAAAAAAATCATGAAAGAAAACCTTCATACTGAGAGCACTGTATCCATCAAGCTTATTTTTCCCCCAAAAGTCGGGGGGGGGTGGGGGTGGGGGTGGTCGCTGGCTACCTTTAGGCTATTTTAGCATTAGTTCCTCTTGTGGAGAAAGGCTGCTTTGAAAACTAGCTTGGTAAACAACTTTCCTCAGTGTGAACAGCGGGCCAGGCTCCTCTGTCCATGGGATTCCCCAGGCAAGAATACTGGAGTGGGTGCCATTCCCTTCTCCAGGGGATCCTCCCGACCCAGGGATGGAACCCAGGTCTCCTGCATTGCAGAAGATTCTTTACCATCTCAGCCACCTGGGAAGGTTATACGGTGAGTAGGCACAAACGTACCCAGAGTTTTTGAAGGTTATCACACTCAAACCCAATTCGGTGGTGACTAATCCTTGACTGGCCCACACGGACAAAGACGAGTGTCTCCTTGCCCCATGCACAGACTTCCTAACCTAAAGCATTGGTCACCAACTGCCAAACGACTTCCACTCCCATAAAGGCACGGGCCACGGGCTCTGTCTGCTGGGGCTTGTAGTTTCTTCAGCAGCCCAATCCCTGGGCTCTTGGAGGCGGTGCCGCCTTCCGCTGATCCCTTCCCATTGATGGGTATCGGCGAGCTGCGGAGCCAATGAGGCTGCAGTAACGTGGCAGCCACCCACGAGCCGGCGTCTCCGCCCGCCCCAGGCGGCGAGCCGGGCTCCGCCCCCCGTCGAGACCTACCATCCGGCGCCCAGTTAGACGGGGGGGAAATGGGGCCCGCCTCCCTCTCGGAGTCCTGCAGGAGCCCCGGTCCCCCCTCGGATGCCCTCGGTGGAGGCGCTGGGTCATACGTCGCCGCATCCCCACCCTCTTCCGGCCTCGGCGCCCGGGCCGCGCTAGCTTCTCCTGGTGGATGCTGCGTCTCTCGGAGCGGAACATGAAGGTGCTATTCGTCGTCGCCCTGGTTGTGGGCTCCGTCTTTTTCCTGTTGTTGCCTGGACCGTCCGCGGCCGATGAGAAGAAGAAGGGGCCCAAAGTCACTGTCAAGGTCTGGCCGCCCCTCTCCAGACCTGCCTGGCGAGGCCCGCCCTCGCCTCCAGTGTTCAGGCCTTGGCCCAGCTGGTTACATGTGTCCGGAGCTCGGGCCTGGGTGTCCTCGGCTTTGGCTCTGTCCCTCCGTAGTCTCCCTACTGTGGCCTCTTGGTACCTGGGCGATCCTCACGCATTCAGACTGGAGAATGACCCGGACCCATCCCGATCGCCCGGCCCTGACCCTGCATGTCCAGCTGGGGCCGGGCTTGCAGACTTTGCAAATGCCCCTGGTGCTAGGGAAATGGTGAAAGATCGCGTCTGCCAAATTGTTAGTCCTTTCTCTTCTTAGGCCAGATTTTAGTCACTTCCAATTCGAAAGCACAGCAGTGTAGTTTAAACCATAGTGGTGTGCTTGGGCTCCCCTCTTGATGGGTTTTGATGTTAATTTTTAGAATCTGAGCCCATTATTTATTTAGAGCAAAGGTTGTTACCCAATAGTGAAAAGAGAGTGTAAACTAACATATGGAGCATTCATTAGATTTTCTTGGGGGGTTTGTCGCCACCAAAATCAGATGCAGAAACTCTGCTATTAAAATATGGTTCTGTTTTCTCTACCATCTTCTGGGTAGTTTCTTGGCCCTTCATTCCCTAGGAAGACCCCTTTTAAGATGCTAAGTTTTAATTGGCCTTTTTCCTCAGGTGTACTTTGACCTGCGAATTGGAGATGAAGATATAGGCCGGGTGGTCATTGGTCTCTTTGGAAAGACTGTTCCAAAAACAGTGGATAATTTTGTGGCCTTGGCTACAGGAGAGGTAAGTGGCTGGAGGCAGGGTATCCAAACTCAAAGGCAGTGAAGTTTGGCAAGTAGGGCTGACAGCAAACTGACCTACAGGACGTGGCCCACCCATAGCAGTGGACCTCAGTACCAGCTGTACCCTTCGGCCCTGGGAATCCAAGAGTATCGTGTCTTGCGAGAGTTTTAAAAACTAAATACAGAATTAGAATTTTTCTTTTCTTTTTTTTTGGAGAAAATTTTCATCTTTGAGACCTTGGTTATTCATTTTTGAGTAACTAAAGGAAACATCTAGGGAAACTAGCTTGTGGCCTCTGCCCCAGAGTGAGAGGCCCAGAGCTTTCCAGGTTTTAGGGAACTGAATTCCTCATTTAAGAAAGTTTGCATTCCAGCTTCCCATTGCATCAGCAGGTAACTTTTTTTTTTTCCTGTCAGTTTCTTTGCATCTCTTCCTATGATTAGATTAGGAAATGAAAGGGAAAAGCTAGAGGCATTATGTGAAGGGTAATTGTATACAGGCCAAGGAACGTGGGATCTTCGCCTTTCCTGGCCTGGACTTTGGTCACTAGTCACCCAGTAGCATGTTGAAGGATGGATCTGCGGCAGGGCTTTCTCTTCTGCAGGGCCTGTCTAGTGTCTGCCTCGTGCCTCATGCCACCTTCTCACCTTCCTGTTCCTTTTTCTAGAAAGGATTTGGCTACAAAGACAGCAGATTCCATCGTGTGATCAAGGACTTCATGATCCAGGGTGGAGACTTCACGCGGGGAGATGGTACTGGAGGTAACCTCAAGTCCTCTGGGCACAGGGGTGTCTCAGGGCAGCCCCAGGGCGGGACGGCCAGGGAGCCCAGTGCTGCGGAGAGGGGGGCATGGGTTTCAGGCAGACGTGGGAGGATCTTGCACAGCTGGCCGACATGCTTATCAAGCCCTACGGCCTCTGACATTCCCCACAGTACCTGCTGGGGGGAGGGAAGCAGAGCAAAACCCACCTGTAGGTGATTGTAGGTCAGGTATGCAAGCTCGTGTGGTGACCTGGGAGGCCCCAACAGGACTGAGAGAAATTGCTTTCCTTGGCAGTCTCTCACCAGAGAGCACTTGACAAGAGCTGCCAGTCTGACCCCTGCACTCTTTGTACGCTAGGACAGACAGACAGACACCCTGGACTAACCCGCAGGTGTCACCACACTTGGGTGTACAGCTTGCTGTTCTCTCAGACCGCAGCTGCAGCTCACCCAACCGATCAGTATTGACTGGGCCAGGCTCTGTGGTGGGTGCTGGGGATACAGAACAAAAAAGTCAGTGGGACAGCAACTCACTTTCACCTCCAGTACCTGGAAAGTTACAAATAGGCTGTGACACAGCTTTTAGGGCTAATGCTCTGTCCTCAAGTTGTTCATCATTTAGGTGGGAAGAACTAGGAGAAATCACTAGGAAAGTGACACAAGATGTAAGTCATAGTTGGCTGGACAAGAAGGACAAGCAGACATGATACAAAGCACTATATTCATGGAGTGACCCTCTGTTGAGTGTCTGCCACCTTCTCACTTTGTGACCACAGGCAAGCAAGTCCTCTGAACCTCAGTTTCCTGTCTGTAGAGTTAGGTGTCAGGAGTTGTGGGTGCTGGGGGTGGTGAGGTGAGATTTGAGTGTGCAGTGCCCAGCGAGCAGTAAGGAAAGCCAGCCATCCTCGAAATGCTGACAGGCGAAGGACTCACTTTGGGCCAAGTGAAAGTGATAGCCACTCAGTTGTGTCTGACTCTTTGCAACCCCATGGACTGTAGCCCGCCAGGCTCCTCTGTCCATGGAATTCTTCAGGCAAGAGTACTGCAGTGGGTAACTATTCCCTTCTCTAAGGGATCTTCCTGACTCAGGAATTGTCTCCCACACTGCAGGCAGATTTCTTGACTGTCTGAGCCACCAGGGAAGCCTGCTTTGGGCCAAGGTGATCAAGAAATAGGCTTGCAAACATGAGAATTTGAGCTGGGTCCTGACTGAGAATTTGAATGGGCAAGGAAGAGGCAGGATTAAGGCATGCGTTCAGCTCTGCGGCAAGGGCTTGGTCGAAGGTGGGTCAGGAGGATGGAAGTGGAGCTCTCACCAGGAGCCCAGGGTGGCAGGCCGGGGCCAGGCCCAGGACCCAGGGCTTTGTCCTCCAAAGAGTGAAGGTCTGCTGAAGACGTGAATGGGGGCAAGGCCTGCTGGCAGGGGAGTTTTGAGGGATAATGTGGTGGATTCAGGCCGTGGACGCAGGAGAAGCAGACTGGCAGGGGGTTGGTACAGCCGCCCCTGCATCGAGCAGTGTGAGCCCGAACCCAGGGAGGATTCCTACAGGGTAAGAGCAGAGATTCGAGAACCAGACCACCTTGGTTTGAACTCCACTGCTGCTTCCCAGTGAGGGTACCTCTCGTCTCTGTATCTTGTTTTCTTTATCTTTGAGGAGGAGGGGGCTCTTAGGTCCTGCCTCACGGGGTGGGTTTTTTTTAATGTGTCAGATGCATGCACCAGTCCCCTGGCACGCTGTTCCCACTCTGAGCCTCAGCTGTGATTGCAGTGGGGGGAGCGGGCACAGAAGGAAGGACGGCAGGGGTGAGGGCAGCACTGATGTGCAGAGGGGAAATGTCAAGAGAGTAACTGAAGTCTGGAGAGAAAGACGACAAGGCATATTGAGTTTACAGCCTTCGCTGTCCGTTGAAGTTTGGGACTCCTTGTATCTTGGGAAAGTGATGGGAGCTAAGTATATAGGTGTGGGGGTTTTCTGGATAGCAGCAGTAGTCAAAATCCTGCAGTTGGCTGAGTTTTACAAAGGATTCTCACATGGGAATCTCTTTTTTTCCCTTGGGAATCTTTTTTCTTAAAGAGTTGACAATTTTCTTTTTACATTTCAAAATACAAATAAAAATAGCTTATTTTTGGTCCCACTACTCCGCTCCAGAACTATCCTTAAGAGGCTCTTTATCTGTCTGGTTGAATCATGAAGGCAGAGAAAAAGGTTTTGTATGCAAATAAGTTTAAAAGGTGTTGGGTAAAACAAAGTGAAAATCACTTCTTTGCTGCTGGGTTTCTTGGGGCCTCTAGTACACAGTGTGAATCTCAAAGGGACAGAGGAGGGTGCAGTGTTTTCCCCTGGACCTAGCTTTGGGAGTTGAAGTTAGGGTCTCTGGAAGGTAGGGATAGGTGGAGATGTGCTCTTGGCTCCTGTCTTGCTCCCAGGCCCCAGACCCTCCTCACGCAGACATAGTACACGCACTGAGTCACCTTTTATTTTGGGGTTCAGTTGTCCATGAGGCTCTTGACTTTCCAGAACTCAAATGGCATCCCCTCCCCACTCATCTCTCTTCCTGCTTGGAGCTTCCTCAGCATCTTCTGTGCTCTTAGGAAGAAAAGCTGGTCAGCTGTAGCAGTCCTCCTTTTCTGGAGGGTTCTTATCCTCCCCTGCCCCCTGCATCCTGCCCAGCACCTCTTCTCCACTAAAGTCTCCACGGCAAGCCTCTGAGGCCACATCCAAGGTCATTTCTAATATGTGCCTTACTTGAAAGCCATAAAGCTATCTTCTCACATGATGTGTACAGTTCACTCAGTCAGCCTGGCCTCACGCCCCACTTTGGCTATCACTATGGTTTGGCTCCAGGGCCAGAGGGTGGGAAGCTGGTGCATGTGTCCTTGGACTCCACTTGAGCCTGGCCTGGCCTGGGGGACAGGTTCGGCCTCTGGAATCCTCACCCCAAAGATCGGCTTTGTTGCCCACCAACCCCACCCCAGCTCCCTGACCTTCTCTTTCTTCTCAGGTAAGAGCATTTACGGTGAACGCTTCCCCGATGAGAACTTCAAGCTTAAACACTATGGGCCTGGCTGGGTGAGCATGGCCAATGCGGGCAAAGACACCAACGGCTCCCAGTTCTTCATCACGACAGTCAAGACTGCCTGGCTAGATGGCAAGCACGTAGTGTTCGGCAAAGTTCTAGAGGGCATGGTGAGTTTGGGGGGCTGAGGCTACCCCTGGGCAAACCCCCCCCCGCCCCGCGCACACATACCAAGATCTGACACAGATCAGGGCAGGGGATCCATATATTTTATCCCTTTCCCAGAAGGGAACATATAGATTCAGACCAGTTTTTATTTGTGCAAATCTGGGGTGAATTGTGAATCAACAGCCTACCTCTATGCCCCCACGTTCATTTTCTTTTTTCAGCCACAGCATGCAGGATCTTAGTTTCTCAGTGAAGGATTTGAACCTGCGCCTCCTGCACTAGGCGAGTGCATTCTTTTTTTTTTGGCGAGTGCATTCTTAACCACTGGACCACCAGGGAAGTCGTGCGCCCACATTCTGAATCCCTCCAAGGCCCCAGGCAGAGGCTGACCAGGAGGCCTCTTTGAGGCTGCACAGATAAAGCTACTTCATACTGTCACTCAATCATGTCATGGCTCCACCATTAGTTGTACAAGGCCAGCTGGACACGCCATCTTGGAGAAGCCACTTGGTACCCATTCCCCATCCCCCCCCCAACATACCCCTAGCCCAGCCTGGGTGGTACTTCAGAGAATCAAAACTTCTGCATCCTCCTGTTGTCAAAGCTGGGTTCTCTCTGACCCGGTGGGCACCCAGTCACAATGCTCCTAGGATTTTGGTACCTCATGGTTTGTACGCTGTTTCTCCCGTGTGGGCTGCAGCCCTCCCAGCTGCATGCTGGGGCCTGTCCCCCTGGCGGCGCAGACCTGACACTCTGCCTTCCTCCCCAGGATGTAGTACGGAAGGTGGAAAGCACCAAGACCGATGGGCGGGACAAGCCTCTGAAGGATGTGACGATCGCAGACTGCGGCAAGATCGAGGTGGAGAAGCCCTTTGCCATTGCCAAGGAATAGGGCCCCAGGGACCTCTTCCCTTTGAGCAACTGTCTTTGTGGCCCTGTCGCCCTCCCAGGGGTGAAGATAGCCCACCACAGGGCTCCGTGCTGCGCTGGTCCCAGGGCTGGCATCTGACGGGGCGGGCCCCTCCCCTCCCATTCCACAGGCCCAGTTTTGTAACAAATTCCTGCCAACACTGACCAATAAAAAAAATGGTGGTTTTTTTTTTTTCTTTTAGTAATCTGTGTATGTGCTGGGTTCTGGGCCCTTCAGCACCTCCTTCCAAGTCTAGCGCCAGCTGGACGGGGGCTCCTATGGCAGTGGTGCCAGTCCCCTCCTTGGGTGCCTGCACCCTTTCCCCCGGTCTTGTGCACAAAACCTCAAGCTGGAGCTTCTGCCACTTGCTTCTAAACTTTGCCAGCTACTGAGCCTCAACCTTTGCATGCCCTAGTGTAGGAGGCGGGGAGGGCATGCACCTGCACCTTTTCATGAAAGGTGCTCGTCGCTCAGTCGTGTCTGACTCTTTGCAACCCCATGGACTGTAGACCACCAGGCTCCTCTGTCCATGGGATTCTCTAGGCAATACTAGAGTGGGTTGCCATTCCCTTTTCCAGGGGATCTTCCCGAACCTGAGTCTCCTGCAGTGCAGGCAGATTGGTGGGCTATGAAAATTATAAAGGAATTCTCCCTTGATTTCCAACTCTCTGTTCCTGTTCTGGCCCTAAGTTCTAGGATTCCACTACCTCAGATACCAGTGCAGCTGAGTTCTGAGCCCAGAGGGGTGGAGATTGGTGAGTCCTGGATCCAGGTCAAGGGTGACCCAGCTTGAGGACTGAGGCACATGACTGTTGTGGCAGGTGGCCTAAAAGCCTCTGCGCTGGTCAGGGTGTCGGTGGCATTGGAGCAGGGTGACAGGCGGCTTCTGGCTGGGCTTCAGCTGTGCTGGCATTGAAGCCATAGAGGCCCTGGAGCACGCCGAGCACCACCATGTTGGGCAGAGGTTCTAGGACAGAAGGAAAACAGGAGGAAGGGGTAGGGGCCACCAGGCAAGAGAAGGTGTGGGGTGGCCTGCAGCTCCCCGAGTTCCTGTCCATAGGCACCTCCCCCCATCACTGGCACCACCCCGCCCCCCACTCCGGGGAACAGGAGGAGCCCATGCCAAGGCAGCAGATAGCAGTTGGCTACCCCAAATGAGGCCTTGGCATTTCCAGTTCACATCTATGGTAAAGCCAGGCTGGTGAGGAGCGGGGGAGCCAAGCTCGTTTCACCATGTCTGTTCCCTGGAGAATACAAAGACTACAGGGGCAGCAGGGAGGTGTGGCCCCAAAGAAGGGCAGTAGGAGGGAGATGCTGCCCGGTGGTCCTGAAAGCTGAGAGATACCAAGTTCACCCTTGCTCCCACCCTGCTACCTGGGCCCTAAATGTGGATTATAAGTCAAGAGGAAACATCTCACCTGGGGATGGGATGCAAATATAAGGATCAATGGGGAAGTTGACGACAGGCCGGTGGTACAGCTGCGAGCTAAGAAGAAAAGGGGTCATGAACAGTGGAGGGGGAGGCAGAGAAAAAGTCTCGGGTTGGATGGAGACCAGGAACTGATATTGCCAAAGGACCCGCAGGGGATAAGTGGGCAGTGGTATCAGGAGGCATCAAGGTGAAAACCTGGACCATAGGGACAGGCCAGAGATGTGAGGCCCTAGCACGTGGCCACAAGGGGGCAGCAGGAGCCCAGGGCAGATGGAGACTTGGACTTGCCTGTTGGCAGGCAGGCACTCGCCCAGGGAGCTGAAGAGAGTGGCTGGGAGCTGCCTGGGGGAGCCTGAGGCAAGGGTGGAGATGCGGAAGTCGACTTTTACCTCCCAGGGGACTGCTGCTTCTATTGGTAACAGGCTCAGTTCCGGAGGCAGCAAGGGTAACGAAGGTGCCCAGAAAACAGCCCCTCCACTGGGTCAAGAAAATGACCAAGGAGGTCATGTCTCAAAGAGGAAGGACCAGGCTATGGCCTGGTAGATATGAGAAGGAAAGGGGCTTGGCCTCCTCACCTGCTGGCTGCAGAGAGCCCCCATCCCCCCAGCCCTGGGGCCCCTCCCATGCCCCTGTAGGGATGGATGCTCACCCCCAGTTGCCGGCCTTGGGGTCTGTGGGCCAGTGCCGAAGACTCAGGAATTCCAGTAGTTCCTTGGGCACATCCTGGTTCAAGTATAGGATGCCCTGGAGAAGAGAACAGAGAAAACCTGTAATCAGACTGAGCCATGTAATATGCAGAGCCTGGTGCAAAATGAAAACCTGGGGCCCTTCTGATAAAGAAGTTCAAGACGGCCAGAGCAGAGCATGAAACCAAGCTATAGCCCTTCTGAGCAGTAGCCCCAGGTGACTACACAGATTGGCCAAAGAAGACTGCCTGGCCTGTAATGGGCACAACTGTGTGGGAGAGTGGGGAAGGGCCTCCACCCTTATCTTGAGGGCGGCACAGGATCTCACTCTGGAGGAAAAGAGAACAAGCCTTCATCTTACTGGGATCACCTGTCTGCTGAACCCCTCACTCAATCCTACCAATTCAGAGAGGGATGTTTAGACCCACTGTGCGAGAGTGCTAAGTCACTTTAGTCATGTCCGACTTTGTGACACTATAGACTGTAGCCTGCCAGGCTTCTCTGTTCATGGCATTCTCCAGGCAAGAATACTGGGGTGAGTTGCCATTCCTTTCTCAAGGGAACCTTCCCAACCCAGAGTTCGAACCTGTATCTCCTGCATTGCAGGTAGATTCCTTACCACTGAGCCATCAGGAGGAGCCCCTTACTGTTTGGAAAATTGAGGCTTAAAGTATCGGCCAATAAATATGGGTCCCCCTCACCCCATGTCCCCACACCTCTCTGCTTGGGTCCCCCGACTCTGGTCCTGTCGACTGAGGGGCAATAGACGGAGACCCACGCAAACCTGGATATAGGCTTCCAAGCCCTGCCGCCGCTGCTCCAACCTTCGGGTCCTCCAGTTGGGCAGACGTTTCGAGGGGAAGTCGGGTACTTTGTACAGTTTCTTGATCTGCCAGGAGGTTACCGCGGTGCGATCACAGCATCCGGGTGGAGCCCTCTCAAGCTCGCTTCATCCCAGCCAAGAGCCCTCCCCAGTCCTCCCCGCCGCCACCACCCCCGAACTTCAGGCTCTATCCTGAGACACACCCGCGTGGTGAGTGGCGGTTGGGACAAGGGCGAGAGGCGCCCCCAACTACCCGCCTCCGCCCCCAAGATCCAGGACACCAGACCCGCCGCCCAGGGGCGCGAAGAGCAGAGTCTGGGACCGGCCCAACTGTGCGCCCTTTCCGCAGCCCGCGGGGACGTCTGTGTCCAAGACCTGAGCTCTCCTGGGCCTGGGGAGGTAATGGGGGTGGCAGGGACCACCGGGGGCTGGGCGGGGGCTGGGCAGGAGCCGGGCCGGGGTCCGTGGGCCGGTGGTGGGCGCAGCCTTACCCGCTTGTGGAGCGCGTGGAACTCGCTGTAGCGCCTCTGCACGACGTGTCTGCGCCCGCGGTACAGCACCTCCACGCGGAACACCTGGCGGGCGCCGGCGGGCAGCCGGGTGCGCGTGAGACCCGGCGCAAGGGCGCCGCCAGACCCGCTCCCGGCGACGCCCCCAGCCCACCGTCCGCCCACAGAAGCACAAAGCGGCCTGGGAGCTCCGCGGCTCTCCAGGGACCCTCCCACGCTCCCGCACACTTGGGAACTCTGTCCGGTGCAGTCCCTCAGGAGCCGGGACCGCCGTCGGCAGGGCTAGCAAACCCCAGCGACCCAGAGACCCTCGACAGGGTGTCCCCCGACCGCCTGGGCCGCCGCGCTCGGGGGCCCGAGACCGGAGTGCGGGATCCCCATTGCATTCGGCGCGGGGAAATCCGGTGGGTCCCCGCGCCCCTTCCCATCCACTGCCCCGGCTCACCATGTGGCCTTTCTCGGGGTTCTGCCGGGTGCCCTCGGCCTCGGGCCCCACCGACGGGATGTGAACTTCCAGCATCCGCGCGCCGCTGGCAGCCGAACTCTCGGAAAGCGGACCCTAGACCCCTGCGGGCCGGCCCCGCCTCCTCGAGCCTGCAGGCCCCGCCCCGGGCGTTCCCGCGCGCCGCCGGGTCCTGCAAGGGGCCGATTACGCTGGACCCCCGGCGGCGGGAAGCGGGCGTGGCCCTTTGAGCCTAGTGGGGAGGCAGTGCGTGGGGACCTTTCAGCAGAGAGGCATGTTTATCAACGTGTCCACATTCATCGAGTGCCCAGTAATTGCCAGGAGTGCGGGCTAGCTCAATTTCACCTGCTCTTGTTTGAACGCCTACTAAGGATTGTAAGCACCTATGGATGCTGGGCAAGCAGGGAGGCTGGGCCCAGACCAACCACGGACGTCCCTTGCGTTCCTTACTCCCTTCCCCGGGACCAGGTTGCACCTCCGTCTCCTTACTTCCACCTCGACGCACGCCGGCTTTGATTATCCCTCTCCCCCAGCATTCACAGGCCCCACCATTCACTAGATTTTCAAATCCACTCCTCCATTTCAATCATCTTTCAGCCCAAACCTGCATCAGATTCGGGAGAGGCAGTGCAGGGACAAAGGCTCTGCTTTAGAAGTCAGACAGCATGGGCTTCCCCAACTGTTTATCCCTGTGCTCATTTGCAAAACTGGGATAATATGCCTCCCTCGGGAGAGTGTAGGAATGTTGAGTGAGAGGATCCCTGCTAAGCCCTCAGCAGAGTAGATTTTGAGAAAAGGGCAGTTTGTGAGCCCATCCTGGAGACACAGGTGGGTAGCGCTGATGTACAGAACGGTGGATGGGGAGGAGGACTGTGGACGGTGGCACTACACTGCTCTTGCCCATTCTTCTGGCAGAATCTTTTCGGGTCTGTGGCAGGATTTAATCCAGAACTCTCTCACCTGTGCTAGTAGGGGCTTCTGCTCCCAGCTCTCAGCGCTCCTCCCCACCCCCATAAGGGAGGTGTCCCATTCAGCACAAGCCTTCATTCCACTGACTTCTCCCCAGAAAGTCTTGGGGGCAATGGAGGAAGGGGAGGCCCCTGCTTCCAAGGACTCATACCTAGCAGAAGGCTTCATGGTGGGAAGGTGCAGCAAGCAGAGTACCTGTATTTGCAGTTGGGGTTCGGGGACCATGGGGTCACTCCCTCCCTCCTTAGTGCAGAGGTGCTGCAGTGCTGGAGCAGAAACCCCCTACTCCCATTCCCAGCTCTGTCCCCAGAGAGGCTGAGAGGAGGACCCCATATGGGGACAAGCAGGTCTCATCAATACCATGTCCTATATCATTTCCTCCCAAATTCCGTCTCACAAGGGTGCCAGAATCAGAAAGCTGAAACTTCCTGGAAGGGAAATGACCCAACATGAGGAGAAGTGCTGGGATTTCATTTCCTCCCTTGCTCTCCAGGGCCCCTCCACTAGAAGTCAGGGACCCTGCACTTCTAGTCCTCTCCAGGGATGCTCAGACCTCTAAACTTCTTGGTCACCCATCCTAAGGAAGGTCTGCCTTCTATTCCTACCACCCAGATTGCTGCCACATCTTCTACATCTTCTAATGGACCTCACCTTTCTTTCTCGCTGCTCTCCTTCATACAAAGTCCACTCTATACCTAGCAGCACCGACTATCAAGCTTTCTGCTTAACACTGTCCAAAGGCTTTGCATTGTGCTTAAAACAACCCCCCTTTCCCCCTAACCCCGATCTCCAGAGCTCTAAATGACCTGGCCCAGCCTCCGTATCTCATTTTCTCTCCTCCCCTCTCTGGCATGGGACTCCAGCCTCAGTGACCTTCTTCCAGTTGTCAAATCTAACAAGCTCTTCCTGCCTCAGGTCATTTATACTCACTGCTTCATCTCCATGTAACACCATTTCCTGACTCTTCACCTGGTGGGCTTTGCCTAGAGCTTCCAATCCTTAGCCTAAAACTCACCTCTTCAAAGATGCCTTTCTTCCTTACCACCCTATTATAACACCCTGTCTCTGCACTTACTCCAATATTACTGCTGTGCTGTGCTTATGTGCTCAGCCGTGTCCAACTCTTTGCAACCCCATGGACTGTAGCCCACCAGGCTCCTCTGTCCATGGGGATTCTCCAGGCGAGAATACCAGAGTATGTTGGCATGCCATCCTCCAGGGGATCGTCACAACCCAGGGATCAAACCCAGGTCTCCCACATTGCAGGCAGATGCTTTACCATCTGAGCCACCAGGGAAGCCCAAGAATACTGGAATGGGCAGCCTGTCCTTTCTTCAGGAAATCTTCCTGACCCAGGAATCGAACTAGGGTTTCCTGCATTTCTGGTGGATTCTACATCAGCTGAGCTACCAGCGAAGCCCTACTGTTTTTTTTAAATTGTGTTTCTCCCTGGTGTCCCCAACTCAGCATCCAGACTCAGTACCATCGGCTCAGGGACATGGTCTCTTGCCAGCAGTTTACCACCGTGGTCCAAGCATGTAGTAGACACCCAGAAGAAATATTTGTTGCTTGAAAGACTATATGAATGAATGGTGGTGGGTGGGGGGGTTGTGGTGGGGAGTGGGTTGTTGGGGAAAGCCTGGGAACAGGAGGGAAGGCCTGGGAAAGAGGCAGGAAGGGAGCAGCGTTGCTGAAGGGTTATAGGAGGGCCTGTGGAGGGACAACAGGAATCCTCTTTCCACCTGCAGAGGCAGACACTTAGCTCTCTCTGTCTCTTACTCTCTCTCTGCAGACGGTCATCTACCTTATTCATTTGTTCAATTTTCAGGTGTTCCTGAGAAGTCTCAAATCAATGGATTTTCATTCCCAGTTAAAGGAGATTTGATGCACCTGATGTGAAATTTCTTGTAGGAAATCTGCAGCTCCTTTTGCATGCTAAGTTGCTTTAGTCAAGTCTGACTCTGTGTGACCCTATGAACTGTAGCCCGCCAGGCTCTCTGTCCATGGGATTCTCTAGGCAAAAATACTGGAGTGGGTTGCCATGTCCTCCTCCAAGGATCTTCCCCACCCAGGGATCAAACCAGCATCTCTTGTGTCTCCTGCAGTGGCAGGCGGGTTCTTTACCACTGGTGCCACCTGGGAAGCCGCAGCTCCTTACTCCATGGCATTTCATTCATACGTGAATATAAAGATTCAAAAGAAGAAAAACAAGATCCTGGATCTGGAGACATTTATGTCTTTGGGGAGATAAAACAACGTCCAGAGACTATGTTCCTGTAAAGAGGAACACCTGACATGATGTACACTCCAGAGCAGTTATTACTGTCAAAGGAAAAGTTTGTTTCCTTTATAAGTGTTGGCCGGCTCCCTGTATGAACACTGAGCTAAGTGTCAGACTCAGGTTATAGGGCCCTGACTGGGGTTTTCTGAATGTGTAGGCCTGGCAGGCAGTCTGATCCCGTGAGTTTTCCACAAGGTCGCTGGTGAATCTGATGCTCCCGGTTGGGGACCATGTTGGAAACGCCTGCCTCTTACAGCTCACACCAGCCCCGCCAGGGAGGGGGTGCACTCTCGCCCCGCCGTCCAGACATAAAGCCTGGAGATGAAGATCAAGGACCGAGCAGAGGGCAAGGGCTGGGGGCGGAGGTGTTCTCCCGACCCGCCCTGGCCCTGGGGCCGCCTGGTCGCGGGTGTGCAGGTGGGCTGGATCGCGCCGCCCGCCCCAGGCCCCTCCACTGCCCACCCGCCCGGCGCTCCCTCGTCCTCCGCCGCCCGCACACAAAGCCCCTTTCACGGACTCGGGCTCGACTTCTGCTGCTCCGGAGGTTTGGTTAACCCCGTTAAGAAAACAAACAGCTCCTGAGCCGGCGGGCGCCGCTGGGCACAGAGGCTGGATTCTTCCCCTCCCTGCGGGCGGGCGGAGGCAGACTGGGGTCCCAGCAACCCTGGGGCAAGGCTGGGCCAGCACCGCTGCTCCCGGGCGCTCGGCGCGGGGTGCGCGTGGGAGCCCTGTTCACCTGGGCAGCCTCGGACAACACCCTTGTTTCAGGGCCCTTATCTGTGCCAGGGGGAGTTGTGTGTAGACTAAACGACACCATGCTCCCAGTAAGTAAATGTTAGCTATTCTCATTTGATTGAATTAGATGAATTTGCTCTTTTTGTAGGCCAGAACTGTGGGGTTTTGGAGATTACACATAGTTCATCCCCTATATTGTTAATGATTCATTTTTGAAACAACAAAAACAAACTCTTCTATTCCTTTCAGTATTCTGAGGTTGCAAGGTTAAACACACACCCCCCAAAAATCCTATTAGTTACTCCAACTACTAACTCTGTAATCAGGCTTTTCCTGATTTTCTAATATTGTACAACACCCCCCACCAAAAGAAAAAAATTAAGATAAACAATTGGAAGCAGAGGTTGGTGTAAATAAGCAACTATCCTATTCAAAGTTTCAGAGCACTTAACTGCTTAATAAGTACATCTTAGTAAGTACATCTTATTAAGTACATCTTATACATCTGAAATAATAAAATTTAGAAATTTATGTTGTAAATTTATGTTATATTGGACTTTGGTGTAGACACCTAAAAAAATAGTTCTGCTGCTAAAACATTTTAAATGATTAGCTTAAATTCATCATGTTACAGACGAGGAAACTGAGGTGCGAGGAAGGGAGAAGTGGGCTGTGGACAGGGCTGTGTTATGAAGGCACCTCTGACAAGCACATCCTGCCCGCGCCCTGAGAGCAAAGCTTGGCCCCAGGTTAGGCTGGTGCCCTGCTTCTCAGGGGACTGGTAGGCTGCAGCCATCAGCGTCAGTCCTAGGAGCCGCCTGCCTCTTGCTGCAGGGCAGAAGCGCAGCTGCTTCAGACACCAGGACGCAAGGTCAGGGCAGGGGACGCTGTGGAGAGCACCTCGGCCACCTAGCACCGGAGCAGTTGCTTCCCGGGGAGACTCTTCTGGTCCTACAACAACTCCTAACTTTCCTTACAGTGGCATGTCAGGGGAATAACCGAACGCCCCTCTGGTGTGCTGGCTCTGGGGTTCAGGGTACTCAGGCACCCTCAAGTCACAGGAGTTTCTCACCAAGAAGGCTGTAAAACCAAGAACTAAGGACAATAGGTAAAGCTGTGGGGGTGCCCACAGCAGCAGGCCTCCCTGTCTGGAAGGGAGGTGCTACCTCGCCCTCAACCCATTTGAGCCTTGGATACCGTCTGGGGTTTCTTGGCAAGTAGAGTTTTTACCCTCTGCCATTAATGGTCCTCAGCTACTCACCCAAGCTGCTTCTCCATCTTCCAGCTTCTGCTCCTGCCACACACTGCACATCTAGGGAAAGCATCTCACAGGGTCAGAGAAGTGCAAATGCCCACAATGTCAGGTGGGTAACTTCTCCTTGATAGCCCTGCTGTGTTTTTTCAGACATTTAAGGGAACAGCTTAGTGAGTTAGTGTTTAGATCCTCCTTGTCCATCTTCAGATGTGGGACATGGGGGTGCAGCAGACTAATGTTCAAGCCTTAGCTCTTTGGTGTGACCTTGGGCAAGCTGCGTAAGGTCTCTAAGCCTCAGCTGTTTCATGTAGATAATGACGCCCCCCTGACAGGGTCATGGTGCCGGGTGAGTTTCACACCCCTGTACCCACTGGCACAGAAAGGTATTTACCACATGGCAGCTCTCGTTACGGGGTCCTGGGGTGGGACGGGACTACCGGACAGTCTGGACACTGCCCTGCACGTTTCCTGGCTGCCAGGTGCCGCATCCTTTTTTTCTGGTGAGGCTGCTGATGTTCCCAAGGAGAGACCCGCTCCTGGGCCCCTGTGCCCATCACCCTGTCACTCATAAGGGAAGAGGAAGCTGAGAGCGCTTGAGTTAGAAGCAGGCAGTCATTTGGAAACAATTGTCACATCCCTTTAGAGAAAGGTCCTATCAGATGGGACAGGGTTTTTTTCTTTGGGGTTTTTTCTGGACCCAGAATGAATCCCACAGAGGCTGAGCGGCTGGCCTCCTCTGAGCAGCCTTGGTGTTGGGGGTGGGGAGGATTTCTGTCCCAGAGGTCTGGTCAGCAGAGCCAGAGGGGCATTTCCACAACAGACAAAGGCAAAGGGGAGGGAGGAGGCTCATCAGGGGCAAGCAACGAGGCAGGTGGCTATCACCTCCCACCTGTAGGTCTCACCTGGGGCACTGAACACCAATCCTGCCAACCACAGCAAAGCCTGTTAATCGCTCAGTGTCCAGCTCTTTGTGACCCCATGGACTATAGCCCACCAGGTTCCTCTGTCCATGGAACTCTCCAGGCAAGAACACTGGAGTGGGTTACCATTCCCTGCTCCAGGGATATTCTCAACCAAGGGATTGAACCAAGGTTTCCTGAATTGCAGGCAGATGCTTTACTGTTTGAGCTGCTAGGGAAGCCCATAGCAGCAAAGCCCACCAAACCCCAAATCAGGCCTATTTCTGGATCTCTTGAAAATCCCCAAGATCTGGGGCCATAGGTTTGTAAAACAACAATCGCCACAGCTTAAGGGCATTGCCCGCTTAGGCTGCTTTTGGAAGTGGAAGAGGGACCTAGATGAGTATCCATTTAGAGTAACCATGATCTTAAGGAGATCAGAGCCATGGAGGCTGGTAGGATAACATTACAATCAAGGGTGAAAAAGACCAGAATTTTAAGAAGACAGCGAAGTGCTAGGTCAAGAGCTATAAAGGAGCCAGGGCTCCCACTCCAGTGGGGAATAGGGTAGGGTGGAGGGTGGGTCAAAGAAAGCTCCCCAGAGAATGTAGGCCTCAAAGGATGCAGTGGGTTGTTTTCCCACAATGAAAATAGCTTTATTTAATGTTTATGATTATAAAAATAATACACAAATTCCAAGCAATATCAGATAGTAAAAAAATTTTAAATAATGCAAAATTCCATCCCTGGAGGCAACCACAGTTAACAGTTCAATCAACATCCTTCTCATATATATATATAATTTTATATAAATGCAGACCATATCATACATGTAATTCTGTAACCTATTCTTACTCAAAAATGAGTTTTTCTTGCCAATGAATATAGCTGCATATCATCTTCAATGACTGTATAAAATCTAATTGCATTATGTACCATAATTCATTTAATCCCTTCCTGCTGTACATTTAGATTGATTTCAAATTTTACAGTTGTAAACAATGCTATGATGGGCTTCTTTGCATAGCCATCTTCATGGACTTGGGTTTCTAGAAGTGTCTATGGGAATCCCCAGTGAGTGTCCTGTTACACTAACCAATGCCCTCCTCTCTGTTTCCTTACACTTTCATCCACAATACGGAAGGCTGGCTGTTTCAGACAGGTGTAGGTCTAAGGTCAAAGGGAGGGACAGGGGCTTGAGATAGGGTGCTTCAGGTGCAAAGGCCACCAATAATAAAGCCTTCTTAAGCTACACAGCAGTGGGGAAGGAAGGAGCGTATGTGGAGTCTGCTTCCAGGAGGTACACACACTGCTGTGAAGGACTAGGAGATAAAGAGGGAAAAGCACGCTGGGGTCCTCTCACAAAAGGCTGTGAAGGCCCGGAGGCAGAGCCCACTGTTGGGGATCATTCAACAGTTACCTACATGGCACCTATTTAAGCCCAGATATTTTCAGGGGTCACAGGGTTAAAGAGATGTTCCACTTTGGAGAGTTTATTGTCTTAATTTTTTTCTTAATGCCTTAAATTGCTTTTTGTGCTTCAGTCACCTGCCTCATCGCATCCTGTTCTTTCTAGCCATTGCACTCCTATGGATATCCTAAGGCCTAAATTAAATATTACAGAACTTTTGTTTGGCGGAGATTGCCAACATTAAACCACACAACTGGTATCACAAGACATTGGCAGATGATGTCGCACCAACCCCGGGGCCAGAAGACAAGGATGAGTTGTTCTAGTGCATCTCTAACTCTGAGCTCTGACCCAACTCTTCCCCAATGTGAAGCTGAGAATCTTAGCCTGTGACTCATTAAGGCAGAGTGTCCTGTTCAGGCATGGGTCAAATGTAGGAAAGGAGGGCATCACCATTCTCTTCCTTTTCTACTCCTCCCCTTCCCAACAGCTGCTGGGAACTGGGTGGGGGAAAATCCCACCACCTTAGGGTCTGCTGTTCCTCAGAATCCATGGTTTTCAATCCCACATGGGCTCTAAACATGCTCAGCAAAGGACACACCTTCCATCACCACGCTCCTTTCTCAACCAGTTCCTGGCCCCATCTTTCAATTTCCATTATCTTCTCATGATTTTTCAAGTTTGAGCTGCACAGGCATTCTTTATTTCCTTTAGGCTTCTCAGCTACAGGTGCATTCAGAATGAAAATCACTCAAAAAGAGCTCAGTGTTACAAATATCCACGTGTAATGGGTCCTATCATTTCTACTTCTTGCATTTGTTCTGTTGCTGAAGACCCATTCTGAATGCTGGGGTCTCTTCAGCTCTAAGCGCTCACCTTCAGGACTCCGAAGCCCAGAGATGCATGGGGGAAATAACCCACAGGGAAGCAGGAGAAGTAAGACTCATTTCCACACCTCTTCTGTAAACCACCTGACTCAAAAATAGGTCAACAAGATAGCCGTGTCTGAGAATATCTGAATTACCATGCAGGAGGTTAATCTTTCTTCCCAGCCCCAGCAGCAAGGCTCCCTGCCCTGCATTTTGCATTTGTTCCCAGACATGGCTGATGGCTACTCCCTTTCTCTCCTCTGAATTTTGTTAACATGTTAGGTCTGACATGCCTTTAAATGAAACAAAGCCAGCTTTTACTTTGTATCTCCCTTCCCTCTCAGCAAGGTCCTCCCTTTTCATTCAGAAGAGCCTCTTATATGAATGACACGGTCATGCACTTGCTGTCACCACTGCTTCCCCGCCCATCTGCTCCAAACCTGTTTGGCCTCCTGTGCTACCTATGTCATGAACGTTGTCACCATCAACCCTGAAACCCAAGTCAGAAGCTCATGGGTCATGCCAGCTACCACTGTCTTCCTTGGGCCTTTCATCGTATCAGTGACCAGCCCCCACTGGCTCTTTGCTGCCACTGACTCCTCTCCCTGAGTCCGGACTCCATTACTACTGCCCTCCTCAGCATTCTGGCTGACTCTCTGTGCCTCCAGCCTTGTATCTTCTGATATGTCTACATCACAAATGTGACCATGCTATTTCCTGCTTAAGTCCTCCCAGGAGCTCCCCACACTTGCAGGGTCATGTTCAAAGTGCCCTACAGGTGATAGGCACTGTGTGATCCAGCTCTTGCTCATCACTCCATGGGCCGTCCACTGACTTGACTGGCTACATCGAGCCACCAGTATTCCCTAGATGGGCCCACCTCTCACTACATGACACGGGAAGGTAGATGGTCCAGCAGAAGGAACAAAAACCTCTTCACCTTGAACACACAGTTCAAGCACCTCCTTCTCCAATTTCTTCCTCCTGAGTCTCCAAGTGGAACAACTCCATCTTTGTGGCCCTATCCTTGCATACAGGCCTCTGGCTCAGTACGGGTAAACTGCTATTGGTCTTCTTAACTTGCAAGTTCTGCACAGAAATGCACAGGCCCTGAAGACAGCTGGTCCCATCAGCCTTGGGACAGAGAGGAAAGCTCTGAGAAGGGAGCTCTGACACCAGAAGGGAGTCTGTCCCCAGGAAATAACAAAAACAGACTTACATCAAGAGGATCGCTGGATGGAACAAAACAAAGTGAAGAGAAAGTTTTAAAATTTTCTTAGAGAGTTAAAAAGGGAGATGAGAATAAAATTCATGGGGCTAGTATGAATTCATGATTTTTAATTATTTGTATCTCCATTTCCCTCAATATTTCCATACATCTTTATCTACAGTTATTTCCTTACTCTGTCTGCCAAGAAAAGCCTAGAAGCAATGACATTCCAGTAGCAATGGGCACTCAGCACCCAGATCTTGATTTCTTAAGATCATTTTCCATTCAAAGGAATCAAGATTCCCTGGGAAAAAATGGCTGATTCCACAGCTGGGGCTGGGAAGATACAAGGTAAGTCTGGAACACCTTAAGCCAGAAAGTAAGAAAGTGTTAAAAAAAAAAAAAAAAAGAAAAAGAAAGGGACATATTAAAAAGACACAGGAGACTGCTAGAAATCTGGGATGGTTTGAGAATCAAAGCAATACCTAGCAACTTTGAGTAAATAGGAATCCATTCATCCATACCTATAAACAAACAGATTAATAAGTAAGGAGGAAGATGCTTTCCTTTAGAAGTAGACTGTCAAACAAGTGTAGAAGAAACTACGGAGTTAGAAAATCACACTGAATGAAGAACAAAGTATGTACATGACATCAAAGTGTCTCCCCACAAGTAACCTGTTACTTACAAAGGGGAGAAGTCAACTTAGAAAGGGGAAGTCTAGCAGACATTAACTTAACCAAATGATCACAGAGCTAACGTCAGTATTAATGGCATCAACTAACATCACCTGCCAACTTAAGACACACACACAGAGGACACATCACTTTTGTGATGTTCCCACCCAATATGCCAAACCCTAATCTAGTCCATGAGACCAATCCAATTTGAGGAACATTCTACAAAATATCTGGCTGTATTCTTCAAAAAGGCCATGGTAATAAAAGGAAAGGGAAGACGTCTGAATTGAGAGACACGTGTAAGCATGTATCACGACTAAATGTAACACATGATTCTGCATCAGGAAAAAGGGAATCACTATAAAGGACAGTGCTAGGACACCTGACGCAATTTAAACAGTGAGCATGGGCTAGATGACAGTATTCTATCAGTGTTGGTATCATATCAGTGTTATACTTCCTGCTTTTGACAAGCGGTTATGGTTATAAATTATGAGAGGAAGTCCTTGTTCTTAAGGAAAGGCTTACTGAAGTTTTGGGGTAGACGGGTAACAATATCTACAACTGATTCCCAAATGATTCAGAAAATATAACATGTAAATACAGATAAAGCAAATCATTAAGTCATAAAACAAATGGGGTAAAATATAAGCACTTGGTAAGTGGGAGTTCTTCATGATATTCCTGTAACTTTTAAGTTTAAAATCATATTAAAGTTCTAAAAGTTCCCAAACAAACCAGCAATCCAACAACAAGGGATGAGTCAGAATTATGGTACAGTCACTCTATGGAAGCCTTAAAATTACACAGCATTACAAATAAAAGTCTGTGAAAACACATAACAGAATAGAAAAAATGCTTATAGCTTATACAGGGTTGAATGATGAAAGCTGGATACAAAGTATTTTATGTGTCCATTATTATAACTAAGAGCAAGATATAAGTATATCAGAGCAAGCATATAAGTAAGATTGAAAGGGTAATATCAAAGGTGGTAATAAAGATATTAGGGAAAAAAAAAGATATTAGGGGGAAGGGAGAGATTGAGTGACTTTTTCTTTAAAAAAAAAAATCAGCATATTGAAAAAAATACTTGCCAGCATATGCACTCCCCATCAGGCAGGTAGGCTGGAGAATACTGGAGATCAGTGCTATTGACTGCCTTCTCTTGCCTCAGGCTGCCTCTCCCCAAACCTTGATACCTATCCCTCACCCAAAGAACAGATACTGTGGGTCTGGAGTGCCCTCAGCAAGGGCATCTGAGGGCGGTGGGGCTAGGAGCATGAGGCTCCCGTGCAGGCAGCCTGCCAGCCCTGCCCTACACAGTCTGCTCTGAGCAGCGAGCCTAGCAGCTGCGTACACAGCTGAGGGGAAGCCCAGCAAAGGCACCTCTGAGACTGGGCCTCCCTGGCCAGGCCAGCACAGAGACCCCTTTGAATGCCCTTGCCTTGTGCTGACAACACCAGGGCCTCTTGCTGACATGCTCCCTCCTGGGCATAGACCATAAAGCTTCTTGGAACTCAGAAGGTTTAGGAACTCTGGGATGACTTTATCTCAAGGCAGAGTGCCTGATTCTGTTGTCAGTGGGTTGAAGTGTTAAGTCCTTATCAGTCCTTTACATTTTTAACATAAACCAGTCTATTGAGCACCTGCTTTGATGGGTGGCAAAAAGAACTTCGGAACACACGGCTTTGCTATCAGAAGGCAAACTCTCAGACAGCCCTGGGCAGCTGAGAGAAATAGGGCAGGAATAAAAGTGAAAGTTTGCCTCCTTTGTGGGAGAATTGGTTTTGTTCCTCTTATTATAAGAGACGTGTTTAAAACTCCTTCCCTAAAGAATGAGGAATAAGAGTTAAGAGTAAGAGACCCTCAGAACAGGCAGCTGGGGTAGAGAGAGCAAAGGAAACCCCAGTCCTCTGGGGCAGCAGGAACCAAGGCCCACAGTTCCTGTGGAGAGGAACTCATTACATGACTCTACCGGGCACTTCTTGTTTAGAGCTGCTTCCCAACTGCTCCCCAGCCTAGAGCAAAAAGCACCACCATTCTCAGTCATGTGACCCAATTTTAAAGTATTTTATTACATAATCTTTTCATGGCACCGTCAGGAGTAACAGAAAACGTTATCCCCAGTTCCTAACCACATCCTGAAAAATATACATTTGTATTTATATATTTATATCAATACTCCACCCCATCCCCTAATTCCACCACCTAGTATAGGACTTTTGCTTAAAGCAAGAAACTATTCTTTCAGGTAAGAAAATATATATGGAAGCTAAGTTAAGTAACGGTTAGAGTGACTGGGGACAGCTCGGTTGTGGGGGCAGGAGGGAAGGGGTAAAGTCCAGGCTAGGCAGGATGCATCACTGGGTCCGGCAGAGGTGGAGAACAGTGTATAAAAAGGCAGCGTCAGGCAGGTGGCTCTGGTGTCCTTGGTCCATTAGGAGATGGCCTTTGCCTCAGGAAGGAAGGCTTCCCAGTACTTAGCCAGCTGCAAAGAAGTGCACTCAGTAAGCAAGTGCTCCCAAAAAGTGGCAGAGCCTGAGCCTGGAAGGGGAGCAAGCCAGGGCACTCCCCCAAGTGCCCTCGGCCAGCACAGGGAGGCCATTTCTTCAGCTTGGCCTAGGCTGAGGCCAAGCTGAGGAAGTGGGTATGCTGAGAGTGGACCCTGGGACAGACTGGCTGGCCAGCCACACTGCCCTTACCTCTCTAGACTGAAGGAAGCATCAAGTGCAAGGTCTGAAGACAGTCCTGGTTCTGCCCCAGAGGAAGTACCCCCGTGGGGGCCACAGCTTGGCTCAGGTCAGTCAGCTCCTCACAACAGGGTCACTGTTCCACATACCGATTGGGGCCTCAGCCTCAAGGGGGCTAGGTGGTATCAGGGGGTTACAGGGAGAGGAGAGTTGGGGTTTGTCCTTAAAAACTCACTGACTGTAGGATTAGGGCTATCCTGCTTATTAGCAAAAGACCCTACTGGATGCTCCACATTAGAGAAACAGGACTTATGTTCAATTATTGATTAAGCAGGGCCTGGACCCCTGATGTATGCCGGACCACCCCTGTCACCAAAGTCTTAAGTATGCAGCTGGCCCAAGCAAGCAGGAGAGGAAGAAAGCCAGAGAGGAAGAAAGCCATGCACAAGTTACATACCTGCTGCTGTGAACACAGGAGTGTCTCGAGGTACTTGATCACATGGTTTCTGAAGTCCTTGGATTTCTCTTTCTAAAGGAGACAGGATTCTACACTGACCATCCGGACAGTTGCTCCTTCCCCTCTTGACAGGATGGTGATGTTTTTGCTGACCAAGGCTGAACACAGCCTCAGAAAGGAGAGGCAGCAGCTGGATTAGCTACAATTTCCAGCCTAATAACCTCTTGCAAGGCTTTCTTGAATGGTGGCAGGGTGGGAAAGCGAGGAGAGAGGACAGGGGAGCAGAGGGGTTACGACAGGGCGAGCTTTGCTTTGTGTCTAACAGCTCTGGTCCCGCAACCAGTGGAGGACAGCCACTTTGCCTCAGGAACAAACATACAAATGTGAGCACGCGTACACACACACACACACACACACACACACACACACACACACCAGCCATGTTTGGTCACAATAACTGCCAAGTTGCTGGCACTGCCGTCTGTCTCCCTACTCAGTAGAGACGTGGACAAAACCAGTACCACCACTAAACCAGGCACTGCACACTGGTGAGAGCGAGGATCTTCTATCTTACCTCAAACCGTATCACTTCTTTTCGGACCACAGTTGAAATCCTTTCAAAGTCCCTTTCATACTGAGTCACCCGAGACTCCCACTGGGAAGAAAGAGGAAAGAAAGGATCCCTTATCATATTATGGAGTTACTCTATTAAGTCTTTACCTCTGAACAGCAACTGTGTATCTGAGACCTCAATTGGTCATTTGTTTGTCCCTCTGGGTAAGATTAGATATGGAGATTCCACAGGTAATCCAGTCTCCAGTAGAGGTCACCTCTAGGAACTGGCTGGGAAAGAGGTGCCATGTGTCTCAGGCCAAGTCTGGTTCCTAAGAAATCTAGTTCCCCCAAGGCTCCAGTTCAGGTACTTGCCAGCAAGGCTGGGAGGCCCAGAGAACTGAATTTAGTTCTCACCAGGAGGACACATGTGAATCACCTTGGAGCTTTTCAAAGACCCAGGCAGGACCACTCCTGCAGAGATTGTAATTTGGCAAGTGTGGGTTGAACAGGAAAGGAGGAGGAGGGCCCGGTCTCAGGGCAGACCCTGGGCCATCCGCAGAGCCTTTGCCAGCCACTGTCCTTTAGACTCCATTAGTTCTCTTGCCTGCTGAGGGGTTCTAAGCAGCTCAGTGGGGTGGAACCCTGACTCATTCAGGAGCCAGAACGTCCCTGCAGGTCTGCCTCGGGGGGCTCACCTCTACAATCTCATCCTTGGCCTGCTGCAGCTTGTCGGGCTTGTTGGCCCACAGCAGCCGAGCCTCGGCCTCCCGCTTCTTCTGCAGTGTGGCCTGAGCATCCTGCCAGCGCTGCCACGTCTTCATGCGCTGGTCAAAGGCGGCCTGTGGGGGTGAAGGTTGGGGAAAAGCATAACCAGCCCTTCAGGTGCTCTGCTGGCTCTGCCTTGCGGGTAGGGGGCTCTCCCAGCGGCTGTGCTGGGGAAGGGCCGAGCAAGGGCAGGTTCCACAATCCTGTGTTAATGCCTAGCTGGAAGTTTAACGTCCAAAAGCACAAGCTTGGGTAAGACTTCTCTCCAAGGCTCCAGTAGACCAGCGTCATGCTGTGTCATGCTGCTCCCAAGGCTGGATGGCCCAGGGCAAGCAGGTGGTCTGATGCACATGCCCAATCTATGGCTTTCAAACGGACTCCCTGAGATGAGTTCATGAGTCTACACACTTTCCTTAAATGCCTGCCCTGTGCCAAGGGCTAAGAATATAGTGGGGAACGAAACACATAGGCCTCCTTTCATTGAGCTTGAAGTCTAACAGGAAAGGCTGACATTGTATTACTAACTGCCAATAAGTAATTGTAAGAATGCAGAATACAGAAAAAACAAGCAGAGTACTGCAAAAAAAAAAAACACTTGGGGACCTAGATGAGCCTGGGAGACACATCAGGGAAGACCAACCTAAGGAAGCAAACTCTATACTGACACCCAAACAATATACAGGGTGAGTTTGACAGATCTCCCCACCGCCTTCAGCTTAACAGATCTTTATACTAAGTAAACTTCATCTCATCCATACATTCAACTGCTCGCAGCTATTAAGGCCTTCAAGAAGCTCTCCAAAGTCCATTTGCTGGTCTTCTCTGTTTTCAGTTCCGTGGTCACAATCAGCATGTCCAGAGGATGCCTCCTGGACTAAGCAAACCATCCCGCACCCCCACTGGCTCTGTAGGCTTCAAGAGGCTGGGATGGAAGACCTCTGCCTGGGGCAACCTCCCAACACTGCTCCTTCTGCTCCCCTCCCCTATGAGGGTTCCCTGGATGTTTTCCAGGCCTCCTTAGTTCAGGCCTTTGCCAAGACTTGAACCTTAGGGAGTGAAATGACACCAAATTGATCTTCCCCTGCATTGTCACTGCTGCTTATCCGCAATTTCTATACAGCTGAATAAAGGATCAGGTAAAGTGTGACCTCAAATCCAACCTAACACCCTAGGCTAACTGTGGTACAGCTGCAGGTTTCAGCAGAGAAGTAACATCTGTTCATCTCTCCAGTCCCACTGCCAGCACATAACCACAAGAAGGGCAGGTGAGGGATCTCTGAGAAAAGACAAGCTTTGCAGTTCTGAGCACCAAAGCGAGCTGCCTCAGAGAGGCCTCCCTCACCCCTCTCCATACAGGGTCCCTGGCCTGAGGGTTGCATCCAAATGCTGAGCTCTCCAGAAGCCCCAGACAACACTGCTCTCTGAAAGCATTCCCAGAGAGAACTC
Source organism: Dama dama (assembly GCF_033118175.1). NCBI lineage: Eukaryota > Metazoa > Chordata > Mammalia > Artiodactyla > Cervidae > Dama > Dama dama. Next base: position 56,461,690 of record NC_083692.1, on the reverse strand, counting down.
TTCCCTGGGGTGGCTTTCCAGTCTAAGTAGTCTGACCTGTTCTGAGCATTCCAGAAGAGGTTATTTTTCCAGCCTCTTACCACTCTGGAGTTAGCAGCAAACCAAACAGCAAAGGGAGAGGACAGTGAGCAATCTTACAGACTATATTAAGCAACACTATCACAGAGAAAATGAGTCCTGGGGGCAGCGTGGCTCCTGACAATGCAGGAGTTCTCAGGCTGGGGAGAGCTGGGGGGGCGGGGCGGGAGAGTGAGTGTGTGTGTCTCTGTGTGTGTGTATGTCTGTGTGTGTGTGTCTCTGTTCCAACTCAGAGGCTCAGATGTTCTGGTCCCAACCTGGATCAGGCAGATTCAGGCCCTATTAGGGCAGGTGCCAGGCTCCCTCTTGGCTCCTTCCTCCGTCTCAGAGAGGCCATGCGGAGCTAATCTCACTGCCCAGTGAAGCTTCCTCAGCCACTCTGCAAGGTCAGGGAAACCAGGGTGCCCTGGTCACCAAAAGAGAAGGTGAGGTGCTTGACCTGAGGGGCAGGCTGCAGTCTTGTCACCGGTGTGGTCAGCACAGCACAGCTCTGGTGACAAGCTCCCTCAGCCCCCCAGCCACACTCCTCCATGTAGCACCACACTGGTTGTGTGTAGTTACCTGGTGGCCCACATGGGAGGGAAAAGTGGAAGCCAGCAGGAGCTTTTACCGGGGCCAAGCTGCAGCTTACTGTTAAGAAGGCAAAGACCAGAGGGCTGAGGAAGTCACAGCTCCAAGGGGCCCAGACCTAGGCCTGGAACAGCCTTGCTTGAAGAAAGGAATATAGGATGCTGTCCAGCTTCAACAATAAGGAAGGGCCTACCTGGGAATTCAAGAGTGGTCTTTTCTTCAAGCTGATTTAAAATACTGGTTGTGGGCCTCAAAATGACTCAGCGATAACTAAGAGTTTAATGGATGTTTCAGTTCACAAGATACTTTCTCTTTTGACAGTAGAAAAATTATACCTATTTCAAGCTATAATGGATGAAACCACCTTGGGAAGAAGAAGAGCAAAGGAAAAGACAAATTAAACCCAATGGAGGAAAAAGAGGAGGGGAACAAGATGCTTACACGGACTATGGCCAGGAGGCGAATATAGTCACTCAGGAGCTCCGCGAGGAGGAAGAAGTCATTGTTGGCCTGTTCCTGGTGGAGCTGCTCGATCTTTTCTTCCACCTCAGCCAGCTGGGAGAGCGCCCGTGACAGAGCTGTGTTGTCCTCAGAGCTCCCAAGCATGGCCAGACTCTTGGCAAACTGGGCCGTGTTCAGCGCCAGCTCTGGAAGGAGGAAGACAGCAGAGCCTCTGATCTCCCGGGGAAGAGGCCCAAGTCGGCTGGCACTGCCCGGGGGCCTGAGCTACACTGGCCCCTGCGTGTCTGGCAACCGTGGGCTCTGCAATCTGGTCACTTACACCAGAGCCAAGTGAACTCAGAGTGAGGGTGACGCAGGTCGGGCACACAAGCAGAGAGGTGCCTGTAGCCTTCAGCTTCCCTAGGTTAGGCTCACTCGGATGGAGCAGTGCTGATGCTCCTGGAGAACTAGGGGCCAGTTAGTAGAAACAGGCACATTTCTGATGCTCACATCAGAGCTCAAAGTAAGCAGCCTGCCTACATCAGAGAGAGTGTATGTACACACTGCATAGTCTTGCATGCATCAGAGCAGAACAACTTTTCGGTGAAGAGTCAGGTATTTTAACCTTTGCAGACCACATACAGCTCACTCTCCTTGCTCCACCCCCCAACCCTTCCACCCCGTCATCTCTTCAAAAATGTTAAAAACCACTTACAGCCACAGCAATAGGTCCATCACTAATAGGTCTATGGCTAGATAGGACCCAGGGGGCTGGGTCATATTTTGCCAACCCTTACATTGGTCTCCGTTCTAATGGTTTTCTGCCTGTTTAGATTTCTGATTATCAACATGTTAAAAGCATTCAAACTTGGCAAATTTCACTAGCTCTTACGCAAATCTCACCAGAGAAAGGTGAAGAAGGGTAGGAGACATACATGGTTTCCCACATTTACATATTTCTCACTGGACCGTGTAGCTAAGGCATGTAACATAATTTTGGATACAAGCCACCAACTCAAATGCCACCAACCGAAGCCCACAGTCCCAGGTCAAGCTGTAACTGGGACGGCTTCTCTGCACTCCTCCCAGGTAGAGCACAATGCCTTCAGCGGCAGAGGCATGTTTCCTGTCAGGAGACGCAAGGTATCATCTCTTTGATCAGAACATCAAGGACCAAGTGGGTTGAGAATTTCAACCTGAATGGCTGAGAGGTTTGGGAACAACATGCCCTCCCATCTCTAGCTCACTGGAGACATCAGTTTCCCCCCAGCTCCAAGTGCACATCAGAAGCTTATTACCTTTCCTGTGGTTGACTAGAGTTTCTACAACGGCATGCAGTTTCCGTAAGCGCTGCTCCTCACACTCTACCTCCTGGAGCTTCTCCTCAAACCACTGAAACACACAGGCCCAAAGCTTTAAAGGAGGCTACTCATCATACAGGTGTAGAGCTGTCTTTTCCTTAGCAGTTTTTTTCTTCTTTTTTAAGGGACTGAATTATTGTAAAAATAAAGTCTCTAATCTCAGGACTCCTCAAGGCTTCTGACCTATAACCCTGAGGGGGTTGGGGAAGCTGAGAGGCCCAGTGCTACTCACAATGTCGGATTCATTCATCTTGATAGTCATTTTGCTGACCGCATCTGTCGCTTTGTTGAACATCTTGAGGAGACCAGCGCCACTCAATGTCTGGGTACCCACAGCACGTGGCAGCTACAAGACCAAGAAGGCGGGGTGGCAAGTTATCTGCTGCCCCTATTTTAGGTTCAGAAGAGTTAGTATCCATCAGATGGCATGCTCCAAACTTGCCAAATAAATTATCTGAACTGTAGGCTATTGTTTTCAAGGGCAGTTAGACAAATCCTTAATAGCAATGTGGAGAGACCAAAAAAAAAAAAAAAAAAATCAAAGGACCACATTAAAGAGAATCAGCAAAATTGTCAGCTTCTGATACTGTGTGCAGAAAGACAAGCAGTGTGTGTTATGTGTCCAGGTGACCTCATATTGAGATTATCTGCCTACCCAGGCACGAACTGCTTAAATACCAAATGCTTTTGTTTAAGAGTCAAAAGTTCTTTTTGGATGCATACTCGCACACAGCTAGACTTAAATCTTGAGACACTTTGAAGCTGTAATTCCATTTGGATTTTCCTCAGGGAACAAAGGAGCGTAATAGATTGAGGACATCTAGTTAAGTCAAGCATGCCAAATACTTAGAAACAATTTGACTAGTTCAGTCTTCCCACTCCTTTCCTAAGGCATGAAAAGGATGCTGAAGAATCCATAGTGTATGTAGTATACCACGCTGAACAATTAGATTTTAGTGCCCAGGACTCTTGAGAGTCTTCTTAACTCAGGGCCATTTTGCCCCCAGGGGACAGTTGGTCATGTATGGAGATAATTTTGCTTACTAAAACTGGGGACAGGGGACTTTCCTGGTGGTCCAGTGGCTAAGACTCTGTGCTCCCAGTTACAGGGGACCTGGATTTGATCCCTGGTTGGGGAACTAGATCTCGCATGCTGCATTTAAGAGTTCACATACCACTGCAAACGATTCTACATGCTGCAACTAAGAAAGATACTGCCAAAACTAGACTCTGGACACAACCAAATTAAAAAAGTCCTGGGGACGGGAGGTGGGGGAGGGTACTGGCATCCAGTGGATAGAGGCCAGGAATGCTGCTAAACCAACAATGCACAGGACATCCCCACAACAAAGGGTGATCCAGCCCAAAATGTCAACAGTGCCACTGGAGATAAACCCTGCTCTAGGGGCACCAGGCGGGTATGAGGGCATGAAAAGGAAAAATGGATTTAGGGATCTCAGAGGAGAACTAAGACTTAGAGCATCAGACAGAGAATTTTCAATTAAAGAAGTTCATTTTGGTGGGGCAACCCATATACTTACTTAGTACCATTTTCTTATTTTGAGTAATGTATATAATATGCAAATTAAAGAAAAATTTAAAAATAAAAACAAAATAAAAAAAATAAATACAAAACAACAGTTCTACACTGTCACTTATTTCCTTCTACTTTTCTTTCCTATGAGATACAACACTGTTTTATTCCAGTGTTTCTTTTGATTCTTAATGACTAATGTGTTTTTTCAACTGTGTTTATATGCTGTTTCATGTTTCATTTCATAATTCTTGTTTTAAAATGAAGTACAGTTGATTTATAGTACTGTGTTAGTTCTAGGGGCATAGCAAAGTGATTCAGTTGTATATGTGTGTATATATATATATATATATTTTTTTTTTTTCAGATTCTTTTCCATGATAAGGTTATTACAAGGTACTGAACAGAGTTCCTTGTGTTATACAGTAAATCCTTGTTGTTTATCTATTTTATATATAGTAGTGTATATCCATTAATCTCATATTCCTAATTTATCCCTCTCCCTCATCATTCTGCAAATGTACACTCCAATGAATTTCTGTATACTTTCTGTTTATGATGAGAATTAAGTATTTGTTGTATTGATATATTTTACTAACTCTTCAATTATTAGCAACTGGACTGTCTCTAATTTTTCACAATCATGAATAGCCTATGCATAGCCTGTTAAAAGACTGTCCACTTGAATCAACACTTTTGCTACATGCTGGCAGTTCTGAGGTCTGTGGTTAAGTGGTTTTAAACTAAAATTCCACAGCTCCTGGCACAAAATAAGCATTCAATCGAAGCCAAGTAGTAACCTATGAAGGACATGCCAAGACCTGCCAAACAGATCTCTGTGTTGATCCAGTAAGACAAAACTGGGTTGCAGTTTGACCTCTACAACCAGTTACTTTTGACTGTAGGCAGAGCTGCTTTTATTTCAGAGGCTGAAAGATACTTGTCACTTTTGGGCACTTATAAACTATGATACAGTCAGACTAGGCTATATGCACGTGTGCAAATATTTGTTGAAGGGACTAGTTTCATTTCACAGGGGTAGATACGAATTGTGAAATTCAGTTTGTACAATACTAACCTCTTCTTTTTCCAAGAACTCTCTGACATCAGGGTCCTGTAACATGGTAGGATGATTCACAATCCTCTGAAGGTACCTACAAGGGTAAGCAGTTATCTGGTTAGTTGACCTGGCCTTACAAAGTTTGGGGCATCGTACCATGCTGGCAGTGGTACAATGTCTTTCATTACTTTAAAATGTCCTCAGGGCACTTAAGTATGACACTGCTTATAAGCACATGTAAGTTCATATTCTTCACATTTCCAAAAAGGAAAGAAAAGTAACTGCTTAGAGAGAGACTGCAGAGCCATTCCTGACTATTGAAGGAGAATATGATTGCCTGCTCACTCAGGAGAGGAAAAGAAAAGAGGATGCTCTGCTCCTAATGTGGGAAGGAAAGAGACTTAGGAAAGGCTACAGACAACATGGAGGTGGGAATCTTTAACTCATTCAAGTTTCACCACTACTAACTCTAGCAAATGTCTCATGGTAATTAAGTCTCAGTTTTAGCTCCTCATTTGTTCTCGTGGTACTCAAGAAAAGTTTTATTGTACTTACCTTTCTAGAGCAGCCCTCCGTTTTTCAAGAAATTCTGCAGAAGAAGAATCTTCCTTCCCAACTTTTACTTTCGTCATTCCTGGAACACAATTTAAAAAGAAAAAAACAAGAAAACTATAAATCATCATGAAAAGCTTTAGGCTGCAGAAAAGCCCACAGGAGGAAGGCAATGAGGGAGCTCTACAAAATACAACCAAAGGCCACTTCTATGTCATGCACAAGCATGAACAAAAGGTTCTTTACATAAGAGTCAGTTTTCATACTAGTCTTAAAATGTTGAAGGTTCTCAACCCTGGGACTTCCAAAGCACATGTTTTCTAAAAGGGGGCCATGGGACTCTAAGTAAAGATTAGCAGATATCAATTGATGGTAATGAGAAGATTCCTTGCCTCACCTCCTTCCCTTCATTCAATGAGTACATTTCAATCTGGAGGGAACCACACAACCACTGAAGACTCCCGGATACCAATACACACACACACACACACACACACACACACACACACACACACACACAGTGGAAACTAAAACCACAACCACTGAAGACTCTCTCTCACACACACACACACACACACACACACACTGTGGAAACTAAAACCGCAACCACTGAAGACTCACTTACACACACACACACACACACACACTCTCTGTGGAAACTAAAACTGCAACCACTGAAGACTTACACACACACACTGTGGAAACTATAACTGCAACCACTGAAGACTCACACACACACACACAGTGGAAACTAAAACCACAACCACTGAAGACTCTCTCTCTCACACACACACACACACAAACACACACACAGTGGAAACTAAAACCTCAACCACTGAAGACTCACTCACTCACACACACACACACACACTGTGGAAACTAAAACCGCAACCACTGAAGACTCACACACACACACTGTGGAAACTACAACTGCAATCACTGAAGACTCACACACACACACACACACACACACAACACACACACACAGTGGAAACTAAAACCACAACCACTGAAGACTCACACACACACACAGTGGAAACTAAAACCACAACCACTGAAGACTCACTCACACACAGACACACAGTGGAAACTAA